>NC_090933.1:1141622262-1142853506 GCF_040938575.1 Ambystoma mexicanum
CTCAAATGTCAAGTATCTGACAAGTTGTGGACAAGTAACCCTCACGATGTAGGCCTTGTGTGCAGTGTCTCACCGACATGCATCACATTGAAGCATGGTGCAGTGTTCCCTTGAGTGAAACCATACCCTCTATCCAAAGCACCTGAAGAAGGGATATACAACACCATTACGGCCATCCTAAACCAAGGCATTATTTTACAATCAAATATCCCATGTAATACAGCCACCTATCCTGTGAAAAAATCCAAGGGGTCCAGTCTGAGAATGATTCAGGATTTGCTTCCTCTTAAAAAGATAGTACAGGCATAGATTCCCTTGGTCCCTAACCCTGCCACAATATTGTTTAATATACCCTCTGTGTCAACACATTTCACTGTTACAGACCACAAGAATGCCTTTTTTCCTGTCCCGCTGCATCCAGATTCTCAACATCTCACCGCGTTTACTTTTGCCGGGAGGTGGTTCTAACATACTAGGCTCCCACAGGGGTACTCTTAGACCCCCAGTATTTTTAACAGGGTTCTGCATAAAGATACAGGTAACATACACGTCTCAAGTACTGTCATTCAGTATGTATATGATCTGCTAGTATGTAGCACTACTGAGCAACAGTGCAGGGAAGATTCCATTGTGTTACTACAGTTGTTGGCCGACAAGGGGTACAAGGTGGATAGAGCAAAACTACAGTACTGTCAGCAGGTGTTGTATTTAGGTCAATTGATCTCAGTAAATGTTAAGAGAGTGACTCCAGAACGTGCAGCAGTGGTCTGTGACACACCCAGCCAGTAACATATAAGGACATGCAGAAATTCCTGGGGTTGTATAATTATTGTAGGGCGTGGATGTGTGACTATTCATCATACACCCGGCCACTGTTGCAGGCCCTCAAAGATGTCCAACAGACCAAAAATGCCATTACTTGGAATGATGAGATGCTCACTAGCTTTCAGGAGTTGAAAGATGTAATCTCCACTGCCCCCATCCTAGCAACCCCTGACTATACTAAAGAATTCTATAGTTTTTCTATCTTTTTTCACACTCTGATGGTCAGATGATGACATCAGTTTTGACACAACATAGTACCACGGGCCACAAACCTCTAGCGCATTACAGTTGTATGTTAGATTTGGTCAGGAAAGGGCAGTTGCCCTGTGAACAACCATTAGCTGCAGCTGCTTTTGTCATTGAAAATTCAGCCAAGCTTACCATGGGGTTTTCAGTAACTCAGAGCCGGTCCGAGAGCACAGCGAGTAGAGTGCTGGCTTTGACATCTGTGCAGAGAATGCTGATGCAGGTTCGAATCCCGGCAGGGCCAAACTCAGCCTTTCATCCTTCCGAGGTTGATAAATGAGTACCACACACCGTGGGTAATGAAAAGCAGCACTCAGATATACGTAGAACATGCAGTGTTTGCAATAATTGAAAGATCAAATTCCACGTTGAAAAAACAGTGGGCTTCTGCATATGAAGTTATTCTTTCCAGCCCATCTATCCAAATTTTTTGATGTAAAACAGTAAACCCTGCTACCTTCTTGACAGAAATCATCACTGACTATGAAGATGTTCATGACTGTGCCACATACAAGGGCCTGGGCAATGACCTACCCAAAGCACAAGACTGTATCCTAGATAATGGAGAGGTTTTTTGTTGTTGACGGGTCAGCAACTATTGATCATGAGACAGGTCAGCGACATACTGAGGCAGCAGTGGTCCGGATGGTTGATGGAGAGTATGCCATTTTTATCCAATGAAGATTACCTGTGCATTATTCTGCCCAGGTGACAGAACTGATTGCTCTTATTGAGGCGCTAGAGGCATCACAGGGATGTCGAGTGACAATTTACTCAGACTCAGCATATGTGACAACAACCATGCACTCTGGATTGTCAAAATTGAGAAGTTGGTTTTGGAGAGAAGATGGGTCCCCAGTACAGCATGCAGCCCTCTTAGACAGACTGATTCATGCTCTCTCACAGCCAACACTTGTCGCAATTGTCTAGTGTGCCACCCATATGAATGGCGAGGACCCTGTTTCACTTGGGAAGGAAGCAGCAGATGGAGCAGCAAAGTTAGCCACATATTTACCAATGCTAGATATCTCTGAGTACCCTGCACTTGCCGCTATGCAGTTGCAAATACAGGTATACTGCATTACCTATTACTGAAGTTATAGAGTAGCAGGGTCCAGCACCACAGTGTGACAAGTTGGAGGGGGTGTATGCAGTCTCCCACAGATCTAGTTTGGAGGCAAGTGAGCACAGGGAATGTAGTGATGCCCCAAGAACTGGTTTTGGTCGCATTTGACCATTTGCACTATCCCTTGCATGTGATGTACAGGAGGATTGACACGTGCCAAACATGAAAGAGTTATTGAATGTTTCACATCAAACTGTACTGTCAGTCATACAACACCTGGCAAGCATTAAGGAACCTGCAGGTTACATTGCCCATCCAAGCAAACTATTCCGAGAGCTCCATATTGATTTTGCAGATATGGGAGAATGGTGCAACACCTTTCGCCATCTCATAGTAGTGGTGTGTCCCTTCTCCCACTGGATTGAGGCACATCTACACAACCTAATGCCAACTCGGCAGCTACATTTATAGTGAGAGAAGTGTTTCCCCAAAGGGGAGAGCGAGAATCTTAAGAGTGAAAATGGAAACCACTTCTTTAATGATATGATATGATATGATATTTTATTTGTATCACGCTCGTACTCAAGTGTTTCAGAGCACGACTAGGCAAGGGAGGGGAACAAGGGAGAACACAGCACAACATAAAAATGATCTTACTAGTCCCAGTGACAAAGAGAACGTGCAAGTGCCTGAGAAAAGGAAAAGGGAAAAAGTGCATGGAAGGGGGAGAGTGGAAAGTGCAGAAGCCGAGGAGCGCAGATAAATAAAATAAATAGAAAATAGAGGCAAACTGTGGTAGTGCAGCCAGCAAGTGGCAAGTGCTGTGTTTAAGGCAGCAGACTGGGTAAGTCTGAATAAGTGCAGAAAAGAAGAAAAATGGGGGGGGCTGTATGGGTACAGATACAGTCCCCAGTGCAAGGGGTGGCCAGGAGGCAGTGCAGGAAGGTGGCAGGGTGAGCAGGTATCTGGGCCCAGGGGACAGAGGGTGGCCAGGTGCACAGTGCCAAGAGAGCAGATCAGCAGGGAGGAAGGGGAGCAAAGGCAGAAGCAAAGAGGAAGGTTTTGAGGTGCTTCTGGAACCGGAGATGGTTCTCCTCAAGATTTAGAGTGGCAGGGAGGCTGTTCCAGAGAGAGGCCCCAGCCGAAGGCAGAGATCTACCCCCAGCTCGTTTCTTTGAAAAACGACTGACCCTGAGGGAGTTAGAGGTAGAGGAGCGAAGAGCTCGAAAGGGGAGGTATTTGCAGAGGGATAGCTGAAGGTATTTTGGACCCAGGCCCCAGAAGGCCTTGTGGACAATGCATAGGGTTTTGAATTTAATCCTTGCATCCACTGGGAGCCAATGGAGAGATTTCAAAGCTGGAGAGATACAATCCAAGGGCTTGAGACCAAGGACAAGTCTCGCAGTCCTGTTCTGGATAAGTTGTAGAGGGCTGAGAGTAGAGGCAGGTAGATTAGAGAAAGAGGCTGTTACAATAGTCCAAGCTAGAGAGAACCAGAGCTTGGGATACCATGAGCTTCTGGGGGAAGGAGAGGAAAGGCAGAATACCTCTGAGGAGGTGCAGTCGGAAGTTTTACTTTTTAGAGACATCAGAGATATGGGCCGAGAAGGAAAGTGTGGAGTCAAAGATGATGCCAAGGTTCTTAGCCTCGCAGGTAGGGGTAGGAGGAGGGCCAAGGGAGGCCGGCCAGAGAGTGAGGGAAAAGGATGGAGATGGTGTGCCGATAAGGAGGATCTCCATCTTGCTGGCATTCAGACAAAGATCATTGGCGGCACACCAATTTTGAATGGCAGTTAGGCAGTCAGAGATGAGAGAGGGAGAGGAGGTGGCCGAGGGCAGCCGGAAAATTAGTTGAGTGTCATCAGCGTAGCACTGGAAATTTGAGCAGAAAATGGCAATGCAGTGAGCAAGAGTTGCCAGGTATTGGTTGAAAAGCCAGGGTGAGAGGTTAGACCCCCGGGGAACCCCACAGGTGGAGAGGAAGATAGATGATAGGAAAGACCCCACTTGGACCTGGGAGGTTCGATCAGAGAGGAAAGAGGTCACCCAGGCCAGAGCCTGATCAGTGATACCCAGATTATCATGGAGACGGTTGAGCAGGATGGTGTGGTTGACCGTGTCGAAGGTAGAAGAAAGATCAAGAAGGATGAGGACAGAGGGAATGTTAGAATCAAGGTTGGAGAGCAGATCTTCACGGATATTGAGGAGAGCAGTTTTCATGCTTCTGGCCGCTCTGAAGCCAGACTGGTGGTCATGGAGACAACCAACAGAATCTGAATGAAGGTTAAGCTGAGAGATGGCCAGATTTTCCAGGAGTTTGCCCAGAAAGGGGATAATGGAAATTGGGTGATAGTTTGCCAGACAGGAAGGATCAGCTGTGGGTTCCTTGAGAAGAGGATGCACAAGGGAGTGCTTCAGAGGGGAGGGGAAGGATATTGAGGCAAACGAGTGGTTGCAAAAATCAGCAAGGGCAGGAGCGAGGGTGTCAATGTGGTCCTTGATGGTTTTGGTGGAAAAGGGATGAATCTGTTTTGACGAGGCTTTCATAGATCAGACTTGTCTAGCGACCTCGCCAGGGGAGAAAATAGGAAAGGAATTGAAGGATGGTGGGGGGGTCTTTAAAGGGGGGTGTCCAAGCACAGACTGAGAGGGAATAGGAGGGGGAGGGGAGGCAAGGGTGGATAGGATGTCCTGTGTTTTAGAGATAAAATGCGAGGCAAGGGCATTGCAGAGAGCCTGGAAGGCAAGAGGAGGGGAGGAGACTGCTGCAGGGTTGGCAAGCTCCTTGCAGATTTTAAAGAGTTCGGCCGAGTTGTTGATGCCGCAGAGACACGGGCTTGAATGTGGACTCTCTTCTTAGTGCGGACAGAGAGTCGGTATTGCCTTTGGAGCAGGCGACAGGCCAGTTTGTCAGAGGATGAGCAAGAAGACCTCCATTTCCTCTCAGCCGCCCTACACTTACGTTTAAGTGTAGCTAGGTCAGAATCATACCAGGAATTGCACTTGGCTTTGGACTTCAAGCGGGTCCTCATGACAGGGACAAGAGCATCAATGAGCTGTTTAAAGATATTGTGGCTCTTCTGGGGATCAATCATAAGATGTGCTTGATTTACCAGCCCCAGGCCAATGGCATTGTTGAGCGGATGAATTGCCCCATGAAAGCTAAACTGTCCAAACTGAGCGTTACTCTCAAAAAGAATCAGTTCCAATACTTGCCTCTGGCCCTTTTTAGTTTGAGGACTTATCCCTGTAAGGACCATCACATCTCCCCTCACGAGATAGTGATGGAGAGACATATGAAGATACTGCTAGCACCTGTGCAAAGTGCTTCTGATGCTCACAGGGCTGCATCTATTCTAGGAGGTGAGTTTAAGTTGACCGAATTAACAAGTCAATAAAATGCCTTTCTCAACAGATAGCACCAGGACGAGTGCAAGAAGAAACCAGTTCTGCATCAGATTCTGCGAGCTCATCACCTCTTCAATTGTACCAAGGGGATGCTGTTTACGTTTGCAACTTTGTCCACAGGTGGAGTGAGCCGCAACATAATGGGCCTTACATGCTAGTGTATGCCACTCCATTTGTGGTCAAGGTAAAGGAACTGCAATATTGGGTGTAATTCTCTGATGTCAGGAGGGCGCCCATGCATCACCTCCATCTATAAACATATTGGGCCTCATCACGAGTTTGGTGGTAACCCTTAAATCCGGCAGTAGCGCTATTACTGGATTTAAGGGTCCGCCAAATTAGGGCGTTGGCGGATTTCTCCCCAGCTCTGAGCTGGGGGGAAATCCACCGAAAATTCAAGCTCATACCGCCAGCGGGAAATCCGCTGGTGGTATGAGTTCAAAAATTCCCCATTGGGCTCAGCAGGGAATGGGGAATTCCATTACCGCCAAACCCGTGATCCAGCGCTAATAGCGCCGGGGGGTTTGGCGGTAGGCCAGATAGCACCAGCGCTATTAGTGCCGGCGTTACCGCCCAACTCATGATGAGGCCCATTGTCTGAATGTGTTTTGGGATTTACTATATTGAAGAAATAATTGTGGTGTTCAGAAACATTTTCATTTGATTCCAGCAGAATATTTCCACATCTATATCATCAGACCCAGGATCCAATATATGTATCTACTTGTTTATTGTAATATTGATACGCTTGTATTGTTGTGTTATGTGGAGTATTTTTATCCACGCCACTACGCCACACTGCACCCTCTTGCCAATGGGGAAAGAAAACTGCCAAAAATGGAGGCAATAACCCTTTGTGCGCACTAAATCTGCAAAATTGCGCAGAGTTCATAAACCACCAAAAGAGCTGCAAGCCCTGCCACACACCCAGGCAAAGTGGTGTAAAAGCAGGAATCACTGCTGTCATCTGTCATCTGTCACCTGAAACAAGGCCACAGTAGGGCCTAATCCGAAAATGCCCTTAAAAATTCTGTCACTTTCCCAGACAATTATGGAAAGGAAAGTGTGCTTAAACCATGGATTCTCTAGCCAGTCAGAGGAATCCAGGCATCACTGCCAGACAGCTGCCTAAGGGAATTGGCTGTCAAACACAGTTTAAATGTATTTTCTTTTCCTGAAAAATTGCAAAATCCACTATTTCAAGCATGTTTGTGAAGGGCTAAATCTTTTCAAATGTTTAAATCCTTTATAAACTGTGCTTATAGTTTATATGGGAAATGAAAGGACTTAAATGTCAAAGAGCCCAGTCTGGGGCCAATCCACTATTTAATTCTGATCTGACAGCCTGGCCTGGGAAATCTGATATCTCCGCTTGACACTTCCTTCAGAACAGGAAGGCTGCTAATGGTTCTTGCAAAATGCCAACAAGCCACACATGTCATGATGCCTACCTCTAAGGAGCCAGGCCGGGCCTAGCAACCCCAGAGGCAGACATCATTTTCCCCAGGGAAGTCTCAGCGGGCCCAAGTCGGGGCCCTTTGGACTCAGTCCTGGCGCCTTAGGCGCCAGGCTCATAGCGGACCCCAGTCCTGGCGCCTTAGGCGCCAGGCTCATAGAAGAGGATATGTGTTTAAGTGCTTGGGTGCACACTTACCTGATGCAGACCTTGCTGCTTCATCCAGGCCCTCTTGAGGCCTAAATGGGACTACTTAACCTGTAGGACTACTTCACCACCCGGGTGTGGTCGGGGAAGGATACATACCTGATTGGTGGAAGGATACATACCAGGAACTTCTTCCAAGGCTATTTAAACCCCACCCGAACAGCCACACATGCTTCGCGTTGTTCTGCACCTAGCAGCTGGACGCTCACCGTGTCAGCTCCTGCATCCTGACTTCAGCCACGCCTGCCAGCACCCTGGAACACCTGTAAGGGGAGAAAGGAAGAGAATAGGAGAAGAAAAGCCCTTACCTGCTAAAACTGCATCCCGGAGTCATTTCTCCAACGGCCCTGAAAAGGAAGACATCATTTTAAAGGCATTTCGTTTCGATCGCTGCAGCGCTGCATTTTACTCACCTTTGCAAGGCGCTTCCATCTTCAGCAGCGATCTTCCGGATTCAGCTACGCCCCGGCGCCTAGAGGAAAAAAGACAAGAACAAAGGTGAGAGGGAGAAAAGGAATAAGGAAAGCTCAGTTTCCTTTTAAGTCTTACCTGTTGGATTATTCCCACTGCATTTCGGGTCCTGCCGCTTCCTGGCATCTCCGGACCCCGGCCCCTATGGGGAAAAAAGACAAAGACATTGAATGAGCAAATGCAAAGACATTACCTGAGCGCTCATCCAGAACTGTTTCACTTCGGGTCGGCGCCATATCTCCGGCACTCCGAACCCCGGCCCCTAAGGGGAAAAAGACATAAGCATTAGCGCTTGCTGCAATTAGACAACGAACATTATTATTAAGCTTGAACTTTTGAACAGAACTTTTACAGCGCCTTACCTGAACAGTCAAGCTTACCTGAACTCCCATCAATCCTCAATCCAGTGAAGTAACTGGGTTTCAACGCGCCCCTGCTTCAGAAGCAGGATGGAGAGCTCATCCTTCCAAACCCTAAGGTGAGGCTTCACGGGGAATCGTGGAGGAGGTATCGTGGAGGGTTGGAAGGGAGTGGGAGGCTTGAGCATTGTTCCACAGTTGGTAATACTCCCTTTTCACACACAGGAGGGTATCCAACGAGCCAGGGAAGCCAGAATAGAGGGGTCCTTCCTGTCCATCTTCAGAGTTCTGCGCCTTCGACGCCGCACCTCCGTGGGAACCAGGTGAGCGTTACAGAACGCGAAGCCTTACCACAATTTCCCACCTGGGCGCTATGGAGACTTCCGAGACAGATCAGCTGGCCCATCTTTTAGGGGCATTACGGGCAGAAGTGCACTCAGCCCGCCAGGAGACTAATGCTCTCAGAAGGGAACTAATCCTATCCAAGGAAAGAACTGATGATCTGGCCAAAAGGTTATTGCAGGGCCAGGCAGAGCACACTCCTTTACCTGTTTCCGGAGATATTTCTACAACAATGGGTTCGAATAACCCGGTACAAATCAATCTACCTGGACACATGCCTTTGGCCCCGCCGGAACGTTTTGCGGGGGATCCCAAGAAATATGCCGTTTTTATGAACCAATGCCGTTTACACTTTTTATGCAGGCCCGGGGCCTTCCCCAACGACCAGACCAAAGTAGCCTTTGTACTATCTTACCTCAGTGGCTGTGCTGCCGATTGGTCTATTCCATTGGTAAATCAGGATGATCCCATTCTCCGGGATTTCCAGGGCTTCCAGGCCAGCATGGAAAGATTGTTCGCTCGACACTCGCAGGGACAGGCCCTTGACAACGAACTGCTATCCTTACGACAAGGTAATCAGGATCTTTTGTCCTATATCGCCACCTTTAATAGACTAGTTGTGGAAACCGGATGGCCTGAAAATAAAAGGATAACATTGTTTCATCGAGGCCTGCGCGGAGAGCTTAAAGATGTTATAGCTCAGATAGTAGATCCACCCCAGGCCTGCGCAGACTACATAGACTTAGTGGTTCAACTTGATCACAGACTTCAAAATAGAAAAGCAGATCGGCTCAAGTATGAAACCAGAGTACCTATCAAGACCCACGTTAACTCCAAGAGTACTGACGTTTCCGAACCTATGCAAATTGGCAGTGTTAAAGGACCATTAACGCAGAAGGAACGAGAGAGAAGGCGACAAATGCAACTTTGTCTGTATTGCGGAACTTCCGGTCACTTTCTTCAAAGTTGTCCAGTTAAACCACCCAAGAAGGTGGTTGGAGCCACTGATAACGAGTTATTGACACCTGGTTCGGGAAACGACCTAGCCCGACAAGCGTAGGGGTCCGCTTGCCGAGCTTGAAAACAAACTCTTTGACCTCGCATTTTGTCATGCCAATGGTGCTTGTGAACCCAAAACAGCCTCAGCAGTTGCATGCTATAAAAGCATACATAGACAGTGGAGCTATTGGAAATTACATAGACCGTGAATTGGCTTCCAGGATTAAGCTTCCTCTCCGCCCGAAAGTAGCCCAAGATGTAATTACTACAGTTGATGGAACCGAAATAGCCTCAGGGCCTGTAACGCATTCCACAGTTGAAATCACTCTGGTGGGTCAGGACGGACATCGGGAAGCAATCGTGTTTGATGTGATCAAGGCCCCACAATTTCAAGTACTTCTTGGAATCCCTTGGTTAGAAACACATAATCCGAGAATAGACTGGCGAGCAAAGAAGATAACTTTTCCTGATTGTGAACCAACCTGTTACCCAAGGAATCCAGCTATGGGTCTAGCCTCTGTAACTTCCACCCCTGTACAGCTACCATCTGAATACCAAGAATTCCAAGACGTTTTTCAGAAAGAGCAGGCTAACACCTTACCTCCCCATTGATCTTACGATTGCCAAATCGACTTGGTACCCAATGCACAACTACCTTGTAGTAGGATTTATGCTCTTACTGAACCTGAGAACCTGCATTTGCGCCAGTATTTGGATCAATACCTGGCCAATGGTTTCATTCGCCCATCAAAGTCACCAGTCGCTTCCGCTTTGTTCTTCGTACCTAAAAAGGAAGGAGACCTTAGGGCCTGTATTGACTACCGCGCCCTAAATCAGATAACGATTAAGAATCGTTACCCTTTGCCCCTGATACCTGAGCTTATCGACCAAGTAAAAGATGCTCGTGTGTACACCAAGCTAGATCTCCGAGGAGCTTACCACCTGGTACGAATAAAAGAGGGCGACGAGTGGAAGACTGCATTCCGCACCAAATTTGGGCTCTTCGAATATCAAGTAATGCCCTTCGGTTTGTGCAACGCACCTGCCGCCTTTCAGTACTTCATGAATGATGTTCTTCGGGAACTTATCGATGTTTGTGTCATCGTTTATATTGACGACATCCTGGTGTTTTCCTCCTCAGAATCTGATCACAGAAACCATGTTAGGGCAGTTCTTGAGAAATTGCGCCAGCACAAATTATTTGCCAAGCTCGAAAAATCCGTTTTTCATACCACAGAAGTGGAGTTTCTCGGATTCATCCTGACACCTCAAGGAATCCGAATGGACTCGCGGAAAGTGGACGCCATTCTCAAATGGCTATCTCCTAGCTCTGTGAAGGGAGTGCAAAGCATGCTTGGCTTTGCCAATTTCTATCGAAGGTTCATCCCGGAATTTTCTCTAACTGTTCAACCCATCACAGCTCTCCTAAAGAAAAACAAACGCTTTGAATGGACTCTTGAGGCTGAACAAGCCTTTCAGGACCTGAAAACCAAATTCACCTCTGCACCTGTATTGAAGCACCCGCGCCCAGATCTCCCTTACATCGTGGAAACCGATGCATCCAGTTCGGCCATGGGAGCTGTCCTGTCGCAAAGAGACCCAGAAACTAACCAACTACACCCTGTAGCCTTTTGGTCCAGAAAAGTCTCTCCACCTGAACTCAATTACGCAATTACCGACAAAGAACTACTGGCTATTAAATCAGCTTTCAAGGCTTGGCGTCACTATCTTCTCGGTGCAAGACACACCATCACCGTAATTACGGACCACAGAAATTTGCAGTATTTAAAGACGGCCAAAGCTCAATCTTCGCGACAACTCCGATGGGCTTTATTCTTTGCGGAATTTGATTTTGTAATTACCTATCGCCCTGGCTGCAAGAATGGTAAGGCAGATGCCTTATCCCGGATAGGCATGGAAGAACCCAATTCGAGTTTAGAACCTGTGCCAATCATACCGGAACAAAGAATTCTGGGCTTGACTTCATTGCAAACCATTGAGGACATCCAAGCTCAAGTAAAACAGCTTTTTGACTCTTCTGCCTTACTGGAATGGAGTCAAAAGGGTCCTCACTACACCGTTAAGGATGATTTACCCTACTTCCAAGAGCGGTTATTTCTGCCAAGTAAAGAATTGCAGGAACTTGTCATTACCCGTCATCATGAATCATTAATGGAAGGACACCCCGGTATCGCGAAAACAGAAGAAAAGATCAAACGCCACTTCTGGTGGCCTTCTTGGAGAAAAGACATAAAGTCATTTGTGTTGTCTTGCGGAATCTGTGCCCAAAATAAGAGTCAAAAGAAAAGGCCAGCCGGCCTACTTCAACCTTTGGACATTCCACCAGCACCTTGGCACACCTTGTCAATGGACTTTATAACTGACCTGCCTCCTTGTGGTGGTTACACCACGATTCTCGTAATAGTGGATCTATTCTCCAAAATGGCCCATTTTATCCCTTTAAAAGGATTGCCGTCAGCTTCCACCTTGGCCAAGGAATTTATGGAAAATATAGTGCGGTTACATGGTTTCCCTTCCATATTAGTCTCAGACCGTGGAAGTCAATTTATCTCCCACTTTTGGAAGAAATGTTGCCAACTAGCACAAATAGACGTGCGGTTATCCACCAGCCACCACCCCCAGACCGACGGACAAACCGAGAGAACCAATCAGACTCTCGAGCAATATCTGCGGTGCATGTTACACCAATCCGAGTTGAATTGGAAGGACATCCTTTGGATTGCAGAATATGCATACAACAATTCAGTGCATTCTGGAACCGGACAGACTCCTTTTTATACCCTGTATGGTCACCATCCTCGGACCTCTGACCTAGATCCACCTCTGACCCTGGAGATGCCTGCAGTAAATCACCTACATTCCACAATAACCCAAGCCTTCAAAGAAGCTACAACCCACTTACAGCAAGCCAAGAAAAAGTATAAAGAAAACGCTGATTTGCACCGAAGTAAAACTCCTCCTTACCAAGTAGGAGATCAGGTATGGCTAGCAACTAAACATCTACCCCTCAAGGGTCAGCGAACTTTTAATCCCAGATTCATTGGGCCTTACCCCATCAAAGCTATTATCAACCCAGTGGCCTTTAAACTCGATTTACCATCCAACATGCGGATTCATCCCGTTTTTCACGCATCTCTTCTAAAACCAGTACAACCTGGAACCAGACTGTCTGAGCCCCCAGGCCCTGTCCAAATTGATGGAGAATTAGAATCCGAAGTGAAAGACATTTTAGATTCCAAGATAGTTAAGTCGAAACTCTTCTATCTTGTTGATTGGAAAGGATATGGACCTCAGGAAAGATCTTGGGAACCCAGTAACTATGTTCACGCACCACGATTAATTCAAAGATTCCATCGAAGATTCCCACACAAACCAAAACCCCCGGAGGAAAAGACCTTGGGAGGGGCCTTGAGGGGGGCTACTGTCATGATGCCTACCTCTAAGGAGCCAGGCCGGGCCCAGCAACCCCAGAGGCAGACATCATTTTCCCCAGGGAAGTCTCAGCGGGCCCAAGTCGGGGCCCTTTGGACTCAGTCCTGGCGCCTTAGGCGCCAGGCTCATAGCGGACCCCAGTCCTGGCGCCTTAGGCGCCAGGCTCATAGAAGAGGATATGTGTTTAAGTGCTTGGGTGCACACTTACCTGATGCAGACCTTGCTGCTTCATCCAGGCCCTCTTGAGGCCTAAATGGGACTACTTAACCTGTAGGACTACTTCACCACCCGGGTGTGGTCGGGGAAGGATACATACCTGATTGGTGGAAGGATACATACCAGGAACTTCTTCCAAGGCTATTTAAACCCCACCCGAACAGCCACACATGCTTCGCGTTGTTCTGCACCTAGCAGCTGGACGCTCACCGTGTCAGCTCCTGCATCCTGACTTCAGCCACGCCTGCCAGCACCCTGGAACACCTGTAAGGGGAGAAAGGAAGAGAATAGGAGAAGAAAAGCCCTTACCTGCTAAATCTGCATCCCGGAGTCATTTCTCCAACGGCCCTGAAAAGGAAGACATCATTTTAAAGGCATTTCGTTTCGATCGCTGCAGCGCTGCATTTTACTCACCTTTGCAAGGCGCTTCCATCTTCAGCAGCGATCTTCCGGATTCAGCTACGCCCCGGCGCCTAGAGGAAAACAGACAAGAACAAAGGTGAGAGGGAGAAAAGGAATAAGGAAAGGTCAGTTTCCTTTTAAGTCTTACCTGTTGGATTATTCCCACTGCATTTCGGGTCCTGCCGCTTCCTGGCATCTCCGGACCCCGGCACCTATGGGGAAAAAAGACAAAGACATTGAATGAGCAAATGCAAAGACATTACCTGAGCGCTCATCCAGAACTGTTTCACTTCGGGTCGGCGCCATATCTCCGGCACTCCGAACCCCGGCCCCTAAGGGGAAAAACACATAAGCATTAGCGCTTGCTGCAATTAGACAACGAACATTATTATTAAGCTTGAACTTTTGAACAGAACTTTTACAGCGCCTTAGCTGAACAGTCAAGCTTACCTGAACTCCCATCAATCCTCAATCCAGTGAAGTAACTGGGTTTCAACGTGCCCCTGCTTCAGAAGCAGGATGGAGAGCTCATCCTTCCAAACCCTAAGGTGAGGCTTCACGGGGAATCGTGGAGGAGGTATCGTGGAGGGTTGGAAGGGAGTGGGAGGCTTGAGCATTGTTCCACAGTTGGTAATACTCCCTTTTCACGCACAGGAGGGTATCCAACGAGCCAGGGAAGCCAGAATAGAGGGGCCCTTCCTGTCCATCTTGAGAGTTCTGCGCCTTCGACGCCGCGCCTCCGTGGGAACCAGGTGAGCGTTACACACATTGGGGCCACATTAGACATTTGTCTGCTGGCTGACCAAAGAACAAAGGACAGGCTGAGCATTGACCTCCGCAAGGAGGGGCAGGATGTGAAGGAGGTTTCTCAGTGAACTTCAAAGGACTGGACAGCTGCTGCCTGAAAAGGGGAGGTTACACAGGAGGACTTTGATGTGAAATCCTTATTTTGGATTAAAGTTTAAAACTCTTTAACTGAGCAACCTACAGAGGGATAAATCTGAAACTTGGTAGGCATTAAACTAATTTCAGCCTTGTGTTTTGAAAACATTGAGGAAACTCGTACCATTTAAGGAACCGAAGTTATGAAAAATGTCTGATTGTGGAAAAACTATTGGTGTTGCAAACTTACAATTGTATGTACACGATCCACTGAAAAGCGTCAGAGATTTATCAAATTAGAAATGATTAATCCAAAGTGTTATGGCTAAAATTGATAAAAATCCATAGAATTACCAATACAGCTCTCACAAAGATGGGAAGTGGATGTAAATGTAGACAATTGAATATCAAGTATATGTGTCCAATGGTATGAGGGTACATAATGGTAGAAATGTACGTTTGTGCAAAAGTATGTTTTGAGTAAAAATCCTGGTGGGAGTTCCTAAATCCTGTCATAAAATGACAGCTCTGTTCAGGCTGCCAACCAAAACAAAGCACATGCCTGTAGCCACTCACAACCAGGGGGGTGTGTTTTGAAGTTCTGTCCATGCCATAAACTTTGTAATGGATAAATATAGGAGTTTCACTACACATAGGGACTGCTGCTTCCAGACACACTGCTTCCAGAACCCATCCAGATGTCCGCTCCACACCTCATTGCAGAAATCCTCATCTTGTAGCTGACTCGAGAATTCTTTGAAAGATCCAGATTTCTTCACAGAATCCAGACTCTAGCATTGCAAAATTATTGCTAGCCTGACCCAATTGCAAATATCCCAAACTTGAAGGGATTTAATTCTGATTCAGCTTGGCTTGCTACCATTAAGGCTTGCCCGCTTAAAACGTGCATCCTGCTATCTACAGTGTCTAGTAGCCAGAAGGGGCCCTTCCAAATCCAGTCTGAGGTGCAGTCTAGATTGACCAGAACCGCCTTGCTGATCCAAATCGGCTAGAGGTGCCCTGCTGCCAGTAGACCAGATCCAATTCATTGACCAGAACTGACGGTCCAATTTAATAACTTCTTCTGTAAGTATAAACAGGAAGAACAGTGACCCATAGTATATCTGCACTGTATTATCCCTATCTTAACTCATCCCATCTTTAATTCAGAACTCCAGTATTGTTAGAATCCTTCTTGCGCTGATTGTCTCATCTGTGTTCCAAAACCATAACTCCCTAGTGATTCTGAATAACTAAAGTAAATCCCAGGAAGAAGTAGAGTATCCATAATTGGACGGGTTACGCTGATCACGTGACTGTAAGATCCATATGTGGCATTCTCTTTTTCATAGTCATAATATAGTGTAATCAAATCCATCTGTCATTTTCAAAAGCACATTTCTGTTTTCATTTTCGCACCTATTTTGCAAAAACACCGCCCATTAAAACCCCTACAACTCCTTCAGTTTTAAAGATAGAAATGAAATTTCAACTCTCACTGATACCTAACATCCATAGCTACACACACAACTAAACATCTAGGAATAGTTTATTTGACCCGTGTTTTTTTTCTAGATCGCATAGTAAAAGTGTGCCGTGAATTTGCAAAATTCACAAGTTTACATGTCATTTCCCCATTTTAAAGTGTTTTTTTCCATCCCCTCCTGATCTGAAGTGTGTATTGTTGTTTATATTATAGCTTATGTATGTTAGGACCTGATTAGTGTTGATTTCTTTAGAACAGGTAATTATTTTTGCACCCTTTTGCAGTATTTCACAAAACAATTTTCACCTGTCATTTTCAAAGTGTCATTTGCCAAAATAAGGTTTTCACTCTTGTTTGGGAAGGAGGATTGCCTATAAACTTTAGACCATGGGCCTCATTACGACCCTGGCGGTAAGGGGTTTACGCCAGCGTTAGCTGCGCCGACCCCTTACCGCCAACTACGAGTTCCCAGAGCGCCATGGTCACTTTTCCGCCCGCTTTTTGCGGGCGTAAAAATCCATGGCGCTATGGAACCTCGGTGTTAATTACGCCACCGTAGTGTACGGTGGCGTAATTAACACCTTCCCCACTCCCATTGAGCCCTATGGGGCCGAAATGGGAATGGGGAAGGGTAAATGGGTCAATGGGGACTTACCGCCCCGCCAACCTCGGAATGGGGCGGTAAGTCCGCCATCCGCCATGGCGTAAAGGGACTTTGCCCCATGGCGGAAAAGTCCGCCGATGGCGGAAAAAATCCGCCAGGGTCGTAATGAGGGCCCATGTCTTTTACTCCTGAATACCTGCTGATTACTCACATTGGTGTAGGATTGCTCCTTTGTATTTAAACAAAATTTGGCGGGGGGAAATAGTAACCTAAACGCTATCTGTCCACAAAACAAAACTGTTCTCTTTCCTGTGTTTCTGTTCTGCCTTTGTGTAAGTGAATTCAATTGCTTTGTTTATTTTTCAGTTGTATTGTCACCCTTTGAGTGATTGCTTCCCCATACATATATCTATAGTAAATCTATGTGTGATTTGAATATTAAAATAAATAAATAAATATTTACCTTTACAAACTAGCCTGATTCCTGGTTCAGTGTGACCTGGGGGGTATTTTGAGAAGGGTGTGAGATGAGTGGTATATCATTCGGAATATTGCACTTATAGACAAAAATAAATAAGGGTTTCATTGCGCACTACATTGCTAGGCGAGACCTGGGTGTGTGCCTGATTGAAATCCCTTACAGTAATTATTTTAATTGTAAAACATGTTTTTTTTCCTTTGATATTACACGGTTTACCCTTCCTCTTCACAGTACATCCAAGTTGTCTAATAAGTATTGTTGTACTATGTTTATTTTGTAGCTTTGTTGTGGGTTTCTTTTTGGTATATTTTTGTATTTTCAAGTGAGTTTATATGGTTAGGACCTTTAAAGGGGCGATGTAGTATAGGAGGATGTGCAAATAGTGAATATTCTGATTCTACAACAGCCACTGACTCCATATGACTGCTATAAGGGATCTCAAAAGAATACATATTCTGCATGTAATAAGGAGAATAGAGGAGGAAAATGAATATGCCCGATATAAAGAAGTTGTTTTTGACATGATGTCTGAGGTGCACCATCCAGAACTTAATAATGTGCGGTACAATCATATGCATTCACTGGGGAAAAAGAGGCAAACGGGGAGCTGTTATGTCTGCTCTCTCACCCCACGCATGTCAGGCGCCCAAGATGTTAGTACCCCAGGAAATGCCATCCTTAGAAGCCCAGTGTTTGGTTCATCTGGCACTTGGTCGGGTGCACCGTTTGTTCCAGGGGCACAAGGTACACATTGTATTAATGCACATAGATGAAGAAAAATGTGCCAAAGCAGATAACGCTGCTCAATGTAAACCACAACACCTGTTGAAGTTGGATGGAGTGCTGTCTGTGTCAAACAGATGGGAAAAGGCAGGGTGAGCTGCGCGGAAGGGCGGTTGGCAGGGTTTGGAGAGGAAGTGATATGGAACATCAATAATAACTGTTTTACAATACGGGACACGTATGTATCAAAACTAACATGGATTGAGGCACGAAATGTTCCAGTGATGCTTAAAGTGGCTGAAGAATATGAGTTTTGTTTTCGAAGGCATGGGACAGTTCCCGTGGAAACTAACACCAAATGTAATAAAACACTGTTCATTCCACATCTTACTAAAGGAATGGCAGCCCTCATGGATATCTATTGGGAATGCGGTCAACAAGCATACCTGCATCTCCTACCATCCTGGCAAGGCACCTGTGCACTGACAACATTGCACTCAGCTAGTCTTGTGGTGCCTGAAGCCCATCTAACAATTGCACCTAACCCTGACATAGGGCAGCAGAACCCAGTTCCGACCAAGCCCCTGCAGGCAAAAATAAGGAAGTGCTCACTGAATGTACTGAAGAAGAGATACGTTATTTGTCTAAAGATTTGTCCAAATTGCTCAAAGCAATCCCAGATAAATACTGCTGCACACTGAGACGGAGTTGTTCTTCACCTCCCTTCTGATTCCAGGTGTTCAGGCTGCAGCGAATGCCAATTGGGCACATATTGTGAGATGGGAAATGATCCATCTGGCAAATGATACAGAACAAGGACTGAATTATATCAAGAGTGAGTTCTGGGCTATCCGGTTGATGACTCTCCAAAACTGGTGCACTCTGGACCGTGTGACGGCGATGGTGGGGGGCATGTGCAAAAAGATCAGACTGTCAAGTTGCATGTATGTCCCACCAAATGGTACAGAAAATGTGTACCTATCACACATTATAGGGGCCTTACACAAGTCAAAGACAGACAGACATGGAAAGTGATGCAGGCCGAAGATTGGTTTGACACAATGTTCTTGTGGGCACCAACATGGCTCGGAACATTGGAGATGATATGGTCCCCATCGTGGTGCTTCTGCTAATGATGATCTGCACATGCCAAATGATACTTTGATGTTGTGCAAAGACAATCCCAAACAGTGCAATGATGATGGCTACAATCGGGGCAGGAATGTCTCTCTCTGGTACAAAAGATGGACAGGCTCAAACAGAGGACCCAAAACATCCACGTATGGTTAGAATTGAAAGGCCCATAGACTCCCCCCCCAGGGACAATGACCTGACCCCCACCAGAACCAGAGAATCATACAGAGCACTGTGTTGACTAAGCAGGCGATGTGGGTTGTATTTACCTTACATGCACCCCGGAGAGGTACGCCCGATATGGAAAAAGCTTACACCACTTATGTAGTGTGTGGGTCCTTAAGGATGAAGTGGACAGGAGGAGAGAGAAGGGGGGATAAGTTCATGGAGGATTAACTAAAGGAATGTAGGGATGCACGTTCAGATCCTGGCCCCTCCCAAACAATTTAGATTTCAGAAAATATACTAATAGATGGGAAACAAATAGTAAAAGAGTAAAGGGTGGGTGGGGGTAGTCCTGTGGGCATAGGTGAATAGTGTGGGGAGCACTGATTGCAGAAAATTAGATAGGTCTAATGTAAACTTAAAACAGCCCTATGGCGTGTTAGTTAGATATACTGTGTGCGTACACCACACATGGTACAGGACCCCGCCCGATGGCAAGAAACATAGAAGTGTGACTATATACAAAGTTAGGCCTGGGCCCTCGCAGTCCATGTTGAGACCACAGAACAATGAGGCCTTGGGTTCAAATATTTCACCCCCACCCCAGGTGAGCCAGGGAACACGTGTACACACACAGACACACACACATCTTGTTAGAGCTTTGCCAATTCAGAAAGGAATGCGAACAGCCTAATAAGAGTAGGGTGCAGCTGGTCATCAGTGCCCCCATGAAAAAGGCCATCCCATTTGAACTACCAAATGCCTGTGAGCAAACCACCAAAATCCTTCACAAATTCGACTGATAAGTGTGATCTGCAGGAGAACCAGACCTGACCCCCTGGTAGGAGTAGCTGATAAGGGGGAGCAGAGCACCGCTTAGCCTGTGATTTGTACCAGGGAGGGCAAAGGGTGATGCCAACTCATGCAAGATTGCGACAGGGAGACATGGTGGGGGAGCCTGTGTGTCTGGGATGAGAAAAGAGTTGCTTTATTCTCAAGGACCAGACTGACCTCGAAGTTGTCCACTGAGCTCATGTTGACGGCCAGGTGCACACTATCTGATTAGGCCTCAGGGCAGGGCAGTGATTTTAGTGACCTAACCATTCACCTAACAGCAACCCAATGTGAAGTGACCGAAACCCATGTGCAAAGAAGTTGGAGTCAAAGACGATGGGGCCAATGAACTGGGGGTTCATATGTAAACAATAGTATGTATATAGGTGGTAGCCAATGAGGGTGGGGGATGAACACTGTATATTGTGTGCATCACAGATGACAATATTTGCAGTTATAATGTGCTGTTTGCTTTGAAGAAGGGAGAGTGCTCTGTGGCAGTGGACTTATAATACAATGGCGGCATTGCCTTTTTGTATACAAATGAAGCTCCTGTTCTTCTCACAAAAGAGTGCACCTAGCCTTTCTCTTTAGAAGATTGTTATTCATGTGTCTGGTTGTTGGAGGTTTACTCTACATAACTTAGAATACTCCAAATGGTCCAAAACAATGCAGATAGGCTCTTCCGAGCCCTGTGCCCCACAGAGCACATCACGCCTGCCCTCTGTATCCTCTACTGGCTCCCTGTTGGATGATGCTCCACTTTAAAAGCTATGTGCATCACCTACCGTGCTGTGCACAAGACAGGCCCAGATAACTTACAACACACGCTCACCCCATACATACCCAACAGAAACCTGATATCAGGCACTTTTTGGGATAAAACGTTATCAGATACTGATGAGGGAAACCTACCCTTATTGGTGTTGCTTGACCTCTCAGCAGCATTTGATACAGTTGACCACAAACTGCTTCTGTCTCACCTATCATAAATGGTCTGCAAACAAAGCCATCAAATGTATACAATCGTTTCTTGATAATTGTTCCCAGAAGCTTCCACTCCACCATTTATTGTGATTGTCTGTCCTGAGCAATTGCCGGGACTCACAGGACGCTTCTCTGTCTCTTATTTTATTTAACATTGACATCTGCCATTTCTTTTCTGTTATCCTTTTCTCATAATATGTGATTTGTCCTACCACTCTTATGCTGATGACACCCAGATCTACTTTAAAGTTAAGGGACGAAGTGAGGATCTTTATGATGTAAGATCGTGTATGGAGAAAATAGAATGATGGGTGCTTCTCAACATCCCTCTATCTAAATCCAAACCAGACTGACTTGATCCTCCTCGGTCCTAGTCATCATTTTAAGAATCCTAATTAGTTGCCTATTTCGACTCTCCTTGACATACACTAACAAGGTTAAACACCTGGGCATGACCTAGCAGGCTAACCTTGATATGGCTCTGCAGTTCAGGGATGTAGTCAAGCAGTGGCAGATTTAAGGCAAAGGGCCCCATAGGCTAGATTGACCCTGGGTGGGCGGAGCTTAGGGTGGGAGGAGTTAATGGCAATCACAAGTGCAACTTTAGGGACAAATGTACTGTGTATTGTAACCTGTTAACATCACTTCTCACCTCCCATTACAAATACTGTGCTTTCCGAGCATGTTAAAAGGATATGATATATGTGCGAGCCCATGTGTGGCACCGGCTGTTTGACTTTGAGGTGAGAAAGGCAGAGCAGTGCGATCCCGTGCCCCTGGGCATTTGTCCGCGTCAGAGTGCTGAATATGCCTCTGTTGTGAAGGCTGCCATTTACAAGCTTCGGTTTCTCCATCCGACTCTCTCCTTTTTGCCATAAGAAGTCATGCCATAGTGGTTTGGTCTCTAATTAATGCAGAATTGGGCTATGCAAATGCCGCATACGCTGGCATACTTGAAAGTCAACTCAGACATCTTAAAACGGTTCAGAATCCTGCTGTGCATTTGGTCCTGGGACTTTCTAAATGCGACTCTTTTTCCCTTCCAAAACAATCCTTGCACTGGCTCCCAGTTAAAGGTAAGATCATTTTCAAGACACTTTTTTTGTTTTCAAATGTTTTTTTAAAAGTTTAGCCCTGAAGTATCTAGAAAAAATTGTTTCGTTCCCCATAGACCCTCTTAATCATTACAGACTGTCTGGTAATAGTGACTAGTTGTGGTTATATAAAACAATTACAAAATATCAGTCAGTCAAATGAACTTTAGTCCGAAAAACAAAAATATCCATCAAAGTACAACGCAAAAATATGAGCATCAAAGTATTATCAGACAATAATAACAATATAAACCCATCCCATATTAAAACATTCTTCAAATACGTATAATTAGAGCGTTTTTAATTTGTAAGGCAGTGCGGCGGTAATTGAGCAAAGCACATGCTGTCAGCAGAGAATTAGCCGAAAGTAGGAAAACAAGTTCTGATCCGCATTGCCTTAGGGCCCTTCTATGAAACATAGGTTCCATTGTCTTATTTCTGACATAAGAGTAAAAGAAGAACATGAAATGTATCATCTCTTCCTGCTGGCCGTTCCAGAATAAAAAATGTACATTGCTTGCCCCGGCGGCATTGTGTGTCACCCATTTGCCAAGTAATTGCCTTTAATGGTAACATATTGAACCGCGCCCTGGTAATTGTCCGTGCCTGCGCTTTGCGCATAGGATATGATAAGCTACTTTGGCGGTGGTGAAAACAATATGAGAAGGATAGGACATTTTAGTTCGCTCTACTTGTTCACCCTCCCTGTTCATCTTTAGTAGGAGATTGGCCTATAGCTTAGTGGAAGGCTCTGGCGATCACAGTTGTAGTCACAGTCCGATCGTTATGGTTTGCCACGGCCAACTGCTTTTCTATTTGTGCCAGCTAAGAGATGTGCAAACAATCGACCTCAGATGAGGTAAAATGAGCTAATATTATGGGCGAAAGCATTGTTCTTTTTACTACCCCCAAACTCGAAAGCATAGGTTAAAAGGCTCTTCATTTAATTTGTCCCCAAAGTAAGCCTTACCTACATCATCGCAGCAGCAGCAGCACACCACGGAGGAGGGCAGGAGCCCTAGCCTCTCGAGCCCAGGAGCGGCTCCAACTACACACGGTTCAGCCGTGCACCGGATTGCCCTGCCACTCCGAAATCCTCAAGGGTGAGGTCTCTCCTCCTATACCAGATAGGTATGCCCCTTGAGCACACCTATTTGAGCCGCACACCGTGATTTCCCCTTGAAGCGCACTGCATCCAGAGAATCGCCTGACCTTGGCAGATTCTTCCGCCTGACTCAGCAAAGGCGGGCGCATCGGGGCACCAGAGCGAGGCTCTGACTGCGTGGATCAGCTGTTGAGCATCCGAAGCCCCTTTATTCCCATCCTCTTCTGCCGGCAGGCGGAAACGCCGGTCTCACAACAAAGGCCCATACTAAGGCCCCTGTTTGCCCCTCCACACTCTTTCATCGCAGCAGCAGCAGCACACCACGGAGGAGAGCAGGAGCCCCAGCCTCTCGAGCCCAGGAACGGCTCCAACTACACACGGTTCAGCCGTGCACCGGCTTTCCCTGCCACTCCGAAATCCTCAAGGGTGAGGTCTCTCCTCCTATACCAGATAGGTATGCCCCTTGAGCATGCGGGCGTGCGGCTATTTCAGCCGCACGCCGTGATTTCCCCTTGAAGTGCACCGCATCCAGAGAATCGACTGACCTTGGCAGATTCTTCCGCCTGACTCAGCAATAGCGGGCGCATCGCGGCACCAGAGCGAGGCTCTGACCGCGTGGATCAGCTGTTGAGCATCCGAAGCCCCTTTATACCAATCCTGTTCCGCCGGCAGGCGGAAACGCCGGCCTCACAACAAAGGCCCATACTAAGGCCCCTGTTTGCCCCTCCACACTCTTTCATCGCAGCAGCAGCAGCACACCACGGAGGAGGGCAGGAGCCCCAGCCTCTCGAGCCCAGGAGCGGCTCCAACTACACACGGTTCAGCCGTGCACCGGATTGCCCTGCCACTCTGAAATCCTCAAGGGTGAGGTCTCCCCTCCTATACCAGATAGGTATGCCCCTTGAGCACACCTATTTCAGCCGCACGCCGTGATTTCCCCTTGAAGCGCACTGCATCCAGAGAATCACCTGACTTTGGCAGATTCTTCCACCTGACTCAGCAATGGCGGGCGCATCGCGGCACCAGAGCGAGGCTCTGACCGCGTGGATCAGCTGTTGAGCATCCGAAGCCCCTTTATACCAATCCTCTTCCGCCGGCAGGCGGAAACGCCGGCCTCACAACAAAGGCCCATACTAAGGCCCCTGTTTGCCCGCTGGAGCGCGCTACTTTGCCCGTGCTCATACCTGCAGTATGATCTCTATGCCAACATCACAACTGTAGGCCGGAGGAGTAGGAGATCCTGCAATCCATTGCAGGAGCAGCAGGTTTCAGGATCGTTGGTTACGAGTCATGCCAGACGCAAGGTAGGCCATATGCCTCCCCTAGTTGTACTCCAGATTCCAGCCACTTGCCTGTTTTTTTTTCTTTCCTAGAGCGCTTGGGCACCCATATGGGCCCTTTCTAGCATACGGCATCCAGCCTGTTTATCATTGCCACATGTAGAAACAGTACATGTATCTCAACTTCTGCATTGTGCCCTATGGTCACTAATAGACCATATTTGACTTGCATTGTGCCCTATGGTCGCTAATAGACCATATTTGACTTACATTATGCCCTATGTTCGCTAATAGACCATATTTGACTTGCATTGTGCCCTATGGTCGCTAATAGACCACACTTGATCTGTACTGTGCCTTATGGTCGCTAATAGACCACATTTGACCTGCATTGTGCCCTATGGTCGCTAATAGACCACACTTGATTTGTACTGTGCCTTATGGTCGCTAATAGACCATATTTGACTTGCATTGTGCCCTATGGTCGCTAATAGACCACACTTGATCTGTACTGTGCCTTAGGGTCGCTAATAGACCACATTTGACCTGCATTGTGCCCTATGGTCGCTAATAGACCACATTTGATCTGCATTGTGCCCCATGGTCGCTAATAGACCACACTTGCTCTGTACTGTGCCCTATGGTCGCTATTAGACCACATTTGATCTGCATTGTGCCCCTGTGTCGCTAATAGACCATACTTGCTCTGTACTGTGCCCTATGGTCGCTAATAGACCACATTTGATCTGCATTGTGCCCCATACTTGCTCTGTACTGTGCCCCATGTACGCTAATAGACCACACTTGACTTGCATTGTGCCCTTGTGCCTTGGCACTGTACCTAGCATGACAGCTGCATCTAGCCTGCCTGTTCTTGGCCTTTTCAAATTGCTACTGAAACTGTACCTAGCCTGATAGTTGCATCTAGCCTGCCTAGTCTTAGCCACCTCAATTGCCATCGAAACTACTCCTATCTGACTATTATTCAGTCACTTAGCATGTACACCCTCGGTCTTGCCTACAGGTCACCCTGGCTACCATTGTATATCGCCCTCCTCATCACATTAGGAATACAACCACCTAAAATAAGCACCAAAGTTAACATTCTGAGTCTTCGCACCACGTCCTATTCCACCCATTGCACCTGCCATATCATGCTCAACACACAACAACCCAATACTGGACTTAAAATGACCCACTATCCAGATAGCACCACTCTACAAAGGCCATGCAACTCTGTAGACAGAAACCTAAGACTATGTGCTCGCTTGTCCAAACTGCATGAGCTACCAGCCAGGAAAGCTGAACTATCAAAATTCCAAAATAAAATACAGTTACCCTTGAAGGGTATTGCGGGACCTACTAGGAAACAGCCTAAGCCCAACAGACCCAAAATAAACAACTCCAAACAGACAACCAAAGGTAGTCATAACACCACCAGCCCTAACTTAGCTGACCACAAACCATATCTCAAAGGTGCACTTATAAACGCCAGGTCGCTAGTCGCACACGCCACAGAGATCTCAGATATCATTGCCACAGACAACTTAGACTTTTTGGCCATCTCAGAATCCTGGCTACATGATGCGGCTGGCCCAGCCTTATCACTAGCAGTCCCAGACAACTATACAATCCTATGTGCGGACAGACTTACCTCCCGAGGTGGAGGTTTAGCAATCATAGCTAAAACTAGCCTGGACATGAGAATCATCACTACTACCAATATGCAATCCTGTGAATGCCTCACGGTCAAAATAGCCATCGCCAAACGCTAAACATCATCCTTATCTACAGACCACCAGGTCCTATCGGAACCTTCGCTGAGGACATCTCGACATCCCTGTCCAATAACCTAAAAATACATCCCAAACAATAGTGCTAGGAGACTTTAATCTAGGCTATAATGACAATAAGGACACCCAATCGACAGCAATTGCTCTGACCTTGAAAGAGCTGGGATTCTCCCAAAAAGTTGAACTACCCACCCACAACAAAGGTTGCATCCTTGATTGGATAGCAGAACATAATTGCGAAGTAAATATTACGGATTCTGTAACGCAGATCTGGACTGACCACCACCTGCATTATTCTCAGTGACAACTCACCGGGCCACTGCCCCGTCCTCACCTGCCCCACCTCTGCCAACGAGAAATAAAAAACTAGCAGAAAATCTGATGCCCGTTATAATACCTAAATTGAACTCACTACCTGACTGCATGGACCCTAATCTGGTAGTCGAACCTTATAATGCAGCCATGTCCTCAGCCCTGGATCACATAGCCCTGCTCAAAGAAATAGCAAACCTAAAAAACACCTCAATTCTTGGTTCACGCCCCATCTAAAAAATCTTAGGCTGGCCAAAAGAAAACTTGAAACTATTTGGAGACTTTCCCCATCAGTCAAAAATAAACTCAACCTCTCCAAAGCCTCCTCCCAATACAAGAAAGAAATACTATTAGCCAAACAAGAAACCTACAATACTAGAATATCCAACTCAAAATCTAGTGTCAAAGAACTGTTCAGCATTCTGAAAGAATTGGAAACACCCGTTGTACCCCAAGAAAACTGCACCAAGGATAAAAAATGGTGCTCTAGCATACAACTTGCTTTAACAAACAAAGTAGCAAATCTACAAACCAAAATTGCCATCAAGAAGGCATCGCTAACACCACACATCCCTCAGAGCTCGGCGCCACCGCCACAGCCCAAGTTGGGAGCCCGATTCTGCTTTTCTAAGGTATCGACCATAGAGGTAGAAATGTCATCCTGGGACTTAAACCGTCCAACTGCAAAGGAGACCAATGCCCAGCACAACTCATCAAGGATGCTGCGAGAGAACTATCGCCATTTATAACCAAACTAATCAACTCCTCCTTTACCTCAGGTTCAGTACCGATCAACCTAAAAGAGTCCTGGGTACTGCCACTACTAAAGAAGCAAACCCTTCACCCTGCCATTCCGACTAACTTCAGGCCCATCACGACTGTGCCCTTTCTTCTAAACATTTTAGATAAAGTGGCATACTTGCAAATTCAAAGCTTCCTAGAGTCTAACCACTTACTTGGAACCCGTCAATCAGGATTCCGACCGCAACATGGGACCGAGACAGCGTTAATAGACCTTAAGGCCCAAATAGACGATTGCAGAGACAATGGCCAAGCGGCCCTACTTCTCCTCCTGGACCTATCAGCGGCATTCGGCTTAGTGGACCATACAGTCCTCTGTAGTCACCTCGACTCGGCAGCCCACTTTTCAAAAGAGGCCATAATTTGGATCAAGTCATTCCTGAGTAATCAGACCATGGGCCTCATTACGACCCAGGCGGTAAGTTACCGCCTGGGCCGTGACTTTACCACCATGGCGTAAACTACGTTTACGCCATGGTGGTTGGCGGACTTACCGCCCCATTCCGACCTTGGCGGGGCGGTAAGTCCCCAATCCCCATTTACCCTTCCCCATTCCCATTTTTGCCCCATAGGGCATAATGGGAGTGGGGAAGGCGTTAATTACGCCACCGTAAATTACGGTGGCGTAATTAACTCCATGATCCCTTAGCGCCATGGATTTTAACACCTGCTAAAAGCAGGTGTTAAAAGCGCCATGACGCTAAGGGACCTCGTACTCAGGCGGTAAGGGTCGGCGCTGTTAACGCTGCCGTAAACCCCTTACCGCCTGGGTCGTAATGAGGCCCCATGAGAGTCTTCGCTCCATCAGCCTCAGCAGATCCAATTCCCATAACATGCGGTGTTCCACAAGGGTCTTGTGTGTCACCCACCCTCTATAATGTCTTCACAAAGCCTCTCTTTGATGAAATGGATCATCTGGGTATCGTCTACACTAACTACGCAGACGATACCCAGATCCTCCTCCCGCTCTCAGGAGACTACGCCAAGGCCCTGGCCCTAGTGACCAGGATCTATAGCATCGTTCAGGCATGGATGGCCACACACGGCTTATGCCTGAACGATGATAAAACTGAGCTTATCATCCTGGTTACCACTACCTATATATCGAAACTCAGCCCTGATTACGACAACTTCATTATGGATGGGAACAACATAAAAGTAGCTCACAAAGTAAAAACCTTAGGATTTTACCTAGACGCCACCATGAACTTTACCAAACAAGTTAACTCTCTAGCTTCAGCCACAGCATATACATGCAAACTTATCAGAACGAGCAAACAATTCCTCTCCACAGATAGTTGCATTACACTTGCCAGAGCCTTGATACTATCCAAATGAGACTATTGTAATGGACTTTACATTGGAGCTAATAAACAGATCATCCACAAAATTCAAGTGCTCCAGAACAATGCTTTGAGAGCAGCACTCAAGATTAATAGAAACAAGCATATATCCTCTACAAGAAGAGAATACAAATGGCTCTCCACCGTAGACAAAATTCATCTCAAAATTGCTTCCCTCACCCACAAATGTATCAATAACAAAGCTCCACCTTACCTCATGGATAGATTACGTAAAAGGACTTCTTCCAGACCGACCAGAATAGCCAACGCAAACTGCCTCCAAGTCCCGCGTTTCAAACTTGCAACTATAGGAGGAAATAGCTTCCCGGTCAAGGCTGCGCAGTTATAGAACTCCCTCCCCCATGACATCAGAGAACCTCAGCCTTTCGCAAAATTTAGACAAAACCTCACTAGGTGGCTGAGAGCCAATGACAGCTAACTAGTCCACTTGTCACATTGTACATTACTGTATATAACTATATATTACGTGAACAGAAGCATGCTCCTTGCTCCCCTGTCCTTGATCTCTCCCTGTTCATATCTGCTTACTGTAATATTGCTGATGTCTATGTCTACACTTCCTGCCTTTTCCTGTACTTGCAATTAGCCGAGCATATCTGTAACCAAGCTCAGCGCATCTCTGTACCTTCATCTGATTTCTATGTACCTGTAACTAAGTTGAGCATATCCTTGTCTGTTTGCGCCCTGATACTCCAGGGTATGGCGCGCCATACAAATAACAAACTAAACTAAACTAAACATACGTTTTCTATGGATAATAAAAGTCAAGGCTGATTTGGGAAATCCAAGTATGGCTAGATAAAGGTTTTTGTCCACGATTTGCAGACTAGTAAGGTAAGATTTGACCACACATGTGCCCCGTATTTTGCTATGGTCCTTGCTTTCTCACAAACCATTCCTAATCACCACAGAATTTCAACAACCATATCACTCATCAGATATTTAGAAAAGTAACCTTTCCAAAATAAGACCAGAGAGAAACAACTCCCCAAGTTAGAGGAATCCTTTGAATCTATGCTTCAGAAAAGTTCACGGTTGCTTCCAGGTCTGTTGAGAAATGTGTCCTGCCATCATTTACAAGATGTAATTTAGAGGGGTATACCATGGAATTCATTATAGTAGGAGTGTCACTGCCTCAAACTGTTTACACACCTTCTGCACTCCAGGGATGAAGTGTGGAACACATTTCAGATCAGTGCTTTTGAAGTGCAACTCACCCATCTCCCTGTCCCTAGCCACTTTTAACATCTGATCTATGGGCCTCATTATAACTTTGCCGGGCCGGAAACAATGGTGCCGTAAGGTTACCAGCACTGTTGTTCCAGGACCAGCAAAGTACAAGTCTGCCGGCCAGAGCCGCTGTGCCCGACAGATCTGACCTTGCCCGGCACAGAGGCCACGGTAGGCAGACTGTCACGGAAGCACCGGCACCATTAGCAACAGTGCCAATGCTTCTGTAGTCCCCATTCCCATAGAGACTGATAGGACTCTATGGGAATGGGGACTTACAAGTTGCCGGCGCCTGACTTCCCGGACCGCCGGGGTTGGAATCCCCCAGTGTTACCGGGAAGTCAAGCGCCAGTAAATGATTTCGAGTCTGGCGGCATTCCACCGGTAGCACCGGTAGAGTTACTGCCGGAGTCAGAATGAGGCCCATATCTCTATAAAAGAGTAAGCTTGATACTGTCGCACATGGAGGCGCACCTGGACATGGCCGTAGACAGCATGATCTATGCGCTCGTTCAATAATAAGGTGCAACGATTGAGGAATCCATTTTTCAATGTATGTTTCCACCTTGCCAGTCAATGCCTCTTCTCTCAGAATCAAAATGCAGACATTATTCCTGAGTGACTAGCCCTCCAAATCTTCCACCTTTGATTAAAGCGTCTTTACTTTTTGATGCAATATTTTGGAAATTTTAGTATCCTTATTCACAACATCCGCTGTAGGGCCAATGTGTTTCTTACAACATGTGTGTGATCCACCACTTTAACCAAGTGGGCCAAGAAAATCTGGGATCTTAGAAATAGGGTGAACTGAATAATGCATATGTGTTATGGTATGCATTGAAAAATTATGGAATTTAATGCTGAAATTAAACATCATAAAATAAATATTAAATGTAAAAATATTGTAATTATTGTCATGTGTATACATAAAGATAAACATATAAACTAAAAAGGAGAAACAGGCTGTAAAATATAATGTAAGGTAATTTATTTTAGTAATACATTTAGACCTCATCATGAGTGTGGCATTCATTCTGAAGGAATTATTGCTAAACTCGTATATTGCCATCGTAACTGATTCCAACAAATGTATTTGTATTTGTATTTTGTATTTATTGATTTTATAAAGCACTTTAATCCAAAGCGATTTACAAATTAACAACAAGAATACATAGAACATGAAACAGTTGAAACAATAACAATATATATGAATCAAACCAGTAAAACAGCATGTAGAACAATTTTCCTATGAGGATGATGAAGGGAGGAAGAGGTAGGGAAGGAATAAAGAGGGAGAAGGTAAAGGGGGTAGTGTGAGTTTGTAGGAAGAAGGGAGGAGTTAGGAGAGAAAAGGGGAAGGTAAAGAAAAATAAGACAGGGGTACAAGAGGGGAGAGAGAAAGGTGAAAGAGGAAGGGGAAAGGTATCAGGGAGGGGAATGAAGAAGTAGTGATTTCAAAGAGGAGTGGAAAGTGGAATAGGTAGGGATGGAGCGAATAGAAAGAGGTAGGGAGCTCCAGTGTAGGGGAATGAGGAGCTGAAAGGAGCGGAAACAAGAAGGAGCACAAAGGGGAGGGGGAACAGAAAGTAAGATGAGATCAGCAGATCGAAGAGAACGAGAGGGGGTGTAAAATGAGAGAAGAGAGGAGAGATATGGAGGGGCAAGAACATGAAGAGATTTAAAGACAAGACAGAAAAAGTTCAATTTAAGGTGGGAGTGGAAGGGAAGCCAGCCTAGGTAAGAGAGTGAGTCGGAGATGGAGTCATGAGGAGAGAGAAGACAGTGGGTACGGATGGCAGCGTGGTAGAGGGATTTGAATGGGGCAAGATGGGAAGTGGGGAGTCCAAAGAAGAGAAAAGAACAATAGAAGAGGCGAGAGAAGATTAGGGAGGAGATTAAGAGTTTGTTAGCATGGAAGGTGAGAGAAGAGAGTACTTTACGAATATTGAAGAGGTGGTAGCGACATGCGCAAGTAGTAAGGGAAATATGATGTACTGTAGGATTAGGAGTGGGGTGATGGCAAAGTAATTCTCCATTTTGTAGTTCATAAGACGCCAATGGGAAATGGTCAGATTTACTGCAAATGGTCATTCTGGAGCGATAATATTGATGAATTTTGTCAGAAAAGTATAGGATTTATATCGCCAGCCATACGTACGCTGGAGGTAAATCCTCCACTCCACTTCCAAACTCTGACTTCAGCGCTGCAGTACAACAGGTGTAATTCTGTTAGCGGCCAAAAAGTCACAGTCATGGAATCATCAGCAAACATGTACTTCTCTGCCAAACACCAAACTCGTAATGAGGCTTGTAAAGTAGTAACAAGCACGAGGAAGGTTAAAAATCGTAACAGGACTAAGCGAAAGATTATAGAGATAGAAGACAGGGCGCGTGATGGATCCGTTTCAGTGGAAACCAAGTGATGTCAAATGTCATTATTTGAAAATTGGGTGACTTCTAGGTTTTGAAGTTTTATACTTTTTTGAAGAGGCCCTGTCTGGTGAAACACATTGCACACAGAGCATTTGCTGCCATTTCTAAATCACTTGCACTATAAAATGGAGCCCCATTTTTAAATAAGAAAAGACTGCAGAACGATTTCCTCTGGAGTTCATGCAATACATGGAAGGTTGATTAATAAATGGGAGACATAAAATAATTATACGATCTAAATATAAACAAACACAGAACGTGAATTAGATAGGTAATGGTTGACAAATGATTTTGTTGTAACAGAACTAACAGAATCGAGAGCTAAAAATAGCACAGCATGTTCACGAATTAAGTGAATGAAAACTGGATTGGAGTAAGCACAGTGACCTATATTGAAATATCTATTCAAAATGTACACATCTGTAGCAGTGGGCTTGATTTTCGAATACACATTTTCTTATCTGTGTATACCCATATGGGTAAAAATATGGACGAATCACACTAATGAACCGCAAATTGTGTGAGTGCTTTTAATGTCCTGATGATGGCTCTGGTTGAAGATATTTTATTTATTTATTTATTTAGTTGGTTTTGTATAGCGCCGAAGCAGCCCGAGGGCATCGTAGCGCTTGTTACAGAAGGCTTGTTGATTACATACTTTGGTTACATTCTTTCCGTCTTATTGATTATACATTCTTAGGTTACATTCTTTAGTTACAAACAGGGTTACAGAGGTGCAGGCATGCTTACAGGTTCCATAATGGTTACAGTGGAACGTTGACTTGGTTTGACAAGAGTTCAGGTCGTTATGCAAAGTACTTAATTAAACAGTTTTTTTATAGCAATTTTCTGAAGACAGTATAGGATTTTTCATTTCTCATAGCTTGGGGGAGGGCGTTTCAGTTTTTGGGTGCTAGGTATTGGAAGCTGGCGCCACCCGCTTTGGCTCTTTTGAAGGAGGGTACGTAGATCTGGTTGGTGAAGTGAGATCTGGTGGGTCTGGAAGAAGTGCAGGGGTAATCCTTTCGGATAGTTATGGGGGAGCGTTGAGTGAGAGGCACTTGTGTGTAATTGCTAGTATTTTGAAAAGAATACACTCTTTGATTGGGAGCCAGTGGGCGTTTTTTCTTGCTTGGGATATGTGTTCCCTTTTGGGGATACTTAGCACAGCTCTAAGGGCGTTGTTTTGCGTCACTTGTAGTTTGTGTAGGTTTTTTGCAGAGGTTACCAGCAATCGAGTTTGGTGCCGATAGTGGCTCTGGCAATGGATAGACAGTTTTGTGTCGATAGGAAGGGTTTGACTATGTTGATGATTTCAGTGGTGAGTGCTTCAGACGAGGCTAAGGCATTGACCTGTCGGGTCATGGATAAGGGAGGAGTCGAGACAGACCCCTAGTGTTTTTACTGCTGAGGATACTGGGCCTCATTACACGGTAGGCGGTAACCATGGTACTATTAGCGCCATGGTTGCCGCCGGTATTTTACTGTGTCCGCCTTGGTGGATGGCGGAATTACTGCCCTACTCCAAGGTGAGCGGAGGCGGTAATTACCCATTCACCAAGGCCCTTCCCCATTCCCATTTTTGCCCCCATAGGGCATAATGGGAATGGGGAAGGTGCTAATTACGGTACCGCAAATTGCGGTACCGTAATTAGCACCAAGGTCCCTTTGCGGCACCCTACTTTAACGGATGGTAAAACCAGCCGTTAAAGTCGGGTCCCGCAAAGGGAACTCGTAGTAAGGTGGTAAGGGTTAATGGTCACCGGTAGCATTACCGGTGACCGTTAACCCTTACCGCCTTCCGTGTAATGAGGCCCACTGTGATGGTGGTGCTATCGCCGGTAAAGGTGTTGTATTGTAGAAATAGCTTATTTAGCGTTTCTTTGGTGCCTACCACTAGGATCTCTGTTTTATCTCCATTTAGACAGAGTCCATTGGCTACCATCCAAGTTTGGATTGCGGCGTAGATGTCAGTTAGGATAGCTGCATCTTGTTCATAGATACCGGTGAGGGGGATTAGGACCTGTGTATCATCAGCATAGTTGGTATATGCTATGTTGCGATTATCCAGGTCATTGAACAGTTGGAGAGTGAGGATGTTGTGTAGAGTGGGTGCTGTACAGGAACCTTGAGGTACTCCACAGTATATGGTTGTGGGTGGGGCAGAGGCTGAGTCAGAAAACACTCTCATGAGTCTACCATGGAGGAAGGAGTCAATCCAGGCTGTGGCTTCTGGAGAGAAGTGGGTGGCGTTTTTCAGTTGCTTGCCTAGAATTTCATGATTGACAAGGTCGAAGGCAGCGGACAGGTCTAGTAGAAGGAGAAGTGCCGGTTTACCTTTGTCCATGATGTCTCAGAGTTGTATTTTTAGATCTAGTAGGGCAGATTCTGTACCATGACCAGGACGGAATCCAGACTGTCTTTTACCTAATATTTAGTTTTCTTCTAGAAATTGTTGTGTTTGTTTATATGCCACCTTGTCCAGAATCTTAAGGAGAAACGGTACGGTGGCGATGGGCCTGCAGTTGGTGGCTATTTTGTGATCTAGTCTGGGTTTTTCAGTAACGGACGTACCCATGCTTCTTTTAAGCAGTCAGGGACTGTGTTTGAGCTGAAGGAGGCATTGATGAAGGTTTTGAGGAATGTGGCTAAAGATTCAGTGCAGTCTTTGACTAGTTTAGCCAGACACGTGTCTCCTTTGCAATTGGAAGGTTTAATTTTTTTGACAATTTCTATTACTTCGGTTATTGTCATTTTTCTGAAGGAGAATGATTTTATTTTCTCTGAGTTGGTCTTGATTTCAGGGCAGGATGTGCGACTGATGTGTTTGGAGAGGTTTTTGTGATGTTCCAGGATCTTAACCTGCAGGAGCTCAATTTTGTTTATTAAAGCTGTTTGCACACTGGTGCACCGCTCTACATCTTTAGTGATTTCTAAAGATTTGGTGGCTGTGATGGAGAGTTCTCTATAGATGGAGCAGAGTTCTTTTGGTTCTGAAGTGGCTTTGGTGATTCTGTTGTTGTAAGAAGCGGATTTGGAAGTTATTATAGCTTTTCTGTAGCTAGTGGCAATGGATTTATACGCTGATAGCGTGGCGTCCTGTGGGGATGCTTGCCAGTTTTTTAATGCTCTCTATTTTTGAGTTCAGAGTTCCTTGAGTTCATTAGTGATATAGGGATGCACTACATGTACCATGTAGATCAAAACACAGCGTGTCTACAATATTTGTTTTTAGGAAGGGGGATCATATTTATGGTTCTGAATGGGGACTATCAGAAAGTTGCAACACACAGAAAAAAAGATAAATTAAGAAGGGAAATATGTGTATATTTATGTGTATATATGAAATATTGTATACAGGCGATACCAACAGACCGTGCTTATGTTTGAAAATGTGTTTAATGGTTCTATTGCAAAATGTAGGAAATACTAACCTCATTTGAGTGAGTTTCCTGCATATGAGGGTAGTTCTTTTTCAACCTGCCTAATCAGAGTTCTATGATTTGCAAACTGAGCCCTTTTGATGAAGACATTACAAAAATGAGTCTTTCAAATCTAATAAATTGCTGATTATGCCCAGTGTTATGGAAAATTCTCAGAAATGTGCTAATTCCCTCCACCTTAGAGACCCTCAGCAACTTTGCTGGATTTTGAGGGCTTGATTTTTTTAACCTGTGAAATTGACTTTACTTACATTTATAACTTTCTAGACCCAGCACATAAGTGTTCTTATATGGTGGGAATTCTTTGTGCAGCAAGTAAGAATGCAGTTTCATACGTGTAGAAACTGGCAACAAATGGCAGAGCCAGTAGGGACCGATTTTCTTTCTGTTGCATGGCATGCTTTACTGATTTTAAGGAAAAAGTCAAGATGGTCCGCATTACAAGCCTGATGGTCCGGAAATAAGGGTGCCGGTAGGAATGTACCGGCACCCTTTCTGGACTGCCAGACTACGAGAATGCCTGCAGGGGCTGGTGCTCCTGGAAGGTCTGACTTGCCAATAGCACCACCCCCTGCAGGCATGGTTTTCACAGAAGCACCGGCACCATTAGCAACAGTGCCGGTGCTTCCTTGCCCCCGTTCACATGGAGTCCTATGGGATTCCACAGGAATGGGGACTTACACTTTTTGCCACCTGACATCCCGGGCTGCTGGGACTTGTAATGCCACTGTGGTACCGGGATCTCAGGCGGCAGAACGGTGTTACAAGGTCGGCGGCAAGTTTGCTGGTAGCACTGGTGGGTTACCGCTGACCTTGTAAGGAGGCCCAATAAGAGTTCTTATATGGGGGCATTTGTGCAGCCAGGATATATTTTCTTACTGTGGAATGCCTTTTTTTTATTGGCTTTAAAGACAAAGCCACCATAATGCGTGTTTGTACATTGGAGTACGTTTTTGCAGTCAGAAAGGATATGTTTTCTTACTGTGCAAGGGCATTTTTAGTTGCAGTAAGGGCAAATCCAATATCAGTATGTTTTTATTTGGGGATACTGGCAAATATTGACAGAACCAGGATGGACAGGTATTCCCGTATTAACATTATTGGCATTATGGGAAAAACAAACACAAGTATATCTGTATCTGGGACTGCTGGCATATATTGGTGCAGCCAGCATAGACATGTGTGGGCACATGCAGCATGAACATCTTTTGTACAAATGTATAAAATTAGAAAATGGCAGGTGAAGACATTATTAAAATGTCTCGGAAAATGCTCCTGTGCACTGTTGGTGTCTTGGCATCTAATGGGTTTATTCATTAGTCACCCTAGAAAACAGATTGTAAACTGTGTAGTCCTTTTGCTCACTTTTGCACACAAAGTTTTTTTTTCTCCTTCACTTAGAGCCCTCCAAACCACTTTGATGGGCTGGGGCTCCCTCAGTACGTTAGTCGCTCATTCATATTCATGGGAGATGTTCTTGTCCCTTCACCAGCCTCCACTGCCACTCAGTGTAGAATTCTGCTTCATTTTATTCACCCAGTAAAGTAAAGATACACTGTACTATTTACATGTTAATCTAATCATTTTAGAACTACGATTTTGATGTTTTATGGTGATATAATTATGTAGGTAATATTTGTTCACTCATCTTATTAGATATTCAGAATGTGCACCTTTTCCTGATCCATTACTTTTGCTAAAACTCGCAAATAAAATGCATTCTTTTTTTCTATACGATCAAACCCCCTTCCCTCTGCATTCACCCATGGGATGGGCCCAACTACATTAGCTTAAGGGCTACCCCTTGCTAAATAAATCTGACTATGCTGCTGTTAGCCCTGCTGAGTTGGTTTTTATTCTCTTAGTTTGCTGTGCTTTCTACCCATGCATTTGTATTTGGGGGGGGGCTAGGGCAGCCAATCAGGTCACTCTGGTCGCAGGCTGATTCAAATTATCTAAGGTCATTGTCTGAGCAAACTTACAGTTGCTCACACTATCCCCCATCCTGAAGTGGGAGAATGGGACAAAAGAGTCCCACCAATCCCCTCACGCCCCTGGCCTAGAGGATGGCGGCCCAGACACCCGCCACGAGAGGAGTTTGCCTATCTACCAGACGACCAAATACCCTGGTACAGGAACATACGGATGTGCCCACCAGCCTGCCCTGCCCAAACCGACACCTGCGGCATGGATGAACTCGACTGAACCATTCAACAGTAAATAAACACATCGTTAGAGATGCCATGACGACCTAGCCAACGGTCAGAACACCCGTGCAAACATGCACACTGGACACTCCCACACCAATCCACACGAAGAACATATTCAGTGCTATGACGTAGGTGACGGACACACCCACTGACGCGCATCTTTATTATTTTTCACATAGGTTTTTCAAAATGCAGAAACGCAAGACGCACAACAAACTCATCTAAAATGCTTACTGACGCTTCTCCTGACCCATGCATTGCAATGAGAAATATAACGAAGACATGATACTGGGGATAAAGCGATATGACACCGTAACTTAAAGCGCCGTGCATCAAACATCCCCACCTATGCACCAGGCCCAAGTAGGCCGCAAGCAAGAGCCTCCACGAACATTGAACGAGCAAGAGTACAATTGCTGACCCTGCAGAATGAGCCGGCGAGAACAGACAGCCAAGGGAGCAATGTTGCAAAATCGCATACCACAAGCCGAAGCCAAGGTCACACCTGCAAACTAAGCCAGACACACACTGGAAAATGCAACATTAATGTGCAGAATTCTGCCTCAACCACGGTCTCTCCTCACGTGACCAAGCCGAACCTGACAGGGTGCCAGGCCCAGGAGGGAGGAGGCGCCTGGGTCCCACGTTTTGAGACACAGGCAGCAACAATGAAGCGACTCAATGGACATCTGCGGCGGTGGGAGTAGTCTGCTCTCAAGCTTATGAACAAATCCACGCATTGTCTGCACAAACACATAGTTATACATTGTTGCAAATGGCAGGTGCACCGCGAGCTGGGAACAACGATGGTCCCAAGCTGGGGGGCTCGCGAGTGGACCAATCAGAACATGGGGCACTTATCACTGACGCCATTAACATTAGCCAATCATCAGGGGTCTTCATGTAACAATTTTCATGTATCTAAATAGAAGGGACAACCCAAGTATACCACCTGACTGACCCTTAACCACTAACAGCGTTCTCTATACGTATGCTATACTAACCCTACCACTCAAGGAACCAATCCAGGGTGACGATAGGTTTTTTGCTAACTTTCCCAGGTGACGCAAGTAGCACGTCATACTGAGGTAAAAAGGGCCTGCGAGCCCCACGAATTTCGAGAGAGAGTCAGGACGGACGCGTACGATCCTTGACCCATCCCTGCCGTTGTTTAATAAACAGCAGAACCACCTTGCTTCTTGCGTGTGCCTCATACTCATTTTTGGGATACGCGGGAGGAGTTGGGGCCTCCCTGCCCGGGGGTCCGCGGACGGCCCAGCAGACCCCGGGAGAATTTTCTCCCCCGACAATCCTCTCTTCCTCTCCCAGGTATCCCCGCTGCTGACTCCCCTGCTTGCTCCCCCCCCCACTGTCCACCTACCTGTAGGGGTATTGCAGCTCAGTGATGTTCTCTCATGCACACCGGGCTGCTATGGAAATAGAAGAGGGGCTCTGCTAGGATTCTCGCTTCCAGTTCCATGGTGGCCATGTTGGTATTTGTCTGAAACATCAGGTTGCGCACTCTCCGCAACCCATTGTTTGAAAGAAATACATTCCTATTAGCACCCCAGAACCTTAACCTGGGGTGCTAATGGTCGTAATTATCAACAGCCCACGGCTGTATGAGATCGTAACATCCCAGAGACCCTTGTTAAAGATGCTCACTATGTTCTGGGCTATTAATCCGGGATACAGGCTTGTACCACCCTTTTCAGCCTGGGAGCGAGTCATTATTGCTAGACTATAAAATACCAGAAAAGTTAATCAAAGCTATTGACAATAATATTTCACAAGTTCCCAACGTCCATGTGTGTGATGAGAGAGCAATTCACCATGCTGGCTTTAATAGGATGTGTCATGGTGAAATTGAAAAAAAAATATATGAAATACCATCTCTCACAAAGAGGCGTGAATTCATGTGGCACAGAAACGGCCCCTAACTTTTCTGTCCCAAATGGCAAAAAACAGAAACAGAAGTCGCTGTTGACCCGCTTCCCTCCCCCTGCAGCTATTCCGAACAGGCACAGAGAAATGTGTGGCTTGTCGAACAAAGCAAGACAAGGCAAGGCTGATCCGATTGGTAAACCTGGGGTGACCTTTTCCAGCTTTTGGAACGCTCTCCCTCGCCACCTGGATTTCCACAACTCTGCACGGGCATCGCCACAGGTGGTGTCGTTCCACCTTTGTGAATAACGCGTAACTTGTTTTGGTTGAAGTGCTGATGGTGTTGGCCTAAACTCTTTCAATTAATCATATATGTGAAGTGTGGCCTTTTGACTTGAAATGGCCGTGTCTGTGGAGGATTTCAATTGTCTGTCAAACCCGGATGCTTGTGGTGATCAGCTGTTTGGATTTCTGTTCTCACGAACGTCTGTGCTCAGTTGGCTCACGGTTTACCACTTCTATCTCAACTCAGCACTCCACAATCCCCACGTGGGATGGCGAGGACACTGCCTCCCCGGTCCTCCCAGCCTCGCTCTGTCCCAAGCATCCTGCACTGAGATTCCTGGACAATGAGCGCTGCCTGGAAGCCTGAGGTGAGACTTTTCATAGGCCAGGCTACTCCGACACAGGAGTCTTGAAAAGCTTGAAAATGCTTGCCGTGCCAATGCCAGGAGGCCGACGACATCCGTGTGGGCGTAAGGCGTTCAGCAGATTAAAACAAAGGCACCTTTTTAAAGAAAACCTCTGGAAAGGAGTCTTCATGAGTTACAGAGCCAGTAACTAATTATTTACTTCTATAAAACGGATCAGAATGAAAACAGATTACACAGTCACTACCTACAATGTAAGTAAGGAGGCACTTGACGGCGGGCATTGCTGCATCCAGTTTCTGTTTTTTTTTTTTTACGGTAAAGGCACTAAAGTTTTCTTGCAACATCATTCATGAATTAAAGTCCTTTTGAAAGTTCTGTTTATCTTGTTGAGTTTTATGTTGCGCTCCGCCTCCCTTTGCCTGGTCTCTTGCCACTGTGGGGTTGGCAGGTGAGGTGGGTTGGGTTGGGGTTGGTTAGTATGGACAGAGCAAAGATGATGCAGGCAGTATCTAAAAGCTTCAAACTAGACATAAGGCCTTGTTACAAGTCCGGCAATAACCGTGCCAGTAAAACAGCCTGGCTTATCGGTAACATCGGGGGATTCCAACCCTGCCGGTACTGGAAGTCAGGTGCCAGTAAATTGTTGTGCCCCATTCCCATAGAGTCCCGGAGAACCTAGTGAGAACTTTAAACAATGGGTCCATCAAACAGCCAAGATTTGGTAATCCCTTTTCCAGGAATCATGCAGTGCAGGGTCATAGAGACCATCCCACTATGCACTTCCAAAAGTAAGTAATCCTAAACTTCTAGCGGCCAGACTTGATAGGGTTAAGTTGTTCTCCACATGTGAGCAGCCGGGCAAGATGGCTGTGTACCCAGAAAAAGCTCTACGCAGCATACAGCACTACAGCACTCTGGTCACTCTACTTGATGTTGCTGATAATTCCTTCGGCAGGTTGTGTGTGGCTTTCTAAGCTTACTCTGAACAGGGATTGGTGTTAATGTGAGAGATGCAAAGTAATATGGACCAAATGAGGCCCCAGGCAAGGCTGCCCGCTATCTCGGGTATTATTAGCCATTTATATGGATCCTCGCCTTTCTTAAATAATAAATTCTACTGCCTAAGAACAACACTGAAGCTACTGTGGTTTACGGTGACTATTCTTAAGAAATCTGTCATCATTTCTTCAGTGCGTTCTGCAGGCATTTCTAGTAAGTGGAATGGTCCTGGAGGACTCTCTGTGAGGGGGGACCACGGAAGCACCGGCACTGTAAATAGCGGTGCCAGTGCTTCCGTGACGGTCTGCATACTGTGGCTGCTGTGCCCAGCAGGGTCAGACCTGTCGGGCAAAGCGACTCCGGCAGGCAGACTTGTACTGCGCCAGTCCCGGAAACAATGGTGCCCATAAGCTTACCGGCACCGTTGTTTCCGGACCGGCACAGTTGTAATGAGGCCCATAGAGTGCCTATGAGAAAAACCCTTCGATGACAAAGGCAGGAGAATGATAATTGCACAAGGCCCTCACAAGTGGATCCCAATGCCACAAGCATTACCTAGCAAAGGCAGAGTAATTTTGAAATCTGCATACTGAAAGAGGGTAGGTGTTAGGGAGATTTAGCATATGTACGCCTCATCCCCTCGCCTAGAGACACCCTGAGCACTTTTTGCTGGACTTCTGGACCATTTTCTTTATATCCTGAATGAGTGGAGCCTTTTTCCACTCATTCATTCTTATGGGCTCTGTGTTTTGGAACTCTGTTCTCTGTGTTTTACATTTACTATGGAGTCTACTTTTCTCCATATCTCTTAAAGCATCTGTATTTTACTTTTGCAGCACACAGCTCCTTATGGGCAGTGTTACTGGGAACCCTCTGGGTTCTCCTTTGAGATTCTTTCTTCATCCTACAGTTCTTAAGGATAGACGGATACTCTGTATGTTTCCAAAAACGTTATATTGTGCGAGATTGGCACATGCCAGCTTATGTCCCGTGCCAAGGGGATACTTAGTATCCCCTCTCTCTGCTCCTTTGTCTTCTTATTCACATTGGCAGTCTTCTAGTTATGGCTGGGGGCAGTGAACGTTTTCAACCAACTATTGTGCTATTATTTACCGCAGACTGTATTCACAATCCCGGTTGTGCACAATAGGGTCACCTAAGTACTAGCTTGGTGGCTCCTTTGCCAATTATAGTTTGTGTGTTGTTAGCCCGTCTTCTATCATTTGGGGAGGGACTCCTTCCCTTTGACTGGTGGCAACAACCAGACCAGAGACAAACTACAATGTGAGCAATTTCCTGTGACTTTCCAGAGCTGCAGACCATGTATTTCAGGAGACCTCTGACCCAATCGTAGTACATCATCTTGCAAAGACTGAATCCATCCAAGTCACTGCTGAGCTCCAGTTGAACCTCCAGAAACACAATAGACTCATCCAAGTCCCCTCACCAGAGTGCAGGACTCCAGGAAACAAAGAAGATTGACCGGCTGAATCATGTCCTTTTTTGGTGCTGCAGAAAAGGTACCAAAACCACAGACTGACCCTAGAAGCTAAAGACATCCATGCCAGAGGTCCTCCCTGCTGCTGAGAGATCCTGTTCATTGTCCTAACTTACATCACCAGGCCAAGGAATCTGGAGAATGGGTCCAGCACAGCTACATCTAGAAGAATCCAGCCACAAAGATTTCTTCTAACCTAAGGTACTGTGGGGTGAAAAAGGTATTGCTTATCCTGATCCAAGAAGTCGTTCCAGAGCATTGGAGTGTACGTGGAGCATACTTGCCAACCCTACCGATTTAGGCGGTAGGATACCGCTTTTTAAGCAGTCCTACCACCTACCGATTTATTAGCACCAAATACCGATTTTTTTGAATAAATTATAATTATTTTTTTTTTGTTCTTTTTTTTTTTTACATATTTTTTTGTTTGCCCACGCCAGCTCGGGGGAGTCACAAGGGCTCCCCCGAGCTGGCATAGTGGGAGAAGGCGCAGCATGCAAGCTTTTGATGTAAAAGGCACCCACAGCGGTGGGATAAATGCGCCGCGGGTGCCTTTGACAAAAGGCGCGATTAGCCCCCCACCACGCCAGCTCGGGGGAGTCTGTCAAGGGCTTCCCCGAGCTGGCGTAGCGGGAGAAGGCGCAGCATGCAGGCTTTTGATGTAAAAGGCACCCACAGCGGTGGGATAAATGCGCCCCTCCGCCGCGGGTGCCTTTGACAAAAGGCACCATTAGCCCCCCACCACGCCAGCTCGGGGGAGTCTTTCAAGGGCTTCCCCGAGCTGGCGTAGCGGGAGAAGGCGCAGCATGCAGGCTTTTGATGTAAAAGGCGCCCACGGCGGTGGGCTAAGGGCGCCCCTCCGCCGCAGGTGCCTTTCACAAAAGGCGCCATTAGCCCCCCACCACACCAACTCGGGGGAGTCTTTCAAGGGCTCCCCCGAGCTGGCGTGGTGGCAGAAGGCGTGGCAGGCGCCACATTGTCATTGAATGCACCCGCCGCGGCGGGCTCATTCAATGACAATGGGCTGCTGACGCGCTCTATTCCTATCATTACCTCCTCGCCTGACTATTTTTGAAACTTTAAGATTCCTACAGATTTTTGGTCACAGAATGTTGGCATGTATGCGTGGAGGTGTCCCGGGCATCCACTCTTACCTCCGACCCAAGCTGTCGACTTGTGCCTCTTTTGCGAGTGCTTTTACAGGGTCTCCACCTTTGTTTCATTTCTTTTAGCATCTTTAACTTGAGACTGAAAGTATTCACATGAACCTTGGCTGTTTCCCTGCTTCATAAGACTTTAAGCTCCCTCCAAACTGACTTGTGCTTCTAGTTAGGAATTGGACTTTAAAAGTGTTAGTATGCTCTGGAACTTTCTCTAAAACCTTAATCTCTACTAATGTTTGGCTAACCAACTGTTTTCCTTCCTAAATAACTTTATCTTAGAGATTAATTTGCTAACTAAATACAATGACTGTATTTCTTTGTCTGTTACCGATAATAAGACAGAACTGTCATTAGTGTCAAAATCTGTAACAATTGTAACCGCAAGCAACTACCAACTAAGCTGTGGCCCTTGAAAAGTATCTAAACGTATTTCTATGTATGTTGGTTTAATTATCTAAGTATTTTGAAATATTCCTGGTGTAAATATAACAAATATATATTTTAATATACATTTATTGGTGTGTTGTTTCTTTGATCTGCTTTACTAACTGGGTTCAGTGGGTGTCCGGTCATTTGGTCGAAAATAAATGGTCGAATGACCATTTGATCGAATCAAAATGGTCGAAAAAAGGTCGAATTTATTTATTTATATTTTGTTTTTTTAGTTTTGGTTGCTTAAAAAAAATAATTAATAAATCAAAAATTCGACCTTTTTTTTCGACCATTTTACATCGATCAAATGACTGGTAACCGGACCAGTGTACTTACCTACAGCTGGCATCTTCCTCTTATGATAAACCTGACTGCTCTGCCACTCAACCTAGGTTCCAGGAGTAGTACAGACTGATACTAAGAGTTGGAGACCGGTATGCCATTGGGATAGTTTTATGAAGTCTTACCTCAAGTGGACTTTAAAACTCCCCTAACAGTAGGCACATGGGGCAGATGGGCAATCATTACCATCAGGCATAACAACCAACTATATCTTATTATATCAGTTTATGGCCTGAATATTGATCGGCCACAATTCTGGGGCAAATTACTGCTAGAAGTAGCTTGGTGGTCATAATTATACATAAACGTGTCAAGGTGGCAATGGACACATTTCAATAATCATACTTCGGGATGCAATCTGAATGGCAAAATCAAATCAGTCACCAATCACCTTTTATTGTACATCCCGGATGGAGTGAACAGGTGTCAAAAATAATATCGACCCCACCAGAATACGCCCCTTAGTTTCATGATCACCGTCACTACTTAAGAATTCATGACATTTTGATATGCAGCGATCCAAAAAGGTTATCACGGTCTGTGATGAAACAAATCACCACCTTGGAGCACTCTCTGTGTGGGATTAAAATGACAACAGTAAACACTATCTGGAGACTGACAGGCCATCAATCAACCACTCTTGTGAGAGTAAGAGCTTTTGGGGACATTAATACTACTTACCAAATGAAGAGGGAAACAGCCAATCCCTTCATTGTATGCATGCCTTTGAACCTTTAGGGACTCCTTTAAATCAGTAACACATCATTCTCAGGATGGGATGCAGAATAACTTCTACACCAAATAATAAGACAGACTCATAAAGTTGGCAAAAAGTCTCCTCTGACTGTTTTATTTTCAATTGTCTGAGACAGGGAGTTACAAAGGACATCAACAGACGTCGCACCGCATTATCTCAACGCATTTCATAAATAACAGTTCTTTTATAGCAAATACTCGTCATACGTCACACCATACTACATGGCAAAATAAGAAAACCTATGAGGGGTTGTGATTGGCTTAAGGGGAACATCTAAGTATACTTTCTTTAAGGGATCCGGTTGTGATTGCGTCTCTATACTCAGGTGGACAACTTATGCCCACCCCTAGTGCAAATCATCTTCATCAGTTACTAGCTACACGGTACACCATTAGCTCTCAAACTATAAGGCCCTTTGTTATATAGCCCTCTAAAATTGGTTGGCACGCTTGTACCCTTCTGGAACATTCGGCTCACTAGCAGCACGTAAGCTGGTACCCCAGGTGCCAGTGGGTGGACTTGACTGTGTCTCACCACCCAATTAGCCCAACATCTCTCATCGCTCATGCTGTCTGCCATTCAGATTGTCTTTGAACTTGTCCTCACAAAGTATCATAGCTCCTAAGAATAAAAGGGAGTATATGCACACCCTTATCGCAGTTCATGTCTGTACGCCCAACTCCTATTTCCATCCATGGACTCACGTGACAGGAGACCATATTTCAGCCTGCTTTGCAGAATTTAATTGTCTCGAATGAATAAACTTGGCACTCATGGTGTTCTTTCTTGCACCTAACAAGGGCTGTTTCAGCTTCTCATGTTCACTGTTCTTCAAGGATAGAGAACCGGGTCTTGGCCGCTCCATCCTTTGACACCAGGCCAGACTGCTATTTCAGGCCTTTCTTTGATCTTCAGCTGCTTTCCCACTGCGACACAGCTTTTCAGACCTTCTTTCTTCACGGGTCTAAGCTTACTAAATATGTGACACCAATGTCCAGATTCTATATAATGGCGGCACTGCAGTCTATTTACTACGTATAGCCAGCCTTTATGATTATTTGGTCTACTTGCGTTGCAGCATCTGTACAATTATGAAACGACTTGCATTTTCTGCAGTGCTCTTCACATGAGCAATCTTCATTCTGCATATTAAAGTTTACTTGTTCCTTTACTTCATCATCAGATTTCATAAGGTCCCTGCATCTTCTTCTTTGACCACTCTTCTCAGTTTGTCATGCTTATTTCTTGTGATGTCACCAGCCACCTTTTCTCTCATCTTCATATTCCTTCGGGGATCTCCTCCAAGAGATTGCCATCTCTACATGGATACATCATATAGGGTCTTCTCAATGGATTCCTTTTCTCGAAGACTCTCCGTGGAATAGTCACAATCACTGGTGTCGTACTTGTCGCGATTTACGGTTTCCAACATATAGGAAGAATGGGGGCGGGACTTCCTGCAGAGGCATTCAGCTGCTCCTCTACACCTTTAAAGGGACTATCTCCTCCAACATGACCGCTGATCTTATCAAACACCTCAAAAGAAGTATAAGAACCATAACACCACCCGATTTATAAATGATACCATTAAATAAATCTGCTAAAATTAGGCATGCAGCACAAGTTAGGAGCGTAAGATGCACACAGCATATGCTAAAAATACAAAATACATATTCAGAATGAGCTTAAGGGAAATTCTAAGTTATTTTATTTGGTTTTATATCATGCACTGATGTGATTTGCAAGGTCTTTTGGCGCTTTTGGAATGTTTAAGAAAACCATGCCGGTTAGGATAGTTGGGACAAAGGGAAAAACGCAAGATTGCTTTACTGTTGTGTTGATGTGTTCATATCAAAGTGACTTCTCCTTTTGTGCTGTTTGTTTCTAGATGACTTGTGGGGAGGGCCCTTGAGGCAATTGTACTCAGAAGGTAATGAAAATACAAAATTGACATGAACTGGGTGAGGAAACCAGCCAACATTTGGCCTTACGAATTAAGGACGAATTCGCTAAGTAGGAATAGGACGCATCTCCAATCGAAGTGGTACAAAGCTGTATGATCCCTTTGCTATACAAACTATTCAAAGGATATTATACAGATGTAAACAGACACATTTCTGATACACTTGGCACAGATAGCATCCACTTGGACACTAGGTCACTTTACCAACTGTCTAAATGTTTAGCTCCGTCACTGAACATAGCTCTGGCACTATCGTGAATAAGAGGGAACGGCGCCTAACAGTTTCCCTAGTGAGAACTTTAAACAATGGGTCCATCAAACAGCCAAGATTTGGTTATCCCTTTTCCAGGAATCATGCAGTGCAGGGTCATCGAGACCATCCCACTATGCATTTCCAAAAGTAAGTAATTCTAAACTTCTAGCGGCCAGACTTGATGGGGTTAAGTTGTTCTCCACATGTGAGCAGCCGGGCAAGATGGCGTGTGTACCCAGAAGAAGCGCTACGCAGCATACAGCACTACAGCACTCTGGTCACTCGACTTGATGTTGCTGGTAATTCCTTCGGCAGGTTGTGTGTGGCTTTCTAAACTTACTCTGAACAGGGATTGGTGTTAATGTGAGAGATGCAAAGTAATATGGACCAAATGAGGCCCCAGGCAAGGCTGCCAGCTATCTCGGGTATTATTTGCCATTTATATGGATCCTCGCCTTTCTTAAATACTAAAGTTCTACTGCCTAGAAACAACACTGAAACAGCCTTTTGTGAATAGGCCACATCCGCCGGCAGGCGGAAACGCCAGCGGCCTGACCCGAAGGCCCATACTAAGGCCCCTGTTTGCCCCCCTGGAACACCAGTCAGCAACAACTGCAGCTACCTCGAGGAGAGGGCAGGAGCCCCTCCCTCCTCCGCAAACAGCAGTCCGCAGCCAGAGCTAAGGCCCCTGTTTGCCCCCCTTTCCGTGCCACAGAGCGGGAGGGAGTACTCTGATTTGAACTTACTATACTTGACGTATGGATCTTGTTCCAGCATAATGCATCGGTACGCACTGTTACGGCATCCTGCTTCCTATTGTCCTACGTAATTCGCAAGTTATTACTATGGGAAGTCTTGACACGATCCTAACTGCTTATTATTGCTGCACCGTCCGTATTAATATAGTTAGTATAAGGGTCTGTAAAGATTGTCACTACTCCTAACTGAATGTTCTCTAGCCTCACCTTCTTACGCCTTGTCCTCACAGTAGCCTGTTATAAACTCTTATTGCTACAACTGCCAAGCCTAAGTGACATGCGACAAAACATTTAGCAAAATTCGACTCAGCCCACTGCAATTTGCGGTGCCCATGGCACTCCGCTTACTCATTCTCACTGTGCTCTAGGCACACCCAGTTAAATCTTTTATTGCCTATTGTGACTGTCTGTGTTTTATGGCATCCTGCTCACCTTTGTACACTGTGCTTTTAGGTCCATCTAGCCAAAATCGAATCTGTTTATGGTGACTTACGTCTCACTACTAAACATATGCTAGGCCAAAGCATCTCTCACCCCATCCTGTTACTAGTCACCCTTCAACTTCTTATCATTAGCACAGTAGGTCACCCTAACGGAACCATTCTAGATGAGAATAGATCCTACCCATTCAACTTTCTAATCATGGCACTTAATTCCAGTAGCCTTGCCCTTTCCAATTACCACCCTGGCATGTCCTCAGGAGACTACACCACGGTCCCATGCACTATGTCCAACAGGAATCTTAAATTACTCGCCAGACTCCCTAAAATATAAAAGCCTCTGACCAGATCTTTACTACCTACCAATAAGAAAACCAATTGTTACCGCATCACAACACCTAACACTGCCAAATGGCCTACCTCCCCATCTATCATCTGTGCCTCTGCTACACAGACTACTAAATACCTCCCCAAGGCTTCGGCTTTTAACAGCCTTACTCCGTGCCTAACCGTAGCCAAAGTAGACAATCAACCTCTCAAAGGAGCTCTCCTTAATGCAAGGTCTCTGGTGGCTCATGCCATCGACATAGCCGACTTAATCATAGAAGACAGCCTGGACTTCCTAGCCATAATGGAATCCTGGCTACACGATGCTGCAGGACCCGCACTTACGCTAGCTGTCCCAGAAGGATATACCATCTCCAGACAAGACAGAGATGGATCCCGAGGCGGTGGAATAGCTATCATATCCAGAGAGAGCCTATCTATGAGAATAGCCACTCCCCAAAATGTGCAATCTTGCGAATCCCTTTCTATTAAAATACTGTTAAATAACTCCCAATCATTTACCATGCATGTAATATACAGACCTCCTGGGCCCATTGGAACATTTGAGGAGGGCCTGTATAACATACATGCCAGTAATCTCAAACCTACCTCCCAAGTACTGCTGCTTGGCGACTTTACCTTAGGTCTTAATGATCCCTTAGATAAACAGGCCCTAGAAATCACTAACTTCCTCAATGCATTAGGATTAACACAAACAGTAAACGCTCCCACCCATATCAAGGGCAGAACCCTGGATTGGGTAGCCGACTATAATTGTATAGCCACTATTACCTCTATCTCTCCCCTATCATGGACTGTCCACTCCCTTGTGTCCTTGACTCTATCCACCACCAGACCCATAATCAAAGTTCTGCAAGTAGCGCCACCCTGTCTAACCAGAATGAAAAAGAATATCACAGTGGATACTGTGATTCCTAATATTCTACCTACCCTAAATTCTCTGCCAGACAACCTCGACCCAAGTACCTTGGTGAAGGAATACAATAACATTATACTCTCTACACTGGACAAAGTCGCCCCTCTCAAACTGAGACCAAGTAAAGTCAAAGCACACCGTAATAAGTGGTTCACTCCACAATTAACGGACTTGCGACTATTAAAAAGAAAATGTGAAACCACCTGACGGCTTTGCCCTTCCAGTGAGAATAAAAAGAAGCTAACTTCCACTGCATCACACTACAAAAATGAAATCTGCCAGGCAAAAGAAACTCTTATAATGAACGTATTGCCAATTCTAATTCTAGCATGAAAGAATTATTTACAATACTAAGAGAACTAGAGTCCACTATCTCCACAACCGACATCTGTATCAAAAATGGTGGTCAGAGATCCAACAAGCCCTAACTAAAAAAATAAATACTCTACAAACAAAAATTAAAAATAAGAACGACGCCCTGAACCAACTAACTCTCCTACGATGAATGAAATAATTCCTGCTCAAAATAACAGATTCTGTTTCAACAAAACCTCCATCCTAGAAGTGGAAAAAACCATCATTTCACTTAAACCTTCCAACTGTAATGGAGATGTCTGCCTAGCTCATATCATAAAAGATGCCGCGAGAGACCTCTCCCCATTCATCTCCAAACTGATCAACGCCTCATTTGCCTCTGGCACCGTCCTGGTCAATCTTAAACAATCCTGGGTTCTCCCTCTTCTAAAGAAACAAACTTTAGACCCACTTATCGCCCCCAACTACCGCCCCATTACAACGGTACCATTTTTACTTAAAATTCTGGACAAAGTTGCCTACATGCAGATCCAAAAACACCTGGAACTGCATAAACTCTTAGGGGTCAGACAATCAGGATTCCACCCGCTACATGGGACGGAAACCGCACTGATAGATTGGAAAACTCAAATCGACGAGTTGAGAGACAAAGGGAAGACAGCACTACTGCTGCTACTTGATCTATCAGCTGCATTCGACTTGGTGGGTGGACCATAAGGTCCTCTGTAGGCACCTTGACTCAGCAGCCCATTTCTCCATAGGCGCTATCAAGTGGATAGAATCAATCCTGAGTGACAGAACCATCAGAGTATTCTCCCTATCAGCGGCTGCTGATCCAACCCCAATCGTATGTGGGGTCCCCCAGGGATCATGCGTGTCTCCAACTCTGTACAACATATTCACCAAACCATTGTTTGATGATTTGGACCTTCTGGGTGTCACCTACACTAATTACGCAGATGACACTCAGATTCTCCTCCCACTTTCCGGGGATCATGGCAAGGACTTGGCGTTGGTGAATAGGATTTACCTCATCATTCAGGCATGGATGGCCACACATGGCCTATGCTTGAATGATGACAAGACAGAGTTGATAATCCTCGGTACCCCCTCCAACATCTCTAAACTAGGTAATGAATACGCTTCTTTCATCATTGATGGCAACAATATCACAGTCTCTAAGGAGGTAAAAACCCTTGGTTTCTACCTGGACACCACAATGTCTTTCAATAAACAACTGAAATATCTGGCTTCCACTACAGCCTACACGTGTAAGCTTATCAGAGCTGGTAAACCCTTCCTATCAAACAAAAGCTGCATTATACTGGCCAGAGCATTAATTCTCACCAGATTAGACTACTGTAATGCTCTCTACAGTAGTGCCAACAAAGCCAGTATCCAAAAACTTCAAATATTACAAAACAACACCCTCAGAGCCACACTTGGCATTAACAAAAGAGTGCACATGACTGCAATCCGACGCCAATATAAATGGTTATCCACCCATAAAAAAAATATAACTAAAAATGCCTCCCTAACACACAAAGCATTACACAATGCTGCACTTAGCTACCTAATTGACAAATTGTCTAGAAGAACTTCCTGTAGATCTACCAGAACTGTCAATACTAACTGCCTGTTGGTACCAAGATTAAAATCCTCCAAGATTGGTGGCAATAGCTTCCCTGTGAAGGCCGCTAAACTCTGGAACTCCCTGTCACACGAGCTGAGACCTGACCTACCCTACCCACACTTCAGAAAGAACCTCATTACCCACCTTAATCTAACTGAAAACTAGTTTCAACTGAAACTACCGCATGCTAGCACTGTCTGCCTCCTAAGTTTGTAAACCATTGCATACGTTTATACACTAAAATGTAAATAATTCCGTCCTTTTTTGAAGTTTTACTACTTGTATATTGTACCTTGTCCATTATGTAACCTTGTAAGCCTTGCATAACCTTGCTGCGCCCTGTTACCTCCGGGTTTGGTGCGCTTTATAAATTCAATAAACAAACAAACAAACAATACTGTGGCTTACGGTGACTATTCTTAAGAAATCTGTCATCATTTCTTCAGTGCATTCTGCAGGCATTTCTAGCCAGTGGAATGGTTTCAGCAGATTGGGCAGGCTGCCCCAGTTGACATGGACTCCCTCCAAGGTCCATGTCGTCACATGAACTAGGTACAATCTTCAATCAGTGAAGGGGTTCTTGTATTTTTGCTTCCTGGGGTCAGAGTAGTGCCAAACTCTCAGGATGCAGGACGTGCAGTGGCCAGGACCCTTTCCAGTATTTTCAGGAGGGCACTTTAGATAAGCTGCAGATCAGAACTTTGTGTGGGAGTGGGTCTTAAATCTGCTTTAGGAGCCCATGACAGCTCACCCTGCCGATGGATCTTATCTCCACAGTAATGGATCCGGGTACACTTAGACATTGGCCTGAGATGGCAAAGCTTTGGCATCTGAAATATGAAGAAATATACATATCTCAGAATGTACCACTTCTGCCTCAAAGAGCTTCTAAGTGTATGTTATTTGCTTTGACTTCACAACCGCAGGCCTCCGGTTATGGGGTCATAAATAAATAACTTTCTACAGCCACATGGGTGGTAGGTAGGGGCAACTAACCTGGAGTAAAAGACAGAATAAGAGATAGAGGGAGAGGTGGCAGATCATTTTGTAGATACTTAATTAACAAAAACAAAAAAATACGTACATATTTTATGAGATTTGTCAATGACCCTTTGCCTTTAACTATTGATGAACTATTCGAGTGTTATATGAATGGGTATTAAGTATTCATACTTTTGGTATTAAGTATCTCTAACTAATAAGACCCTTCTATGTAATGACAGACAAATTGTAACTGTGGAAGATTGTTGCAAGTGAATAAAGTCTGGATAAATCTTACAACCTTTTATAAGAAGCATAGTTATTCTGTAATCATATTATTTCTATTTGCTTAGGAACATTTTAGATGAACAACTTATTTTAAGTGTGCTTTATCTATGAAATTAGTTTTGTAAATTACATGTTCTAGGCATAGGTTATATTCTGATATTATTAACTTGTTTTATAAAACATGTGGTTGAGTATGGGTTTTAAAAAGGAAGGAAGGGAGGAAGATGAGGGGGAGGGTGGGAGGACCGGAAGGGAATAATCATTGTTACAGTTTTCTTGGTCTTAGAAGAGGGAGTTAACTGTGGGAAGATGTTGAGGGGTGGTCTCTTCAGCTTCCTGCTTGAGTTGCCTGCTCTCCCCCTGGAGCCTCTTTATAAGGTATTAGCCCTGAAAGTCCCTAATGTGTAACACATCCTGCTTGATCCTATAGCTTTAGGTTATAGCACAGGGGCAACGCGCTGGCCTTGGAAGCAAAACCACGCAGAGCAACAGAGGTTCGAATCCCGGATCCGCGCTTGGAAACCAAACTCAGGTATGGTATTAGGCACAATTCAATAAAAAAAGAAACAAGAAAATCGCCTTGATCCTTAAACTGCAAGCAATAACAAAGCCTTATGACAGCAGAGGCTTACAATGAGGGTCCTGCCTAACAAATGAACTTCTCTGGGCCTACAACACCAAGGACTCTGTCTGCATCCTACCCGGCAGCACAAGCAATCTTGTCTACTCTGATTGGCTTTCAGAGGGTCATGTGATCACATCATGTGACTGGAATTATATGTTAAAGCCATTTTTGGCACATCCTGCAATATCAGAGGATCATGAGCACCATCTGAGTGTCCTGCCTCATAAAAGTATCCCTCTGGGCCTACAATACCAAAGATCCTGCCAGAAAGAATGGAAGCCATGTTGAGCACTCTGATTGTCTCTCAGAGACCCGTACGACTGTTGTGTCCTGAATCGCATATGCCTTTTCATCACATTAAGAACGACACCAGGCATCATGTAGGTCTTACTCCATTTAATAACCAACTTCAACTGCCTTCCCCAAGCCACCCCCACATTCCAAGTTCCCCATTCACATTCCACATTCCATTACATCACAACAAACCCCCTTTACTTATCATCTAAGTTCATAACCCATACACCCACTGAGTTCCCATCTGCACCCAGGCACAGATACCCTGAATCATTAAGCAGACCATGATCCCAGAGAAGGAAAATTCCCAGTCAACTTTTCCCTCCCGCCCCATCAAGGAACTTGTGTGATTCGGAAACAGTATTCTCTGCTGTATCTTTCATATTCTTGAAGGTCAGTGTGCTGAATGGGGTTTGGCATAGCAAGCGGAAACCACACTAGATAACGTTTACCAGGGCACACAGCATAATTGTTAAAGTTGATAAGCTACAGTCGGTAGCAGGGAGAAACACACATATCCTTGAATGCCAGGTACGAGTATATACCATGCCAATGGCTCACATAACAAATGAATAAACAGCGCCGTGAAAGGCCGACAAGGAAAGCACGCACATGATATAATAGTAGAAAATCTAATAGACAAAATTGGGCTTTGAATAGTGGTCCTCTACCACGTGACTGAAACAATGGTAATTTATGCCAGAGCCAATTAGATAGCGCACCTGCCATTTCCTTAGCACATCCAGACACAGTGGCAGCATGCCAAGGCCAAAACCAAGGTTAACAGTGAAAACTCAGCATGGGAACGAGTAGGGAGTATTTTCTTCAACTAGATAATAATGGTACAGCCATTTCTCCTTCCCCACCATGTAATTTTGCACCACTTAAAGGTGACCAAGGCTGATGAGCTGAGACCTGACCAATCGCCTAGTGTAGTACAGCACCGACCAATGATGTGCTGAATTAAAATGTATCATTATAGAAGGATGTACTAAGGAGAAGTTAGTAGTTATAGAATAACCAATTATTATTAGGTTCACTTATAGATAACTGTATATCCTACACTATAAAAAGTTGTTGTTCATGTCAGCATTTTGAGATTGTATTCCATGTGCCCTCCCAGCGCTGTTTGTTTTTTTAATAAAGCTGGGTTTTCTCATGCACCTGGAGTTACTCTGAATTTTGAGTTTGTTCCTTTTATTTGGGCCTATCTGAGCCACCCTCATGGTCTGTACTCTTCCTCCACTGTTTTAACGTGTCTTTCTTTTACCCTTCCACATTCACCCTCATTTGGCTCTCTTCCTCCTTGAACACACTCTTCTCCTCCCCTTCTTTTGTAGTTTTCAGCCACAACTTAGTTTAACTTCTACCTAACTCTCTCACCTCCCCTTCACCCTACTCTCCCCCAGAACCTGTACCCCACAAACCAAACACTTCTAAGCCCCCAGGATCTCTAAACTCACCTACCCCTCTTGCCTACAGTTCCACACATGCTCCTCTACCCTACCTCCTGTCAATCTTTCATTTGGCCTCTGAAACACACAATCCCTCTACAGCAAGACTTCCTGCATCACTGATCACTTCGACTCTCATCACCCTCAACTTTCACTTTTAGTTCTCACAGGAAATGCATTCTCCTCATGACTCGGCAACACTAGTATCTCTTCACAATGTCTCTGCTACCACATACCACTGTTCCTGACCTGTTGGAAAGGGCAGTAGAATAGGATTCCTTGTCAATAAGGTTCTCACAGGGGCACTCTAATCCCCTCTCACATCACCTCCTCCTCTTTTGAATAAGCCTCTATTCAACCTCTTCCCCCTAGTAGTCTCACTGTTCTAGCTCTCTATCTACCCCCTGGTCTACTCAGCTCCTTTTTCCCTAGCCTGAACCGTCTCCTTGAGTCACTTACCTCCAGCATCTCTATTGCCATGCTGGGGGACTTTATATCCATCACAAGCACTCTGCAGCCACCCGTCCACAACTTAACTCCCTCATTACCAGCCCACCCACCCTGGTGGGATCTCTCTTGACCTTTTCTTTTTCTTTACTTTGCTGTCCTCCTCTCACATTTCCATTGATCCCTTTCCAACTGAATGCTTCAATGTTCACTTTAATGCCTCGGTCCCTCCATCGTCTACCCCTTCCCTCCCGTCTTCAATGACCAGGAGGAAATTAAAGCGGGTATCTCTTGCCCCTTATCTTGATTATGTTAGGACCTCTATCTTTTCTCTCTCCTCTATTTATGCCTTTCATTGACCATGCTTTTTCTGACTCGTACTGTGCTTGTGACGCCCTTTGGCCAACACTATCCTGCAGGCAAAGTTACACCTTCCATGTACTTTCTCAGTCTTGGAACACCTCTGGGGTCCAGACTCTCCATACTAACATGCACTTTTGCCTATGATGCCAGTGGAAATCCTGGACCATCACCCTACTCCAAGCATAAATATATTTGTTTGCTGCCCTTTCCTCTGAACTGGAATCCTTCTACTTCACAAACCTAAACACCTCCATTCACAATCACCCCCACAAGCATTCATCTATCCACCAACATTTACTCAGACGTCCCAATCTAATATCCATTGCCTCCTGCCACTCTGCTTATGACTTTGCCCACTACTTTTCTCCTAAAATCTCACAGCACTCATCTCTCTCCCTTCCACATCCTTCTCACATCCTTCTCATATCCACCACCTCCCCTCCTACCTATTCTACTCTCGTCTACTTCTCCCCTACCAGCCCTACTGAATTAGGAACCATCCTTTGCAGAGCCAACCCATCTTGAGCTCTTATCGACCCATTTGCTTTTCAAACGTTCAAAGTCTTAGTCTCAATAACCTGCCGAGAACTCTCTTAACACTTTAACCTCTCTCTTGTTGCTGGAATATTCCCTGCCTATTCCAAATCTGCAGTGTTCTACTCCGTTTGAAGTAACCATCTGCTGACTAAAACGTCCCGGTGAACTATCGCCAGGCTTCACTCCTACATCGTTTTTCAAAGGTCATAGGATGATTGGTCTTCAACCAGATTACTAAGCACCTTGAGGATAATTGCCTAAGAGATCCACTTCAATATGGTTTCCATAGTAAACAATCACCTGAGACTTCAGTCATTCATATCTCCAACCTTGTCTCTCATGCTCACCACTCTAAACTCTCTACTATTCTCATCATGTTGGGCCTCGCTGCCACTTTCAACACTGTTGACCATTTCTCTCTCGCCCTCACTCTCCAGGACCTCAGGTTCCTCAAATCTGATCTGACCTGTATTGTCTCCTCCACAGAAAGCTGCTCCCTAAAACCTCATGGAACTTGCAAACTTCTGATCGCACTCATCCCCCTGTCATTGACCCCCAAGGACCAGTCCTTGGACCTCTACTTTTCACCCTCTATAAATCTACCCTAGGGAGACTTATCTCATCATTTGGCAATCAATATCACCTTCTGATGATTCTCAAATATTTTTCTCCCTTCCATCTTGGAGCAGATTACCAACTGTCTCGCTGCACTACTCCCCCCAGTGACACTTAAGAATGCAATTATTTCCCCCTATGATTGTAGAGCACTCCATTGCTTCCTGACGCTTGGTCCATGCTCAATAAATATTGACATAATAATAACTATGAATATTTGTACAGTACTCCTCTTTATTTGGAAGCACTTGCACTTCTAGGTTATGCTACCTTTGTAAGTCACATGTTTATTATGTATTTGTTTTGTTTTGTTATCTCTCTGGTCTATGACCACTTTGTTCACAACCTCATAAACTGACTCCCCACTTGTTCTCTTCATTGTGCTATTGTACAATACAGACACCATTCCGGGAAATGGCTCCGCCATCTGTATAAGTGTTATTGTAAGTCATGTCTGGTGTACATTGATATCCCTGTTCTTCAATTAAATACTGAAACAAATGCAAAAAAAAGTGTTCATTACAAAAATTACCTTATATACCATTGGATCTCAATTTTCTGTAAAAAACCTGTATTCATTCAAAACATTCTGTTGAGACTGCACCACCAAGGGATTCACCACAAGACATGGGGCGTATGGTGAAAACGTTTGAAAGGTCAGCATATACAGAGAAGCTTGTTCACACGGAGTGCTTTTTAACCCCTTAAGTGCCAAGGACGGGTATGCTCGTCCTATTTGCATAGACGTGCATGATAGCCTGGCACGTAGAACAGAGGTCAATTGTAAATAGATGTCTGGGTCGCTAACACAGCAGAGCGAGTAGCAGCCCAACACACTCCAAATTACAACATTGAATTGTTTTGATAGGAGTCTGCTGCCTATGTCTGATTGTATGAATTGTGCTTGGCTGAATGTATATGTAGTTGTAGTTTGTATCCCCTCTTTGACAGTGGAGATTAACTCGGTAGTGGGCACAGGTGGGTCTCTTTCTTGGGTCCTGGGTCCGCAACACTTACAAAACAAAGATTTACCCCAATCCATTCCTTGTCTGAACTTACCTGCGTATTATTATTTCATCACAGCATTACTGGCTAAACGTTGTCTTCTCTGGAGGTCCTGGCTGGATCCGGCAGCCCTATGGCGAGGGGAGCAGCCAGGCACTGGGGCCCACTGGACATCAGTCCACCACTCATGGTATTGTTTAATTGCCAACTGTGGTAAAGCCCTATCTGAGGCTAGGTTTACCAGATGCCACACCTGTTCACAGCTCTGTGCAAATCCATCGACACTCATCAAAACCATGTTGTCTCTGTTGGAGCAGGTCCAGTGCTCTGTCACTGCCCTATCTCCACGCACGGCATCTGTTGAGGTCGGTGCCCAGCCAATGACAGCATATAGCAGATCAGCCCCCTCTCAGTCCCCTCAGTTGTTACGGCTTGTCGGCTGGAGTGTAATATGGCCATGCATATCAGCATGTCGTCTAGTGTAGGAGAGGGCCCTGGCAGATGGCCCTGGGGCCCAGAATGTCCAGGTACTACAGATGTTGTTAGTGGGCCTTGGTGTGTTGTGGCAAAACACCTATCCTGGCAGGTTCCCCGAACTCCTTCCGAAGGGGAATCTTGCTGGTAGCATTTATTCAGACACGTACGTATTCAGTACATTTAGAGGGCCCAGGAAGTTTATCTGGAAGATTGTGCCTCTGGTGCATGTTCTGCCCTGTTTTAGGTTGAATTCCAGGCATCGGAGGATGAGGAATCCTTAGGGCCTGACTGGGAAGGTGACTGATATGTGGAGAATACCTGGAAACTACAGCTTGACTTGACTAGTTAAGGCAACCCTTACTGAAATTGCCTTATAACTCCAGTCAACATTATTGGGCATCAATGAAGGCTAGTGTGTCTTCCAGTTTATGCTTTTCTTGTTAATTTTGGTCATTTCTGTATAGTCCGGGAGGGGTGAACACAGAGGTAAGTCAGCCATTATATCTGGCACCCCACCAACAATATTCCAAGGAGTCAAACAAGTGAGTCTGCTGGCTGAGAGTAAAATCTAATGAATATGCCTTGCGAACAGCCATAGTGTGCTGTGAGCTCAGAGATTGTCCACATGATATGACATGATATGCTCATATGTCTTAGTGAGGCCTCATGCCCAGCTACCATCATGAAAGACTCAGGTGCAGTATCATGTGACCATGTACTACAATTATATGGCTGGCTGGCGTGGCCTCATAGGTCCAGATGTGTTTTCATATTAGTAATGTCGAGGTAATAAGGTGTCTCAGGGTGTCAGAGGGTCAGGTACAGCCAACACTGGCACAGGTTCGGCCTAATGGGTTATGCAGGCATTATATATTCAGGTGAGACTCATGACTAGCCATAGTCCTTAAACCTGGTGTGGCTGTATATGGCATTGTGCTGCCAATAGGGGGCCACATGTTACCTCACATGGTCATACGTTGCACTCATCAGTCCATGTACTACCACCATATAACTAGATGAGGCTAATGCCCAGCTACATATGTCAAAGACCAGGATGTGGCCTCAGATGTCCGTGTGATGCAGGTAAGAGCTCTTGCACAGGAGCAGTCATGTGCGGCGTCATATGACCATATAATACCACCGCTAAGCGCTTGTGTGGGATCCCTTCAGCAGCCGAGAACTTATTGTATGTTGACAACTTTCCTTATTTGAATTATGTTTTTTGAACCATTACTGTGCGTTGTTCAGAGTGGTTCCGGCTTCTTCTAAGGACATTGTGCTTCAGGTTAGCCTGGGGCTCATTATGAGTTCCCCGGTATCCCGCCGGAAATTGCCGCGGGATACCAGGGAACTGCCATACCATCTCTGCTGCCCGATATCCTGGTGTTACTGGGATATTACGTGCGACATAGATACCCGTAACACCCCATTCCAGTAGATCAGAGCCCCTGCTGGCAGACTTGGAGTTTGCCAGTCCGGAAATGTGCGGGTATCCGTTATTACCTTGTTTCCAGACCGGCAAACATGTAATGAGCCTGACTTGTAGAATAATGCTGCTGAATAGTTGAAGACTGTTTCCTAAATGTTCTCTTTCTGACCTCCTGGCTGAAACGGAATCTGCCAGTCACATACACCTGCACTGCCTGCCTGGCATCCCCCCGCACTTGGGGACTGTTTCTGTATCCCTTCAGTCCCACTACCAGCACTTGACACCTGATGGCTGCACTTACCCCTGCACTTGACCTCTGCTGGCCGTTACTTTTACTTATTGTTATTATTCTATTCCCATGTACTGCACTGTCCCTTCCCCCTCCCCCTGCACGTTTCCCTTTTCCCCCATCCCATGCACTTGCGCGATCTGAATGACTCCTGGCCTAGTATGATCGTTGTCTGTCCTCCACTTGTTCCCCCTCCCTTGCCTCGTCGTGCCTTGAAACACTTGTGTATAGGCGCGTTATAAATGCCATATCATATCATATCATATCATCCCAATGGGGGAAAAGGGGTAATACAAGCTGTCAAAAAGCGGCACACTACACTTGCCCCTTCAATTCTTGGTCCCCTTCCTCCTTTAAGAAAAGCCTCAGGCGCAGCAATGTCAAGGTTAAAGCGCCTAAACGCCTCACGAGGCGGCACATTCTTTATTATTGAGGGAAATCCATGGCTTGCTGCTGCCTTTTCCCTCGTCTAGTTCCTTACTATCATCCGGTTGGTCGTGAGGGCATGTTATCTTACAACACATACATGACAGTCCATGTTACTCCCGCCCATAGTCTCTCACATGCGTTTGCCCATCTTGCATTTCCACCATCTTATCCCTCTGCGTTGGTCTTACGTCTCTCTTTTTCTCACACTGTTTTCACATAGCTCTCTATCTTCCACTCTCTTCAGACCCTTCTCTAACACCCGCTTTCATTCACCCTTTCTCTCGCCCAAGCTGTCTCTCCCTTACTCTCATTTGCAATTTCTCTCTCTCTCTCTCTTTCTCTCTCTGCCTCTATCTGTTATCGCTCTGTATCCTTTTGTACTCTCCCGTTGGCTCCTTCTGCCTGTCACTTGTTGTTACTAACCCTCTCTCGCTAAACTTCCTCTCGAATCCACTTTCTCACGGTGCTCTGCCTTTTCACATAACTATACCTCATTCCCTCTCATACACTCTCTCTACCTCATCTCTTTCATCACTTTGTCACTTTTTCCCCTTAAGTCTTTCTGTCTTTCTCCTTTTGTTCCTTGCCCTGTCTCTTTCTTGGGCGTTAATTAATTTTTCACTCACCCTCGTTTATACTCCCTCCCATCTCCCTATCATCTTTCTCAGACTCTGTCTGTCGCTTTCTCTCTTTCTCTTCCTGTATCTATCTTTGACTGTTTCTCCCTTATTCTCTTTCTCGCTCTCCATCTTTCTCTCCTTCTCTCTCCCTGTCTAGCTCTCTCTTTCTCTCTCTCATTCTGTCTCTCTGTCTCTTTCTGTCTCTATCTTTGCCTGTCTCCCACTCTTTTTCTCTTTCTGTCCCTCTTTCTATCTTTCTCTCCTTCTCTCTCTCGCCTTCTCGCTCTGTCTTTTTGTCTCTGTCTCTCTTTCTGTCTTTGTCTTTTCCCCTTCTCTCTCTCCCTCTCTCGCCTTCTCGCCTTCTCGCTCTGTCTCTCTGTCTCCCTTTCTGTCTCTCTCTCTCTCTTTTCTCTCTCTCTCTCTCTCTCTCTCTCTCTCTCTCTCTCTCTGTCTCTCTCTCTCTGTCTCTCTCTCTCTCTCTCTCTCTCTCTCTCTCTCACTGTCTAATTGATGCTAAGCACTACCGAGTACCTGCTGAAATCCAGGACCATTGCCTTGTGGGTTGGCGATGGACCAATAGTCTTGAGGGCTTCTGGCTCGCCTCTCTAGCAGACAATGACTCATTCTTCACTCGGTATTAAGCTTCCTCACACTCCACGAGATGCATGAACAATGACGCATAGTTGTGCACAAAGAACGCGCACCAGTGTGGAAGAGAGAAGTGGTTCACTTCTGGGATGATTTTATTAAGAATGTCCCGCGGGATCTACTGCAAAAAGCAATTTAGGCAATAAGCACTGCCAGAGTGGGGGTTACAAGAGGTAACATCCCTCCGCGCAACTTTACGGGCCGAGTGAAGCGAGGGCCTTTAATTATTGCATTATGTTATGTTAAAGGTACTTATATAGCGCACCGTCACCAACTGATTGGTCCCCAGGCGCTCTGGTGGATCTGTAAACAAGGAGGAGGGTGGGTAGGGTTAGTCGGGAGGAGGGGAGTAGGAGAGTGGGAGAGGTGGTGTGATGTTGGCGGCTTCAGCTCGGTATACGCCGTGTGCTGGGCTTTGGTGCAAGTATCGGATCGTGTGAGGCCTCGTGTGCTGTGGGTGCTGTCTATGTGTTGATGCGGCGTGGTAAAGTGCGTGCAGATTGCTGGGAGAGAAATGGTTGTGTGAGTTGTGTGGGTTAAGTATGCAGAAAATTGAGTGTTGGGTTAGTGGGGTCTGTATCCTGGTTCAGGTACTTCTGGTTCTGTTTGAGCTGTATCCCTGCAAGTGGGGTTGTTGTTGGTTTCTTATGGGCTGTCTTGCTGTGGTGGTGCTGCGCGTATCCAGCTATTTCATAGGGAGTATTGTATGGGGTAGTAGGTGTGTCTGACCATTCCTTGGGGTGTGGAACTGGGTTGGTACTATCCTCTTGTTATCTAGTGTGACACTGATCAGTGGAAGCTTTGAATGGTTCAGGGTGGGAATGCTGTTGATGAGACATCCTAGTGCGTCCGTCTATGTCAGCCTGTGTATTCCATCGTTAGTTTCCTCCCATCATGACTATATTTCAGTTAGTTCTTTATTATACCTTATTGGTGTTATAACCTGAAACTGAGTGCTATTGTGATGGTTATGGCGATTATAGAACTGACATAATGTGTGGGGTGCTAATGGGTTTCCGTTTTTGACAAAAGAAAGGGTGGTGCATGGAGATCCCAAGTCTTTCCTCCTGTTGAAAATACCTATAAAAACATGGCCACCATGGAAATGACAAAGACAGCTGGCAGAGTCCTTTTTCTATTTCCAGGTGCACCAGGGAGCAGCTACGGAGAAGGGGCTCTGCAGCAAAATATCAGGACAACAGGGAGCAGAGTAAAATGAACCAGCAGGGCTGCTACAGCATCTTTCTAGCAGAGTTTTTAACAGTGGCTCAAATTATCTTGACAAATTAGCAACCCAATAAACCTAAACCCAGAAACAGTGAACGCGTCAATCCTACGCAATGACTAACCCCCACACACTAACTTGAGTGGGGGTTACAATTCTATTAAGAGACACGGAGGCGAGAATTATGCATATTATCTTCTTTACTGACAGCGTCAGCACCGGCGCGTCAGGGACTAGCAAGTGTTTGCTAGTATATAAACCCTGTTTTTAGCGCAGGTGCCTCACTTCTAATCTTAGCCTTTATTAAGATGCTGTTCTTAGCAGTAACTATGTTTTTAGCATTTGTTTTTAAGCACCTTTGATTTTACCTTTACTGTGTATATTCATTGTATTAAACTGCCTAGATTTGAAATTACTTGGTAATAGGAATTGCCGTTGCACTTTACCGTCCTGATAGCCAACTTTATTTAAGTACATATTATTCTTTGCTGCAGCTCCTGGGGACTTCCCCTGCTGAAGCACGTATGCCACATTGTGATCTACAACTCGTGGAGTTGTAGTCCATTTGTCCTTTTATTTACTTTCAGGCGCGACAGCGCCGGCGCGTCAGGGACTAGCAAGTCTGCACAAGTACGCACGAGACGTGCCGGTGCTGAGCCCTGTTTAATGGCTGTTCAGGAGAATGGGAGAAGCTGTTTCATGGACCCAGTAAGGGATATTTGCGAGCTTCCCATTTGTGAACACAGGCCCCATAAATAGGTATTTAGTGAAGCCTGGGTCCACAGAAAAGAAATTCCTTCTTTAGGAAAAATGCCATGCCTACTAAAACAGTGTTACTAAACATGAGATCATTAGACAAAAACATGCACTTGAAGTGCGGGATTATATTATGGATCAGGAGATCGACATTATGGCCATTACAGAGACGTCGTTACAAGATTCAAGTGTCCCAAACCTTGATTTAGCTACCTCACTCGGTTTTTCCTTCTTCTGCCAGAATAGAGATGGAAACAGAGGTGCAGGGGTGGCTATTATATTAGCTTGCTCTTATCTTAATTTTTTCCAAACTTCAGTTGCCTGTTGAGGCGCTGAAGTTTTGTTTCTAAAAGTAGTCCTTCCCCCAATAACTGTTTAAACATTGTGTTGACGAACATTACGATAACCTGAGATTGTCATAAGAGGCCGTGAGACTGAGATACTGTAAGTTTTGACAATGCGGCTTGACGATCGGACACGCTGAGCCACGCAAAGAGGTCCATTCCTCTAATTCTGAGCGGAGCGGACCAGCGGAGTGAGGGGGAGGTTAGAAGGCTGCCGTGCTGCCGTGTTGCTGCACTGTGCAGTTATACCTCTGTCCTAAGTGCCCCCCCTAAGAACCTGCCTAGAGCTGCTCAAATATGGCCTGCCTCACAGAGAGTCATCTCACGAGGGGCTGCCTCAAAAAGGGCCATATCGCTGGTCCAAGAGCTCAAAAAGTGCCATCTCTCGAGGGGGCTGCCCTATGTTTTTGTACAAACATCTCCTTACAAAACGGAAGCACAGTTGTGCCATTGGCACGAAAGGTACTGCACTTTTCGACTCGTATGCCCAGTAGTACTTGCTACTGGCCTGGTTGCACAGCTGGTTGCTGTTGCATAGCCCTGGTTGCATAACCCTCCCCTGGTGAAGTGGAGGCAAAGTGTTGGCTGCTTACAGAGGTTTACTTTCTTGCCCTGCTGTGGTGTGTGTATGTATTGGACCCGGTACTTGTGACATAGCTATTGTAAAAAGAAATTTCCTTTTCTGCGGTTCTGTTCTTCTCTGCGTTGTTTCTCCAAAACACAAAGTGCAGACAAGTGGATGAGTGGAGTTAGCCTGAGTTTGCTAGGGGTTGTGGAAAAGTAACATCTACACCAGCTGCTGAATGATTATGGTGACCAGTCACCTTGGAGCGCCAACAGCGACGTAGCAGGAATGGAGCCACCGGGTGGAATATGCAGATTCGCTGCCCTAAGTGTGAACTCCCTGAGGGAAACCTCTGATGATGTGTGCCATTCATAGGGAGGAAGTGGTGGGGGCGGGGGGGGCCTGAGTGTGAGAACTTGTTAGCGGAGGGGGCAGGGTCAATTCAAACGGGAACAATAACATCCGAGGAAAAGTAGGGTGCCTCTGGTGAACAACAGGAGAAAAACTCACCTGAAACGACAGTAGATAGAAGAAGGTCGGAATGGAGGAAATTCCGATCAAAGATTAGATTTTTGCCTGAGGAATAACAGTAAGGATAGCCCGAGAGGTGAGAAAAGGACTGAACAATGCCAGTGGTTTGAAAAATCAATAGTATACCCAAAAAGGCAAGATGAAAGCTCCCAAAATACACAAGAAAGGAACTTCCCTGAGGAGAGTGGGGAAAAGGCGGTATGGTTCCCAGTTAATGGCCAGAATATGGATTTGGTTGCACATCTAGCCAAGGAGCTCACTGATTTGACTATTAAAATCACCAACCACAAACGGCTCAGTCTATCCTGTGTCAAGGACTGGTTGCTTTTGCTAAATCAGACTATGAAAAAAGCTGATCTAAGTATCGAGCTGCAAGCTTCTGATACTGGCCCTATATCCCCCTCCCCCGGATAAAGTAGAGAGATTAGTGGCATGGAAATCAGTTCACCAACAAACTGACCAATGGGTCCCGGGCGATGTTGATAAATCTTGATGGGAGAAGTGAGCCAGAGAAGCGGAAAAGCTGGGCATAGATCGGGAAGAAGAACATCTAAAGGAACTGATAACAAGCTGGGGTTCCATTGGTGATATGGAGGGCTCCAAAGTGTATGATGATAAAGAAAATGCTTTGCCTACCCCTTCTACAGTCTCCTCTCACCAACTCCTGGATTGCGCAAGAGAAAATCGATGGAATCGGGAGAGGCTTCTACAAATAGAAGATTGGACGCACTTACAGCAGACGATGATTGCCTCACTATCAACATGGTTACTACCATTTCTAAAGCTCTATGAGGCCCTATGTAATACTTTGTAGGATCAATCATCTCTTATAACAGCAATGTCTAATAGGCTGATGGGCTAGAATATTTGGCTAATAAGGTGGATTCCCGACTGGGTAAAGAGGCAGAAGCATCCATGATGTGGCAACATTGTTTATGCAATATTACAAGGAGGGAATCCATGGATAAAATAGTAATGATGGAGGCGTTATTAGCTGACTGTAAATGGATGAGGACTCAATATAAAAATAACAATTAGGCGAAAGAGTCATCCAGTTAGGTTCAGGTGCATTAAAGGAGAAAAGTCTGATGAAAGAAGTGGTTCTGAACACTCCGGACAAGTTGGAACCTCAAAAAATTGATCATAGAGGAGAACATTTTCTCAATGTTCAAACAGCATAAACCCCCTGAAGCGATTAAAGGCCATGTAAGTGATACTAAGAAAAATATTCCACAGAAGAAAAAATCTAAAAATATGTTGGCTGTGATTAAGAGGAAATCCAACGGCTCGAGAGCTTTTTTGAGAAATCTGCACTCGCTACCTCCAACAAATAATAGACACACATCAAAGCAAGCAAGGAAAGAATCCTTCCGATAGTGGAATCAGCCAAAGACCTCTTGAGTACATCAGAGAAGGAGGATGATGAGGAAATTGTGGACCTTTCAGAGACAGGTTTGAGTGATCCCATTGAGGAAATCAAGAGGGTGAGAGAAGATGATATTTGGAAAGATGTGAGCAGCTCTGAATAGGCAGAAATTGAGAGTCAAATGGATACAGCTCTGAAATCAAAAGCCCAGTGTAAAGCAAATGCAGACATCAGTACAAAAGGATATAAATAGATTTAGAACATTGGAGGAAAAGAGGATGGAAACTATCCATATGGAAAAAGGGAAGATTTCCTCAAAAAACCTGAGAAACTCTAAAGAAAAGGTACAGGCACAGGTGCAACGTCCAAGATTGGAAAAAAGAAACCAAAGACCTAGGGCTTTGGCGGACACACAGACTAGTCCTAAGGTTTATTTGGAACAAATTGTTGCGGGATCTAGCATGCCGATATTAAACAGGAGAAATGTCCTAAGGCTGCTGCTATTACCCGCACAACAAATATCCACAGCTGATATTAAGATTGTGGAATTTGTTCTTGAAAAAAGAATTGATTGGATCATATTGCACCTGAATGTCTGGTTAAAGAAAGATCTGATAATCTCAATGAAGGAGACATTTTTGCTATGGGCTATGAGATAAGTGATTATCAGGATAGAATTAGAGAAGATTGGAGGAAACAGACGGTGCCTATGGAAAAACCAAAGAAAGACTTAAAGGAGGTAGCCTGGAAAACAGAAGCAAGATCGGGGGTGGATCTACATGTGCGGTTTCTCCTAATTAACATCTATTGGAGAGTGAACATGTCCAAAGAGACCAAATTAGTAGAGACAATAATGAGGGCAATAGATGAAGCAATGAGGGAATGGGACAATGCAAAGATTATTATTTGTGGAGATTTAAAAATCAAGCTCCTTAATAAGGAAGGTAGTCCCATGAATGATGGTGAATGGAATGAGAGAGTGTGTAAGTGGATGCAAGCAATCAGACTGAGAGATATGCATATGCTTAATGCAGAAACTGAGGGTGACATTCCGGGGAGATCTACATGGAAATGTTTAGATCTGAAATCTTGTATCAACTACTGTTTTGTGTCAGGAAATCTAAGACAGAAGGTGGAAGATTTGAGATTGTCTGGCAGGATTCTAGTGCCCATGACCTGCTGGGAATCTCGATATCTGGATTGGAATTAGGGAAAAATGAGAAAATGGGGGTAGTTGAATTGGAATGGGGTAAGATCCGTCTAAGGTTAAAACACAAAGAGGTAATACAAATAACTGGTCGTTACATCCTAAGGGAGTGGACTACCTGGGGATTTTAAAAGAATTTTCTCAGAAAGGGTGTAGTAAAGGAAAATGGGTCCAGAAACACACTTATGAACCAGAATTGGTAAAGGTGAGATGACAGATGCGAGGGGAAATTAGGAAAATTCGGAGAGATTGAGAAACTTTAAAGAAGGAAAGAATATTTAAAGCCAGACAAAAATATAAAAATTGGCTAATTGCCACTAAAATAGAGAGAGCCAGAGGGATGCGGAGCACTTGCTTAAGGCAGTATGTCTGAAAAATTCCAGAAATCTCTGGGATTTGATAAATGATGGTGGAATCTTTCGATCCAATAACTCCATTAGCATGGTAACAGAAACGGCCTGGGTCTTCCATTATACCTCCCTATTCGCAGACCCTGGTGGGGTAGTAACTGAGGAAGAGGACTTACTAACCTTGAGCTGGAACTTTGCATTTGATGAGGCGGATGCCTTGATGATGATTGGTAACTTGAGTTCATCTAGAGTGGCGGGGCCGGATGGGCTATCCAATCAGGAATTAAAGAAAAATAAGGAGCACTGGGCAAAGCTCCTGGTGAATATGTTTGGCCAGATCATGGCAAATAATGAGATCCCAGGCTCATGGAGGGAGGCGAATATTGTCCCAATTTTTAAGAAAGGAGATAGGGCGGAGCCGAAAAAAAATAGTGGGAAAGATGTTTGCTACTGTCGTATTGAGGGATTTAAAGTGTGGGCAGATAGGAGTGGAATCCTGAACCCGAGACAAACAGGTTGTGTCAAAGGTGTAGGGACTACTCTTAATCTGTTCCTTATTAACATTCTTAAAGAGGGCCCTGGAATCTAATACTTGTTTATACTTGCCATCTATGGACCTCGAACAGGCCTTCGATGGGGTAATTAGAGAGAAGCTTTGGACCAAGCTTAGAGCTTGGAACTGCCCCATCGACCTGGTAGAGGCCATTGAGGCCTTGTATACAAATACCTCAGTGCGGATTAGACTCTTGGGTAAAGGCCATCTCTCCAACAAAATCCCCAATCATCGAGGCCTAAAACCAGGGTGTGCATTGGCCCCCCTATTATTTTCCCTGTATATTATGGACTTGGTCTGGTCACAAAAGATGTGGTAGCCTTTCCACCTAAAGTCAATAGTACAGAAGTGCCTTGGATACTATTTGCGGACTATTTGGTTTTTCTAGATCAGATGCCAATTGACCTCCAGAGAAGAATTGACATTCAATTCTTTCCTGATGGAAAATGGCATGAAGATTAATGTGACAAAGTCTAAAATCTTAACCATGATGTCGGCACGTAAAAACAGAAGGTGTGGATTTACGTGGAGAGTAGGAGCTAGAGCTCTTGAAATAGTAGAATCCATGGTCTATTTGGGGGTAGTGGTAAACAGGAGTATGAATTAAATGAGTCATTATATGAACTTAAGATCCAGACTAGCTTCCCTAACTAATCAAGGAAAGGCCCTCCATCGAAGGTTTGGGAAGATCTCAATGGTCCCTATTATATCATTCTAAAAGCAAAAGGTGGCACAAATCTTAATTTACAGGGCAGAGGCTATTTTGCATCTATCCTGGAAAATTTGGGATAGGCTGGAAGGTTTCTTTTGGTGGAGAGTACTGAGACTCCCAAATGTGTTGCTGATATGTACGATCAGACAGGAGTTGAAATTGTAGTCACTCGAATCTATGGTATTGTGGAAAACAGCTGCCCTTTATAGAAAATGTGTATATGAATCATCAGATACTCCCTTTTTGATCCATGTAAAAGAGACCAGGTCAGACATTTAACTCAGTGGAGGAGGAATGTTGAAAGGATCCTGGAACATAAGGGGATTGCAATGGGAGATTTGGCTATCAATCCGGACAAGGTTAAAAAGAAACTCCAAGACCTTGACTGGATTGCAACTGCTGATACATGGGATCAGGATAAATTGAGACGGCCATTGAATATGGAAAAGAAAGGTCTTAATTGCCTCGCATCCTATTTGCAAAAATGTCCCTCGCTGATTTATCGAGCCTTCCTCTTGAGATACCGGCTTAACATTTTCGGTACAAGAGAGGTACAATGGGCCTGCAAAATACCAGGAATTAAGAATGCCCAGTGTCACTGATGTAATGAGAGAGGCTCAATAGAAACGTTGCTAAACCTGTTAACTGCATGTGAGTCGCTTCGGGTAGTGGGAAGCACATTTTTGGATGGGTATAAGATTGGCGGTGGAACTTTGAGTCTTTTGGAATGGTGAGAATGGGTTCTCTTGGGGGAAAGAACCAGTTTGGTGATTGCAGTGATGAAGATGGTGGAGTTTGTGCTAACTATTGGGCTGGGAGTGGAGGACGATGTACCTACTAGTGATGTCATTGAGGAACCTCTAGAAAGGGATGGTTTCTCTATACTCTAATCTCTGCTGCTTCTATGGCTACTTCTCTTTTTTGATTTTTGCAGGGCTGGATTGATCCTATAGGTTTGATGTAAATGTTTTATTTGTTTTTTAAGAAGGGATGTTTGAAGTAGGCTATTCTAATTTGTATTTATTATATATATATAAGGATGTACAGAATTTAATGTGAATAGGCGATGTGATGGTATGGAAGATATATATGTTAAAGGTTTGATCTTGTTCGTATTTTAAACCAATAAAAAATGTAAATAAAAAAAAATGGTATTGTTGTATCGTCCCCCCCATTAAACATTACATTTTCAGGACGACTTTGCTGAGCTTTTATCGTTGTTGCACAGACCCAATGCAGCTTCGATTGTGTTGAGTGACTTCAACAACTGGGTGTTTAATTTGATTGATCCTCAAGTTCTTCTGCTTGAGATAATGCTTGTCACAAATAAATGTGTAATTGCAAATGGAAAGTAACCTACGCACAATTTGGGCAACATACTGGACTAGGTGTCCAGTAGAAATCTGGTCCTAAATCCTGTTGTTGTTCAACCCTGTGTTTGGTCTGACAATTTTTTTGTTACTTCTGATTTTGTATTACCCTGTATTCATCACCAGAAAAGTAACCCTATATGCAAGGTATCTAGTCGTAATTTCAAAACAATTGGTCAAGATAACTTGGAATCCTGTTTGTGCTCATTGATATCATCTACATCTGTGTCGGATTCCCCCAGTTTTCTGGTGTAGGAGTTTGACAGATGATTTTTTGACATGTTAGACCGTGTTGCCCCCATTACAACTGAAAGTATAAGAGAGAATGAAAATTATCAAAAATGGTATGGTGAGGCTTTACACGTTCTAAAAAAGAAAAAAAGGAAAGCGGAAAGAGCCAGGATGAAGGATCAATCTGCATTAATTAGGGAGGAATGGAACATCATTGAGAGAATATATAGATCAGAGGTTTTACTCGCTGAAAAATCTTTTTTAGATTGTCCAGGCAGAAAATAACTCAAAGAAATTGTTTCATATTCTGAGGGACCTTGAAAATCCCCCAGCCATGCTACAAAAATCTACCCCTACTAATGCTGACTGTGAAAATATCCAAAATGCCTTTGCAGCAAAAATATCAACAGCACAAACTAAGATCCAGGCTAACCTGTTGGGGATGGAGTATATGAACTCAACCATCTCGGCCGATTCCTTCGATCAAAACCCTCTTTTGTGGTTTGAATTTTGGAGTATAACTGAGTATGTTTTGGCTAACATCGTGACTAATATGAGGCCATCCACTTGTGCAGGAGAACTCCTGCAATCCAGAATCATCTAGAAACAATAAGACCCTGTTCCTCCCTTTTCTTATTTGCTTTATCAATGCCAGTTTTTGGGACGGTTGTGTCCCTGAGGTTTTGAAGAGGGTTTCTGTTACTCATTTACGAAAGAAATCTGGCCTTGATCCTTGAGATTATTCTAACTTCAGACCTATTTACAATGCCCCGTTCTTTTTGAGGATCTTGGATAAAGTGACCACTATACAGTTCCAAGAATACCTGGAAAAATATGGAGCTTTTCATTCGAGACAATCAGGCTTCTGGACTAATTATGGAACGGAGAGCGCATTGCTTGATATGAAATCAGAGATGCTTCAGGTCATGGATCAAGGCAAGGTCAGGCTGCTGATGCTGTTGGATTTATCAGCAGCCTTTGACCTTGTCGACCATGATAAGTTGTTGGATGGGTTTCGGGTTTCGGGTTGCATGTCAGGTAATGCCCAGGCATGGATTAAGTCCTTTTTGACAAATTGCCTGTCACGGATTGTTTGGGCCAATGCACAGAGCCTCATTACACGGTAGGCGGTAGCCATGGCGCTGGTAGCACCATGGCTACCCCCTACTGCCATCGGAGTCCGGGTTCCCGTAATAGGATTACCGGTCTGTTCAAACCTTTGTGGGACCGGTAAGTCCCCATTCCGGGAACCATTCCCCATTCCCATTTGAGCCCCCATAGGGCTCAATGGGAATGGGGAAGGAGCTAATAACGGTACCATAATTTGCGGTACCGTTATTAGCTCTGAGGTCCCTCAGCGGGAACCGTCCATAACGCCTGGGCAGACCACACGTTAAGGACGGGACCCACTGATGGACCTTGTAGTAGGGCGTTAGGGGATTACCGGCACCAGTGCCCTTACTGGTGCCAGTAATCCCCTACCGCCTACCGTGTAATGAGGCCCACAGTCTTCTGAGGAACTCCTGAAATGGGGGGTCCCTTAGGGTGCGTGCATTTCGCCATGCCTCTTCAATGTGTACTGCCGCTCAGTGTGTGACCTGCTGGCCGGGCTGAGTGTCCATTTTACGAACTACGCTGATGACACCCAGCTCGCCCAGGTACGCAGAGGACTCAGATATTATAAACAAAGTCTATACTGGGATCCAACAGTGGATGACAAAAAATTGCATGTTTTTAAATCCCACGAAAACAGAGATGATGCTCTTTGGCTCATCTCAGGCAAGATCCAAGTTGGACCCACAATATGCAGTTTTTTGAGTGGAAGGTTACGATATCCCAACTGTGGATAGAGTCAAGAAACTGGGAATCATTTTTGAGTCTTCCCTGAACATCAACGCTAACACCGAGAGCATAGTGAGTAAGGTGCAGTATATGCTATGGCTTTTAAGGTTAGTTAAACCTTATGTTTCTGAGGCAAACTGTGCCACCTTGGTACGTGCCCTTGTGGTGCCCTGACTGGACGATTGTAATGTCCTGATGCGGGGATATAGTAATCTCAGAGGACTTCAATGCCTTCAGAATGATGCGGTACGCATTGTTATGAATATTTCGAGACACAAGCCTATCTCTTCCCAAAGGAGAAATCTCCATTGGCTCCCTTTGGAGGCTTTTATCCAGTTTAAGGCTTTGACATTAGTGCATAAAGCCCCCACCTAGTTCAAAGGATTTGTCAATATTTGCACCCCAACTAGGTTTACTAGATCCAGTCAATGAATCTGCATCTCAGCCTCTAGGAGTAAGAGGACTAGAGGGTTGGGTAGGTCTTTTATTTCTCAGGTTGCCCCTTGTGGAATAAGCTGCCTCTGTCTCTCCATGTCGAAACAAATCTTCCGAAGTTTTGAAAGGGAGTTAAAACTGTTGTTTTTGGTTGATCTTCCCTTTGGCATCGTTCACTATTCGATAACTGTCACCTGTGCTTTTTTGTCCTCCTGTGCCCTGATGCCTGCAGGATTCCAGCGCACTATAAGTGCAAATAACAAATAACAAATAACCAGCAGCAAAGATTTTAAAATGTAAACAAATACCAAAACATTTTTAAAAGTATAAACCAAAGAGAAAAACATTCAAACACCCCAACTCAAAATGGCAGTCCTGGCATGTCAGCCAATCAGGGTCTTTCCCCTTCTATAAAGGTCCAAACAACAAGTCTTTTATCCTCTTCTGAAGCTGTGAGAGGAAGGAAGATACGTAAACTGCACTCCAAACTAGAAGCGCCAACCAGCCAGAAACGGAAGTCCATTGAAACCTTGTATAATTCCACCTGTTCTCCTGAAGCATTACTCCAGCATTGCCCTCAAACGACTGCTCGAGACCGGAGGCTTCCTATTATGCAAGTTCACAGCTCTTGCAACACTACATTTGACTCCTTAGACCAGTCAGCTGCTCGCAAAATATCATCCAACCTCCCCCAACTCACTATTAAATTTGATATAGGCCTGCAACCAGTAAACAACACCCAATTTCTGATCCTATGGAAAAGAACGATAAGAAACCGATGTAGATAAACACTTGACCTTGCGTTAAATAAAGAAGGTTACCCCTTCTGGGAAAAAAATGGTATTATCCACATCCGAATGTTAACATCAGGAACTCTTCTGATAGAAATCAGGCATAATAACATTGTTAATTTTGCAGACAATTGCTGAAGCAAGAGATTATCATTAGATAGCTTCATTGAAACAAACAGAAAACCACATTAACGTCACAGAAAACCAGATACTTAGCGTTAGGAGGAATTTTTTTTCGGATGGACCGCACGGCCGTTCTTACTAGGAAATGTCGACCCACTGGTTCTCCTTTAACCAAAACATCTCCAGCGGAAATGGCTGAACGAAAATTGTTGATTGTCCAATACGCCTTCCCGCCCTTAAAGAGGGATACCAGAAAGTTAACCACCTCTACTCGAGTGGCAGAAAAGGGGTCAAGATCCCTCTCCATGCACCAGTCCACCCAGTGTGCATACGCAGATGACTAGGAAATCTGTGTGGATCTAGCCCAAGAGTCTCTGATGACCTGGCAAGCATCTCCTGAAAGGCCTGGTAACACACAGGACTCACAGAAATCCTCCATGCCATGAACTGCAGCTGCCCCTGCAGAACCAACTCATGACAACCACCCCTGGGGTCTGTGATTATCAGCAGAAAGGGCAAAAGATGCCTAGGGATGTCCACTTCGAGTTCCAGAAGGGTTGTCCAAAACCATACCTAGAATGGCCAGAATGGGGTCAAGAGGACCAACGATGATGCCTGTCCGTGCACCTGGAGCAGAACTCGCAGAATGTGAGAGAACAGTGGAAACACATACCCCTGAAAGCCAACCCACTTCTGAAGGAAGGCATCTACTGCCACTGTGTCCAGGCGCCAGCTGAAGAAACAAGTGACCTGTCAGTTGCTGCGAGAGTTGAACAGATCTGGGAGAAACAGACCCCACACTTGTGACAGGCGAGTAAAGATTTTGCTGTTCAGCTTCAGATCTCTGCTGTGCCGCAGGAATCTGGAGTTCCAATACGTCACTGTGTTGCTGGGGCCCAGCAGATATTCCACTTGCAACATTATCCATCGACTGAGGTGGAAGTGCCAAAAGTCCTGTGCTATATCCGCTAAACCCTTGGACCGGTTGTCCCCCAAATTGTTAATGCAACTGTCTGGGTGATCAAGTCGGGTCCCTTCTATTATGAGGAATTCATGTTGCGAGTGCTAAGTGACTAAAAGAGTGTTGTTATTTATTCTGGTCAGTAGTGAAACATGGGATAAGCTAAATGCCTAAAACTATTTAGGAGTTTCAGTTGTGTGATTAAGTGGGAGCCTTGTAGATTGGAAAAGTTGCAAGGGAACAGATGTCATCTTGCCCTTTGTATTAAAATCTTTTGAGGGGATTAGTCATTTTTCAGTTAAATATTTTTCCAGGTCATCAGAGGTTAAATGTAGCCGCACAACTTAGAAGGTATGTTAAAGGCAACAGAAGTCTGTGTAATGGAGAAGGCTATCTATAGTTCAAGGGAAATAATTGTTAAGCAGACCTTCCTCTATTTGCTAAAATAAGTCAGCAAGACCATGTGCAATCATACTTAAAGATTAAAGGTTTTAGGTCAGTTATTGCTAGCAGTGAATTATGTTTTGAATAGTAATGTTTAAACCATGCACCAAGAAGTTTTGTCCAATCATGTTTGGTGGGTGGAAAGTAATAAAATGTATCTGGCAGTGTTTTAAATTGTTGCAAAAAGTACATAAATTACCAACTGATGTTGTATTATTGAAACTTGGGTTAGTTTGGTGTTGCAACACCATGTAACTGCTCCGTGGAGCTTTTGTACAATAAACTTGCTCTCTGTACAACTGTGTACTCGCTTCTTAAGTGGTGGACCTGATTTGGGACCACCCAAATAGTTTTTTCAATTCTTTGAAATACATATAAAAAGATATGAAACAGACATTAGAGATAACGCCTAATGGAAAACAAGGCCGAAACATTGATAGACTATCTATGATGCCCAACTAATGAGCCTCCTCCAGCTGGAGACTATCATTGCAGACTCTCCACACATAAGACATTGTTTTACATCTGTGACTTACATATGATGTTTTGATTTCCAACACTAACTTTAAAAAAGAAGTATGTTGGGAAAAACTGTTTTTGTCAGCTACCTGCTGTTCTGTATGACGAGCTGTAAAGAAGTGCTACAAACGTCACATAACAACCTAAGTCACGTACTAACCCCACCTCGAAAAATTCTGATATGGTACAAGAAAAAGTTGAACACCAATTTTTTATAATATAATAAATTGCTTTTATTTGTATTTCAAAGTATTGAATAAACTATTTTTGTAAGTAAACTGTATGTGGCTATAATGTAAATAACCAAAATCCTCAAAGGTTAATCAGAACAAAACCCAATCAAATCAAACATACAAAGAGAGGGGTAATCAGTCTTTCCTCGTTGTTCATCTTCCAGAAGGCTGACAAAAGATGGCGCACCTGCACAGAAAAGTGCTCCTTACGTGAACCCCTCCTGCGAGGACTCACACTACACCTACAGTAACCGAAATAGAACCAAACTAAAAGTATCTGCGTACTGTTGGCTGTTGCACAAGTGTTTGAAAAGCAAGAGAGAGAGAGAGAGAGAGAGAGAGACGCTGCCTCTGGGAATTTGACAAAGCTTACCGGACCGTGATAACACAAGCGCACACTTACTGTGTCCTTGCGAACAAAAGCACCAACAAAGAAAATGAAATACTGTACGCCGTTGCAGCGCCCAGAATTATTCACATACCTTGCCAAGAATGTAACAGTATATTATCATAAGCATTCAAACACATAATGATGCACCACGAAGCTCGAGCAGTAGTAAACGTATCTGCTGGTCGAGCAGCAAAGAAGAGGATGAAGGAGCGCTTGTTCTTCTTCTTGCCGATAGATTTTTATCCATCAGCTGTGATTTTTGGATACCGAGGCTTGGGCCTCATTACTCCATCTTCTCGGGTTGAGTATGTAGTCGTGGGTTTGTATTCTTCTTGGTCTGTGTGGTCTTGTCACAGTAGGGCTGGCTTCACAGGGTCTTTGCAGTGATGGGGACTAGTTGTTTGGACCTTTATAGAGGGGGAAAGACCCTGATTGGCTGACATGCCAGGACTGCCATTTTAGGTTGGGGTCTTTGAGTGTTTTTCTCCTTGATTTATACAGTTTAAAATGTATTGGTGTTTGTTAACATTGTAAAATATTGGCTGCTGGTTTTCAGTAAAGGAGTTAATATGCATAATAGGAAGCCTCCTGTCTCGACTTAGTACAAAGAGGAACAAAAGAAACAAACCAGGGGTGGGAACACTTATCATCATGGTGGGACCAAGGCATAAAAACCAGCTTCGACATCAATGGCAAAGGGGCCCCGTGGGCGTGACAGGAAAATCAAGCCCATTGGGACACTGGGAGGGGAAGGGGTGGGAAAACGGGATGACAGGTGGCGCCGCCCTGCTGGGTTGGGCAGCGTGTCGGTATCATTTAAAGAGAAAGGGAGTATCCCACCTCTTTGAGATGAGCTGGCAAGGAAATAGGACGCAGTGGCCCCCCGGGAGTAGGGGGGTTAGATGAAACATGGCTGGCAACAAGGTAGGAACCATTTTATGTTCATTCTAGTTTATTGTGTTGACGGCTGAATTTTGTAGGTTCGTCGAATTTGTAATGGCCATTGGAAAAGTGTCGTCAAGGCAAGCTTCCAGAACAGAGTATGAAAATCAGAATAACAATAGAAAAAATGTTAACAAGCTACAAAGGTGTGGAAAATGAATGAAATGAGCAGCAATACTTGGTCCTAGAGTTGGCAGGTACGAGCAAGAGAAAGAAAAGGAAAATCAGAACAGGAGAAAGAACAGGGAGAGACAAGGCTGGGGGATAGGAAAGAATCTAAGAAGAAAACGAAAAGGTTCAAAGAAAGGGGAGAGTCAAAAGATAGAGGGGGGGAGAAAGTGATCATAACAACGGAGAAGGGGGGTATTGTAAAGAAAAGTTGAGATGATGTTTAGTTACTGTAAGCAGACCTGCTTTGAATAAAGATGCCTTTCATCAAAAAAGTTCGAACTCAGAGAGTTTCATTAGCGACAATCTCACACAAAGTGCTCCAGTATCCAATGGCAATTTGTTGCTTTAAAAAAAATGTGTATGTGATTTTAAAAAAACCTTTACAAAACCATCTTTTTATATACATATACAAATCAGTAAAAAATATACAAATTAACATCCTTGATTCACAACATAAAAGCAGATAATTATCACGGGACTTCCATCATAAAATACATGAATTTCGGAGAATCAACAGACATTTAACGACACCCTAACAAAATAATATTCAAATATATTATGATTAATTCGTAGTTTTTCTGAGAGAGTAGCACGCAATGGGGGGCGGGGGGTTGTTTGGTAAAATGCCTTTTATAAAGTTGATTTTAAAGAATATTTGTTCAGTAGCACTGGTAAAAACTACTAGCTGCCCTGTGAAGTAACTAATCAAACTGGCCCACTTTGGCTGAAAAACTGGAGCACTTTGAACGAACTACTAGCCCACGCATGCATGCCGGCCCTGCACTTCGGCATTGCCTGCAGGCCAGCCTGAGCCTGCTTATCGTGTGGCCTACATTGCACTCGACATTGAGTTTAAAGCAGAGCCACCACCAGCCTAAACGCACAAACGGCCTTCTTAGTTTGCTAGAAGACGATGGTGACCTTTTCCACCAAAGGGTTGAGACCAGGCCCTAGTGCTCTCTATGTCATATAACCCCATCTAATGCCCCCTCAAACCCAAATGAGGAGGATGTGTGAATGACTAGTACCTGCTGCGATCACGAAGTGACTGCCTGGCACCGCTAACGTGGGACTGGCTTCAGGGGTTACTTGACTGCTACGATGCATCTTGTGCTTTAAGAAAGCGCCCAGACAAAGGTTTTCTAGAAGAATCCACTCACTAAATGGACTGATTTACTTATAATTGCCCAACTGACAATATATAGATAGGTGACTTGGACGGCAACAAATAGGAACATTGTATGAGCTTTTTCAAATGTTCTTTAAAATGTTGGGGAGGCTGTAACTTTCACCAATGCAAATGTTGTGGCTTAAACTTACATGTCAATAATGCCCATTCCAATCGGGAGACGCTAGTCCAGTTTTGGTTTTAACTTTCCATTCTGGGACTTGTAGTGCTGGTTTTATTGTGGTGAACTCCCGGGTTACAAGTCACAGAATGCTAAATTAAAACCAGGATTGGACTAGCATCTCCCGAATGGAAAGGATAATGTTGTCCTGTGTGCTTAAAACTGTATCTTGAATGTGATGTAGATCACACGATTCAGTTTCTTGGATAAATTCAACAAACGTGAAAGTGCCCTTATGGCACATCGTAATATAATGGTGGAAATCGGCAAGGCTCACCGAGTTGAACACCGGAGCCGTGTGAGCGATGAGATGCCGTTCAGGGAGCGATCGTGACGCCTGGCCGCGCGAGAGATGGAGGATGTATGCCGCCACCTGGATATCTTCTGCAGGCAAGTATTATCCAGGAGTCCAGGATCCCCTATGTATCCATTGTTAAAGGGATGGTCTAGTAAAAAATTTTATTTAAAAAATAGATAGGCCACATAAAAAAAAAAATTCTAGCATCCTCCGTTTTAAAACTTCCTATGTAAAATTTTGCCCGGAAAACTTAGAAAAAAAACTGCAGCTTGTGCTTATTTTTTGTAAAAAAAATTGATAGCACTTACCCAGATTCAGCTGCAGCTTTCCTGCTCTGGTCTCCGGTCCGCGTCCTCCGAGTCCCGGCACTAATGAAGGGAAAGCCACCCAGCGGTAGCCTTTGTTTACTACAGCTGGCTGGCTTTTCCTTCATTAGTGCCGCAAAAGCAAAAGCCAGCACAGGAGGGCCTCCATTTCACAAAATGGCTGCGCCCCTGTGCTTGCTTTTTCGAATTTTGAGCTTGAATAGCTCAAAATTTTACATAGGAAGTTTTAAAACGGAGGATGCTAGTATATTTTTTTTATGTGGCCTATCTATTTTTTAAATAAAAATTTTTACTAGACCATCCCTTTAAAACAAAACAACTATTAAAGAGGAAACTGGACTACCTTTTTTTTTAAACAAAAGTATTACTGATTCACTTATAATGTCATCAAAGCCTCCTGACTGGCATATCAGTCACACTGGGCCTGGTTTACAAAATCGTTTTATAATGGCCTAATCCAATTGAAAAATACTTTGTATATCAGGCCAACTGTATTTTCAGTAAATGTCTGGGCTGATTGTTTCTTTCTGCGTGTACTCTCATAGGGTAATGTGAGGAATGGTGTTCAAATATTGCGTGGCCCATTCATGAAAAAGAGCATGTTCTTAGTTTACGGTATTCCCAAGACATATATGAGCACCTTACAGTATTTGGTATTTTTCCCTGCCTTTTTAGCTCTTGTCAGCACAAATTGCATTTTATTCTAGGGACATTCTCTGTGAGTCATGATTCAGGGATGCTGTTGTTTTAAGCGCCTTTTGGTAATGGGCCTCAGCTATTCCTTCTGCTTACGGGCCTTACTTCTTACATACATGTAGTGTGACCAAAAATGACCCTTTTTGTATTCCACCATAGTTGTGTGGTCACTCTCAGTGAAAGCTGTGCTAGACCACCCACCTGCCGGGCCCTGCTTGTGCAGGGCATTGCTTTCTCTAAAAGTGCTCTGGACTTCCAAGTCATTTAGGCTTATTCGACGGCCTTCTCCAATTCACTGAGCCACTGACTTGCCGTAAAACTGCTGCCTGTGCTTCCAAGCCTGCCCCGATGCCTTTTAACAGTCGAATAAAACAGTAATACAAGTGAAGGATTACATTGTTTATTTTGTTCACTTCTGATTGAGTTCAGCATTGTCACTTTGGTCATATTTTACACTTGTGAATTGGCTTTGCTATTATTTGTGCAGTGTGCCAAAAATAATGCACACTTTGATACATCTTAACGAGTACTGTTTATCTTTTCCCCGAAATCTGCTTGCAGTTCCCATGAGAAATATGTGTCACCTAGCAACATGCTAGCTACACGTATGAGAAAAATGCAGCAGACAGCTGAACAACACACAACTAGCCGGAAACAAGGCCCTTTTGTATGGCTGTTTTCTGCTTCATTCGCATTATGTACTTAATATATGAGCCCAGGTCATGCAAGTCGCAACCAAATACTCGTGCAAATATCTCCGGGGGGAGTAGCTAAACAGGCAGTATGGCGCATTGTGTGGGGGCATGGGACCAGTAGTGAATCGGTAAGTGCCTGGGGAGCATGGTCTAGGAAGCTGCTTTTAGAGAAAAGCACCCTAAAAACAAGAAGTTTTTGATATGTGATGGTTTTCTTGGAGAGTCAGGGTTTCCAGAGGGCAGATCTACAGGGACGTCATTTCACCAAATGCCAGGGGTAGTTGAAGTGACATCACATGACCTTTGACATCTGATGAAATGACAAGACATGATGTCATTTGATCCCACCACGAAGTGACATCACTGGAAGTGATGGAACATGACCTTTCTTCCGTGACAAAACAGTAAATTGCTACACATAGCATTGTACCTAAGTACGCTACAGCATATATGGTTACAACATAACTGTAATGTGATATACATTTCAAACAAGAATGGATCACCATATGTATCGTTAACATCAATACATAGGTCCATATTGAATACACGCAGACCTCCAAGGCCAAATGATAATGATGTGTTATTATATAGCATCTATGCTTAAGCATTTCATATAGAACAAATATACATACAATATCACTCAACCTGTGTTGGTATTCATTTATCGACCTTAGACAGATGAAAGGCTGAGTTGACGCTGCCGGGATTAAATCCTGCATTCTGCAGATCACACACACATCGCAGCCACAATCGTTCAACCCACTGAGCAATCTTACCATCTATAGCTATTTTACCGGCTATAGTAAAATGAGCAATTACATGTGTGAATGCTCTCAAAGTTAGAAAGCAAATTACACTCTCGAGTAACTGGTAACAGATTTAACATTAGGTCAGGTCATCTGCAGGCCTGGTGCAAAGTTGGCCACATGTCAAGCCTACATTGATCTACTTTGCATGCTTCAGAGGTTGGCAAAAAACATACCATTGGAAGGGTTCATAACTGCGTATTGAAGAGTAGTGCAGGGAAAGCAGCGCACTCACACGGCATTCCGTACTTTGGGCACTCGTTACCTCATCCATGCAAACAAACATCCTGAACAGCATGCCATGGAGATAGGAAAGATAGGCACATTACAACAAATCATTAGTTGTTGCACAATTAAATCAAGGGCCACTTGATGTGCTATAGTCAAACATTTCTACACTGTACCAATCTTTTAGGCACAAGAATATTGTCAAGTGACCGAGGACACCGAGATGGAATGTATTGTGATGAATGTAACAGAGACAGCGGCAGAACAAAATATGCTATAACTGCAACTTGTGAAAATCAAAATATATAGTCCGAAATGGATGCTCAGGCCCTAATTCATGGAATTATTTGCATTTTAAAATGGGGATTTGCATGCCATTTTGCCCGCAAATCCCAATTTGTCAAACAGGGATTTGTGATTTGAGGTCTTTAAGACCAGAATAAATTAGTGACTCACCCCCTGAAGTGTGCCTGAAATAAACTTTTAATGAGTCTAGCAATTATTGTATAGAATTCAAGAAAGACACATTATTTGGTATTCCTATTCTTTCGTTTTTAGGGTCACTGCTCTTTTAAGAGGCCTGAACAAGAAAGCCTGCCACTCCAGAAACAAAGAGCCACATGGCGCTGGCCACAGCCTAGGATCTTCCACTAAAACATTTTTTTAAAAAGAAAAACTTTTTGTATTGTTTTAAGGGTAGCAAGGGAGACCTCATCATGATGTGTTGTTTATCACAGTATATTTTAGTTTCACACATACTCAATGTGCGATGTGCACAAGACGGTGGCTATGCAAGTGTGGCACTCTGGTGGGATTGTTTCCTTTTTCTCTCACCATATCTCTGCCTCCTGCATTCTACTTTCTTACGCGGCCCCTTCCCTTATGCCACGGCAATCCAAGGATCTGTACTTGGGGAGGTTTGCTAATCTTAAAAACATCCGATACAACTGTGCTCCAAACTCCAGTGGGCTGCTTAAACCCACCTCAAACCCACCCACACACAACTAAACAAACTCCCTCTGCCACACCTGGAGCCACCCAATCATATACACCATTTAGGAATGACCCTCAAGTCATGGCATCTCAGCCCTACACTGCTACTTTTCTGAGCTTCCTTTCACTCTAATTACAAAAGTCAAGGCTACACTCACCCGAGTTTCAACAAACCCACCCACCCCACCTCGCTGCCTTTCCTTACCGTCCTCCTCTTGTGAGCGTCCTACTCCCACCTTCTCCATTTCCTTTCCAATCCCACCCTTCCCTCCACATCTTCCCTCCACAGAGCACAGTCTGGAAACCAAGGTGTGGGCACAATATGTGTTATGTCTTAAGACATGCCTCAGTGCCAGGAGACCACTATGGTGGTCAGAGGCTCAGAACAAAGGCCCATTACATTACACAGTACTAACTGCTGGACCCATATGCAGGCAAACTTATCGTTTTTTGTGTTGGGGTGCAAGTGTCTTGTCTTGAAGCCCCACTCCCTCCCCATGAGATATTACACCACAACGTTTGGTGAAGTGTTGGCAATAAAAGGCTGTAGGTTTTTATTGTTACAGATATGTCCATGAAACATAAACAATAATCGCATATCGTAACATATAGTACTTTTGGGCAGCGGGTCCTCGGTTACTCCCTGTGGCCCGTGCTGCCTTCTTTGTCCCATGACTTGTTGTGGCCACCGTACAGTGTCCTGTCCTCCCTTCAGTTGTTCTTCTCAGTTTTTCTTGGGTTGGAGGGATTGTAAGAAAGAAAAAGAGGAACACGCTGAGTACACAGCAAACTCCCTAGTGTTTGGGTCCCCGTGCAGGGTCCACAAACAGTTTGTGTTATTCTGAGCTGAAAGCAGATCATTATATAGGACTCAGGGGTAGCCCCTGGGTCCTTGTTCTGCATCTGTGGGGGCTGTGAAGCCAGCCCCCAGGCCGGCATGACTGTCTGGGCCCCTGGAGGGGGCATCCCTTTGTTGTTTCCCTGCCTGGCTGCCCTTGCTTCCACTGGGTGCTTAGCGCCCATTTGTTATTGTGGAAGGGTGAGGTGTTCCTTCACACCTCACCCTTCCTGTGCTTTGTAGCCCTGCAACTGCGTGTCTCCCTGTGTGCTGGGGGGAGAGGGGAGCTGGGCCTTGGGGGAGGGCTGCTGCCCCTCTCGTGGGCCTACGTCCATGGGGCAGTAGTTACTTGGCCTTGCTTGGGGCTACCCGGCAGCGTTGCCCAAACCCAAGCATATATGGGCACTACTAGCAGGCAGTGACTATATCTTCTGCGGTCATATAAACACAGCAGCCCCCTAAACACTGCTACCACCCTCTCTGTGTGAAATACTCCCACTATATAATGTTTTTTTTTTCCAAAAGAGCTACCCAGGGACTGCCACATGGCACTAAGGAGTAGGAAAAGGGAATCCTACTCTGACTGTATACATGCAGCAATCAACAGGACCGCGGAGGCATTGCAGAAATGCAATGAACTCACCACATTTTTCATAGCCACCCAGTCACTCAAATATTGGTAAACTAACTTTATTTCACTAACAAAATCACTGACATTAGGCACTGAGTTGCCAACTCCTGCACATCAGTTCCTCTTTCTCCTCGTTCAATTACATCACAGATGACGTGCTGATCGAGACAGGAAATGCTGTCAAGGCCTTTGCCACGCATAAAGCCCCCTACCCTCTGAGCCTGATTAAAACGCACATCAGAGCAATGGTGCCAGCTCTCACGACCTGCTAAAACACCTCTCACATGCCAAGTTGAGTAGCCACCTCTATGAAGAGCGCTGTGACCATACTACTACTTAAAAAGCTAAATGTGGAACCTGGCATTGTGGCAAATTTCCACCTGATTTTAAATCTACCCTTCTAGGCAAAAGTCCCAGAGGAGCTTGTGATGTCGCAGCTACAAGGGGTCAGCAAACCCAACACCCTGCAGCACAACTCACAATATGGATTCAGACATGCAGAATCAGCACTCATCACCATCAGAGAAGAGATGATCAAGGTCACTAACAACAAAATGCCCAGCCGTACTAATCCTCCTTGACATATAATCGGCATATAACACAGTAGGCCACACGGCCCTCCTCTACCATGACATGGGAATCTCTTGGAAAACTCTATCATACAACGCCGTTGTCCTGAAAAGACCATGTAGCTCAAGTGTCTGTGGGCCAGATTTCTTCATAGATGGTTTGAGAGAGCTGTGGTATCCCCCAGGGCTCTGTTCTGTCACCCTGGCTATTCGGCACATATATGTAGTCTTTAGCTAACCTTTTTAAAGCCGTTCTCCATGACATTTCACCTCAATGCAGACAACATGCTCAATTTGAGTATGTGGCCGATCCCACACATGACATCACAGTGCATGTATGAATGATCCAGATCTGACGTCTAGCAGCAATCTATGACTAAATTGACGCAAGTCTGTAATGTTAATTCATAATGTGGCTAACACAAGTCGACTTCCTTTCATCGACTGCAACCCAGTGGAACCAGCACTAAACTTATGTGTCAAATTAAATCCTTACACAACTATATCAACACATTATCTGATAACATCCACTATGTAGCTCTCCGCTTTTTCCCTGTGGCACTCTCCCACATCAGCACCTAACTAGACCCAAATTGCTGTAGTCTGTCAGATCTTTGGCTGTTCCCTATGGATGACAAACTCCCACGTTCGTTCTGCCAAACCCATAGAAAGCAGATTGCAACTCAGGACCCGGATATTTGCGACCTGCACCTATCAACACGACAGGTTTCACATCAGCCTTTCCCACTGTCCCACTAATGAACCCCACCCCGCTTTTCTCGTACAGAGCCAAGCGCAGTGAGACCACCAATAGTGGCAACCAGGCACTATCAACACCACTTACTTTAGATTACATTACTAGCTTTAAAAGGCCATAACACTTCCTCAACTTCCACAAGAGAGTTGACAACGTCAGGACCCTATTGCTAAACCGGTTAAAATATTGTGTATGGGGTACTTTGGAAGAAACCCATAAAACACCTCCAACATGTACCAGACCAGACAGCATGCCTGGTGCCAGAGTTAAATAATCAGGACCATTTCACCCCAGAATGTAATTCCTGCACTGGCTCCCCATAGAAGAAAAAATGGTTTCTATGTGAGTTTATCAAAAACAATTAATCGAAGGAGAATGAATCGAATTTGGTTTTCAATTATTGATTTTGCCGCAATTTTATGCGGGGGGAGACCCCCACTTGCTCCCCCTTAACTTCCCCACATTTATTATTTGCCTGAACACACACCCCACATATATTTGGGGAAAAATCTGTTCATAAAAATTTGATGAATTCTACTTCGATAAATTCTACTGCGACAAAAATGACTGTAAAGATCCTGTGCACTATACAATAGGCTGAACAGGAATCCTGCCCAACATATCTATTAGCCTTGATAGCTAGAATCATTCCAGCTAGATTCCTTAGGTTGCCAGAATTAGGTCAGCATGTTCTGTCCAGATCTAGAAAACCACAGACAGGCGGCTGAAGGATGGCGCACGTAGAGACCAAGCTGTAGACCTGCAGAGACTCCATTTGGGGCTCTGCCACTGGCTGGGATGTGTTGCCAGGGATAATAACCATGCAGTGTTTGCCTTTATCTGTACACACAGGGGTCTGCAACCTGCAGCAATACAGATGTGTTACACTCTGTTTCCCATGATCCTTCACCGTTGTTTAGGTTGTCTATGGCTGATGGGAGTTGTGGTCCAGATATCTCAAGAGTCATTGGTGAGAACCAATATGTTTGCAACCATTTGCTAAACTTCCGGTCTGCTTTTTTATGAACTTCTGTAAGTGTCCTAATAATCATACAATATAATAAAAGTCCAGACGTATGTTTGTCCAATGCCGTCATGCGCAGTAGAGTCTGTCCGATCCACCTGTTGTAACCTCTAGAGGGAGCTGTTGCCTTAGGAAATCCATCAGGCCAGCAGTACGTTTGTCTGCTCTTCACGCATTGTAGCGCCCGTGTACACAGGCTTTCACACTAGTTTCAGCAGGATTAGACACTTCCTATACGGCGTTAGTTCTTGCAACAGGGCAGAAGAGGTGTGACCCCCTATTCACACATTATCGTCATTTTTCTTTTGAACGGCATCCTCTTGTAAAGCTCGAGGCAGATGAGATGTGTGATTAACCTCCCGCAGAGTGATCGTTCACTGCTGCATTAAGTTCTTTATGAAGAGAAACGTGAAGGTAATTAGCCATGCAATTATTCAGAATCGCTGGCTCAGCACGTTCTTTGTTCACTCTAAACCTACAGCTCCTTCCAGGGTTTCAATTTCTTGGAATAAACCTGAAAGCGAAGTGCCTGGATAAGAACGAAATACCGCGAGATCCTCTGCAGGCTGCCTGCATTTCTCACTCAATCTGAGCCATTGTTATGACTTTAATCACATCCGATGATCTCATGCGCACCGCCGACTGCTCTACCGCCAACGTAAACAATACCGCACAGGGCGGACCAGTTCCCTTTCCACAATGGAACATTTCAGTTGAGATTTTTTCAAACTGTTTTGTGTTAAACAGTAATTGACATACATCATCGAGGGAGGAAACCTAATCGGAATACTAATTGCACAATCCTTACTGAAACATTTGCCCAGTCAGTGCAGTGCTTTGGCATCATAATTAGCTAAAGTCGTGGGTGATCAAAGAAGGATTAGAGAATCAATCAATCAAGAGAAACAAAAAGGACAGGTGCATGCAATCAAGGAGCATTCAATTGCAGACAAGTAACATGGCACAGCAGCTCTGACGTGACATCAACACTTGTGAATCACAATGTTGCCAGGTGGCATTGACCTACACAAAAAATAATAGTTGAAAAAAAAAACGGAAGAAAAATGTGCATTTTGCATACCAGTTAGTGACCTCAAATAGCAGTGGATTTAGACAAAGCACACACTAGCGTGATCGCCCGGATTCAATGCCACAGTGGTGGTCCTGGCATCATAAGAGTGAAAGAGGTTGGGCTTGGCCATGCCATGGAACTAAAGCCCAGATGCTACCAGAAGCGATAGCACGGGGGCCGTGGAGGTTGCAGCTGGTGCTGATGACCGGCTGCAACATTACACTGTGATGCAGTACAATCAGGGAGACAATGCTTACTTAGTTTAGATTGTGCTCGTCAAGTTAAATGGTGTGTTTTTATATGGCCATCTCCCAGCAAAACCTTCTTTCTGACTCTGTTGGCTGTCTCCACGACCACCAGTCTGGATTCAGAGCTGCCAGAAGCACGGAAACTGCTCTCCTGAACATCCGTGAAGACCTACTCTCCAACCTTGACTCTAGCATTCCCTCTGTCCTCATCCTACTCAATCTCTCTTCTGCCTTTGACACAGTCAACCATACCATCCTGCTTAACCGTCTCTGTGATAACCTGGGTATCACTGGTCAGGCTCTGGCCTGGCTGACATCTTTCCTCTCTGATTGAACCTCTCAGGTCATACTGGGGTCCTTCCTATCATATATCTCCCTCTCTAACTGTGGTGTTCCCCAGGGGTCTAACCTCTCACCCTGGCTTTTCAACCAATACCTGGCAACTCTCGCCCACTGCATTGCCATTTTCTGTTTAAATTTCCTGTGTTACGCTGATGACACCCAACTCATTTTCATGCTGCCCGGTCAACTCCTCTCCCTCTCTCATCTCTGACTGCCTTACTGCCACTCAAGATTGGTGTTCCGCCAATGATCTTTGTCTGAATGCCAGCAAGACTGAGATCCTCCTCATTGGCACACCTTCTCCATCCTTTCCCGTCACTCTCTGGCTGGCCTCCCTTGGCCCTCCTCCTGCACCCACCTGCAAGGCTAAGAATCTCGGGGTCATCGTTGATTCCACACTTTCCTTCTCCACCCACATCTCTGATGTCTCTAAAAAAAATCAAAGTTCCTACTGCACCTCCTCAGAGGTACTCTACCCTTCCTCTCCTTCCCTCAGAAGCTCACTGTCTGCCAAGCTCTGGTTCTCTCTAGGTTGGACTATTGTAACAGCCTCTTTCTAAACCTACCTGCCTCTACCCTCCACCCATTGCAACTAATCCAGAAAAAAACTGCCGACTTGTCCTTGGCCTCAAGCCTGGGGATCGTATCTCTCCAGCTCTGAAATCTCTCCATTGGCTCCCAGTGGATGAAAGGATTAAATTCAAAACCCTCTGCATTATCCACAAGGCCTTCTGGGGCCTGGGTCCAAAATACATTCAGCTATCCCTCCGCAAATACCTCCCCTCCCGTGCTCTTCGCTCCTCTACCTTTAACTCCCTCAGGTTCAGTCGTTTTTCAAAGAAACGAGCTGGGGGTAGATCTCTGTCTTTGACTGGTGCCTCCCTGCCACTCTAAAACTTGAGGAGAATCATCTCTGGTTCGGCAAACACCTCAAGACCTTCCTCGTTGCTTCTGCCTCTGCCCTCCCTCTCCCCTGCTGATCTGCTCTGTTCTGGCACTATGCACCTGGCCACCCTCTGTCATCTGGGCCCAGGATCCTGCGCACCCTGCCACCCTGCCGCACTGCCTCCTGGCCACCCCTTGCACTGGGGTCTGTATCTGTACCCATACAGTCCCGCACCCCCGTTTATCTTCCTGCACTTATCAGACCCACCCTGTCTGCTGCCTTAAACCCAGCACTTGCTGGCTGCACTACCACTGTTTGTTGCCTTTACTGTTTATTATGATTTATCTGTTTCTCCTTTGCTCTGCACTTTCCACTTCTGCCTCCTCCGATGCACTTTACCCCTCCCCCTCTCCCATGCACTTGCACGTTCTCAATGTCACGGGGCCTAGTAAGAGCGTTGTTTTGTTCTCACCTGTTGCCCTCGCTTGCCTTGTCGCGCTCTGAAACCCTTCGTGTATGAGGGCGATATAAATAAAATATATCATATCATATGTATCTTACAGCAACACTTCTGGAGTGTCTAAGGCTCTTGCTTTGTTCCTCTTCAACATCTGCGTTGTCACATCGGCCCATGTCATCGAAGTGCTCAACATTGGCTCCCACACAGTACTTACTTATGGGGTGCTCTGGTGACCATAACCCAGGGTTCTGCAACCTGTGACTCTCAAGATGTTTTCGACTACGTCTCCCATGATCCCTCACGATTGACTATGATTTTTGTGCTGGTGGGAGGTTGAAGACCCATGCCAAACGCCAATAGTGGTCTGGATGATGCATACAAACACTGGGCACATCGAAACTGACATTCTCTTGATGGTTCAATAGGGGGGCAGACATCCTACTTCAGAGCAATGACAGCTCTCCACTTAGCCAAATGTACTAGGCCTCCCAGTAGACAAACTCACCCAGTTCTCTCATGCACAGCACCCCAAAATATTGACATTGTGTTAGTACATGACTTGGTGTTTCCAATTTACTGGGTTTAATACACATAAGACATACTCTATTCTACTATACTTAGAAACGGTAACCGTTTGATTCGGAGCAACAGGATAAACCTACGCACTTTTACAGCTGGGCAGATAATCAAGTACCTTTTCGGGGTCAGAAATCTATGCATGCTATGGTTCATCTCTGTGAGGAACGCCATCTGCCTTAGCTGAGCTCCCAAGCAAGCTCGGAGACTAACTCTTCAGAGCTGCTCTGTTTGTGCCCCATTAATATATTTCTGTTTAATGGAAGTCCCTAATATTCCTGTAGACTCTGTGGGTTTGAGACAGCTGTCTGCTGAATAGATTCCTTTTTGCTTATGTCTTGGTAGAGCTTTAGCTCTCTCAGAAATCTATTACATACCAGCGTCACTTGGAGTATGCTGTTAGTTGGCTACACTGCAAAGCCTAGGGTGCTTCGTATTTGTCCACTGAATTTTGGTTTTGCTATTTGATTGACCTATCAAGTTTAGGATTTAGATTTTTTAGGCAGTAATGTTTACCCTGTGTTTTTTCCCAAAGTAATTGTGCCCAGATGGGAGGCCACTCTGGCACCAGGCGCGTGCCTGTAACCAATAAAATGGCAATTACACATAACTGATGCAACAAGGCTGCTGAGCACGCTATATGCAAGGTAGGTGGACCTGGGTACAACTCGAGCTGTGCAGGAGCATGTGTTTATGTCTGCGAGCAACCATCCTAACCATACAGAACTGAAGCTGCTTCTAGCCCAGTCCGCCGCACACTGAATCCAAAGGTGATGCCAAAGTACTTACTATTTAGCAAAATGGTAGAACGTGGGCCCTAGAATGGAGCTGACCTTGCTGAGCTCGAGTATTGGTAATCCATTTGGTTGGCGGTGGTATTGGTCGCAAGATCACAGGTTAGTGTTGAGGTGTAGGCCATACCTCATTTGTTTTGTAGAGAAAAGGAGAGTAACCTGGATACCTTGCATCTGTTAGTTTGAAGAAATGGATTTTCCACACAGTTTTATACGCTCTTGTGCTTGATTGTGAAGGGGTTTGTTTATTTGGTTTAAGCTTAAAATGCCCTTTTTTAGGTACAGATGGGGCTCTTATGTCCCCATGTGTCCAGCCGACAAAGTTTCGACCCATAGGTCCTTCTCAAGGCTATGGATTGCGGACCAGCGCCCCCTGTGTGGTTCTGGTAAGAAAGATTGGGTTTGTCCTGTGTATACAGGATCCGAATCGTGGAGGACCAGGAACTCCAGGGCCCAACAGGAGCCACTGTATACACAGGACAAACCCAATCTTTCTTACAAGAACCCCACAGGGGGCGCCGGACCGCAATCCATAGCCTTAAGAAGAATCTACGGATCGAAGCACGTGTTGGCTGACCACATGGGGACATAAGAGCCCCTGCTGTAACTAAAAAAGGGTGTTTTAAACTTAAACCAAATAAGCAAACCCCTTCACAATCAAGCACAAGAACGTATAAAACTGCGTGGAAAATCAATTTCTTGAAACAAACAGATGCAAGGTATCCAGGTTACTCTCTTTTTCTCTACTTACTATTTAGTTATCCGATATTTGTGTGTCTGAATAGGCGATTAGCCAGCTACTCTTACTCTAAATAGGCAATTACCAATCAACTCTTACTCTGAATAGGCAATTACCCAGCTACTCTTACTCTGAACATGCAATTGCCCAGCTCCTTTTACTCTAGATAGGCAATTGCCCAGCTCCTCTTACTTGAGATAGGCAATTGCCCAGCTCCTCTTACTCTAGATAGGCAATTGCTCAGCTACTCTTACTCTGAATAGGCAATTGCCCAGCTCCTCTTACTCTAGATAGGCAATTGCCCAGCTCCTCTTACTCTGAATAGGCAATTACCCAGTTACTCTTACTCTGAATAGGCAATTACACAGCTACTCTGATTCTGAATAGGCAATTACCCAGCTACTCTTACTCTGAATAGGCAATTGTTTCCCCAGCTGATACTACATTATTCGTTGTCCACCGTGCAGCATGCCATCCTGAATCTGACAAACAGCAAGGTATGTTGTAATACTCCCTCTGTTCTCCTTCCAAGGTAGTTGGTTTCCCAGTGTACCTTCTCATCTCTGCATCTCCCACTGTGTGTACCTTTCCCCCTTGTTCACTGCCCTTCTCCGAACATTCCACTTGTGTGCATCTCCTCTTTCTCCAGCTTCCTGCTGGTGCTCATCCCCCATACACTTTCCATTGTTCTTTCTTCCCCTTTGCATGCCACCATGCTCCTGCCGGTGTGATCATCCACCCATTCTCCTTCCTTTACATACTTCAGCTGTACCCATGAGCCGGCACATATGCATGTATGTATGTATGTATGTATGTATGTATGTATGTATGTATGTATGTATGGGATTTGTGATTTTTGTACGCAAAACAACTATTACCAACTTCTCTCTTAAGACATACATTATTAAAATACAAATCAAGGAGGAACCCAGGGGCTGCTTGTAAGCAAACCTTGTACAATGATTATGTATCCAAGAGAATTGCAGCTTGATATATATTTTGCTTAATGTTGTATTTATATAAGAGATATAGAAACACACTCTATGGTATGGTATGACATAGTGCCATACAGTTAAAAATGTACATCACAAAACATCTCAACATACTAAGCAGGTAATATTGTACCTGTCATCAAGCATTGTAATCCTGACAGCCAAAAGCTGCACCCTTTTCCCCAATATTTAAATCATTGTCTCGCCAGGTGGCATCTGCTTGATTTATTTATTTTTCCAATCACTGGCATTCCTAAAGAGAATGTAACTGCACTTCTCCATTCGCAACCACAGTGTGACGTTAGCTAGAAACCACGCTTCCCACGTGCAAGATCTTGCTCGCGTTCACATAGGGAATGTGTTAAATTGTGTGCTGCACTTTTTAAGTGCTCATGCTGCATACTGCTTGCTCGCCTCCCCTCCCCTAGTCGTACATGCCTGACAACAACTAACTCCCATGTACAAAGGTACAATTTATGTGGTATTAATCACTCTGCAAGAGGTTAACATCTCCAACAGAACAGCCACCAAGACACAACATTTAAAGGTCCTGCAAAAAAAGCAAGAAATGAAAAAGTGCTCAAAAATATAGTGCACATATAGTGCACATTTCAATAAAGATGTCACAATAAAGAGACACATTGTAATCACTATTATGTTACCCAAAAGCTCCAAATGACATAGGTTGTTAAGCAGTTCTGAAACTGTGCTTTTTGAAACACGGAGAGACTATGGGCCTCATTACACGGTAGGCGGAGGACCAAGGTGCTATTAGCACCTTGGTCATGCCGGTAAAATACTGGCACCGCCTTGGAGGGAAGGGGAATTACCGCCCTATTCCAAGGTTGGCGGGGCGGTAATTCCCCCTTCCCCCATTGCCCTTCCCCATTCCCATTTTTGCCCCATAGGGCTCTATGGGAATGGGGAAGGCGCTAATTACGGTGCCGCAAATTGCGGTACCGTAATTAGCACCCTGGTCCCTTTGCGGGTTCGTTTTTAATGCCTGCTAAACAGCAGGCGTTAAAGTACCAACCCGCAAAGGGACCTCGTAGTTAGGCGGTAAGGGTTTACCGGTACCGGTGTCCTTACCGGTACCGGTAAACCCTTACCGCACTACGTGTAATGAGGCTCTATATCCAGCAAACAGATCAGTGCACACAACTACAGCAAACCACGCTGCGTTGGTAAATGCTAAAGTGTAAATAAACATACATATAGTATTGTAAGCTGCAACTAGTTACCTTTTGCAATTACCTTTTGTATTTTAATAATTTGAAGACACCAACACAAAAGTACCAATTTTATTATATAAAAACTTCAAAAGCCTTTGAGGGAAGTGGGAGTCAAACTCAGCTTGTTGGCTGGCTTTTTACCCCAAAAGGCAGAAGCTCATGCTGCTTCAATACCAATGCTTTCATATGAAGTCAACTGAGGCACAGAAGAGCATCAACCCATCCCATATGGCACAATGCACCAGCCTACAAAGTGACAATCACATTGCACCATACCATTGTCCTCAAGGGTCATTGCTGCTTTGAGTGTCACTGTTTCTGTTTCAAGTTACACTGTTGTAAAACCATCACAAATATGTATTTACTTTATTTTTGCACTTATAAAGCACTCTAAGCCAGAGGGCATCAAGGTGCTGGTTACAGGAGTAGGCATCAGGTACAGGCTAATAGAAGAACACAAACTCGCTCGGGAGAGTAAATCAGAGCAGTGTCGGTCCTTGAGAAAATAACAGTGTCTTAAATTGTTTTTAGAAGACCCAGTAGGATTGTTCTGCCTTTAGAGGTAGTGAGTTCCAGTTCTGGAGGCAATGACCAGGAAGCTTAGCGTTCCAGTTCTTTTTAGACAGAAAGTGGGAGTGATGAGTCGGAGGGCATGTGTTGGGCTGTTGTGTCTTGAAGATTGCACTTTGTTGAGTTTGTTGGAGAGGTAGGTCGGGCCTAGGCATTTGTGGGTAATGGCTAGAGTTTTGAAGATAATAGGCTCACGTATTGGTTGCACCAGTGAGCGTTTTTTCTGGTCTCTGAAGATGTGCTCCCTCCTGGGGGTATTAAGTGTGACCCTGAGTGCATTGTTCTGAATGACCTGGAGTTTATTAATGTTTCCAGTTTGGAACCAATAAGCACTCGGGCGATGCTGAGGCAGCTGTCGACCAACAGGAATGGTCTACTTGCGCTGATTAGCTTGGTGGTGTATGCAACAGAGGATGCAATAGCATTGACTTGCCATGTAAGCAACAGGGTGGCATCCATTTGAACACCCAAGGGCTCGACCATGCTGGAGACTGGAAGAGTAGTGCCATCGATGGTGAAGGTTTTGTATTTGAGGACTAGCTTGTAGGGCTTGAGAGATGACCAGAAGCATTCCTGTCTTGTCATCATTGAGGCACAGGAGATGGAAAGCCATCCATGCTTGCAAAGTTTGGTAAATGGAATCCAGGGTGTTGGAGTCAGTGGCGTAGTTTCCTGTTAGTGGGAGGAGGATCTGTATGTCATCAGCATAATTAGTGTAGGAAATGCCCAGGCCTTCAAGGAGGTCAAATACTGTTTTCGTGAATGTATTGTAGAGAGTCGGGGAGACACGCAAGCTTTGGGGCACGCCACAGGTAATACGAGATGGTGGTGGCGAGGCATTATCCGTGAAGATTCTCATGGAACGGTCTGCCTGAAAGGAGGTGATCCACGCTATAGCTTTGGTAGGAAAGTGTGCTGCACGTGCATGGTGCTGGCATAGGATTTGCTGGTCGATTAGGTCAAAGGCTGCTGACAAGTCGAGCAGAAGGAGGAGGGCTGATTTACTGGTATTTATGAACTCATGCCATTTTTATGGTTGTATACGAATTGTTCGTTTTACAACTGTTCGAATGACAATTGACCTTTTCACAATTGACCGAATTGTGAAGGTCAATTGTACCATATATGACCAAACCGATATATATATATATATATATATATATATATATATATATATATATATATATATATATATATATATATATTCAGTGAAAAAACTTTGTTAAAGGGACGTTATGGTTAAGTTGCGCTACTAAAAACCTATGAAATTCAGTGAAAAAAACGTTGTTAAAGGGACGTTATGGTTAAATTGCGCTACTAAAAACCTATGAAATTCAGTGAAAAAACTTTGTTAAAGGGACGTTATGGTTCCATTTGTGATGTCATCTTTGATGTCCTGGGTGTTAGTCTTAGCAGTGCACGGTGGTGGCACGAGTTATGGTTGCTTAGCTTACCATAACTGGCGAATTTCAAGGGTTTTTCGGTTTTACTTGGAACCATAACGTCCCTTTAACAAAGTTTTTTCACTGAATTTCATAGGTTTTTAGTAGCGCAACTTAACCATAACGTCCCTTTAACAAAGTTTTTTTCACTGAATTTCATAGGTTTTTAGTAGCGCAACTTAACCATAACGTCCCTTTAACAAAGTTTTTTCACTGAATTTCATAGTTTTTTAGTTGCAAAACTTAACAATAATGACTTTGGCCCTCATTACGACCCTGGCGGAATTCGGAAAACGATGGCGGAAATGCAATACCGCCATCGAATAGCGCTCGGTGCGACTATGACCCGTCACCGCAAAGTACGAAGCCATTAGCGACACCCTAGTGAACGCCAACGCTAACTGCACCAAGCACGCGCGCGCGCGCCATGCCAAACCGCAAACACCACCATGGCGCAAGGGTACGCCAATTCCGACCCTAGCGGACATGTACCTAACGCCATCAAGCATGGCGGAATGTACCATACCGCCATGGTGAGAAGTACGGCATCGCGAATCAACCGTAAACGGCCCCACTGAGTGCCTGTACACCGCTCCCTGCCCACAAAGTCCAACTCCCCGTAGGTGCAATGAAGTCACAATGCAACCATTGAAATGTACAAGTCACCCATGCATGCCAACGAACAAAAGAAACACAACAGGGGCCAATGGGAGCTGCAGGGCACAGATGGCACGAATACAGAAGCCATCCCAATGGACATGACCACAGTCCCCCACCAAGAAACGCACGCAAACACAGGCACCTGTGACCAGCAATATTCCGAGAATCACATCATTCCACCAGTCCAAATGGCTGACCGGCATCTGTTACACAAAACCCAATCCCCCGCCCCTGAGCATGACAACATTCAAACTGTCATATTGGCAGCCCCCATCCCTGACCTCACGGGCTTCGTAGGCAAACGCGCCCAGTACAGTACCACTAAACTCCGAAGCTGGAACCCAATGCAGATCTCCTCACAATACATCGCCCCCCAAATAGGCATATGCCACATCACTTGCAAAGAAGAACGCTACACGGGCCAAATCAGAATAGAAATTTAATGCACATCAAAATCACCAAGCCCATACAGCCATCAGGCCATGAACTCCAAAACACTTTTCACCATTGTGGGCTGCATCCGCAAGAAATGACCAGCCACTACTTGTGTGACGCCCTGTTCCCTCATGGTACACAGAGCCACATTCACGTACGAAAAGGCAACATGGAAGCGCACAGAACCGCAGGGCCGTCCCAATGGGGAGGCACTAGTCCAGCTGAAAGGCCGAAATGTTGCTCCGAGCCACCAGTACTGCGTAAGGGCATGTGGCCCATTGGCGATCGTCCCATAAGATCGTAATGCTGCTCCACTGATTAACACGAAGCAGCAGGTGTCGGGAGTAAAACCCATCTGCAGGAGTGGCATACAGATGGCAGTGGCAAAAGGGGAGGAGATACCTGTCAACCAAAAGAAAAGAAAAAGAACAGAATGGCCATCAGAACTACATTCGAACAACTCACTTCAATGATCACACTAAATCCACAGCCATATGCATGCTAGCCCACTCCAAAGGATCATCACCACCCCAAAACCACTTGCGACTCATAACCATCTATATCGAGGTGCAAACACCATCACAAACGAGTGTACCTGTGCATGCGTCTGTGAAAACAGAATCCATCAGATGGGAATGTTAACGTGCATGGACACAAGTGTCTGAGGGCGCGTCGAGACAGGGAGGGCTCAACAAGGCCAGATAGACGATTTCCCCACTATGGCAGCCCTGCATCACATAGCGTAGGGGAGGCGGATAGATCCCAAGAAGCCCTGTACATGGCAAACTCTGTATCAAATCACCTGCCCATGCATCCATTCATCATTCCCTCATCCCGGGATCAAAACGCCTGAATATTTACTCACATAACATTAGAAATATCCATTGAGTCTGTGCGTTATGCAGCCTGCAAAATCCACAGTGCCCCAGCCCGTAATTCCAGTGTAGTGAAGTAACATGTATTTGGGAACGTCCGGCCTCATCGCCCACGTCGCCATTGCGCATCCCAAACCATTCATATCAATCATTGCATCCTCGCCATGGCCCCTGTCTCAAGGACATTGAACAATAGTACGTTATATTTGCAGTCAGACCTGTGGGCATTTCCTCGCCGCTAGCTGAAAACCGAAAGCGCCGCCCTTCGAATTCCTCATTTGCAACATCACGTCGAAAAGGCATCTGTGGCCGTTTGAAATCACTAATTAATCCATCGAGTGCGGCTGTGTGTGAAAATGGCAACTGCCTTCACCCACAAATGGGACGCCCCGCCCGTTGTTGCAACTCGGTACAGTGATGCATGAGGGCCCACCGTTACTCGAGTACTACGTTCCACTGACCCTTCACAAGTCTGTTCGCGACTGCACAGATAGTATGTGAAACAATGGGACCACAGCAGAATGAACATGTCAACCAATGTTACACGGCCATCGGGTACAAATACATGATTGCAATAGCAAGATGCCATTCCCCGAATTGCAGCGTTGTGCGCGGGACGTGCTCGGCCAAAGGGGAGAGCAGTTTGCACAGGTGGAATTAATCACCACAGGTGGAGGCCATACAGCCTGAAAACACATAAATTGCACAGCCAGTCTCCTCCCACAACCACACCGAAATGCTACCGGCAGGACTCGCGATGTTGGCCCTGGGGGACCTGATAGCACTGCAAGTACTCCAACTCCAAGAAGAAGACGAACACCAACTACAACCGGCCGCACGGAGGAGACGCAGGAGGAGGAGGAGGCCAAGGCAGGGCCAGCAAGGGCCGCCAGCACAGCCACTACCACCACGCAGGCAGCCCGCAATCCCACGCCTCCGAGCACATCCGTTCAACCTCACTGATGAGCAGATCCACACCCTCTACCGTCTGGACCGGGACACCATAGCCGCCATTGTGGACATGACACAGGCTGACCTTGTCAGCATGATAGATAGCCCAACCGCCATCCCACCCCTACTGAAGGTGGTGTCTGTACTCCACTTCCTGGCCACAGGCACCTACCAGCACACAGTCGGACAGTTGCATGGCATTTCTCAGCCACTGTTCTCACGGACACTATTGCAAGTGCTCGATGCCCTCCTGCAGCACGCAGACGACTACATCTCCCTACCACGCTCGGAGCAGGAAATTACGAACACAAAAGTGGGATTCCATGCACTTGCCGGCATACCGGGTTGCATTGGTGCCATCGACTGCACCCATGTGGAATTGGTCGTCCCACATGCCATGGAGGCCCAGTACCGCAACCGAAAACAATTTCATTCCCTGAATGTACAAATGGTGTGTGACTCCAACAGGATCATTACACATTGTTGTGCCCGATTCCCTGGATCAACCCATGATTCTATGGTCTTGAGGAACTCTACAATACCACGCTACATGGAGCGACACGCAGGGAACAGATCCTGGCTACTCGGTGAGTCTCATTACATGCATGATAATGTGGGCTATGTGATTCGGCAATGACCTGGCAGGAAGGGGGGGGGGTGTGCGTACGTAGCAATGGCATTCCACATCATACGTTTCTCGTCCACATACAGGTGATGCTGGATATCCACTGAAGAGATGGCTCCTCACACCAGTCCGGAACCCACGGGACCAGCATGAGGAGGACTACAACCATGCCCACTCACGTACCCGTGTAGTCATTGAACAGGCATTCGGCCTACTGAAGGGTCGTTTCCGCTGCCTCAGCAGGTCTGGCGGGGCACTCCTGTACCGCCATGAGAAGGTTGCAAAGATGGTGATGGCATGTGTCATGCTCCACAACATGTGCGTACGTAGAAATGTGCCCATGCCCCCTGACGCAGAACTGCAAGCACCTGATGATGGTCATGATGAGGGTGGGGATGTGGCAGCACCTCATGGAGTCTGCGAGGCACCGGAGGGCCGTGACATTCGTCAGCATCTCATTGATGTATGCTTCTAGCACTCACGCCTGGTGGCTGATACATGGACACGGGACTCGTGGCACTGTGTGTGTCTGGGACATGCACAATATGGACTGTACGCCTATGATGGCCTAGTACACAAAGATCAATGTCCACACATCTCATTGGTTGATCGTGCACTGTTTATGGCATATGTGATATCATGTTGTACACCCTATCGACCCGCCACCCAAGTGAGCCCAACACACCCCCTCCACCCTCCTACCTCCCCCCCGAACACCAGTGTCCAAAGATGCTCATTGTCAGTGGGCAGTCGCTATTGCAAGCCCCCTCTGCGGGTATCAGGGGCACCCCTGCCTGTGGAGCGCAGGTTCCTCCCAGATCTACGTTGGGGGCTGCCCTGGACGGAACTTGCAACGGATGATGTCTCTGCCTGCTCACGTCCATGCATGTCCCTAAGGGTTTGTGAGAGCTCAGTGAGCACACGGCGCACTGCGGCAAGTTCGGCACATACGTCCTTGGACGTCGCATGCAGTTCCCCCCTCAGGCTCTCGGTGCATCTCTCCATTTGGACTCCCAGGCTCTCGGTGCTACTCTCAATTTGTGCCCTTAGTGTCTCTGTACCTCTCTCCATTTCTGCCCTAAGTGTCTCAGTTGATGTTTCTATGTCTGCCTTAGTGCCCCCACATTCATCGGCATGGTCCTTGAGGAGCGTGGCCAGTTGCTGCTGTTGCACGATTAACTGGTCGAGGGACTGTTGCCTCTGCTGGGCCATGGCCATTTGCGGGGGTGTCACAGAGGGGCTGTTGTCCTCATGTTGCCTTGCCACAGGGCTTGTGGGGGATGGCCAGTCGTCGTCTTGTGGGTGCCCCTGCGTGGTATCCTCATGTTGTACGGGATGGGACAGACAGGGGGATTGGGACAGGTCATGGATGGATCTGACTTCGACATCCCCGTCTTCTGTGTCGGAGCATGCTGCCATCAATGGGGTGTCACCTATGGTGCTGCTGCCACCAGAGGCAGTGCCTTCTGTGGCATCCGTTGGGGGGACCTGTGGTGGTGGTGTTGTGGGCATGCTGGCTGCTGGGGTGCCTGTTGATGTTCCCTCCTCTGTGCTGCCACCTGATTTGTGCTGCTGCCGTGTCTTGATGCGTGCAGCTGAGGTGGAGGGTCTTTGGCCGTTGGTCTTGGCCCTCTTTGCAGGTGTGCTGGTAGGGGTGTCCTGAAGCTCGTCGTTTGGATCGGACCCTGTGGTGGAGTAAAGGAGGGCGAGGGTTATTGATGGGTCTGTGGGAATTGGAATGGCATTGTATCACATGCATTGGGGTGGTACCTGAGGGTGATTTGGGTCGGGGCCTTGGAGGTGCTTTCATTTGTGTGTGGAGTGAGGGTGCAGTTGTTTGGCAGCCTGCAGTTAGGGTGTGCCTGCTGCACGTGTAGTGCGTGTTTTAGGGGTTTTTAATTATTTATGTATTTATTGTGGGTTTTAACGTGCGCTATCAGGCCGATGTGTGTGGACGTTCTCCTGGACATGTGTTTCTGTTGCACTATGTGGACGCATGGTACTTCACATGGATGGACTTTGTGGATTTGGCATTGTTTTATTTGGCCCACCTACCTGAATCTTCGGATGTCTGCACTCCTTTCTCCATCCCTCCGACTCCCTCTATGCTCTCCATTCCGATGGTGGAGGCACAGATTTCTTCCCAGGGGGTCAACTTGATGGGTGATTCAGGACCTCCCCCGGTGGCTGTGGCAATGTTGCGGTTGGCAGAGAGTATGCTGCGGACGCGTATCCGCAGGTCGTCCCATCGCTTACGGCATTGCTGTGGGGTGCGGGGTGCGGTCCCCACCGCACTTACCCGCTGTGCCACCAGAGCCCATATGGCCTTCTTGTTTGCAAGTGCCGTCCTGGTCATTTGCGTGCAGAAGACGACGGCAGCATTCTCCTGGAGGGTCTCTGTTAGCACGGTGAGTTCCTCACGGGAGAAGTGGACCTGCCGCTTGCGGTCGCACGCTTTCTTCGCTACTTTTCCCATTTTTCTTGGTTTCGCTAGGGTGGATGACGGGTTGGGGTGTGTTTCAGGGTAGTGATTTTAGTGGTTGTGTGGTTTTAGTGGTTTTATAGGTGTATGGCGGGATGTTTCCCGTTCCGGGCCCATGTTTTAACTTCCGTTTCCGTATATTTCCGGTCACCGTACTTTCCGGTAGGCGCACACTGCGGTGTCCGCTGTGATGGGTGGCGGTATTGCACCTAGGGCGCCGTACGGCGGCGGTGTGGGCCGTTTTGGGGTCATTTCCGCCATCACGGACTTTGCACTTCCGCCATGCCGTGGTGCTCGTGCCCGATGGGTCGGAATGGGCCGCACTTTGCTCCTTCGTGCAATTGCGGAAACGCTATTTACGCTGTGGCGGTCCGGTCAGTCACTTTCCGCCAGGGTCGTAATGAGGGCCTTTGACTTTATATACATGTCATATGAAACTGACTAGATCTGTTCTTATGAACGTGATGTCCGCGAACTTATTTAATGTTCGCGGACATGTTTGGAGAACAGTACCACTACCTAAAAACTGTAGGGTGGGATGGTGGGGTATGTTTGATTGTTATATCATAATATAGGAACATTTAACAAATTCAAAAAGCAGCACACAAACACATTATATATAGTAATACATAAGACATGTAACCCATATATGTAACACACTAACCATTCATTTAAATACAATATGTTCTGAAATGGAATATACCACAAGAACATAAATTGCTTCCAACATAATTACCTCACAGACACAACAGAACTGAGAACAAGACCAGACCCACTGAATACATAGGACTTATCTTACCAGAAATAGTAAGTGTACTTCATTTTACTCATATATTTATAAACTTTCTGTATTAGATTAAAAAATATATTATCTTTTTTTTTTCTCACAGAAATGTCTAGTACTCTGGAATGGCTAGAGGACAATTTCCCACATGAAGAAATGTCACAAGATAGTGAAACTAATGGTAAACACTTTATGATATAAACCATTTAAATATTATTATTTTGTATACATTTAACATATATATATATTTTTTGTACAGAGCATAACAAAATAGAAACTACCTCTGAAGAAGCTGTTATGGAAAACACGCTTGACAACATAAAATAAAAAATTGATTTACTGTTGACCAATTTTAATAATTTGAAAACTTTTATTGAAGATCATTTTAAAACAAAAACGTCATACCATTGCCCCACATGTACTTGTCCCTCCTCACCATATCCCAGTCAATTATCCCCAAACCCTCTCCATAATCCAAAACGTTTTGATGAGATTTCCATCCCTTCTTCACCTAATACCAATCATGTTGAAACCTCAAATTCTCCTGTTTTTGTTTCTGTTTCTGCCTCACCTTCTCTGTCATAAATTATTAATATATGTTAAATAAAGTTTAATTTTTATATTGTATTGTGAATAGTTTCCGTTTTTTTTTTTAAAAACAATAAAAGTGTCCGCGGACAGTGCGAGTGTTCTGAAATGTTCGTACATAAACGAAAATGGAGGTGTCCTGAAGAACACCACACCTGGTTGTACTGTTCGCTAGCAAGTTGAAACTGTTCTAAGAACACACGTGGTGTCCTGAAATGTTCGTAAAGAAACAAACATTAAAGTGTTCTAAAGAACACTATATCTGTCCGTAATGTTCGCTATCAACTTAAAACTGTCCTAAGAACACAATTGGTGTCCTGAAATGTTCGTAAAAAAACGAAAATGATGTGTCCTGAACAACAGTACAACTGTTCGTAGTGTTCGCTAGCAACATGAAACTGTACTAAGAACACACGCGGTGTCCTGAATTGTTCGTAAACAAACAAAAATTAAAGTGTCCTAAAGAACACTATACCTGTCCGGTACTGTTCGCTAGCAAGTTCAAACTGTTCTAAGAACGCTATTGGTGTCCTGAAATGTTCGTACGTAAACGAAAATGGAGGTGTCCTGAAGAACACTATACCTGTTCGTAGTGTTCGCTACCCAATTGAAACTGTTCTAAGAACACAATTGGTGTCCTGAAATGTTCGTACATCAACTAAATTACACGTGTCCTGAAGAACACTATATCTGTCCTTACTGTTCGCTACCAAGTTTAAACTGTTCTAAGAACACACGCGGTGTCCTGAAATGTTCGTTTCACGTGTGACGCACTTTTAATTACTTCAGAACCCGAACAGTGTCCGTAGGACATCAATGCGCATGCGCTAACCAATCTCTGTGCACTTGGTGTCCTGCGGACAGGTGCTTCCTTCGCGGACTAGTTCGCAAACGGATCATATGACCGCGCCCACGCTCATCGTGTGTCCTGAAATGCGGACACTGTTCGTGTCCCCGAACAATTTAAAAGTAAATTTTCAGTTAATCCATAATATTTTTCAATAAAATCTCACCATGCCACAAGTCCCACATACCAATCTTGAGTTTCTATGTACCTTTTGAAACTTTCCGATCCTTTTTTTGTGTTCGATCAAGGACCACCTCTGTGGGACAGCGTCTTTCTCAATCTGCCTCACAGGCCATACAGAATGCTGATGACCCTTACCTTTCGAGGGTCACAGTTGTATGTATGTACTGTGACACAGTACTCTGCAGGGGGGAGCAACTTCGGAGTGCTTTTGAGACTATCGTCTCAGAGCACCAGAAGACCTGCTCACTACCCAAATAAAACCCACTCTACATCTTCCTCTCTCAGCTCGCCCTTTCTTATCCCTGTGGTTGGTGTACCCCCCTGTACCCTCCTTTACCCTCCTCTCCTAGTGTGTTGTGTCTGAAAAACCAAAAAAAATACAAAATTACAAAAATAAAAAAAAAATAAGGCTCTTTTCAGAGCCGCCTTTCCCAGTTAAAAAATAGAAGTGAAAATAAATGAAGCAGGGCTCTTTGTATTTTTTAGAAGTCCCCGGACAGTTCGCGAACATTAAAAAAATTGGGTTGCTACTCCATCACAAACATTGTAATTTTCTCTGGAAAGAAGTGGTGGCTCTGAAAAGAGCCTTTGGGTGGTGTTTGTAAGTCAAAAATTGCAAATGCTAAACATCTACTTCAAAATCGTTGTTGTAATTCCAAAAAAGGTCGCAATGAATTTTGTACATTTCTCAGAAAAATCTGATTGCCAGCATAAGTAAGATGGACTCCATCTCTGCGAAAAATGTATGTACTACAAAACATAATATTTTCATTGTGAAAAGAAGACATGCCAAAATCTCTTAGAAAGCCACAAACAGCCTTATTAACATTGCGCCTTGCTTTTTCCATTTGTGGACCAAATGAAGAAGAACGAAGCCACATTTGTCTCTGCGCAATCCGTGAAAATATCACTTGAGAATTAGGAAACATGTCCATAACCTTCCTAAATCCTTCTTTCATAGAAAATTGCAAAAAAATCCAGTCACATGTCCTAAACTGTTCCCTCCACAATGAATTACAATTATGTCTGGATGTTGCTCTGTCTCCAAAATAGCACAGAGAGGTAGCAAGTCCAACCACTTCATTCCACTTACTCCATGCCAGTGTACTTCCACATGTGGGAATCCAAGATCTACAGCTACTCCACAGCTTTCTGCATGCACCTTCAACCAATGTATCCACGAATCTCCTAAAATCCAAACAATCTGTTTTCTGAAACACACAGCCATAGCTATCTTTTGTTCTCTCAGCAAAAAGAGTATCTGAGAAAATCTCTCCTGGCACAACACACCCACCAAACTTTCCTGACCAATCCCTTTCAGTGCTTATTCTCATTTGCATGGATGTAACTCCCGATGTCCGCTAACTACCGCCAAGTCCGCGGACATATCGTAACATGAACAGCCCTTCTACCATTTCCACTACACTCCCTCTGCCATTCCCTCATTGGATATACCTCAAAAATCACATGACCATGCACCAATCACATTCAAGACCTCTACCTCTAACTGCATCATCATAGATCAGCACTGCAAATGTACTCTGAATCTCTCTGAGTACAAGTGTCATATCATTGGCAAGCAGCATCTACCAGAAATACTGTACAAGTCTTCAAGATTTTTACTTGCAGCTCCATGCATATCCATATGCATGAACACAAACTTCAGGTATGCATATTTTCTGTATAGTAGATGAACACATTTTCAAACAGACTTTTACCTTGTAAAATCTGTAAAATGAATTTACTGTACTTTTTTAAATTTCCTAAAATCAACTATCACTTATAAACCGTTATACTTTTTACTTTCTTTATACACACACACTCAAATCATGTTAAACTAACATTTTTTAAATGAAATATATAGACTACATATATTCAAATAAAATTGCATGCAAACACAATATATGTTTAAACCTTTATAAAAATACTTATACAATTTCATATTTTTAGTTTTTATTTATTTATTTACTTAATTACTTTAAATTAGACATGACATTGAGGCGCTATTACCTAGAACAGTTTACTTACAGAAATAGTGGTATTCACTAATATATTATAAATTTCACAAGACATAGTAAAGATATTTTTTTTTTGCTACAGTTAGTCATTCAATACAATTTGTTCATTAAGAACATATCATATGTACTGAACTGATGCAATGTATCTTATGTAAATAAATTAGTTTAATGGTTTTACAGAAGGCACTGAGGATTTCAATTAAAAAAATCAATATCTAAATTAAAAACAGTGCTATATACAAACAAAGTTACTAATTTGAAGCTTTTACAATTGCAGTGAAGACCAGTTTCCTGAAAAGAACCAGCCGAATTCGAAGAAGAAAGAAAAACTAAGAAGTTACCTGTTCATTTTTTAAAAAGTAAGTAAAATATCACCATAATATTTATATTATTAATCAAATATACTATAACATTAATACGAGCTATTTTGGTTTCTTAAAATAGAGATTTTGTACCATTTTGTCCAAAAATGTCCATGTCTTAAACAGCGATTTACAGCCAGAACGGCCCACAAATTTCTATTTTTGGACACACAAATTAGCCAACTGAACCACTACAATTTTCATATTATAGAACAAACAACTGTTTTAATTGTATACATTAGATTTACTATTTGTACTTTTCCACACCACTAGCTTACTTTTTTTTGTCATCTGAACCCCAGTTTAGTAACACATAAATTCAAGAATACCTATCCCTACTAGTTTTAGTTCCCAATACACAATCACACCATTACATACATCTTTATCATCTTACTCAAACACTCATGCACACAGCACACATACATTCCAGAACACCCCAACCCATATATTCTTTTTTTTTTTCAACAGACCCTAAAGAATGCCTACCAAAAGACAACTCTGTAGAAAGCAACGCAAAATTAGAGCAAACGAAAATAAAGGTGTCCAACATAAGCATCAATCTCTAGCAGAATTTGTAAAAAAAGTTGAAACAAAACAGCTAATACAATCATTTAGTGAAACAGAAGAAGTTTCAAGTACAACAACTTCGCTTCCTCTATCAAAATGTAAAACAAACCAAAAAACAATTAACAGAAAAACAGCTATGAGTACAGATAAAACTACTTCTTCAAATTTTAATATAGTGTCAAGTAAGCATACCAAGAAAAGTATTTTAGCCAAAATATACCGTCACAAAGTCCTTCAAAATCTTATAAAAACAGGAGAGAAATCAGGTTCAAAGCTTAAAACCTATCGTAGGAAATTAATCTTAGAAGCATTGATGGACAGTGCAATTCTTCTCAAAAGAAATGTATTTATTTTACTGTTAAACAAAATGAAACCACTAACAAAACTAATAACTAAATTACAAAAAAGACTTCTCAATAAGCGAAATGTCAACAGAAAGAACTTCTTAAGTATCTGCGGAGGTGAATGGAATCACACTACGAGCACAGAACCATATTTTAATGAAGAAGCGTACAAACAAAAGCAAACGAAAACAATTGCCATAAATAGCAGTGGTCGAGGTTATGAAAAAGTGAATAATACCTTAATGGAACAAGAAGTACTCCTTACAAAAATATGCCCTGAAAACTTAGAATTACCCCTCCATTCAACAGAATCAGAACGTCTAGTGTACAAATGGCCATGCACATCAATGTGTAACATTCCCAAACAATGTTTCAAATCTTTACACCAATTCCTCAATAAATATGTAAAAAGCAAAGACAAAATCAAAATTAAATTACTGCAAAATATAGATACCTGTCCAGTGCGCAAGTACACAGGACTACAAGGACATTCATTGGCCTGCATTACAGGACCTACTTGTAAAACCACTTTCCATGATATCAAAAGGATATCAACACATCATTCAACTATAAGAAATCTAGTCTATAATCTGTACTATGCTAAAAGGCCTGCTTTAGCACTAGCAAAGTTAAATAACATCCTTCTACATGGTACAGTAAAAGACCTACTATATTCAATATATCCAGAAAAAATATTTTGGAAGTGAAAGCCATTTACAGAATGAAATAGCTTTAAACCAATTAAGAAACAATTCTACACATGGCAACCTTTTGCTAAACACATACAAAAAAGAAATACTAAAATTTAAAAGTACATCAGCTGAAGTACCAAACCATGTATGTGTATGTTGCCGTAGAATTTTTTATAAAAGTAACACAAAAACTGTGGACCTATCATACAAAATAGAAGACAATGAAGATTCTAAATGGTTTGAATTAGCTCTCTACCTTCTAGCAGAAAACAAATATGAAATAACTGAGCCCTTAATACTTTGCAGTTATTGCACTACAAAACTTGACAACAACCAAACTCCTTCACGTTCTATCACAAATAATTTGGAATTATACCCAGTACCAAAACCTCTACAACAACTTAATTTATATGAGTGCATCATAATTCAAACAGTACACCCATTTCAAGCAATAATGCGCCTTCAACCAAAAACAGCAAAATTACCTCCCTCTGAATTGGTAAAAGGCATTCGTGGAAAAGTAGTTTATTTACCATTAAATCTAAAAGAAAATGTGCATACTCTAGGAGTGCAACGTCCAATGCAGCAATCTTTAATTATATTAGTAAATGGAGTACCTACAAAAGACAAAAAAATATGGCAACAGCTGGTAGATTTATATAAAGTTAGACAAGCCTTCCAATATCTTAAAGAGAATAATGAATATTACAAAGAAATTAATATTGAAGAAAAATTGAAAGATACAACTGAAATAATTCAAGAAACACAAGAAGCTGGTCAATTTGAGCTACTAGATCCTGCTACAATATCAAATACTTTAGACCATTATACAATTCATCCTTTGCACTGTAATGACACCGTACAAGATGTACTGGAAACTTACCAAATGCGTCAAACAAAAGGATCGCCAATTAGTATATGGGAAAAAAGTATAGAAGCACGTGCTTTTCCTCTACTCTTTCCTACTGGCAAAGGAGGAAGGTATGATGATAGACCTATTCAAATATCAGCTTCAGAATACCGCTCATTACGGATGTATTCTGAAGATCCCAGATTTAGACAAAATGTGGAATACATATTCCACCTACTCTTTGAAAGTGAACTAGCAACTTTAGGTTACGGAGTTGCACACATATTAAAATCAGGATCACACTTTCAAAATATGACAGCTACACAATTATTTCAGAAAGTGCAACAAAAGGATGAGGTTTTACAATCAAATATTACAAATCTATTAGCAAATATGCGTGGTACTAAAGAGTACTGGTTTCGACGTCATGGAGATGTACGTTGTATGATCAGAAACCTTGGCCCACCCACTTGGTTTGTTACATTAAGTTGTGCAGAATATGCATGGGAAGATTTACATGATTTCCTACGCATATCAAATAAAAACAAAACAAACATAGATATTCTAACACCTGGAGAACTTTGTTCTTTGGATCCTGTTAATGTTTCAAGATATTTTCACCATCGCTTCATTGCTATGCTACATTTTATTTGTAATAAAACTGTTCCTCCCCTTGGAGAAGTGCAACACTTCTTTTGGAGAAAAGAATACCAAGCCAGAGGAGCACCACATATCCACATGCTTTTATGGATTAAAGATGCTCCTAAATTTGGTCAAGACAGTGATGCCACTGTTTTACACTTTATTGAAAAATATGTCACTTGTGAAATTCCATCAGAAGCCACAAATAGTGATCTTCGTGCACAAATTTTACAATTTCAAAGACACAAATGTGGAAAATATTGTCGTCGCAAATACAAAAACAAAGGCAAATACTACACCAAATGCCGATTTGCTTTCCCTAGACCAGTTACAAATACAGGTCAAGTAAACAACCTCATGTCTTCAGTTAGACATAGTGTTAAAGGTAAGTCACCTAAAAATACATATTACATAAAAAGAAAAGAAGAAGAAAAATATATCAATGATTATAATGCAATCATTGCCCACTTATGGAATGCAAACATAGATGTGCAGTACATTGCAGACAATTCTACTGCAGTTGCACGATATGTCACAGCATACTTAACTAAAGCAGAAAAGACAGAGCTCCAAGACTTCTGGAATGACCTGTCATCAGATAAAACAGTATCTCAGAAATTATGCAGCTTGGGCATAAAAATGCTCACCCATAGAGAATGTGGATTTTATGAAGCAGCTGATCGTTTAACTGGTACTTCATTGTACGGTAAATCTGAAAATATAGTATGGCTACGTCTTGGTCCAGCTAAATCTAGAAAAAGAGTTCTAAAATCATATGAAGATATAGAAACAATAGCCAAACATGATCCCAACAGCCAAGACATTTTAAAAAACAATTTATTGGACACATACTACCCAAATAGAAGTAATACTTTGGAAAACATGTGTCTATACCAAATAGCCCAAAACTACACATACAAAAATAATATGAAACCTGATGAAAAAATAGGTAAATATAGAGTGACAGACTGTGAAGGCAGCTTAGTTAAACTCACTAAACCAAATTTAATTAATCATATCAAATTGTCATTGAAGACTCCTCAACATAAAGAAGTATATTACATGTCCCTGCTACAACTCTTCAAACCATGGAGAAAAGAAGAACAATTACTAGATAACTATGACTCATATGAGGATGCTTTCAAAGCAAATGAAAGCACTAAAACTGATGTAAACTTTACACAGTACAAAACAATGTTGCACAATGAACAGCAACACGAAGAAGAACTCCAAGCCCAACTAGATAAGGATACTCCTGACAGTAGTCAACCTTCTGTAACAAGAAGCCAAGAACCACTGGGAGAACCACTAATAACAAATGAGGCAGAATTAGCTATGAAAGAAGTAGAAAACACCATGTGTCAGTATGAAGATAAGGAAGACTTAACTATACTACAATCAAAACTAAACAATGAGCAAAGTAGCATTTTTCAAGAAGTAACAAAACAAATTGCACATGGTGTAAAACATGAAAATAAAGAATGTTCCTGCCATAATTATAAACCTATACTACTGTACGTCAGTGGTGAAGCTGGTTCTGGCAAAACATTCCTAATCAAAATCATTAGTAAGTTCCTTCAACAATTGACAAACAACAAACTGTCAGCTGTTGTCACTGCCCCCACAGGTTTAGCTGCCTACAACATAGGTGGTGTTACATTACACCGATTATTACTATTACCAGTAGAACACCAGAACAAATTGGACTATTACAAACTTTCTGCAGAAGCTGCAATGGAATTACGCAGAGTATTGAAACAAATGAAAATGCTACTAATAGATGAAGTGAGCATGGTCTCCAACCTGATGTTAGCTTTGATTCACCTCAGATTACAAGAAGTACTCAAAACAGACTATGAAGAGCTCTTTGCAGGAAAACACATTATTGTTTTTGGAGATCTGCTTCAATTAACACCAGTAAAAGGTGAACCTATTTTTAAAACATTAGGGCACAAACTCTGCCGTAAAACTGTTGGCAGCATTGGAAATGTCAACCTTTGGCAACATTTCCAATACAGAGAATTAACAGAAAACATGCGCCAATCTGCAGATCTAACTTATGCCAACATTTTAAAAAGTTTGAGAGTTGGTATACTTTCTAAAGAAGCAGAAGCAACATTGAAAACCCGGCACATTAATGCACTTCATGGCGATAATGCATGTGCTACAGATGTTATGGAACAATTAGCCCACAAAAATGTCAATTGTATGGCCTTAATGCCAACTCTTGCAAGCTGTTTCAAATTCAATGAAATCATGCTAAGTAAAAAAATGCAACCAATAATGGAAATTAGCGCCACAGACAAACTAGATGTACATGGTATGACACTACCCATGTGTGACCAAGCCACAACAAGACTAAGGGGGTAATTCATAGAATCCAGCGCACAAGTGGCACACGCGGCTGGCGCACAGTGTGCGCGTGCGAATCACTGCGCCAGCCGCGTGCGCCAAAATCCATTTCCGCGCACAGCGTATTCATGGATTCCAGCCACCAAAACCAGCCGTGGCGCACAGTGGCGCAGCGACCCTGCAGCAGCGCCAGTTACGCACCCAAGAACGCCTCTCGCGCAGGGAAAAGCCATCAATATACCCAATCCATCGCAAAGGGCTGCGCTAACCCTGTACCAGCACGGCAAGCGGGCTATGTGTATCACTGGGGTGCGCGGGAAGTACCTCACGCGATTGGCCCTGTGCGAGCAGGGTACGCGTATTTCAGGGGTGCGCGGGAAGTTCCATATGCGATTTCCGCAGGGCACGCGTATCTCAGGGGTGCGCAGGAAGTGCCACACGCGATTTCAGCAGGGTACGTGTAGTTCGGGGTGCGGGGCAAGTTTCACACGCGATCTCAGCAGGGTACGTGTATTTCAGGGGTGCGCGGGAAATTCCACACGCGATTAGGCCCGTGCGAGCAGGGTACGCGTATCTCAGGGGTGCACGGGAAGTGCCACACGCGATTTCAGCAGGGTACGTGTATTTCGGGGTGCGGGGCAAGTTTCACATGCAATCTCAGCAGGGTACGTGTATTTCAGGGGTGCGCGGGAATTTCCACACGCGATTGGGCCCGTGCGAGCAGGGTATGCGTATCTCAGGGTTGCGCGGGAAGTGCCACATGTGATTTCAGCAGGGTACGTGTAGTTCGGGGTGCGGGGCAAGTTTCACATGCGATCTCAGCAGGGTACGTGTATTTCAGGGGTGCGCTGGAAGTTCCACACGCGATTGGGCCCGTGCGAGCAGGGTACGCGCATTTCAGGGGTGCGCGGGAAGTTCCACACGCGATTCCATCAGGGTACGTGTATTACAGGGGTGCGCGGGGAGCACCACACGTGAATTGCACGTGTGGGTCCTCCCAGGTGTTCCCTCTACACCCTCCACGTCCCCTGCAGGTGGCTCACACCACAGGGGCCTACCCTGCACATGTCCTGCAGGCACACCATCCACCATGGCCATGACCCCCAGCCAACCCACATGTCAACTTGCACTACTGCCCACCAACTCATGTCCCCCTGCACCCCCAGCCACCAGGGGCACCCTCCACCAGGCCCCCACCCATGTCACCCACCACCCCCACCCCCACCCCCCAGCCACCAGGGGCAGCCACCACCAGGCCCCCACCCATGTCTCCCACCCCCCACCCCCCAGCAGTGCAGGGGCACCCACCACCCGGCCCCCACCCATGTCTCCCACCACCCCCACCCCCCCAGCACTGTGGGGCACCCACCACCAGGCCCCCACCCATGTCTCCCACCACCCCACCCCCCCAGCAGTGCAGGGGCAGCCTCCACCAGGCCCCCACCCATGTCTCCCAGCACCCCCACCCCCCAGCCACCAGGGGCAGCCTCCACCAGGCCCCCACCCATGTCTCCCAGCACCCCCACCCCCCAGCCACCAGGGGCAGCCTCCACCAGGCCCCCACACATGTCTCCCAGCACCCCCACCCCCCAGCCACCAGGGGAAGCCTCCACCAGGCCCCCACCCATGTCTCCCACCACCCCCACCCCCCAGCAGTGCAGGGGCAGCCTCCACCAGGCCCCCACCCATGTCTCCCAGTACCCCCACCCCCCAGCAGTGCAGGGGCACCCACCACCAGGCCCCCACCCATGTCTCCCACCACCCCCACCCCCCAGCCACCAGGGGCACCCACCACCAGGCCCCCACCCATGTCTCCCAGCACCCCCACCCCCCAGCACTGTGCACCTGCCAGCAGGCCCCCACCCATGTGCAGCTCATGTTCCCCAGCCAACATGTCATCACAATTCAGATCCCTGGTCCCTATGGTCAGCCTCCAAATGCAAAACACCCACCCGAGTATTGCATCCCCCCACTCATAATTTGCAATTACATCACAGAACACCAATTGCAAGTTCCGAAACAAACACATTTCCCTCACATACACCCAATGGGTGTCAGTGAATCTCAAAACACATATCATGAAATGCATGAAACCAATGAGATACCACACATTGAAGTTCACCAAAAAAATATGTATTAAAGGAAACATAAATAGAATCAAAAATGAAGAAACAGAAAGTGAATGTACAAAAATGAAAAGAAGCATGTCCGTAAAAAAAAGCAAAACCAAAAATAAAATTACAAAGTAATGTTGTCCAAAGTCAATGTCCACAAAACAAAATCCAATGGGAAATAAAAAAGAAAGCCATTGCTCCATGGTTAAAATGTGAAAAAAAATACAATCCAACAGTGAACTATGTACATGGGAACAAGCCAGGGTCCATTATCCCAACAAAAGAAAGGAAACCTATCTAACTACACTAACTAATAAAATAAACTATATACAAAAATGTGGCCAATGTCCGAAAGGTCCAAATAAAATCAAAACTAAAATGAAACCTAACACTACCTACATAACTGTGTAGAAGGGCAGCGGGCTAGTTTCACGGCTCACTTGTGGATGTCCCGGGCCAGGGCATCATCAAACTCCTCCTCAATGTCCCGGAGGCGGTCCTCCTCCATGGCCCCGAGGGTCAGCAGGGCCGTCGACGTTTCCACCTCCAAACCCCTGCGGATTGCCTCGAGGCACTCGGCCCGCCTCAGGGCCCTCCGCATGGAGTTCTCCGCCCTGACCATTGTGAGCCGTGCCTCTTCCGCCCGCTGCCGCTCCGCATCTACGGCGTGGCCCAACCGCTGCCACACGGAAGACACTCTCTGTCCTGGGTCCTCCTGCCCTCCGGCCGATGCCTGCCGCTCCGATGTTGAAGGCCCCGAGCATTCATGGCTCCCACCACGTTGCTGCTGCTGCTGTGCCTCTGCCCGTGCACTGCCTCCTGCTGCCTGTACATCCTCCGCCGGCTGGGGTGCAGTCGTAGATGTGGCCACCCCTGCTGGACGTCCGACTCCCGACTGTGGCAGGGATGCCTCCTCCACCAGCCTGGCCGCACCGTCAGAGGCAGCTCCACAGGGCACCCAGGTGACTGATGGGTGGGAAGATGGCACGGAGGACGACTGGCGCGTAAGGGGTCCAGTTGAGGAGGGGGTCGTAGCAAGCCTCATCAGACGGAGGAATCCGGCCTGGGTGACCTGTCCCAGCAGGCTGACGTGGTCAATGAGCCATTCGAGATGACGTGCAGTCTCCTCATGAAAAGACTGCAGGTCACCTCGCATGGCCCGTTGACGCAACGCCACACCAGCCAGGACAGGCTCAACCCGGACCCGGATAGCCAGGTCCGCAGGCAGAGGAAGGCCAGTTGACGTGAGCTCATCCCCTGCCTGTAAACTGGTCTGGACGTAGGCATCCCTGCTGGTGCAAGATGATGCAGGGACAGGATCAGGGACAGGATTTCACACAGGCACCTCAGCGGCGGCCTGTGCTGCCTCCTGTCCCTGGTCCTGCACTGCACCACTAGCACCAGTGGGATCCCCACCTCCAGACCCCGTCTCTGGTGCTTGCACGGCCTCCTCCTCCACCAAACTCCCCACCAACCTGGATGACTGCGTGCCATCTTCCCCTGTTGGGCCCTGTGGGTTCCCAGCTGCCCCTTCTGCTGCCGAGGAGTCCAACTCCAACCTCCGCCTCTTGGACCTCCCCCCGGCAGCTGCGGCCAGGGATGCGGCACCGGACTCCTCACTCCCCGACGAGAGCACAACATGGGAGGGGAGCCGGGCCTTGCGTCTCCGGCTGGCGGTGGGATCCCCGCCGCTGTGCCCCACAGCACCTTCTCCGCCCTCTTCATCAGTTGACGCTGCAGACAGGGAGAAACAAAACACAGGCATCAGGGCACTGTACAATGGACACATACACACATGACACTTGTACATGAGTGGCATTGGCAAACCTCAGACATGTCATCACAATCCCCAAAACACATGTTATTTCAACTCGCACACATGAGCCATACCACAGCCATATCGCAACTGCCAGCACCATCCATACACATACAACAGCATGAGCAGCCAAAGGTGAGCCAGACATCACATGCAACACAGGAAGTGCACCACACATGTACACACACCACCACACTTGCATGCATGTGTACACCTCTGTCAAGTGTAGCAGTGTTCAGACGGGCATCCATGTCACATCTGCCAATCAGGCTTCCACATACCGCTGTCACATGCATCTATGTTGCATCACTGTTGCACCCTTGTCAAATACACACACATGCACATGTACACAGTGCTGATACATGAAGCCGAAAACAACATACATGCGTGACATCACGGACATGTCTACTTACATACACATTCATCCAAACATGTGTGCCCACACAACTGCATTTGGCATGCAAGCCTACACACACAAGCATCATCCATGTCTCACACATTCCAGCCCTCGCATGTGTTAGCCCCACGGCCCTGTACACCCCCACCCATACTCGACCCCATACAAACAGATGTGCAACCTGCACACTACTGAATAATCACCACACGCACTTCTCACAATCAGGATGCATGTACACTCACCGCTTGACTCCAGACGGGTCTGCCTCTCAAGGACCTGGACATGGAGCGCTGGGGATATGCGTTCCAGGACCCTCATCTGTTCTTCGGACAAGTGGCCCCGGCGCCCCTTGGCATCCGCTGCCTTCAAGAGGCGCCGGGCCTTGTTCAGGGTCCTTTGACCTGAAGTCCTCCCAGCGCTTCTTGACATGTTGTAAGTCGCGGACTGCCACCCCCTCCGCGTTGATGGCAGTCACGATGTCAGTCCAGATCCGAGTCCGTCCTTCCTTGTCGGCGCGGGAACTTCCGAAGAGGGCATCATACTGCCCCAGGACTTGCTCCACCAGGACACCAACTTCGGTGGCACTGAAGCTGGTGCCCCTCTGCCTCTCTGGCCGGGGGTTGTCAGTGGTCTCAGATGGTGTTTGCCCCGACATGACAACCCCAGAGGCACGAGTGGGTGGGCAACTGGGTCCTGGGGCTGGGATGTGGAGCGATGGAATCCCAGTTGGGAGTCTTCGGTTCCAGCAGGGGTGGCCACAACAACAGCACCCCTGGCTGATGTGCAGGCAGCAAATGGCAGGGCACGTGGGCAGCAGGCAGTCAGGCAGCAGCAGATGGCAGATGGGAGCGTGCTCGGGGCTCTGGGGGGCAGTAGTTCGGCCTTCTGGGCAGGAGCGTGGTCTTCCGTGTGCTTACGCGTGGCCAGCTTGATACGGAGTGTTTGGCACGTGAAAAATCTGCACGTCAGCGTGTAATTCGAGGAAAGGCCCTTAGCGCGTAAGCGCGTCTGCACGCATATGCATTTTCATTGGACCGAAGGCCCCTCAAGGGCAAGCGCCCCTGTGTCATGACGCGTACAGACGTGCATGGGAATTTCAGCGCGCGTGGAAAACTGCACGTCCGCGTGTAATACGAGGAAAGTGCCCATGCACGTAAGCGCGCGTGGAAAACTGCACGTCCGCGTGCAATACGAGGAAAGGGCCCATGCGCGTAAGCGCGCGTGGAAAACTGCACGTCCGCGTGTAATACGAGGAAAGGGCCCATGCGCGTAAGTGACGTGACGCGCGCTTGCATTTCCCTCAGCACGGGTTAAAGGTGAGCGGGCCCAGCAGTTCGCTGTACGTGCCTTTCGTGGAGACCGACGTGTGTTGCTGCTTCCTGTTGTTTCGCGTGCCATCACAACTTCACAGCTATCAAGGACGTATCTCTTCTTTTGGCGGGAGTATTGCCTACGCGTGTTTTTCTGCATCGCGCTAGCCAGACGGTGAGTCGCACACGCTCTTTTTCCCACTGCGGGTGCCCCTGTGTATCGCACCCATTTTCGATGTCATGGTAGCCTGTGTGTCCCACGCGTACGTGTTATTCGTGTTACTGGGTGCCACCGCGTACTGCGGGAGGTTGAATCCACGCACGTAGGCTGCAGGGTGGCGTGCACGGTTTTACTGCAGTTTTGGGTTGCCTAAGCGTTGCGTGACCCATCACCACATCACCGGGGTCACATACAGCCTTGCAGGTGCAGGGGGGCTGTTAACATCTTGCTTCCCACCCCCTTCACCCCAATTGCCCAGGTCAATTGTGGTGTACACCTCCCATTGGCACCACTCCATCTGTGCCAGCACTAGTACATCAGTGCCATGCTTGGGAGGGCACCAAAGGTGAGGGGCGCCTCAGCTGGGCGTCCTCCTCGTGGCGGGCGTGGTCGGGACGTGGCCGTGGTGACCAGGGAGTAGGGGGACTCCAGGGTGTCCAGGGCAGCCACAGAAGGGGAAGAGGCAGGGGTGCGCCACTTGAGCACAATGTTGTGCCATGTGTCGGTGCAGCCATGCCACCACCCCCTGTGGTTCTGGGGGATGCAGCTCCTGCATCTGGCACTGGCACCCGTATGACCCGGCAGTCCGTTCCATCGACTGCCACGGGCCCAAGGGTAGTGGTAGCTGCAGGTGCAGCTGTGGACACCACCACCCAGGCTCAGGGTCTGCCAGCGCAGGCTGCGTTGGCACTTGAAGAGCCCTTGGTAGATCTCCAACAGGCCAGGGGGGAAACCATAGGGGCACGCCGGGCTGCTCAGACCAAGACACGTGTCCCTGGGGCAGTCATGTCATCTGCTGCCCCGAACAGCCGGGTGTTGGCAAGTGCAGGGGCAGATGCACCCAACAGCACCCCGGTTGTGAGTCTGCCAACCAGGACCGTTGCGGTCAATGACCCTGCCACAGCTGATGTTGCTGCGCAGGGTCCATTAGTGGGCACCCAGCTGCCACTGACACAAGTCAGGCCTTTGGTCATCCCTCCACCTGCCACTCCCTTGGCTCAATCCACCGAACCCACTGGCCATACTGGTCAGGGCAGCATTAGCCAGCCAGGGTCTGCGCCACAGTCCAAGAGGAGGAAGGTTGCACCTGCAGCACAGGCTGGGACCCCACACACAGCCACGACCTCCTACACGTCAAGAAAGAAGCCTTTCTGTAAGCAGGAACTGGACTTCCTCGTGGACTACGTGCGGGGCCACAGCCGTGACATGCTAGTGGGTGCCAATAGTCAGACTACGGCTGCCCAACGTGACACCCACTGGAAGCATGTTGCGGAACATGTCAGTTCATTCGGCCATGAGGTGCGCACGGCGCAGGAGTGCAAAAAGCGTTGGAATGACATCAAGCGCAGCACTAAGGCTAAGCGTGCCTCAAATTACAACTTGACTCTGGTGACTGGCGGTGGGCCTGCACCAGAGGAGGAAGAACTCACTCCGCATGAGGCTCTCGTTGCGGAGTTCATACCACCTGAATTGGTCGAAGGAGTGGGAGAGATGATGGACTTTGATGCCCAGTCCAGTGAGTGTTGATGCGTGTTTGTTGAGGGCGTGTGTGTTTCACTTATGGGATGTGTTGTGCATGATTGCTGCTACATGTGACGTGCACATGGTTCTGATGTGTAAGTAATGCAATGCTACCGTCATGCATGTCTCCTCTGCCTGCATGCGGGACTCCATGTGGGCATGCTCCCTTGCCCCTCCTCCGCCACTCTGCACCCCAGTTCCACATTTGCACTGGTCTGCTTCAATCTTCCCAATGTGTAGTTTCTTGTTCATGTGTCCTGTGTAGATGCTAACTTCCAGCGTAGAAACTGCCAGACATATGCCGTGTGGTACAGCCTTAGTACTCAATGCAGGGTATCTCACTTGTACTGTGCATGGGTCAGATGTCCCGCAGGGACATGAGTGCCCATTCATGCTCCATGTGCATTGCATGCATGCCCCTATGTGTCCTTGCCTGGATGATCACTGTAATATGAGTAGAAAAAGAGAGGTTTGTTGCTCCCGGCTATCTTGCTTGTAGTTTGTGAAATAAATATTTTTGACACTTTGGTTAATACGAATTAATTCGTTTATTGTTGGTGTTTTTCTCTATGATTTTTCCATAAGTACATGTGTTTATGAAAAACACTATTTCGAACTTGACGAGCAAGTTTAGGTCAGCCGACACGTGTTTCGACCTTACGGTCGTTCTCAAGGCTGAACAATATTCAATTAGTGACAAGGTAGTGACATATTACATTATTTTCAGCAGTGGTGTTATGGTGATGTGCAAACATAGTGACAGGTAGTGACATGATATCAAAAAACATTGATGTGTCGGTATAAAGAAAGTTTAAAAATTGGAAGAAAAGGAGGGAGGAAGAGAAGAAAGAGGTAAGTAGCTGGTTGAAATTGTGCTAATGGTAAAATAGATTGAGGTAAATGCCTCTTACCCAATTAGGTTTGCTGTGTGCCCTCAGTGGGGTTCTGTAATATAAACTGTCCTTTGCGGCAGTCCTGGCTCCTGTTGGGCCCTGGGGGAGATAGAAATTGGGGAGGAGGGTTGGTGTGAACTTGCAATATGATCCCCCCAGGGGTACGTTAATAGTCCCACTTGCCTAGTTTAGGGATTGTTGGCTGTGCTCATTGCACATGAGCACTGTGGAAAACATCAAAGGCTTTTCTTGAATAGCCTTTGTGTGTTCCCACCCATTGTGCGTGTTGGTGGTGGTAATAGCAGTGTCATCTAAGTACATAACTGTCAATTGATTGTCCCCAGGCAGTATTGGCTGGGGTTGTTAAAATAGATGGTCCCGGATGTACATCAGGGGCTCTTTTGAGAAGTGCTCCTGTGTGTACCCAGGCATATAGAGCATTGGATTACATAACCTAGTCATTCGAGGGTGAGATAAAGAAAATCATTTGAAAAAGCGCTGATTACTAAGCACTGTCATGGGTTGCCGAAGGATCGCTATCCCTGGGATGGGCTGGGAGGCTTACCTGTTGCTCTGTCTGGCGTCCCAGGCGGTGCTCTGCTGCTTCTGCACACCGCGCCGGGTGCCGCCATTAAGAGCTGTTCGTTTACTGTTGACTCACGTTAGTCTCGGGATGCGCATGCGCGAAGGTGTAGCGTCTTAACACTAGTCCCGGCGCATGCGCGTCATGATGTGCGACTTGCGCATGTGCTGCGGATCAGCGAAAGACACTCACCGGTTATGGCTAATGAATTGGCAATAGGAAAGGGGGCGGTTGGGCCCTAGCCATTAGGCTGCGTGGCAGAAAGGGATCGAAGGGGAAACTGAGTTGATGATGTGGTTTGTGTGTTGCAGTAGTCTGTGGGGGTTATGGGAGTATGATGGTAAAACCCATATCTGGGGTAATTAACCAAGGTGAAGTGAGTCAGTTGGACATAGGTGCATGTAAGTGGCATCACTTGCATCATGCCCATAGTTGGGTCAATTTTGGAATAAGACGTATATATGGCATGGTCTCTCGTTGGGCCGTGTTATATCCAAACCTGAGGTCACAAATCCCTGTGGGGGTTTGGGGAATAGGAGAAAAAGTAGAAAAAAGAAAAGAGAAAAGGTTTACAGGAAGACATTTAAATCATGGTCTTTATTAAGGCCATTTTTCACACATCTGAAATGACAAATTAAACGTGCTTCCTCTTGTCTCAGTTTTCGAATTCTGTCTCCTCCTCTTGGGCCCAGCCGGACCGTCTTTAGTCCGATGAACCTTATGTCACTCTTGTTTTCCATTTGGTGGTTCCTCTGCCAGTGGTTTGCCAATGGCAGTTTGGGGTCTTGCGAATGTATGCTATTCATGTGCTCTCTGATCCTGAAGCGTATCTCACGAAGGGTGCTGCCTATGTATATTTTATTGCAGACACAGATAATTGCATATATTACACATTTGCTTTTACAGTTAATGTGCTCAGTGATGTTGAAGATTGGGCAGCCTGAGAATTTGGCACATTTGGTCTGTGTTGCATGCTTGCACATTGAGCATGTCCCGCATTTCGTGAAACCAATTGGTGTCTTTTTACTGAGCCAGTCCTGTGCCATGATATGTTTGTCTACAAGGAAGGAGGGGCTCAGTAAGGTCCTTAGGGTTGGTGCTCTGCTGTATGACATGCTGGGATATGTTTCTAGTTGTGGCTTGATATGTTCGTCCATGAGGAGTAGTCCCCAGTGTTTTCTCAAGATTTTTTGAAGTGCATAACTGTCTTTGTTGTATCTCGTTACGAATCTGATTGTTGGATTGTCATCATGTCTTCTGGGTTTGGGTGAGAGCAATGTTGATCTTTCCAGTTGGCAGGCTTCTTTTCTTGCTTTTGCCAGGTTCACATGGGAATAGCCCCGACTACTGAATCTTTGATCCAGCAGGTTGCATTCTTCTATGAACGATTTATCTGTGTTGCAATTCCTTCTTGCCCGAATGTATTCTCCTTTCGGAATGTTGCGGATGACACTTTTTCTGTGGCAACTTTGTGCATGGAGGGTGGAATTAACTTCCGTTGGTTTGCGGTAAGTTCTGGTAATGATTTTGTTTTCTTTTATTTCAATCTTGAGGTCGAGGAAGTCAATTTGAACATTGCTGATATGGCTAGTTAGTTCTATACCAAAGTCATTGGTGTTGAGATAGCCCATGTATTCGTTAAGTTCATCTTTAGTTCCCTTCCAAATTAAGATGATGTCATCTATGAATCTGGCCCAATTGACAATGAGCCTGGTGTATTTGTCTTCTTTCATTGCGTGTTTGAGCTCATAGGAGTGCATAAAGCAGTTTGCTAGCGCAGGAGCATAGCTGGCTCCCATTGCGATCCCTTTGGTCTGCTTGAAATATTCTCAATTGAATATGAATATATTGTTCTTGAGAGAGAAGTTAAGGAAGGCTTTAGTCATTTCCACCTGGTCTAGGTGTGAGGCTGACTCATGTTTAAGAAGAAACCCCATGCTGGTTATGGCCAATTCATGGTCAATTGATGTGTACAGTGCTTTGACATCAAGCGTAGCCATTAGGAAATGCGGTTCCCACTAGCAAACTGCTTTATGCACTCCTATGAGCTCAAACACGCAATGAAAGAAGACAAATACACCAGGCTCATTGTCAATTGGGCCAGATTCATAGATGACATCATCTTAATTTGGAAGGGAACTAAAGATGAACTTAACGAATACATGGGCTATCTCAACACCAATGACTTTGGTATAGAACTAACTAGCCATATCAGCAATGTTCAAATTGACTTCCTCGACCTCAAGATTGAAATAAAAGAAAACAAAATCATTACCAGAACTTACCGCAAACCAACGGAAGTTAATTCCACCCTCCATGCACAAAGTTGCCACAGAAAAAGTGTCATCCGCAACATTCCGAAAGGAGAATACATTCGGGCAAGAAGGAATTGCAACACAGATAAATCGTTCATAGAAGAATGCAACCTGCTGGATCAAAGATTCAGTAGTCGGGGCTATTCCCATGTGAACCTGGCAAAAGCAAGAAAAGAAGCCTGCCAACTGGAAAGATCAACATTGCTCTCACCCAAACCCAGAAGACATGATGACAATCCAACAATCAGATTCGTAACGAGATACAACAAAGACAGTTATGCACTTCAAAAAATCTTGAGAAAACACTGGGGACTACTCCTCATGGACGAACATATCAAGCCACAACTAGAAACATATCCCAGCATGTCATACAGCAGAGCACCAACCCTAAGGACCTTACTGAGCCCCTCCTTCCTTGTAGACAAACATATCATGGCACAGGACTGGCTCAGTAAAAAGACACCAATTGGTTTCACGAAATGCGGGACATGCTCAATGTGCAAGCATGCAACACAGACCAAATGTGCCAAATTCTCAGGCTGCCCAATCTTCAACATCACTGAGCACATTAACTGTAGAAGCAAATTTGTAATATATGCAATTATCTGTGTCTGCAATAAAATATACATAGGCAGCACCATTCGTGAGATACGCTTCAGGATCAGAGAGCACATGAATAGCATACATTCGCAAGACCCCAAACTGCCATTGGCAAACCACTGGCAGAGGAACCACCAAATGGAAAACAAGAGTGACATAAGGTTCATCGGACTAAAGACGGTCCGGCTGGGCCCAAGAGGAGGAGACAGAATTCGAAAACTGAGACAAGAGGAAGCACGTTTAATTTGTCATTTCAGATGTGTGAAAAATGGCCTTAATAAAGACCATGATTTAAATGTCTTCCTGTAAACCTTTTCTCTTTTCTTTTTTCTACTTTTTCTCCTATTCCCCAAACCCCCACAGGGATTTGTGACCTCAGGTTTGGATATAACACGGCCCAACGAGAGACCATGCCATATATACGTCTTATTCCAAAATTGACCCAACTATGGGCATGATGCAAGTGATGCCACTTACATGCACCTATGTCCAACTGACTCACTTCACCTTGGTTAATTACCCCAGATATGGGTTTTACCATCATACTCCCATAACCCCCACAGACTACTGCAACACACAAACCACATCATCAACTCAGTTTCCCCTTAGATCCCTTTCTGCCACGCAGCCTAATGGCTAGGGCCCAACCGCCCCCTTTCCTATTGCCAATTCATTAGCCATAACCGGTGAGTGTCTTTCGCTGATCCGCGGCACATGCGCAAGTCGCACATCACGACGCGCATGCGCCGGGACTAGTGTTAAGACGCTACACCTTCGCGCATGCGCATCCCGAGACTAACGTGAGTCAACAGTAAACGAACAGCTCTTAATGGCGGCACCCGGCGCGGTGTGCAGAAGCAGCAGAGCACCACCTGGGACGCGAGACAGAGCAACAGGTAAGCCTCCCAGCCCATCCCAGGGATAGCGATCCTTCGGCAACCCATGACAGTGCTTAGTAATCAGCGCTTTTTCAAATGATTTTCTTTATCTCACCCTCGAATGACTAGGATATGTAATCCAATGCTCTATATGGCTGGGTACACACAGGAGCACTTCTCAAAAGAGCCCCTGATGTACATCCAGGACCATCTATTTTAACAACCCCAGCCAATACTGCCTGGGGACAATCAATTGACAGTTATGTACTTAGATGACACTGCTATTACCACCACCAACACGCACAATGGGTGGGAACACACAAAGGCTATTCAAGAAAAGCCTTTGATGTTTTCCACAGTGCTCATGTGCAATGAGCACAGCCAACAATCCCTAAACTAGGCAAGTGGGACTATTAACGTACCCCTGGGGGGATCATATTGCAAGTTCCCACCAACCCTCCTCCCCAATTTCTATCTCCCCCAGGGCCCAACAGGAGCCAGGACTGCCGCAAAGGACAGTTTATATTACAGAACCCCACTGAGGGCACACAGCAAACCTAATTGGGTAAGAGGCATTTACCTCAATCTATTTTACCATTAGCACAATTTCAACCAGCTACTTACCTCTTTCTTCTCTTCCTCCCTCCTTTTCTTCCATTTTTTAAACTTTCTTTATACCGACACATCAATGTTTTTTGATATCATGTCACTACCTGTCACTATGTTTGCACATCACCATAACACCACTGCTGAAAATAATGTAATATGTCACTACCTTGTCACTAATTGAATATTGTTCAGCCTTGAGAACGACCGTAAGGTCGAAACACGTGTCGGCTGACCTAAACTTGCTCGTCAAGTTCGAAATAGTGTTTTTCATAAACACATGTACTTATGGAAAAATCATAGAGAAAAACACCAACAATAAACGAATTAATTCGTATTAACCAAAGTGTCAAAAATATTTATTTCACAAACTACAAGCAAGATAGCCGGGAGCAACAAACCTCTCTTTTTCTACTTACCAAACTGGGGCTTAGGCTAACCCCAAAACCGCTCCTGTGATCTTGCCCCCCAAAAAATCGTAATCACAAAGCATTTGGAGCTTAGCACTGGCAGGTTCCATTCCTAGAGCCTAAAACACACCCACTGTAATATGAGTCCTTGGTTACATACATTGCCTGCCATCTCATCGGCCTCCCCGTGTCAACTGTGGCTCAGTCCTGCGTTGCACACATGTTTAGGCTCTGACAATCTGTGTGTCTCACAGGCCTCAGCCTGTTCAATGGCCAATGACTCTGTCCAACTCTTGTTGTGTCTTCTTCGCATGTGGGCGGCCTCCGGAGTTTTCATCATGTGTCCTGCCCACTGTCCCAGCATCATTTGCAGTGTTGTAATTTGAATCACATTAAGCTGTTGATGCCAGTCAACACTGCCTGTCAATACACAGGTGTATGGTCAGCCTTTTGATTCCATGCTAGGCATCCCTGCTTTGGTACTGGGGTGGAGGGGTGCTTGGCTTCTAGACATGGTACACATTGAATGCACAATGCACGTGATGTCTGAATTTGACATTGCACTGCCTTAACATTTCCTGGCACACACCATGGAGTGCTTGTACATGTAGACAGTGAGTGGCGTACACATTTTCTGCACTGCATAGACCCACTTCCATGGAAACTGCCACCTTTCAACAGGTCTGATCACAGAAGCTATTCAAAGTAGACACAGCATGCATGCCAGGTCATATGTTGTGTGTCATATGTCTGCCGGATGCCTTTGCTGTCGGTGTGTGTGTGTCGTGTGCTTCTGACATGTGTAGTGACCTTTTTCTCTCTATTTTTCAGGTGATGACGCAATGGAGGCGGAGGATGGTGTTGTCATGCCAGACACAGGGTTGGTAACACCACATCAACCCGGCACTAGTGGGGGTCGTGGGGTGGTAGGCCACGAAAACCCCCAAGTGCTGCAGTTCATCTTGTCTCTGGCTGCCTATGAGTCCAGCCTTGATGACGACTCTGACGTCCATGTTGAGTTGGATGAGCATCAAGTCCATGTGTCAGGGGTGAGTGATTCTGATGTGGACACTCCTCTGTCTGCGACACCTGCACTGAGGGATCAGACAGTCTTGGTTCCTCTGCCCGTGGTGGATCGGGACGCAGGGTCACCCTCCACACCAGTCACTGATGTGCCTGGGACATCACGTCGAAGGGGGCATGTAGTCGTGCAGCCGCAGGCGGTGCCAACACAGCGAGGACCCCCGGTCCTTGGGTCCCGCAGGGGTCAAGCCCGGCAACGCGGTCGCCGCCCGCAACCGCTGTATACTGAGTGGGAGCAAGACATGACTGCCAATTCTGAACGGCAGGGGGCAGCAATGGAGAACATCGCTGAGAGCATGGAGCGTGTGGCCCGATCTGTGCTCCCCCCTGCTAGGCAGGTGCTTCTCCAGCAGCAGGCGGCACGGTCCACGGCCCGCTCGCTCAGGCTGGGCATGGCGGCCTCAGACAGGACACGCCAGGCTGAAATGTCGTCTCTGCGTCAAGCAATTGCTGCTCACGCAGAGGCGCACATGGATGCCCTGAGGGAGGAGTATGCTTCCCTCAGATCCACTCTGGGTGTCCTTATGATGTCCCAGAGGCAGCAGGCAGAGGAGAGGTTTGCACAGCTTGAGCGTACCATCTCGGCTGAGCTACAGGCTTGCCGGGAGGTGCAGCGGTTGTCCAGCCAGGCCTTACAGGAGGAACTCCGTGTTACACGTGCTACCTTGCAAGAGGAAGCACGTGTATCACGTGAGGTTCTGCATGCAGACCTATGTCACATCGCCACACAGAACCAGGCTCACCCGTCCGGCAGACTTGCTGCCGACGAAGGGCAAGCTGCGGCTAGGCGTGGCCAGGCTACTGTGTCACGTCCTCCTTTCCAGGATGAGCCAGACTCGGACGACCATCTATCTCCCACATAGGTCGGGCTGTGCAGGCGTTGAGCCCATGGAGGATTTATTTTTTGGCTCAGCATCATCGCATGTGGATGTTGAGCAGCACCCTGTACCTCCCCCCTCCTGGGTGCCTCCCCTCCCCCCCCGGGTCGTATGTGGCCATTTTTGATTTTTCTTTTAGTTTAGTTAGTTAAGTTTCTGTTTGATAGTTAGTTTAAATAGGTAATGTAGGTTTTCCATAGTTAGTGTAATTAGTTAATAGTTGAGTTAGTTTAAAATTGCTAGTCTATTGTGCTTTCATGTGACGGTGCAGTGCTTTGTGGCTTTTGAAGGCATCCACTGTCTGTTCCAGCTGGGCCCTTCATGGTTGTCTTGTGTATGTGTTTGCTGCTTGGGGTCCTTGACTCACATATGCCACTCCTGCCTCCCTTATCCATGGGCTCGCAAGGATGGTTTGGTGTTACAGAATATTACACAAGGGCTTTGGACTGTCATATCTGTGGCATGTCTGGTGCTGTGTGACTTGTGTTGACACCCCTAGTGGGGATGATTTAGGTGTCATTGTCCACTGTTCAGCTTTTGCTAGATGGGGTGTGTCATGATTAATGTGTACATTGATTGCTATGCATTGTGTAGTATGTTTCATACTACACAATGCACGTGCTTGTTGCAATTCATGCTGTAGATAGTGTTCCACAATTTGGAGGTGAAAGATGGACTGATGGTGTGATTTGTGATGTGACTCTCTGACATGGTCAAGTAATGAGATGCCTGATGAGACATACACAGATGACTTTGAAGCATTAATCATGTGTTTCATGCCCTTTCTGCAGGGGGATGAGCCTCCAGAGCACCTTTGCCAGCAGACATGGCCCATTGGACGACGGAATTCTGGACCCGTTTGTTGGTGCCCACATGCACATGTGTGCACAAGCAGAGGCACAGTGATTGCAGACCCACATCCTAGAACTGCTGACATGTTCCAAGGAACTCCAGGCAAGGTGAGCATCACAGGGGGGCCACGACACAGCAAAGCTTGCACCAGGCGAGTTGCACATGCAGGCTTAGTCACAGCACTGACGGTGAGCTTAGACGAATATTGGTGTTGAAGCACACAATGCAGCTCAGATGTGTTTGTGGACTGATGACTGTTGATAGTAGGGTTGTCTGGGACACATGCAGGGGCAGTGGCACATACCCTCCGGTACACCAAGGTCCATTGAGGCACTTGTATCAACCATGTAGCCTTCCGAGACATGGAAAGGGGCAGCTCACAGGGACATACAGCAAGGGACATACTCGGGTGCAGTGCATGTCTTTTCCACGTACTTCAGGATAAAATGCACTGCCAACTTTGTTTTGGTGATGGTGGTACGCAACTTGCTCTGTAGTCATGGCTTGCTATATGGGTCTGTCTGCTTACCCAGGGAACATTGCATGTTGTGTGAATTGTGACACATTGGTGTTCCATTTGCCACGCCCCCACCAGCGGCTGACTTACTGCATTGACTGTGTATGACCCGTCACAGGGGTGATGTTATATATGGGTACGAAGCATCGACCACAGATTGTCTGTTTGTAGAGTAGTTTGTTGCTATGGGGCATGTTTGGTGTTGTGTTTTTGTATAATTGGCACGTACAGGTTGTTGACTGTGGCTCTCTTTGCAGCATTGCAGTGCTCCTGTAACCGGACCTGAGAGTGCGCAGGCAGGAGGCCAGCACTCAAAACCAGAGCTAAGTGTCTTGTTGTTTTTCTTTCGAACTGCTCTGCATAGGCTTGCTGGGGAGTGTACTGATGCATGGATGTATGTGTGGTTCAATTTGGTATGTTTTTTCTCCCTAATCACCCGTGATCCTATGCAATTTTGAAACCTGTACCCTCTACCCGGTGTTCCTGCTTCCCGTACCTATCCAAGCAACGTTCCCTGACCCTCTTTCCCCACTGGGGTTGAAGATGCCTGTGTAAGCCCCGAACTTGCAGGCGCCAAAACCCTAGAGGGGGTGGTTGGTTCGTACCACTCTTGAGCCTGTACTACAGAAGGCCATGACAATGATGTCCAAGTTTGTTTGGATTGTGTATGTGTTCATGCAGGTTGTACATTTTCGTGCATTCCCTAGTTTCATGTGTCATTCCTCCTCCCCTCTCCTGCCACTCATTCCAGTCATCCAGTGTGTCAACACCTGTCCCGACTGCATATCCCTGAACCTCCTTCCCCACCAGGGTCTCAGGGGCCTGTGTGAGTTTGACCTTGCAGGTACCCGGGACATGGTGGGGGTGGTTGTTTCGTGACACTCCCACGCCTGTACAGGGGACCTGTGACAGTACACATCCATTCATGGTGCATCATCCTATGTCATGTACCACACATGTCTCACATCCTGTCGTGACATTGTTTTGCTGTGCTACCTTGGTTGTTGCATCATTGTGGTAGTACTTGGCCTTTGTGAGGTACTGCTACGTCAAGTCATCTACTGGAGGGTGTTAGGGTTCGTTTTTATGCCTTGGATTTTGTGATTTTCGAAATGAGTGTGGATTCTGAGGGTTCAGGCATCTTTTTACACACAAGGTGGGAGATGGTGACGAAGGGTAAAGGTGATCCTGTGGCCAGGTGGAATTGAGTTTTGGAGGCTCCATGACCCAGGTGCAGTTGTTCAGTGGGTCATGGTCATTTGTGAGGGAGGGGGGGGGGTTGTTGTTGATAGTTGCCTTGCCCTGCAGTGTGATGGGAACTCTGACATAGTAATGGTGGTATCCTATGTACATGTTGTGTTCTGCTGATCAATGCCTGTTCATGTGTTGTGTTTTCCTTTCAGGTGCGAGGGGATAGTTGTGGTTTGAAATGCTGGGGTGTACACATGGTGGATGTTCACATGTGATGTGTAGGGAACACTGATGGTCACTTGAGTGCACATGCATATGTGGAGTGCATGTCCTTGCAGAACCACACACTTGCACTCTGATGCACTACATGTACTCCCACCCTTGCATATCCACGTGTACACTGTTTGCCTTCTGGTGCCCACTGTGTCCTGGCAGCACATGTTCTGTGACCGATTATCGATCCAGTACATGCCTAATTTGATGTTTGATGTGGTCTGTCACTTAGATGTGATGCTCAGGGTGTGCATCACACACAATGGCTGTTCACTGTGCTGTGCGCTGAGCAGTGTGATGCAGGAGTAGGACACTGCACACATGAGCTGCAGTGTTGATTTTGCAATGCATAATGTGCATGTAGACAGGCATTCATTGTTATGTTACGTCTACGACTGTTGTAATGCATTTGGAAATGACTTATTTTGGGTGGGAGATTTTGTTGGTCTGTCATTTCATCTGATTCCGGGTCAGGCATCATTGTCCGATGCCACTGTACATTTAGGACATGGCAATGTGTAGCTTATCGTTACTGTGTTGGTGTATGGGTATTGCTTGCCATGTCATGTTGATGTTTGGCAGGGTTTGAGTGACATGACAGTGATGGCCATGGCCTGTTTTGCAGGTGTGTGTGATGCACACCTTGCATGTCCGGGTCATCCGCTTCTCAGAGCAACTAGCTGGGGGTAGATTTCTCTCCGCAGCAGGGCCCTCCCCCTGGAACAGACTTCCTGCCTGACTTGAACTTGAGGGGAACCATCTCCAGTTCTGGAAGCGCCTCAAGACCTTCCTCTTTGCTTCTGCTTACTCTCTGCCTCTCCCTTGCAGAATTCTTCACTGGAACTGCACAGGAGCTGCAACTGGGCCACTCTCACCGACCTCGGTCCCTGGCCCAGCCACTCTCCACTTGCACTGCCTCCCTGGCAACCCCTGCACTGCAGTACTGTCTCTCTATCCCTACAGCCCTCCCTTCCCAGCACTTGTCTGCACTTACCTTTGCAGTTGCCACCAGCCGACCTATGTATTATTTTTTTGGGCTACTTCCCCTGTACTGGACTCCCCCCCACGCTTCCCCTTGCACTTTTCCCTTCCCCCTACCCCTGCACTTGCACAATCTCAATGACACCTGGCCTAGTAGTACCGTTGTCTGTCTTCCCTTGTTCCCCCCTCCCTGCCTCATTGCGCCTTGAAATACTTGTGTATGGCCCATATCATGTCATATGTCATATGTGTGCCTTTTGGTCACACAGGATAGCTTGTGTTTAAGTAGCTAGGGATGCAGACGATGTGGCACTTCCATGGCAACTATCTCAGGGTGGTAGGGTTGTGACAGTTGACTGTCTCTTTGTCATCATCGATTGTCACCTGGTATGTGCCAGGCCTGTGTGCACTCCGCAGGGGTGGGAGTTTAGGTGAAAAATGTGGCCACAAGCTGGGTCTGGGCTTCCTCGCCACGTGCCCTGTCCCCTCCCATGGGCAGCGCCTGTGCCTGTGGTTGGGGATGTGGGGGCACCACCATGTCCACCGGGACGCCCTGCCGTGTTGCAACATTGTACAGGACACATGCTGCCACAATGATCCTGCACACTACTGGTGGTGCATAGAGTAGTTGCCCACCAGAGCGCTCAAGGGAGCGGAAACGTGACTTGAGCACTCCGAATGTGCGCTCCACTATGCCCCTGGTTGCAATATGGGCGGCATTGTATCTTACCTGGGGTGGTGTGGTGGGGTTCCGGATTGGCGTCATCATGTGGTTGCTCAGAGGGTAGGCACTGTCCCCTGGGGAGGTGATAATAGTTGAGATCATTAGGGTTTGGATATTTGTCTGTGTGTGACTTGCATGCATGTGCAAGGGCATTTGTACTGACCTAGGAGCCATGTGTCGCCATGCTGCCCAGCTTCCAGGGCCCGGCTCAGGGCGGACATTCTGTATATGAAACTGTCATGGGTGGAGCCAGGGTAGTTTTCATAGACAGAGGTGATGATTCCCTTTGCATCACATACCACCTGTACATTGATGGAATGCCAGTGCTTGCGGTTTCGGTAGATTTGCTCAGTGGCCCTAGGTGGACGTAGGGCCACATGGGTGCAATCTATGGCACCGAGCACTTTGGGGAAGTGTGCCACCCTGAAAAAATCCAGGACAACGGCCTGCCTTTCTGCAGGTGTTCTGGGCATGTATATGTGCCTGCGGACTGAGGGGCGCGCTGTCATGATTGCCAGTACCTGGTGTAGGCAGCGTGACTGCGTGGCCTGTGAGACCCCCCCCACTATGGCAGTGGTCCGCTGAAATGACCCAGTGGCCAAAAAATGCAGGACATTGAGCAGCTTCTCCAAGGGGCTCAATGCTTGGGAGCAAAGGGTGGGGGATGTGAGGTCAACTTCCCACTCCCTGACCAGGTCTAGGATGATATGGGGTGGAAACCTATACCTGCCGTAGACCTGGTCCTCAGGCATCCCAAAAAGGCTTGTCCGTGGTGCGAAAATGCGTGCCCTGGCTATTCCCCTCCTCCTGCGGTGTCCCACGATCAGTGCAGCGACAAATGGGGCATTCATCGTAGCTGTATATACGCGTTTGTTGTTTGCGTGCACTTTTATGCTGTGCGCGGGGACGCCTCCGCCTGCCTTCGTGTGGGCGGACGCGTTGACGCCTGTGCACGTCTGTTGCCGTGCGCGGGTTTCCCGTATTCGGATACGTGGTAAGACTGTAGGTCCGAGTGTCATCGCGTGTGATCGGAGGGGAGTGAGCGTACACGCGATTGGCCTGGGTACGTGTGTTTCGGGGTGTGCGGGAAGTTCCACACACGATTAGCCTGGGTACGTGTGTTCCGGGGTGCCGGGAACTTTCACACGCGATTGGTGGAAATCCACGTGTGTTCTGTCATCAATGAGGGAAACACTCACGCGCTAAGGGCCTTTGGTCCAATGAAATCGCATATGCGTGCTGCCGTGCATACGCGCTAAGGGCCTTTCCTCATATTACACGCGGACGTGCAGTTTTCCACGCGCGCTGAAATGCCCATGCACATCTGTACGCATCACGTCACAGGGGCGCTTGCGCTTGAGGGGCCTTCTGTCCAATGAAAATGCATATGCGTGCTGACGCGCTTACGTGCTAAGGGCCTTTCCTCGAATTACACGCTGACGTGCAGATTTTTCACGTGCCAAATCACTCCGTATCAAGCTGGCCACGCGTAAGCACACGGAAGACCACGCTCCTGCCCAGAAGGCCGAACTACTGCCCCCCAGAACCCTGAGCACGCTCCCACCTGCCATCTGCTGCTTCCTGACTGCCTGCTGCCCACGTGCCCTGCCATTTGCTGCCTGCACATCAGCCGGGGGTGCTGTTGCTGTGACCACCCCTGCTGGAACCGAAGACTCCCGACTGGGATTCCATCGCTCCACAGCCCAGCCCCAGGACCCAGTTGCCCACCCACTCCTGCCTCTGGGGTTGTCATGTCGGGGCAAACACCATCTGAGACCACTGACAACCCCCGGCCAGAGAGGCAGAGGGGCACCAGCTTCAGTGCCACCGAAGTTGGTGGCCTGGTGGAGCAAGTCCTGGGGCAGTATGATGCCCTCTTCGGAAGTTCCCGCGCCGACAAGGAAGGACGGACTCGGATCTGGACTGACATCGTGACTGCCATCAACGCGGAGGGAGTGGCTGTCCGCGACTTACAACATGTCAAGAAGCGCTGGGAGGACTTCAGGTCCAGGACCCTGAATAAGGCCCAGCGCCTCTTGAAGGCAGCGGATGCCAAGGGGCGCCGGGGCCACTTGTCGGAAGAACAGATGAGGGTCTTGGAACACATATCCCCAGCGCTCCACGTCCAGGTCCTTGAGAGGCAGACCCGTCTGGAGTCGAGCAGTGAGTGTACATGCATCCTGATTGTGAGCAGTGCGTGTGGTGATTATTCAGTAGTGTGCAGGTTGCACATCTGTTTGTATGGGGTCGAGTATGGGTGGGGGTGTACAGGCCGTGGGGCTAACACATGCGAGGGATGGAATGTGTGAGACATGGATGGTGCTTGTGTGTGTAGGCTTGCATGCCAAATGCAGTTGTGTGGGCACACATGTTTGGATGAATGTGTATGTAAGTAGACATGTCCGTGATGTCACGCATGTATGTTGTTTTCGGCTGCATGTATCAGCACTGTGTACATGTGCATGTGTGTGTATTTGACAAGGGTGCAACAGTGATGCAACATGGATGCATGTGACAGCGGTATGTGGAAGCCTAATTAGCAGATGTGACATGGATGCCCGTCTGAACACTGCGACACTTGGCAGAGGTGTACACATGCATGCAAGTGTGGTGGTGTGTGTACATGTGTGGTGCCTTTCCTTTGTTGCATGTGATGTCTGGCTCACCTTTGGCTGCTCATGCTGTTGTATGTGTATGTATGGTGCTGGCAGTTGCGATATGGCTGTGGTATGGCTCATGTGTGCGAGTTGAAATGACATGTGTGTTGGGGATTGTGATGACATGTCTGAGGTTTGCCAATGCCACTCATGTACAACTGTCATGTGTGTATGTGTCCATTGTACAGTGCCCTGATGCCTGTGTTTTGTTTCGCCCTGTCTGCAGCGTCAACTGATGAAGAGGGCGGAGAAGGTGCTGTGGAGCACAGCGGCGGGGATCCCACCGCCAGCCGGAGACGCAAGGCCCGGCTCCCCTCCCATGTTGTGCTCTCGTCGGGGAGTGAGGAGTCCGGTGCCACGTCCCAGGCCGCAGCTGCCGGGGGGAGGTCCAAGAGGCGGAGGTTGGAGTTGGACTCCTTGGCAGCAGAAGGGGCAGCTGGGACCCCACAGGGCCCAACAGGGGAAGATGGCACGGAGTCATCCAGGTTGGTGGGGATTTGGTGGAGGAGGAGGCCGTGCAAGCACCAGAGATGGGGTCTGGAGGTGGGGATCCCACTGGCACTAGTGGTGCAGTGCAGGACCAGGGACAGGAGGCAGCACAGGCCGCCGCGGAGGTGCCTGTGTGTAATCCTGTCCCTGATCCTGTCCCTGCATCATCTTGCACCAGCAGGGATGCCTACGTCCAGACCCGTTTTCAGGCAGGGGATGAGCTCAGGTCAACTGGCCTTCCTCTGCCTGCGGATGTGGCTATCCGGGTCTGGGTTGAGCCTGTCCTGGCTGGTGTGGCGTTGCGTCAACGGGCCATTCGAGGTGACCTGCAGTCTTTTCATGAGGAGACTCCACGTCATCTCGAATGGCTCGTTGACAATGTCAGCCTGCTGGGACAGGTCACCCAGGCCGGATTCCTCCGTCTGATGGGGCTTGCTACGACCCCCTCCTCAACTGGACCCCCTACGTGCCAGTCATCCTCCGTGCCATCTTCCCACCCATCAGTCACCTGGGTGCCCTGTGGAGCTGCCTCTGACGGTGCGGCCAGGCTGGTGGAGGAGGCATCCCTGCCACAGTCGGGAGTCGGACGTCCAGCAGGGGTGGCCACATCTACGACTGCACCCCAGCCGGCGGAGGATGTGCAGGCAGCAGGAGGCAGTGCACGGGCAGAGACACAGCAGCAGCAGCAACGTGGTGGGAGCCATGAAGGCTCGGGGCCCTCAACATCGGAGGGGCAGGCATCGGCCGGAGGGCAGGAGGACCCAGGACAGAGAGTGTCTTCCGTGTGGCAGCGGTTGGGCCACGCCATAGATGCGGAGCGGCTGCGGGCAGAAGAGGCACGGCTCACAATGGTCAGGGCGGAGAACTCCATGCGGAGGGCCCTGAGGCGGGCCGAGTGCCTCGAGGCAATCCGCAGGGGTTTGGAGGTGGACACATCGACTGCCCTGCGGACCCTCGGGGCCATGGAGGAGGACCGCCTCCGGGACATTGAGGAGGAGTTTGATGATGCCCTGGCCCGGGACATCCACAAGTGAGCCGTGAAACTAGCCCGCTGCCCTTCTACATAGTTATGTAGGTAGTGTTAGGTTTCATTTTAGTTTTGATTTTATTTGGACCTTTCGGACATTGGCCACATTTTTGTATACAGTTTATTTTATTAGTTAGTGTAGTTCGATAGGTTTCCTTTCTTTTGTTGGGGTAATGGACCCTGGCTTGTTCCCATGTACATAGTTCACTGTTGGATTGTATTTTTTTTTCACATTTTAACCATGGAGCAATGGCTTTCTTTTTTATTTCCCATTGGATTTTGTTTTGTGGACATTGACTTTGGACAACATTACTTTGGAATTTTATTTTTGGTTTTGCTTTTTTTCACGGACATGCTTCTTTTCATTTTTGTACATTCACTTTCTGTTTCTTCATTTTTGATTCTATTTATGTTTCCTTTAATACATATTTTTTTTGGTGAACTTCAATGTGTGGTATCTCATTGGTTTCATGCATTTCATGATATGTGTTTTGAGATTCACTGACACCCATTGGGTGTATGTGAGGGAAATGTGTTTGTTTCGGAACTTGCAATTGGTGTTCTGTGATGTAATTGCAAATTATGAGTGGGTGGATGCAATACTCGGGTGGGTGTTTTGCATTTGGAGGCTGACCATAGGAACCAGGGATCTGGATTGTGATGACATGTTGGCTGGGGAACATGAGTTGCACATGGGTGGGGGCCTGCTGGCAGGTGCCCCACAGTGCTCGGGGGTGGGGGTGCTGGGAGACATGGGTGGGGGCCTGGTGGTGGGTGCCCCTGGTGGCTGGGGGGTGGGGGTGGTGGGAGACATGGGTGGGGGCCTGGTGGTGGGTGCCCCTGCACTGCTGGGGGGTGGGGGTGCTGGGAGACATGGGTGGGGGCCTGGTGGAGGCTGCCCCTGCACTGCTGGAGGAGTGGGGATGGTGGGAGACATGGGTGGGGGCCTGGTGGAGGCTGCCCCTGGTGGCTGGGGGGTGGGGGTGCTGGGAGACATGGGTGGGGGCCTGGTGGAGGCTGCCCCAGCACTGCTGGGGGGGTGGGGTGGTGGGAGACATGGGTGGGGGCCTGGTGGTGGGTGCCCCACAGTGCTGGGGGGGCGGGGGGTGGTGGGAGACATGGGTGGGGGCCTGGTGGAGGCTGCCCCTGGAGGCTGGGGGGTGGGGGTGGTGGGAGACATGGGTGGGGGCCTGGTGGTGGGTGCCCCTGGTGGCTGGGGGGTGGGGGTGGTGGGTGACATGGGTGGGGGCCTGGTGGAGGCTGCCCCTGCACTGCTGGGGGGTGGGGGTGGTGGGAAACATGGGTGGGGGCCTGGTGGAGGCTGCCCCTGGTGACTGGGGGGTGGGGGTGGTGGGAGACATGGGTGGGGGCCTGATGGAGGCTGCCCCTGCACTGCTGGGGGGTGGGGGTGGTGGGGAACATGAGTTGGACACGGGTGGGGGCCTGGTGGGGGCTACCCCTGGTGGCTGGGGGGTGGGGGTGCTGGGAGACATGGGTGGGGGTGCTGGGAGACATGGGTGGGGGCCTGGTGGCGGGTGCCCCTGAACTGCTGGGGGGTGGGGGGTGGGAGACATGGGTGGGGGCCTGGTGGAGGCTGCCCCTGGTGGCTGGGGGGTGGGGGTGCTGGGAGACATGGGTGGGGGCCTGGTGGTGGGTGCCCCTGCACTGCTGGGGGGTGGGGGGGTGGGAGACATGGGTGAGGGCCTGGTGGAGGCTGCCCCTGGTGGCTGGGGGGTGGGGGTGGTGGGGAACATGAGTAGGACATGGGTGGGGGCCTGCTGGCAGGTGCCCCACAGTGCTGGGGGGTGGGGGTGGTGGGAGACATGGGTGGGGGCCTGGTGGAGGGTGCCCCTGGTGGCTGGGGGGTGGGGGTGGTGGGAGACATGGGTGGGGGCCTGGTGGTGGGTGCCCCTGCACTGCTGGGGGGTGGGGGTGCTGGGAGACATGGGTGGGGGCCTGGTGGAGGCTGCCCCTGCACTTCTGGGGGAGTGGGGATGGTGGGAGACATGGGTGGGGGCCTGGTGGAGGCTGCCCCTGGTGGCTGGGTGGTGGGGGTGCTGGGAGACATGGGTGGAGGCCTGGTGGAGGCTGCCCCTGCACTGCTGGGGGTGGGAGTGCTGGGAGACATGGGTGGGGGCCTGGTGGAGGCTGCCCCTGGTGGCTGGGGGTGGGGGTGGAGTGAGACATGGGTGAGGGCCTGGTGGAGGCTGCCCCTGCACTGCTGGGGGGGTGGGGGTGGTGGGAGACATGGGTGGGGGCCTGGTGGTGGGTGCCCCACAGTGCTGGGGGGGGTGGGGGTGGTGGGAGACATGGGTGGGGGCCTGGTGGAGGCTGCCCCAGGTGGCTGGGGGGTGGGGGTGGTGGGAGACATGGGTGGGGGCCTGGTGGTGGGTGCCCCTGGTGGCTGGGGGGTGGGGGTGGTGGGAGACATGGGTGGGGGCCTGGTGGAGGCTGCCCCTGCACTGCTGGGGGGTGGGGGTGGTGGGAGACATGGGTGGGGGCCTGGTGGAGGCTGCCCCTGGTGACTGGGGGGTGGGGGTGGTGGGAGACATGGGTGAGGGCCTGGTGGAGGCTGCCCCTGCACTGCTGGGGGGTGGGGGTGGTGGGGTACATGAGTTGGACACGGGTGGGGGCCTGGTGGGGGCTACCCCTGGTGGCTGGGGGGTGGGGGTGCTGGGAGACATGGGTGGGGGCCTGGTGGCGGGTGCCCCTGAACTGCTGGGGGGTGGGGGGGTGGGAGACATGGGTGGGGGCCTGGTGGAGGCTGCCCCTGGTGGCTGGGGGGTGGGGGTGCTGGGAGACATGGGTGGGGGCCTGGTGGTGGGTGCCCCTGCACTGCTGGGGGGGGTGGGAGACATGGGTGAGGGCCTGGTGGAGGCTGCCCCTGGTGGCTGGGGGGTGGGGGTGGTGGGGAACATGAGTTGGACATGGGTGGGGGCCTGCTGGCAGGTGCCCCACAGTGCTGGGGGGTGGGGGTGGTGGGAGACATGGGTGGGGGCCTGGTGGAGGGTGCCCCTGGTGGCTGGGGGTGCAGCGGGACATGCGTTGGTGGGCAGTAGTGCAAGTTGACATGTGGGTTGGCTGGGGGGCATGGGCATGATGGCTGGGGTGCCTGCAGGACATGTGCAGGGTAGGCCCCTGTGGTGTGAGTCACCTGCAGGGGCCGTGGAGGGTGTAGAGGGAACACCTGGGAGGAGCCACACGTGCAATTCAGGTGTGCTGCTCCCCGCGCACCCCGAAATACACATACCCTGATGAGATTGCGTGTGTAACTTCCCGCAAACCCCCGAAATAAACGTACCCTGATGAGATTGCGTGTGTAACTACCCGCGCACCCCCGAAATACACGTACCCTGATGTGATCGCGTGTGTAACTTCCCGCGCACCCCCGAAATACACGTACCCCGCTCAATCGCGTGTGTAACTTCCCGCGCACCCCCGAAATACACGTACCCCGCTCAATCGCGTGTGTGACTTCCCGCGCACCCCCGAAATACACGTACCCCGCTCGATCGCATGTGTTGCTTCCCGCGGCCCCCCCGCAATACACGTGCCCCGCTCGCACAGGCCCAATTGCTGTATGTTGCCACTTTTGTGATGCGCTGGGACTCTACCGCCTGCCTTCGTGTGGCCGACGTGTTTCAGCTTGTGCGTGTCTTTGGCTGTGCGTGGCTTTGCCCTATTCGATTCTACGAATACGTGTGGTTCGAGTGCGTGTGGGCGTTCCGTCTGCTTCCCTGCAGTACATCCCCAGTTACGCCCTTATTTTCGCGCGATGTTCCCCATTCCGCGCATTGCGCCCCGTGTCCCGCCCACTTTCTGGTGTATGCTCCGAGGTTGTGTCATCATCGATTGTCACCTGGTATGTGCCAGGCCTGTGTGCACTCCGCAGGGGTGGGAGTTTAGGTGAAAAATGTGGCCACAAGCTGGGTCTGGGCTTCCTCGCCACGTGCCCTGTCCCCTCCCATGGGCAGCGCCTGTGCCTGTGGTTGGGGATGTGGGGGCACCACCATGTCCACCGGGACGCCCTGCCGTGTTGCAACATTGTACAGGACACATGCTGCCACAATGATCCTGCACACTACTGGTGGTGCATAGAGTAGTTGTCCACCAGAGCGCTCAAGGGAGCGGAAACGTGACTTGAGCACTCCGAATGTGCGCTCCACTATGCCCCTGGTTGCAATATGGGCGGCATTGTATCTTACCTGGGGTGGTGTGGTGGGGTTCCGGATTGGCGTCATCATGTGGTTGCTCAGAGGGTAGGCACTGTCCCCTGGGGAGGTGATAATAGTTGAGATCATTAGGGTTTGGATATTTGTCTGTGTGTGACTTGCATGCATGTGCAAGGGCATTTGTACTGACCTAGGAGCCATGTGTCGCCATGCTGCCCAGCTTCCAGGGCCCGGCTCAGGGCGGACATTCTGTATATGAAACTGTCATGGGTGGAGCCAGGGTAGTTTTCATAGACAGAGGTGATGATTCCCTTTGCATCACATACCACCTGTACATTGATGGAATGCCAGTGCTTGCGGTTTCGGTAGATTTGCTCAGTGGCCCTAGGTGGACGTAGGGCCACATGGGTGCAATCTATGGCACCGAGCACTTTGGGGAAGTGTGCCACCCTGAAAAAATCCAGGACAACGGCCTGCCTTTCTGCGGGTGTTCTGGGCATGTATATGTGCCTGCGGACTGAGGGGCGCGCTGTCATGATTGCCAGTACCTGGTGTAGGCAGCGTGACTGCGTGGCCTGTGAGACCCCCCCCACTATGGCAGTGGTCCGCTGAAATGACCCAGTGGCCAAAAAATGCAGGACATTGAGCAGCTTCTCCAAGGGGCTCAATGCTTGGGAGCAAAGGGTGGGGGATGTGAGGTCAACTTCCCACTCCCTGACCAGGTCTAGGATGATATGGGGTGGAAACCTATACCTGCCGTAGACCTGGTCCTCAGGCATCCCAAAAAGGCTTGTCCGTGGTGCGAAAATGCGTGCCCTGGCTATTCCCCTCCTCCTGCGGTGTCCCACGATCAGTGCAGCGACAAATGGGGCATTCATCGTAGCTGTATATACGCGTTTGTTGTTTGCGCGCACTTTTATGCTGTGCGCGGGGACGCCTCCGCCTGCCTTCGTGTGGGCGGACGCGTTGACGCCTGTGCACGTCTGTTGCCGTGCGCGGGTTTCCCGTATTCGGATACGTGGTAAGACTGTAGGTCCGAGTGTCATCGCGTGTGATCGGAGGGGAGTGAGCGTACACACGATTGGCCTGGGTACGTGTGTTTCGGGGTGCGCGGGAAGTTCCACACACGATTAGCCTGGGTACGTGTGTTCCGGGGTGCCGGGAACTTTCACACGCGATTGGTGGAAATCCACGTGTGTTCTGTCATCAATGAGGGAAACACTCACGCGCTAAGGGCCTTTGGTCCAATGAAATCGCATATGCGTGCTGCCGTGCATACGCGCTAAGGGCCTTTCCTCATATTACACGCGGACGTGCAGTTTTCCACGCGCGCTGAAATGCCCATGCACATCTGTACGCATCACGTCACAGGGGCGCTTGCGCTTGAGGGGCCTTCTGTCCAATGAAAATGCATATGCGTGCTGACGCGCTTACGTGCTAAGGGACTTTCCTCGAATTACACGCTGACGTGCAGATTTTTCACGTGCCAAATCACTCCGTATCAAGCTGGCCACGCGTAAGCACACGGAAGACCACGCTCCTGCCCAGAAGGCCGAACTACTGCCCCCCAGAACCCTGAGCACGCTCCCACCTGCCATCTGCTGCTTCCTGACTGCCTGCTGCCCACGTGCCCTGCCATTTGCTGCCTGCACATCAGCCAGGGGTGCTGTTGCTGTGACCACCCCTGCTGGAACCGAAGACTCCCGACTGGGATTCCATCGCTCCACAGCCCAGCCCCAGGACCCAGTTGCCCACCCACTCCTGCCTCTGGGGTTGTCATGTCGGGGCAAACACCATCTGAGACCACTGACAACCCCCGGCCAGAGAGGCAGAGGGGCACCAGCTTCAGTGCCACCGAAGTTGGTGTCCTGGTGGAGCAAGTCCTGGGGCAGTATGATGCCCTCTTCGGAAGTTCCCGCGCCGACAAGGAAGGACGGACTCGGATCTGGACTGACATCGTGACTGCCATCAACGCGGATGGAGTGGCTGTCCGCGACTTACAACATGTCAAGAAGCGCTGGGAGGACTTCAGGTCCAGGACCCTGAATAAGGCCCAGCGCCTCTTGAAGGCAGCGGATGCCAAGGGGCGCCGGGGCCACTTGTCGGAAGAACAGAAGAGGGTCTTGGAACACATATCCCCAGCGCTCCACGTCCAGGTCCTTGAGAGGCAGACCCGTCTGGAGTCGAGCAGTGAGTGTACATGCATCCTGATTGTGAGCAGTGCGTGTGGTTATTATTCAGTAGTGTGCAGGTTGCACATCTGTTTGTATGGGGTCGAGTATGGGTGGGGGTGTACAGGGCCGTGGGGCTAACACATGCGAGGGATGGAATGTGTGAGACATGGATGGTGCTTGTGTGTGTAGGCTTGCATGCCAAATGCAGTTGTGTGGGCACACATGTTTGGATGAATGTGTATGTAAGTAGACATGTCTGTGATGTCACGCATGTATGTTGTTTTCGGCTGCATGTATCAGCACTGTGTACATGTGCATGTGTGTGTATTTGACAAGGGTGCAACAGTGATGCAACATGGATGCATGTGACAGCGGTATGTGGAAGCCTAATTAGCAGATGTGACATGGATGCCCGTCTGAACACTGCGACACTTGGCAGAGGTGTACACATGCATGCAAGTGTGGTGGTGTGTGTACATGTGTGGTGCCCTTCCTTTGTTGCATGTGATGTCTGGCTCACCTTTGGCTGCTCATGCTGTTGTATGTTTATGGATGGTGCTGGCAGTTGCGATATGGCTGTGGTATGGCTCATGTGTGCGAGTTGAAATGACATGTGTGTTGGGGATTGTGATGACATGTCTGAGGTTTGCCAATGCCACTCATGTACAACTGTCATGTGTGTATGTGTCCATTGTACAGTGCCCTGATGCCTGTGTTTTGTTTCGCCCTGTCTGCAGCGTCAACTGATGAAGAGGGCGGAGAAGGTGCTGTGGAGCACAGCGGCGGGGATCCCACCGCCAGCCGGAGACGCAAGGCCCGGCTCCCCTCCCATGTTGTGCTCTCGTCGGGGAGTGAGGAGTCCGGTGCCACGTCCCAGGCCGCAGCTGCCGGGGGGAGGTCCAAGAGGCGGAGGTTGGAGTTGGACTCCTCGGCAGCAGAAGGGGCAGCTGGGACCCCACAGGGCCCAACAGGGGAAGATGGCACGGAGTCATCCAGGTTGGTGGGGATTTGGTGGAGGAGGAGGCCATGCAAGCACCAGAGATGGGGTCTGGAGGTGGGGATCCCACTGGCGCTAGTGGTGCAGTGCAGGACCAGGGACAGGAGGCAGCACAGGCCACCGCGGAGGTGCCTGTGTGCAATCCTGTCCCTGATCCTGTCCCTGCATCATCTTGCACCAGCAGGGATGCCTACGTCCAGACCCGTTTTCAGGCAGGGGATGAGCTCAGGTCAACTGGCCTTCCTCTGCCTGCGGATGTGGCTATCCGGGTCTGGGTTGAGCCTGTCCTGGCTGGTGTGGCGTTGCGTCAACGGGCCATTCGAGGTGACCTGCATTCTTTTCATGAGGAGACTCCACGTCATCTCGAATGGCTCGTTGACAATGTCAGCCTGCTGGGACAGGTCACCCAGGCCGGATTCCTCTGTCTGATGGGGCTTGCTACGACCCCCTCCTCAACTGGACCCCCTACGTGCCAGTCGTCCTCCGTGCCATCTTCACACCCATCAGTCACCTGGGTGCCCTGTGGAGCTGCCTCTGACGGTGCGGCCAGGCTGGTGGAGGAGGCATCCCTGCCACAGTCGGGAGTCGGACGTCCAGCAGGGGTGGCCACATCTACGACTGCACCCCAGCCGGCGGAGGATGTGCAGGCAGCAGGAGGCAGTGCACGGGCAGAGACACAGCAGCAGCAGCAACGTGGTGGGAGCCATGAAGGCTCGGGGCCTTCAACATCAGAGGGGCAGGCATCGGCCGGAGGGCAGGAGGACCCAGGACAGAGAGTGTCTTCCGTGTGGCAGCGGTTGGGCCACGCCATAGATGCGGAGCGGCTGCGGGCAGAAGAGGCACGGCTCACAATGGTCAGGGCGGAGAACTCCATGCGGAGGGCCCTGAGGCGGGCCGAGTGCCTCGAGGCAATCCGCAGGGGTTTGGAGGTGGACACGCCGACAGCCCTGCGGACCCTCGGGGCCATGGAGGAGGACCGCCTCCGGGACATTGAGGAGGAGTTTGATGATGCCCTGGCCCGGGACATCCACAAGTGAGCCGTGAAACTAGCCCGCTGCCCTTCTACATAGTTATGTAGGTAGTGTTAGGTTTCATTTTAGTTTTGATTTTATTTGGACCTTTCGGACATTGGCCACATTTTTGTATACAGTTTATTTTATTAGTTAGTGTAGTTCGATAGGTTTCCTTTCTTTTGTTGGGGTAATGGACCCTGGCTTGTTCCCATGTACATAGTTCACTGTTGGATTGTATTTTTTTTTCACATTTTAACCATGGAGCAATGGCTTTCTTTTTTATTTCCCATTGGATTTTGTTTTGTGGACATTGACTTTGGACAACATTACTTTGGAATTTTATTTTTGGTTTTGCTTTTTTTCACGGACATGCTTCTTTTCATTTTTGTACATTCACTTTCTGTTTCTTCATTTTTGATTCTATTTATGTTTCCTTTAATACATATTTTTTTTGGTGAACTTCAATGTGTGGTATCTCATTGGTTTCATGCATTTCATGATATGTGTTTTGAGATTCACTGACACCCATTGGGTGTATGTGAGGGAAATGTGTTTGTTTCGGAACTTGCAATTGGTGTTCTGTGATGTAATTGCAAATTATGAGTGGGTGGATGCAATACTGGGGTGGGTGTTTTGCATTTGGAGGCTGACCATAGGAACCAGGGATCTGGATTGTGATGACATGTTGGCTGGGGAACATGAGTTGCACATGGGTGGGGGCCTGCTGGCAGGTGCCCCACAGTGCTCGGGGGTGGGGGTGCTGGGAGACATGGGTGGGGGCCTGGTGGTGGGTGCCCCTGGTGGCTGGGGGGTGGGGGTGGTGGGAGACATGGGTGGGGGCCTGGTGGTGGGTGCCCCTGCACTGCTGGGGGGTGGGGGTGCTGGGAGACATGGGTGGGGGCCTGGTGGAGGCTGCCCCTGCACTGCTGGGGGAGTGGGGATGGTGGGAGACATGGGTGGGGGCCTGGTGGAGGCTGCCCCTGGTGGCTGGGGGGTGGGGGTGCTGGGAGACATGGGTGGGGGCCTGGTGGAGGCTGCCCCAGCACTGCTGGGGGGGTGGGGGTGGTGGGAGACATGGGTGGGGGCCTGGTGGTGGGTGCCCCACAGTGCTGGGGGGGCGGGGGGTGGTGGGAGACATGGGTGGGGGCTTGGTGGAGGCTGCCCCTGGAGGCTGGGGGGTGGGGGTGGTGGGAGACATGGGTGGGGGCCTGGTGGTGGGTACCCCTGGTGGCTGGGGGGTGGGGGTGGTGGGTGACATGGGTGGGGGCCTGGTGGAGGCTGCCCCTGCACTGCTGGGGGGTGGGGGTGGTGGGAGACATGGGTGGGGGCCTGGTGGAGGCTGCCCCTGGTGACTGGGGGGTGGGGGTGGTGGGAGACATGGGTGGGGGCCTGATGGAGGCTGCCCCTGCACTGCTGGGGGGTGGGGGTGGTGGGGAACATGAGTTGGACACGGTTGGGGGCCTGGTGGGGGCTACCCCTGGTGGCTGGGGGGTGGGGGTGCTGGGAGACATGGGTGGGGGTGCTGGGAGACATGGGTGGGGGCCTGGTGGCGGGTGCCCCTGAACTACTGGGGGGCGGGGGGGGTGGGAGACATGGGTGGGGGCCTGGTGGAGGCTGCCCCTGGTGGCTGGGGGGTGGGGGTGGTGGGGAACATGAGTAGGACATGGGTGGGGGCCTGCTGGCAGGTGCCCCACAGTGCTGGGGGGTGGGGGTGGTGGGAGACATGGGTGGGGGCCTGGTGGAGGGTGCCCCTGGTGGCTGGGGGGTGGGGGTGGTGGGAGACATGGGTGGGGGCCTGGTGGTGGGTGCCCCTGCACTGCTGGGGGGTGGGGGTGCTGGGAGACATGGGTGGGGGCCTGGTGGAGGGTGCCCCTGGTGGCTGGGGGGTGGGGGTGGTGGGAGACATGGGTGGGGGCCTGGTGGTGGGTGCCCCTGCACTGCTGGGGGGTGGGGGTGCTGGGAGACATGGGTGGGGGCCTGGTGGAGGCTGCCCCTGCACTGCTGGGGGAGTGGGGATGGTGGGAGACATGGGTGGGGGCCTGGTGGAGGCTGCCCCTGGTGGCTGGGGGGTGGGGGTGCTGGGAGACATGGGTGGAGGCCTGGTGGAGGCTGCCCCTGCACTGCTGGGGGTGGGAGTGCTGGGAGACATGGGTGGGGGCCTGGTGGAGGCTGCCCCTGGTGGCTGGGGGGTGGGGGTGGTGTGAGACATGGGTGAGGGCCTGGTGGAGGCTGCCCCTGCACTGCTGGGGGGGTGGGGGTGGTGGGAGACATGGGTGGGGGCCTGGTGGTGGGTGCCCCACAGTGCTGGGGGGGTGGGGGTGGTGGGAGACATGGGTGGGGGCCTGGTGGAAGCTGCCCCAGGTGGCTGGGGGGTGGGGGTGGTGGGAGACATGGGTGGGGGCCTGGTGGTGGGTGCCCCTGGTGGCTGGGGGGTGGGGGTGGTGGGAGACATGGGTGGGGGCCTGGTGGAGGCTGCCCCTGCACTGCTGGGGGGTGGGGGTGGTGGGAGACATGGGTGGGGGCCTGGTGGAGGCTGCCCCTGGTGACTGGGGGGTGGGGGTGGTGGGAGACATGGGTGAGGGCCTGGTGGAGGCTGCCCCTGCACTGCTGGGGGGTGGGGGTGGTGGGGTACATGAGTTGGACACGGGTGGGGGCCTGGTGGGGGCTACCCCTGGTGGCTGGGGGGTGGGGGTGCTGGGAGACATGGGTGGGGGCCTGGTGGCGGGTGCCCCTGAACTGCTGGGGGGTGGGGGGGTGGGAGACATGGGTGGGGGCCTGGTGGAGGCTGCCCCTGGTGGCTGGGGGGTGGGGGTGCTGGAAGACATGGGTGGGGGCCTGGTGGTGGGTGCCCCTGCACTGCTGGGGGGGTGGGAGACATGGGTGAGGGCCTGGTGGAGGCTGCCCCTGGTGGCTGGGGGGTGGGGGTGGTGGGGAACATGAGTTGGACATGGGTGGGGGCCTGCTGGCAGGTGCCCCACAGTGCTGGGGGGTGGGGGTGGTGGGAGACATGGGTGGGGGCCTGGTGGAGGGTGCCCCTGGTGGCTGGGGGTGCAGCGGGACATGCGTTGGTGGGCAGTAGTGCAAGTTGACATGTGGGTTGGCTGGGGGGCATGGGCATGATGGATGGGGTGCCTGCAGGACATGTGCAGGGTAGGCCCCTGTGGTGTGAGTCACCTGCAGGGGCCGTGGAGGGTGTAGAGGGAACACCTGGGAGGAGCCACACGTGCAATTCAGGTGTGCTGCTCCCCGCGCACCCCGAAATACACATACCCTGATGAGATTGCGTGTGTAACTTCCCGCAAACCCCCGAAATAAACGTACCCTGATGAGATTGCGTGTGTAACTACCCGCGCACCCCCGAAATACACGTATCCTGATGTGATCGCGTGTGTAACTTCCCGCGCACCCCCGAAATACACGTACCCCGCTCAATCGCGTGTGTAACTTCCCGCGCACCCCCGAAATACACGTACCCCGCTCAATCGCGTGTGTGACTTCCCGCGCACCCCCGAAATACACGTACCCCGCTCGATCGCATGTGTTGCTTCCCGCGGCCCCCCCGCAATACACGTGCCCCGCTCGCACAGGCCCAATTGCTGTATGTTGCCACTTTTGTGATGCGCTGGGACTCTACCGCCTGCCTTCGTGTGGCCGACGTGTTTCAGCTTGTGCGTGTCTTTGGCTGTGCGTGGCTTTGCCCTATTCGATTCTATGAATATGTGTGGTTCGAGTGCGTGTGGGCGTTCCGTCTACTTCCCTGCAGTACATCCCCAGTTACGCCCTTATTTTCGCGCGTTGTTCCCCATTCCGCGCGTTGCGCCCCGTGTCCCGCCCACTTTCTGGTGTATGCGCCGAGGTTGTGCGCTTTCACTGTGCGCATCGCGCACGCCTTTCGGGATGTTGCAGTGACTTGTGCGCCATGCACGGGTTTGGCGCACATCCTGAGGTGAACACGCGCAGGGACTTCCATGAATCGCACGCATGCGCGTGCGCCTGTTTTTTTCCGCTTGCGCCTGCTTGCGCCTGCTTGCGCGAAGATTTTTGGCGCACGTTTGTTCCATGAATCGGCCCCTAAATAATTTAGAAAAATCAATCTCAAACACAGCAGGCTTAGAAAAGATGTTAAAATTATCCTTAAATTGCAGAGTAATGCTTAAACGTAACCTTGACGTGGACCAAGGACTAGTTAATGGAGCACTGGGTACAGTTGTTGGCTTTCAAACATACCCACGTGACAACAAAATTCAGTTTGTCAATATACTCTTTGACAAACTTTCAGAAGTAAAACGGATAGGACGCTCAACAGCTAGATTCCTTCTCTTCAAAGATATGTATGTACGCAGAGAACAATTTTCTCTAACTCTTGCATACGCAGTCACGATTCATAAATCACAAGGTCTTACCCTGGACAAAGCGATGATAGATATTGGTAACACAGTCTTTAAAGAAGGCATGAGCTACGTAGCACTATCACGCTTACGTACACTTGACGGTCTATTTCTAATCAACTTTGATGCAAGTAAAGTAAACGCTGATATTCCTTGCATTTTAGAATATAATAGACTTCGCTCACTATACACTCCCCATCTAAACACATATTCTGTTCCACAAAAACTAAAACGTTGTAAAAGAAAACTAAATCAAACAGAAATGCAACAGGACGTCGCTGCAAATCCTCCAAAGAGAGTAAAAGAAACTAATACTTCATCAAGTACCACAAACAAAAAAGAATCAATTAGAGAAAGTAAACCAGGTACTTCTTTAAAGAAGGAAGACAAACTCCAAAAAAAGCAGTTAGATACAGAACTACCTGGACCATCTAAATTCGCAAATATAGTTGGTGTAAGTTGCTATGCAAATGTAGCAATGAATATTCTATTTCAATTACCACCAATTGTTGACAACATTTACTTACACAGTACAGACCCATTGTGTTTGCAAATGTTAGTACTTCACAGAAATGCAGCAAATAATCCTGACAACACATATAGTGTTTTTGGAATAAGACGACAATTGGACTACTGTGCTGGAATGGTTAAATTCACTATAAACTCACAGGAAGATCCACAAGAATTTCTAATGTACTTACTACAAGTACTGGAAAACAAAAACATACCTATAAATGAAATCTTTCAGATTTCATACATGTGGAAACATACATGCACTCTCTGCAACAATGTGACACAAGAAGAAATCCCCAATGAACGCTTCATATATATATCAATACCAAATTGTGAATCCATTCCATTTCAGCAACTTGTACAAAATGCAAACCATGGTAGATTATGCTCTACCTGCAATTCAGATAATCGCTCTACGTTAGTAATACAAACACATAGTAAATACGTAATACTAATGCTTCTACGTTACAATGCAGATGGTATCAAAAACAACTGCAAGCTGACTGGATTCACACATGGTCAAATATCACTTGGTAAGAAAACCTTCACAACAATAGGTATAATCTACCACGCAGGAGCCACAACCAATTCAGGGCACTACACTGCATATATGAAAAAGAAATGTGGATGGTTTGAATGTAATGATAGTACCATTACTCTAAAGCAGAGATTACCAGCAAATCTTACAAACGCTTATTTGATGTTCTTAAAACCAAAATTTGATAAATAAACTGTATTTAAACCTTTAAGTAAATTTGTGTTAAAAAAATATAAACTGTTAGAATACTCCAAAAGCTATCTAACTGCTCAAAGATTCTACAACAACTAATCAGATAAATGAATACCACTAAATTAGACCAAAGAATACACAGTTAGAATACGCCAATTGGTATCTAACTGTCCCAAAATTATAAATTAGTGTTAAAATAATATAAACTGTTAGAATACTCCAAAAGCTATCTAACAGCTCAAAGATTCTACAACAACTAATCAGATAAATGAATACCACTAAATTAGGCCAAAAACCAAAAAATACACAGTTAGAATACGCCAATTGGTATGTAACTGTCCCAAAATTTAACAATATCCAAATAGATAAATCAAAACCACTAAAATATATTAACAAAATAGACAGTTAGAATACGCCAATTGGTATCTAACTGCTCCAAAATTTTATAATATCAAAACAAATGAAGAATCTGTTACTGATCCAAAAATAATACAACAAAGCAAAGTATAAAGCATTAGCCAGAAACAACAAGTGAACACTGAAAACAAACAAACAAATAAACTGTAGCATAACAGAAAAAGGTTTTTTTTTTTTTAATCCAACATGGATTTTTTTTTCTCCCACAGACCCAATGATTTTAGCAACAAATACAGAAACTGAGCAAATTGCACAGTACTCTGATTTGTACTCTACTAAATATGAGGGTCGAAAAAAAATAAAAGTATATTGCTTATACAATGTAATACGTCATTACAAAATACTAATTTCTTTTATCACAGAAATTAAGAAGAAAAACATGGACTCCCATTACTAGACCAAACAGTAAGTATACAATAATAAGGACAACCATAGCAGCATATCACATCCATAGTATCTAATACCTTTGTTCCTTATACATTTGTTTTTCACCCAAAGTTATAAGCAAATATGAATGTGATAAGCTGCGGTGGTTGTTGCCAGGGCATAGAGTCTTGGGTGCATGGCCAAATGGCCATGCACCCAAGACTCTATGCCCTGGCAACAACCACCGCAGCATATCACATCCATAGAGTCAAACATTTCAACTATGATCTATGGGAAACTTTTAATGTCCGCGAACAATGTGAGTGTTCTTAGAACACTTTGAACTTGCCAGCGAACAATACGGACACCGTTTTCAGGACACCCCCTACGAACATTTCAGAACAACGCGATAGTTCTTAGAACACTTTCAACTTAACAACGAACAATACGGACAGCGTCCTAAGGACACCCCCTACGAACATTCCAGGACACCGGGAGTGTTCTTAGAAGCGTCTTCAGAACACCACCATCTTGTTTATTTGCGAACATTTCAGGACACCGCGAGTGTTCTTAGGACACATTCAACTTGACAAAGAACAATACGGACAGCGTCCTCAGGACACCCCCTACGGACACTCCCCGGACACCGCGAGTGTTCTTAGAAGCGTCTTCAGAACACCCCCATTTTGTTTATTTGCGAACATTTCAGGACATCGCGAGTGTTCTTAGGACACATTCAACTTGACAGAGAACAATACGGACAGCGTCCTCAGGACACCCCCTACGAACACTCCCCGGACACCGCAAGTGTTCTTAGAAGCATCTTCAGAACAACCCCATTTTGTTTATTTGCGAACATTTCAGGACACCGCGAGTGTTCTTAGGACACATTCAACTTGACAGAGAACAATACGGACAGCGTCCTCAGGACACCCCCTACGAACACTCCCCGGACACCGCGAGTGTTCTTAGAAGCGTCTTCAGAACACCCCCATTTTGTTTATTTGCGAACATTTCAGGACACCGCGCGTGTTCTTAGAACACATTCAACTTGACAGAGAACAATACGGACAGCGTCCTCAGGACACCCCCTACGAACACTCCCCGGACACTGCGAGTGTTCTTAGAACAGTTTCACTTTGCTTGCGAACAAAACGGACACATATTGACTCCTTAGAACACCCCCTAGTCAGTTTATTTAGAACATTTCAGAACCTCCGTGATGGCTGCAAACAAATCGAACACAAAAAGAACATCTAACACATAAAAAACACAACTTTCATCCTATCTCATACACTCCCACCCTCCCCAAACACTCCTACACACCAACACACTCTACAAAATACACATTTTGAACAAAGTTTCACTGCGCTGTCCGGGGACGTCCGCGAATCCAAGATCGCGTGCGCTACCAAAAAAATCTGACGCGCTTCACGCTCCACGCCGTCCAATCAGCGAACACTTTGCATGTCCGCGAACATCACGCAAGACGATTGGCCAATCAGGACACTTTCCGCGGAGCGAACAGGGAAGTGTGTCCGCAAACCCAACACAGATATCACTAATTTTTTTTGACCTACTTTTTGGTCATTTTAAAAAAAACTACTGGACGGATTTTCACCAAATTTGCAAAAGCACGCTTTCGGGGCCCAAGCCGCTGCTCCTGGTCCAAATTTGGTGGAAATCCGTCCAGCGGTTTGGGCTGTAGGCGCGAGCAAATTTTTTTTCCCATTCACTCTATGGAGAGTGAGTATAATGTATACAAATATGAGCATATAGAGGGAAGGTAGAGTAATAAAAATAAAACTATGAGAAAGTGCTGATAACCATAATGATTATCTTCATGCACAGAAAGGATTGCTCTCTTTCAAGCCTGTGTCTTCCGCTATGTATATGTTTCATATGATGTGACTGGACCCTAAGTCTACAAATATAGTACCTTTTCAATTTTTACTTCCTGACTGTTACTGAAGAAAACTATGTGGCTTCAATATGTCAGTAAAGGATAAAAAGGGAGAGCCAGCCATGTGATGTCATCAGTGATGTCATCAATCACATTTGTGATGTCATCTTTGATGTCCTGGGTGTTAGTGTTAGCAGTGCACGGTGGCGCGAGTTATGGTTGCTTATGTTACCATAACTGCCGAATTTCAGGGGTTTTTCGGTTTTACTTTGAGCCATAACGTCCCTTTAACAAAGTTTTTTCACTGAATTTCATAGGTTTTTAGTAGCGCAACTTAACCATAACGTCCCTTTAACAAAGTTTTTTCACTGAATTTCATAGGTTTTTAGTGCACAACTTAACCATAATATCCCTGGCTTCATATACATGTAACATAGAACATACTAACCCCCTCGTAGTGATTTTCATGTCCGCGGACTACCGCCATGTCCGCGGACACATCGAAAATCTGAGCGTGGTGAATGTAAATTTAAATAGTGTGCCCCATTTCCCCTTTGAAGTTGGCTCTGAAAAGAGACGTTTTTTTTTTTTTTACAGATGCTTGACAGACACCTGTTATTTTGTATTTTTTTTCTTGGTTTTTTTCTTACTTTACTCCTAAAATCTTCACATAATCTTCTCCAAAGCAACCCTTACATTCCAAAATAGAAAGGCATTTCCCGTAAATGATAAAGAAATGCCATCTTCTTTAAAATTAACAGCATTACTGGCATCAATATTCTCATTGTTACAGAAGAACATACCAGCTCTAAGCATGAAGGCACACATGCCTCGGTTGATGACACACCCAGCAATATTTTGCTGAGGACAAAAAACTGAACTATTGTCCCATATTGCCCTAGGTAGTAATCCAGAAAAAATTACTTTTGCATTTGGAAGGATCTTCATTACTGTTTGAACCAAGCGTTCCAAATCAGCCAAAAAAGTAGGGGCACTGACGTTGCCCAAATGGAAAGCACCATAGTGCAAAACTACCACATGCAGACTGTTCATTGTGGCCATATCCTCACAAGCTTGTCCAATTCCCTGTACATTGCAATCAGGCACACTGCTCCACACCACCTCCACTCCTTTCACATCAAGGTTCTTTGCAACATGCATGCATTCAGCGTACTGCTGTAAACCATGCACAAACATATCTCCGAGCACCAACACCCTGACTTTCTCCACTTCTGCCATCTTCACCACACACAGTCTCTTTCAACACAAATCCACAACCTCGACATCTGATTGGCTGATCCGTACAGTCTTCTTTCCATGTTGGATTTCCTGGAAAAACCCAGATGTACCACGCCCTGTCCACGAACAGCCGCGGTGTCCGCGGACGGCGTCCACTTTACTCTCTGTGCCATTCCCTCATTGCATACATCTAAGCAATCACACAATACGAATAACGTCCTCAGAACAACCCCATTTTGTGAATTTTTGAACATTTCAGGACAATTATTATTTCATTATTCAACATATTAACATTACACATATTATACTTTCATCTTGTACTCTGCACACAATGCTATGTTTCTCCATTAGTAGCTCAGTATACTGGATAGAATCCCATAATACAATGCTATTTATATTAATGCATCGTTCAAAGCACTAATAACGGTATGATATTTATTGCAATATCCTTGACACTTTTTTCGCAACATTATAATAAAAATCCCTAGTACACAAATTCCATGAAAAGTACATACACGCGTGATGTCATCAGTGATTTCATCAATGACATTTGCGATGTCATCTTTAATGTCCTGGGTGTTAGTCTTAGCAGTGCACGGTGGTGGCGCCAGTTATTTTTCAAAGCTTACCATAACTTGCGATTTTCAGGGGTCTTTCGGCTGTACTTAGAACCATAACGTCCTTTAAACAAACTTTTTTTAATATCACGCAAACAATATACAAACATGGCGTGCAAAAACCAACTTCTACAGATGGCTTTACACAGAATGTTGCAAAGTAAGAATTTCTGCTCGTTCACAGTGAAGGTCAGCTGCTTCCATTTTTTTCTCGGGCCCCGGAGAGGCTCACAAAGAGGACTATAAGGTTGTATTGTGTTTTGACCTTGACAGACAGACATTGTGATGAAAGACTTCTCTTGAGGGAGTGTTGCTAAAACGTAAGAGAAGATAAAGATGAAATTTCTGAAACGAAACCACTTTTATATATTATATCACTATGCGAAAGATCGTTGGCACACGCGGAGTCATATTTTGGGACTGCACCACTCGTAGACAATGGAAATTGCAATTGTACTGTAAGTTACCCTTTAGATTACTTTATACCAAATATAATTACAATAGCATAGCATTAAAGGCCGCTCAAGTTGAACTTGTTAGTTGAAAGTGGCATAATGTTTTCTACCGCGCACTATCACCGCCGAATTGATCCCCTATCGTTAGAGGGCTCTGAAAAAGGCAGACGACACAGGGTGGGTTAATAGAAATAATTTAACCGGTCTATAGGCGGTCAAGCGCTCTACTCGCTGTGCCACTTCACTGTAGCCTGTCAAGTGGCACAGCGAGTACAGCGCTCGCTTTGACATCCGTGCACAACTTGCTAACGCAAGTTTGAATCCCCGCAAGGCCAAACTCAGCCTTTCATCCTTCCGTGGTCGATAAATGAGCACCACACACCATGGTTAATAATAAGCACCGCTTAGATACCTCATGGTTCTTAGCGCTATATGAATGGGAAAATATTATTATTTTATTATTAACATACTCTGTTGCACTATCTTCGATAGCAAATATTTTCATGCCCTAATAAATAAAATGATGATTTTTAATGAAGATCGGCTGGTGATACTAATTTATGTTTTTTAAAACAGGTATGTGGCTCCATTTTGCCTGTGTCACGATTTACAGACTCCAGCGGATGGGGTCTTCAACAGCCAGGTGCAGGTCCAAATATGCAACTTCATGACCCTCACCATTTTATAGGACAATCGCCAAGGACCAATATGCCCTTACGCGGTACTAGCGGCTACAAACAACATACCAACCAATAGGGTGGTCTAATGGCTCGTTGTTGGAGCAACCTTCCGATTATCACAGCGACCATTTACTGCTTTTATCATAAACCAACAGCCTATCTACCGCAAAGGAACAACGCGTGGCTCCAAATAAACTTTTGCTGATCGACAGCAGAGACAATAGCAAATCGCTGAATATTCACTAAACATTTCATGTGAAATAAATGTACTTTACCAAATGTACAATCCTGCTGTTTACTTTTAATCCACATTTTTTTATATTCTGAATTGTGGCGCACTGAGTTGTAAGCTGATCTAACACTCTCTGTACCGCAAAGGAACATCGCGTGTCTCAACATGAACTTTTGCGGATCGACAACAAAGACAAATGCAAATTGCTGAATATTCTCTAAACATTTGATGTCAAATAAATGTACTTTACAACATTTACAATCTTGCTGTTTGCTTTTAAATCACAGTTTCATATTCCGAATTGTGGCGCGCTGTGTTGTGACATAATGTGTGTTGTCTTCCGGGTTCTGTGTAAAGTCGCGTAGTTCTGGAGACGACTGGGCGCGTTTGATTACGCATCCTGTAACGTCACGGAGAGAGGCGGGGAATATGAATGCTTTGATAATATCAGGCTTAGGGGCGGGAGATATGATTTAGAGTCGCAAAAGCAAGTCAGCCAGGTCAATAGCGCCAGTCATAGGATTATCACATAATGTCGGCGCACACCAGCTGGATTTATCGTTTCTTTAGTGGACAAAAAGTCGGTTGACGCCCCTAGGAAATTGTACTCTTAGCGGACAAAATGAGTGCTCTTAAAACACTTTCACCCTGACAAAGAACAATACAAACAACGTTCTCAGAACACCCCCATTTTGTGTAATTGCAACCATTTCGGGACACTGCGAGTGTTCTTAAAACACATTCAACTAGACAGATTACAATACGGACAGCGTCCTGCGGACACCCCCAGTTTATGTATATACGAACAATTAAGTACACCGCGAGTGTTCATAGCTCATTTTTACCTTCCTTGCGAACAAAAATGACACATACTCAGTCCTCTAAACACCCCACCATTTAGTTTATTTACAAAATGTCAGAACAGCCGTGTTCTCCATGGACAAATCGAACGCAACAAAAACGTCTAGCACATAAAAAAACAAAACATTGAACCTATCCCATACTCCCCCACCCTCCCCAAACACTCTTACACACCAACACACGGCACTAAATACAATTTTTTATCCACGTTTCACTGCGCTGTAAGCGGTCGACTGCGAATACAAGATGGCGGGCGCCACAGAAAATCTGACGCGCTCCACGCCCCTCGCCGTCCAATCAGCGAACACGTCGCATGTCCGCGGACATGACGCAAGGCCATGGGCCAATCGGGGTGCTGTCTGCGGAGCGAACAGGGAAGTCCGTCCGCGAAGCGAACACAGATATCACAAATTTTTTTGCCTTACATTTTGGTCATTTTTAAAAAAAACTACTGGACAGATTTACACCAAATTTACAAAAGCACGCTTTTGGGACCAGGCCGCCGCTCCTGCCGCAAATTTGGTGTAAATCCGTCCAGCGGTTCGGGCTGTAGCCGTGCGCAAAGTTTTTTCCCATTTAGTCTATGGGAAAAAAAAAGTTTTGGGACCCCCCCTATAACTTTTCCCCCCCTGGACGAATCACCACCAAACTTTGCAAAGAAATTCAGGGTGACCCAACTACTTTTTTTGCAAAGTTTGGTGAGGATCCGTCCAGGGAGAGCGAAGTTATAAGCCACCCAAAAAGTGCTCTTCCTATAGAAACAGCAACTTAAACATAACTACATGGCCACTACCGTGGCCATGTAATATATATATTCGGTCAATTGTGAAAAGGTCAATTGTGACCCTTTAAATTCGGTCAATTGTTCATTCGAACATTAGTAAACGAACAATTTGGGTAATACCATTTTTATCAGTACAGAAGTGCTGTTTTGGTGCCATGGCTGGGTGTAAAGCCAGATTGCCGCAACCCAAATATGGTTACATGTCTTTATAACTAATTACGTAACAACGAATGAACATATAACAAAAAATATATAATGACAATATATAATGACAAAAAATAACGCATACTCAAAAAAAATGTACTGTAATCTAAAATTGATCAACATTTGAAAGTACTAGCCTAGGCCACCCACCACCGCAACTTTAATTGTAACCCCAAACCATCCATGACCACATGTGCTAGTTGAAAACAGCTACCAAATGTTCATTAGTGGTTTAGTTGGAAACCATTGCCAACTGCAATGTCTTTACATGATGTAAGTAGCAGATAGAAGGTATGCCTGTCACTGTGACCTCACTGTGACCCCATGTGGCCCCAAGGGTGTTTTGTAAACAATGATTCAAAGAAACAGCTAGGATGCTAGCAATACTCTACAAATAAGTTGTCAGCTTGTAGCTCAAACTGTCTGAATATAACATAAGTAAATGGGCTTGTGTGGTCCTTAAACAAGGATTCAAATGTGCAGAGATTCCGCCTCTTGCTCCGAAGGAATTTGCCAACCAGTTGCTCAGTGTTCTTAAATTCAACAAAGCCAGAAGCTGCAAATAATAAAGCATTAAAACTTCCCATATCAGGAATCTGTGTAAAGCAAAACATTACAGGTCTCTCCAAATGTGTTGTGTAAAAACAAAGTCTTCTCTGTTCAAGTTGGGTGTCAGCACTCCTTACAGAGGCAGTCTAATGGGTATGGCCTTGCACTCAGATGCTCTGCTCAGAACCATGGTTCTCAGGCTGCCAGATGTTTTGTTTAATTCACCTGTCCACTGCCTCTTAGGTGTTGGACTCTCTTCTTGTATCACTGCAAAGTCTCCCTGCCAAATCTGGACCCAAGGTATGGAGGGAGGTTTGAAAGACAAGCATGGGATTACTCCTTTTCAGGTCCTTCTTCAGTATGTCTAACCATGGGTGCCCTTCCATCTCTATTGTCAGAAGCCCCATCACCCTTCTCCTCTCGTATCTACTCTCTCCGCTGAACAAATGTGGTCCTCTAGAACTTCACTAACTAAAGGGTTAGTCGACTGTGTCGCCTCTACAAGAGATGGCCCAGCTGTATACCCCTCTCTAGGTGTTCAACCTCTTCTTCTTTCACCCGATGGTACTATTTGCCTCTGTCTGACAACAACACTTTCTCATCAGATAGTATTTATTTTCCTTCTCATTGCAACTACCTTCTAAGAAGACTGCTCTCTCCTTCCCAAAATTCTCCTCCTTCTTCTCTTTGAATCTCCTCCTTTTCCTCAAAACAAACCCCCAGCTCTCTACTTCTTTCTCTTTAAAGTAACATGTCTCTCCTTCCTTTCCAAATCAGTATCTCCCTCCTTTTACAAGGGTCTTTTCTCTTTATCTGTTTAACAATATTCTTGACTCTCGAATCTGATATCTCTCTCTTGACAAATGTGTCAATTCTAACTCGCCCTGCTGTAATTTCTCCCTTACAGAATATCTCTTTCTTCTCTTTTGCACATGGCACTCATCGCTTTCCTTTCTAAGGTGACATCTTTCTTCCTCTGTTCTTAAACAACATCCTAAATGTCCCTCTTTCTCCTGCAGACCAGAATATTTCTACTGCACCACAGCCTTACTACTACTGCACTCCTCTGGATCAGAATTCTTCTCCTTACTCTCTCAGATAGCCTTTCACCTTTTCCTGCATTTCAGTATCCCCTCCTTCTCCAAACCACTAAGTAGTATCTTCCTCCCCCAACAAGATATTTCCCCTTCTACAGAAGAATCTCCCCCTTTTCCCAAACTGACAAATGAGTCTCCTCACTACTAAAACCTGCCCACTCTTGTGTCACCTCACCATACACCAGGTCTCTTCCTTCAGGCTCATAGATCTTCAGATCTCAACAACTATGGTGTACCAATGTCTGCTGTTCTCCTTCAACCATCACGCCCTAGGAATGTAGCTGACCGGATTTGGCTGGCATTTAATGTCTGATCTCTCCTCCTCTTGGGTGGTGCCAATGGACATTGGTTGCACCTCTATCCTCAGATGGTATTTCTCACCCTCGTCAATACAACTCCCTTCTCAACTTACTTCTCTCTTTCCTTCACAGTTCTCCTCCTTCCCTCTCAAACAAACCTCTTGCCATGTACCACCCTTCAACTTCCTGTTCAAGTTGACAAATCAGTGCATCCCTCTTTTTTCAAGATGTTATCTATCTTGTTCTTCTCTCTATCTTAACCAGAGACTTTTCTTGCCTGCCTGAATTGATATCATCCTCTACACCGACTTCTCAATTTTTCATTTTCCATGTGTTATCTCTCTCTTGCAGAATATATCTTCCTTCTCTTCCCAGATTTTACTCCTCACTTTTTGTTTCCAACGTAATACCTCTCATTTTCTGCTCCCAAACAATAGCTCTTCCCTTTAGCAAATCTGTCTTTGTCTCCAGCCAACTAGAATATTTCCCCTGTGCCACACACTTACTACTCTTACTACTACTACTGCCCCCCTTTAGATCAGAAGCATTCTCCTCACTCACCTCACTTTCTCAGATATTCTTTTTCTTCTTCTGCTCAAACAATATAAATCTCTTTCACCAAAGTACTAATTCTTAGTTTTCACTCCCTAACAACATATGGCATGTTCTCTGCCCGTCCTCCAACACAGACAAATCTATCTCCATGCAGAGGTATCTCCTTCCAGGTCTCCACCTTCGATCTCTCTGCACTCCAGGTCTCATCTCCATAGTTGGGGTCATCCAAGATCTGCAGTTCTTATTTGTCCTGCTCTTCCTATCAATGACATTGGCTGACTGGGATTTACAGAGTACAGACATTCGGAACTCTCTTCCCCCTGGGAAATGCCATAGGACAATGCTTGCATATTGGTTGTGTGGGCAAGGCTACTCTCTAATGGGGCTAAGTGCTTGTAGTAATTTGATTTGAAAGGCTGGCCTGGGGTTAGATAAAGGTATGCTGATATCTTGTATTTCAGAAAGGACATGAAGATGTGCAAGGTCTGCTCACTTCAGCCTCTGCTGCTATTGCCTGCTTTAAGCTGGGTCTGCCTGTTCTGCCAGCGTGTGAATTTGGAGTTGGAAAATCCTCCAAGTATAGGAAGATATTGTTACATTTAAAGTACCTTCGACACAGGGCAACATTATAACTCCCATGAGTCTCACCAAAGCATGAGCTACTGCACTGGTCCCGAAGAAAGTAATGTATTGTTGAGAGGCAGAGGCAGATGAGTACGCCATCCATAGCCACTGCCCGTCCCCGGCCAATACCGCACAGGTGAGAAACGTTACTCACTAAGACAACCTTACCACCCTGGCAGATAAGGCAGGGGATGAAAATAATGTAAAGTACAGATGGCACGAGTAAAACCAAACTAATGTCACTAAATTTCATGTACTTGAATTAGACACGAAGCATACGTGCATTCAATATGAAGAACACGAAACCAAGGTAATATATGCATGTATACATGAAGAATATTAACACGGCATCCATAAGACATGAAGAACACTAACATAAGCAATATATAAGCTCAATGCAACATGAACAACACATGTCTATAACTCACTCACTAACATAGAAACACAACAGTAATGGGCAGCCAGTTTTTCAAAAATGGTGCCACAGAATGCTTCTAATTAAACAAAAGGCCTTAAAGATTCACGAGAACTAAAAATGCTCAATTTACAGAAATACTGATCCATGCAGAGCTCAGACAATTGCTTAGCTGTTACGCTCACCTGATATCCCCGGGGGCGTCTGGAAGGCTCTGAGATCTGGAACCCTGGATGCGTAGTTGCCCAGTGCTGAATAATGAATCTGCAATTACAGAAGGAAGGATTTGTGATAACTGTCTCTAGTGGGTGAATCGCCCACCTCCCTCTGACTGATTCCCTTCCGACTGGGTTCTTTTCTCACCTTAGTTATTTGTAGGGTGAGCTATCCGTCCTGCGTTTCTTGTGCAGGGGCGCTTGACTTTGTTGGCAAGCTGCCAGAGTTGCTTCACTGGTGGAGTACGCCTTCTTTGGGCCCAGGCCTGTTGTGACCCCGAATCTGCTGGTAGGCAGGTAGGTTTGTTAATTGTAAGTCTTTGTTCTCTTTATGGTGGGAATTTGTTAATGTCTTTATCTCCTTCTTTTCAGGTGTGAAGGTCTTGATGCTGGCGTGCCGGATGGAGAGGCACGTTTCTAGGTAAGAGAAAGCACGAAGCGCAGCGCCTTTATTGTCTTTTAAAGCTAACCTATGTTTTCTTCTTCTTCTCCTCACAGGCCGATGTGGTGCTGCAAGTGAATGAGAGCGCGATGAAAAACAGGCCCCCGGAATCCGTTAAGGTAGGTACAGCACTGTGCGGTTGTTTAATATTGAAAGCAAACCTGAATATGACTCTTTTGCTTTGCAGATGTTGCTGTGGTGCTCCGGATGGAAGCATGGCGTAGCGCGATGGAATTCAGGTAAGACTGATGGAATTCGATGTTTTGGAAGCGCGCGTTCTAATATTATTTTTCCCTTTATCGTTATTGCAGGTCACAATGTTCGAACGGCAGCTGTGGTAGCGGTTCGCCAGAAGTCCTTAAGCTAGTACTCACAGGTGAGTGATGTTTCTTCTTCTCTCGGTTTCCACAGATTGCAGCCCAGTTGAGATGTTGAGTGCTGGATGGTGTTTTCCCAGGTAAAACAGAATAATCTTGTTCTTGTTCTTGAAAGATTACAGGAAGATGCTGAAGACCAGGAGATGGACAAAGTGAGCGTCACGCTGCTGGTTGCAGAATAACACGAAGCATGTTCTGCAGTCAGGGTGTGGTTTATAAAGTCCAGGTAAAGTGGTACCAGGAAAAGTAGTTCCAGGCCTGCCACACCCAAAACACTAGACCACAGGGCTTGGTTCTTAGAACTAGACTGTGTGGGTGCTTTCATGTTGGATTTAAAGGCCCATGTACATAAATGGGACCTAGTTTGAACAGCCCTTCCTTCCTACATATGAGCCTAAGGCACCAGGACTGGCTCCAGGAGCCCTTTTGCAGATGTTTTAAGGCCCTCAGGGTTCTGGTGGGAGCCTGCTTGTGGCTCAACCTGGGCCCGCTCAAAGTGGTCATGACATTAGCAGACAAAGCCAAGGTTACTGAGAAATTAAGTAGGGTCCGAACTTCTCAGAGAGAACACGAGATGACTCCCAGGACACATGCCATATATTCATAGATTAATTAGAAGACCAGTTTTTGTAAGCCGGGCGCAGGATAATTATAAGCCCATAGATTCCATGGGAAATGAATCAAGAGTGTCCCCAGTGTTAGAGGAAACCATAACACTTGCACTAATATTAGCTAAAATTCCAATAAATGCTGGGTGAAATAATTCCAAATGCAGTCTCATCACACGTGACTCATAATTGAAGAACACTTTCAATTCATTAGCAAGGAACACAGATAGGACACCAGCCTCGATCCTCGCTCATATTCCCAGACTCGAGACGCCGTACAAGGCCAACTACAGAGGAATCACTCTGACTCATGTTCTAGGAATAAGGGATGGTATCTTTTTTAATTGACAAGAAATCAGTCCATGGAGCTCTCTCGCCCTACTCCTGTCTGGCTCATGTCTTGTCAGTTGTCCAAGGTTTGTCAGTAGAAGACGAACCAATCAGAATGGCCAGTACATATTAGGCCAACCAATAGCTTAGTGTAGACATGATGTCTTTGTATTATTATAAATTTAGAGGTGGTCTCAGGAGGAGGAGCCATCAGACTGTTGTTATCCAATTAGAGGTTTAACCCCTATACGATGCATAGATAGACAATCCCCTTAACCAATCCCTAGTCCCCGTAGGTTTTATATTCTACTGTGATGTCAACCGTGCCGATTTCTGAGTACTTAATCCATTGTTTGTATTGAATTTGTTGAGATCGAAAACGTTTATGCTTGTATGCTATCCCTGCTTTGTTTGGATGTTAAAAAAGTTGGGTTCTGCCTTTCACTTTGTCTACTTCCGTTATTGAGTCCAGTTTTTCTGACTCCTGAGCCTCTGTGTAATTTGAGCGTTTTCCCAGGCCCTCACAATAGCATATAAACACTTGCACATGCACTTATATTGTTGAAACGTCATTCCCATAAAGGGAAAGGCATTGCTTCCAATGTCCTATGTTTAGGCATGCTTAGAGGCAGGCTTGGACTTCCTCCATCCTTCCGTTTTTTTCCTCTGTACCCTGTATCTTTGGGTGCCTCAAGGGTCTTAGAAGGGCCTGTTGCGTCTCTCTATAACTGTCTCCTGGCAGGGGGATATGTTACAATTATTAAAGCAAGGGGTATTAAGTGAAAAAGTCTTTTTCATTTTGTCGAAATAAAAAAGACTGATTTAGAAAGACCGCCCTGAGAACGCTGAGAATGGTCTTTCTAAATCTTAGCTGTTAAGCCCCTCCCGCACACAAGTGCACGCAGGGGCTGACAGGCAGACGGAGATGCGCAAGGGAAGACAGGTTTCAGGTATGTAATAAAGACTCTCTTTCGTACAAATGCGCCAAACTTGTTAAATAGTATCTCCAAAGTAGGGATTTATTTGTGAGTGCCCTTCATGGTGACACGTGTTTCGGCAACATTAAATAGTGCCTTTCTCAAACCAGGGCTATTAACATGATGCAACTTGATAGTATCTTTTTGTCTGTTCTGGATGTATTAAACGGGTTAAATCCCATATCGTCGGGACATCCAAGATCCTTATACCTTGGACGTCCCCGACGATACGTGATACTATTTAACAAGTTTGGCGCATTTTTACAAAAGAGAGTCTTTATTACATGTTTCCAGTATAGAGGTTGGAGTGTGTACCTATATCTCTCTTGCCAAATGCGACATCTACAATGATAAGTGAACTTATGTGAAATTAACACTAGGTCGCAGAATGTGAAGGTTGGCATCAATCCACTCCATTACTCAGGTTTCAAGTATGTGTGCGTTTGCATGCGTGTGTGTATGAAAGGGGACAGTGTTTGTGGTGGGCAGGGTGCTGAGAAGGAGTGTGTCTGCGGGTGTGCGTATTTGTATGTGAGGTGGGGGCTGGGGAAAAGGTTTGTGTCAGAGGGAGGCGGGGTTGATCCAAGCAAAGTGCTTGAAGTAGGTCAGGTGTAAACGTATTGCTTTGCTAGAAGAGCAGTTAGGGGCTGAGAGGAGAAAGTACTCACATGTGCAGTAAGGGATATGATTGGCGGTGGGCCGTGGGTGTGGTGGATGACAATACACTAGAGAAAAAAGCTGTGCACTGCTTCCTCAGATGTGCTGGAATGAAGCACAGAAATGCCGTTTGTGGTCTCTAGGTGCATGAATAAATAGAAGCCATTGTGTTATCAATTATGTAAGTACATTCACATTTGAGGGGATTTCCTGGCAATGGTGTAATTTACTGGATGTTTCGTGTCTTTATATGGCGACCGCTGGGACGTGACAGTAATATATCTCATATGATCTGCACAGTACAGACATTGATGGCAATAACTGGTATATGGTCAATTCCTATGCAAAAGTCATAACTACTGAGCTCTAGTGAGCCTTACATAGTGTAGTACGGGGCGTTGTCATTATCATATTGTATCATAATCACAATGTTGTCTCTTTAGTGTGACATGACTATTTAAATATGCGCTCCGGTTTAGGCTGCCTTTTTCATTTCTTACTTTTCTAATTGTATCTTTATTTTCAGGTTTTGGTGGCTGCGGGGTGAGGGCGCACCGCTCATGTGGAGACTTCAACCTCCTGTGGCGTGCTTGATGGCACGTCTGCCCACGAGTAGTGTGTCCATGCTCTACACCGTTTCCTATGGGATCCTGTTGCCATCAGGTGTCACCCGGCTGTGGGAGGGCAGGGTAGGAAGGGGAAGGCGGCTTGGCTTCAGCTGATGAATGCTTTTTAATAAGGCGGTGGCGTGGCTGTTTATCGAGGAGTGTACTGTAGATTGTTTCTGTTTAATGCAGCACCAGTACAGTATGTCACATGCATTCAATATGCGTTGTAAGAAAAGGAGTGGAAACAAAAAATAATAACTCGGTCAGATAGCATAGAGAGTAGAGCGCTCACTTTGACATCCGTGCAGAGCCTGCTGACGCAGGTTTAAATCCCAGCACGGCCAAACTCAGAGGCCGATTCATGGAATAATTAGCGCGGCGCAAGTGGGCAAAAACGTGCGAATCGCAGTGGAATAGCGAAAATCGCAGTGCAAGTGCGAAAATCGCACGAAAAGCCGCGCACATCGATTCATGGAAGTCCGTGCACGAGAAAACCAGCGGATGTGCGATAAAAAAGTGCGCGGCGCACGTTGGCGTACAGGCCATCTAACAGCGTGCGCCAGGTCACAGCGAAAATCGCACAGGCCACAGCGAAAATCGCACATAGCGCGGCGCACGCAACAAAAGTAGGCGGAACACGGGCGTAACACTCGGAATGGGGAACAACTTGCCAAAACGTGGGCGTCACGGGGGAAGTACAGGGCACAAGTGCGCGGAACGCCCACACGCTCGCCTACAACGCGTATTCATGGAATAGAATAGGGCAAAAAAGCGCACGCTCAAACCAGCGCACAGGCACAAACACGACCGCCACAAGAAAGCAGGCGGTAGCGTCTCTGCGGCTGTAAGAAATGTGCGCCAAAAGGTGCGCCAACAAATGGCACCTATATACTGCCATGATGAATGTCCTATACTGTGGCCCTCCAGGACAAATGACGTGCAAAGGGGTACCCACAAACACGGACACCCGCTGACAAAAAATATGTGTGCGTGTATACCGGGGTGCGCGGGAAGTCTCACACGCGATTTGGCCGGGTACGTGTATTTCAGGGGTGCGCGGGAAGTTCCACACGCGATTTCAGCAGGGTACGTGTATTTCAGGGGTGCGCGGGAAGTTCCACACGCGATTTCATCAGGGTACGTGTATTTCAGGGGTGCGCGGGAATTTCCACACGCGATTTCAGCAGGGTACGTGTATTTCAGGGGTGCGCGGGAAGTTCCACACGTGATTTCTGCAGGGTACGTGTATTTCAGGGGTGCGCGGGAAGTTCCACACGCGATTGGCCCAGTGCGAGCAGGGTACGTGTATTTCAGGGGTGCGTGGAAATTTCCACACGCGATTTCAGCAAGGTATGTGTATTTCAGGGGTGCGAGGGAAGTTCCACACGCGATTGGCCCAGTGCGAGCAGGGTACGTGTATTTCAGGGGTGCGCGGGAATTTCCACACGCGATTTCAGCAAGGTATGTGTATTTCAGGGGTGCGCGGGAAGTTCCACACGCGATTTCATCAGGGTACGTGTATTGCAGGGGTGCGCGGGAAGTTCCACACGCGATTGGGCCAGTGCGAGCAGGGTACGTGTATTTCAGGGGTGCGCGGGAAGTTCCACACGCGATTTCAGCAAGGTATGTGTATTTCAGGGGTGCGCGGGAAGTTCCACACGCGATTTCATCAGGGTACGTGTATTTCAGGGGTGCGCGGGAAGTTCCACACGCGATTGGCCCATTGCGAGCAGGGTACGTGTATTTCAGGGGTGCGCGGGAAGTTCCACACGCGATTTCAGCAAGGTATGTGTATTTCAGGGGTGCGCGGGAAGTTCCACACGCGATTTCATCAGGGTACGTGTATTTCAGGGGTGCGCGGGAAGTTCCACACGCGATTGGCCCAGTGCGAGCAGGGTATGTGTATTTCAGGGGTGCGCGGGAAGTTCCACACGCGATTTCAGCAAGGTATGTGTATTTCAGGGGTGCGCGGGAAGTTCCACACGCGATTTCATCAGGGTACGTGTATTTCAGGGGTGCGCGGGAAGTTCCACACGCGATTGGCCCAGTGCGAGCAGGGTACGTGTATTTCAGGGGTGCGCGGGAATTTCCACACGCGATTTCAGCAGGGTATGTGTATTTCAGGGGTTCTGGGGAGTACCACACGTGAATTGGCCGTGTGGGCCCTCCCAGGTGTACGCTCCACAACCTCCACGGACCCTGCAGGCAGCCCACACCACGGGGGACTACCCTGCACCCATGCTCATGTCCCGCAGGCAGCCCATCCACCATGGGCATGCCCCCCAGCCAACCCACATGTCACCTTGCACTACTGATCAACAATGCATGTCTACCACCACCCCCACCCCACTGCCACCATGGGCATCCTCCACCAGGCCCGCACTCATGTCTCCCACCACCCCCACCCCCCAGCAGTGCAGGGGCAGCCTCCACCAGGCCCCAACTCATGTCTCCCACCACCCCCACCCCCCAGCCACCAGGGGCAGCCCCCACCAGGCCCCCACCCATGTCTCCCACCACCCCCACCCCCCAGCAGTGCAGGGGCAGCCTCCACCAGGCCCCCACTCATGTCTCCCACCACCCCCCTGCCACCATGGTCAGCCTCCACCAGGCCCCAACTCATGTCTACCACCACCCCCACCCCCCTGCCACCATGGGCAGCCTCCACCAGGCCCCCACTCATGTCTCCCACCACCCCCACCCCCCTGCCACCATGGGCAGCCCCCACCAGGCCCCCACCCATGTCTCGCACCACCCCCACCCCCCTGCCACCATGGGAAGCCCCTACCAGGCCCCCACTCATGTCTCCCACCACCCCCACCCCCCAGCAGTGCAGGGGCAGCCTCCACCAGGCCCCCACTCATGTCTCCCATCACCCCCACCCCCAGCAGTGCAGGGGCAGCCTCCACCAGGCCCCCACTCATGTCTCCCACCACCCCCCAGCAGTGCAGGGGCAGCCTCCACCAGGCCCCAACTCATGTCTCCCACCACCCCCACCCCCCAGCCCCCAGGGGCAGCCCCCACCAGGCCCCCACCCATGTCTCCCACCACCCCCACCCCCCAGCAGTGCAGGGGCAGCCCCCACCAGGCCCCCACTCATGTCTACCACCACCCCCACCCCCCTGCCACCAGGGGCAGCCTCCACCAGGCTCCCACCCATGTCTCCCACCACCCCCACCCCCCAGCAGTGCAGGGGCAGCCTCCACCAGGCCCCCACTCATGTCCCCCTGCACCCCCACCCCCCAGCATCCAGGGTCACCCTCCACCAGGCCCCCACTCATGTCCCCCTGCACCCCCACCCCCCAGCATCCAGGGTCACCCTCCACCAGGCCCCCACTCATGTCTCCCACCACCCCCACCCCCCAGTCACCAGGGGCAGCCTCCAGCAGGCCCCCACTCATGTCTCCCACCACCCCCACCCCCCAGCAGTGCAGGGGCACCCTCCACCAGGCCCCCACTCATGTCTCCACCCTCCCCCACCCCCCAGCAGTGCAGGGGCAGCCTCCACCAGGCCCCAACTCATGTCTACCACCACCCCCACCCCCCTGCCACCATGGGCAGCCTCCACCAGGCCCCCACTCACGTCTCCCACCACCCCCACGCCCCAGCCACCAGGGGCAGCCTCCACCAGGCCCCCACTCATGTCTCCCGCCACCCCCACCCCCCTGCCACCATGGGCAGCCTCCACCAGGCCCCCACTCATGTCTCCCACCACCCCCACCACCCAGCCACCAGGGGCAGCCCCCACCAGGCCCCCACCCATGTCTCCCACCACCCCCACCCCCCAGCAGTGCAGGGGCAGCCTCCACCAGGCCCCCACTCATGTCTCCCACCACCCCCACCCCCCAGCAGTGCAGGGGCAGCCTCCACCAGGCCCCCACTCATGTCTCCCACCACCCCCACCCCCCAGCAGTGCAGGGGAAGCCTCCACCAGGCCCCCACTCATGTCTCCCACCACCCCCACCCCCCAGCCACCAGGGGCAGCCTCCACCAGGCACCCACCCATGTCTCCCACCACCCCCACCCCCCAGCAGTGCAGGGGCAGCCTCCACCAGGCCCCCACTCATGTCTCCCACCACCCCCACCCCCCAGCAGTGCAGGGGCACCCTCCACCAGGCCCCCACTCATGTCTCCCACCACCCCCACCCCCCAGCAGTGCAGGGGCACCCTCCACCAGGCCCCACTCATGTCTCCCACCACCCCCAACCCCCAGCCACCAGGGGCAGCCTCCACCAGGCCCCCACTCATGTCTCCCACCACCCCCACCCCCCTGCCACCATGGGCAGCCCCCACCAGGCCCCAACTCATGTCTCCCACCACCCCCACCCCCCTGCCACCATGGGCAGCCCCCACCAGGCCCCCACTCATGTCTCACACCACCCCCACCCCCCTGCCACCATGGGCAGCCCCCACCAGGCCCCCACTCATGTCTCCCACCACCCCCACCCCCCAGCAGTGCAGGGGCAGCCTCCACCAGGCCCCCACTCATGTCTCCCACCACCCCCACCCCCCAGCAGTGCAGGGGCAGCCTCCACCAGGCCCCAACTCATGTCTCCCACCACCCCCACCCCCCTGCCACCATGGGCAGCCTCCACCAGGCCCCCACTCATGTCTCCCACCACCCCCACCCCCCAGCCACCAGGGGCAGCCCCCACCAGGCGCCCACCCATGTCTCCCACCACCCCCACCCCCCAGCAGTGCAGGGGCAGCCTCCACCAGGCCCCCACTCATGTCTCCCACCACCCCCAGCCCCCAGCAGTGCAGGGGCAGCCTCCACCAGGCCCCAACTCATATCTCCCACCACCCCCACCCCCCTGCCACCATGGGCAGCCCACACCAGGTCCTCACAATCCCCAATCATGTGCGTAATGGTCAGCCTCCACAGCCAAAAAGCCCTACCAAGTAACCCATTCACCCACATGGAAATGGAAATCACATGTTACACCCCCAATGTTCATGAAGCTAATGAACCCATGTCCATCACACACAATGGTTGCAATTGAATGGGAAAACACCAAACATGACATGCATGAAACCAATTAGATGATACCACACAGTGAAGTATGGAAACAAAATTGTATTGAAAAAAATAAAGAATGCCAAAGAAAGAAAACAAACTACAATGTGAATGAGAAAAAAAAAGCTGCATGTCAGTATAAAAACACAAAACTGGAAATCCGAATCCAAAAAATGTTTGTCCAAAGTCAAATGTAAAAAAATCTCCATGTAATAAAGAACTATGTACAAAACTACCAAGGGTCCATGAGCCCAACTGAACAAAGGAAACCTACTAAAAAACCTACCTAAAAATCAACTATATACAAAAAGTGGAGCAGTGTCCGTCGACTCCAAATCATAATAAGAAAGAAAGGAAACCTAAAACTAAAGAACTATATACAAAGGCGGCGGGCAAGTCCAGCGGCTCACTCCGTGGTGTCCCGGGCCAGGGCATCATCGAACTCCTGTTCGATGTCCCGGAGGCGGTCCAGTTCCATGGCCCCGAGGGTCCGCAGGGACGACGCCGTGTCCTCCTCCAACCCCCTGCGGATTGCCTCGAGGCACTCGGCCCGCCTCAGGGCCATCCGCATGGAGTTCTCCGCCCTGACCATTGTGAGCCGCGCCTCTTCCGCCCACCGCCGCTCCGCACCTATGGCGTGGCCCAACCGCTGCCACACAGAAGACACTCTCTGTCCTGGGTCCCCCTGCCCTCCGGCCGATGCCTGCCCCTCCGATGTCGAAAGCCCCGAGCCTTCATGTCTCCCACCATGTTGCTGCTGCTGCTGCTCTGCCTCTGCCCGTGCACTGCCTCCTGCACATCCTCCGCCGGCTGGGGTGCAGTTGTTGATGTGGCCACCCCTGCTGGACCTCCGACTCCCGACTGTGGCAGGGATGCCTCCTCCACCAGCCTGGCCGCACCGTCAGAGGCAGCTCCACAGGGCACCCAAGTGACTGATGGGTGGGAAGATGGCACAGAGGACGACATGCGCGTAGGGGGTCCAGTTGAGGAGGGGGTCGAAGCAAGCCCCATCAGACAGCGGAATCCGGCCTGGGTGACCTGTCCCAGCAGGCTGACGTGGTCAACGAGCCATTCGAGATGACGTGCAGTCTCTCCATGAAAAGACTGCCTGTCACCTCGCATGGCCCGTTGACGCAACGCCACACCAGCCAGGACAGGCTCAACCCAGACCTGGATGGCCACGTCCGCGGGCAGAGGAAGGCCAGTTGACGTCAGCTCATCCCCTGCCTGAAAACGGGTCTGGACGTAGGCATCCCTGCTGGTGCAAGATGATGCAGGGACAGGATCGGGGACAGGATTGCACACAGGCACCTCCGCGGCCGCCTGTGCTGCCTCCTGTCTCTGGTCCTGCACTGCACCACTAGCACCAGTGGGATTCCCACCTCCAGACCCCGTCTCTGGTGCTTGCACGGCCTCCTCCTCCACCAAACCCCCCACCAACCTGGATGACTCCGTGCCATCTTCCCCTGTTGGGCCCTGTGGGGTCCCAGCTGCCCCTTCTGCTGCCGAGGAGTCCAACTGCAACCTCCGCCTCTTGGACCTCCCCCCGGCAGCTGCGGCCTGGAACGCGGCACCGGACTCCTCACTCCCCGACGAGATGACAACACGGGAGGGGAGCCGGGCCTTGCGTCTCAAGCTGGAGGTCGGATCCCCGCCGCTGTGCTCCACAGCACCTTCTCCGCCCTCTTCATCAGTTGACGCTGCAGACAGGGAGAAACAAAACACAGGCATCAGGGCACTGTACAATGGACACATACACGCATGACAGTTGCACATGAGTGGCATTGGCAAACCTCAGACATGTCATCACAATCCCCAACACACATGTCATTGCAACTCGCACACATGAGCCATACCACAGCCATATCGCAACTGCCACCACCATCCATACACATACAACAGCATGAGCAGCCAAAGGGGAGCCAGACATCACATGCAACACAGGAAGTGCACCACACATGTACACACACCACCACACTTGCATGCATGTCTACACCTCTGCCAAGTGTCGCACTGTTCAGACGGGCATCCATGTCACATCTGCCAATCAGGCTTCCACATACTGCTGTCACATGCATCCATGTTGCATCACTGTTGCACCCTTGTCAAATACACACACATGCACATGTACACAGTGCTCATACATGCAGCCGAAAACAACATACATGCCTGACATGACGGACATGTCTACTTACATACACATTCATCCAAACATGTGTGCACGCACAACTGCATTTGCCATGCAAGCCTACACACACAAGCACCATCCATGTCTCACACATTACAGCCCTCGCATGTGTCAGCTCCACGGCCCTGTATACCCCCACCCATACTCGACCCCATACAAACAGATGTGCAACCTGCACAATACCGAATAATCACCACACGCACTGCTCACAATCAGGATGCATGTACACTCACTGCTCGACTCCAGGCGGGTCTGCTTTTCTAGGACCTGGACGTGGAGCGCTGGGGATATGCGTTCCAGGACCCCCATCTGTTCTTCCGACCAGTGGCCCCGGCGCCCCTTGGCATCCGCTGCCTTCAAGAGGCGCCGGGCCTTGTTCAGGGTCCTGGACCTGAAGTCCTCCCAGCGCTTCCTGACATGTAAGTCCCGGACTGCCACCCCCTCCGCGTTGATGGCAGTCACGATGTCAGTCCAGATCCGAGTCCGTCCTTCCTTGTCGGCGCGGGAACTTCTGAAGAGGGCTTCATACTGCCCCAGGACTTGCTCCACCAGGACACCAACTTCGGTGGCACTGAAGCTGGTGCCCCTCTGCCTCTCTGGCCGGGGGTTGTCAGTGGTCACAGATGGTGTTTGCCCCGACATGACAACCCCAGAGGCACGAGTGGGTGGGCAACTGGGTCCTGGGGCTGGGCTGTGGAGCGATGGAATTCCAGTCGGGAGTCTTCGGTTCCAGCAGGGGTGGTCACAGCAACAGCACCCCTGGCTGATGTGCAGGCAGCAAATGGCAGTGCACGTGGGCAGCAGGCAGTCAGGCAGCAGCAGATGGCAGGTGGGAGCGTGCTCGGGGCTCTGGGGGGCAGTAGTTCGGCCTTCTGGGCAGGAGCGTGGTCTTCCGTGTGCTTACGCGTGGCCAGCTTGGTACGGAGTGATTTGGCACGTGAAAATCCTGCACGTCAGCGTGAAAACCGAGGAAAGGCCCTTAGCGCGTAAGCGCGTCAGCACGCATACGCGATTCTATTGGACCAAAGGCCCTCAGCGCGTAAGCGCGTCTGTGACGTCACCCGCACGGGTGTTTCCCACACAGCACGCGATGACAGAGCACACGTGGAAAGACTGCACGTCAGAGTGTCATCGCGTGTGATTGGTGGAAATGGCCCTACACGCAGAAGTGACAAAGCGTGTAATTGGTGGAAATGGCCCTACACGCATAAGTGACAAAGCGTGTAATTGGTGGAAATGGCCCTACACGCATAAGTGACAAAGCGTGTAATTGGTGGAAATGGCCCTAGCGCGTACACGCCGCGTAAGTGACGCTGGACGTGTGGGCCTGTATAAAAGGTACGCGTAGAACACCATTTCCTTGTACGTGCTTTTCGTGGAGAGCGAGTGGGTGAATTCTGTACTTCTTGTCGTTTCACACGCGATTTACTTCACGGCGTTTCAAGTTCGTATTCCCTGTTACCTCTGACAGCTTTTTCTCTTTTTTCTCTTTTACTGGTTTACCTGGGCCTGTTCCCTCAAACAGTGTTCCCTTCTACTGTTGTCCTGTCTCCTCAGACAGCGTACAAATCTTCTTTTGGCGGGGGTGTTGCCAACCAAACGCGCTCCTTTTTCACGCTCTTTTACCTGGCAGACGGTGAGTCACGCACGTATCGAACATCTGTGCTTGCCCCGTGTGTAGCCTACCCCTTCAGAGGTCATTCTAGGCTGCGTGTGACACGCATACGTTCATTCTTGTGTTACTGGGTGCCACAGCGTAGTGCAGGTTTTTCTTTCTGCACACGTGGTCTAGGAGGGGTTGCGTGCACGTCATCTCCCTTTTTTGGGGCTCCTGTGCGTAGCGTGACCCGTCATCTTTCCCCAGGGGTTACAATCAGCCTTGCAAGAGCACTAGGGTACAATTACCATCTGGTACCCGACCCCTTTGACCCCCAATTGCCCAGGACAATATTTTACAGCCACTCCCATACGCACATTAACATCAGTGCCATGGCTGGGAGGCGAGGATTCCGTAAGCGTGGCAAAGGTGGAAGAGCCACAAGTGGTGGCCGTGGTGGATCCGGTAGGGGACGTGGTCGTTACTTGCAGGGTGAGCCTTTCCCCCCATGTGTGGAGGACCAGTCAAGGGCACCCATAATCCCCCCCTCCCGTTGAGGCTGATGTGGCTGACACCATCCATGCTCAGCCCTTGTTGGACCAGCCCATTGTGGCACCAGACCTGGCTGACTCCATGGCTGACTTCCAGGTCAGCAGGCCTATGACACGTGCGCTGGTGCACGTTGATGTCACCATGCCACGTGCATCTGGGGCAGCAAGGTCATCTGCTGCACCAAGTAGGCAGGGCGGAGAGGCTGCAGGGGCAGCTGCGGCTCCATCCACCCCAGCCCTCACACACCCAGCCCGGACAGTGTCGGTCCTAGTCCATGCTGCTGACATTCCCCCTGACACCATCACACTAGAGCCAATGCCTGCACCAACTCCCATGCTGAGTGTGCAATCCCACACTCCTGATACAGAGTCCACCAGGGCTCCTGCCCCTAGTGTCCAGAGCGGCGCAGGACACTCAGGATCACCACCACCTTCCAAGTGGAAGAGGAAGAGTGCTCGTCCGGCACAGGCTGATGCCCCAGACACGGCTACACAGTCCGGCCCGTCCAGGAAGCCCAGCTTCACGGATGACGAACTGAATGCACTTGTCGAGTATGTGTCCGCACATGACAACGAGATGGCCATTGTTGCAGGATCCAAGACCACACCTGCACAATGCCAGGCACACTGGCAGACCGTTGCGGACATCGTAAGTGCCCTTGGAATCGTGAGGCGCACAGCCAATGATTGCTATAAGCGCTGGAATGACCTAAAGCGCAGGGCAAAGAGTAAGCTGGCCTCAAGTCATGCCACAACTCTAGTGACTGGAGGTGGGTCTCCAGTAGTAGACATGGAACTCGCTCCACATGAGTCAGTCGCTGGGACCTACGTCACGGAGGAACAGATCCAAGGTGTGGGAGATTTGGCTGATTACGAGGCATTGTCCGGTGAGTGCACATGCATGTGTGTGTCATCCATGTGCATGGTGCGTGTGAGGGCTTCTGTTTGTGTGCCAGGTGAGAGTGTGTGCGTCGTATGGGTCAGCCATGTGCTTCATGCAATACATCCTGCGCAGCTGCATTTGGCCATAGCAGTATCCCTTCTGCCAACAGTAGACATCTAGCCCAACTGCACGCCAGTTGCCCTTGAAGTGTCACCTTGCCACAACATTGTTGCTTAATTTTTCACTGTTCATTTAGTCAGATTGTTTGCATTCCACCACTTTTACTAGGCATGTCGCAGTCCTCTAGGCACATGTCTGACATGGCTATGGTAAAGTGGAGTGACTTTGTTACCTGGATATCATTTGTTCAAACATGTCCTTGTGCAATTGCACCATTTCGGACTGGCAGCTCCAGGTGAAGGATCTGACCTGTTTGAATTAGAAAAGCTATTACATGCGGGAACTGGACTGAATGAATAGGTGCTGCCCTCCTCTCCATCTTCACTCAATAGCAATGGTACATGCCATCTGTGTGATGGCATGTGTGTTTCACCTGGCAATCACAGGCCAATGTGTGATGCCGCTGCCAGGCAGCATGCAGAAAATGTGTTCATCTTCCATCTTGGTGTCATCAGTGTGTGCCATTTGCCTGCCCTTCATACGCAGTGAGGGTGCATGCATGGGAGGGTTTTAGTCATGTGGGACATGTGTCAAACAAGTACTGGTTCTCTTGCTTCTCAGCCCTCATTGTGTGCCATGGTGCTAATGCCTGTTTCCATTTCTTTGTTTTTATGTCTTTGCAGGGGAAGACGCACCTGATACTGCTGGGGTTGTGGAGATGGTGCAGACCCAGGAGGGGTCCGAGGGCCGACCAACCACCAGTGAGGGACGTGGTGTGGTGGTGGGTGAGAACCCACAAGTGCTGCAGGGGTGTCTCTGGCTGCACCTCCCCCGAGCTGTACTCAGGTGTTGATTCGGATGAGACCTACGTGCCGTCGCAGGTGAGTGTTCTAGGGAGGGATTCTGTTCTGTCTCACCCACCTGCACCAGGGTCAGAACCCTCAATGGGGATGTCAGTGTTGGCAGCTACGCCTTTGGTGGTTACGGATGCAGGGTCACACTCCGCGACATCTGATCCTGTTCCTGGGCCAGCAGATCAGAGGGGGAATGCAGTCCTGCAGCCTCAGGCAGTGCCGGCACAGCAAGGCGCAGTTCGCCTTGCCCCAGACAGGTGTGGTGCCCGCCGACGTGGTGGCCGTACGCCACCTGGCAATACCGCATGGGAGCAATCCATTTACGGTATGGCAACCCAACAGGCAGCATCATCCGAGATGATGGCTCAGGCCATGGATAGGGTGGCCACTTCCATTGTCCCCCCTGAAAGGCTGATGGAGCGACTAGAGCAGGCAACCGACTCCTTCTGCCAGTCACACAGGGAGGACATGTTGGGGTCCAACAGGGACAGGCGGGCGGCACTGGCGACTCTGCAGGAGGCCATCTCCATTGAGTCCCAGGGCCACAGGGACCCCTGAGGCAGGAGCTCCTTCACCTCAGGACGACTCTTGTTGAGCTTGAGGCTTCAACACACCAAAGGACAGAACAGCAGCTGGAGCGTCTCACCCGTACGCTCTCAGCTGAGATGCAGGCAACGAGGGCGGAGGTCCGGGCATCCCGTGAGTTGTTGCATGGGGACCTCCGCACACTCATCCTCCAGAACCAGACCTACCACACCCGCATGCTTGCAGCCATGGAGGAGCAGACTAGGGCCTTGCGTGGGCTGCCTCCCATAGTGCAACCACCTCCGGATGCAGCTGCACAGGGTGATAATAGCGACAGCAGTGATACTCCCACAATAGGGTAGCCGTGTGGGCCATGAGCCCATGGAGGTGTTTTTTTTTCCCAGGATCCACGCAGGTGGGTTCTGGTGTGCATCCTGTCCTCGGACCTCCTGGGTGGCCTCCCCAACCCCCCCGGGCCCTTCAATTGCCATTTTTTATTTTTTTTTATTTTTATTTTTATTTTTATTTATTTTATTCCCAATTTTTTTGGGACGATTTGTTGGCTTCCGTGGTTCCTGTGGGCATACGCTGCATTGTGGCTGGGCACATGCAGGCTTGTAATGTATTTGGTTCAGATGCTTGGGTTTGAGTCACACACACCCCTCCTGCTTCCCGTTTCCATGGGCTTGCAAAGGGTGTGCCCAAGTGACAGTGAATTACACAGTGACGTTGGACTCCCATGAGCTGTGTGGGCAGTCTGTAGTCAATACTGTGTATACATTCCTAGTGCATATTGCTGTTGTGTTGTACACTGCATGTTGCATTGATGTGTAACTCATCTTCTGTGTCTACCTCCCAATTTGCAGGTCCCTTCCTCATGTCTACACAAGGACCTCTAGTCTGGAGATGTGGTCCATGTTGGCAGCAGTGCACCTACAACTCTACATGGCGCCAACACTGCACAGTTGGTAGTGGTGGGAGTGCAGGCATTTCCAGGTGGTGAGACTACTAATATTTAACATTAATGATGTCATGTTAATGGTAGTACGTGCTCAAGTTTGTTGTTGGTCCGCATTACTGTGAGCATTTCAGGTGTTGCAAGTTTCTAATAGGGACACTGTACATTGTGACACTAGTGTCATGTTGTGGGGATTACTTTGTTTACCTGCAAATAGCATGACATGGCACGGTGTGTCGTGTGGCGGTGCTGGGGTTGGGTTGGCTGACATGGCACTGTCCTCTTGTTGCATTTTGCAAGTGGGTATTCATTTTAGCTGCTTGAATGTGTAACTTCACAAAACTGCATTGGTGGTGTCTGTGTGGGTAGGGATGCACACATTGTGACACTTCCAGGTGAACAATCTCAGGCTGATATGGTTTTCACGGTTCTTTCTCCAGACATTCAGGATCAGTGTCAGGTTGAGTCATCATTGATTGTCAGATGGAATGTGCCAGGGCAGTGTGCACTCCACAGGGGTGTAATTTCTATGTGAAGTAATTAGCCACTAGCTGTGTACGGGCTGCCTCCCCCGTGCCCTTTCCCCTCCCATGCGCAGCGGCTGTGCATGTGGTTGGGGATGGGGGGGCACCACCATGTCCACGGCCAGGCCCCGGCGTGTTGCAACGTTGTGCAGGACACATGCTGCCACTATGATCCTGCACACTACTGGGGGAGCGTACAACAGCTGCCCGCCAGAACGGTCAAGGGAGCGAAAGCGTGACTTCAGCACTCCGAATGTGCGCTCCACTATGCCCCGGGTTGTAATGTGGGATGCGTTATATCTTACCTGGGGTGGCCTGGTGGGGTTCCGAATTGGCGTCATCATGTGGGGGCTGAGAGGGTAGGCACTGTCCCCTGTGGAGGTGGTGATTGGTATCATTGGTGGGGTTGTGACCTTGCTCAGTATCTGACATGCATGCATGTGCAGTGGCATTCATACTCACCAAGCAGCCATGTATGGCCTGCCGCCCAGCTTCTAGGTCCCGGCTTAGGGTGGACATTCGGTAAATGAAGCTGTCGTGGGTTGACCCGGGATAGTTGGCATATACTGAGGTGATGATTCCCTTGGCATTACATACTACCTGCACGTTGATGGAATGCCAGTGCTTGCGGTTCCTATAGATGTGCTCAGATGCCCTGGGGGGACGTAGAGCCACATGGGTGCAGTCGATGGCATCTAGCAGGGAATCGTGCCACAGCGTAAAAATCCAGGGCGGCAGCATGCCTTTCTGCAGGGGTTCTGGGCAGGTATATGTGCCTGCGGACTGATGGGCGTGCAGTGATGATGTTCAAGACCTGGTGTAGGCAGCGTGACTGGGTGGCCTGTGATACACCACCCACAATGGCACTTGTCCGCTGAAATGATCCAGTGGCTAAGAAGTGCAGTACATTGAGGACCTTCTCCAGGGGGCTGAGTGCTTGGGAGCACAGGGTGGGTGATGTGAGGTCATCCTCCCACTCACTCACCAGGTCCAGTATGATGTGTGGTGGAAACCTGTACCTCCCATGCACCTGGTCATCAGGCATCCCGAAAAGGCTGGTTCTGGGTGTGAATATTCTGGCCCTGACTATCCTCCTCCTCCTCCTTTGGTAGGCCACGCCCACTGCTGCTAGGAACGGTATGTTCATCCTGGGTCTGAGCTTGTTATTTTGTTAGCGCGCAAATTAATGCGTTGCGCGTGTTGTAGGCGAGCGTGTGACCCGCGCACCCCTGAAATCCAGTACCCAGTCCAATAGCGTGTGGAAATTCCCACGCACACCGGGATACAGGTGCGCTGACGTACTTGCATGTGTAAGTGTCCGCGCACACCTGATATACACGTACATAGGCCAATCGCGTGTACGCGCACTTTTGTCCAATTACACGCGATGACACCCTGACGTGCTGTCCAATTACACGCGATGAGACTCTGACGTGCAGTCTTTCCACGTGTGCTCTGTCATCACGTGCTGTGTGGGAAACACCCGTGCGGGTCACGTCACAGACGCGCTTACGCGCTGAGGGCCTTTGGTCCAATAGATTCGCGTATGCGTGCTGACGCGCTTACGCGCTAAGGGCATTTCCTCGGTTTTCACGCTGACGTGCAGGATTTTCACGTGCCAAATCACTCCGTACCAAGCTGGCCACGCGTAAGCACACGGAAGATCAGGCTCCTGCCCAGAAGGCCGAACTACTGCCCCCCAGAGCCCTGAGCACGCTCCCACCTGCCATCTGCTGCTGCCTGACTGCCTGCTGCCCACGTGCACTGCCATTTGCTGCCTGCACATCAGCCAGGGGTGCTGTTGCTGTGACCACCCCTGCTGGAACCGAAGACTCCCGACTGGAATTCCATCGCTCCACAGCCCAGCCCCAGGACCCAGTTGCCCACCCACTCCTGCCTCTGGGGTTGTCATGTCGGGGCAAACACCATCTGTGACCACTGACAACCCCCGGCCAGAGAGGCAGAGCGGCACCAGCTTCAGTGCCACCGAAGTTGGTGTCCTGGTGGAGCAAGTCCTGGGGCAGTATGATGCCCTCTTCGGAAGTTCCTGCGCCGACAAGGAAGGACAGACTTGGATCTGGACTGACATCCTGACTGCCATCAACGCAGAGGGGGTGGCAGTCCGGGACTTACAACATGTCAGGAAGCGCTGGGAGGACTTCAGGTCCAGGACCCTGAACAAGGCCCGGCGCCTCTTGAAGGCAGCGGATGCCAAGGGGCGCCGGGGCCACTTGTCGGAAGAACAGATGGGGGTCCTGGAACGCATATCCCCAGCGCTCCACGTCCAGGTCCTAGAGAAGCAGACCCGTCTGGAGTCGAGCGGTAAGTGTACATGCATCCTGATTGTGAGCAGTGCGTGTGGTGATTATTCGGTATTGTGCCGGTTGCACATCTGTTTGTATGTGGTCGAGTATGGGTGGGGGTGTACAGGGCCGTGGGGCTGACACATGCGAGGGCTGTAATGTGTGAGACATGGATGGTGCTTGTGTGTGTGGGCTTGCATGGCAAATGCAGTTGTGCGTGCACACATGTTTGGATGAATGTGTATGTAAGTAGACATGTCCGTGATGTCAGGCATGTATGTGGTTTTCGGCTGCATGTATGAGCACTGTGTACATGTGCATGTGTGTGTATTTGTCAAGGGTGCAACAGTGATGCAACATGGATGCATGTGACAGCGGTATGTGGAAGCCTGATTGGCAGATGTGACATGGATGCCCGTCTGAACAGTGCGACACTTGGCAGAGGTGTAGACATGCATGCAAGTGTGGTGGTGTGTGTACATGTGTGGTGCACTTCCTGTGTTGCATGTGATGTCTGGCTCCCCTTTGGCTGCTGATGCTGTTGTATGTGTAGGGATGGTGGTGGCAGTTGCGATATGGCTGTGGTATGGCTCATGTGTGCGAGTTGCAATGACATGTGTGTTGGGGATTGTGATGACATGTCTGAGGTTTGCCAATGCCACTCATGTGCAACTGTCATGCGTGTATGTGTCCATTGTACAGTGCCCTGATGCCTGTGTTTTGTTTCTCCCTGTCTGCAGCGTCAACTGATGAAGAGGGCAGAGAAGGTGCTGTGGAGCACAGCGGCGGGGATCCGACCGCCAGCCGGAGACGCAAGGCCCGGCTCCCCTCCCGTGTTGTCATCTCGTCGGGAGTGAGGAGTCCGGTGCCGCGTCCCAGGCCGCAGCTGCCGGGAGGAGGTCCAAGAGGCGGAGGTTGCAGTTGGACTCCTCGGCAGCAGAAGGGGCAGCTGGGACCCCACAGGGCCCAACAGGGGAAGATGGCACGGAGTCATCCAGGTTGGTGGGGGGTTTGGTGGAGGAGGGGGCCGTGCAAGCACCAGAGACGGGGTCTGGAGGTGGGGATCCCACTGGTGCTAGTGGTGCAGTACAGGACCAGGGACAGGAGGCAGCACAGGCGGCCGCGGAGGTGCCTGTGTGCAATCCTGTCCCCGATCCTGTCCCTGCATCATCTTGCACCAGCAGGGATGCCTACGTCCAGACCCGTTTTCAGGCAGGGGATGAGCTGACGTCAACTGGCCTTCCTCTGCCTGCGGACGTGGCCATCCAGGTCCGGGTTGAGCCTGTCCTGGCTGGTGTGGCGTTGCGTCAACGGGCCATGCGAGGTGACCTGCAGTCTTTTCATGGAGAGACTGCACGTCATCTCGAATGGCTCGTTGACCACGTCAGCCTGCTGGGACAGGTCACCCAGGCCGGATTCCTCCGTCTGATGGGGCTTGTTCCGACCCCCTCCTCAACTGGACCCCCTACGCGCCAGTCGTCCTCTGTGCCATCTTCCCACCCATCAGTCACCTGGGTGCCCTGTGGAGCTGCCTCTGACGGTGCGGCTAGGCTGGTGGAGGAGGCATCCCTGCCACAGTCGGGAGTCGGAGGTCCAGCAGGGGTGGCCACATCAACAACTGCACCCCAGCCGGCGGAGGATGTGCAGGCAGCAGGAGGCAGTGCACGGGCAGAGGCAGAGCAGCAGCAGCAGCAACATGGTGGGAGACATGAAGGCTCGGGGCTTTCGACATCGGAGGGGCAGGCATCGGCCGGAGGGCAGGGGGACTCAGGACAGAGAGTGTCTTCCGTGTGGCAGCGGTTGGGCCACGCCATAGGTGCGGAGCGGCGGTGGGCGGAAGAGGCGCGGCTCACAATGGTCAGGGCGGAGAACTCCATGCGGAGGGCCCTGAGGCGGGCCGAGTGCCTCGAGGCAATCCGCAGGGGGTTGGAGGAGGCCACGGCGTGGTCCCTGCGGACCCTCGGGCCCATGGAACTGGACCGCCTCCGGGACATCGAACAGGAGTTCGATGATGCCCTGGCCCGGGACACCACGGAGTGAGCCGCTGGACTTGCCCGCCGCCTTTGTATATAGTTCTTTAGTTTTAGGTTTCCTTTCTTTCTTATTATGATTTGGAGTCGACGGACACTGCTCCACTTTTTGTATATAGTTGATTTTTAGGTAGGTTTTTTAGTAGGTTTCCTTTGTTCAGTTGGGCTCATGGACCCTTGGAAGTTTTGTACATAGTTCTTTAATGCATGGAGATTTTTTTACATTTGACTTTGGACAAAAATGTTTTGGATTCGGATTTCCAGTTTTGTGTTCTTATACGGACATGCAGCTTTTTTTTCTCATTCACATTGTAGTTTGTTTTCTTTCTTTGGCATTCTTTATTTTTTTCAATACAATTTTGTTTCCATACTTCACTGTGTGGTATCATCTCATTGGTTTCATGCATGTCATGTTGGGTGTTTTCCCATTCAATTGCAACCATTGTGTGTGACAGACATGGGTTCATTAGCTTCATGAACATTGGGGGTGTAACATGTGATTTCCATTTCCATGTGGGTGAATGGGTTACTTGGTAGGGCTTTTTGGCTGTGGAGGCTGACCATTACGCACATGATTGGGGATTGTGAGGACCTGGTGGGGGCTGCCCATGGTGGCAGGGGGGTGGGGGTGGTGGGAGACATGAGTGGGGGCCTGGTGGAGGCTGCCCCTGGTGGCCGGGGGGTGGGGTGGTGGGAGACATGAGTGGGGGCCTGGTGGAGGCTGCCCATGGTGGCAGGGGGGTGGGGGTGGTGGTAGACATGAGTTGGGGCCTGGTGGAGGCTGCCCCTGCACTGCTGGGGGGTGGGGGTGGTGGGAGACATAAGTGGGGGCCTGGTGGAGGGTGCCCCTGCACTGCTGGGGGGTGGTGGGAGACATGAGTGGGGGCCTGGTGGAGGCTGCCCCTGCACTGCTGGGGGGTGGGGTGGTGGGAGACATGGGTGGGGGCCTGGTGGAGGCTGCCCCTGGTGGCTGGGGGGTGGGGGTGGTGGGAGACATGAGTGGGTGCCTGGTGGAGGCTGCCCATGGTGGCAGGGGGGTGGGGGTGCAGGGGGACATGAGTGGGGGCCTGGTGGAGGGTGACCATGGTGGCAGGGGGTGGGGGTGGTGGGAGACATGAGTGGGGGCCTGGTGCAGGGTGACCCTGGATGCTGGGGGGTGGGGGTGGTGGGAGACATGAGTGGGTGCCTGGTGGAGGCTGCCCCTGCACTGCTGGGGGGTAGGGGTGGTGGGAGACATGGGTGGGGGCCTGGTGGAGGCTGCCCATGGTGGCAGGGGGGTGGGGGTGGTGGTAGACAAGAGTTGGGGCCTGGTGGAGGCTGCCCCTGCACTGCTGGGGGGTGGGGGTGGTGTGAGACATGAGTGGGGGCCTGGTGGAGGGTGCCCCTGCACTGCTGGGGGGTGGGGGTGGTGGTAGACATGAGTGGGGGCCTGCTGGAGGCTGCCCCTGGTGGCTGGGGGGTGGGGGTGGTGGGAGACATGAGTGGGGGCCTGGTGGAGGGTGACCCTGGCTGCTGGGGGGTGGGGGTGCAGGGGGACATGAGTGGGGGCCTGGTGGAGGGTGACCCTGGATGCTGGGGGGTGGGGGTGAAGGGGGACATGAGTGGGGGCCTGGTGGAGGCTGCCCCTGCACTGCTGGGGGGAGGGGGTGGTGGGAGACATGGGTGGGGGCCTGGTGGGGGCTGCCCATGGTGGCAGGGGGTCGGGGTGGTGATTGACATGGGTGGGTGCCTGGTGGAGGGTGACCCTGGATGCTGGGGGGTGGGGGTGCAGGGGGACATGAGTGGGGACCTGGTGGAGGGTGGCCATGGTGGCAGGGGGGTGGGGGTGGTGGGAGACATGAGTGGGGGCCTGGTGGAGGCTGCCCCTGGATGCTGGGGGGTGGGGGTGGTGGGAGACATGAGTGGGTGCCTGGTGGAGGCTGCCCCTGCACTGCTGGGGGGTGGGGGTGGTGGGAGACATGGGTGGGGGCCTGGTGGAGGCTGCCCCTGGTGGCTGGGGGGTGGGGGTGGTGGGAGACATGAGTGGGGGCCTGGTGGACGCTGCCCCTGCACTGCTGGGGGGTGGGGGTGGTGGGAGACATGTGTGGGGGCCTGGTGGAGGCTGCCCCTGCACTGCTGGGGGGTGGGGGTGGTGGGAGACATGAGTGGGGGCCTGGTGGAGGCTGCCCCTGGTGGCCGGGGGGTGGGGTGGTGGGAGACATGAGTGGGGGCCTGGTGGATGCTGCCCATGGTGGCAGAGGGGTGGGGGTGGTGGTAGACATGAGTGGGGGCCTGGTGGAGGGTGACCATGGTGGCAGGGGGGTGGGGGTGGTGGGAGACATGAGTGGGGGCATGGTGGAGGGTGACCCTGGATGCTGGGGGGTGGGGGTGAAGGGGGACATGAGTGGGGGCCTGGTGGAGGCTGCCCCTGCACTGCTGGGGGGTGGGGGTGGTGGGAGACATGGGTGGGGGCCTGGTGGGGGCTGCCCATGGTGGCAGGGGGTGGGGGTGGTGAGAGACATGGGTGGGGGCCTGGTGGGGGATGCCCCTGGTGGCTGGGGGGTGGGGGTGGTGGGAGACAATAGTGGGGGCCTGGTGGAGGGTGACCCTGGATGCTGGGGGGTGGGGGTGCAGGGGGACATGAGTGGGGGCCTGGTGGAGGGTGACCCTGGATGCTGGGGGGTGGGGGTGGTGGGAGACATGGTTGGGGGCCTGCTGGCAGGTGCCCCACAGTGCTGGGGGGTGGGGGTGGTGGGAGACATGGGTGGGGGCCTGGTGGAGGCTGCCCATGGTGGCAGGGGGTGGGGGTGGTGGTAGAGATGAGTTGGGGCCTGGTGGAGGCTGCCCCTGCACTGCTGGGGGGTGGGGGTGGTGGGAGACATGAGTGGGGGCCTGGTGGAGGGTGCCCCTGCACTGCTGGGGGGTGGGGGTGGTGGGAGACATGAGTGGGGGCCTGCTGGAGGCTGCCCCTGGTGGCTGCAGGGTGGGGTGGTGGGAGACATGAGTGGGGGCCTGGTGGAGGGTGACCCTGGATGCTGGGGGGTGGGGGTGCAGGGCGACATGAGTGGGGGCCTGGCGGAGGCTGCCCCTGCACTGCTGGGGGGTGGGGTGGTGGGAGACATGGGTGGGGGCCTGGTGGGGGCTGCCCATGGTGGCAGGGGGGTGGGGGTGGTGGGAGACATGGGTGGGTGCCTGGTGGAGGGTGACCCTGGATGCTGGGGGGTGGGGGTGCAGGGGGACATGAGTGGGGGCCTGGTGGAGGGTGGCCATGGTGGCAGGGGGGTGGGGGTGGTGGGAGACATGAGTGGGGGCCTGGTGGAGGCTGCCCCTGGATGCTGGGGGGTGGGGGTGGTGGGAGACATGTGTGGGTGCCTGGTGGAGGCTGCCCCTGGTGGCTGGGGGGTGGGGGTGGTGGGAGACATGGGTGGGCGCCTGGTGGAGGCTGCCCCTGCACTGCTGGGGGGTGGGGTGGTGGGAGACATGAGTGGGGGGCTGGTGGAGGCTGCCCATGCACTGCTGGGAGGTGGGGGTGGTGGGAGACATGAGTGGGGGCCTGGTGGAGGCTGCCCCTGCACTGCTTGGGGGTGGGGGTGGTGGGAGACATGGGTGGGGGCCTGGTGGGGGCTGCCCCTGGTGGCTGGGGGGTGGGGGTGGTGGGAGACATGAGTGGGGGCCTGGTGGAGGCTGCCCATGGTGGCAGGGGGGTGGGGATGGTGGTAGACATGAGTGAGGGCCTGTTGGAGGCTGCCTCTGGTGGCTGGGGGATGGGGGTGGTGGGAGACATGAGTGGGGGCCTGGTGGAGGCTGCCCATGGTGGCAGGGGGGTGGGGGTGGTGGGAGACATGGGTGGGGGCCTGGTGGGGGCTGCCCCTGCACTGCTGGGGGGTGGGGGTCGTGGGAGACATGAGTGGGGGCCTGGTGGAGGCTGCCCCTGCACTGCTGGGCGGTGGGGGTGGTGGGAGACATCGGTGGGGGCCTGGTGGGGGCTGCCCCTGGTGGCTGGGGGGTGGGGGTGGTGGGAGACATGAGTGGGGGCCTGGTTGAGGCTGCCCATGGTGGCAGGGGGGTGGGGGTGGTGGTAGACATGAGTGGGGGCCTGGTGGAGGCTGCCCCTGGTGGCTGGGGGGTGGGGGTGGTGGGAGACATGAGTGGGGGCCTGGTGGAGGCTGCCCATGGTGGCAGGGGGGTGGGGGTGGTGGGAGACATGGGTGGGGGCCTGGTGGGGGCTGCCCCTGGTGGCTGGGGGTGGGGGTGGTGGGAGACATGAGTGGGGGCCTGGTGGAGGCTGCCCATGGTGGCAGGGGGGTGGCGGTGGTGGTAGACATGAGTGGGGGCCTGGTGGAGGCTGACCCTGGTGGCTGGGGGGTGGGGGTGGTGGGAGACATGAGTGGGGGCCTGGTGGAGGCTGCCCCTGCACTGCTGGGGGGTGGGGGTGGTGGGAGACATGAGTGGGGGCCTGGTGGAGGATGCCAATGGTGGCAGGGGGGTGGGGGTGGTGGGAGACATGAGTGGGGGCCTGGTGGAGGCTGCCCCTGGTGGCTGGGGGGTGGGGGTGGTGGGAGACATGGGTGGGGGCCTGGTGGAGGATGCCCCTGCACTGCTGGGGGGTGGGGGTGGTGGGAGACATGAGTGGGGGCCTGGTGGAGGCTGCCCCTGGTGGCTGGGGGGTGGGGGTGGTGGGAGACATGGGTGGGGGCCTGCTGGCAGGTGCCCCACAGTGCTGGGGGGTGGGGGTGGTGGGAGACATGCATTGTTGATCAGTAGTGCAAGGTGACATGTGGGTTGGCTGGGGGGCATGCCCATGGTGGATGGGCTGCCTGCGGGACATGAGCAGGGGTGCAGGGTAGTCCCCCGTGGTGTGGGCTGCCTGCAGGGGCCGTGGAGGTTGTGGAGCGTAATCCTGGGAGGACCCACACGGCCAATTCACGTGTAGTACTCCCCAGAACCCCTGAAATACACATTCCCTGCTGGTATCGCATGTGCAACTTCCCGCGCACCCCTGAAATACACTTACCCTGCTCGCACTGGGACAATCGCGTGTGGAACTTCCCGCGCACCCCTGAAATACACGTACCCTGCTTGCACTGGGACTATCGCGTGTGGAACTTCCCGCGCACCCCTGAAATACACGTACCCTGCTCGCACTGGGCCAATCGCGTGTGGAACTTCCCGCGCACCCCTGCAATACACGTACCCTGATGAAATCGCGTGTGGAACTTCCCGCGCACCCATGGAATACACGTACCCTGCTCGCACTGGCCCATTCACGTGTGTAACTTCCCGCGCACCCCTGAAATACACGTACCCTGATGGAATCGCGTGTGGAACTTCCCGCGCACCCATGTAATAGACGTACCCTGCTCGCACTGGCCCATTCGTGTGTGGAACTTCCCGCGCACCCCTGAAATGCACGTACCCTGCTGAAATCGCGTGGGGAACTTGCCGCGCACCCCTGAAATACACGTACCCTGCTGAAATCGCGTGTGGAACTTCCCGTGCACCCCTGAAATTCACGTACCCTGCTTGCACGGGGCCAGTCGCGTGTGGAACTTCCCGCGCACCCCTGCAATACACGTTCCCCGCTTGGCGTTTGCTGTTTGCCAGCCCGGTGAACTGGTCCAGGGTTAGCGCAGCCCTTTGCGATGATTTAGCGATTTTGATGGCTTTTCCTTGCGCGAGGGCGTTCTTGGGGGCGTTACTGGCGCTGCTGCAGGGTCGCTGCGATTCTCTGCGCCACGGCTGGTTTGGAAGCCTGAAATCCATGAATACGCTGTGCTCGGAAATCGGTTTTAGCGCACGTGCCTGGCGCTGTCAATCGCACGCGGACACTCTGCGCCAGCCGCTTGCGACACTTTTCTGCGAAATTCTATGAATTACCCTGTCAGCCTTTCATCCTTCCGAGGCAGTCCCACTCTCCACAAACCCCGTCTCTCCCCCCCATTCACAATCAAACCCCCAAACAAACACACCTGCTATTTATTGCAATCTGAAGTGCAAGCCTCAACTTTTTCCAACACTTTTATTTTAAAACAAAACCATTCCAGAACGGTTTCTTGTTAAAACAAAAGTATAGGAACAGTGAAACTTAAAAATAAAAAGTATGGGAAAACTGCTCCAGACTGCTCCCGCCCACTTCGACCTCTATTCCGAGGTCAATAAATTAGCACCACACACTGTGGGTAATAAGCAGCGCTCAGATGCCTGAGTCTTCATAGCGCTATATGAAATCAAATTATTATTACAAATAACACAGCACACAATCATCTGTGCTTATTACTGATATTATTTCCCAAACCCAAAAAAGAGTGAAAAAAAGTAGAGGATAATTAAAAATCAAAATGATAAACAAACACTAAAGAAATGCCAGAGATGCAACAATTATAATGCACACATTAAAATGTAAGAAAGGTGGCTTGGATAGAAACCTGAGATCCTGTTTTAGGTGAGACTAATTTGATGAGACATTTGCCAAGTTGATGAGACCCACACTAGGTTCAAGCCATTGGGCCTGATCACAACTTTGGCGGTAACGCCGGCGGTATAACCGCTAATAGCGCCGGATCACGAATTTGGCAGTAATGTAATTCCTCATTCCCCATTGAGCCCATTCGGGAATGCCCCATTCCCCATTGGGCTCAATGGGGAAAATTTGCACTCTTACCGCCGGCGGATTTCCCGCCGGCGGTAATAGCGTGAATTTTCGGCGGATTTCCCCCCAGCCAAGAGCTGGGGTGAAATCCGACAAAGTCCTGATTTGGCGGACCCTTAAATCCGGCGTTAATAGCGCAACCGCCGGATTTAAGGGTTACCGCCAAAGTCGTGATGAGGCCCTTAGCACCTTATGCTCCTGCTTTCAACCAAACAGCTCATTGATTGAATATGTTTGGACCATCGGTGCATGAAAGTGAATAGTATTACTGCCGATCCGTAGAAGTAAACGTGTATCTTTTAATGTATATGCATCACCAGGTGTAAATAAATAATCATTAAAAGAAACCTTTCCATTTTCCTTTGAAAACACATTTTACTCAATTTTAAAATAGTCCCATTGGGAAATGGATTAACGTTTTTACTCCCAAGAAAATCCTTTTACTCCCAACTTTGAAAAATAGGCAGTAAAATGCTCTAACTTCAAAATCGTATATGGGGCACTGGAAACAGGTATTCAGATACAGTTCACAAAACATGCTTACTTGTCTGACTTTTCAGACAGTTTGGTATTTCTAGTCAGAGCAAATCCTTGCTACAGAAATTGTAAGAGCCCATGAGACCCGCAGTCTACATGCTAAATACAATGGAGACCCAGAGGCGTAGAGAGGGCAGGGCCTGAGCAGGCAAGTTCCACCCAAAATCAGCGCTTTGTGGGCGTTTTTACAGATGTTAATGTCACTCTGGTGGGCCCAACTACATTAGCTTCAGGCCCCACTTCTCAGACAATCCAGGCTACGCCTCTGTGGAGACCCTCAACACACCACAGTATAAGATTAGATTACAAATATCTGCTGTCCTGAGAAGCAGCAGAATTGCTGAATCTCGAAACCTGTGTCTCCGGTGAGCAGCCTGAGTGAGGCATGAAACAGAAGCTTGGACGAGCCGGCTTGGCTGCTTAGGGTCACTAAAATAGTTTCACTTGCACCAATCTGTGAATTAGGCCTGGTTCAACGTGTTTCTTGGCAGTGCAAAGTCACATTGCACTGCGCTAAACGTTCCATGAATGAGGCCCTTAGGGAAAGGCTCCGTAGATCGGTGTGCTCTGTGGGACTTGTTGAGTACTCGGTAAGCTAAGCATGGTACAGCGGCAGCATGGTGCACTCCAGAGTGCCCGCAGATGGGCAGAGCTTTGAAGATGTGGACATGAGCCAGGGTGAAATGGTATTGGACGCCAATGCTCATGATGGGATGTCCATGAAAAAAACTGAAGAAAAACAAATGGAGAAATGACCGAATATTTTGGACCTAAGAACAAAAATTACTTTTTGCACTTTTTTGTTAACAATGTGGGGGGGAAACCCCTTCATCCCCCCACATCCCCAACTCACCCTCTACCTTAACTAATAGCCTTACCCCACCCCACACCTATATTTTAATTAAACAGTACCAACATTTTGAACAAAATTGTTAACATAATTCTGTCATTTCTCGTTTTTTTGGTGTTAGCTTATTTCTCAGGATACCCTCATGATGCACGCACAGCTTCAGAAATGCAACTAAATTGATGAAATCCACTGGAGCTCAGCATTTCATCTTGGCCAAATCCTCTGGGCTCACTGCTCGCGCTCTGTGGATCCGTATGTACTTCTGCTGTGCAGGTTGCTGTTTATGCAAACACAGCAGGGGAGTTTGAAGCATTGACACCTGCAAGCCTTCAATACCACGCCGTCCTCTTCCTCAAGCAGCAAAGTACTTCTACAGGCGCGATGAGGTCACCGCACTCAAAACAACTGCCCTCGTGGGTGTGCAAAACACAGCGATTCTTGATTCCGTTCAGCCACTCTAGCCACGGCCGCTGAGGCAGCAATGGAGCCACCAGTATTGCATCCAGCTTTAGGTACTTGTTGGTACAGCCACTGTCCAGGGGTCACCAGCCCTAGTCCTTTACAGAGTCTTCGACCAGGTCTCCTGTTTCTGGCACTCTTCTGTTTCAATTTCGTAAATGGCCCTTCACCGGAAAAGAAGTTGCTTCACACGGAGCCTTAGTGACAGCTTGCTGGGACCTTACAGGAAGGGGGCATGTGTCCACATGATACATTTCCTTTTGCCAGTCCACTGAGAAATAGGTTGTTTGCCGTGGGCAAGGAGCAGATTTAGCCTAACCCTTTTTTACATTTCTTAATAAGGAACATGTGTTTCATGACGAAAGATCGCATATTATGTCTGTTTATTGCACCACTCGAAAAGAGTGCCTCTTTCTTTTTCCCCTTTAAGCCATTGCAGTTCCAACATATTCGTGTCATCATTACACGGGCGATTTCTATCTCATATAAAGTGTACATATGACCTAAAGACCTGTTGTAGAGATGTCGCGAGAGCCCCGCTCTCGCGAGATCTCGCCCGCGACCACAGCTCTGCCCCCGCGCGCCACGCGCGCATTACGGGACGAGCTGAGGACGCGGACAGCTGCGTCTTCCCGGCTCCTCCGAGCACGGGACTCAATCAGCATTAAAGCTGAAATATTATATCTGCTGCAGCCTGGCCCCAGCTGGCCACGTTGGCCCACGCTTACCCAGGCACTGTCTGTATGAGAAATGTTCCGGAGCAACCAGGAGAAATAAAGCACTGGTAAAACCCCTGCCTGACTCCTGTCTTCCTTCAGGGAAAGTTATATTACATAAATTGGCGACGAGGATCATCACCAGAAACCGCGCAGAAGCATGCAGGGAGCCACACCGCCGCCACCCTTTTTACAAACGCCAGGTAGGCCTGCCATTCCTTGGCCACAATGGCAGCCCCTGTTCACGACGTACGTGGAGGCCATGGGCGGAGCAGGATTTTCAGTGGCAAGACGCAGGGCCATGTTACTCAATGCCTTAGGGGTGGAAGGGCAAAGAATATTCAAGGGCCTTACCCCGATTCCAGTAGAGGATGACAATGATGATGTGTTCAAGGAAGCGGTTAGAAGAATCATTAAGAGGTTCGCCAGTAAAGAGAACACAGTACTCCATAGGATACGGTTTTACACTCGAAAACAAGAACAATCCGAACCCGTCGATGACTACGTCACGAAATTAAGAGAACTAGCAGCCTTGTGTAACTTCGGCACCAATGCTGAGAACCGTATATGCGACATGCTAGTTGTCCACACCAACAGTCGGAAAGTTCAAGATAAGTTCATCCTTGAAAAAGAGCTACAGTTAGAGAAAGCCGTTGAGATCGCCAGAGCAGTGGAAGAAACGGCGGGAAGAAGGAAAGAGTTTACAGGGGCCCAAGGTCCCACTGAAATACAAGCTGTGGGGTTCCATTCAAGAAAAGAAAGGTTGGCACCAGACACGAGAGAAGTGAGAAGCAACAGGAAAGAACCCCTCAATTGTCATAGGTGCACCAGTACCAAACACTTGGCCTTTGACAGAGAGTGCCCAGCCAGAGACAAGGAGTGCTCCGTCTGCAAACGCATTGGACATTTCTCGATAGTGTGTCGATGGAGAAACAAGAAAGTCACCAGCCTCAACACAGATCGCACAAGGGAAAGAGAATCCTCCTCAGATGAGGAAGGAAGACCCACAGCTATCATGGAGAACAGCACACGAGCCAGGAGAGAGAAGCCCCACTGCGTGATCAAAATCGATGGAAGAGAGACAAGGGTCATGGCAGACTCCGGTTCAGACCTCACCATCTTACCCCTTCAGACATACAAAGAAATGGTGGGTAAAGAGAAAGTGAAAGTGCTCACCACGCGACACAAGCCCACAGTGTTTGGGGGGGCCTCAGTCGAACTGCTAGGTTATATCAACGGCAAAGTCGAATTCAAAGGAAGAGAAACCATCACCAGGGTCTACTTCAGCCACGAAGGGCCTGCAGTGTTGGGCTGGGACGATCAAGACAAATTAAAAATCAGGCTAGATCCCAGCACAGAAGATCAAGTTCTATCAGTCAATGCGAGGAGCGGATCCGTTGTCAAGAGCGATTACCCAACACTTTTCTCGGAGGAGCCGGGGCACATTAAAAGTTTTCTTCACAAAATTGTGCTCAAAAGAAATGCTGTCCCCGTCAAGCACCGGGTGAGACCAGTACCAGCCACAGCAAGGGACGCCCTTAGACAACAGCTAGACAAAATGAAGAAGGAAGGAGTGATAGAAGAAATTGAAGCGTCCGAATGGCTGAGCCCAGTCGTCCTCATAAAGAAACCCCAATCACAAGAATTAAGGGTGTGCATAGATCTGCGCAGCCTAAACTTAGAAGTCATCACGGACAATTACCCGCTCCCAAGCATAAACGAACTCATTTTACTAATGAAAGAGGCCAAAATATTCTCTAAACTAGACATGAGAAATGCGTATCACCAAATACAGCTGCACGAAGAATCGAAACCCCTTACGGCATTTATCACTCCATTTGTCACGTTTCAATTCACCAAAATGCCTTTCGGGTTGTCATCAGCCGCATCAGCCTTTCAACGTATGATGGACGTCCTTCTACGGAAAGTTAAAAATGTGGTATACTTTCAGGATGACATATTGGTCTACGCAGGGGATAAACGGACGCACGATGCCACGCTCGAATTGGTTCTCAACAAGCTACAAGAAGCAGGAGTGCGATTACGCCATGAGAAATGTTCTTTTGGGGTAAAAGAAGTCGAATATCTGGGGTACAAGATTTCGGAAAAGGGCATCAGTCCAAAACAGAATCTCATGCAAGCCATCATCAAAGCTCCAGAACCCACCACCAAAGAAGAGGCGAGGTCATTTCTAGGATTGGCTGAGTACTATGCGAAATTCATACCCAAGTTTTCAGAAACCACTTCACCCCTACGCCTACTACTCAAAAAAGGGACAGAATTCTCGTGGAAAGAACCCCAGAAGTTGGTGATAGACACCATAAAGCAACATATCATGAAAGCTCCATGTCTTCAACCATTTAACCCAGAGTGGGATACAGTCATCACCACTGACGCCAGTGCGTACGGACTAGGAGCTGTGCTAACGCAGAGGAGAGGTGACACCGAACATGTGGTGGCCTTTGCGTCAAAGGCACTATCAGAGGCGGAACAGAACTATTCCACCATTGAAAAAGAAATGCTAGCATGCGCATGGGCAGTCGAACATTTCAGAACATACGTGTGGGGAACAAAGTTCAAGCTGGTGACAGATCACAAGCCGCTCATCCACATGCTCAGTCCGGGAGGCACCAAAGCATCAACGCCCAGACTAGCTCGTATTGCAGCAGAACTACAGGAATACACATTTGAAATCCATCACATCTCAGGCTGGAAAAACTCGCAAGCCGACTGCATGTCGAGACTGCCAGAGAACAAGGAGAGGGCTACCACATTCCTACACGGAGAATGCATTGTTGCATCCATCTCAGACATAAGGGCACCAGACTACCTGGAACTCAGTGAGAGACACTGGGAAGAAGAAGATGGGAACGACCCAACCATGGCTAAGATTCGCAAATGGATCAGAGAAGGGTGGCCAAATGAAAAAATGCTGCCCGAAGGCATGAGACCATATTGGAAGGTGCAAGATGAGTTGTCGGAAACAGAGGGGTTAATCATGAGAATGGATCAAATCATCCCCCCCCCACAGGAATGTGATGCACAATTCTCTGCAGGGCCCACGCGGGACACCTCGGGAACACGATGACTCGCCGCAGGGTGAGAGAAGCTTACTGGTGGCCGTCTATGGATCAAGAAATACGCTCCATGATAGAGCGCTGCCACGAATGCCTAAATAGCGACAAAAGACTGAAGGTTCGCCAAGCACCTCTCATACCCACGGAGATACCAGAAGCAGTATGGTCCAAAGTGGGCATAGACTTCATAGGGCCCCTGGAGGCGATGGCGACGGAACACAGATACGGCATAGTGCTGGTCGACTATCTATCCAAGTGGGTGGAAGCAGAGTTTGTCCCAAACATAACCACTGAGACAGTCATAGAAGTACTCACTGAAATCTTTCAAAGGGAAGGCCTCCCCAAAGAAGTCGTCACAGACAATGGAGTACAACTAGTTTCCAAAGACATGGAAGAATTTTTAAAAAGGAACCACATCAAACAAAAGAAGGCGGCCCTATATCACCCCAAGCAAATGGACTTGTGGAGAGGGCGAACAGGTTCATAAAGGGGGCCATCCAACTGGCAACAGCGTCGGGCATGGACCCCCTCAAAACCACCAAAGAAGCAATAGCGGCCCACAGGCTCACGCCAAACGGAATTACTCAAATATCCCCGTTCAAAATGTTGAGAGGGAGGAGTGCGGCATCTACGCTCATCCCACCATGGCTGTCCAAAGTAAGGGAAGATGAAGCAGTAGACATGACAGAAGTGGTATGGCGCATTGAAAGAAACAAGACACGCATGAAATCGTGGAGTGACGAAAGAAGGAGGACGAAACAAGCGCCCAACATAGAAAAAGGGGACTGGATCAAAATCAAACTACCAAGAAAAGATCAAGCCACAGGATCCCGGTATAGTCAGCCCATAAAAGTAACTCACAAATGAACCAATCACGTCCGCACAGAAGACGGGCGCACGTGGAACTTTGAAAGAGTAGCATTATACCAGCGAAGGCAAGAAAAAGCGAGGACCCCAGAGACACCACGCATAGAAACCGAAAGGGACCACGGGAGAAACGAAGAACGAGAACCCGAAGGAAACGACGGAGGAAGAGAAGAAACCGATATAGAACAGGAAGAACCGAATGTAAGCCCAGAACCGGTTCATCAGGGACCGTGCCCTGGAACCAGTGAGAGGCCCAGAAGGGAGCACAGAAGACCGGTGAGATACAATGACTATGTGTTACAGTGAACCCGTTCCGCATTGAAAAAGGGAGGTGTGTAGAGATGTCGCGAGAGCCCCGCTCTCGCGAGATCTCGCCCGCGACCACAGCTCCGCCCCAGCGCGCCATGCGGGCATTTCGGGACGAGCTGAGGGCGCGGACAGCTGCGTCTTCCCGGCTCCTCCGAGCATGGAACTCAATCAGCATTAAAGCTGTAATATTATATCTGCTGCAGCCGGGCCCCAGCTGGCCACGTTGGCCCACGCTTACCCAGGCACTGTCTGTATGAGAAATGTTCTGGAGCAACCAAGAGAAATAAAGCACTGGTAAAACCCGTGCCTGACTCCTGTCTTCCTTCAGGGAAAGTTATATTACACCTGTTCTTCAGGTAGTCTGTGTATCTATGGCCGTTTTACCATCTGGGAATGCCACATGCCCGGGTATTGTGGGCGTGCCACCAGGAAAGTGAAGACAGACTGGTCCTGTTGACTTTCCTCCCTCCATTCTTTGGATTTGACCCCCACCTGGCAGTGATTCTAATGTCATTCATGTAATTTGAGGGGGGGGGCAAGTGTGTTTGTACCCCCAACTTTCGTGGCACGCCATTTTGTCCCCCTCATTAGGCAGGGGCCCCTTTCCTTTAGAAGTCATGCCCCCGCCCCAGCATTTTCAGCAAAGTTACTCTACTGTCTGACTCCACTCCACCAATGGACTCCCATTCTGGGGCATGCGTCTAGCCGGGTACCATTTAAACAAGTTCTCCCTTTAAGAGGCCAAGTTTTAACACACATTGTGTGCACTTCAATATTCGTTTGAACCACTATTATGCTTTTTCTAGATTGAACTCTTTACTGCTAAATGTACGTTCATTTGTTACAAATGCCCCAGCCATTCATGACTTGATTACGTCTCATCAGCTGGACAATTGAGAGGTCATGTTGAGCTTTGAGTACAATTTTCATTAATCTGTTGGCGGAGAGACTGATCGTAACTTACGATTCTGCCACCCCCTTCCTCTCTACTATACAAATACGACAGCAAATGCACTGGCATGAATTGTCAGACTGGCTCAAAGGCTGTGGAACCCTATGTATTCTGCCTGCTTTTTACACCAGCATAGGAATGCATTGAAAATGCCGCCTGCCATCTAGCAGGCAGCGTTTACATCATTTGCACGGTGAGGTGCAAAAGGGCACCGTACACGTGTGTATGCTGCTTTTCTACCCTCCACTTTTGTACTCTACCATGCAAATGAGGAAAAGTAGGCAGCAGGGACCGGTGTACAAAAAAGTGCACACGTAACAATTCCACCCCGCCTCTCCCCCCCCCCCCCCCGAATTACGAGAGACTCCAATATGAACGCTAATGTGAATCCCCAGAAGCTGCTTAATACACTAATACTTTATAACTATGCTGTCATTCGTTGAGATGTTCCAACACGTTCTGCTGGTGGTCTAACAGTACATTTCAGGAAACAGTTTCAGATTTGTTTAATTGATCATTTTGTTCTCATGCTCTTTTCCATTTCTCTATTTTTCTCATTAGCGGCACTCTACTTCTTGTCTATATTTTCACAAATTTTCCGTACCTTCACCTATATTTAGGCATACTGCGGAATTCATCTGTGACAATCTGATATCTTAATCTGCGGCTGATTCTAAAAATATTTTTTGGGGGAGATTTAAATTTTCATTAGAAGCCCAACTCAGATCAGTCAGTTATTGTCTCCAACTTCACTGATCAAGTGATTTGGTAGACTATAGCGCTGTATTACAGGATGTTCAATCCCCTGGTGTAGTTGGTTTCAGCAGGCTATCCTTATTGGGCTGAGAGAGCGTGATTGATGATTAGACCATCTAATCTAAGTACACAATAGCAGTATTAAGGGAAAAGTACTAAGGCCCTGATTCATGGAATAGTGCACAGAGATACCGCAAAGCCTGTGCACCGAGAACGACTCTGCGCGAGCCTGTGCACAGAAGGAAATCTGTGTGCTGCACGTATTCATGGAACTGTTTCTGCAAAGTAGGACTATCCACAAGTCGTGGCCTGAACGCCCCGACACGCCCCCACGCAAAGCCAAAACAGCCACATTCACCTAGCTTTGCGGCCTCGCCAGGCGGGAACACAAGTACCTGGTGAAAACTGCATGGGGCCCCCCACAACTAAACCAGCACCTCAGCAACACTGCATGGGGACACCCGTAACTGCAACCGGCACCCATAGAGCATGCACACCGTTTCCCGTAGCTCATGTCATATTTGGGTCAAACTGCATGCAAACCATCATAAACTGTCCCTGCATCCCGCTATGCTGCATACACACTCCCCTAAGTCCGATCAGAACCCTGTCTGGGTGCATGCACCCCTAAATGTGACATGCAACATACTTCCATGCTGTGAATCCTATAAGCAAGTGTCTGTACGCCTGCCTTCGGGTGGCGGAAAGATCGAGGGCTTTGCATCGGCATTTTGCAGGCTAGATGTTGCGCGGTCGCATCCTTGAATACACTTTGTAGTGCGTATTTGTGGGCGTGCTATGGACTGCCTGAGGATCGTCCCTCGTAACGCCCACTTTTTCCCTTGTTCTTCCTCATTTTGCATGTTCCTCCCCCTACTCAGGTCCCTGCACAGGCCATTCCCAACCCCTGCGTGGAGTGTCGTGCTAGGCACTCGGATGATTGCATAGCCATGTCGAGCCTCGCTAAGTCCGTGCATAGGACAAAAAGTGGAGTACAGACGATTCCATGAATCGACAAACAGGGTTTTTTGTGCGGTTTGGCGCACAAAGTCCCTATTTACTGCATAATATAGTCCATGAATCAGGCCCTAAGAATGCACCATAAACGATATGATCAACAAAGCACAAGTCCAGCTTCATTATAAAAACTACCTTCAATATAAGTGTACTCTTGAGGTGTCGCCATTCCCAGATTACATAACAGTTCAGAAAAAAAATAATTCTTACATTTTTCTTGAATGATTTGCCTTTGGCCTCCTTTGGCTTAAAGGAAGCAAAGGTAAAAGGGCACACTGTATCACAAAACAAAAAGAGAGGATGTTGTGCATTTCAGGTTATTCTGGCCCATACCTGAGGATCTCAGGAAACAAGGGCTTCTCCCTTGTTTCAGAACACAAGCTATCAGGACAGTTGTTGATGCTCTACATTTTTGTAAATTGACTACAAACAAAGCAATCATTTTTGCTATTTCTACCTTTTTGGGTCGAGAATGGAAGAGTAGGACAAGGTTTATGAAGCTATCACAATGACGAATGGTGATTGAAATCTGAAGGGACGTTTGCATTAAGATAAGTCTTTGAAAGATTTCTTCACTAGTTTCAAACTTTTTATATTTTATATTGATTTTAAATTTGTATTTATATGTTTTCCTTTTTTTCTTAATGACTAAGACCATATTAACTGGAATATTTCAGAGGAGAATTGCCTAGAATTTCGGTGCTGGACTGCCCCAGGACAGGACAAAGACTGACATGTTTCTGATATTTCTCCTTTGTGAAAGATAGTGAGCTAAAGAATCTGGGTAAGGCTCTCATAACCGGGACTAATGTCTGGCAGAGGGACTCCCAGGACCCACCTTGTTTTATGCATAATTTAAGTAACTTTGTGTATAACCCTAAATTACTGGGGAAATCCAGATGTGGACCCCTTGCTCACTATTCTAAGAGAGGCACAGCTCTCCCCTGCTGATGAGGTCCATCCAGACTGAAACACATGTCTGGGGTTGCTGTTGGTACTCTTGTTCAGACAAGAATTGCCTAGCATTTAGGTGCTGGACTGCTCCAGGGCAAGACAAAGACTGATATGTTTTGGATATTTCTCCTCTGTGAAAGATAGTGAGCTAAAGAATCTGGGTAAGTCTCTCATAACCGGGACTAATGTCCGGCAGAGGGACTCCCAGGACCTCCCTTGTTTTTTGCATAATTTAAGTAACTTTGAGTCTCACCCTAAGTTACTAGGGGAATCCAGATGTGAACCCCTTGCTCGCTATTACTAGAGAGGTACAGCTCCACCCTACTAATGAGGTCCAACCAGACTGAAACACGTGTCTGGGGCTGCTCTTGGTACTCTTATTCAGAAGAGAATTGTCTAGCATTTCGGTGCTGGACTGCCCCAGGGTAGGGCAAAGACTGATATGTTTTGGATATTTCTCCTCCCTGCAAGGGTCTTGTAACCGGGACTAATGTCTGGCAGAGGGACTCCCAGGACCACCCCTTGTTTTTGTAGTTGCTGATGCTCTACATTTTTGTAAATTGACTACAAACAAAGAAATCATTTTTGCTGTTTCTACCTTTTTGGGTCGAGAGTGGAAGAGTAGGACAAGGTTTATGAAGCTATCACAATGACGAATGGTGATTGAAATCTGAAGGGACGTTTGCATTAAGATAAGTGTTTGAAAGATTTCTTCACTAGTTTCAAAATTTTGATATTTTAGATTGATTTTACATTTGTATTTATGCTATGTATGTTTTCCTTTTTGTTTTACTGCTTAAACCCAGATTAACTGGAATATTTTCAATAATTGTAGACATTGGCCCTCATTCCGAGTTTGGTGGTAGTCATGGCACTATTTGCACCATGACTGCCACCAATAAAGGGACCGTGTCAGGTTTGGTGCAATGGGGACTTACCGGTCTAGTCTGACCTTGGTGGGACCGGTAAGTCCCCATTGCACCAACCATTCCCCATTCCCATTGAGCCCACTATAGGGCTCAATGGGAATGGGGAGGCCGCAAATAAGGGGCTCGCGAATGTCAAGCCTGTTATTTGCGCACTGGTCCCTTAACGGGTACCGTCCACAGCAGCTGGTCAGACCAGCTGTTAATGGAGGGACCCGCTAAGGGACCTCATAGTAGGGCAGTAAGGGATTATGGGCACCGGTCTCCGTACCGGTGCCTGGTATCCCTTACCGGCCACCTTGGAATGAGGGCCATTGTGTATTTGACTTTTGGTTGCTTTTATAGGTCTTGAACTCAAAATAAACTGACGATGAAGATATTAATGATCCCCTACAAACTCTTCCTGTAATACCTTAACTAATACAAATGTGTTCCATTGTGTTACCTCTTCTGCTCATTTTAAAGGCAATACTCCATATTTAATAATTGCTTCTGCTTCTACTCTGTCCGGTGATTCTCCCTTTTTTCTGAATTGGAGGGACAGTTTTGCTGGCCACTTTTTCTTCTGAATTAAAAAGCCAAAGTGTCTTTATAAGTTCAGTCTTTTTAAAGGGTCTCCTCTGAGTAAACTTGTAAGAAATAGCATTGAAATCTCACAAAAGATGAGATAAAGAGGCTCTTAAAAGACTTGAGACTAACAATGGCATTGTTATAAGATATGCAGATAAAGGAGTAGATATAGTCTATATGTGAAGAAAGGTAGGCACCACCTAGATGACACTTGTAGGTATGTACGGATTACAGAGAACCATACTGCATGCCTCAAAGACACTATCCTGTAAATATCTACCATTGCACTTATGGAAGGGTGAATTAGCAAGCAGGAGTCTGAATTATTTACACAGCAGGAGTCTTAGGTTCCCACATCGTACATCCTTCCTAAAATCCATAAGAGTTTGGAATCACTGCTTGGGAGACTTATTGTATCCAGCATGGGCTCAATACTGGAACCTCCTTCCAAGTATGCAGATTTTTTCCTTAGGGATTATGTGCCCCAAATGTAGTCACACATAAAAAGAAACTACCCACATGATTACCATGGTAGGGAATTGGGATATAAAACCTGTGCAGACTACAGTATTGACTTTGGACCTCAAATCCCTCTACACAAAGATTCCGTCAGGAGGAGACAATCCAAATAGTCCTGATTGTCTAAACATTGACCGGACCTCGAGAAGCCTCAAAAGACTTAATAATATGGTGCATAGAGATGGCATTGAAGGATATTTGTCCGGTTAGTTTGAACTTTTTCCACTAAATAAAGGGCGGGCAATGGGTGCAACTTGTGCCCCTAGTGGTGCTAACTTGTGTGGAGAGTTTTGAAATTAAACATATACATTCAAAAACGAACCCTTTTCAAAAACATTTACATACATGGAAGAGATACATCGTCAATATGCGTGTGCTATGGGTGGATATGGAAGATGAGGTGCCAGCATTTGTAGATTGGATTACTCGATAGCCATTTGAAATGTATCTCAACCATTAGTAAATATAAAGTTAACATTTTAGACCTGGATATATACAATACTATGTAATGTTTTGGGGTCAATTCTTTCCATAAAGCAACAGACATAAATGACCTACTAAGATATGATTCCTTCCAACCACAAGGCTTGAATCGAATTTTACAGTGTGGCTAATTTTTTGGGATCAACAGGACACCACTAACAAATGTGATTTAAAGAGTAGCCCAGTTTCTATCGGGAAGACTACAACAACGGGGCAACCAAGAGAAACTTATTAAAAGGTCTATGAAAAGGGCAGAGAAGAACAATAGGGGGAGACACTCTTGGGTGGCAAGAGCATTGGTGAGAAGGATACACGCTTGGTATTTGTGAGTAAATACAGTACAGCATTGTTACAGCAGGAACATTAAACAGAACAGACCAATGTTTTTATTTAAACAATGCACATCAATCAGGTATAAAGTCATCAAAAGTGATCTGAGAAAAAAAACGCAGGCTCTCAAATGAGGGTTAATATGATCACTCAATCTTGGGGTCTTCAACCAATTACAGGACATTCCTCATGTGACATGGGAACTGTTCTATGTGTAAATTCACAAAGAAGTCACAAGAAGTAGATGTTGGCCTCAAATATCTGTGAAGTCAAAAACAGTATTGTTAATTGTAACACAACTATGTTTGTGTATGCCATTTGGAGTCCCTGTGGATCATTGTATTTCCCTATGGAAAAACAAAAGAAAGGTGAAAACATGCATATGTGAGAAAAGAAGTTGTAAATGTAACCAGGTGACTGCTGCACCTCTAATTCAACACTTCATAACAAAAAAACACTCACTGGATGAAATACAGTGGCCCGTCCTCAAAAGAATCGCACACGAGAATAAGCAGCAGACAAAATTTTCTCTAGAGTTTAACAGATGATACTAAGGACCTGGTGACGAGACTCAATGACAATGTTGAATGGAAATGTGCTCAATTGACTTTGACTTCTCTTGGTCCCATGACATTGATGACAATGCAGGTACACACACCTTGAATGAGTATGCAAATATTAGCACTAAAACCATCCTAAATACTTGGACAGGAAGTCTTGCCAAGGAGTATGTAGGGACTGTGGGACTGTGGTCGCATTTTCCATTCTTTTCTGAAATGTATTGCACTTCGTTCACACTAAGAATGCAATACCCACCAATGTACAGGTTCAACAATCCTACACCCACACACATGACATCATGTTACATACTTACGTGATGTGATTATAAAATAAAAAACACACAAGACATCTAAGGGAGAACGTGGATCAAATTATCTTGTGGGTATTACATAGTGTATTTTTCAAAATATGATGAGGCTCACATCCACACTACACATGAATTGGTTCGCAATGTTTCACTCTTCCCTTAGAGTTGGACTACACAGGGTGTTTCTTCCCTTGGATAGATTAAGGTTTTCCCATTTATTCGTACAACTGTGACAAGAGGATAGGTAATTATACAAACACCTACACATTTATATTTTCATCATTGTTTGTATTTTTACCTGAAATTTATAGTTAATCAGGTTTCTTGGACCCCCCATGTTCATAATCCTGACTCACACAAATATGAGTACACTCTTTTAATAGATTTCGTGCTACATAATCCCATCATCTTTGAAGAGTTTTCTCATATGCATACAATAAATGAAATGTCAGGCAGAGTCGTAATACTCCTTGAGAGAAAGAAAACTGGACAAAAGAAACCACTTAGCAGGACTGCTACAGTTCGTAGACATGAGGTTGCCTCCAGAGTGAGAGGATTTACAAGGGGAGGGATGGAGAAACAGGATAGCGCTAAACATGCTATGCAAAGATTATGGTGATGGTGAGATCAAGCTGCCACATTTTGAATTATACTATATGGCGGGGCAGCTCAAATTTGTGGTGAAGTGGTTGGCCAATGAGACCTTACTGAATACGAAGCTAATACAAGCATCAGTAAGACCACATCACTTAAAGGAGACAATGTGGCTACAAGAGAAGTACTACCAGTGACGGTCATGCTGGCAATCCCTTCACATGGAGCCCAGCAGAGATGGTAGGGGCAGTTTCCAAGTATCCCGCCAGAATTATCAACGGGATACCAGGAAACTTGTACTGAGCCCCCTAGAGGTAGAAGATGCCAAGAAACATTTCCTAGCCAAGTTCTTCATTCGGGAGATGGGCCTGGGCTGGAGACTGGATGTTGGCAAGCTAGAATGGTACAGAAAGTCACATTAGTAGGCACTGACATTTGACATGATGGTGGAAATTTACATAAAGCCCATAGCAATTGTATAGGACACAAAATGCTTGTGAGGAACACACAAAAGTTCTGTCATGGTCACTAGGCAAGAGCCTAGTCCTCCACTACATACAAGGTCCCAAGGGACCCAGACTTGGCGCCTATGGCACCAAGCTCATTTCAAAGTGTTCTCAGCTCACAGAATAACAGGTGCACGTGCAGCAAGGCCGGGCGGGGCCCGACTATCACTGAGAAGGCACGTGCAGAAGGTGGAAGGAGGAGCTAGGTGGGGCCACAAGCCAGAGCCTAAAGGGAGTGGCTGGAGCCAGGCTATATAAGCCAACCCCACCCGAACACTGGCGCTTCGCGTTAGTTTGCTATCAGCATGCCTTACCTGAGATCGCACCACTGTCGGAAGCACGGAAGCACAGCCATCTGTCTTCACTCAGCAGTCGCAGCGCAAGCCTTACCTGTGATCGCTTCATCACTGGAAGCCTCGCCATCAGTTCCTGACTCGGCCGCAGTCCTACTCACCTTCCCTGAGCCCTCGACAGGTACAACCCAACAACCTTACCTGTTCCACATTCCATCGACCTAGGACCTTCTTCGGGTGCTGCCTCCATGCGAATCTACATCTCCAACCACCATCAGGAGCCAGATACCAGCCTCCAGCCATCACCAACCTTTCGCACCTGCAAAGAGAGTAAAAGACACAAGGTGAGCGATAGCACAGACTTCAAGCAGCATAATTTACGAACTTGGTGCAGTCTCAGAAATCACCAACTTACCTACCAGTGGTGGAAAGTCCCGGAGCTACTTCCTTGTGCCATCACGCGCTCCTGGGTCATCTTCATTGCTACGGAGGGGGGAAAGAACAACATACCCTTACGAACAATAAGTGTCATTACAAGGACACGGACAATACGAAAGTCATAAGAACACTTACCTTCAGGATGGAACGGTCGCAGCCGGTCTGGACCCCCGCAATCAGTGCCAGTGACGTAACTAGGTCCATCCGCAGCACCGAAGGAAAGCAGGACGGAGAGCTCGCCCTTACATACTATCAGGTTAGCCTGTATGGGTAAACTTCTGCGCACCACATTCTGGCACGAAAGGGTGGAAGGGAACCATGGCTCCACCACGCTAGCCTAATTGTTTCTCACCCTCTCGCCGGAAGAGGTCCAGCCTTCCAGGACCACGAAGAGGCAGCTGTTGGGGGAGAGAAGCGGTCTTGGGGAGTCAACTCCAGGCAGGGCTCCAACCGTGCCCCAATGGCCCCGCAGAGAACAGGTGAGCGTAACAGAATGCAAAGCCTTTCTGAACCTCTGCCTGGGCATTATGAATACCTCTGAGATCGACCAGTTGGCCCAATTACTGGGGGATTTACGGGCTGAAGTGCACGCCTCCAGAAAAGAGACAAACTCTTTAAGAAGGGATTTAATCAATGCCCGAGAACGAACCGACGATCTGGCAAGACAGGTGCTTCAATCACATGCCGAGCAGGTTCTGTTACCTGGGAATGCGTCAACCCCTGCACCATCATCGCCACCAGTTCAAGTAGTACTCCAAGGGGCGGTTCCACTAGCCCCACCAGAACGGTTTATGGATGACCCCAACAAATTTGCTATATTTATGAATCAGTGCCGCCTGCACTTTCAGTGCCGCCCAGGTGCATTCCCGAATGACACTTCTAGGGTGGCTTTAGTACTTTCATATCTAGGAGGCAGTGCAGTGGACTGGTCGATACCTTTGGTCAACCAGAATGAGCCTGTGCTGCATAACTTCGGGGAATTCCAACGGGAATTGGAGAAACTGTTCGCAAGACACACTCAGGGACAGGCCTTAGATAACAAACTGTTGTCTCTCATACAGGGGAATCAGGATTTACTGACCTATATAGCCACCTTCAATCGTCTTATTGCACAAACCAACTGGCCTGAGGAGAAAAGGACTAGGTTATTTTATCAAGGACTATGAGGGGGGACTAAAAGATGTGCTAGCTCAAGTGGTCAATCCTCCCGAAGCCTGTGCCGAATACATCAACCTAACATTACAACTGGATCACAGACTACAAAGCTGAAAGATGGACCGCACTAGGTCTGAAGGGAGACCTGTCTATGTGAGGTCCAGGGACAATCCAGGCAAGACCCACGAAACCACTGAACCAATGCAAATCGGGGGGTTACGGGCCCCTATATCTAAAGCTGAGAAAGACAGAGGCAGGAACAACTATGCCTATACTGTGGTAAGGCAGGACATTTCCTTCAGGATTGCCCCACTAACCCTCCTAGGAGAACTGTTGGTGCCACAGATAATACCGATAAGGAACAGGACACGGTTCTGGAAAACTCCAGTGCCCGGCAAGTGTAGGGGTCCCCTTGTCGAGCAAAACCAGAAAGTAGTTCAGACCTCACATCTAGTCATTGCAGTACTCATAGTTCACCACCAGCAACCATCTAAGGTGCACGCTTTGGAGGCATATATAGACAGTGGAGCAGTTGGTAACTATATCGATCAGGCCCTAGCCGCACAAATTGGCCTCCCACTTCAGCGCAAACCACAGGCGGAGAACGTTACTGCTGTGGATGGCTCACAACTATCCTCTGGGCCGGTAATGCAACACACCGAAAAGGTTATGCTGATTTGTCAAGAAGGTCACCAAGAGGACATCTCTTTTGATCTTATTGGGGTTCCACAATTCCAAGTGATCTTAGGGATGCCGTGGCTAGAGGCTCATAACCCCAGAATTGACTGGAGAACATGAGTGCTGACCTTTCCGCAAGAATGCGTCAAAACTTGTCATTTGCGCAACCCAAGACCGAGACTAAACCTCTTCTGGCCCTTGCTGGTGTCATGCCCCCGGAATATTTGGACTATCAAGATGTATTTCAGAAGGAACAGGCAAATACCTGGCCTCCTCATAGGCCCTATGACTGCCAGATCGACCTGATACCCGGAGCCCAAATCCTGTGCAGCCGAATTTATGCCCTGATGGAACAAGAGAACCAACACTTGCAGACCTACCTAGACCAGTACCTAGCCAACGGGTTTATCCGCCCATCCAAGTCTCCTGCTTCCTCAGCACTCATCTTCGTACCCAAGAAGGAAGGTGACCTTAGAAGGGGCATCGACTACAGGGCGTTGAACCAAATAACTATTACAAACAGATACCCTTTGCCACTCATTCCAGAATTACTCAACCAGGTAAAAAGCGCTCAAATCTATTGAAAACTGGGTCTTCGGGGAGCCTATCACCTCGTACGAGTTAAAAGCGGTGATGAGTGGAAGACCATTTTCCGGACCAAATACGGACTCTTTGAGTATCAAGTGATGCCCTTTGGGCTATGCAATGCACCAGCGGCCTTCCAGTATTTTATGAACAATGTGCTCCATGAGCTGCTGGATGTTTGTGTTCTCGTCTACATTGATGATATTTTAATCTTTCACAGTCCAAAGAGGAGCATGTGGCCCACGTTAGGGTGGTATTGGAAAAACTCCACCAGCACCGACTGTTTGCTAAAATAGAAAAATGTTCCTTCCACGTCACAGAGGTTGAGTTTTTGGGCTTCATGCTTACTCCAAGAGGAGTTCATATGGACACACGTAAGGGTGAAGCTATTCTTCGATGGCCTTCCCCAACATTGATCAAACGGGTACAAAGTGTACTGGGCTTTGCTAACTTTTATAGACACTTTATACCACAATTCTCGCAAATTGTCCACCTGATCACGTCTCTTTTGAACAAAAACAAGAAGTTCCTTTCGTCAGCAGAGGCTGAACTTTCCCTCCAAGAATTAAAACAAGCCTTCACTTCAGCACCTCTACTCCGACACCCTCGGCCTGACCTACCTTACGTAGTGGAAACTGATGCCTCCAGCATCGCCATGGGGGCGGTCTTATCACAAAAGGACTTTGAGATGGGGAAGCTTCACCATATAGCATTCTGGTCCCGCAAGTTTTCTGTACCTGAACGGAATTACGCGATAACCGATAAGGAGCTCCTGGCAATCAAAGGAGCCTTCAAGACGTGGAGGCATTACCTTTTGGGAGCCAAACACACGGTTACTGTCATTACCGATAACCGTAATCTACAGTATCTGAAAACGGCCAAGGCACAATCCTCACGCCAACTCCGTTAGGCGTTATTCTTTGCGCAGTATGATTTTGTGATCACCTACCGGCCTGGAGTGCGCAACGGGAAAGCCGATGCCTTGTCAAGAATGGGAGAGGACCAGGATGCCTTCAGCCCATCCGATCCCATAGCTATTATCTCTGAGGATCGGATTCAACACCAAATAGCCATTACTACCTGCTGGGAAGAAGAATTACAGACTGACCTCCAAGCCCACATGGACCCCACTGCCCAAATGGAGTGGTTAAGTAAGGGAAAACAATACTCCATCAAAAATAATTTGCCATACTTCCAGGGAAGGTTATATGTTCTGGACAAGGGATTACGTACCAAAATTATAGCCAATTGACATGAGTCCTTGGTGGAAGGGCACCCAGGGATCGACAAGACCAGAGCCAAAATCCAAAAGAATTACTGGTGGCCCTCCTGGAGGAAAGATGTCGCCCAGTTCATTACCACGTGCAGTGTCTGTGTGCAAAATAAATCAGAAAAACAAAATCCGGGAGGGCTGCTGAGGCCTCTTGAAGTGCCACCAACACCATGGCATACATTATCAATGGATTTCATCACTGATCTACCACCCTGTGAAGGGTTTAACACTATATTGGTTGTGGTAGACCTGTTCTCCAAAATGGCACACTTCATCCCACTGAAGGGACTTCCTACCGTCGCTACTTGACCACCATCAGCCGGTCAAGTGGCACAGCGAGTAGAGCGCTCGCTTTGACATCAGTGCAGATCTTGCGAACGCAGGTTCGAATCCCGGCAGCGCCAAACTCAGCGTTTCATCCTTCTGAGGTCGATAAATGAGCACCACACACCATGGGTAATAATAAGCAGCGCTCAGATACCTGAGGGTTCGTAGCGCTATATAAATGCCAAATTATTATTATTTTTATTATTACTTTGGCCACAGTATTCCTAGAACAAATCGTCCGACTGCATGGATTTCCATCTGTATTAGTTTCAGACAGCGGGACCCAGTTCGTTTCAGCCTTCTGGAAAAGGTGCTGTAAACTAGCCCACATCGACCTTCGGCTCTCTACTAGACACCACCCCCAGACTGATGGTCAAACAGAGAGGACGAACCAAATGCTTGAACAATACCTGAGGTCCATGTTGCAACAAACTGGGGACTCCTGGAAAGACATTCTCTGGTTAAGTGAGTTTGCCTACAACAACTCAATTCATACTAGCACTGGTCAGGCCCTGTTCTACATTATGAACGGTCGGCACCCAAGAACATCCTCTTTCGACCCTCTGGACGAGTTAGAAATGCCAGCAGTGACATTGTTGCATAAGAGAATCACTCAATCCCTTAAGGAAGCCAGCAAGAACCTAAAGCGGGCCAAGGTGCAGCAGAAGAAATTTGCGAACCAGCACAGGAAGGAGGCCCCACAATATCATGTTGGGGATAAGGTATGGTTGGCGTCTAAACACATTCCTTTAAGAGGACCCCGTGCCTTTCAGCCATGATACTTTGGACCATTTTCTATCAAGGCCATCATAAATCCTGCGGCCATGAAATTAGATTTACCACCCAACTTTCAAATCCATCCAGTTTTCTAAGTCTCCCTTCTAAATCCAGTAGAACAAGACACGCAGATACTAACTCCACCACCACCGGAGGTCACATCCTGAGAAATAGAATACGAAGTGAAGAACATCTTGGACTCCAAAAGGTTATGTTCAAAACTCTACTATCTCATCGACTGGGAGGGCTACGGGCCCCAGGATCGTACATGGGAACCTGCCAAATTCGTCCATGCCCCACGATTCATCAGGCGATTCCACCGGAACAACCCCACCAAACCGGGACCAGAGGGAAGACCCACCGTGATAGGGGCCTTGAGGGGGAGTGCTGTCATGGTCACTAGGCAAGAGCCTAGTGACCATCCACTACGCTTCCTCCAGTACATACAAGGTCCCAATGGACCCAGTCTTGGCGCCTATGGCAACAAGCTCATTTCAAAGTGTGCTCAGCACACAGAATATATGGGGCACGTGTAGAAAGGCCGGGCGTGGCTCGTCTATCACTGAGAAGGCACGTGCGGAAGGCGGAGGAGGAGCTAGGTGGGGCCACAAAGCAGAGCCTACAGGGAGTGGCTGGGGCCAGGCTATATAACCCGGCCCCACCCGAACACTGGCGCTTCACTTTAGTTTCCTATCAGCAACGTAACTCTCACTGCCGACCAGAGGAATCTTACCTCATCCAGCATGTGTGCTCCCAGTCTCTGGAACCCTTACCTTCGCCACTTACCTTACTCAATGCGCACACTTGCAGCCACCTCGACCATCTTACCTGGAAAGCATCATCGCCGTAGGCCTTGTCACTCACTTCCTCTCTACAATCGCTGCACACGCCTTACCTGAGATCGCACCACCGTCGGAAGCACGGAAGCACAGCCATCTGTCTTCACTCATCAGTCACAGCACAAGCCCAACAACCTTACCTGTTCCGTATTCCATTGACTAAGGACCTTCTTCGGGTGCTGCCTCCACGTGAATTTACGTCTCCAACCACCATCAGGAGCCAGATACCGGCCTCCAGCCATCGCCAACCTGCAGCACCTGCAAAGAGAGTAAAAGACCCAAGATGTGCGATAACACAGACTTCAAGCGGCATAATTTACGAACTTGGTGCAGTCTCAGAAATCACCAGCTTAACTACCAGTGGTGGAAACTCCCAGAGCTGATTCCTTGTGCCATCACGCGCTCCTGGGTCATCTTAATTGCTACAGGTGGGAGAAAGAACAACATACCCTTACGGACAACAAGTGTCATTATAACAACACGGACAATACGAAAGTCATAAGAACACTTACCTTCAAGACGGAACGGTCGCAGACGGTCTGGACCCCCACAATCAGGACCAGTGACATAACTAGGTCCATCCGCAGCGCCCCTGCTGAAGGAAAGTAGGACGAAGAGCTTGTCCTTACATACTATCAGTTCAGCCTGCATGGGTAAACTTCTGCGCACCACATTCTGGCATGGAAGGGCGGAAGGCAACCACGACTCCACCATGCTAACCTCATTGTCTCTCACCCTCTCGCCGGAACAGGTCCAGCCTTCCAGGCCCACGAAGAGGCAGCTGTTGGGGGAGAGAAGCAGTCTGAGGGAGTCAACTCCAGGTATGGCTCCAACCGTGCCCCAACGCCCCCGCAGAGACCAGGTGAGAGTAACAAGTGGCCAAACTCATGGCTCAATTGTATTTCCATTTGCAATTGTTCAAAGAGGGATTCCAAAATAAAATTGGCAGTATGCTAAAAACAGACTGAAGACGTGAAACAGACATCAGTCGGCTGAACAAGCCCAGCAAATCCAAATTAGTGAACTCAAATATGAAAACCTCATTGAGCAACTTAAAAATTCGGTTAAAACCCATCAATAAGCCAGTGTAGAATGAGAAATTGAGTTCTCTGCACTGCAGGACACACAAAAAGAGAGTGCAGAAACCTTAAGCCAACTTTAACATACGATGAGTGACCTGGCTATACACAATTGTCTTTTGCTGAATGAAATAGTTGCCTTCAAACAGACAATTAATGAGCTAAAACATGAAAATAGTAATTTAATTATAAAAGAGCAGGAGAAGTGACTTGAGGCACACCTTATTACTGCGCCAACATAAATAAGTACCAAACGATAGTCCAATGCTGGTGTATTTATTTACAGTTGCCCTTTAAGCATGACACGTGTTTCGGCAAAAGTGCCTTTCTCAAATCAGGGCATGTCCCATGTTCCTTTTTAAAGTTGTATTGCTTTAATACGGCGAGTAATAACTGGGTTCAAATCCCAAACACCTGCAAAGTCACGTAAAGTCGCGTCACTTCTCCTGCAATTATAACAAACGGAGTAGAGGAACTCTATGTCTCCGTCTTGGGACACACCAATGCGACAGTCTAACCAGACATAAGAAATCGGTCGCAGTAGCATTAGTTGATATCAACCAAAAAGTTCCTCACACACTCACTTAATTATAAAAGAGATTTGCTCACACATTTCTTTTAATCAGATTTAACAGGGTTTAAATATTCTGAAACAACAGAAAGTGCAGCTGATCAAAGACAAAGATGCTTTAACGCTAGAAATGGAGTTAGATAAGGGTCAGCCTGTATCTCAGGAACATGCCAGAATAAGGGAAGAAAATGTACATTTTATGGAGCATTTGAGATAAGCAGTGGGTGACCTATTGAATGCCACACATAGCAGAGACACTCAAGAGAGAAAATGTGTTATTTTAAATGAAAAATGCTGTGCAAAATGTGCACATAACGCAGGGCTCGCAGAGGTGATATGAAGTCCTCCAAGAAAGAAGAAGTACAGAAAGTGAGGGACTATGTGGGGGCTCAGAGCAGAGTGCTTGAAGCCAGCCAAGCCTCTTAGTCAGATTTAAAAAATCAACTCTCTGAATGAAAGCAAGAAATCCTGGCAGAGAACAACAAGTGTAAGAAATAAACAATGAAATGAAACAATACAAACTGGCGTTGAGACCGTCTGACAAAATAATGTATGCGGTAGGGTACTGTGATGGAGGGGAGCAGCCCCTCCCATCAATGTCCTCATATCAATTACTTACAACTCCCCACATACAATCTGAAACTGATCTCATACATGAATCCTATAGAGAACAGGGAGACATGAGGCAGGTGGGCTCACCTATCCCTAGCCAGTCTGATCAGGAAGGCCAGTCCTGACCTGATAATGATGGATATTCACCCTTGCCAAACAAAAGGGAAGGTGGCCGTCCAGTGTGTCATGGGAGGTCAAATATAGCCTAGTGAGTACTTCTGAACCTGAAAATAAATATGAGGGGAAGATCATAGAATTAGATTTACTTAAGATGATGCTGCTGGGAGACCACCCAACCAGCTTAGCAGAAAGGGAAAGGCAAATGCTTCAGCCTAGGAGAGAAATTTTAAAAAAACCCAAACATTCAGGTAAACGGGCAGATTTAACCAGGACACCTAGAAGGAGGGATAGTACATATTTTCAACAGTCGGAAGAACAGACTCTATATTATCCTGTGGGAAAAGTGACTACAGGGAATGTGACCCTGAGAGCTCAAGGTGACACAGGTGAAAGGAGGCGTCCAGATCCCATGCATTTGAAGGCCTTCCAAAATCACAGCGATAGGGAGCGCCTAGAAGACAGGGACAGGAGTTCCAACAGCAGCACTGATTCTGAAGGCGAATGGACTCAGGTTCAGAGGCGCAGAAGGAATACAAAACAAATAAAAGGTTTTGTTAAGGACCCCATCAGACAGATTAAAGAAATGCTAAGTATTTGGTGTGGGAACATTTGGAACTATCCGCACAAATGATGTCATTAATTGAAATAAAAAATTATGTCATTTTTATTGAATTTGTTAAACTGAATTTTTCCTCCAAGTAGTCCAGTTTCTTTGCTGGTCTGGAAGATCAAGAACATTATAAATGGTCCGCCTATATGGAGTCAATTTTGAAACATGCTTTTCCCCTTAGAAAACCACACGAGGCATGCAAGGCTGCATATAACTTACAGGGCCTCATCACAAGTTGGGCGGTAACGCCGGCAGTATTACCGCTGGGGTATTAGCCCTACCGTCAAACCTCCTGGCACTATTAGTGCCGGATCACGGGTTTGGTGGTAATGGAATTCCCCATTCCCCACTGAGCCCATTCGGGAATGCCTCATTCCCCATTGGGCTCAATGGGGAATTTTCGCGCTCTTACTGCTGGCGGATTTCCCGTCGGCGGTAATAGCATGAATTTTCAGTGGATTCCCCCCAGCTCAGAGCTGGGGGGAAATCCGCCGAAGCCCTGATTTGGCAGACCCTTAAATCCGGCGGTAATAGCGTGACCGCCGGATTTAAGGGTTACCGCCAAAGTCGTGATGAGGCCCATAGTATGGTTTCATCCCTTCAGTCGACTTTTCTAAGTTGCGCTGGGCATAAGCAAAAGCATGCTGGAGGTACTTTCTCAAATTCTCAATATTTCCATGAGTGTTGGACACATTAATCAGTGTCTGCATCTGAGTTCTATAGGTAACATCATTTTTCATCTGGTCCTCTATTCAAATGGAGACATTGTGGTCACAGAAGATGGTGTAAATCTAAGAACCATCAGGACAAACCATAATTGAATATCCCAACTGGGTCCAGAGGCAGCCACAAACGTCTTCAGTGTACCTACAATGGTCTCATTGTATCTCTCATCCCCTAAGCTCAATACCAGGCAGTAAGCTATGTGGAGTTATCTTTTCATCCCTGGAATCTCCCACATCTTGGGCATCCCCTTACTGCTAAAATGACTCCCTCTATCCACCTCAATCATTTTCAGAAGACCAAAATGAGAGAAGATATGGTTGATCTTTAGAATGGCAGCTCTCTGCGGCTTGCAATTTGGGCCAGGAAGACACTCTACCCACTTGGTAAATAAGCATGTTGGCATCAACATGTACTTATTTCCTCTAGAGGAGTGAACCACTGGCCTGATTAAAATGACTTGCAAATCTGATCAAGGCAGTGTCATTCCCCTTTTCTGTAGGGGAGCTCAGTGTGTGGGAGAACTAGGCTGGAAATGAGCACACACGAGACACCGCTTTAAATATGTGTGGAGGTTCTAGCCCATATGTGGCCAGTATGCAACTTCTCTCAAGATTTTTTATTTCTTGTGAAAACCCCTATGACTGGCAGTATCTCAGTCCTGGACGGTATTCAACAACAGGCTTCGGAATGAGGTAGTTATCACCCACTGGTCACATCTAGATAGTGATCTCCTTACCAACAAACCGTCTTGGATTCAAAACATTTTGGAAAGTGTCATCAACACCCGAGGATCCTCTTTCCCGGCATTGGCTAATTCCATTAGAGGAAAGCTTACTGGATCTTCAATATGTTGATAGAATTTTCCAATAATAGGATCCTCCTTTTGTGCAGTGATAAAATCTGCCTCCAGGGCATCCTTACCTCACTGAGCAGCTGACAGTAAACTGTTGGCAGGAGTTTTGGACCTGGTCATAACTGTAACTTGAATTACTCCGAGCATGAATTCTGGATCTAGGAAGTCTCCCATTAGAGCTCCAGTTTTAGCCAGCTGGTCAGCCAGGTTGTTCCCAGTCTTATCCAGACCCTCTATTTTGGAATGACCATTGCCAAGAAGTCCCACTTTAACTCTTCCTTCTCAAAGGAATTCTCCCTTTTCTCACTTTCTCCCAGAAGCTCAATGCTACCAGATCTCTCGTTCTCTCCAGGCTTGACTACTGCAATAGCCTCCTCTTCAACCAACCCTCTTCCTCCCTCCAACGCCTCCAGCTAATCCAGAATAGGGCAGCAACACTTATCCTTGGCCTGACGCCCAGGGACTGCATCACTCCTGCCCTAAAAACTCTTCACTGGCTCCCGGTTGCTGCAACGATCAAATTAATATCCCTCTGCATCATCCATAAGGCTTTCTGGGGGTGGGGATCACGTTATCTGCAACTTGCTCTTACTAAATATTCTCCCTCTAGACCTTTACGTTCCACTGGTACCAACTCTCTGTGCGTCAAGCTTTTCACTAAACAGAGGACAGGTGGACTTTCTCTTTCCTCAGCTGGGTCGCTCTTATGGAACAGCCTTCCCCTTCCTCTTCTTCTTGAGCCGCATCTCCTCATATTTCGGAAGCTCCTCAAAACTTTCCTTTTCACCTCCTCCTTCCCTTCTCCCCTCCCCTGCTAATCCCTCAGTTGCTGAGATTGGTGACTAGGGCCCTTATGTGTCATCGGGCCCTGGCCTCCCACACCCAATCGCCTTCAACCTCGGCTCACCCACAGCGCTTGCCTTGGCACCCATTGGCCTATGACACTGTAGGCATGCACAATTTATTGCAGCCTAACATCCCTAGCACTTGCTACATTGGTCATTTGCACCTGGTGCTCATTCACGAGCACAAGCACTCTAGCACTTATCATCAAACCCCTCTGCCCCTCTCCTTCTCTGCACTTGCAAGTTCTGAATGCTCACAAGGCGTAGTAGGTCCATTGTTATCCTCCAGTGTTTTCATTTATTTCAATCCCCTGTTCCCTCCCTGTCACCCTGCAGGAACATTGAAACACAATTTACTTGTTGTATAAGCACCTAACAAAAGCACAATAAATAAAATAAATCTGTTCCTCTACCATCTGCCTGAAATTGGGAAACACATTGAGCTTGGAAATCTCAGCAGTATCCTCCAGTTGTGTGGAGAGATCTCTTTTAATGGTGTTTACCTGCACATGAAGTTGTGTGGATTCAAGGGTGGTGTTTGTTGACTGTAAATACTACCTCACCCTTCCTGATATCACAGGTTACCTCTTCATTCCCATAAGGGCATGAATAATACACCAAGAAATTCCACCCATGCCGGCTAAAAATCTTTCCTAGCGGAATACTGTTGAGGGTGTCACCACAATTGTTAGGAATTGGTCCTATAATTTAATTCCATAACTCAATAGAATAGTGTTGGCCATCAACCTCCATTCTAATAGAGGTGTCAGCATCTAAAGTGATACTTTGAGGGTCACTGTTATCTACCAATATTCGAATGGTATCATGTTCTAAATCCACTAGTGGTGTTGGATATAAATACAAGCCTTGTCGAAGGTGCAAGTTCAAATGTAGGTAACCGTCTGAATGTTTGAGGTGTTGTCCTTGCTTAATTTGAATGGTAATTGTGAATTGTTGCACTTGTCCTGGGATGATAACTTCTTCTCCCACTTGAACTTCAACCATATAAGGCAGCAATTGAGCTGACCAAAATGTGCTCTCTGTGCTGTCAAAACCCACGAGGTTACCCCCCAGTCTTGAGCATACTTTCCTGTTAATCAAATCTAGACTAATTGCAAATCGATGGAGAATGTCACTACCCAAATAAAAGTCCCAAGGGACATCTCAAATGACCCAACAATTGTATTCTATAGTTTTTAGCATACACCTGCTAGGCAGGAAATGCTTAGAATATGGTGTTGTCAAACCCACTTCACATTTATGAATCAATTTAAATGTGGGAATGTTCTGATCTTGCTGGAGTTGCCAGAATAATCCTTCACCAAATAAGCTTTTTCCATTGCTCAGACATACTCTGGTGAGCACTGGCTCCTTCCCTTCATTTATCTGAATGGGGAGGATCACGTTTTCACCCTTTTTCTGTATAATGGTCAGACTTGGAGATGTTTCTTCATTCTCGTTTAAAGGACTCTGTATTTCTGCTAAATTTGGATTTGGGCAGAATCTGAAAGTGTTCCCTTGCAGTGTGGAGTACCACTTGTAGCTGTAAAGAAGGTTGATCTTCTCTAGCTGGGGGGAGTTCCCACTGGCAGTTTGTCTCCTACAGAGATGATGATGATGATTTCTGGGACCTGGTTGTTCTGGAAGTGAAATTCCAATTGATCAGTATGCCACACAATCAAATGACTGGTGCCATTCATGCTAAGATAATGTGTACTTCTCTTGATAGGCCAGTTGGTCTGAGTCCAGAGGACCTGGTTAATGCAATTGATTAGAGGTAATAACCTCCAAAGGAATGTGTTCCCTAGTAAACAGTGCGTGCCCCTGGGAGTCATGACTATCACCTGGCATTTCAAATAATGTTACCCAATTTGTATTTCTAGATCGGCAGTCCCTTCGACGAAAATGTCATTCCCATCAAAGTTTTGGAGTTGACTAGAAAGAGCTATGAGGGGAATCTGGAGTCTCTCCCCCTTCCTAGATTCAGTTGGTTAAAAGCTTCCTTACAGAGGAGAGTAGATTGGGATCCAGTATCCCCCAGAGCTGATAATATGCACTGACCGCTTTCCTTGACCAGGGCATAATATCTGCCCTCTTTTACCTCAAGTCTAGAGAAAGTGTGAGTTGATGGCCAGCTCAGCGGTCATCTTCTCAATGTAAAATGTCATTGCTGTTAGCAGTTTCCTTGGAGACCTCACCCTGTTTAAGATTGAGTTCCAGTGTCTGGGTTCGGGCATCTGTGGGAATAAACCTGCATTTGGAAATTAAATTGCTATGTGGCAATAAACCTGCATTTGGAAATGATATTGGTAGTAGGGGGATCCTCTTTCTTCCCAGACTCTTTGGTGTCCCTTTGCATCCGAAGAGAGTCCTCAGAACCTGTTTGTGGGGAGGATACCCCTATGGTGTTGGGATTATCTGGCCTGAATAGTTGGGGTCTAGGAATTTCTGCATCTGGGTAGGTCTCCATATCGACACTGTTGGACTCAGCATCTCTTGGGACCCATTTTTCCTTTGGGAGGGATCCTTCCAGTCCTGAAAAAGAAGATTTTCTTACCTGAGCCCTCTGGGCATTCTTCTCTCTCAAAGGGCATGGTTTTGTTTTCTTTCTCCTCAAAGTGAGTTTTTCTTCGTCCTCTTCAACCTACCCTCTGTTCATTCTGTTATACTTCCAGTGGTTGGAAGAGTCACTATCAGGTTACAAGGTTTCCAGGGGTTCTTTGTGGGTATGAAAGGAAACTTCCTCAAGGGCTTGGCATCTTCCTTCAGCCAGGGCCCCATCCTCAGAAACCTGTTGATTGTCTGGACTCACCTCCAGTCATCCCCCCGGGGCGTCAGACTCGGGTGTTAGGGCATCATGTGGAACATGGCCCATCTGAGGGTTTGATTGGGCCCTCATTATGCACCCAATGTCTTCAGCAAATTGTTGGACCTGTTGCTCCAACAGAATAATGTTATTTCTTCCTTTGAGGTGGTAGAGAGGACTTTGCTCATACCTCTGTTGCCCCCTAGAAGGGTAACTATATCTTCCCGCAAAGTAACTTGGGTACTGAAATTTTGCACCACCATTTTCAGTTCTAGGTTTCCCTTCCATTTGGTTCAAGGATCTATTGGGCCTCATTACGACCCTGGCGCTAATGGGTTCACGGCGCTGTAAAAGGCTGCGGCGCCGTTAACCCATTAGCGCCTGATTACGAGGTCCCTTTGCGGGACCCGACCTTAACGGCTGGTCTACACCAGCCGTTAAAGTAGGGACCCTCAAAGGGACCTTGGTGCTAAGTACGGTACCGCAATTTGCGGTACCGTACTTAGCACCTTCCCCATTCCCATAGAGCCCTATGGGGCGAAAATGGGAATGGGGAAGGGCCATGGTTCAATGGGGAATTACCGCCCCACCAACCTTGGAATGGGGTGGTAATTTCCCATTGAACCATGGCGGACCCGTTACAACACTGGCACCAACCATGGTGCTAATAGCGCCATGGTTTAGCGCCGGTGTTGTAATGAGGGCCATTGTCATGGAACCGGGGAGAAAGAGGAGTATTGTTTTGAAACTTAGGGTTTAGTGAGTACCTGTGAAAAAAGTGGAGGGAAATTACCGGAGGAAATACTTACTTGGTTTAAGCACCCCCTTTGTTCCAGGGGAATGTACACAAAACCTGGAATGGGACTCATACCCTTGTACCTAGGACTTAGGTATGTTGTACAGTCAGAAGTGTGATACTTTGATACCCTGATTGAGTATCATTAGATTGGACCTGGGCATGGTATCTCCACTGCCGCTCATTCTGCTTGTCAGTTGCAGGAGTATGTTCAGGCCCCCCCAATCTCCAGGTCCTAAGGAAGTGTAGTTTTATCTCTGCCACCTTTGCAGTGGTAGGTGTGGTAGTTGGTTTTTAGGTTTTGGGGTTGCTTTTATTATCTGGGTTTCTGCACCTCATACATTCTAGTGGCTTGCTCCATTACCCAATTGAGTATCCTATGCTTATGGAAACCTCTAACTAGCTGGTTAATAATGTATTTTGGTGGTGCATGGAAATATGTGGTAAATTCTCTGCTATTTGTAGTCACACGCCTGGAAGTCTGTGCAAGGCGTCTGATCTTCTCCACATTGTGGGCCTCATCACGAGATGGGCGGTAACGCCGGCGCTAATAGCCCTACCCTCCAAACCCTCCCGGCGCTATTAGCGCCGGATCACGGGTTTGGCAGAATGGTTAGTGCCCATTCCTCATTGGGCCCATTCAGGAATTCCTCATTCCCCAATGGGGAAAATTTGCGCTAACAGCGCCAAAAATCGGCACTTTTGCCGCGGATTTCCCCCCAGCTCTGAGCTGGGGGGAAATCCGCCAAGGCCATGATTTGGCGGATCCTTAAATGAGGTGGTAATAGTGCTACCGCCACATTTAAGGGCTACCGCCAGACTCGTGATGAGGCCCAAAGTGTTTCTCCAATTACTTGCAATGTTATCCACAGAAATATTGAGGAAACATAAATTCTTAACAATTCTTTTTATTCCTCTCTTTAGAAAACGAAAGGAAGTTCCTTCTAGACTGAGGACCGTAAGAAGACGAGCCCAGGGAGGAACCCAGAAACTATGAAAGGAGAGGAAGAGAGGAGGGAAATCCTGGAAGGAGGCCACTTCCATACCCTGGAAAACAAAAAGGACATATAAACCTGATCACCCACTCCCGAACGATTAACAGAGAACGGGCATTCTCAATCGACAGGAATGAAGAGGAGCTTGTGGCTGCAGTGACATTTTTTTTAGAAAACACTCTTACCTGCCTTTTCACCATAGTTCCAATGTGAGACGAAGAACATGGGGATTTGTGGAGGATTTTCAGCCAGAAGATACAAATGCACTGCAGCTGGCTAAATTATTTCCAAAGGACCAGTAATATGGGAAGCGCACTGTGGGCTGCTAAACAAAAGGTCCAGCATTTAACTTTCATCTTCCAAACATCCCAATATGGTCTACAGAAAAAAATAGAAATAATAAGTGTGCCCTATGTTGGAGTGACAAGTCCAAGAGCCTGAGGCCTAATTCTCACTACATGTGACAGATGCACTAAAGTGCAGATTTGCTAAAACAGAAATTTGCCATGCAGGATTGGATGACAATGACCATATGAAATTCCACAGCCAGAAGTAATTTAAAGGTCCTGCACATTCTTGGTCTCTTTAAAAAAAACTCAAATAGGCTGTCCATAATTTGATGCCAGCAAAGTGCAGACATTGTTCCATTGTTTTGCTTTTACAGAGCTTTTTATGTGAGCATTTTTTGGGCATTAGCGGCCTCCACTGGTACACTTTGGGCCTCATTACACGGAAGGCGGTAATGGTTAACGGCCACCGTTAATGGTAACGGTGGCCGTTAACCATTACCGCCTTACTACGAGGTCCCTTAGCGGGTTGGTGTTTTAACGCCTGCTTTTTGCAGGCGTTAAAACCAACCCGCTAAGGGACCTCGGAGCTAATTACGGCACCGCAAAATTGCGGTGCCGTAATTAGCGCCTTCCCCATTCCCATAGAGCCCTATGGGGCAGAAATGGGAATGGGGAAGGGCAATGGCGGAAGGGGGATTTACCGCCCCACCAACCTTGGAATGGGACAGTAAATCCCCTTTCCGCCAAGCGGTGTCGGTATTTTACCGGCATGAGCCATGGCGTTAATAGCGCCATGGCTCACCGCCTTCCGTGTAATGAGGCCCCTTGTCTTGGGTCTCTTCTCACAAAATGGACATCTTCTCACTCTATTTTTGAACAGCTCGGTAATTAAAGTTTGAGTGTGAGGCTGAGCGTCCTGTGGTAACTGGGATCTTGATCTGATGCTTTGTAATGTTAGCCGTGTTACTGTCATTCTATGTGTTTTTCCAATTGCTTTTTGATTTACTGTCCTGGAGGTCCCTTGCTCTGTGCTCTCTGCATTGTGGCAGTCTTCAAATTCAAGCAGCACGCACTTCCTTTAAAAAATCATTCAAGCACATCAGTACGAGCATCGTGGCTGAGTGTTCTGTGGTAACTGGGACCTTACTCTGCTGCTTCGTAAAGTCAGCCGTGTTACTGGCATTCTACATGTTTTTTCCAATTGCTCTGTGATCTACTGTCCTGGCCTGGTGGCCCTCCGTTGCTCTGTGCATTGTGCCTACCTTCAAACTCAAGCAGCACACACTACCTTGAAAAGATAATTTCAAGCGCATCAGTGCGCGTGTCAAGTGTGAGGCTGAGTGTCCTGTAGTAACTGGGACCTTAATTTGCTGCTTCGTAAAGTCAACTGTGTTACTGGCATTCTATGTGTTTTTTCCAATTGCTCTGTGATCTACGTCCTGGCTGGAGGCCCTCTGTTGCTAGGTGCTCTGTGCATTGTGCCTGCCTTCAAACTCAAGCGGCGCGCACTACCTTTAAAAGATCATTTGAAGCGCATCAGAGCGCGCATCGAGTCTGAGGCTGATTGTCCTGTGTCTTGTACCGCAGGTTGCATGTTGCGGAGGAAACCCCACTCCCTTGTTTTCTTCAATTTTAGGTAAGAGCTTCCTTTATTTGACTCCACATTGTGATTTTGTCCTATTGACATATTATGATATGATAGTTTATTTATATAGCTGTAACGCTAACCTGATTCCCACGGGGCGTCGATCGGAACTGGACTGCTAAGGCCTCCACCAGCGTTATTCGTAGTGCTGAGACGGCTGACTACCTTCGTCTGCTTGATTCGTGAAAGTAGTTTCCTAAAAGCAGGAGGAGGGGTATTAGCCACCCTGTGGATGCAAGGAAACACTTGGAACCTTCATTCCTTCTAAGCACCCCGATATTCCCCTCTTGTTGTCTCACCTAATTGTTTATAATGATGAGCTCTCCATCCTGCACCGAGCGCAGGGGCGCGTAGAATCCCAGTTGCTTCACTGGTTTGAAGATCTTGGGCGAGTTCCAGACGTGTTGGACTCTGTGGTAAATGGCAAGGAGCCGTAAGTATAATGTCTATAGAGTTCAATTGTCTGTTATTCACTCGTTTTTATCCCTTTGTATTGCAGCTTAATCCGAGAAGAGTTCACCTGAAGTGCTGCAGGTTGCGCGTGGGTAAGAGGCTGTATTACCCAGCGTTGTCCGGTAAAAGCGAAGTAAATGTCTTTAACAAGTGTTCTTTCCTCCCACAGGTGCGGCGTTTAAGAGGTGGAACGCCGATGAAAGATGCCCAGGGGAGCGGTAACTCTGGTGAGTATAATATGGTTGCTTTGATTGTCTTTGTTAGCACCCGGCTCACTTTGTCCTCTTTGTCCCATCCAGGTTCCACGGATGCAGTGATGAAATGATGGCTGCAGCGCTGAACCGTGGAGATGCAGACCAGTAAGTATGGCGCTGCGCGCCTGCTAGCGATGCAATGCTTTTATTTCCGACGTGTCTTTTCCAATTCTGAAGTGTGGCGAATTCGGGAACAGATGAATATTAAAGGTAAGTTCTTATTTCTCTTTCTTCTAGGATGGTGTCCAGGTTCGAGGCGGGTGTGGCAGAGGACTGGATGCTGCAGGCACGGTGAGTGTCATGCTGCTGAAGTGCAGAATAACGCGAAGCATGGGCTGCTGTTCGGGCGTGGTTTAAATTGCCTGCAAAGTAGTCCCAGGTAAGAAGTTCCCCAGAACCACACCTGAGTAATAAATTGTCCCTGTAATAAAATAGTCCCATCCAGGCCTCACGTGGGCTTTGATTCATTTGCAGCATGGTCTGCAGGAGGTAAGTAATGTCTATGAGCCTGGCGCCTATGGCGCCAGGACTGATGTCTATTATGAGCCTGGTGCCTAAGGCGCCAGGACTGAACCCAGATAGCCCCCAGCCGGGGCTGCTGGGTTCTCAATAAATGGCTGGATGCCTGCTCCCAAGGCTGCTGGGCTGGGTCCGGATGCCCGGGGGTAGGCATCATGACAATAGCGCCTATACACAATGTCTTTCAAAGCGCTTCAAGGCAAGGGAGGGAACAAGGGAAAATACAATTACATTCTTACAGGCCATGAACAGTAAGGATGTGAAATTAACTTTCGTACTCGGCCTGACGACATTTCTGGTAGAGCCAGAGAAAACAAAAGGTGAGGGAGAGGGGTGCAGAAAGGGAGGGGAGGAACAAAACAAGCGACTATTGTACTAGGCCTGATGACATTGCATATAGTGCTGGAGGCGAGGGGGGGAATAAAGAAGGGAGGGGGAGCAGACAGACGAGGTTGCTATCATACTAGGTCCAGGGGCAATTCTGATAGAGTAAGTGCATAGAAGAAAGTAAGGTGAGGAGATAGGAAAAGCAGAAAGGGAGCGGAGGTGAGAACAGAGAGTAAGCAGTCAAAAAGAGTGGAGAAGCAAGAGGGGAGAGCGAATACAATTGCAGAAGTCAGTAGTAACACATAATGTTGTAAGCAAGGATACAAGATGAAGATAGAACAGCATGATTCAGGGCCACCATGAGTAGAAGATGCAAAGGAAGTCCAGAATGAGAGTTGAGAAAGGGTGACGCACTGTGAATCAATGAAGTCCATAAAAGTCAAATCCAGCATTGGCCACAGGACAGCCAACACCTGTGTGCGGGAATGGAGGGGGCACAAGGGAACATCACAGGGGGACCAGAGAGGGTGGGCATGGCCTGTGGGGACAGAGGGAGTAAACACATGTTGGTGCATGCTTACCTGCTGTCTGAGCAGGGGGTCGGGCCCTGGGTCTTCCTGGTCGGAACAGGTCCTAACAGGAATTGCCCTTTTCTTCGTCAGCCATTAGATTTGGACGCCCAGATGAGAGATGCTCTTGATCTAAGAGTTAAGAGTAGGAAGGAAGAGGCAGGACTAAGAAGGTGGGCGGGGCTTAGGCCAGGTGACCTAGATCCACTTGCACCTGCTCCACATCTGCTCCAGGAGTGGTGGAGATTGGGCGGTAGTTAGCTGGGCGGGACGGGTCGGCAGAGGGTTTCTTAAGAAGTGGGTGCACACGGGAATGCTTCAGAGGGGATGGGAAGAGTCCAGTGGCAAAGGAGTGGGTGCAGAAATCAGCCAGAGCAGGAGCCAGGGTGTCAATGTGGTCCTAGATGGTTTTGGAGGAACAGGGGTGAGACTTTCATAGATAGGACTTGTCTAGAAACCTTGTCTGGGTAGAACAGGGGAAAGGCAGAGAAGGAGAGAGGAGAGGTGGCAGAAGAAGGGCGAGAGGGAGAGAGGTGAGTATGACCTGCAAAGTGACATAATGCAGCACTGCTGCCAAAAACACACCAACAACAAAGAAGAACAATGCTACACGTCCTGATAGCACTAAGGAGGGCAAGACTTCTAACATCTTGTATACCCCCTTTCACAATCTGAGATTACTGCTTTTTTTGCTTCAAAGTCTTCTTCCAAGTCTCGCTACTCATCTATAGTAATTAACAAATCCTCCGACCAGTCCTTATCGCACGCAATTGATAACAACAACTCTTTGTTGAAATTGGTTGTCAATTTGAAACACGCCTCCTTGGGAGGCGTACAGCTTCCAACCGATCCAAAACATCTTGGACGATATCATTGAGATTAATCTGTCCAATTCTTCAGACATGCTGCATTTGCCTCCTTTTCAGAATCTTTGGACCCTCATGAGTCAAGCAGTGATAGTGCTTAAGAGTCTGTTTTAAATGATACGGACTTAAAGGGCAGAAGCAAACTTAAAAATAACATCAATGAAATTGCTTCAAACATTGAAGCACAGACCTCCTTCCTAGCTTCCCTTGTGAAGGAGCAACGTGAAGCAAAAACACTTTTGCTACAAGTGCTTGAAATAGTTTCTGCTTCTGCCAAAAAAGAGCCAGTTATGATTGAGCAACAAAAAACAACAAAAAAACCTGGAAAAAATTCACAGAGAGAATGTTAGTAACCTTGCAACTATGTTACCATTCAGGCCGTGAACAACACATCGCAATCTGTGGAAAAAAGTAAGAAGGCATTCTCTGTGGGTGTATATTCCTCCTCCCATCGAGCTACAAAACGCTCTAAAAAATAAACAGCAATTTGGAATTTACAGCCTCCATTCCAGAGCATAAGGGACGCTGATACAACAGTGAAAGTAAAACAACGAGGTGCTCTCTTCACAAATAAAGAAAGCTCCCTTAACCGCACCCTAGTGGAAAAGAGTGCACCTGATGGTATCATTCGACAGGCATACTTACACAGCCCAATCAAAACTGAAGGAAAAAGACTGCCTGAGAACCATTTACACAGGGTGGCCCCACAAAATAAGAAAGCACATAATAAACATCTTGGCACAGTGGCACATGACCAGTCCACTATTGCCACCAGAACACTTACAAACGTGTTGAAGCCCGATGAACAACTACAAATGGAGACACCAATAAGCAACTCTGCCATCGATTTACGCAGTATTGCCCCAAATGCCCCAAATGCTTTAAAGAATTTAGGCAAATGGACTATTCTTGATGAGATGTATCCAACTGCTGCTACGAGCCCATTTCTGAATAGGTCTGGTCTTTTGACTATTTTTCATCAGCTAGCTTACTTCGACGTAATTCGATCTCCTGATATCTTGAAAATGGAACTACTGGAGTGGAACAGCCCTACAAACCAGGCCCTATTGGAATTTGCCTCCTCTTTGATGGTTGCTTTGTTGAAAGCTCATGCAGACTTATTTACTCATCTGGGTTTTACTTTGATAGCTTGCGGAAAGGTCAAAAGAATCCTTAAAGCTCTCCCGGAGTACGAGACCCATTTAAATAGCCACTCTGCCTCTCAAAAGTCTGAACGTGAGGCTCTTCGAGCCCTTCAACCCCAAAGTGCTAGAGGCAGAGAGTCTGTGCCTGACACTGAATATTGGATGCCCGAGGGACCTCACAATGGGGCAAACTGACCAACTGCTCCCATTAAGTGTCATCATTGGATTTCATGGAATAATAGTGGGTTTCGCTCTATTTTGGTACAATCTGAGGGTCAAAAAATATTAGACGCTGTAGATAATTTTATCCTACAAGAAACCTGGCGTACCAAACCAATTTCCATTGATGCTTTTCACAAAAAGCAGTTCCCTCAAGAGAAGGGCAAGCAAGTGGTGGCTTAGCTATTGGAGTTAAGTCACAATTAAACTTGTCTCCATTTGCACACTCTCCAAATTCTCCATATCTGATGATGATAGTCTTGCAGTCTTCCTCTCCGGAAGCAGAGGGAATGTTAATTATTAATTATTAATTATACCACTCCCCGGGTGGCTCTAAGACGAGATTAATTCTGGGGATTTTGGATAGTTCTATTTCTAATTGGTTTGAAATCTTCCCTGTAGGTGATGTTCTGATTGCGGGTGATTTCAATAAAAGGGATTACATTTGGCAGCCACAACTGGATCTTTGTTTTCCAGTTCTTGGCTTAAACTAATGGAATTTTTCAATCTAAAATTTCTTAATTTTCGTTCCATTAGTTCACATAAGCCTAATTATACCAGCAATGTTAAATCCCATATTAACTACGTTTTACCAAACTGAGCACCCAATGCAGCCCTATTACAATCACATATAACAGGTTGAGCCATCACAGGGTTCTGGGTTGGTCTATGGAAGTGAAAAGTGATTCTTCACGTTTTTTAAGAAAACTTGACTTAAACTCTAACTATAAAGGTAGCCCTCTGGATTGTTCATCCAAAAATATTCAATACACAAATGTGATTTTACATCACGGTCTACCCAGGTTGGATGATGTTTTATGCTATGCTGAGTGGGCTTTTGGGGAAAATAGTAACTGCGAAAAAAATGCCACTGCCAATAAAGACGTGGAAAACTAGAAATAATAATATCACCAAATATACTGCTCCTTTTGACTACATCATAGATGAAAAGAAAACATATTATATTGAAACGAACATGATGTTGTTACAGCCGATCTTAACCTTAATAGTCAGGAAAAACAAAGAGTTCTTATAAACTTGTCAACTAAGTATAATGATTGGCTCAAACAACTCAAGTTTTCCATTAGAGGCTCAAATTGCCAGAGGCTGTTTTATTGGCAGAAAACCCATAATCCAAGCAAATTTTGGTTGTGCTACAATGACCTTCGTAAATCTTTATCTCTGCAAGAACTGAACCCTATACATCAGGAGATATATTTACACACATTCAGGAATTATATCATACTTCACTTAAACCATCTCCTGACTTTTTGTTTGATGGACATGGAGCCTCAATGGTTGATGTAACCGTGACACAGTATTTTTCTAACTTAGATTTAGAAGAGGGAAATCTACTTACACTAATTTGTAATTCTAAAGCATCACGGGCCCCGGGCCCAGATAGTATACCTAATATTGTCGTCAAGGATAATCTGGAACTGTGGACAAAAATATTGAAAGCCTTTTTCCTGCATATTGTGTAGACTAGTGTTATCCCGGAAAGCTGGCAAAGATTGATACTGGTTCCCATTTTTAAAAAAGGTAACAGATTAGAACCATCAAATTATCGACTTCTGGCAATGATGGAATCTAGTCAAAAGTTTTTTCCAACATACTGCTAGAAAAACTCACTAACTCACTAGAAGACAGAAATATTCTTAGTATTTTCCAAACAGGTTTTAGAAAAACCTTTAGCGCCATAACTAACATTACCACACTCCAATTTCTTCTTTCAGACTGCGCCAATATGTAGGGTTGCAGCCTGTTCTGCTGTTACGTGGACTTCACCAAAGCTTTTGACCTTGTCTCCAGACGATTATATTCAATCTCCTCAATTTCTATATGGTTTAACTCCGAAGGACATCACTCCAAATATTGTCAACCAAATCTGGGCTTAAAGCAGGGGTGTGTACTGGGCCCCATTCTTTATAATGCCTACACTCCACATCTGAAACCTACGTCGCATCACGTCCAAAACTTCCCACCACAGATAAACGGTACTAATATCGTCAACATGTCATATGCTGACAACATTATTCTCTTTGATCAAACTCATATCAGTCTACAATGATCAATCACTGTGCTTGTGGCTTACGCAAGGGAGAATGATATGATTATCAATAAATCAAAGACATGGACGATGCCCCTTGGAGGGGTCCACACAGCCATAGAAATATTTAAATGGAGAGTAGACAATACTGTTTTGGAATAATACAGGAATTTATATACCTGGGCTTTCCAGTTAAAATTCGATCATCCCCTTGTTATTACGAGGCCATTACCAATGAGAATATTTGGAAAAAAATGCTTGTTATTAAGAACTACATAGAACACTGTGGGGGGCATAACATCGAGGGAGCATTACCCCCTCATTGCCCCCTCAATACTGTATGCAGTGGAGGTTCTCCGAGCAGTGCAGGTAAACTGGCTAGTAAAGCTTGAGGCAAAACTATTGTGCTCTATTATTAATCTCCCTAAGGCTGCACCTGTCAAAGCATTAAGGCTCAAATATGGTTTACCATCTCTCTACTGTGTGGTGCACTTGAAGAGTCCTGCTCTATGCTAAATTGTGCAAATTGGATTGCAGCTCTAACGCCTTGTTACAACTTTTGGGTGTAGGGCTGGATTCTGAGCGTAACAACCATTTATAGACGAACTAGTAACGTTTACAAAAAGCCATTTTCAAAAATTGGGTACTGAATTTGATATTTTTGACGTCAGCCCTGATTATGAAGGAATACATCAATTTAAAACCCAGCAGTGGGATTTTGCCTTCAATATTTTAAAATTACATAATCATAAAACATAAAAGGTATATATACTATTCGTACCAGAGCTTCAAGGGTAACTAAATGTTCTGGCATTGAGTTAAAGTGATTTATCATACAACTTCGCTTTAATATTCCTCTTACTAAAGAATATATCAGCTCATGGCAAACCTCTACACTCTAAGACGTATCTTGTAGACTGTGCCGGACAGAGGTCGAAACTTGTCGTCATGTGCTTACCTCTTGCCTGACTATGAAGGATTACTACGTGATGGACTATGGGGGCTTCATCAACTGCATAGATAATATACGCAAGGACCAATTCTGGTCAACACTGTTAGGGGCTCATTCTGTAGCGATCAAAGTGGCTGCTTTTGCAATTTGGGAGCTTGTGTTAAAAGAAGTAGAGTCTTGATAAATAGATATATTATTAATTCATTTCCTCCATTGACCATGTCTGATGTTTTGATTACTATGACATTATGTATCTTTTTTATATGGATGAAATCAAGTATTTGTTTTAATACTTTGTTCTTTGTTTTTATTTTTATGTTAGGAGCAATAATGCTAAATTGTTTATAATATTGTGATATAAAGATATATGCTTAAAGGTTTGTAATTACCTAAATGCACAAACAAAAATGTAAAGGCACATTTAAGAAAGGTTGTGACTCTGTTCTCATGTGAAATAAATTGGCAAAAGCAGCACGAGGGAAAAATAACAAAAACCTATATATTTTATGTGAGATATCGGTTCAGGCCTCATGTGTAAAGAAAATGCAAAAAGTTAAAAGGCACAATTTGTGTTCCTAAGAACTGACTTCAGGCTGTGCTGAAGGCAGAACAATTCCTCACCCATCAGATTCAAAGGTCAAACACTAATTCACCTCTCAATTTGGTCATCTCTTCGAAGCCCAGCATAGCCAGGAAGGGGATGGAGCTTGTACCTGTGGCAGGGGTGTATGGGGTTAGAATGATGACCCCTGAGTAAACAAAGATGCATCCTATGAATTCTGAACTTTTAAATACTCAAAATTAAATTCAATTTGTGGTGGGGTTCTGAGCTGACTGACAGTTTGACATGCACCAGAGGATGCCACATGAGTCCAGGGGGTGTAGTTACACCCCTCTGCTCAACGAGATATGAAAACATGTGCTCATGTCTTAGCCTTGAAAGAATGTAAATTGCTTTATTTCAGCCTACTTCAACAAAAGCCAGATGGCCTGGCCACATACAGGTTTCGGGAACAGAAAGGTTATTAATTAAGTGAAAAAGTATGCCTGTTATTAAAAGGCTCTCATGGGATACAGAGATGGCTTAGACCATTCCGGGAAGCACAGAGAAAGCCCTATCTGTTGATAGGAATCCCCTACAAATTCAACCTTGCAAATGTGATTTTAGCTTTCCAGAGAAATTACGGATTGTAGAGTAAGGAATATGGTAGTTTATGGAATCAGATACCAGTCTGTAAAATCTCATTATCAGAACATTACTTTTCTCCAAAGAATCTGCCATTCGTACATGCAACCACATGCCAACAGCAGACATGGGTCATTGTGAACGACATGATCAGACTACTGTGAATTGGAGAAAAGTCTCATGTAGATGATTTGGGGGCCGATTCATGGAACAAACGTGCGCCGAAAATCTTGGCGCAAGCAGGCGCAAGCAGGCGCAAGCCCCTGCGCGTGTTTACCTCGGGATGTGCGCCAAACCCGTGCATGGCGCACAAGTCACTGCAACATCCCGAAAGGCGTGCGCGACGCGCACAGTGAAAGCGCACAACCTCGGCGCATACACCAGAAAGTGGGCGGAACACGGGGCGTAACGCGCGCAATGGGGAACAACGCGCGAAAATTAGGGCGTAACTGGGGATGTACTGCAGGGAAGCAGATGGAACGCCCACAGGCACTCGAACCACACGTATTCATGGAATCAAATAGGGTAAAGCCACGCACAGCCAAAGACACGCACAAGCCGAAACACGTCCGCCACACGAAGACAGGCGGTAGCATCCCTGCGCATTACAAAAGTGGCAACATACAGCAATTGGGCCTGTGCGAGCGGGGCACGTGTATATCGGGGGTGCGTGGGAAGTTACACACGCGATTGAGCGGGGCACGTGTATATCGGGGGTGCGCGGGAAGTTACACACGCGATTGAGCGGTGTACGTGTATTTCGGGGGTGCGCGGGAAGATACACACGCGATTGAGCGGGGTACGTGTATTACGGGGGTGCGCGTGAAGTTTTTCATGCGATCGGGCCTGGGGGAGTGGGCTAGTGTATTTCAGGGGTTCGCGTGAACTTTTTCACGCGATCGGGCCTGGGGGAGCGGGCTACGTGTATTTCAGGGGTTCGCGTGAAGTTTTTCACGCGATCGGGCCTGGGGAACGGGCTACGTGTATTTCAGGGGTTCGCGTGAACTTTTTCACGCGATCGGGCCTGGGGGGAGCGGGGTACCACTCACCGTCTGCCTTGCGTGTAGAAGAACGCGTAGCCAACACCCGCTGTGAAGTAATAGCGTGTGAACCCCAACCGATGGAAAACACATGCACCGCACGAAAAGGAGGTACAGAGCAGTGTAAAGGCACGCGGGATCTCCAAGCCCTGCCAGGGCAACGCCCGTGCGTGAAACGTCACAGACGCGCTTACGCTGTAAGGGCCTTTGGTCCAATGAAATCGCGTACGCGTGCTGACGCGCTTACGCGCTAAGGGCCTTTCCTCGAATTTCACGCTGACGTGCAGGATTTTCACGTGCCAAATCACTCCGTATCAAGCTGGCCACGCGAAAACACACGGAAGACCACGCTCCTGCCCAGAAGGCCGAATTACTGCCCCCCAGTGCCCCGAGCAGCCTCCCATGTGCCATCTGCTGCTGCCTGCCTGCCTGCCTGCTGCCACCGTGCCCTGCCATTTGGTGCCTGCACATCAGCCATCTGCAGGGGTCCAGTTGCTGTGTCCACCCCTGCTGGAACAGAAGACTCCCGACTCGGATAACATCGCTCCACAGCCCAGCCCCAGGACCCAGTTGCCCACCCACTCCTGCCCCTGGGGTTGCCATGTCGGGCACATCAACATCTGGCACCAGTGGCAACCCCCGACCAGAGGGGCAGAGGGGCACCAGCTTCACTGCCACCGAAGTTGGTGTCCTGGTGGAGCAAGTCCTGGGGCAGTATGATGCCCTCTTCGGATCGTCCCGCGCCAACAAGGAAGGACGGGAGAGGATCTGGGCCGACTGTGTGGTTGCCATCAACGCGGAGGGGGTGGCAACCCGCACCATCCAGAAGGTCAAGAAGCGCTGGGTGGACTTGAGGTCCAGGACCCTCATAAAGGCCTGGCGGCTCGTGGAGGGGGGCCGGGGCCGCATGAGTTCCATCCAGATGAGGGTCCTGGAACGCATACACCCAGCGCTCCACGGCCAGGTCCTTGAGAGGGAGACCCGTCTGGAGTTGAGCGGTAAGTGGCCAAGCATTGCTGTGTAAGACAGGGCATGTTGCAGTGTGCTGGTTGTCTGATACTTGCCTGTATGTGTGACATAGGCCATGTACGCATGTATGTGTGCAGGGACATCATGGTAATGCATGTGCGACCAGTAATGTGTGAACCGCAATACACCATCCATCTTTATGAGTGGGTGTGGCATGCATTGTGGGTCTTTGATGATCTTGGCACACCTTTCATTATCTTTATCCATCCATCATATTCCATGCACCTGGAATAAGCTTCGCACTCGACATAGTGCTAGATGGACTAAGCACTGAACGTCTAAGGGCGATGCTTCCTGGATACTAGCATCTTGGGCACCCCTGATGCATAGGGGATGAAGGAGCAGATATAGCAGCTTCCCTTTGCCCTCTCTTTCCCCCACTCGATGCATGTAATTGTACCACATTAGTACATTTATGATGGTGCACATCCTCCATTGTATCTATACCAAGACCCCTGTATTCATCATATTTCCTTCTGGTACCCAATTCTCTACTGATCCTACGTAGCCCTCTAACATTACTCGTTATTTCTGCTATAAGTAATTCAGAACACATCTCTGTTATACTCCCTCCCACATCTACAAATCCACCCCTATTACACACACCCTTTATATCCCTCCACCATATAAAACTCCTAGTACTACTTATATACAAACTCAATCCAAAAAGAAAACCTAACAACATGCTTACCACTATATACATTACACAGTTACAATGTTGATAATACTGTGCATTTAATTTTTTTAAAGTGCTATATAGTTTTGACAGTTCAGGAAAAGAAACATTTGTACCAGTAGTACCCATCATAAAAACTGAAAATTAATAGCGCTTGTCTGAACTTGAGTGCACTGAAATTCTATTGCACTGATGAGGCATACTGGTTGTAATAGAAAAAAAAGGAAGGCCTATATACAGACGCCCTTCCGGCCACTTTTCTCATTTGTAGAACGTTGGTCCTTTAACACCGTATCAACAGTTCATACATGATCAAATAGAAAAACACATCATTGTTCAATGGATGCTGGCAATACATCAGATGCAGAGGGATGTATGGGAGGCCCGTCGGACATCAGAAAGGTGCACCTAATAGCGCAGTTCCTTTACCTTAACCGTGAATGGAGTCGCATACACAACCGCGAATGGACTGTTGCACCTGGGCTCACTCCACCTGTGGACAAAGTTCTGAATGTACACAGTGTCTCCTGGTGATAACTGAATAGGTAGCAAGCTTTCAGATTCTGGTACAGCACTGGTTTGTTCTCCTGAATGTTGTGGCGCTATCTGTTGAGAAATAAGTTTGGTTGAGCACATCAACACACACAGGTAATGTTTAAAATCATCCCCCGAAATGGATGCAGCCTTGTGAGCATCGGAGGCACTTCCAGTTGGTGATAAGGACGTGTGCATATGCTGACCCGTCACTATTTCATGGGGTGATAAATGATGATCCTTACAGGGTTGTGTCCGCACGCTGAAAAGGGCCCACGAAAACAGTAGACCCAGTTCTTCTTGAAGGTAACACATACCTTCGATAACTTTGCCTTTAAAACCCCATTGATCCTTTCAACTACGCCCTTGGCACATCTTGTGCTTTATGCCCAATAAGACTGTGATCTCTCTGAAGAACTCATTAAAGAAGTGTGTGCTGTTATCCGCTCTTAATGTATTGCCAATCTTTCCAAAAATTTGGCATCTGGATGTGTACAAGGACCAGCCTCAACCCAACAGCAGAAGGGGCATAACACCACAATGAGATATCGGTATGCGTTGGACCGTTCTCCCATGTCAGCACAGCTGATGTGGCGCTCATGGACGAGCCCAGTAGGGCGGGGCAAGGTGCCCCTCATTGTCCCGAGTGTTTGCCCAGTACTATAGCTTTAACACACTGGGCCTCATTACAAGTATGGCAGTAGCTGTGCCTGTTTTACAGGCACAACTACCGCCAAACTCGCTACTGGCACCTCTACCCACGATTGGGCACTAACCGGCCCATTACGAGTTGAATGGTCCGGTAATTGCCCATTCGCTTGTGGCCGTATTGCCGGGCTCCCGATCCCCATTAGGGCAGAATGGCAGTGAGGAGCATGGTTGCACCGGCACCGTTGATAATGGTTCCGGTGCAATCCCGAGTTATGCTTGCGGGTGCCGCACAGAGCAAAACTTGTATTCGGCGGTACGGTATGAACGGTGCCGGTGTCTTACCGGCACCGTTCACCCTGTAACCGCCAACATTATAATGAGACCCACTGTGCAGTTCAAAATAAACATGTTCAATAATTCTTACAGATTGTGGAAAAACCAGTCCTCCTGTATATCTCCCGGCAATATGTTGTTTAGTCACATGAGAAGGATAGTGAAATTGCTCAAATGCAACAACCATCAACTCATAGGCCATCACCACCTTCCCTGTGGTGCCCAGCTTCCAAATTAAATCTGTGGGTTATTGTGATCACCCTCTCTTTTGCCAGGATTGTACCTGTAACTCAATTATTTCACTAGTCGGTATAGATGTATATGATGGTGGCAATGTATTTGCATATTTGCAATCTCAGGATATTCTGCTATCTCAGGTATGGGGAGGTAGGCTGCATGTTTGGCCGCTGCATCCGCTGCAGCGTTTCCGAGAGAAATGTTGTCTGTATTATTAGTGTGGATGGCGCTTTTCAGCAATGCCACTGGCATATATATAAGTCTGTTTAACAAGGCATCATGCTGCACTGGGGACCCCCATCTGCTCTTTTAAATTCACTCCTTTTCCATCGGGCCATCCCAGAATGTACTGTAGTAGTGAGGTACGCTGAATCGAAGTATATCGTTACTCTGCACCCCTGAGATGCTTCCCAAGCCTTTATTAATGCAATCAGTTCATCTGCCTGGGCAACTTTTTCTGCACTAGTGTCTCATACTGTCATGCCTGCATCTACTGCCATGCCTACCTCTACACCTAGTAGCCATAAAACACCAAGCAGTCTAAAAAACAGGTTGTCTGCCTTTCTGCATCATGAAAATAGACAGTTTGCTCACTGGACGGCAGTCAGGCCTTTCATTACGAGTTGGCGACTCACGGGACGGTCCCCATAGAGAAGGCACGCATTCCAGAGATGCCGTCCATTGCTTCTGAAAACTGCTGCTGTCACATTATAGGTTGCGTCTCTCAGGCATTATTTAAACCTTGTCAGACAGCTGTTCAGTGCTTCTGATTGGGTTTACTCCCAAAGCTCTGTCCATTTGTTCTCTATTCTAATTACTCTTTAGCCCATGGACTTGTGGACACCATTCCAGCCTGAGTTACGTGTTCTGTTTCCCTGACTTGACTGCCTTTTGTCTCTGCCCAAAACCATCTGCTTTCCTGGTATTAGATAATGGCTGTTTCCTCTGATTGCTTTTGTCTCCGCCTACGGCCAACTATTTTCCCAGTATCCAACCTCAGCCTGTCCAGAGGATTGCTACTGTTTGTGCCCATTGTTACATGCTACCTCCTGGTCTGTTCCACAAACCGCTTCCAGATTTAAACTTGCCTCATCATTATCACGGCATACACATTATTCTTGTTTGCTATTCATAAGGGCAAAACGCATATAACTACCTCGGTTCTAGACATCCCGTATTCCTGCTCATGCTATATTCTGGAGCTTGTCTGCACTCAGAGCAACTTGTGAACCAAGACTTTCCTGTTTTCGTTTGTTTTACCAACACGTTTAAGGAATCAGCAATTGAGTAGTCTTACCTTACTTCTATCTTTTTTAAGACTGCACTGGACATTATTGGATGCACCGACCCGACTTACTAACACATTCCCTTCCTCGTTGCATGTTTTCTTTTAGTATTTTCTTTCACCTTGGGTGATTGGACTGCCTCAAACTTCTTATTGAGAAGAAAGAGGGCTCTCCGAAGCTACTTAGAGGTCTGGAGTCTTACTCTCAGGTTAGTCCAGTATATTCAGGGGTTTATGTTTGGTGTTCAAACAGAGCAAAAACAAAATAACTCCTCCTTGTTTTCTAGCCTGGTGTATTCCTGTTTATTGTGTGTTATGTGTCCTTTTCATTGATTCACTCCTCTAGCTGTGGTGCTTATATCAGCTAGGGAGGTACATCATTAGGAAGGTCTTTTTGCTGCTACTAAAGTTCCGAAGTACAATTCTGTATTCTTTTTCTGCATTTCTGGTGAGTTTGTTACCTCTGTAATTACTGTGGTGATTAAGCTTTTGACAGAGTTTGACACATACTTTCCATCTACTAGGCAAACCACAGCTGCACCAGTATGCCTTCTCCCTGTCTCTTGGTAATTGTTGCCGAACCATCAACAAAAAACGCCTCTGCCTTGTACTGGGCATAGTCACGTGCTTTTGAGGTGTCATTGTCTGGTCCTGTATAAGTGCCACAGTTATGTACTTTGTTGTCTTCAGTAATAGGATCAGTCAGAAAAGTTGCAGGATTCATTGTTTTGCATTGTACTATGTGAATTTTGAGGCTAGATAGTGTTATCTCATATGCTGATGCTCGCTGCATGGTCACCGTGGATGAACTACATACAGCGTCACTGAACACCCCATGGTGATCATCACAGACGTCTCTATGGCAAATGAAGTGGCAGCTAGTGCTTGTTCGCATAGGAACTGGCCTTGCATGACCGAATCCAGCATACCACTATAATAAGCCATAGGCTTGTAGCCCATTGTGCTTTTTTGTGTCAATACAGCTGTCATTATCTGCCCATCAGAGTGTGATAAACGGTAGAAGTCCTGGGTGTAGTCAGGTGTAGCTAACACTGGGGCTGTGGCAATCACCTCCTTTAACTCTTTAAAGCTAGTGAACATGTCCTCGGTCCATTTAATGGTACTTTTTGCCTTTTGGGCCTATTTGAGTGCCTGCAACAATGGGCATGTATAAGTGCTATAAACAGAAATCCAAGCCCTGCAGAAATTACATAGCCCCAGGAACTTCTGCATGTTTTTTACTGTTGCTGGCTGGGGTGTACGGCGCACGGCAGCTGTGCGTTTTGGTGGTATCCTTTTTCTGTGAACAGAAATGAGCTGACCTAGGCACAGAACTTCCTGCTGCAAATACTGTAATTTGACTCTGTCCAGCTTATACCCCTTGTCGGCCACAAATTGCAAAAGGGTGATAGTCTGTTCTGCACTCAAGTTCGTTTGTAGTGTATACTAGCAAATCATCCATATACTGAATAAAGATACTGGGCACTTGTATATTCCCCAGACCTGCGTGTAGCACCCTGTTAAAAATGCTGGGGGATTCACAATACCCCTGAGGCAACCTTGTATGTTGGACTCTCCTACTGGGAGTCTGGGTGCAAGGTCACTGAAAAGAATGTGTTTTTAAGTCAATGACAGTAAAGTGAGTTGCTGTTGTGCGTATGTTGCATGGTATTGTCGCGGGGTTCAGGACAACTGGAGGTTCTGCCTGTACTATGTCATTCAGAGGGTACAATTCATGAATCATTCTCCAACTGGACCCTTTTGATTTTTTAATAGGGTATATGGCCGTATTGCAGGGTGGGTTAGAAGGTACATTAATCCCTTGGTGTAAAAGTGCATTAATGGAGTCATTTTTGCCTTCCTCTGCTTACTTTGACAGTGGATACTGCGTCACTCGGGACAATACTGCACCTGGCTTGAGGATTATTTGTACTGGGACAACACTACGCAGAAGCCCTATATCATGGGGATTAGACATCCATAAAACATCTGGAATTTGTGCTAAATCTTCATGGGTAAATGAGGAGACACTTTCTGCAACAAACATGGGACATTGGTCCTGTCGATATTGAACCATTATTTCACAGGGAACACACATAGCTAACACTATTTCCCCTTGTTCATTCTTGCCTTCAAACAAATAACAGTCAGTCAATTCTTTGAGGACTTTGTCGAGTCAGACATAACAATGTGCACCACTGTGCACTCTCAGGGTCTGCCTCTATCAAAACAAATCTGGTTTTAGACACTAACAGTCCTTCAATGTCTAACATGATAATCGTCCCAGCAACGTACTCTTGGGGCAACGCATGCCTGAAAATATAATCTGAGGGAATTCTCCAACACCCGTTTCCTATGCCGGAGATTGCATTCAACAGCACGGTCACTCCATAAATGAACACATCTTGATGTACAGGAACCCATGGGGCCGCCAACTCACTCCATTGTGGGATGTTTCAACCCACTAGTCTAGGCCCTGCAACATTACTGTGCATTGCTTGCAGCAGAAATATCAGAATGGCCGCTGGAAAGCATGCTGCTCGCTACAAATCACCAGAAAGTGCGCAGAAAAATCTGGAAAAATAGGCCGCCATCCACTTTTGCTTATGTCAGTGGGAACACAGGAGACCACTGCCAAAACCCATCATTTGGCTGCCCACAAAGCAAAATCATTGCAAAAGAAACACAGAGCTGTTTTAAAAATCCGTTTTTCCCTGGCTGTCAAAATTGCAAAAATCATGGCTCACAAACCAGCCAAAAAGATCCAATCTCCTTTTTGGGTGGTGAACATCATTCTACTTCAATAATCCACATAAATACAATGTACACAGAAGTATATGTTATCTGAACATAGTCACTTTTGAGGATGGTTGCTGGAAGAAATCTGTCAAAAATGGGTGTAATACCGTTACTCACCTCTGTCAGAAGCTGCCGATTTAAAACCTTTCATGTGTAAAGTTGTACATTGAACTCAAACTATGACAAAGAAAGACTTTCTACCAGAAGCCTAAGAGGTGGATACAATTCAAACTATTTTCTAAAAAAGCTTGAAGTAAGAAATTGATTGATTTTTTGTTAAAAATGTAAGTTATATTTTAAGACAAGACAATTTCAGACATGGGGCCTCATTACGACCCAGGCGGTAAGTTACCGCCTGGGTCGTACCTTTACCACCATGGCGTAAACTACGTTTACGCCATGGTGGTTGGCGGACTTACCGCCCCATTCCGAGGTTGGCGGGGCGGTAAGTCCCCAATCCCCATTTACCCTTCCCCATTCCCATTTTTGCCCCATAGGGCATAATGGGAGTGGGGAAGGCGTTAATTACGCCACCGTAAATTACGGTGACGTAATTAACATCAAGGTCCCTTAGCGCCATGGATTTTAACACCTGCTAAAAGCAGGTGTTAAAACCTTCATGGCGCTAAGGGACCTCGGAATCAGGCGGTAAGGGTCGGCGCTATTTACGCCGCCGTAAACCCCTTACCGCCTGAGTCGTAATGAGGCCCATGGTGTTTAAAAGTTAAAGTTTCCCACACTGGGCTTCAAACACATTCCACACCTCCTCTTAAACAAAGATATCTTTTCTCCTGTGCTCTGCTAAGAAACTGGCAGGCTGGTGTGAAAAGGAACTGGGAGGGGCACCCTGGCCTGTTGCTCTGAGTGCAGACAAAGGGCTCCCTTGAGCTGAATAAAAATGCTAATTTGGGGCGTCAATAGAAACTGCCCTTGCAGGAAGAAGGCCATGTGACTCTCTGACTCAGCCAAGATCTTGGAGGCGGGCCAGACTGAAAATGTGGATTAAAACTGGACTAAATATATGTTTAAGGAAAAGACTTAAGACAAAAATATGAAATTTAGAGATTATTAAAATGAAAAATTTGCTCACAATTTAAAACTAATCTGGAATCTGTGAGATGTTCTAAGACTGAACCACAAACGTTTTTAATATTGTGGCTATTGTAGTTGTGATAGGAACATAAAAAATTACAGAAGTATGACCAGATGGTATGTGCATGTATATGTAAAAAATTGTACAGATCCGAAAATGTGTATCCAACCAAAAGCGGTAAAAACTGTCATTTATGAACCAAAACTCGTAGGGACATGAGACTTGAACAGAGACGTGCCTTAATTAATCTGTGATGTGTACATGTAATATGAACAAGTTGTGCATATGGGAAATATGTTTTTTGGGAAAAATAGATTTTCTAAGTAAAAGCAAAGGGGAGGTTCTTCTCTAGATTGTAAATGGCAGCATCACTATGACACATGATGACACACTGTTCCCTTCTTAAATCAGGAGACAGGGAATTCTCTGACCTATCAGACCCTTAGAGGGCTGGGCATAGACAATCAGCCTCCCCACCCACTTTGGAAAATGGATAAATAGGGACTGTTGAGGACCCAGGGACACACACTTCCACTCATCAACTGATCCACTGGAGAAGCACCCTGCAGGAAGATCCAGACTCCAGACTCTAGAACCAGACCCAGAATCCAGAATGAAAAGAACTATGACATAAAAATATATAAATAAGGGTTTCCCTTGGGCATCCCAGATTAGGCGTTGACTTAGTTGGGGTGCTGGATTGAAATCACTTACAGATTGGTGGCTCGTGGCCAGGATTTCTGGATTAGAACTACCACGTGTGCAGCTTAATACATTGTGTTAACTGACAGGATACATAAATCCTGTTGGGCTACTACGCTGTGTTACGATGTAAAAGCACCCCTCAAAAGTGAAAGCTCTAAGGAAATGGTCTGTTTTGCAAAATAAAATAAAAAAACTTCTGTAAATCAGGAAGGAAATCAATATTTCCAAAATGGCGACATTGGTAGACATCAAGATAGCTAGAGAACACCTTTTACATAAGTTATTTGTGAGAGGTGTGTGGACTGAGTAGGACCAGAATGTGTGGTTGCAGGCAATCACACTACAGATCACTGCAACAGGGTTAGATAACTGGAGAGATCCGGGTCCCTTACGTGTGGCCCTGAGTGCACTATATATGGCCCCTAAGGCCATGGAAGAGCAAAATAAGATTGCCAAGATAGCGGCATATCTATATTTGTCTATGGAGCCATACAGGACAAATATGCTGAAGGCCAAGATCTGGCAAGTAGGCAACTGATGGCATTAGAAAAGGCCCAATCTGATCTGGACTCTTCTGAGCAGAGGCTGCAGAAGAGCCAGGAGTCCGAAAATGAAAGCAGGCAGTACGTAAGTAAAATAAAAGAGGATATGGGTATCCTGCAGCAGGAAAAGGCAGACCAGGATACCAGAATCCTGGCCTTGCAGAAGGAGTACCAAGAAGGTTTGGACTCTCTACTGCAGAGCTAGAAAAAGTTGGAGCAACAACTGGATTTCAACAGGGCATGCACAGAGCAGGTAGCCACCCTGCAAAGACACCTAGATAGAGAGAAGGCAGAGAGCAATACATTTATTTTGAAAGACCTGGATACCCAGGCAGAGTTTGATGAAGAGTGCCAGAAAGCTGGTGCCCTTCAAAGACAGAGGGACGACCTGGCGGCACAGAGGCAGGCTCTTGTTCAGGAAAGGGACACCTTAGGCTAGGAAGTCTGTCACTTAAAAGGGAAACTGGAAGAAAATCACCTGGCCCTCCAGGGACTGGGTGACCTCCAAAAAGAGCATGATAGATTGTTAGAGCAGACCAGGAGGGTGGAAGATGCTCTGGCAAGAAAGAAGCAGGCCAGTAGGGACGGGACTCAGGAGGTAACCCTCCTGCAGCAAAGACTGGCCCAGTACTCAAAAGCAACCGAGGAAGCACAGAGAGAAAATGAGGCTCTCTGTGAGAATAATGACAAGCTCTGCAGGCAGGTAGCCGTGCAAGAGAGACTGATAGAGACTAGTAAGGCCTTGATTGAGGAACAGAAAACTCAGGTTCTTGCATGGCAACAGGGAGCAGGGGCTGATAGAGATGAGGTTCTCTGGGAAAGGGAAACACCTGTGCATAACCTCAGGAACCCTAGTACCAGAGGCCTTCATCTCTCCCAAACCCTGGACTCTGCCACCCCCGTGCCCACTGGCGCACATGAGCCCAGTGCCACGGGGATGGCAGATTACTATCCAGTCAGAAGTATGAGCTCATAGGCCAGTACCTCCCAGGAATGGATGGGCGGGCATCTGGGTATGGGTACCCAAGTACTGTGAAGTTTAGTGGGGAACTCCAGGAGGGTAGGCCCACTAAGGGCATCCTAAAAACCTCTTCCCAGCTATGACAGTGGGGGGGTACCCATCAAATCCTGGGAGCAAGGAGGAATCAGAAGACTCCTCTGAGCGCCCCAGGACACAGGAGACTAGGTCCCCACATTCTGCCAGCCATTCCCAGGCTCGCAGAATCCGGGAGAACCTAGAAGATCAGACATGCACCTCTGGGAGCAGTGCCTCTGAGTCAGAGGATGAATGGACCAGGGTTACCCAAACTAAGAAGGCCATAAGGACCCCTTAAAACAAATCAAGGCAATAAGGAGCGTCATCAGGCCTTATCATAAGAACACTAAGTATTCTGTTTGGGAGCACTTAGAGCTCTTTGAGCAGATGATGGAAACTTTCCATTTGAAAGACAGTAGTAGCTGCATTCAGTATGTGAAATGGACATTCTCACCAGAATACTCCAGTTTCTTTGCAGGGCTGGAGGACCAAAATCATTCTAGATGGTCCACCTATAGGGCGGCCATCTTGAAGCATTTTTCTGTACACAGAAATCCCCAAGAGGCTTGCAAGGCAGCCTACAACTTGCAATGTGGGGAGGATCAGGCCCCACAAGAATTTGTGCAGGAACTAAAGCCTGCCTTTGCGCAGACTACCAGAAGGCTGCGCATAGACAGCAGAGAATTTGTTAATACTTTTTTTCCATGCTCTACCAAAATACATCATGACCCAGCTAGTGAGAGATTTTCATGAGAAAAGATCACTAGACCGGGTCATTGAACATGCCACCCGGATCTATGAGGTGCAAAAGTCCATAGACAACAAGAATACTCAAAAAAGCCCCAAAACAACCAGCTGCTTAGCTGCTGCTAAGGTGGCAGAGGTAAAGGTTGCCCCCATTTTAGATTTGGAGATGGGCGGGGGGGCCTAAAAACTTGCCTGCACAACAGAATAATCCCAAGCCCAGAAGGCCCTCAGGCCAGTCACAGACAGGGAGCCAAGGAGGTAGTCCCACAAATGGGATCCCTCATTCCCCTGACTATGTAGGTCCCTGCTACAAGGGGAACAGACCCATCCTGGGTTATGTGTGGACTCCTCCAGCCCAAGGGGAGGGGGGATCCAACCAGGCATCTTCCCTCCTAACTTCCCCCAGCAGGGCAGAAACACCCCAAATCCTGGACAGAACTTCTTCCCCAGGTATCCACAAAACTTTCAACCCCAAAATCATCCATCCTTCTTTCCCCAATTTCCCGAGTCCAGACCACCTAATCCGGGAGAGGGGAGGCCAAGGGTGGAGGGGTACCCAAATCTTCCCACTCTGGGGTATTACCAGAGAAGGGATAGCTACCCTTCCCAGGATCAGCCCAGGGGAGAAATGAGAACCCCGTATCAGCCTGAGCGGGTTTCACAGCTAGAGCGCCAGGTCCAAAACATGGCACAGGATCTGGGTCGCATGCTGAGGGCTCAACAGAACCCTCAGATGAGCATGCTGTTACAGAATGCGTCCAACTCTGGACCTGGTGCTCCAGAACAATGACCAGGGCAGCACCCCGACAACCCAACAGTTCCCAGGGTGGTGGCACAAGGGGAAGGGGGTGTAAAGCCTTGGAGGAAGCTTCCTTCCCCACTTGTAAAAAGCCCCTGGAAACCCAGGAACTGAAAAAGAAATCTCCTGCCCCTAAAAGCCTGCCACCCAAGGAGCAGAGGGACGGGGTAGGAGAAACAAAGGATCCAAACAGACCCATTTTGTGGAGGAGGTACAGATCTTCCAGTTTGAAGGAGAGGGGTCCTCGGAGGATCCTGGGAAAAGGATCTTCTCCTTCAGAGATGGGGGAACTCTTCCCAAAGAAAAATGGGTCCCACAGGATTCAAATCCAGACTGGGTAGATGTGGGGACTTAGCTAGCGCTGCCCATCATCCAACCCCAGAACTAAAATCATCAAAATCCCCTGGTTCAAACCCTTCTTGGTGACTGCCTCCAAGAAGGGGGGAGGGTGGCCCAGAACCAGAACCAGGGGAACTCAAAACTTCTCCCATCTCTAGTTGCCACCTTTTTCTTTCAGATTCCCTAGGCTCCCCACAGAATTCTGTCCAAATCTCTTCTCTTTCAGTGTCCAAAACTAAAAAACTCACCCACCAGCTGTCCAAAAATTTGCATTATCTGTGCCCCCTTGGGGAGAAGGAGGGAAGATACTACACCCCGGTACAAATACAGGGGCAGGGTACAATTTTGGCACTGGTGGACACTGGATCCCAAGCTACCCTTCTGTCCAAAAAGGCCTTTGATAAACTGAATGCAGGATGGGGGGAGAATTATCAAATTCCTCTCACCTCCTTTCCTGGACAACTTCAGAACTTTGACGGGAAGGGAATTCCCATCGAGGGGACAGTGGATTTAGACATTAAAATTCGGCGACACAAGGTGAAGCACCCGATCATAGTTGTGACTACAGAGGGCACCCCTTGTTTACTAGGGAATGACCTCCTGCAAAGGTTGTCACCCCTAATAGATTGCGCAAACAAGGTCCTCTGGACCCAGACTAGCCGACCAATAAAATTAAAACAGAGCGTCAACCATGTTAGTTTAAACGGCACATGCCACATGGTTGAACAAAAATCTGACCAAGTAGAATTTCACTTCCAGAACAATCAAATTCCAGACGTGACAGTAATAGCAGTCGGACAACAGACTGGTGATGGGGGGTCCTCTCTATTTCTGAAAATCAACCTTCCTTCCAGTTTAAGGTGGCATTCGACACTGGAAGGAAACACTCTGAAATTTTTTAACAATTTACAATCAGACATTCCCACTCTTATAGTCCAGAAACATGTGAAATCAGCTCAGAGCCTGGCTGATATTCAGCAAATTGGAGAGCAGTTGTTCATCCCTGTTCAGTTAAATGAAGGGAAGGACTTTGTTCTCGCCCGAGTGTCTGTGAACAATGGTAAGAGCTTCATCAGCGAAGCCATGTTCCGCCAACTCCCAAAAGATCCAGCATTTTCCACATTTAGACTGATAGACAAATGGGAAATGGATCTGGAAACACCCAACTCCAAACATCTCCTGCCAAGCAGGTGTATGCTCAAAATCTCCATAGGCAACAAGAGCATAGTTCATAATTGTTGGGTCGTGTGAGACGTCACTGCCGCCTTTTACTTAGCAGTGATATTCTCAATCGCTTTGCCATTAGTTTGGACCTAATAAACTTCAAAGCTTGGTCCCGATTGGTGGATAATCCCATGGGCTTTGATTATCCAGAGAAAGCATTTAGGTAAGCTCAACTGCTGCCTTATGCAGTTGAAATTCAGATTGGAGAGGAAGTCACCATCCCAGAAAGGACCCGACAATTCTCCCTGGAAGTGAAAGTTAAAAGAGGACAGAAATTGAAAAACCCTGATGCTTATATTCATCTAAATGCTTCTCTCCAACAGCAAGGGTTGGGGGTAAAAACAACACCATTAGTCAACATAGAACATGACACCATAGAGATTCCAATAGAGGTGGATAACAGCGACTTAAAGAGTATCACTCTAGCCGCAGGCACCATGATTGGAATGGCGGTTGATGACCGACATTTTTCCATTGATTTAGGCAATGAACTGTTAGGACCAATCCCCAAGGACTGCTTTGACAGTGACAGTGATGACAACACAACACCAGACAGGAACTTTACCCGTCATAGGGGGAAATTTCTGGTGTACACTTCCTGCCCATATGGTAAGGAAGATGTGACTTGTGACTTCAGGAGGGATGAGGTGATTTTCCAGGTCCATGAGGGCTGCCTTTGCCACCTGAAGCCAACAGTCCAAATCAGCACTCTGACCAGGGTCTTCTCCACCCAGCTGGAGGAGGCCGCTGAGATAGCGAAACCAGAAGTCTTTCCAGGCTTCAGGCAGATGGTTGAAGAGAGAGTCAACCTAGCTGATGCCTGTGAGAGTCTGGAGCAGAAGAAAAAGTTGAAACAAGTTTTCTTGGATCTTCAAGATCTCTTTGCGGTGGACTCATATGACTTTGGTCGCACCGACATCCACACAACAACAATTCCCACGGCCCCTGGCATGACTCCAGTGTTTGTGAAGCAATATCGCTTGCCTCTCGCATCAATGGAGTCCCTTACTGAAGTAATTAAGAACCTTGAGTCCCGTGGGATAATCCGTCCAGTCCATAGCACCTTCAATAATCCGGTGCTGGGGATATTGAAGCCAAACGGCCAGTGGAGACTCTGCGCCGACCTTAGGGAGCTCAACAAACGGGTCCGTACTTCCGATGGCCTCTTCCCTACATTGACCAAGGGCTGGCCCAGATCCAGGGGTCACAGGTATTCACTGCAATAGACCTGACCAATGGATACTGGACTGTGCCTGTCAGTAGGGAGGACCAATAAGAGCTGGCCTTTACCTTTGGGGGGCAGCAGTACACATGGACCCGGACTGCCATCGGATACATCAACTCCGGCAATGAGTTCAACATTTTCCCACATAAGGCCATGCCCGACTGGGCGAAAGGGGTAACCTGGCTTATGTAGATGATGTCCTCATCAAAAGCTCAACTGTGGAGGAACACATAGTGGAGATCCGTTATGCCCTGACACAGTTGAGGGCTGTCGGAGCAAAACTTTCCTTTAAAAAAGCACAGTGGTGTAGAACCTGTGTAAATGTCTTGGGGCACGAGATTACTCCTCAGGGTCTCTGTCCCCAGGAAAAGAAAGGGGAAGCACTCCAGAAATTGAAAGACCCCACAACTCTGCGGGAACTAAGGAGCCTCCTTGGACTGACTAATTATAGTAGGAAGTTCATTGAGGGATACGCAGAGATCACCATATCCCTGATTCATCTTTTGAAGGGGGGTGTCAAGTGGGAATGGGGTCCAGAACAAGCAGAGGCAGTAAGACAACTCAAAAGAAGCCTCTCACAAGCGCCTTGCCTAGCTTACACGGTCAGAAACAGGGAGTTCTTCTTGTAGACAGGGTTCTCTAATACATGCTTGACTGCAGTATTATACCAAAAGCATGACAAGGTCAATAAAGTAATCTCCTATGCGAGTAAAACTTTATCCTCTGTGGAGGAAAAATTCAATGATTGTGAGAAGGCACTCCTGGCAACGGTGTGGGCATTGAAGAATTACCGCCCGTTCATCCAGGGGGAACACATCATAGTGGAGACTCCACACCAGCCTCTGCAATATCTCCAAAGTGACAGAATCCGGGCCGGAAAGGTGAGTAATTCCCGAATTACTTCCTGGATTCTGTCAATGCAAGGATTTCCTGTGGGGGTCAGATATGGCCAAAACAAGAAGAGTCCCCTCGTGCGAGGTCTGGCTGACTTGCATGATTGTGCCAGAGAAAACTGTCTCGAGGACGAGAGTCTAAAAATCAAGGACAACATGGAGGCATACCTCAATTCCTCACACAAAGTCTTTCAAGAAGATACGTGTGAGGGAATGCCCACTGTCTATGTGGATGGATGTTCTTACCATATTGACAACAATGGGGAAAAAGAACTTGTGGCCGGCATAGGGAATGCATGGGTGAATGAGTCCCCAGAACCCTCCACTCGGTACAAGATTGGTCCCCGAAGTAGTCTAGTGGCAGAGTTGATGGCTGTGCATCAAGCCATCCTCACTGCTGTCCAACATCAACTCCACGAACTGGTCATAATCACCGATTCGGATTATGTATGGAACGGGTTTGGGGAGCACCTGGTTAACTGCAAGACCAGAGGCATGTTATGTGCTAACAACAAACCATTGTCACATGGGAAATTAATTCAAAACATTGATGATCTGGTCATCTCAAATGGGATGACCATCTACTGGAAAAAGATCAAGGGTCATTCCAAAGTAGAGTGACCAGACAAAACTGGAAATGACTTAGCTGATCAGCTGGCCAAAACCGGGGCCACCCAAGGGGATCTAATTGAGATCGAATCCCTGTTGGGGGCAATCCAGGTCACTGCTATCACTAGGTCCCAGAAAAATGCTCACAATGATCTTTCAACTGCACAATGGAGTAAGGAGACCCCAGATGCTGATTTGATTATGGCTCAGAAGGGGGATCCAATAATTGGTAAGTTTTATCAACACATTGAGGACCCTGAGAACTTTCCTCTGACGGATACCGATTACATGGGGAAAGAGGACCTCAGAGTGTTGATGAAATGTCCAAAAAAACTTCCGAATCCAAGACGGTTTGTTGGTAAGGAAATCCCTAGCTGGCCATGATCAGTGGGTGGTCCCCACCTCATTCCGAAGCCTGATGCTAAGTCACGGCCATGATGTGGCCACAGCCAGTCATCTGGGGTTTCATACAACACTACAAATCTTGCGAGAGGTTGCGTACTGGCCACACATGGGGCAGGACCTCGACCAATACTTGAAGGGGTGTCTTGTGTGTGCACAATTTCAGCCAACATCCCTCACACCGTGCGCCTCTCCAAAAGAGGGGGGTGACACTGCCATGGTTAGATTTGCAATTCGACTTTATCGGCCCGTGATTCGCTCCTCTAGGGGGAACAAGTACATGTTGACCGTGACATGCTTGTTTACTAAATGGGTGGAATGTCTCCCGGCCCCAAACTGCAAGGCAGAAACAGCAGCTGCCCTGATGATCAACCACATCGTTTCGCGTTTTGGACTACCCCAAAGGATCAAGTCAGACAGAGGTAGCCATTTCACCAGTGAAGTAATGACAAAGATGTGGGAGATACTTGGGTTTAAAAAGGAAGCTACATATTGCTTACCGGCAGCCTCTAGTGGTGCAGTAGAGAGATATAATAGAACAATTGTGAGCATATTAAAAATGTTTTTGGCAGATTCTGGGCCAAGTTGGGATATTCGATTACCTCTTGTCCTAATGGCCATCAGATCTACCCCTTCATCTGCAACTAAAATGTCACCGTTTGAGCTGATGACTGGATGTAAGATGGTGCTACCCCAGCATCTGCTCTGCAGGACCCAAGAGCATACAGTGATCAATGCCTCCACAACTCATGAGTATGTTGAAAATCTGAAAAAACACCTCCAACATGCTTTTGCCTATGCTCAGCGAAATCTAAAGAGATCTGCAGACAGCATGAAGACCCACTCTGACTTAAAGGCTACCAGAAAAGAGTACAATGTAGGAGACCGGGGCTACTTATACAATTTCCAAAGGAACCAGGCCAAACAGTGAACATTTCTGCCTACCTGGAGGGGTCCTTTTGAAATTGTAGAAACAATCTCACCAGTCGCCTACAAAATCTGCATCCCCAAAGGCAGTCTGGCAGAGGGGGAAGATAAGTGGGTCCATATTAATCAACTAAAGTGTTGCCATCCCAGGCACACTCTGCAGCAACTGGAGGAGTCTTCTGGAACCCCAGAGGGGGCCACTCCAGCTCCATAAAATTACAACTCTAAAATATTCCATACATAGTCTATAAAATATAATAATAAAAATGTGTCCTGATTATCAAAATGTATGTGTCCGCCCCACTAAATGAATAGTTTGGGGAAATGTCTACAAATATGTTTTTGCTTTGTCATCCTAGGAGAGAGATAACCTATAGTTGATTGTAAACCATGGAGACTAACCAAGGAGGACTACCCGGGGACCGGAAGCAAAGATCCGAGGGGCCCGGAGTATCACTCAATACTCCCATCAGAACTGGCAAGGAGAACCAATCGATCCACCCTGGATGGAGGAAAAGATGATGAACTTTGCCAGTTGTGGAATCAGAAGAGATGAAACTGACATCCCAGTCTTGCGAATTCCCATTGATGGTCGATCAATGCCAATCGCAACAGGGGGGCTTGTGGGATGTTTCAACCCACTAGTCCAGGCCCTGCAACATTACTGTGCATTGCTTGCAGCTGAAACATCAGAATGGCCGCCGGAAAGCATGCTGCTCGCTAAAAATCACCAGAAAAAATCTGGAAAAATAGGCCGCCATCCACTTTTGCCTATTTCAGTGGGAACACAGGAGATGACTGCCGAAACCCATCATTTGGCTACCACCAGAGCAAAATCATTGCAAAAGAAAGACATAGCTGTTTTAAAAATCTGTTTTTCCCTGGCTGTCAAAATTGCAAAAATCATGGCTCACAAACCAGCCAAAAAGATCCACTCTCCTTGTTGGGTGGTGAACATCATTCTACTTCAAGAATCCACATAAATACAATGTCCACAGAAATATATGTTATCTGAACAAAGTCTACTTTTGAGGATGGTTGCTGGAAGAAATCTGTCAGAAATGGGTGTAATACCGTTACTCACCTCTGTCAGAAGCTGGCGATTTAAAACCTGTCATGTGTAAAGTTGTGCATTGAACTCAAACTATGCCAAAGAAAGACTTGCTACCAGAAGCCTAAGAGGTGGATACAATTCAAAACTATATTCTAAAAAGGCTTGAAATAAGAAATTGATTGATGTATTTGTTAAAAATGTAAGTTATATTTTAAGACAAGACAATTTCAGACATGGTGTTTAAAAGTTAAAGTTTCCCACACTGGGCTTCAAACACATTCCACACCTCCTCCCTAAACAAAGAGATCGTTTCTCCTGTGTTCTGCTAAGAAACTGGCAGGCTGGTGTGAAAAGGAACTGGGAGGGGCACCCTGGCCTGTTGCTCTGAGTGCAGACAAAGGGCTCCCTTGAGCTGAATGTAAATGCTAATTTGGGGCGTCAATAGAAACTGCCCTGGCAGGAAGAAGGCCATGTGACTCTCTGACTCAGCCAAGATCTAGGAGGCGGGCCAGACTGAAAATATGGATTAAAACTGGACTAAATATATGTTTAAGGAAAAGACTTATAACAAATTGTATGGTACTGACAAAAATATGAAACTTAGAGATTATTAAAATGAAAAATTTGCTCACAGTTTAAAACTAATCTGGAATCTGTGCGATGTTCTGAGACTGAACCACAAACGTTTTTAATATTGTGGCTATTGTAGTTGTGCTAGGAACATGAAAAATTACAGAAGTATGACAAGATGGTATGTGCATGTATATCTAAAAAAGTGTACAGATCCGAAAATGTGTAACCAACCAAAAGTGGGAAAATCTGTCATTTGTGAACCGAAACTCATAGGAACATGAGACTTGAACAGAGATGTGCCTTAATTAATCTGTGATGTGTATATGTAATATGAACAATTTGTACATATGGGAAATATGTTTTTTGGGAAAAATAGATTTTCTAAGTAAAAGCAAAAGGGGAGGTTCTTCTCTAGATTGTAAATGGCATCATCACTATGACACATGATGACACACTGTTCCCTTCTCAAATCAGGGGACAGGGAATTCTCTGACCTATCAGATCCTTAGAGGGTTGGGCATAGACAATCAGCCTCCCCACCCACTTTGGAAAATGGATAAATAGGGACTGTTGAGGACCCAGGGACACACATTTCCACTCATCAACTGATTCACTGGCGAAGCACCCTGCAGGAAGATCCAGACTCCAGACTCTAGAACCAGACCCAGAATTAAAAGAACTTTGACATAAAAATATATAAATAAGGGTTTCCCTTGGGCATCCCAGACTAGGTGTTGACTTAGTTGGAGTGCTGGATTGAAATCACTTACACCGTAGGGCATGAATAATTACCATAGCTCTTATGTGGCACATCCCCAGGGTAGAAACCACCACCCTTCTGTCAGTAAATGAGATGGTCATGTTCAGTTTACTGAGCACGCCTCGACTCAACAGGTTGACAGGGGAGGTTTTTGATAACAATAAGGTAACTCGCATTTTCTTACCCCCCACTTTGATGGCCAATTCTTCTGTAAAAGGAACCAATTTCACAGCCACAGAAAAGCCCTGGGTGTCCATGCTCTTGCCTGATAAAGGAAAACGTCCCTCGCTAATGCATGATTTGGTGGCGCCTGTGTCCACCATAAAAAATAAAAGGTTTGTTGCCTATTTCCACGCCCACCAAGGGTTCCTCTTCTGGGTCGGCAGTGACAGACAGGACTGAGCATGCAAGAACTCTCTGTGGACTCTCCTAAACTGGATATGTGTTTGTCCCTGGAAAGACAAAAGGGCTGCCCCCAAGCACAATTGGTCCATGATAGTGTGTAACCATGCCATTGGGGACCATGTTACTGTTGGGTATTTGAGGCACCTTCAGAGGGGCGGGATGGGCAGTGTAAGCCATCTGACTGGTGGGGAAGGATGGTTGCAACTGTGGAAAGGACAATAGTGGTGCTGCTTGGGCAGGTGGTTGTTGGGCTTGTGAGGTACATTACCCACTCAGCAGAATTCCCATTCATGATCAAGCTGCATGTCTGCAGTTAACAGCAAAATGGCTGAGCGGGTTCCTTGGAACACCATTGCATTTTTGGAGCTACACTAAAGAAAAATTATGGCTGCACCATCTTGCCAAACAACTATTGGGCAAGTTGGAACAGAGATCACACTGAGAAAGGCCACCAGTATGTGTTCTTATGTGCACCAAAAGAAGCAAATTGAAAAGCAGCGCTGCTCTGCTGCTTGCAAAAAGTTCCCATTGAAAAGGGAATATTTTACATTGAAAAGGATGCAGCCCTGACGTTATTTTCATCGGTTCAACATCACACTGCTTTTATCAATGAGGCCCTGCCATGCTCATCCATATCCAGATCATGCTCTAGCAGAAGAAAGCATTATCTCTGCAAGACAGGCTGTGTCAGGCCAGGACTGGGAAATTAACAGAAGCTTTACTTTCAGCCACACAGGAAAACACTTGTCTTTTGGGTTACAAAATGTCAAAAATCAATGCTTCAAAGAACCCCTAGCTCTATGGGCATATGTCAATTTCCGTGAACTATGTCTTGAACAAATTGCTGTATAAAAGAAACTGTATTGGGCTGCAGAACAATGTGGGAATTCAGATGGAAGATAAAAACCGAATTTGAGAGAAAAATCCCAGCAGCATTCACCATGTGTCAAAATGGGCTTTTGCAAACCAAAAAGAAATGCCTGTTTTAAAAGTGCAATGTTGAATAAAATCTTGTCCTTGCCTAGCAATGAAAAGGGGGTTTTCTGGGAAACATATATGGGATGTTTTATTTCAACAGGCTTGCTTCTGATTCAAAACAAAATAAAATAAAATAAAGACATAATGGCAGTGGCTACACTTGGGAAATCAGCCCAAACAGGTTTGCTGCCATGGCTCAAGGCACATTTGGCTGACAACAGGAGTGGCCTAACCCCTGAAAGAGGGAGTTACAATAGAGATTCTGGGACACATGCATGTGAAATAGGAAATCACACGTCCTCACAACTTTTACTGGGAGTTTCAAAGCCAACTCAATATCAGTCTTGCCCTTATTTGGGAGACAATGCTGACCATTTGTCTCAGAATACTATTATATTAATAAACTTGTGAGACTTTTATCTCTGCAACAGGACTTTACAGGAATGTAAAAGGTTAATAGTTTAAATTAATTTTTTGTGGCTTTTAAACAAGATGTGGAAGCCTACACTGCCATATTGTGTGAAGAAATGGCAGAGAATGGGATATTTGGAGTAGAGTGTACATGATGCCACTGTGAAATTCAATACTTACATGCCTTATGATTATCTCTGCACATGTATAAATGTATAGGATGGCAGGTCGAATGTTTATCACCGGAAATGATGAAACATTATTAGGCGGATGAAACAAAGTCTTATAAACTGTAGAGTTGGACTGTCATGCTCTGCGTGAAATATGTAATCTGCCTAGATAATTTGTAAAAATGCCACAATTGCGTAAATGTGTGATTTATGTGAAGAATGATTTTAGCTAAAGTAACTGTGGGAGGATCCTTTGCATTGTAAAGCCACATCATAAATCTGTCATGTCCCTAAAAATCCAACCAGCTGACAGCAAAGCGGTAACAATCATCCCTGACCAATCCAGTTGTTTAGAAGCATGCCCAGCTAAGCCTGCCTCACTGTATAATCCTATGATGTCACCATGCCTTATAAATAAGGGAGGCTGACAGGACACACTCTCTCCAGAATTTCCAGCCCTGCATATCCTGATATTCTACATTCATCTTGCCAGATTCCAGATTCCATTGCAAGGCCAAAGCATAGCAGACCCTATCTCAGCAAGGCTTAGATGCAATCGTCCCACTAAAAACCCCAAGAACAAAGGGGGAAAAGCTGTGGTACCCTTTTGGGGAGCATCCTGTGACCAGACCGGCTTTTTGCCCACTAACTGCATGCCCGCTGTACCCCTGCCATCCAGCTGTACTTGCTATCCACTAACCAGGCATGCCCAGCTGTTGTTCTGCTAGGGGAGTCTGCAGCTACCTGGTGACCCAAGCCTTGGAGTCCAGAACCCGGTTGACTGTTCCTAATCCCAAATTCAAGAGCAGATTGTGAGTATTCCCCATCCCATAACACAGCCTACCCCATCCCGATCCTTTGTCTTTGTTCTACTCTCTAAGTAATCCTATCCATACCCTGGTAACTTATCCAAAACTGTTCAAATTTTCTGTGCACCCCGTCCTTGATTCCTAGCATTAGTGTCATTCTTTCATTCACCCCATCTTGTAACGCTTTAGTAATATTTGTAATAATTTAAGTAATTTCCACATAAAGAGAAACGCGGCATGGAGCGGGTTAATACGGCTGCTTTACCTGTTTCATGGGCAGCCCTATCTTCTTGATAATCTAGTATAATTAAACGTTGTCTTTTTCCTTTCCAAACCAATATGTCTCTCTTTAACGGCTTTATTTTTCCAAAGCCAAAGCTCCTTTTATCTTGAAAATCTCATCCAAGACTTCAGCTATAGCCATCATTTCACTTCTATATTGTCCCTGTGTTGTGCATCTATTCCCGGCCCAAAAACTGCATTTCGATTTTGAGTATTTCACCTGCTTTTCTTAAAAAACATTTTTGCTATTTAAAACTGCAATTGAGAAACATGCAATTTTTCAACATGTGAGTTGGCTGCATCGTGTTCTTACTTTCAGCTAGCTTTTGAACTGTATGCCTTTTGTTGATACCTTGCCTAGTGGTTGCTAATGTTTATACATTCCTGCTATTGTGAGAAATCATATTTGCCTCATTGATTTAACCGTACATTCATTAATTATTTGTCAAATTCGCAGTGTCAATTCATGTCATTGCAAAGGGCTTTAAAATCCGATTTGCCTCTTTTCTTGTGAGGGAAGGTGGATTTTGATTCTGTCTGCTATCTCATATCCCTGACTCTCTGCTGCTTCTTTCTATCCACTCCAAATTCGATTTATTGAGGTTTGGGAGAGCATTGCAGGGGGAAATCCTAACTCAGGCGCTATTTATCTGTATTTCAAAAATGCTCCTATTAATTTGTGCTTTGGATATGTCCTTGTAGAAGGTTAACCAAGTGTACTTCAGTGGTTTTCATTGTAATTATCATCCCATTGGTGATTGCTGCCCAATATTAAAATGTGTGTGATTTCTTTGAATTTTAAAATAAATAAATATTGCATTCCCACCAACTGGCCTGGTTCATGGTACATTGTGACCCGAGGTATTTGTAAAAGGGGGTGCGAAACAGGTTGTGTGCCACTTCAAATTGAATACACAGAAAAAGAAAGCATTCCAATTGTGCGCTACATCCAAGGCTAAGGGAAAAGGTCCTGGTCCAGTGTGTGTCACCCAATTTAAATCCTTAACAGGCTCCATATGGAACTGCAGTGGGGCTAGGGGCATAGGACAAGGTATAGGGAGAAGGTGCTCCTGGAGCATACAGTGCATTTGGTTGTAGCCTCCATCAACCCTGCTTCTGCACTCATGTGACAAATGTCTATTTTTTCCACATGTCCAACACTGCCCCATATTTCCCCCACCTTGGTCCCATGCCCCAAAACCTCCCTTTCCTCTTCTTTGGCCTGTAAAACCCCCTCCTCCATGTTGACATCCACCAGGGGTCCATCCTTGATATTGTGAGTGATATCCACCATTCCAGTCATACTCTCCAGTCCACACAGGGACTGTTCTCATGTCTGAATGTACTGCCCTTGTCTCGGTCTGTGGATCATGTAATGCTCCTATCTTGGGCCCTTCCACTGATAGCTTTGCTAGCTTCTTTTGTACCAGTTTCACTTCCTCTGAAGTAGTTGGCCCGCTTCCTTCTCTTTTTCTCTCAACTGGTTATAGTGATGTATAATTATAGACTGTATCTCCGCCCATCCCTTCCCTTCTATCACCATTTTTTGTCAAGTGCTTTTTGGACCTCCTTGGGAAGCGCCTTCTTAACCACAAATTAAAAGAATGGAATTGACTGATCCCATGATTCCCCTATTTCTGCCCTCCACATCACTTAGGTTTATAAAATATACTGGGCAGGGTCCTCCTCATCTCCCATTGTGCACTCCATAATGGAATGGAGATCGCTTATATCAGGGTATGTGCGGCACAAGACAGCCCACACTTGTGCCCTAACATTATTAAAATGGGCACCATCATGGATGCCGTCCCCCAATCGCATATCCAGGTACCCCTCTTTCACCCAAATATCATCAGCCTGATCTCACAATATAGCAATGAAAAAGCTCTTCAAATCGCGCACAGCCAAGGGAACACCCACTGTTTGTTTTTCAAATGCGTAAATCCATTTCCATGTCCACACAGTAAGAGATGGTAAACTTTTTATTAAATTGTTTTTGTCCATGTGTGGCCATGGAATATACTGAGCCCTTCCTTGTCCTTTTTGCAATAAGGGGAACTGTGTCCCAGTCCCCTGCCTCCTCTTCTTCTTTTTCAGCACTATCCCTTTGGCCAGTACTATGAACCCATATATGTTACTTAATCGGGGTCCCCAGAAACTATTCACAAGTGGCGATGTTACAGGTTGGGCCTCTTTTTCTCCAACCTCGTCCACTGTATCCCACTCCTCTTCTCCTGGATACCCAATCATCTCATCTTCCAACCTCACTGTCCCATAATCCAAACTTCCTGTTCTCTGTCTTCTACTCTCCTTATCCTCCTTCTCTAAATGTACATCTTTAATTGCTGAGCTATCAATTCTAAACAAAATGTCTCCCACTCTCCACTTGTCTAGTCCACATAGTGCTTTCTGCCTCTTCTTCTGTTTTATTCTCGAGCCACTTCTTCCTGCGCCACCTTTAAAGCTTCTTCTAGCTCCTTCGGGGGTTTCTTATCAAGTACCTCCCTTTGATTTTCTCTCCCTTTGGTCGATGGCATAGAATTGGAAATATTTTGATAATTGGCCTGTTATAATGATAGGGGTGGGGCGGTGGCAGTCGGGGGACATACATTGAGTGGGTGTATCTTAAGGCAGCACAGGTGGGGTAGCCAACAAAGGGGACTCTGATGTGTTTTTGGGACTCTGTATTTCTGTGCCTGGCACAGATGGGGTAGAACAATCGACACCCGGTGGGGCAGTGGGGAGTCTTATTCCCGTAGATGACTTTGCTTGACACTTGGGGTGACATCTTTTAAATCTCCTACCATCTTCCAAATTCTAATACTTCCTTCCTTTTTAGAAGCTTTTTACCCTTATACTTCGATGCTAAAAAAGGTGTACATATGCCCTAATATTTCTTTGTTATTTGTTCCTTGCTCTGGCCACAATTGAAACAGCCCACCCTGTGTCTCGGCCAGCCACTGCTTGTGATATTTCAATATCTTATCTGTGTATAGTGGTAAAGCAGCACACATATGATCAGCACCATTTTCGAATCTGCCATCTCTGTCTATTTCTATTTGGCACTCAAGAGTCTGTTTATCTGGCTGAGGGACGACCCAGCGGCTTTCAATCCAATTACCCATTCTCCAATAACCTCCCTCTCATCACTCGCTCCTCAAATAAACACATGACTCACCATTCACTATACTCATCACTCACACCTACATCTCAATCACCCCACATCATCAGTACTATGGACCCCTCATTGGTCCCAAATAAAACAACAAAAAAACCAATAATAACACAAAATCTACTTTGTTTCATTTCAACACACCCCTTACGTAGGGTGAGGGGACCCCAGGCCCTCTAAATATATGGGGCCTCTACCCTTCTCCCTTTATTTTGTCTGTTTAAAATACAGCACTGCCTTCTTCCCCCAATCATGAAGGATCTCATAACTCCCTTATCCTCTTATTTCACAATAATAATAATTTAAATAATAATAATAATACTACTAAGAATAATAATAGTAATAATAATAAATATAATAATAGAAGCAAACTGCCAAGTGGGCTTTCCGCACACCCATGTACACCAATCACCTCACTCTCCTGCACTCTTCAACAGTTACACTCATCCCCCCTTTTCTCCCTCCTGCAAAAGGTGCACTTATGTCTTTTTGTTCTCCTGAGTTCCTCTGTACGGGGTCCCATCAATAGCCTGCAACACCTGGGAGTTGTGCTTTGCTCCCAAGAATAGACAGGAATTCTGGCAACATGGCTCCTGTAAACCACTCCAGGTTGTGTACAAGGGACTGGTCGCTGCAGGTGGGTCACCATATTTTTGGGGCACACCTCCAGACAACCAGGCGAGAAAAAATGCAACCCTCTAGGAAAAAAAGCTTGATACACCTTTTGCAAGGATAACAACGTTTTATTTCTCACAAAAGAAAACACATGCCAGCCGGGGCATTCAAACCCTACTGCCATGGAGCGCACTGGTTAGTTCAAAGCAAACAAGACATTTTTAAAGGCAGCACCGTCACTTGTGACGCAAACATTATACAGTATTATCTCATCACCCTCATTGGTGGTCCCTTCTTAGCAGACACCAATTCATTGGTCACAGTTCCTTGTGTCGATCTTCTTCCATGTGGTCCTCTGCCTTGCTGACTTTGGGCCCTCACACCACAATTGGTTCATTAGTTGAGAAGGCTCATCTCCCCACATATCAACCATGCTATGTGCACCTGGTATGATACATGAGCTCAGTGGATACTCTCGAGGTCAAGACAGCTCTCTGAAATGCGAGGAGCTTTGTTCGATCTCAGGCACTCTGGCACCCCCTCCATGCCTCTCTATCATTGGCCTAAATGTATTAATCTCACCCTGTGCACCTCGCAGTACAAATCACAGGGCAGCCTGCTTGTGCTCGCCCCTTGGCATCTGCCTCCTCCCTGGGCCTTTCTGTGTAAACCCACTAATCAACCAGTAAGGGATTTAGGGGTTCCCAAAGTGGGCATCTGGTAGTTCAAATAGAATGGGTGTGGGTCTGGGGGCATGGGTGCTCTAAATCTGGGATGGGTGTTTTGGAAGCTCCAGACCTCTGCCCTGCCTCACATAAGAATGTCCTTCAGGGACAGGTGCAACCCTAACCGTGCTTTGTATGAGAAACCAGAGGGTGTATCACCTGCTAGTCTTAAGGGATCTCTCTCAGGTGGCCAGGGCACAGCCATCGTGTTTGATCTAGACCCTGGGGGTGGACCAGTGTGGGAGGATCACCTGGGTGATGGGGTTTTCAGGGAGTTGGGGCGAGGCAGCCAATGGTGAGATGCGGTATTCCCCTTTTTTGTTTATCTAACCCATCCTATTTTTTAGTTTTAGGATTCTCTGAGGTCCCAACCTCCCTCCCTTTTTATACAAACACTGGGCCAAGGAAGGGGGTGACTGAGAGTAACAAGACTAACTTTCACACATCGTACTGGACATGTTCCGCTAATCGGGTCAGGCAAAGTCAGGCACTTGACTTTAAGTGCATACACCTTATACCAATACGCACTCCTCACAAGGATAAAAGGAAGAACGTAGAGACACACTATGAGCAAGGCGGAGCACGAATACAAGCAGATCATCCGGGGCAAAGGCAAAGCTACTGGACCAGAGCGACAGACCAAGGGACGAGAGAAGTGAGTCGAAAAACCCCAAGAGTTCCCTACTGGAGGTTGTTGCCTCTGACAGGCCGCGTAAAACACGTGGAGAACGCCAGATCCCACATCAGAAGGCTGCCAAGGATGCCAGCGAAACGCCCGGGTGAACGGTAAAGTTGGAGACAGCGAGGCCAAGGCTGTGGTACTAACCTTGTGTCATACATTTGAAATCGTAGAACCAAGAAAGAAACACACACAGCCGGTGAGTTGGCAAGCGACCTGATAGACCGGTGTGTGTAAAAGTTAGAAGTAGTAACATTATATCGCAAGTAAAGGCTGCACGCATGTGGATGAGATGCAAAGAAAGGTAGACCTTTGTTTGAACTTTGAAGTAAGGACAGCTGTGAAATCAGTGAGACTAAGTAACAGAGTGGACGGTGAAAGGAAGTAGCCCACTTGAAAGTATCTGTGAAAGGTGCTTTGTTTGAAACACTAAGGCGAATGAACGGCAAAAGCGAAGTAAGCAGAATTAACTCCTAGAGAAGGAGAGAGTGAAAGTTAAAACTTGAACTTTGGGTCGAAGTGGTCCTGTGGTGGCCTGTGAAGAAAGTCATATACATTTGAAAGTCTTCAATGTCCAAAAGTGGTCTGAGCCCGACTGAGGGAGACCCAAAGTGTAATAAGCTTGGAGATGGGAGCCCCCCTTACAAGTTGTGTTGTACTTTGTTCTGAAGCGATCTGAGCCGACAGAGGGGGGCCTATGTGATCTTTGCTGTGAAAGGTCTGAGCCTGACAGAGTGGGACCCATGTGAACATTGTTGTGAGAGGTTTGAGCCCAACAGAGGGGGGACCTATGTGAACTTTTTGTTGAAACATTATTTGGAAGTCGCAAAAGAGAGCTTTAACATAGAAGGTCAGACAAGCCTTGATCCACATTTTGGAACTTTTTATTGTGTTGAAAACTGAGCCAGAGTGTGTCATCCTGCCTACAGGGACCTCCTTACTCTCTGTGGTCTAACGTGGGAGGAGAGCTGGTTCAACCACATTTAAACTTTTGAACACTGATTTGTTTCCTTTATATACATTTCTCCTTTATACACTTTTTGTACAAGAGAAAGGGCAAGCATTAGGTTTTGTTAGCATAGGCCATTTTGATTTGATGGACTCCACTTGGACTGTTTTGTTTATCATTTGATGGTCGAGACTACTCCCATCTTAGTTATAGGGCAAAGTAGGAGTTTTTCCAACCTCAGAACCTTCAATAAAGGTTTTACAAACTGTACCTATTGTGTCAGTGTGTTACTTGTGATACCATGCCTCCCCTACATTTGTTGTTCACATTTCTTTCCAATTAAGTGGGCATGCAGAGTGAAACATTGAAGTGTTATGTCTTAATTGATAGAATGACCTTCTCGTCTACTGCCGGAGATGTGAATGGGACTGGGAATGTGCACTACTGCTAAGGCCTACATCCATTATTCCTTGGCAATGTGTCCTGGACATTCTAGGCCTAGATTCAAAAATGGCGGTGGTTCAGTATATTTCTCTGCTCAGAATACCTAACTGCTGCACACTCTACACTTACTATAATCTCCAATATCTTATCCCCCCTTGTGTACACCACCCCCTGCCACCTTGTATCATCATATACAAGCGCTATTGGCATATGGTTCTCAATCTAAACCATTTGGCGGTACAGGAAGTTGTGCATGCATCTCAACATATGGTTACACCCCGAATCTTTGTACAGTCTTATAATCGTATAAATAATAAAGTAAAGAAAATTGACTACTTCCTAGTTAATGGTGGAAGAGCACTTTAAATGCTATTTGAGGGAGCTGACCCAATTAACAGACGTGCAGCCTTCACCTATAGATCCATTGCATAGAATAAATGTCATCAATGTAATGTCTACATGTGTATGTATATTATTTGTGTAGGGGCCATCGTGTTTGGATCCAGACCCTGGGGGTGGACCACTGCGGGAGGATCACCTGGGTGAGGGGTCTATAGGGAGTTCGGGTGAGGCAGCCGATGGTGAGACACGGTATTCCCCCCTCTTTTGTTTATTTAACCCATCCTATTTTTTCAGGATTCTCTGAGGTTCCAACCCCCCCCTTTTTACACAAACACTGGGCTGAGGAAGAGGGTGAATGAGAGTAACAAGACTAACTTCCACACATCATACTGGACATGTCCCGCTAATCATATCAGGCAAAGTCAGGCACTTGACTTTAAGTGCATACACCTGATACCAATTAGCTCTCCTCAAACGGATAAAAGGCAGAACATAGAGACACACTCTGAGCAAGGCGTAACACAAGTACAAACAGAACTTCCAGGGTGAAGGCAAACCTACTGGAGCAGATCAACAGACGAAGGGACGAGAGCAGTGAGTCAAAAAACCCCAAGAGTTTCCTACTGGAGGATGTTGCCTCTGACAGGCCGCAAAAGACACGTGGAGAAGGCCAGATCCACCATCAGAAGGCTGCATTGTATTTCAAGGATACCAGCAACCCTCCTTGGTGAACGGCAGAGTTGGAGACAGCGAGACCAAGCCTGTGGTACTAACCTTGACTCATGAATTGGAAATCATAAAACCAAGAAAGAAACGTACACAGCCAGTTAGTTGGCAAGCGACCTGAGAGACTGGTCTGTGTAAAAGTTCGAAGTAGTAACATTATATTGCAAGTGAAGGCTGCACCCGTGTGGATGAGACGTGAAGAAAGGCAGACCTGTGAATGAACTTTGAAGTAAGGACAGCTGTGAAATCAGCAAGACAAAGGGCCTCATTACACGGATGGCGGTGAACCATGGCGCTATTAGCGCCATGGTTCATGCCGGTAAAATAACGGCACTGCCTTGGTGGAAAGGGGAATTACCGCCCTATTCCAAGGTTGGCGGGGCAGTAATTCCCCCTTCCACCATTGCCCTTCCCCATTCCCATTTTTGCCCCATAGGGCTCTATGGGAATGGGGAAGCCGCTAATTACGGTACTGCAAATTGCGGTACCGTAATTAGCTCCCTGGTTCCTTTGCAGGTTGGTTTTTAACGCCTGCAAAAAGCAGGCGTTAAATTCCCCAACCCGCAAAGGGACCTCGTAGTAAGGCGGTAAGGATTTACCAGTACCGGTAAAAATACCGGTAAACCCTTACCGCCATCCGTGTAATGAGACCCTAAGTAACAGAGTGGCCCAGTGAAAGGAAGTAGCCCACTCGAAAGTCTCTGTGAAAGGTGCATTGTTTGAAAAAATACAGCGAATGAATGGAAAAAGCGAAGTAAGCAAAATTAACTCCTAGAGAAGGGGAGAGTGAAAGTTAAACCTTGAACTTTGAGTCAAAGTGGTCCTGTGGTGGCCTGTAAAGAAAGCCACGCACATTCGAAAGTCTTCGACATCCGAAAGTTGTCTGAGCCCGACTGAGAGAGACCCGAAGTGTAATAAGCTTCGGCAAGGGAGCCCCCCTTGCAAGTTTTGTTGAACCTTGTTCTGAAGAGGTCTGAGCCTGACAGAGGGGGGCCTACGTGAACTTTGCTGTGAAAGGTCTGAGCCCAACAGAGGGGCACCTACGTGAACTTTTTGTTGAAACATTATTTGGAACTCACGAAAGAGAGACTTTAATGTGGAAGGCCAGGAGCGCCTCAATCCACGTTTTGGAATTTTTAATTGTGTTGAAAAATGAGCCAGAGTGTGTCATCCTGTCTACAGGGACCTCCTTACTTGTGTGGTCTAACGTGTGGAGGAGAGCTGGTTCAACCACATATATACTTTTGAACACTGATTTTGTACATGAGATAGGGCAGGAATTAGGTTTTGTTAGCATAGGCCATTTTGATTTGGCAGACTCCACTAGGACTGTTTTGTTTATCGTTTTATGGTCGATACTACTTGTGGGGTGCATTTAAAGGCACCAAACAGAAGTCCATTTCACATGAATAGCAAGATTTTAAATTTAAACATTGAAACAAAATTGGCCTGGTATTTGTTTCTGTTTTTCAAGTGAAATTAAAGAGCCATGTGGAAAGGGGCCTACCTGTCATTACCAATGGATAAGCAGCATTTTAATTTACAAAAGAAGGAGGAATCATAGATCCCTGTCACAATGAAAACAGGATTTTTAAACATTAAAAACAAAAACCGCCTGCACATGTGTGTGCAAATAAAAACGGTTTGAAAAAGTAAAAGTGAAACAAATATCACTGCTCACAGAAAAATGTCAGAAAAACAAAACATGATGTGTGGGTTGACAAAGAGCAATGTATATTATGTTTCACCCACAGAACTCCAGTGACATTTGAAGAGCCACTTTGTCTTCATTAATAAATGTCCCTTTTTTCTGGCTGTGGGCAAAACTTCACAGGGGCATCTCCCACTTCCATCCTGGATGTCATATCTCCCATCTAATGACCAACCGCAATAAAAGTGGCCTGCTAAAGGGAATGGTCACTACTGCTAAGGCCTACATCCATTATTCCTTGGCAATGGGTCCTGGCCATGCTAGGCCTAGATAAAAATAATGGTGGCAGTTCAGTATATTTCTCTGCTCAGAATACCTAACTGCTGCACACTCTACACTTATTACGATTTCCAATATCATATCGCCACTGGTGTGCCCCTCCCCCTCTCCCCTGCCACCTCGTATCATCATTTACCAGCGCTAGTAGCATATGGTTCTCAATCTGAACCATTTGGAGGGATAGGGGAGTTGGGCATTTATCTCAGCATATGGTTACACCCCAAATCTTTGTCCAGTCTTATAATCTTAGAAATAGTATAGTCAAGAAAATTGACTGCTTCCTAGTCAATGGTGAAAGAGAACTTTAAATGCAGTTCGAGGGAGCTGACCCAATTAACAGAAGTGCAGCCTTCACCTATAGATCCATTGAATAGAATAAATCTCATCAATGCAATGTCTCCAGCATGTCTGTATATTATATGCGTATGGGTTTGTATCTGAATATATACACTTTATTTCAAAGGCCTCAACTCATGAATTTGCAAATAAACACCCAGATGTACATGGACTTTTACTGTGTCGAAATGCCAGGCCTTTAATAGGCCAACATATTCACACCAAAAGTGGAGACACTGCAGTTACACAAACGCTGGTGGCATGCAGTGAGGCAGACGGGTGAGGCAGGATGGTGGTTGGGCCTAATTGAATGCAAGTGGAGTCAGGATGGGGGAACAGGAGAACATGGGGATAGAAAAGGGGATTCAGGAGAACAGGATTTCAGGGCAGAAGAATTATGATTTAGGAGATACACACCCGCAAATGGACAAAAAGGTAGCAAACATTGCAGGCAGCACAGATAACTGCCAAAGATTGGAAGCAAGGCCCGTAGACTTGACGGGAATAGGTGGCAGCACTCAGAGTGGGAGTAGGACTCCAGCGTGAAGTGCAATGTCAGAGGGTGGATGGTGGAGCGGAGAGGCTGGCGGGGATAATTGAGACAGAGGGGTAGAACCCTGTCGAAGAAGAAGTTGGCTTGAAACTGTTCAGAATAGGTATACGGATGCCGCAGGGTGGTGTTTAGGTGAACTGTTGCAAGGCTGATTCAAGAAGAAGTTTGCTCCTGCTGCTTTACTCCTGCAAAGAGGGGAGAGAGAGTAAGCCAGGAATCAGTCAGGGTGAGTCCTAGTAACTTCTTTACTAATCAACGTGCCTCACTCTACGGGTAGGCCAAGAGTAAATCAGACTTACTGCCAGTAAATGATTTGACAATCAGCCACTAACTGTTTCAAATCTCTATGAAATGAACATTATGTTCCATTGTTTTAAGGCATTCGATTTTACATTTTTTATTTAGTTTTGTCCGTGTAATATGATAGCAGGCTACCATTTGGGAGTCAGCTTTTTTCCTTTCTAGAGGTGCGCTTTCTATCGTTTTACTTTCAATATGTTGACTCGCCCTCTTCGCGCGATGTATAAGGCATGTGTGTGCACGTAAACACATGGTTGAGGTGAGATGGCAGAAACTGCTGAAGCCTTTCTCTACGACCAAGGTCCCTAAACTGCGGAACTAAAAACATATCAGACAGGTTTAAGATTACACTAAACTCTCCTCCGGGTTAGATGTGTGTCTCCAGTGGCAGTGTGGAAGAAGCTGCCCGGTGTGTAATGTGCTGTTTTGGTTGTGCTCGGGCTGTACTCTGGGGAATTCCGCCAGCAGCGTTCACGTGTGTTTCAGGTCATCAGTAGAGCTGTGAAATGTGAACGCATTGACCCTGCGGCGCTGCAGGCTGTGATAGAATGACAGGTCGGCGCATCAGTGTGCGCGTGTGCACGCGCGCGCGCGCAGCTGTGTGTGATATGCATTGTTACTTTCCCTTTAAGAATTCTTTGACGGATCCTAGCAGAGAACAGTGGAGGTGGGAAAAAAAAGAAGTTCAAGGCAGGGGAAAAGTTTCACTTGGAGAAAAAAAACTGCAGGGCTAGTCCTTCTGCCTGACGTCAGATGAGGCTTTAATAAAACTCCCAAAGAGCCGCAGAAAGGGGACATAGAATTGGCCGCCGGGGTCTGCCAGCTCGGGGCTGCTCTGCGCTGCCGCAAGTGCCGCAACTGCTGTTTTGGCTTGTTTTTTAACACGCGCTGCGGGGCTGGCTTCACCCAATGCATTTAGCCCTGGCTGCCAGTGATGAGGTGGCTCCTGCCCTGGATCCTAGCAGCACACAGCTTCTGCCAGGTGAGTGCAGCCCTGGATTGGGTGGGGGTGGGCTACAGGAGGGGGGGTGTTTCTGGCAGCTGGCGGGTTATCGACAGCTGTTTGCAAGGACTTGAGTAAACTGCCCAGGCAAGTGGAAATGGGGACTGGGCTCCTGTCATTGCATTTACGCGGCGCCGACAGGCGTTAGTGTATAAAGTTGGACCTGTGGCGCGGGCACGGCGAGACACCCTTTTCCCCCAGACTGTCTGAAAAGTAATGACAGCCAAAGCAAATTGAGGCGGTGCAGCGCGAGACCTGAGACCGTGCGGAGATGTATTGCTGGTTAATATGAGGGAAGGCTTCGTGCAGAGAAGGATATTGAAATAGAGTGATGTGTGCATTACACGTCCCATGCAGGCTGGATGAGACAAGACACACGTGGCAGGGAGCCCCAGGGACCGCGGAAGGTGAGGGAAGGCGGGAGAGGCATGACTGGGAACACTGCCTGACAGATGCCCGGGAGACCTGCGGGATAATGTCATCCCCTCCAGCTGTGCCAGCGCTGGGAGGGGCCGCTGAGCCAGGATCCACGCCTAGGAAGTCGTGTCCGCCAGATCCTGAAAGGTGGTCAGACAAAGGACGGCGCGCGAGTACAGCATCATACGGAAGGATGCGCGCGGTCCCAACTTTCACGTGCACCTCTCTGGCTAGTATATGCCACGGTGCTGCTGTCCACGTATAGAGCTTGAGTGCAATGTGTTAGCTTGAAGTCATGCCAGCTGCCCAAGGCCGCACATAGTTTCCTCGTTTGCTTCTAAATAATGTTTATTTGTAGGGCGGTCTCCGCCTAACTTAATTGCTTCTTGGCGCTTTAATATAGTCATTGTTGATAGCCAACGCAAATGTGTTATCTTGTATCGACGTGGCAAGATGTGAGTCAGGGGGCGGACTTGGAAGCAACCTACACGGAGCTCACCGACCACTGCACCAGAACACACAGATGTCCACAGCAGCAGCCAAACACACTAGGCCATCCCCACCACCCTGACGACAAGGAGAATGCCGCGTGTACTGCCGTAGAACACATAAGTACCTGCACCTCAAAGTCACAACGGACACCCCGTTTGCACACAGATGGTGTAGTGTGCGCAGGGGCGCTTATGCGAGTCGCTGGGTTCAGCCCCCGCCCAAGCAATTGTTGTATAACTCGCATGCAGAGGTGACACAAAATGTCCTTATTCGGAGGTCTTTAAAACATCTACTATTGTCTCGAATCTTAGATCGGAACACGGACAAGACACCTGTTACGAAGCGCCAAGACACAGTTGAGTTTTTACTACACGGTGTAAAATGAGTTGGCAACTGCAGAGCACAACGGCGCTCACACAAAACCTTTTCATGCAGTGTGGTGGACGACCTTATGCGGGCCTTTATATCTGCGTGCGTGCGAGAGAGGAAACGAAGGGTCTGCCAGAAATATTTGAAATAGATGGGACACTTTGTTAGATCAAGTGATTGGTTGTCATCTGAGGACTTTTGGGTGAGAATGACTTCAGGCCATGAAACGGCTTTGACTATAAATGTGGTTAGAGTCCTACAACAGATATGTCTCATTTGACTCCACAAATGTTCATTTATTCTTTTATATAGAGACAGTTGGAGACAAGAAATTGGGAAATACGTTTCCTTTTATTTCTGTTTTAAATATGAGAGGTAAAACTGTAAATTTATTTCTTAAAAGTTTGTTTTTTGTACCACAATAAAAAAAAAGAAGGGTCTGCCAGTAGCGTGCTATTCTATACTGGGTTAGTCACATACTTACAATTTCACTGCTAACTCATTTGTTTTCAGACAGCTGTGTACATAGGAAGCATAGTACTTTGAAAATATCATTATAATATTTGACAGCGTGCATATTTAATTTTATATTTGATATTGAATGCGTGGTTAATATAGCGCTAACGACCCTGAACGGGAATCAAAGCGTTTTCATAGGAGCTATATACCCTTTGCTCTACTTGAAAAACTATGTTTTCGAGCGTGCCCGAAACACAGGCAGAGCATTCCAGAGATCACCCCTTGGACTTGAGATGAGCATTCCAATGACTCTCCATCACTGGAAACTACCGGCGGCCAACACACACTCTGATTTACAAAACGTTTTTCAATGGGATTGCGCCATCGAAAAAGGCTTTTCTAAATCAGGCCCACTGTGTTGGGTCTCTAAAGCTATGCCTGGCCTCTAGCATTCACCCTCCCTTTGAGGTAAGATGCGGCGGATCCATATAAAGCAGTGGTCTTCAAACTGTGGGTATGACCCCCCACATCCCCCCAGGACCAAATGATGGCCAGGGGGGAGGATGTGCAAGGCTCTTCAAAAAGGGAGTGTGGTGACTGCTTCCAATACAAACTATAAACAGATATGTCATCTGGGGGCAGCAACATGCTCTTTACTGAAGAGAAGAATGTATTTATTTATTTATTTAACATTTGTAAAGCGCGCCTAACCCGTGGGTATCTGGGCGCTAGACAGATATTTGCAGACAATATTACAAATTACATATAAATGAGCCAACATTTAATAAAGTTTACAGTGTACAGTATTTACAGATATTACAGATAATTACAGTAAGCCAAGGTATCTACTAGGATGTAAAAGTGCTACCGTTTGAAGGCGAGGAGCCAGGTTTTGAGTTTTCAGCGGAAGGAAGTGTGAGAAGGGTCAGATCTGATGGCTAGCGGGAGGGTGTTCCATTGTTTGGCAGCTATTACTGGCAAACTACGTCCTCCGGCCTCAGTTCTAGATGACAATATTTTTACTCTAGGGAGGCTGAGCATAAAAAGGTTTGTACACCACTGCTATAAATGATGCGCGCTCTTACTGTGTGCGCCAGTGTTCGTTTTTCAAGAGAGGTGAAATATGGTCTCAACTGCCCTTGTTTGCTGCAATTTTTGCAGCCGTATTGTGGGGGGCGTGTAGTCTGTGTAAAATCGGTTGGTTAGTCCCAAGACACAGAACCTTAGAATAATGCATTTCTCCTAGATCCCTGCAGGGACGTCATTTGGGGGTTGTCAGGGGTCGCACCTGCGACACATGAGGTCTCCCTTGCTACCTCTATGGTCTTTTTTGATAACCCTAAAAAAATGTAAGCTCCTGGGCTGTGGCCAGCACCATCTGGCTCTTTGTTTCTGGTTTTCTTGTTCAGGCCTCTTAAAAAAAAAACAGGGGGTTCCACAAGTGTAACACTTTGAGCAGTGACCCTAAATAAGAAAGCATAGGAATAACACATCCTTTGTCTTTCTGGAATTCTATACAATCATTGCTAGACTCATTAAAGGTTAATTTCAGGAACACTTCACGGGGCGAGCCACTAATTTAGTCTGTCCTTAAACACCTCAAATTCACAATGCAGACAAAAACTTCCAAAAAGCATTCGGACTATGTGTTTTGCTTTTCACAGTTATAGCATTTTTTTTTCTCCCATTGTCTTTGTTACAATCATCACAAGACATGCAATCTCGGTGTACTCGGTCACTTGACAACATCCTTGTGCCTAAATGGCACAAGGATGTTGTCAAGTACAGTGAGTACAGTTTAGAAATGCTTGACCATAGCACATAAAGTGGCCCTTGATTTCATTGTGCCAGAATTAATGCTTTGTTGTAATGTGTCTAGCTTTTCTGTCTCCATGGCATGTTCGTCATGATGCTTTTTTGCATGTATGAGGTAACGAGTGCCACGAGTACGGGATGCCATGTGAGTCCACTGCTTTCCCTGCGCTACTCTAAATTCTTTAATACACAGGTATGAACCCTTCCAATGGTATGTATTTTGCTAACCTCTGAAGCCTGAAAAGTATATACCTACTGGATTGACATGTGGCCAACTTTGCACCAGACCTGCTGAGGAACTGGCCTGCAGTTAAAATCTCAGTTACCAGTTTAATGGTATCCACTACAGAGTGTAATTTGCTTTCTGACTTTGAGAACATTCAGACATGTAATTGCTCATTTTACTATAGCCGGTAAGATAGCTATAACCGGTAAGATATCTCAGTGGGTTGAGCTTTCGCTGCTGCGATGTGTGTGCGATCTGCAAGTTGCAGGTTCGAATCCCGGCAAGGCCAACTCAGCCTTTCATGCTTCTTAGCTTGATAAATGAGTAAAAACACAGGTTGGGTGATACTGTATGTAAATTGGTACTTTATAAAGTTCTTAAGCCTAACTGCTATATAATAACACATCATTTCCTTTGGCCTTGGATTTCTGCTTGCATTCAGTGTAATTTGGTAATACGTGCCTATAAATGCCGATATTAACAATACATATGGTGATCTATTCTTGTATGAAATGTATATCACATCACAGTGATATCGTAATCCTATTTTTCGTAGTGTACTTAGGAGCAGTGCTATGTGATGCCACTTCCTGTTTTGTCAAGGAGTGAAAGATTGTGTCCTATTGCTTTCTGTGATGTCATTCTTTCTGTGATGTCACTTCGGGCTGGGGTCAATCAGAGGTCAAGGGTTGTGTTATGTCGCCTCTGCTACCCCTGGCATTTTGCTGAAATGATGTCCCTGGATCCTAGCCCTCTCAAACACAAAATAACATGTGGACATGGGGCGCAAGAGTGTCGCACAGGCTGACTGAACATTGCACATAGGTGATACTAAATGAAATGCTGTGATTGAGGGGACTTTCTGTGAGGCGGTGAAGGTTTACTGTAGTGCCTCGTGCCATCATGAGATATGTGAACGACATAAATAAGTATTGCCCGAGTTAATGATTCTCAATTTATCGACCCTGAAAAGGTGATTCACTCCCGGCGGGATTCGAATTTGTGCCCTGTAGAATTTTTCAGGCTGATTCATGTAATTCCTCTCAAAAGTGTCGCACGCGGCTGGCGCACAGCGTGCCCGTGCGAATGTCTGCGCCAGCCGCGTGCGATAAAATCAATTCCCGCGCACAGCGTATTCATGGATTCTCACCTCCAAAAGCAGACGTGGCGCAGAGTGGCGCAGCGACCCTGCAGCAGCGCCAGTTACGCCCCCAAGAACGCCCTTGCACAAGGAAAAGCCATCAAGATCGCAAAACCATCGCAAAGGGCTGCGCCAACACTGTACCAGTTTACCGGACTGGCAAAAGCGGGGAACGCGTATTACGGGCGTCGGGAACACGCGTGCGCGCGAAGATTCACACGCGATCAGAACAGGGGGAGCGTGTGCGTGTATATCAGGGGTGCGCGAGAAGTTCTACACGCGAATGGCCTGGGTGCGTGTATTCCAGGGGTGCGCGGGAAGTTTCACACGCGATTGGGCTGCGTGCGTGTATTTCAGGGGTGCGCGGGAAGTTTCACACGCGATTGGGCTGCGTGCGTGTATTTCAGGGGTGCGCGGGAAGTTTCACACGCGATTGGGCTGCGTGCGTGTATTTCAGGGGTGCGCGGGAAGTTTCGCACGCGATTGGGCTGCGTGCGGGTATTCCAGGGGTGCGCGGGAAGTTTCACACGCGATTGGGCTGCGTGCATGTATTTCAGGGGTGCGTGGGAAGTTTCACACGCGATTGGGCTGCGTGCGCGTATTTCAGGGGTGCGCAGGAAGTTTCACACGCGATTGGGCTGCGTGCAGGTATTTCAGGGGTGCGCGGGAAGTTTCACACGCGATTGGGCTGCATGCGTGTATCTCAGGGGTGTGTGGGAAGTTTCACACGCGATTGGGCTGCGTGCGGGTATTTCAGGGGTGCGTGAGAAGTACCACACGCGATTGGGCTGGGTGCGGGTATTCCAGGGCTGCGCGGGAAGTTTTACACGCTCGCCTACAACACGTATTCATGGAAACGAACGTGGCCAATCCGGAAACACGTACGCCAGCAGGAAGTAGCCGTACGTCCACCCGCACAGCATAAAAGTGCACGCAAACAACAAACAAGCTCAGACACCAGGATGAACATACCGTTCCTAGCAGCAGTGGCCATGGGATACGGCAGGAGGAGGAGGAGGAGGATAGTCCGGGCCAGAATTTTTACACCCAGATCCAGCCTTTTTGGGATGCCTGATGACCATGTGTATGGGAGGTACAGGTTTCCACCTCACATAATACTCGACCTGGTCAGTGAGTGGGAGGATGACCTCACATCAACCACCCTGTGCTCCCAAGCACTCAGCCCCCTGGAGAAGGTCCTCAATGTACTGCACTTCCTGGCCACTGGATCATTTCAGCGGACAAGTGCCATAGTGGGGGGGTTGTCACAGGCCACGCAGTCACGCTGCCTACACCAGGTCTTGGCCATCATCACTGCACGCCCATCAGTCCGCAGGCACATATACCTGCCCAGAACACCTGCAGAAAGGCAGGCTGTTGCCCAGGACTTCTACAGGGTGGCACGATTCCCCAAAATGCCAGGTGCCATTGATTGCACCCATGTGGCTCTACGTCCCCCCAGGGCAACTGAGCACATCTATAGAAACCGCAAGCACTGGCATTCCATCAACGCCCAGGTAGTATGTGATGCCAAGGGAATCATCACCTCAGTATACGCCAACTATCCAGGCTCCACCCACGACAGTTTCATCTACAGAATGTCTACCCTAAACCGGGACATAGAAGCTGGGCGGCATGGCGATACATGGCTGCTCGGTGAGTATAAATGCCACTGCGCATGCATGCATGTCAGATACTGAGTAATGTCACAACCCCACTGATGATACCCACAACCACCTCCCCAGGGGACAGTGCCTACCCTCTCAGCACCCACATGATGACGCAATTCGGAACCCCACCACGCCACCCCAGGTAAGATACAACACAGCCCACATCGCAACCCGGGGCATCGTGGAGTGCACATTCAGAGTGCTCAAGTCACGCTTCCGCTCCCTTGACCGTTCTGGCGGGCAGCTGTTATACGCTCCCCCAGTAGTGTGCAGGATCATAATGGCAGCATGTGTCCTGCACAACGTTGCAACATGCCGGGGCCTGGCCGTGGACATGGTGGTGCCCCCACATCCCCAACCACATGCATGCCCACTGCGCATGGGAGGGGAAAGGGCACGGGGTGAGGCAGCCCATACGCAGCTCTTGGCTAATTACTTCACATAAAATCACACCCCTGTGGAGTGCACACAGCCCTGGCACATACCAGCTGACAATCAATGATGATTGTTACTGACAATTATGATGTGTCAATGGACAGTCAACTGTCACAAACATACCAGCCTGAGATTGTACATCTGGAAGTGTTCCATTGTGTGCTTCCCTACCTACACAAACAGCACCAATGCTGTGTTCAAAATACACACTTCTATGCTGCTAAAACCATTACCCCCTTGCAAGACACAACATGACAACAGTGCCATGTCACCCAACCCCTCCCCAGCACCGCCACCCAACACACCATGGCATGACATGCCATGTGAGAGCAAACAAAGTCATCCCCCAAACCTGACACGTGTCACAATATACAGTGTCCCTAATGGAAACTGGCCACACATAATATGCCCACATAAATGTAGAAACAACAACACACATGACCAAATACTTACCACAATACAATCGACATAGCATAAACATGACAGTACTAAGGCAAAGGATACGTAGTCTTACAACATGAGAATGCCAGCACATCCACCACCTCCAACTGTACAGTGTTGTTGCCACGCACATCTGGAAGTTCACTGCTCACAACATGAGCTCCATCTCCAAAGTGGACGGCCTTGTGAAGACATGAGGAATGAACCTGCAAATTAGGAGGGAGACATGGATGCACAAGCACACATCAATACACCATGCAGTGCACAATACAACAACAATATGCACTAGGAATATATACACAGTATTGACTACAGACTGCCCACACAGCTCATGGGAGTCCAACGTCACTGTGTAATTCACTGTCACTTGGGCACACCCTTTGCAAGCCCATGGAAACGGGAAGCAGGAGGGGTGTGTGTCTCACTGACCCAAGCATCTAACCCAAACTCAGGACAAGCCTGCATGTGCCCAGCCGGAATACAGTGGATGCCCACGGGAGCCACACAAGGCAACACACTGCAACAAAAAATCAAAAATCAAAAATCAAAATTGGCCATGTGTGGGTAGGGGGGGTGGGGGAGGCCACCCAGGAGGTCCGAGGACAGGGTGCCCACCAACATTCACCTGCGTTAATGTTGCGAAAAAAAAAAACACCTCCATGGGCTCATGGCCTGCACGGCTACTAAATAGTGGGAGATTCACTGCTGGATTTGCTCTCTTCAACCTCTGCTGCTGCTGCCACAGGAGGTGGTGGTGCCATGGGAGGCAGCCCACGCAATGCCCTAGTTTGGTCCTTCATGGCAGCAAGCATGCGGGTCTGGAAGGCCTCGTTCTGGAGGGATATGGTGCGGAGATCCCCATGCAACACCCGACGTGTTGCCCGGACCTCCGCCTGAGTTGCCTGCATCTCTGCTGAGAGCATATGGGTGACGTGCTCCAGCAGCTGTTCCGTCCTGGTGACAGTGGAAGCCTCAAGGTCCACAAGAGTCTGCCTGAGGTGCCGGACCTCTCCCCTCAGGGCTTCCCTCTGTCCCTGGGCATCTATAGAAATTGATTCCCTCAGATTGTCCAGGGCTGCCTGTCTGTCCCTGTTGGACGCCAACATGTCCTCCCTGACTGATTGGCAAATGGAGTCTGTTGCCTGCTGTAGTAGCTCCATCTGCCTTTCTGGGGGGACAATGGAAGTGGCCACCCTCTCCATGGCTTGAGCAATCATTTCTGATGATGCTGCCTGTTGGTTGGCCATACCATAAATGGATTGCTCCCATGCGGTCTTGCCTGGTGGCGGACGGCCACCGCGTTGGCGGGCACCACACCTGTCTGGGGCAAGGCGAACTGTGCCTTGCTGTGTCGGCACTGCCTGAGGCTGCAGGACTGCATTTCCCCTCTAAACTGCTGGCCCAGGAACAGGATCAGATGTTGCGGAGTGTGGCCCTGCATCCGTAACCACCACAGGCGCACCTACCAACACTGACATCCCCATAGTGGGCTCTACCCCTGGTGCAGGTGGGTCGGACAGAACAGTATCCCTTCCATGAACACATTCCTGCGAATCCACATAGGCCTCATCCGAATCAATACCTGAAAAGAGTTCTGGGGAGCTGCAGCCAGGGACACCCCGGGACAGTATGGCCTGCAGCAAGAGAGGGTTCTCCCCCACCACCAAACCACGTTCCCCCACTGGTGCCTGGTCGTGCTTCAGATCCCTCCTGGGCCTGCACCATCTCCTCTCCCTCAACAGCATCAGGTGCGTCATCCTCTGCAAAAACAAGAAAGACAAAAAATGGAAACAGGCATTAGCACCATGGCACGCTATTAGGCCAGACAAGCTACAGTACCAGTACCTGATTTACACATGTCCCACATGACTATAACCCTCCCATGCATGCACTGTCCATGAGTTGGAAGGGGAGGAAAATGTCAGACACTGATGACACCAAGATGGGAGAGCAACACATCAGCTGCATGCTGGCTAGCAGTGCCATCACACATTGGCCTGTGAGTGGCATGTCCAATACTCATACATGACACATGCCATCACACAGATGGCATGTACCATGGGCATGTCATATATGTGACAATAGGGCAGAGTGATGCGCAGTAGAACCAGGTGAATTCCTACAATCAGCCTGAATGAACACAGCTGAATACGGAACAATGTGGTAGCAAGATGCCACTTCAAGGGCAACTGGCGCAATGTAGTGCAAAATGCCTACTGTGGCCAGAAGGGATACTGTAATACCCAAATCCCGGGGCGCAGAATGCATTGGATGAAGCACATGGGTGGGACAAAACACTCAGGCACACACCCTGACCTGGCACTCAACCAGAACCCCTCACACAAACTACATACACATGGATCACACACACATGCATGTGCACTCACCGGACAATGCCTCGTAATCTGGCAGTTCTCCCACACCTTGGATCTGCTCCTCTGTGACGTAGGTCCCAGCAACATGCTCATGTAGAGTGAGTTCTATGTCCTCTTGTGGAGACCCACCTCCAGTCACCAGAGTTGCGGCATGACTTGAGGCCAGCTTTTTCTTTGCCCTACGCTTAAGGTCGTTCCAGCGCTTGTAGCACTCAACAGCTGTGCGCCTCATAAACCCAAGGGCACTTATGCTGTCCGCGATGGACTGCCAGTGTGCCTGACGTTGAGCAGGTGTAATCCTACACCCTGAAGTGACCAACATTTCGGCGTCATGTTCGGACACATACTGCACAAGTGCATCCAGTTCGGCATCATTGAAGCTAGGCTTCCTTGGCGTGCCGGACCGTGGAGCCGTGTCGGGGTCATCAGCCTGTACTGGACGAGCACTCTTCCTCTTTCTTTTTGTGGGTGGTGGGGATCCGGAGTGCCCTACGCCGCTCTGGACACTAGAGGCAGGAGCACCGGTGGACTGTGTAGTAGTAGTGTGCGATGGCACACTGACCACATGACTTTCTGCAGGCATTAGCTGAAGTGTGATGATGGCAGGGGGAACCTCAGTCTGATGTACCGGGACCAACACTGTCCTTGCTGGGGGAGTCAGAGCTGGGGTGGACGGAGCTGCAGCTGCCCCTGCAGCCTCCCGACCCCGCCTACTCGGGGCGGCAGATGACATGGCTGCCCCTGTACCACGTGGCCTGGTGACACTGGCTTGCGCCGCCACCCGTGGCCTAGACTTGGCGATCTGGAAGTCAGCCTGGGAGTCACCCTGTGCTAGGTCAGGTGCCACAACAGGCCGGTCCAACAAGGGCTGAGCAGGGATGGTGTCAGCCACGTTTCCCTCAACCATGGGGGGGGATGTGTGTCCCTGACTGGTCCTCCACACGTGGGGGGCCTGGGGGAGTCTGCAAATCCTGGCCACGTCCCCTACCGCACCCACCACGCCCACCTCTTGAGGCTCGGCCACCTTTGCCACCCTTACCACTTGCTCGCCTCCCAGCCATGGCACTGATGGAGTTGTGCGTATGGGAGTTGCAGTGGACAATTGTCCTGGGCAATTGGGGGTCAAAGGGGTAGGGTACTAGATCGAATTCGTACCCAAATGCTCTAGCAAGGCTGTTTGTAACCCCTGGGGAAAGATGACGGGTCACGCAATGCACAGGCACCCCTAAAACAGAAAATGACGTGCACGCGACCCCTCGTAGACCACGTGCGTGGGAAAAGGAACCTGCACTACGCTGTGGCACCCAGAAACACAAAAATGAACGTATGCATGTCACACGCAGCCTACAATGACCTCTGAAGGGGTAAGCTACACACGGGGCTAGCACAGTTGGTAAATACGTGCGCGACTCACCGTCTGCCTGGGAAAAGAGCGTGAAAAATACACGCGTGTGCGCGTTGGCAACACCCCCGCCAAAAGAAGAATTGTACACTGTCTGAGGAGACAGGACAAAAGGAGAAGTCATCGCTGTTTGAGGAAACAGGTTGAAGAGAAAATCAGAAAAATACTGACAGAGGTAACAGGGAGTACGAACTAGAAACGCTGTGAAGTAAATCGGGTGTGAACCGACAAGAAGTACAGATTTCACCCACTCGCTCTCCACGGGAAGCACGTACAAGGAAATGACGTACTACACGCACCTTTTAAACCGCACCACACGTCCAACGTCACTTCCGCGTATACGCACTGAGGCACTATCCTCCAATCAAGCTGGCTGACACTCGGACGTGCAGTTTTTGGTCTTGTAACATTCCCCCGGGTACAGGGACACGCCCGTGCGTGTCACGTCACAGACGCGCCTGCGCTGTCAGGGCCTTTGGTCCAATGGAATCGCGTACAAAGGCCAATCGCGTGTGGAACTTCTCGCGCACCCCTGAAATACACACGGCGAGGACAATCGCGTGTGTAAACACCCGCAAGCCCCTGAAATACACGCACCCAGGCCAATCGCGTGTGAAACTTCTCACGCACCCCTGAAATACACGCACACGCTCCCCCAGGCCCGATCGCGTGTGGGCCTTCTCGCGCACCCCTGAAATACACACGCCCAGGCCAATCGCGTGTGGAACTTCACGCGCACCCCTGAAATACATGCACACGCTCCCCCAGGCCAGATCGCGTGTAAAACTTCGCACGCACACCTGAAATACACGCGCCCAGGCCAATCGCGTGTGAGAAACTTCTCGCACACCCCTGGAATACACGCGCCCAGGCCAATCGCGTGTGAGAAACTTCTCGCGCACCCCTGAAATACACGCACACGCTCCCCCAGGCCCGATCGCGTGTGGGCCTTCTCGCGCGTGTAGGACTTTGGCGCACATTTTTTTCCTGCGCAGGGACGCTACCGCCTGCTTTCGTGTGACGGACATGTATGGGCCTGTGCGCGTCTTTGGCCGTGCGCTGTTTTTCCCTATTCGATTCCATGAATATGTTTTGTAGGCGAGCGTGTCGGCGTTCTGCGCACTTGCCTCCTGTACTTCCCCCGTGACGCCCACATTTTCACGAGTTGTTCCCCATTCTGCGTGTGACGCCCCGTGTTACGCCTACTTTTGTAATGTGCGAATTCGCTGTGGCCTTATCGCACGGCGTTCGATGACCTGTGCGCCAGTGTGCGCCGTGCACTTTCTCAGCGCACATCCCACATTTCGCGCGTGCACGGACTTCCATGAATTGATGTGCAATGTTTTCTGTGCGATAATCGCACTTGCACTGCGATTTTCGCTGTTTCTCTGCGAATCACACGTTTTCGCACACGTGCGCCGTTTTTTCGGCGCACGTTCATTCCATGAATCGGCCTGTAAGAGTCTATAATAAAACATGACTAGAGTTGCATAATGGGACAGGAATGAGGTGGTGGCACGTTGCCAGGCTGGTTAGAAGTCAATTAAGAGAGTGGTGCGGAGAAATGACTCAAGGACGGAGAATAGGAGGCAGGAAAGGCAGTGTGTGGCAAGGCACAGCACAGGTAAGGCGAGGGGAGACAGGCAGGATGGCACTGAGGTAGAAGCAAGTGTGGTGCAGCGCTGCAGAGTCAGTATTTGAGGTTGGAGTTGCCAAGGAATAAATGAACAAGGCAGGAACATATCAGGCTAGAAAAAGAACATTCTTATCAATATTGTAAAGATGTGACACTAGAGGCTAGTGTTAGGCCGTTAAGGGGAAAAGCAGTGATAACAGCCAGCGACCATTGACGGCTGGTGAATCTTTTCAGTTAGAGGAGCTTTGATATTTCCCCCGGTATTTGGGCGAGTAAAGCCAGGATGCCCAAACCATCCTCTGAGGATTTGGGAAGTTTGGGGTGGTTACCATGGCAAACATTCTGAAAATAATGTGTTGAAATGATGCATTTTGCATCAGATATTAGCAAAAAAATTAGTACAGAGCCATACAATTTAAATCGGTTGTATGAGACAACACACAAACAAATATAGATAACAGACTACCAATAGTGTGCAAGATCATGTAACACATTCTTATAATTTGTGTGACCACAATGTATGTGAGAATTGCCAGTGTAAAGCAAATATTAGTTATTCCTGCAACCATGGCATCACCGCCACTGTAAAACTCTTTCAGAATCCTGGTGCCCATGATGGATGACAGCAGGGACACTGTTAAACCTAAATTGTGTTGCCTGTGCTCACAATAAATGCCAGTATTATCACAGTAAAGATATATTCATGATGCCTGTGCCAACAATATATGCCTGCATTGCCACTGTATAGCACATATTTGTTAAGCCCATGCCCACATTATATATGGCAGCATTGCTACCATAGGAAAACATTTTCATGATGGCTGTTGCAGAGATATTGTAGAATATATTTATGTAGCAACCATTAATGAGGGGAATTTGTTCCATCCCCTCAATCAAAAGCATCACACCACGTTACCAGATTCGGACCAGCTCTGCCCTTGACAATTATCACACCACTATTATCCCTCACCCCTTTGCAATAGGTAAGCCAAGAATCAGGCAGTGTGTAGAAGAATACATATTTATTAATGCATAGCCAAAATCAATATCGAACAATAGTTATCACAATGCAGGGCACCTTACTCTGTGGCACACAATCTTTCCTTCCAACCGAAACTTTGATACAAACAAATTGAACACCATTCACGTTTGGTGATAAAGATTCACAAAATATGTAAGACACAAACATGTGCAGTTTTCATTTCTGATCTCAAATCAAGCATGGGTCTGGATGAGACTTAAGAAGATTGGATCACTCAAATTCCCACAAATATAATCATAATCAATGCATCATCATCTAACATGACATGAACATTTTATATGGCGGGGTATTTTGTAATTGGCTTCACTTAAATACACACAGAACTCTTCTGTTGGTTAAAAATAAATTGTACATTATTTCTCACCTCCCTGTGTACTCTTGATTTCTAGCAATGTACTCGCACAACCATTATTTAACAAAATACGTTTCTCAATATATTGAATCCTTTTCCTTTACCACTATGTAGTGACAAATCTCTCAATTTGGAGTCCCTTTCTCATTCTCAGTAGAGAGTGTTCTTTTCAATCAGTTATTTCACTTTGTTTAACCTGGAAGACACTTATCTGACCAGCACAAACCCAGAGGTTCAGTTATGATTTAGCAACCCCTCTGCATTGGTACAGGGTTCAGGGATTGTTAAACCATTCAGATTTATTTTTTCAATTCACAACTATAGTGTTATTCACACTTGAAAAGATGTTGAAGATTTTGAATTTCTACAAGATCCCCAGTGTCCGTTGAATATGTGGGAATTAATTACATTATTCATTATTAAGAAATGCTGCTGATCTACTCTGGATGGGGTAGATATTAATCCAACGAGATCCCTGCCAATGGTTTGTCTTATGTACTTATATTAAACCCCTCTCGGTCTATATAGCTCAGGGAAAAGTCATCAGGCCTCCTGGGCCATCCCATTGGAAGCATAGGCACCTGGTTATACTTCCTCTCCAGACTCAGTTATGGATGGCCTCCACCCTCAGCCTCTCTCCCGGTGCCCTCCAGATTTAAGTCCACCTTTCTCCTTGTTTCATCTCTCTGCTTCTGTCTCTCTTGCAATTTTGGTACTCCTCCAGCAGTCTAATTTTCACCACTGTATGTTTCCTTTTCAAATCTCCTACCCACGCCCCAAAATATCTCAATTCTGAGATGCCAGCTCATGGGTTGATACTCCTGATTGGCCATCTATACTTTTTACTCCTACACAAGGCTTAGCCGCTTTCTTCTAATTGGTCCTTATGTTTCCAGGCTCCATCTCTGGGAGTTCTTGCTCCACCTGTCTGAAATTACATTTCTGACCAACTCAGATATGAACTTAAAAACATTCAACATTACACTTTTCTCCAAATTACAGATATGTGTCCCAAACTATATATTTCTCAATTGGTTTGATCATGGTGGTGGCAATGCACTGTGACTCATGTCGGCACGTGGTTTCAGGTGTGAATGGCAAATTTATTTGATTTATATGGATAAAATGAATGGCACAATCACAATTTTGACAGACAAGTATCTGATTATATAAACTGCCATATTCCACAATCTATGATCTGTAATTTATTCTGGGAAGCTGTAATCACATTTTAGATAATATCTCAGGTTCACAAGGTCGGATTTTGAGGGGAGGGGTGTCATCAGATAGGGCTTTTATGAGCATTTTGGGAATATTTGAACCATTTCTGTAAGTGTCACGATACTCAAGTTATGAACAAAATATAATTCTCTATATAACCTATGGTATCCTAATACTTACATGCATATTTTTCACTTCAATTAACTAGCATACTTTTGTTCGCATGATCTGTGTCCAGGCCCATTTATCTCCCACTGTTAACCTAGCCTGCAATAAAACCCTTTAATGTTTTTCCTCCCAGGGTTGATTGACCATCTGTGTTCTTATCTTGTTTGAACAGGGGGGATAACTCTGTCCCCTGACGTATGCAACATTCTCCTGTTAAATTGTCATCATTACAGAAGCTCACCATGAATTGAACTGAATTTTGACTAATATTCAAAGTTCATATCCATTAGCTGGGTCTTTGTGTACTCAGTGACGGTCATCTCACCCCTCTAAAACCTCCTCTCATGCACAAGCTCTGCCCCTTCCTGGCTCTGTGAACTTCAAAGGAATTTCCAAATGTGTCTGGCAAATGTAGGGGGAGGTAAGCAGGGCTTGGCCTTTGAATCCGCTGGAGGGAGGTTTTATTGTGTGAGCACACCCTGACGTCAGTTCTGATAAACAGAAATCGAGCTTTTTAACATGCTGCATTTTTTTCTTTCTTTATACATGAGGCCTACATCACTATCTTACATCACACAGTATCCGTTGTTCTCCTCCACCATGCCATCAATGCTAATCTTTATATTATAATCTATATAAGAGTGGCTCTGACAATGTAGTTTCATCTGTTCATGTTTATTTCAATGCTGCAGAAGGCACCAATTTCTCCATGGCAGCTCAGTTGTAGAAATAAACTGCTTTTCGGCCTAGTAATTTGAATACAGGCCACACTGAATTTGTACTTTACTGAAATCAGTCCTTTGATGTTTGGCAGATGAGAATGAAATGCTGGCCTTGTCGCTGCCATTCAACAGTGTACTTTCATATTTCTGCACCTTAGTGCCCAAGCTGAGAAGTGGCAGTTCACTAATGTACTGTGGCTGAATTTACTGCACAGATCCAACACCCACATTCTTATTCTCATGTCAAAACTAGTGTGAAAAGGCAGGGGAGAGTGGGGTTTTGATTTGTGTCTCACAAAGTTTTTTCTTTTGATGGAGTACTTCCGTTCTCTTTATATCAATCTGTAGTGGGTGGCCTGGATTCCATCCACATTTTTTATTTCTGCATTATGAAAGGGAGCACCTTTCTTTTCTTCCCCGGTTTCCGGAATCCTCTTTGGACTTCTCGTCTTTCGGCCTCCATTAGTTCTATGGAGAGGAGTAAAAAGTGCTGTTAAGCATTTTTGTTAAAACATTATTTCACCAGATAACATTACAGACTTTGCATATTTTCAATCACAGACAATATTAATTTACAATCAACAATTACAGAGTACCATTTTAAGTTAATTACTCACTGGTTATATATTTTAGTTTCCATCTGGGGTTTTCATCTTACCATTAATTTCTCAGATGGTTCCTCGGCTCTAACTTCTGTGGGCTCCTCAATAACTCTTAAAGCTAGTCTCTGGTGACAGCTTTTTAATTGATTGATATGGACCCATCCCATTTCTCTTCCATCAGTTCTCCTTTTATGGATCTTATAGACAACAGGCAATATTTTGTCCACAATCTCAAAACTGCCACACAAAGATAGACAAAACTTCTGTTCCTTGGTTTGGTTTCTCTGAAAATTGTAATGATATACCTTATCACCTAATGCATACTCTTTTTATGTGGCCTTCAATTTGTAGTATGATTTCATCCCTTCAGCAAACTTCTCTAAGTTGCTCTGGGCATAAGCAAAAGCGTGCTGGAGGTGTTTCCTTAGATTCTCAGTGTATTCATGAGTGGTGTATGCACTAATCAGCCTCTGCTCGTGGGGATCACCTACACAAATTATGCAGATGATACCCAGATCCTCATACCCCTTTCGGGCAACTATGAAACAGACCTGGCCTTGGTGAACAAGATATACATCCTCATTCAGGCATGGATGGCGACCCATGGCCTCTGCCTGAACGACGATAAAACTGAGATACTGCTCCTCGGATCCTCCTCTAACCTAAAAAAACTACCACCAAAATACACTTCCTTCAATATAGATAAGAACACCATCACAGTTCTGCCTGTAGTAAAAACTCTAGGTTTCTACTTAGACTCTGCCCTCACCCTCAAAAAGCAAGTTAGCTCCCTCGTCTCCTCAACAGCCTACACTTGCAAGCTAATCCACGCTGCCAGACCTTTGCTCTCTAGTACTAACTGTACTACCCTGGCCAATGCATTAATTATGTCTAGACTACTCCTTGTACTCAGGAGCTAACAAATATATCACAGACAAACTACAATGACTGCAAAATAATGCCCTAAGAGCTGCATTGAATGTCCCACCGAGAGACCACATCTCTATACTCAGGAAAAAAAAAACACTGGCTAAAAATAAAAGACAGAATCTTCCTCAAAACTCTCCATAACCTCCAAATGCCTAAACAACTTAGCCTAGCGGAAAAGATTCTGAGTAAATCCACAATCCGACCTACTAGGACCGCAAATTCATTCATGCTTGAAACCCCACGATTTAAGCGCTCCACGGCGGGAGGGACCAGCTTCCCAGTGAAAGCTGAACAATATTGGAATACACTCCTAATTGACCTTAGACAACCACTACCTTACACCAGCTTTAGAAACAGCGCTATTAACTGGCTCCGCACCAACGACCCTTAACCCTAGTCACCTGCACTATCTCTCTGGACGCACTGGCCTAGCCGGCCTCCTACTGTCACCTGGGTCAGCGAGCTCTAATACCCTACACTGTATTATATGATCTGCACTTGCACATACATATTGCATATGTTGTATAAACCTATTGTAAATAAGTGGCCCTGATGTGTACCTAATCAGGTATACCCCCCTTGTATTATATACTGTATTCTATTGCATCTATTACTGTACTGTACCCCATTTACTTGTATGTAATTGCCTACAACAGGCACTGTAACTAAGTCTCGAGAACTCTTTTACTGTTGCGCCCGTCTACCTGAGGGTTTGGTGCGCATTACCAAATAAACAAACAAACAAACTTCTGGGTCCTATTTTGTAACCAGCAGACGGTCCAGGGATATCTTTAACCCAGGCATTCCCACTGCAAGCCACTAGTTATTTTTCCCCATTATTGAAAACATGGTAAGAGCACCCGTCCACATAGACTGTGGGTATCCCCTGGCACAAATATTCTTCATAGACCTTGTGTGGGGAAGCTAGCTAAAGCTCGATACTCATACTGTTTTTTGTTATTAGACTTTCTTCCTCGAGACAGTTTTCTTGAGAACAATCTTGCACGTTCCCCAATTCTTGCGCTAGTTTTGGCCATACCTAACCTCCACAGGAAAGCCTTGGATGGACAGAATCCAGGAAGTAATTCTTGAATTAGATACATTGCCAGCCCATTTTCCATCACTTTGTAAATACTGTAGGGTTTGTGAGGAGTTTCTACAATGATGTGCACCCCCTGGATTAATGGGCTTTGGTTTTTCAATGCCCATACCGTTGCCATGAGTGCCCGAGGACCAAGTTTTTCTCATGTAAGCGATAACTTTGTTGACCTTGTCATGCTTTTGATACAATATCGCTGTCAGGCAGGTATCTGGAAACCCTGTCTCTAAGAAAAATTATTCTTAATGGGGTAAGGCAAACAAGGAGCTTGAGAAAGGCTTCTTTTTTCAGTTGTTTAATAGCCTTGGATTGCTCCAGACCACACTCACACTCGACTTCAGCCATTCATAAATGGACCAATGGTCTGAGTGGCCCCTGCATAGTCTTCAATGAACTTTTGACTGTAATTAGTGAGTCCAAGAATACTTTTCTTTTCTCACCGAGTGGTAGTGTCTTTTAATTTCAATAATGCATCCACTTTCTTTACTTGGGGGTTGAGATCCTGAAGGGTGATTTTGTGCCCTAAAATGTTTAGTATGGTCTTACACCATTGTGCCTTCTGAAAGGGCAATTTTACTCCGGCTTTCTGCAACTGGGCTAGAACATAGCGAATTTCTGCAATACATTCTTTCACAGTTGAGCTCTTGATCAACACATCATTTACATAGGCGAGGTTTCCCCTTTCAGGTGGATGTGGCCTTATGAAAGAATATATTGAACTCACTTCCTGATTTTATATATTCAAAGGGTGTTTGGGTCCACATGTACTGCTGCCCTCCAAAGGTAAAGGCATGCTTGAACCGGTCTCCCCTACTCACGGTTATCGTCCAGCAGCCGTTGGTCAAATTAATGGCTAAATATTCTTTTGACCCATGGATCTGCACCAACCGTTGATCAATTTTGGGAAGTGGTCATTTTGGAATGCTGACCCATTTGCTCAACTCCCTCAGGTCTGCACATAGTCTCCATTGACCATTGGGTTTCAGTATCTCCAGTACCGGGTTGTTAAATGTACTGTGCATTGGACAAATTCTCTGATGGAATTCCAAGTTATTGATAATCTCTGTAAGTATCTCGATGGATGTGAGAGGTAACCGGTATTGTTTAACGAATACAGGAGCTATTTCTTGGTCTGTGGGTATGGTGGTTGAGTGAATAGATGTATGTCCATAGTCATAAGATCAACTGAAAATATATCCTGGAAGTCCAGAAATACCTGTTTCAGCTTCTGCTTTTGCTCTTTCATCTCACAAGCATCCTCTCCACCATCTGCCTGAAACCTGGAAAGATCTCAGACTTGGAAATCTCGCAATGTCCTCTATTTGAGTGGCGATCTCTCTCTTAATGGTGTTTACCTGGACATGAGGTTCCATGGATTTGAGCTAGTTGTGGTTGATTCTAAATACCACCTCATCCTTCCTGATGTCACAGGTTACCTCTTCCACCCCATAAGGGCATGAAGAGTACACCAAGAAATTCCCACCATGGCAGGTACAAATCTTTTTTGGAGGAATACCTTCGCTGGTGCCATAACAGTTGTTAGAAATTGATCCTATAGCTTAATTCCCTAAATCAATAGAATAGTGTTGGCCATCAACTGCCATTCCAATAGAGGTGTCAGCACCCAAAGTGATACTTTGAGGGTCACTGTTATCCACAAAATACGAATGGTGTCATTTTCTAGATCCACTGGAGGTGTTGGCTATAAACACAAAACCTGTTGTTGGAGGTGAGAGTTCACAATGTATCTACGCGTCCTGATGTTTGAGGTTCTGTTCTTGCTAAATTTTGAGGGGAATTGTGAATTGTCGCACCTGTCCTGGGATGGTAACCTTTTCTGCCACTTGAACGTCAACCGCATAAGGTAGCAATTGAGCTGATTGAAATGCCCTCTCTGTGTTGTCAAAGCCCCTGGGGATACCCCCAGGCATATACTTTGCTGTTTATCAAATCTAGCCTAATTGCAAATTGATGGAGAATGTCACTACACAAGCAAAGGTCAGAAGAAACATCTCTAACAACCCAACAATTATGTACTATAGTTTGGTTGCCAATGAAAGTTTTTAGCATATACTTGCCAGGTAGGACATGCTTAGAATTTGGCATTTCCAAACTCACTTCACATTTATAAATCATTTTAAATGTGGGAATGGTCTGGTCTTTTTGGGGTTGCCTCAATAATCCTTCACTGATGAAGCTTTTTCCATTAATCGCAAATACTCTGGCAAGCACTGGCACCTCCCCCTCATTTATCTAAATGGTGAGAGACAAGCGTTCATCTTTTTTTTCTGAATATTGGTCAGGCTTTGAGCAGGGTTTTTATTGTCCTCTTTCAAGGGACTTGGGGTTTCTTCAATATTTTGATTCATATAAAGTCTCAAGGTACTCCTTTCCAGTGTGGAATACCACTTGGACTAGAGAGGGTGGTTGATTTTCAATAGTTGAGAAGAGTTACCATTGCCAGTTTGTTCTACTAGAGAGATGAGGGTGATTTCTGTGACTTGATTGTTCTGGAAGTGAAATTCCACTTGATCGGTACGTCGAAATGGCAGGTGCCATTCAGACGCACATAATTCGTACTTTTCTTGAGTTTGATGGGCCAGTTAGTCTGGGTCCAGAGGACCTGGTTCAGGCAGTTGATCGAAGGTGATAGCCTCCGAAGGAAATTGTCCCCCAGTAAGCCGGGAGTGCCCCCTGGAGTCACAACTATCACTGAGTGTTTCAAATGAAGTTTAGATCCACAGTCCATTCAACAGGAATGTCATTCCCATCAAAGATTTGGAGTTGTTTGAAAAGAGGTATGAGGGGAATCTGGTGACTCTCTCTCCTTTCTAGATTCAGTCAGTCAAAAGCTTCTTTAGAGATGAGAATAGGTTCGGATCCAGTATCCACCAGAGCTGATCATTCACACTGACCCTGTACCTTGATGGGAGCATACAATCTGCTCCCTTTTTTCTTGAGTGTACAAAGAAAGTGTGAGTTAGTTGCCAGATTGGTCATTTTCCTAATCTGGAACTCCATCACTCTGTGATCTTGAGTGGTTTCCAGTGCCGCAGATCCGGAATCTGTGGGAATAAATCTGCATTTTGCAATGCTATTTGTAGTTTGAGGAATCCTCTTTCTCCCCAGGATCTTTGCTGCCCCCTGTATTTGAAGAGAGTTCTTAGAGCCTCTCCGGTCTTTGTATGATGTGACTTGCAGGTTTGGGGTCTAGGATTTTCTCTATCTGGGTTTGTCTCCATATCCTCACTGTCAGACTAAGGGTCTCTTGTGACCCATTTATTTTTGGGAGGAATCCCCCCGTTCCTGAAAAAGATGTCCTTACCTGGATCATCCATGGATTCTTCTCTCTCAAAGGGGATTATCTGATTTTCTTTCTCTTCAAAGTGAGTTTTCTTTGGACTCTTCTACCTACCCTCTGTTCTTTGGTTTCTAGCTTCCAAGGGGCAGAGCAGTGACTATCAGGTTGAGATGTTTCCAGGGGTTCTTTTCTGGTAAGAAAGGAAGCTTCCTCAAGGGCTTGGCATCTCCTTTCAACCAGGGCACAATTCTAAGGAACCTGTTGATTGACTGGACTTTCTTCCTGTCATTTCTCCCTGCCCAGGTGTTCAGACCCGGGTGTTGGGGCATTCTGAGGATCACGGTTGGTCTGAGGGTTTGACTGAGTCCGCATCATGTGCCCCAAGTCCTCATTCAATTGCTGGACCTGTCGCTCCAATAGTGTAACTTTTTCCCTTCCTTCTTGATTGTAGGGGGGGTCTTTGCTCATACCGTTCTTGCTCCCTAAAATGGTAACTATCCCATCTCGCAAAGTAACTTGGGTATTAAATATTTCCACCATACTTTACAGTCCTAGATCTCCATTATCCTTGGTTCTGGAATCTATTTTCCCAGGACCGGGGAGAAAGAGGAGGATTGTTATGAAAATTAGGGTCTGGAGGGTTCCTGTTTAATAAATGAATGTCTGGAGTTGGCGTGTTACTCCTTTACTGTGAAAAATGTTATGTTAAATTCCCTGAGAAAGTACTCATCTGGTTTGAATCCCCCTTTGTGCTGGGGGAGTGTAAACAAACCCTGGGATGGGCCTCGTACCTTTATACAGACGATTTACATAGGTGGTGGTGTCAGAAGGGTAATTGTTCTGATACACCGATTGACTACCATTTGATTGGGCCTGGGTGGAGGGTCTCCTCTGCCTCTCATTCTGCTTGTCATCTGCAGCAGTACTTTTAGGTGCCCCCCATCTTCAGGTCTAAAGGAGCCGTTATTTTCACCTCTTCCCCTTTCGCAGCGGTAGGTGTGGTATTTGGTTTTCTGGTTTTGGGTTTACTTTTATTGTTGGTGGGTATCTGTATCTCCTAAATTCCAGTGGCTTGCTCTATTACCCAATCTAGTGTCCTGCACTGATGGAAATCTCTAACTACTTCAGTAATAACATGTTTGACCAGTGCATGGAAGTATGTGTACACAAATTCCCTGCTATTTGTATTCAATCACCTTGAAGTCTGCAAAAAGGCACGTTGTAATTCTTGTGCAAACTCCTCAGTCCCCTGGTTGTTCCCACATTGTAAGTTATTGGCAGTCTTGTGTGTCTCTTGTGGGTTCATGTGAGTAGAAAAGTGTTTCATAATTTCTGCTTTATAGGTGGACCATTTATAATGATTGTAAAAAAACTGGAGTACTCAGGGGAAAACGTACATTTTGCAAATTCTATACATCATTTTTTGTTTCAAATTATGTCATCATTTGTTCACACAATTCCAAGTACTCCCATACCGAATACTTACCACTCTTGTGGTATGGAGTCATAAAGCTTTTTATTTCTTCAATTTCTCTGATGGGGACATTAACAAAACCTTTTCTCTGTTTTGTATATTTTCTGCGCCTCTGAACTTGTGTCCATTCTCCTTCAGAATCAGTGGTGTGGTTGGAACTCCACTCCCTGTCTTCTAGGCACTCCCTATTTCTGTGAGATTGGGAATGCCTTCCCATCGCATGGGGTCTGGACTCCTCCTTTTGCCTGTGCCGCTGTGAGCTCTCAGGGTCCCTTTCCCTGGGGTCAATTTTGGTGCAGGATAATACTCAGTCTCTTCTTCAGAATGTTGCCAATCTGTACTATCCCTCCTTCCAGGTAGCTTGGAGAAATCCACCCATTCACCTGAATAAGTAGAGGTTTTTTAAATGCGCTTTCTAGGCTGAAGCTTGTGTCATTCTCTTTCAGGTAAACAGGCCAAGTGGTCTCTTTGCAAGATACTTTTCTGTAAATTTAATTCTCTGATGTTCTTATCATATGTGTTTTTCAGGGCTAGACATACTCATTAGACTATCTTTGACCTCCAATGACACACTTGTCCACCCACCTTCCTTTCTGTTCATTAAAGGTGAATATCCATTACCATCAGATAAGGACTGGCCTTCCTGATCAGACTGGCTAGGGATGGGTGAGCCCACTGGCCTTGTGTTCTCTATAGGAGGCATGTATGATGTCAGTTCCAGTCTGTGCATGGGTAGTTGTAAGTGCCTGATATGAGGGCCTTGATGGGAGGAGCTGCTCTCCTCCCTCAGACTGTCTCAGCACCAGTTTGTACCCTTTCATGTCATTTAATTTCCAACACTTGCTTCTCTCCACCAGGATTTGCTGGTTACATCCAGAGAGTTAAATAATTTAATCTGACACTGAGGATTGGCTGGCTTCAAGCACTCTTTTCTGAGCTGCCAATCGGTCCCTCGGTGTCTGTACCTCTTTTTAGAGGACTTTGTTTTCCTTCTGAAGGCCTTGCATTATGCGCACATTTTCTTGCCATTTTTTTCTTTAAGATAACAAGTTCTCTCTCCTAGGAGTCTCTACTATGCACTGTCTGCAACAGGTCACCCTTCGCTTGTCTTAGACGCTCCATAAGATCTATATTTTGTTCCCTGATTCTGGCCAGTTCCTGAAACACGGGGTGACCCTTATATAAATCTATTTTGATCGGATTCACTTTTTGTAACAGGACACTCTTATCCTGGTTTAAAATGTTGTTTTCCTTGATCAGCTGCATTATCTATTGTTTCAGACTATTTTAATTCTGGTGCAGCTGATCAAAATAATTTTAGTTCACTTAGGGGCTGTTTGAAGGCCACAATTTCATCCAATAATACTCTATTGTGGATAGTCAGGTCATTCAGTTGGTGTTGAAGATGTCTTATGGTTTCTACAATCTCTTTATGTTTGTCTTGCAATGCAGAGAACTCTAGTTCTCGCTCTACAATGCCTTGTTGATGGGTTAGTAGCTCATGTTTGAGTTGTCCAATGATGTTTTCATATTTGAACTCAAGAATTTGGCTTTGTTGTAATATATCTTCTAACTGCTTGAGTGATTGCCGGACCTCTTTCATGTCTTCAGTCTGCCTCCTTTACTTTGCAATCCCTCTCCTATTAATTTTCAATACAAATACAACAGTAAATTGGGCCATTTAAATGTGTTCCTCATGGATATTCTGGGTCATGTAGAATTCTACTAGGGCTTTGTGTAAAATTTGACCTTCATGCCAAATGTGAGTGCATACTAATGTAGCTTCCTGTATCATTCTGACTTAACAACCCCCAGCCTACTGCTCAGGCCAGTCTCTCTGAATGAAAATCTTGGCTAGGAGTTGTTTTTGGCATCTTCCACTTCAATGACACTCATTTTAAAAGTGGGATTTCCACACTTATAAACTCCCATGACGCAGGAACAAAAACTGTGCACTTTATTCCTGCTAGGTTTTACAGCAATTAATGCCAAAACAAATTATCTTTGCATTCACTCTGCACAATCTTATTCTTCTATGCACCACCCTAACTCAGGGGTCAAGGAAACAGTGGCGCTTTTAACAATTGCATCAACCTGTCATGGAAAATCTCTGATGTTGCACTGAACTAATAGTCTGGTAACAGTGCCAATTGTCATGAACCAACACATAGGCTAGATCCTGGCTCAGGCAACATTTCTGTAGAATATATTAATTAGGCAACCATTAGTGCAGGGAATTCCTTCCCTCCCCTAAATCAAAAACGCCATACCAATTTACCAGATTCGAACTAGCTCTGCCCTTGACAAATATCACACCACTATTCTCCCTCACCCCTTTGCATTAGGTAAGACAAGAATCAGGCCGGTGTGTAGAAGAATATATTTGTATTAATCAATAGACAAAATCATATCGCACAATAATTATCACAATGCACGCCAATACATTTTACATGCACAGCGCTCTTTATTTCTGACCAGCCTGCGCATTCTTGATTTCCAGCAATGTACTCGCAGAACCAATATTTAACAAAATACTCTTCTCAATATATTGAATCCTTTCCCTTTACCACTATGTAGTGAGCAATCTCTAAATTTGGAGTCCTTTTCTCACTCTCAGTAGAGAATGTGCTTTTCAATTAATTATTTCACTTTGTTTAACCTGGCAGACATTTTTCTGCCCAGCACAATCTAAGAGGTTCAGTTATGATTTAGAACCCCTTCTGGATTGGTATAGGGTTCAGGGATTGTTAAACCATTCAGAATTTCATTTGTTTTTAAATGCACACCTTACCTGTGAGGGATCTAAGGGTTGGCAAAAAGGTTAGTAGGTAATCCCCAATTACTTTAATGACTATAGCATTATTCACTCTTCGAAATATGTTGATGAATTCAAATTTCCCCAAGATCTCCCCAGTGTCCGTTAACTATATGGGAATTGATTTAATTATTCATTAATAAGAAATGCTAGAGATCTACTCTGGATGCCCACCCCATTAATAAGGGAAAGATATTCATTCAAACAGATCCGCACATAGGTTTTGTCTCATGTACTTACTTTAAATCAATCTGGATCTATGCTCAGGGAAAAGTCATTAAGCCTCCTCAGTCATCTCATGGGAAGCATAAGCACCTGGTTAGACTGCCTCTCCAGACTCAGTTATAGATGGCCTCCAGCCTTAGCCTCTCTCCTGATTTCCTGCAGATTTTAGTCCACCTTTCTCCTTGCCTTATCCAACTCTTTTTGTCGCCCTTGCAAATTTGGTGCTCCTGCAGCAGTCTCTGTTTTACCACTGTGCGTCTACTTTTAAAATCTCCTAACCACACCCGAAAATAAATAAATTATGAAATTCCAGCTCATTAGTTGCTACCCCTGATTGGCCATCTATTGTGTTAACTCTACACAAGGCATAGCCCCTTTCTTCTAATTGGTCCTTAGGTTTGTAGTATACTTCTCTGGGAGTTCTTGTTCCGCCCATCTGAAATGACATTTCTGACCAACTCAGATATGAGCTTAAAATTATTCAACATGATAGTTTTCTTAAAATAACAGATAAGCGCCTCAAAATATATATTTCTGAATAAGTCTGATCATGCCGTTCGCAATGCACTGTATATGATGCCGGCATGTGGTTGCAGGTGAGAATGACAGATTTATGTGATTTATATAGAGAACTGTAATTCCACGATTACAAGATTTGACAGACAAGTATTTGATTCCATAAACTACCATATTCCCTAATTTCCTATCCGTAATTTATTCTGGGAAACTGTAATCATGCTTTAGCTAATAACTCTGGTTCTGAAGGTCGAATTCTGAAGTGAGGGGTATCATGAGATGGGGCTTTTCGGGAATATTTGAACCATTTATGTAGGTGCCACAGTCCTCAAGCTAATGGACAAAATATAATTCTCCATATAACCTATGGCATCCTAATAATTACATGCATAGATTAACTAGGATAATTTTGTTCCGATGATCCGTTTCCAGACCTGGTTATCTCCCACTGGTAACCTAGCCTGCAATAAATCACTTAACATTTTTGTTCCCAGGATTGATTGACCGCCTGAGTTCTTATCTTACATGAGCAGAGGGGATAACTCTGCTCCCTGATTCATGTGACAATCTCCCATAACATGTCAGTTGTCATCAGCCCAGAACCTCAGTATGAATTTAATAGAATTTTGACCATTATTCAAAATTCACATCCATTAGCTGGTTCTTTGTTTACTCAGTGATGGTCATCTGACCCCACTAAAACTTCTTCCAATTTACAAGCTCCACCCCCTTCCTGGCTTTGTGAACTTCAAAGGAATTCCCAGATATGTCTGTTAAATTTAAGGGGAAGATGAGCAGGGTTTGGACTTTAAATCTCCTGGGGGAGGTTTTCTTGTGTGAGCACAGCCTGAAGTTAGTTCCGGCAAACAGTAATAGTGCTTTTTAACTTGTTGCTTGTTTTCTTTCTTTGTGCATGAGGCCTACATCAATATCTTTCATCACACAATATTGATTTTCTACTGCACAATGGCATCTTTATATGATAAACTATATTGGAATTGCTCTGGTAATTGAGTTTCATCTGTTCACATTCATTTCCATACTGCAGAAGGCACACATTTCTCCACGACAGCTCAGCTGTAGCACAACAGGCTTTTCAGCCTAGTAATTCAAATGCAGGCCACACTGAATTTGTACCTACCTGAAATCTGCCCTTTCATGTTTGGCAGTCGAGAATGAAATTCTGGCCTTGTCTCTGCCATTCAACAGTATGCTTTCAGATTTCTGCACCTTTGGGACCAACCTGGTCAGGGGCAGTTCACTAATGTACTGTGGCTGAATTTACCCCCAATGTGCTAGTATTGCCACTGTAAGAATACAATAATACTGGAAGTATACTATTTTTGGCAGTTTTCCCACTGTAGCATTCCAACCCCACCCCAGTCTGAGAAAAGCAGTGAGATAGAAATTCCCTCTAAAATGTTCTCAAATATTATTTCAAATTTAAACACCAGGCATTCTGTTTCTCTGCTTCTTTACAAAAATAGTTTTGTAGGACAAGTTGACATTCAATTGTATTCTACATGGCGTGACAATTACTTTGCACACACTTAGATTTTAACAAGTATATGCTTTGAAAATCCATTGCCCAAATACTGCAACTGATCTCCAGAAATATAAATTGTCCCAGGCGCATTCATTGAGGCTGGGAGGGGCTCACAGTGATCCAGAGGATGAAGGGCATCTCTCACCCCATGATGATGGTGTGGTGAACAGAGATACATCATAGCTGCACATGAGTGCACCATTGTTATGTGTTTGAGCATGCATTGTGACATCAACAACATGCCAAAAGGTCACGGCATCTGGAGATGGCTCACCCAAGCATCCCTGAAGGAGGCCCCCAGCTGGGTAGCAGGTGAAAACCAGAGTGCTCCCCATAGGGGTATACCCTCCATTTGAACAACACTGTGCTTCTGCAGGCCAGATTAAATCCAACCCAAGTCGAAGTATCCTCCTTGGCTATGTGTCCAGTTATTTCAGTGTCCAAGCTTTAATGTTTGCACATAGGGTATAATGGTTGGGCTTTTCAGTGGGCCCGGGAACCTCATACAAAGATTCCTTATGTGTTTACACATCTAATAGGTCACAACAATAAAACTAAATTGTTTAGTGCCGTTTTAGCTCCCTTGCCGCCCCCTTTAACCGCCCCTTGCCAATTTTTCATCCAACTTAAAAGACCAGTGCCAGAGCAGGAGAGACCACACTTGTCCTGTACTTACTGGCTTTGCCCCCTGCCTTGTGACTTTATTTGTAATTGGGCAGGAGGTTGGACATGTAGTGTGGCAGGCTGCCTCTCTAAGGCAATTCTCTGCAGGGCCAGTGCAACTACTAGGCAAGGTTAGGAACTTGCCTGTAATGTGAAAATGTTTAGAGTGTCAAATGCCGTCAAATGCTGCCGAAGGTAATAATAACCACCACTCTTTCTTTTGAGTTTTAAGGCAGGCGGCACGATTAGCACTGTCTGCAGCAGCAGCAAGCGCCGCAGGCGCAGTGAGGTTCAGGTCAGTACTCAGGTGTGGGCATGGGCATGGCATGCTGTGCCATGCACATGGCCTCAGCTCGCACCTGCGCATTAGCACCACACGTGCCCTCGTAACTGAGGCTAGTGCAAATGTTATTTTTCACTTCTGAACGGTCATCTGGTCTGGACCATTTGTGACCCGCCCTGCACACTAGCTGCAGCCTGCTACCGTGGACTGTGGGTGGTGGCCCTGCCTGCTGAAAGAGAATCAGACACATGAACAGCACAGGCAGGTGAGGGGTGCCCTATTGTTATAATTGTTCTGCCTTTCGGTCTTGGGGGCGGCAACAGCTGAACTAGATGGGATAGAGAGTAGATGTATGGAAGCAGACGGGAGAATTAGTGTATACGTGTATGTGTGTGTCATTGGACTCCAGTGGCTGTGGGGTGTAAGTTAACTGGGGCCCACTGGACCATTTCCCAGGTCACAGATCAGCAGGGAGAGGGAAGGGCCCAGGGCAGGTGCCAGGGATGGTGTTAGAACTGCGTGTATTGCAAATAGCTGCCAATACAGCTTTCCTATTCAATAACAGGCAAGGAAAGTAGAAACTGAGTGGCATGGACACTGTGTCTGTAACAATTCCATCTCTTTTCCTGTTGACATACACTCATTGCCCCCTAGGCTCCTTGCCTTTCATTTTTACTGTGCTTCAAAACCTCTAGTCTGTGGCTTTGGGCGCTAAACAAACATAACTATAGTTGTTCCTGCGTTTTTGGCACGGAGGTGTATGTGTGTGTCCATCTGTCCTTCAGCAAATGGCTCTGCCGTCTGCCACCAGCTTTGCCTTTGACTACAGCACAGGTCCTGACAGCCGGCCTGCAGCAATGTGCCTTCCAAGGCCAAGCATGGACGACCATGGGTGTAATTATAAGGGGGTGTGTGCAGGGGGTTTTGACCCCCCCCCAACGTTTGTGGCATGCCTTTTCGTCCCCCACATCTTTTGGCAGCAGGGCCAGTTACTGGGGAGACGAGGGGGAGCCTGTGGAGCTGGAGAGGCGAAGCGCAGAGCTGCCTCAAACTGCACAGGTCTTGCCTCTTTCAGTTTTTCGGAGCTAGGCCTGTCTCGGAGTCCAGTGTGCCAGATGTGCAGCCTTCATATTTCAGCTGCCTGTTAACCTTACCTAGTCTCCCCTGCACCCCTCCCACCCCCCAACGCTCCCACCTGGTCTGGCCCTTCAGTCCAGAGCTCTAATCTCCTCTGCTCGTCATCACTTGAAACTTCCCGTCATCATTTTAAACACCCACAAACCCTTGATGCTGTGAGAAAAGGCCCTGCAGTCCTCGTCCGCTTTCATTTGAACTAAAGTTGGCACAATGTATCGGATTGTTGAAGGTTGCATACATTCACTCGTTGCCTTAAAATAAAAGGCGAGATGCTGTATTCAGCAGTCCCCTGGGGTACAGGGAATATTCATTTTAGACGTGGGCATAGCTAGTGAAAAGTCACCACCCCTACCACCATTTTCCTTTATTTGACTTCATCTGGTTGTGTTTTGAGAACTGCCGTGACACCATTTACTGAAGAGACCTAAAGAACCCCCTTTCCTTTACCCATCACTGCATCTTCTTCACTAGGGCTCAAAAAACAGCGTCTCCAGAATGCCTCTTTGGTGTTGTCTGGATGGGGTGTGAGGCAAATTGTGGTATTGTTATGACTTGCACATCACACATTACCCCTGACACCCAGTGTGATCTGCGAACAAGTGATTTCTGCAAGTGAACCGATTAACATGTGTTGTGTTTAGTTGTCTGCATTCCCACCTGTTTAATCCATGTGTTGGCGCACGCACCTGTCAGGGCATGTCAACATGCGTGCCTGTCCCATGTGTTTGCGAGTGGGCTGTCTAGTGGATTTTGCTTTGTCTCAAATGTGTCGAGGTTCATTGTTGTCTGATGTGTGTGTCTGCAGTAAGCCCTCTTGTGTGTGTGTGTGTCTGTCCTTGGTAGTGCGTGTCTGTGTTTCAGATGTGTATGGGGTTCTCAAAGTGAACGAGCTGTGACTTTACTTGAGTCTGTCAGCCATGCACTCTGCGACTGTGTGTAGGACTGCACCTGTGATGCTTTGACTTCACTGACACTGTCATGTAGTGTGTGTCAAGTTTTCTGAGCGTGTCTGTCAAGTTCTGAGAGGACGTGTGAGCAGGACCGTTTGTTTTTATGCAATATGTCTTTACTCTGTGTGTGTCAACCTGTCTGTGCTGTACTCTCTGTGTGTGTGAAGGAGCTTTGGGCCCCATTCATGGAATCTTTTTCACGGTTCAAAGTGACTTGCACTGCCGACACAAACCCTGATTCATGGAACTGTGCAAAATGTATTTTTGCAGTGCAAAGTTCTTTTTGTACTGCAAAAATGACTTTGAACTGACTTTGCCCTGCAAAAATAAACTTAGAGTAGTTCCATGGATCCATGGATCAGGGTTTGTGTTGGCAGTGCAAAGTCACTTTGAACCGTGCATAAAATACCATGAATGCCCTTTGTCTTTTCTGGCTTTGTCCGTTTGTATGTGCTGGACTGTGGGCACCATTGTATGACGGTGTGTGGATGGGAGTCGTCTTAACCGTGCATCCCGAACTGTGTGAGTAAGCATGTATGGAGCAGCCATCTTTCATGAGTGAAATCTATCACTGTGTCCATGTGGCTGCTTGCATGACCTCCACTCTGGATCTTTCCCTCATGTGTGATGTGTGTTTTGTCCCGAGTTCACTGTGAGCCTCCTTGTAAGAATGCACTATCTGCAGTCTATCGACCTTAATCATTTGGCAAGATCCGGTATGCACCTTTCTCAGCTCAGGGGGGGTCTGCTTAGAGAATTGTGGGCTCATGTCCTTCGTGGTTCGGGCTGTCTGTTCAGAGGTTTTTAAGCGTGGACCCGGGAACAGAACCTGTGTTGTGAGCTATCCTCACGAGACATTGGTCAGCAGGTGCTAGGGTCATTTGGAAATGGGCTTTGGGATATGAATAGCATTCCCCTTTAAGTCATTAAACCCCCCTCTCGCCCCCCAGCAAATTCTAAGCCTTCACTACATTTGGTTACCGTTGGTTCTCTAAAGGGCCACCAGTGCAAGACCATTTTCAAGTTGGGTCTCCTGCCAGTCAATCTCCTTCAAATCCCTTAGACAATTAAATCTACTCAAAATTGTGTGATCACTCGACATTGTGAGATCTGGATTAAAACACCCAGTGACAGTCCCCCAGAACGTGTGGAAGTGCCAGCTGACATCCTATCTTTACCCAAAGTGGTCTGGAACGGTCTGTAGCCAAGTCTGTTCCTAATCGTCTAGCATTTTCCTAGCCTGCTGGTTTATAGAAAAAGCCCTGAGGAATAAAGTGGATATTGGACAGTCATTTGGCTATGCAAAACCCACCATAGCAGGTCCAAGACCTTAGAGGGATAATATATATTAACTAAGTAATTCAAGAATGCCTAGTACAGCAACATTCTTTACGTTCCTGCACTGGATGACGAACAAGAAGTATTTACTTCTGATAATTATAGTTTTTTATAATTGGTTATTTATAACACACTTAATACCCATAGGTTTCTAAGCAGGGATCCGGGGAGCGAACCTGTGTTGCTCCATGTCATCCTGCTTCCAAGGCGAGCATGTTGCCCCTGAGCTATCCTCCGAGACTTGTTAAATACTTTGGCGTTTACTGCTCTATACATAAAATAAAATGCAAATAATCAGGGTTACACACTATTTGTGTAAACTGTTGCTACATCTAAAACAAATCAAATAAAAGATGTTGCAAGTCATTAATTAAATCAAAATAAGCAACCTAATGCGCTGTTTTAAAATCTTGCAGGCATCCATTTTATATTATGTCTATATGCTTGTTTGAGTCAGTGCCTTGATGGCAATAACCAAACACCAGCTCCCTTCAGCCTGCTTGCAGACCCGCTTTAGGTAAAGGTGGAGCAGGCATTTTTCTGTTGTCGATGCAGTGAATTCTAAAGACCAACTGTGGTGTTATACGTTTCAGAAGACCGGCGTGTCTTTAGAATTGAATTTTAAAGATACCCATCAGTCTTATGAAAGTTATAACTGAGCGCATCGGCAATGGACTCTTGTCGTGTAGTTATCCCTCAGTGCCAACAACTGCCCACTCCACCCTGCCCCTTTCTTTCAGTTATCATGATGCCCCCCCCCAACATTTTCAGCCAAGTTACTCCACTGTGGACGACAGACACAGAGCTCAAGTTATTTCGGGCCTGTTATGTACAACCCATAAAGCTGAAGTTTAATTGCAGTTTTCCAAATGTTTGAGGTGGCACTGCAGAAACCATGCATCAAAAAGCAGGGTGGTGCTGTACACGGATGTCATTTAATTATTTACTATACTTGGGGAGTGGGAATTGCCCCACCTCCATCTTCCTTAGTTTTGTGGTCTTTCTCGGTTGTCCTCTGCAAGGGCCTTTCTGTCTTTCATCATGGAGACCTAATAAATTAAATAACATGAAGGCAGCCTGCACTTCACAAGTTTGAATCCTGTAGCAGGACTTCCATTGCCTTTCATTATTCTGGTGTTAATAAATGTAGTACTGTTAAAAAGGCTAATGATACCTGCCATTGCAGCGCTTAGAGGCGAGAAGAACCCCGCTAGAGGTGTTAAATAAGAGCACAGAGCATTATTACTTTTATTATATAAAGGTACGAACCTTCTGAGTCCCCACATAGACGCCTGCGCGTGCTGAAGGCCGCAGGAGTCAGGGCCTCATCATGAGTTGGGCGGTATCCCGGCTAGGATACTGCCCAACTCTATTTGCATCCGCATCCAGCGGGTCTATTGGTAATACCGCCGGTAGTAAATGCGCCGAAAATGGGCATGTTTACCCCCAGCTGTGAGCTGGAGGTAAACACGCCGGACTCCAGATTGGGCGGACCATTACCACCGCATTTAAGGGCTACCTCCAAACCGTGGTGAGGCCTGCATTTAGCAGCCAATGGAGATACAGTACAACGTTGACGATGAAAGGCCACTGACGTCCCTGGAGGAGGCGGTGCACACAGCCACACAGCGAGCGTGTTATACGCATCCAGCATACGAAATCTGCTGAACTGTGGACAGTCAGGTGTAAATTCCAGGCGGCCTTGTGTGCACGTGGCGGGTTTAATCAGTCACTGGGAGGGCTCAGTGTTGGCAGAGAGGGCAGCCCTGGGGCACAGGCAGCTGTGGCAGGGTGGATGGTCGGGGGGCTAGGCTCCCTGACTGGCGCATTCCAGGGAGGTGCTGTAATTCACCCCTAGGGGCTCAGCGGTGGTTGCTGATGGCAATCGGCTGGAAAACTCATGCTTCACTCGCCGAGCACTCTCCTTATCAGCCTCCTTGCACTTAAGATGTACTGCGAGGCCCAGGGGGGAGGCGTGGCTAATGGGGCATGAACTCATAGGCACTGGGGGCAAGGGTCGGTCAGGCTCATCTCTCCTGCCGGCTGCACGCGGGCACCTGCAGAGGCTTTTTGGGCGGGGGGTGGGGGCCGAGGGGGCGAGGGGGCGGGGTGATATGCAGTTATACAGTATTATGGCGCGGTGGCCCATAGTCGTGAGCAGACGACCTTAGCAAACAGCGGGCGGGCGGACTAGCAGACGGAATGTGCAAAAGCACACACAGTAACGTGAAAAGACGTGATGTTACAGGACTTATTTTTAGTAAATTGGAATGTACCTGACACCTCGGGAAACCGTCGTTTGATCGGCAGTAGAACATGTTTTCTCTACTGCTACACAAAATATACAGGGCCCGCAAGCGACGTGCGGCGAGTCTTAACATTTTAGCGCTTGCAATTTTAAACTCCTGAAATGCACTCACGTCAGCTCCCTTTTGTAGATACAGGACTACGAGTACCAGAATGCTTAGGAATGTGAGTTTAGCTGCCAAGACTAGTCAAAGAAGTCCCCCGACAAGGCACAACTTGATTTCACTGTCAACTCTCCTACTACTTCAAAAGTTCCTGTGATCAAGTCACCTGCTTTTATTGAACCCAAGCACGGGAATTGATTCAACCTACAATTCAACACAGCCAATATTCGTTTCCTAGGATACGGTGGCACTGGTTTCCAAATTTTGCAGCAAGGAAAAGGAATCATTGTGTCACAAATGTTTGTTTTGGTTCATTCAATCACTTATTGGTACCTACTAAACTAACAGAGCTCCTTTTCTGATGTTCTCTCCTCGCCCCTGCTTTACAAACATCCTCTTCCAAAGCAGGGTCCGTGGGCACCGAATACCAACATTGGCACAGATTTGTCAATCAGACTAATTATAATGGGTAATTTACTATATGTTTCACCTTTTTAGCAGCATTTTACAAAATGTGCACACATTTTAAAAACTATATTTTTTAGCAATGTTTTATTGTGAGCGCAAAACGCTTATAAACTGGACAGTCGGCAATCTTGTGTTTACTTGACAAAGAAGCAGACATTATGGACTCAAAAAGGGCAGCATTTTATTTAGTATTTTTTTCTTGTTTTCAGGTCAATTTTGAGAACGCAGTTGGTATTGTATGGTATGGTATTGTTTATTTATGAACCGCTTATACACAGGCATTGTTTCAAAGCGCTCAAGGAGGGTGGGAACACAGGGAAGAAAAAAATCGCTCAGAGCCCTTGAAATTCGGAGACGATAATGGTCTGCACAGGCAGAGTAAGTGAAAAGATACATTTAACAGTTGAGATACAGCAGCTAGGCCTGGCGGCGATTCTGCGGTTTTTATCAAGTTTATATAGACAGACGATCTGCAGGCAGAGATGCATTCAGATTGTGCAAGTCGATCAGGGAAGGGGGGAGTCCAAGTGCACCCAGTCGGTAGAGGCTGGGATAAGTGTGGAGAGAGAAGCTCTCATGGATTTATTCAGAAGTGCAGTGAGGGTGATGGGGTGCAGTGCCCTGAGGCAAGTGTAAAGAGATCTGGCAGGGGTGTACGGGACCTGTGAGACTCTGAGGTGCAAAAGGCGGCCAGGCAGCAAAGCTGTATGGAGAGGAAGGAGAGATGGAAAGAGCAGAGAGCTAGGCTAGCCGGGTAGGGGGAGAGAGCAGGAGGAGGAGAAGTTGTTTTACCTGTAGAGTTTTGTCCTTGAGATGAACATGTGGCGAGAACAAAACACTGTTCAAAACAGAGACAGCGCGTTTACCAATTGCACCTCAGCATGAGACCCTGCTGAGGTGCACATCTCCACATTGCTCTCACCTAAACTGTCCATCGTCCACCCCTCCCTCAAATGGTGTGGTATGGTATGGTGGTATGGTAAAACATTTATAGAGCGCAAGCCAAGACCCAAGGGCAAATAGCCGCTAGTAGAGGGTTGACCAGTGAGCTGGAGAAAGACACAACAAAAAAAGTTAAGTTTTCAGCGCTTTGCAGAACTGAAGATGACCATTAATCTCACGCAATAAAGGGGGAAGAGCATTCCAGAGAGTGGGGGCGAGAACCGAGAAAGAATGGCCACCCAGCCGGGATTGGTGATAGCGTGGCGTGTTTTTTAATTCGTTTTTGAGGCTGAGCGAAGCCACCCAGTGGGGCGATAGCAGTCCAATTTAGCTTGCAGATAATCAACCCCGGTGTTGTGAAATACCTGATGGGCAAGACACAGGATTGTAAATTCAATTCGGGTTTTCACAGGCAGCCAGTGTAGTCATCACATCATGGACAGAGAGGAAGTCAACCTTGGAAGATCTAGGGCCAGTCGCGCTGCTGCGATTTGAAGAGTTTGTAATCGCTGGATCTGATACGCAGGTTGACCTAAGCATATACCGTTGCAATAGTGCATCGAGCCCATGATGGATGAGGTGACTACCTTCGCCTGCCACTTCACGGGGAGGAAAGTCAGAATTCCTGGAACACCCCAGAGCCCTGTCAACATCCAGGGTTCCACTAGGTCCACCAACTCCAACCAATACATAGCCCATAACACACTACTAGATACAGCAGGCTGCTTGTCGTAACCCTTACGCTTACGTTAATTAATTTAGCTGTACCCGGTGCTGATAATAATAGGCCCAAGTGCTAGGTAGACAAAGTTGCAAAATCTATTAAGATCTAAGCACAAGCACCTATAAACATGTCAGCATTGCATGAACTAATCCACACTGCACCAGCATGAAAAGAAAATAGGATTAAAATGCACAAATAAAGAATGAGTGGTATATGGACATTCCTGAAGTACGCTACTCGAACAGGGGAGAGGGAGTCTCGGGGGGAAGGGGGGTAATGGTTTGCAGCAATGTCATTTAGGAGTTCCCAGCTGGTGTCCCTGCTAACTCCATCCTTTCCCACCCCTCCATACCCGCTACCCCCTCCGTATCTCTATTTACATCAGACGATGAAAATGAATGTAGTTACTCCAGCCAGGGCCACAGAAGCTCTACGCTGCCAGGCAGGGATTTCCCACCAAATCTTATGTTTTGATAGGCTGTGACATTTGGGACCTGATTGTTGGAATTTTGAGCGCGGTGCCAAGTCACTTTGCACTGCCAACTAACACCTGAATAAGGGTGTTTATTGGAGTGCAAAGTCACTTGGAACCCATGCAAAGTCACTTTGCAACGCGCAAAAATATTCCTTGAATCAGGCCCTTGGCGTTCACGCTGTAGGATAACTACATTATTGGTACATTTTCTAGCCTTCTTTACTAACCAACAGAGTGCATTCATGCTCAAAGTGCACAACCTATATAACTGCAAGGTGGGCGTGGCCACCCAGGTGTCAGGAATAACTCGCTCTGTAGCCAACATGGCTACGAGAGCCTTCCTAGGAAAGATCTTTTATCCCACCCCATCCTTCCTGTTAGCATACTTCCAAGTAGACTCGTCTCCTAAGCAGAAGGCACAGCAAATTGACATGAGACCCAGAACTCTGATGGGCAGCCATGAGCCCGGGGACGTAGAGTCACAGCTGAAATCACAATAGGCTGATCTCAGCTTGGCCCGAGTCCAGAAAAACACAGAGCATGGGGTAACCATGGGCAGATGGATTTCCTGTACTGCCATGTTTAGATATGCCTTTGATAACCAGGACGCCAAACTGTGGTCAGTCCCTCTGGAAACAGCAGTCATGGGACATACCTCACTGCCACACACGTCCCTCCACGAATCTTCCGCCATACATTTCTGCGACATACGTGAATTTCTCACTTGCCTTACTTTTTTATCGATTTTTTTGTTTGGGCTATTAGATGGCAGGGCCACCTATAAGATGAAACTATTGCATTAAAGTAGTACCTGCATCAAGGATGCTGACTGGTGCACTAGCATCCAAGATGCCCTTATCAACAAAATTGAGACCCTACAAAAAAAGATTCTCTAAAAACAAAACAAACCCAACCAGCCCTTTATTCCATTTTCGCCCTGTGGACGTGGCAGAGGTCTCCATGCGTATGAAAGGTCTTAACCCCTCTCGCTGCATGGGGACAAATGTCCAGCCTCTATCGTTAAAGACTGAACCAAAGCATTCTTGTGTTTTATCACCTCTTTCATCCACTCCTCATTTGCGACCAGTCAAGTGCCATCTAGCCTGAAGGAAGCTTTGGTACTCCCATTACTCAAGAAACCCACCTTAGACCCAGATGTCCCCTCCAACTAATGTCCCACTACCACTGTACCCTTTCTCCTAAAGATCCTCAATCGAGCGGCCTATCTCTAGCATCAACAATACCTCGAAGCTAACAGCATCCTTGACCTATGCCAATCAGGTTTCAGACCTGGTCACGGAACCCAATCTGCTCTACTAGACTTGAAAAACCAGCTGGATGATATCAAGGATGTACGCAAGGCCGCAGTCCTGCTGCTGCTCGACTTGTCAACCGCACTCGACCTGGTTGACAACCAAATCCTGTGCCAGCACCTGTCCACAGCAGCTAACTTTTCACCATTGCCATCGCCTGCATCTCCTCTTTCCAGGCTGATAGATCCATGAGAGTGTTCACGGACAATGACACTGCCCCCCCAATCCCAGTAACTTGTGGCATCCACCAAGGCTCCTCCATCTCCCCCAAAATGTGTAACATGTTTACAAAACCGTTATTCGATCTGCTGACAGAACGAGGTGTTTCATACACCAACTATGCAGACAACACGCAGATCCTTATCCCTTTCCCTGGCAACTATGCATCTGACTCCAATACGCTGCGATCCATGTACCAAACTATTCAGGAATGTATGGCCTGTAACTTGCTGTGTTTGAATGACAACAAGACACAAATCCTTATCAGCTCCCAAACGGCACTAAACAAACTTGCCAAAGCCTACAGCTCATTCATCATCGAGGGGATTTCCATCCCAGTATACAGCAACGTAAAGACCATTGGCGTCTACCTTGATGCCACCGTTTTGCTAATGTGGCAGGCCAACGCCATTGCCTCCTCAGCAGCTTATACCACAAAACTAATCAATGACAACAGAACATTTCTTTCACCGGACAGCTGCCTTCACATCGCCCAGGCACTCATTGGCTCAAGGCATGACTATTATAACACACTATTTGCAGGCACTTCCTCTCGTAACATTAACAAGCTTCAAGTCATACAAAACAATGCCCTCAGAGCTGCATTAAAATCCCCAGGCGGTAGCATATATCCGCTTCCAGGAAACAGGCCCACTGGCTCCCATTATGTGAGAGCATCATTTAAAAAAGTTTAGCCATCACACACAAATATCGTTCCAGCCTGGGCAATGCCTGCTTGTCGCAAAAATTAGAAAAAATGTAGTCCTTAAGACCCTACCCGAGCTGCCAACACTTTCAAGTTGGCCACCCCATGATACAACCGGAAGAGATCTAGTGGATCTAGCTTCCCGTCATCACCTCCAAATAATGGAACACTTTGCCCCCCACACTCAGAGCATATCAGTCCTATTGGTCATTCAGGAAACACCTCAAGACTCTTCTTTGCACATGGTTCATTTTTGCCTTAAAAGTCTGACCTCCAGCCAACTGTGATCGCACTATGTAACTTTATAATTCTGTAACAGCACCCTGATGCCCCATGGTTTGGTGCGCTTTATAAATGCAAAAATAAATAAATAAGGGACAGAAAGCTTGAAGGTGGTGTTTGAATTTTTGCCCACCCATTGACTGCCCATGGCTCATACTAATCCCTATGGCCATTCCCATCAAGTGCCTGCCCCTCCCCGCCCAAAACAGCTACTCGTGGGAACTCTTTGAGCTTGCTTTATTCAAGCCTTACCATCAAACATTGCACTGGAAGCAGCTTCCTGTGTTTTTCCAAAGCAATTTTTTGAGAGTTAATGACTTAATTGGAGCTGTAAACATGCTATTGGTGTAATAAAAATTTCTAAATTAGATCTGCCTTTGGCCACTCGATTTATGACGCGTGTGTTTCACTGTGGTTCACTGTAGTCCTTTTAAAAATAAGCATTGGCAAAGCCATCAGTTTTGTCTTGTGTCTAACTATTAAGAATTTTGAAGGCACTGCTAGCAGATGCCCCGGTGTTCGCACCACTTTGCACCTACTACCATCAATGGCCAGTTAATACCACTATGGCAGTGCCTGGCAAGTGCTTTTCGTGGGCCTACACAAAAGCCCAAACTGTTGACATTGCCGTTGCTTGTTGTCTGAAATTGCCCTGTAGTGATGCACAAAAAATAAGTTTGAATACCCTTAATTAGACTAATGTAGGACACGCTTTCTGTGCGAAGGAATTTACAAGCCCTAATGTTTTTTTTGTGGCTCGTTGTATTTTTCGACTACCATCTGATGAAGAAGTTTATAGGAATTTGAAAGCTAATGCATTATCCCATCACAGAATACAATTTTCACTACTCCAATAAAGGTTATCAAATTTGGATTTTGCAAGATTTTAAAACGGGACTGACAGCGTTGAACCTTTCTTTGCACATTGCAATGGAGACCCGCAGTCACAATAAGCAACATATTTGGTGCTATTGTACGAAAACAATAATTGATGCATAGTCATTATGCCGTTGATTTGTTGGTAAGATCAGGCACTGGAACTTGTATTCGGGGATTTTTATTCAGTGACAGTGTGCAGCAAGAGGGCACTCGGGTCAGGGTGGCAGCACAGCCACTCAGTCCTCATTGCTCCAAGGACTGCATTCCCGGCACCAACCATCTTCCGCGGTCTGTAACCTGGAGTGCAGCAGCACCGACACCCTGGGCTCCAGAGGAAGACACAGGGTACCCATTAGCGGTTCTGCTCCGGGAAACATGTTCCCAAACCAAGAGGCGTGGGTATGTTTAGACTGTTAATTACAGTCGCATCCGCACATTCACACTACAGATCCGCTGCCTTACCCGAAAGCCGGCAGGCGGGAGGCCATTTTGTAAGCACAGTGCACGTGGCAAAGCTTTAGCGAAAATGTCAAGCTTGAACTAAAATTAAAACACCTAACCTATATTCCCTGTTGTAATAATCGAGAAATACTTATCGATATGCGCCATGTTCAGCGCCTTGGTGTAAAGCGCCCTATAAATAAATAAATAAATAAATCAATAAATCAATGTTCAGATTTAGCTAGAACCCTCCAGTCTCAATACCATGCTGCCAGGGCCTCCCCCCACCTTTTCTGGACAGGGGTGGACGGGCCTATAGGGTACTCTGGAGATTTCCCAGTAGGCCTCTGTACCCTGGGCCTCTTTTGTGTGGTAACCTATTTCATTTCCAAATGTTCTCATAGCAAACGCCTGGGCTTGCTGAAAAGGTGTAACATGGGGCCACTTTGAACATTATTCCCAGGGCGTCTTTTGGTTCCCTGAGAGAGAGTCTATGTAATGCCTTCTAAAACTGCTACTTATGTACTGGATTGGGGGATAAAACAAACAGCATATTAGTTATTTGCCGATGATATAGCACACCCTTCAAAAACATCATCCTGCAAAGAAATCCAACCCATCTGCGTTCCTTTTGGAAAAATTGGATCTATAAATATAAATTCAAAATCAAGCTGAGAAGAACAAAAAAAGCTAGAGAAACCATATGTTTTAGTATATATGCAAGGCGTGGCTTAGCATACCAATCAGCACAGGGCTAGGTGGGTAGCTCAAGAAGCTGAGCGTTCACTGTGGAGCCAGCATGTTCTTCACCAGTTCAAATCCAGGCAAAGCTGGCTCAGCAAGTCATCCTCATTGATACATTGAGCACTGGGGGTTGGTGATTTTTTAATTTGGTGTGGCACAAATGTTTCAGTTCAGTGAACACGCCTGAATCAATTCAGACATGTTCAGGTGGGGGGGGGGGGATACTCAGCTAATAACATTTCTTAACTAGTGGGTCCGCGCACTGGTCACCCTCTGAACTCAGGCCCAGGCTCCTGCATGTCCAGTTGCCCTCGCACTGCCTCCAGGCTCCCCAGCATTTATGGGTCTGTATCTGCACCCCTACAGTCCCTTCTCTCTGCACTTATGAGCCACCTGCTGGCTGCACTTGTGACTTAACTGCACATCCCCCTTCCACTTCCCTCTGGTACTTCTCCCCTTCTCTGCACTTGCCCTATCGGATTGATACAAGGCCTAGTAAGATCGTTATTTTGTGCTTACTTGTTTCCCCCTCCTTGTCTTGTCGTGCCTAGAAACTCTTGTGTACAGGCTTGTTATAAATGCCACATCATACCATATCAAAGGTTGGACACATTTCAGAAAACATGGCTAGAAAGTCATAGAACTTACCAACAGATCTGTAGAGGAATATGAAATACTCCAATAAATGCCAGATCATCACCAGCGCACAAGAGCATTTTACAACCCAATGCCATGCTTTCCATGCCCAGAGAAAATCACGAGGCCATATCTCAGCAATGTATGCCAGAATTTCCACTGTACAAATCATTTTAATGCATGCTGTGGCCCAAAGAAAAAAATGAGGCACTGTCTCAGCAATATATGCTAGCACAACAGCTGTAAACCCAATTTTCATGCTGGTTGTGCCCATTGAAAACTATGAGGCAATGTCTCAACAATATATTCCAGCATTGCCACTATCAAAACATTTATATTCCTGCCTTGCCCAAATACAACCACGAGACCCCATCTCAACCTCTATAAAACACATACTCAGACTGCCTATGCCCAGATGAAATTAGCAGGCACTGCCAGACTTGCCACTGTGAAAAAGACTTTCGTGCTGGCTGTGTCTAAAGAAACCACTGGGCACGCTACCAACAATAGATGCCAGCATTAGTACTGCAAGACATATTTTCAAGATGATTGTCTCTCAAGTTCTGCCCCCATGTCATGCTCAATATCCAGTTCCGCCCCATGTCACTCCCCTGTCCAAATCGTAACACCATGCCACTCCTAGAGCAGGTTTTGATCCCATCTTGATCTCAAGGCAGATGTTTGCACTTACACTACTCTCAAAGCACAGTTCTTCCCATTGTAGTGGTCAATGCTCAGTATTGCCAACATGTAGCTTTCAGTACCCATTATTTCACTATGTCACTCCTAAGCACTTGCTTTTCTCTGTGCAGATATCAGTGTCCAGTATTTCACCCATGTAGCTCTTGGAGCCTAGTTTGGCCCCACTTGTAGCTCTCAGGGCCATGTTATACACCTATGACACTCTCATTTCTCATTTCCACCCACATGTCACTTTAAGTGCCCCTTAGAGTGACATGTGGGCTGAAATATATGACCACATGCATATGCACCAAACACACACACACACACACATGCACACACACACATGCACACACACACAAATCCACATTCTTGCATGCACCAGTGCATGGTTCGCTTTGGTTTCTTGTATCAGCAGCTGTTCCTCCATGCTGAGACACCTGTTTCTAGACCTTCCAACTCCCAGGCAGGCATGGCTGGAGTGGCACAACTGCCCAGAAGGGGAGTGTTTCAGTAGAGGGTGCCCCTCTTCACTCTTTCCTCTCCCTGACACTGCACAGGCTAATGTTTGGCCCACAGCCTGTTTGAGAGATGATATAGGAACAAGACCAATACCTCACTGTGCCTCCGGGTTGCTTCATTTTTGGTTTTGGCAAATTTGCCAAAATCATTGTTTCAAAAGAGAGAGAGAGAGAGAGAAAGGGGGCTCTGAACTGAGAATATCTGATTTGCATAGCAACCAGCAATGCCCCGGAATGAAATGGCCAACTCACTAAAACTTATTTTTCCAAACTCTTCCACCATACTACCCAATGAAGAGCTCCTAACAAGATATTCTCCAGTAAGCAGCTTTGTAAGAAACAATTCAGCTGGGCTTTCCATTTTCAAGTCGCTTGGTGATTTGATGATTTACCTAATTGGGCTATTTTGGGCTATTTCACAGTCGATGTGGCTGTTTTTGGGCTACCTTCGGTTGTAATCTTATTTTTATTCCTACTAGGTTGCCTATCTACTACCACCCACCCATCCAATGCCCACTCTCTGTAACCCAACCCCCACTCCCTCTACCCTCACCCACCACTCTCTCACTCTCTCTACCCCCACCAACTCCACCCCTATTTCATTTCCTGGTTGTTTTTTATTCCCTGCCCCCTCGCTTGTCCTTAGTCACTGTTGCGAGGGAACTGTGAGCCAGATGTCCCCTACAAGGACACGTCATGTGGAGGAGGAAGCGGAGGAGCCTGGTGATGGGAATTTGGTAAAAATAAGGTAATTGAAACTGTGAACACGACTCCGTATCGCCTTCCTGAGTGGTGTATATGAACCCTCCAACATATGACGACGAGAGGGAAACAAGCCGGTTTCCATGATCAGCATTGTCCACTGTGTCCTTCGGAGAGTTGTGCGGAGTGCTGCTCGCCTCCATGTCCTGTCTGCGGCCCTCCGGCGTCTCGCGTCCATTGGCGCATCCTCTGCATTTTCACTGTGGCCCAAACACTGTGTCCCGCTCCCTCTATGGTGAATCCTGGCCAGTACAGTGGCTGGGGTCCCTGTTGGGATCCAGCCCAAATCACAGGCAGTGCGTCCCACCATCCACCTGCCCTCTGCCGAGACAGCGCTGCTGGCACGTTCCACACACGCTGGTGTGCTCTTGTCGTGAGGCTTGGAGGCCTTGTTTCTACTTGTGGAGCACACAATACATCCTTGAGGCCTCCCCTAGGCACGGCCACTCTGCGCAATGGTGTCACACTGCTGAAGTTCAGGTTGTAGAACCTGCAGTCCACGTGTGCAAGCTAATATGGACATGAGGTGAATAACTAAAAGCACAAATATTTAAAAGGAAGAAATAAAGTAACACGCCACCACGACAAGTGCAGGGTCAGGTCAACACCCTAACCCAGCATAGCCATCTGAAAATTAAAGGAGGGTGACTGTGCACCCCTGAATTTGCACTACTAGTACATGATGCATGGCAATGGAATTGTGACAATAGCATACCACTTCTGGCCCAGAAGCCCATCAGAGTGACAGATCACATCAGCACGTGTGCACTGGGGTGGCAAGTGCCGCCCAGTGAGCCACAGACCACGTTACCCTGCAAAGGAGAGTGGACTATAGCCGCCAGGTGTCCAGAGTGATCAGCAAGGCTCTATCATGGTGGACCAGGCAGAAGACCAGAGGCTGGTGCTGCAAGGAACGGCAAAGGTGGCTTTTCTAAGAAATCTGGGCCCGCTCACCCTCCTACCACAGCATGAAAAGGGGTCACGGTGGACCGAATGGTTTGAGGACTTTGATGACTTCTTCAGAGCTGCGGGGGAGGAGAAATCACCATTCCTAAAAGACCTTTTCATGAACCTTTCTGGTAAAGAGATAGAGAGCATCATCAAGAAGATCCCGGTTGGGGAGAGGACCACCTATGATGAACTTGTAGCAGCGTTGAACAAGAAGCTGGTGATACAACTCAATAGAGAGTTCTAGAGATCCCTATTCAAGCAATGTCAAAAGTCCTCCCACGAAACTTTGAAGGAGTTCATCCCCCGTCTTCATTGTAGTTTGTCCGCTGCACATTTTCAGATTTCTCTGATGATGAGTCACCCAACTTTGTGTCATAGAGGGCTGCGTGTCGTCTGCCCTGCGGAAGAAGCTCCTGAAGAAGCCTTTAAGTATCAATGAAGTCAGAGATGGCGAGTGACCACGAAAGAGCTCAAATCCAGGCGACCACCATGGAGCCCTCAAAGAAGAGTGGTGGCAGTGTTCTCAACATCTAGGGACATGGAAAGAGGGCCTGGTATCAGCCCATCCACATCGAGAGGCCCGCAGAGAGACGGTTACATGCAGGTGTGAACGGGTCTTCGCATTCAGAGACTATTCTACCGATGAGGCCAGTCATTTCTGCACTCAGGGATGTGCCCAGCTGTCAGCCAATTATGCTTGAAGTGTGGCCGGGCAGGCCATTTCCATACTGTCTGTCGGGACCATTCTCACCAGGACGACAGTTGCAAGTGATACCCACCAAATGGCGCCCGCAGGCCAGATCAAAGCCATTTTACCTGCAGCTGCCAAGGAGAATGATTACGGTGATGGACCAAAGTCAGGAATACAGAGAACCCCAGAGTGAAGACAAGCTCCCGCAAGCAGGATACCCGGACCAGTATGAATGCCCAGGAGACTTCAACAATGAATATGACTAATGCGGACAGGAACCATACCCTGAGCACACTGACGAGTTTGTCAATCTGATGCACAGTGAACAAGAGGGAAGGTAAGCCCCAAAAGTAATGGTCAAGATGGGGGAGGCAACACACTGCTTCTTGATAGACGTGGGCACCACTGTCAACATTATGAGGGAGCAGGAGTTCCTACAAACAGGGGACAGAAGTGATTTAACACAGTCCAAGGTACGCATCTTTCAGTGGGGAGCCAACACACCGCTGCCAGCAATTGGACAGTTTCAGAGGGTGCTATTACACAATGGCAAGTTGACCGACACCACCATCCACGTGCTCAGGATCCCAGTGAATGGTAATTGTTTGCTCAGATACCGGATAGCGAAAGAGCTTGGTTTCATAGACATTCACTTCCAGGACAATGATGTATTCCAGTGTAGTGCAGAGCCAGTCGGGAAATGAGAACATTGATCACATGTCCGGGGTGCTGATGGGGAAAGAGGCTATCAAACAAACGTCCCCAGAGCTGTTTCAAGGACTAGGAAGCTGTAGTATGGCTACACATCAATGAAAACATCAGGCCCGTTCCACAGCACCTCAGAAGGGTAGGATTCCACCTACAGGAGGCAGCCTCCCGAGAACTGCAACATCTAATGGACAATGGTATTATTGAGCGAGAAACTGGCCCCACACCGTGGATCTCACCCCTGGTCATAGTGCCAAAGGAAGGAAACAAACTAAGACTGTGTATTGACATGAGAGTGGCCAATACTGCGATAGAGAGGGAGAGACATCCAGGGCTAAAAATAGAGGACATGATTGTTCAGCTGAACTGTGCTATGATATTTTCCAAACTGGACCTCAACCAGGCGTATCACCAGTTGGTATTACATCCAGAATCCAGGGTGATCACGACATTCACCACCCATGACGGGTTGTTTCGCTACAAACGCCTTCATTTTGGAATATCATCAGTGGCAGACATTTTCCAGGAGGTCATCAGGCAACTTCGGATCCTTGTGAGGCCGACATTTAACTACTCCAATGATATTCATGCATATGGGAGGTCCCAGGAAAAGCATGAACAGGCCCTCATGACAGTGTGTTACATCCTGAGTAAGGCTGGGCTTACATTGAACTACGAAATGTGCTACATCAGCAAGAACAGGCTACGATTCTATGGCCACATATTTTCCAGCCATGGAATGCAACCAGACCCGGAGAAGGAACGAAACATTAGAGAGCTCCTGGCGCCCGCACAAGTGGCGGATGTGAGATCATTTCTAGGGATGGCAGGGTACTGTGCCTGGTATATTCCGAGATGTGCAATCACCACTGAACCGTTACGGAGACTATTGCATAAAGATGAGCCATTCCACTGGTTAAAGGAATGTCAGAGTGCATATGAGACCGCCGAGACAGAGCTGGAAATTGCAAAGATCTAGCTTACTTCAACTGAGCATGGCACACTGAGATTGTGGTTGATGCCAGCCCCTTTGGGGTGGGGGCCATCCTCGCCCAACGTGAACAGCCCGAGGTGCCGGCGAGCTTAATAGTGGCCTACGCCAGCCGTGCTCTATCCCAGACATAAAGTGCATACTCGCAGGCAGAGAAAGAAAGTTTGGCTGCAGTCTGATCATGCAAGTATTTTAACTACTTTGTGATTGAAAAGAGGTTAACGCTTGTAACTGATCAAGCCTTCCTGTCATTCTTCGGCAAGCCGAGGATGAAGATGCCGCCTAGGATAGAGAGGTGGGGCATCTGCCTCCAGGAATATGATTGCAACATCGTCCACTGACCAGGTGGGGACAACAACCCTGCTGACAACATCTCGTGGCACCCATACCCCAGGCTCCAGGCACTGAGAGAAGGGGATGCAGAGTATCTCTGCCACATCACCGGGCAGGCCATGCCGCCAGCGCTGACCATGGAGGAACTGGCATAGGCATCACAGGCGGACCCATCTATCAGTGTGGCCAGCAAAATGACGAATACCAACAAGTGGAGGAACTTCAGCAACTGCTTGCGCGGCACAGAGGTGCCAACAGGCAGGAAATCGAACAGATGGCAAAAGTATGTACAGAGCTAGCCGTCTCCGGACAGAGAATATAACTGAGAGGGTGTTGCCTTGTGATACCCTCCTCCCTCTGGAGGGGCCTGGTGCTGCTTGTGCATGAAGGACACCGGGGGGTCGAGGCGACCAAGAAGATGCTCAGACCCACTGTGTGGTTCCCATTCATGAATGCCATGGTAGAGGAGGTAGTCAGGCAATGATTCCCATGCCAATGTATGGCCACGAGCAATGCACCGCTCCTGCTTCAACTGACAGTGATTCCTGAGAAGGTGTGACATAGAGTTGCAATGGACTTTTACATACTGTTAGAAACCAGAGACTAACTGTCGGTGATTATGGAGGAGTTTTCAAGGTTTCAACTTGTGAAGAGGACCGCCTCCACAGCGTTCACCGTACGGGGTGGGGGTATTCGAGCAGGTCTTCAGTGAATGGGGCTTTCAGCACACAGTGAAAACAGACAAAGGTCTGCCGTTCAATGGCCAGGAGTTCCACGAATCCGTGAAACACCTAGGGTTTCTACACCAGAAGATAACCCCACTGTGGCCTCTGGCCAATGGCATGGCAGAACAGTTCATGTCATCATAAAGAGGGCAATACAGAAAGCTGTAATTGAAGGAATGCCAGTACAGCAGGCTCTGTGCCGAATGTTGTGTCACTACAGGAACACGCCACACACCATGATGGGGGTACCACCTAGCGACCTAATGAGGGCCTACAATTGCAAAAACACGTCTACCGCAAGCCGAAGGAATGAATCAGGCCCAGTCAGCAGAGGTTGAGAACACGGAATTCGACATACGAGAGAGAGAGATGCCCGAGAGAAGGAAGTGGCAAAGGAGTGAACCGACTGCACGGGAAAAGCAAGAATGAAGGTCTTCGAGGAAGGAGATGAGGTTCTGGTGAAACAAAGGATACAAAGGAAGACTGACTTGTGATACAAGTGCATGCCATTGCAGGTGACAGGAGTTAAAGGGACGATGGTCACCACTCCCAACGGGAAGAGGTAAATGACCAGGAATGCGGCATTCTTCAAGCACCTCATAACTGGGAACGAGAGCACGTCGGGACAAGAATGGACAGAGATGTAGAGTACTCAGGGGATGACAATGGATGAAGGGCGAACTGTACAGCATGAAGGTACAGTGTCCCCGGAAGATGAAACCGAGAAATAGGACCAGTTGAGATGAACCATCAAAAGGCCCAGCAGACTCATTGAAGAGATATGAGAGGGACGTAAGGATGTAAGCAAGGAGAAGGTGTTGCGAGGGAATCATGAGTCAGACATGACATTTAAGGACACGTTATGTGGAGAGGAAGAGGAGGAGGCCGGTGAAGGGAAGTTTGTAAAAATACGTAACTTGAAACTGTGATTGTGTCTCCTTCCTGTGTGGCATATATGAGTCCTCCAAAAGTCACTTTCTGTCCCCTTTGTTTTTTCCCTTTGTTCCATTTCACCATTCTCTCTGCCTCACTGAAATTCTCCTGTGCCACCCATCCCAGTTTCATGCAGGCCATTTAGCGATTAAAATTGGAGAGGGCAACAGTATCCTCTGCAGGAAGTTTGGTGGAGTTCTGCCATCGGCAGTTGCGCAAGATTTTTTGTTGTTCAACGTGCGGTTTTGCTAAGAATTTTCAATTTATTTGGGTATGCTTTCTCGCTAATTGGTTGATATCCTGAAACTCATTAAGCTCAGTGTTCGCTGCTGCTGGCGAGCAAAATACCAAGTTTGGTTTGGCTATCCTTTTCTCGCCTCCAGAGTTCTTGTAATAATGGGCTTTGTGAGCGCCATGGTTGGCGAACTTAGCTGTATTTCTGAAGTATGTTTACTTTCCCTTTTCTATCAATACCCCGTTAGCCATATACGCTGGAATGTTAAGGCGGGCTGCATGAGCACAACCTCGCGTTGGGTGCATTTATAAGTGCAACTTGAGTTGGGCTGTAGTGCATCACTTTCTGAGGGAGGCTTGTGGGTCACTGTCAGTTTCAATGTTATTTTCACAGCCCCACAATAATCTACGCATATCTCCTGTTGGTGACCTGATGTTTTTGGGATTATCTCATGTAACCCGCCTGTGCTGATGATAAAGGCACGGTTTACGGCATTTACAACAAAGGAATGGATAAGAGCAGTGCTCCAGATAGATAGAATTTAGGAGTGAGAGTACTTTACTCCCATTTTTTAGAATTAGATAGTAAATCCAATTTCAAGAGAGTAAAAATGATTTTCCTCCTTCACAAGAGAGTAAAAAGTGTCTGACAACTATCCAATTTGTGCATAAAATTAAAGCTTTGTTCGAAAACATAAGTGACAAAACAGCTGTATTTCAAAGTGGTTCGAAATAATTTATTGCACCTGTGGAAAACATTTTCCCCACACAAGAACCTTGTAGATGCATACGACCCAGCTTCATCATCATGATACTTGTGCACAAACTCTGTTAAGAGTTACTACAGATGCCAGGTGGTTACATCGGGTGATTCATAAATCAAGTCCCTCACTCTACCAGCATAACCTCTCTGCCTCTCGGGCCTACTGTTGCTGCCCAGTAGTGCCTGCTTGACAGTCGCTCCATGTTTTTGCTCCATCTCTCTTCCCTTTGCTACTTTGTTTCCCCGGTCTCACTTTCTGACACTCTGCCTCTCACCCTTAAGTGTTGCGATGCCACATTTTGCAGTCTGCTTCACTGTCACTCTGCCTCTCCCATCTTTGAATTCTATTGTTGCTTTTTCTCTCCTATATCTCGCCATATCGGTTGATATAACTCCACTTCCTCTTTCATGTCATTACTCTGGCTATATCTGTTTTTTCATTTTCTCAGTTGTGGTTGCAACTCCTTTTGATTATCTTTCTTGCACTGTCTCTTATGTTATTGGCCTACCCTTCTCTAGTCTTGCTTTTCTATTTCCATCTCTCCCCACCTGCTGCCGGTCTGTGTTTTATTTTACTGTCTCCAAATGTATCTTTTGCTCTGCTTCTATCCCTCACCCCTATTGTCTGTTTGTCCTATCATTAACTCTGTTTCCCTTCTCAATTTCTTTGTTGCCCTATTGTGTAGCTCTTTGCTCTCTCTTCCTGTTGCTCCAATTCCTGTTTTGGATTGTCTAGTATGTTCTCGGTCCCTTCGCCTCCCCTCCCAGCCACACCTTTCTTCTTCTGTGTTGCTTAGGTTCAGAGTTGCTCTTCCGCTCCTGTTTTTCTGTTTGTCTCTTAACATAGCACCAATAAATATCCAAAAAGTTGAAAATGCCATTCCCGTTTAAACATCGAGTGCAGCTTTACCATTGGGTGCTCCTTTATAGATGTGTGCAAATCTTCTTTTGGCAATTAGGCTGGCAAATATAGAGTTAGAGTTTTGTCTGACCAGATGCAGCACTTGCTTGAATGCAGATGCTTTACCAACACTGTATGCCATTACAAGTACAAAAGCCTATATGAGTTCTGAGCCATTACAGGTATAGCAGCCTCAATGAGGTGTGTATCCTGAGCCATTACAAGTATAGCAGCCCTGAAGCGTTGTGTGTTATGAGCCATCAAAGGTATAGCAGCCCTGATGAGGTGTGTGTTCTGAGCCATTACCCGTATAGCAGTGCTCATGGTATGTGCTTTTTCTGAGCCATTACAAGTATAGCAGCCCAAATGAGATGTCTGTTCTGAGCTATTTCAAGTATAGTGGTCCTCATGGGATGTGTGTGTTCTACTTCTGAGCCATCACAGGTATAGCAGCCCTGATGAGGTGTGTAGCATGATGCAATCAGCCCTGCTGTGAATATTTGGCATTGTGCCATGCCATGCGTATGGTATAGCAGCTCCGTTGATAAATTAGGCTACTTTGCCTGAATATATAGCGGTCCTGTTGATAGGTAAATGTACAATCTGTGCCACTGATAATATATAAAGTACTGCTTATACCTGTATCCATTATACCTGCTTGTGGTGGGTGGTCAGAAAGGGAGTTAAAGTTAAGACCACATGCCTAGCTGTGCAATTGGTGTGCTTCTGTGATGAAAAGAAAACAAAGTATGAAATGCCCATGCTGCTGCAACTGCACTGCCTCTATTAAAGCCAATGAAGCAGAAATGCAGGCCTTGTTTAAGGCAATTTTCATTTTACACAATACTACCTGTGTCCTAAAGCAAAGTGAGAAGCATGTTCATGATTCAACATGTTTTAATAACACTGTAACCTAAAAAATGCAAGCAGTTTAACAAAGTGAACAAAACACCAATTCCCTTTTACATTACTTAGAAAGTATTATCTTGATAGAATCATTAACAGAGGAGAGTGTTTCAAAATGAAACAGACCAGGACTCATCCCAGTTGCTTCTTTCAAGGAACTGGGTTGATTACTAAAGAAAAGAGTGCATTTGCAAGCTGCTGCTAGTCAGGCTGTCACCAGTGAACTCCATGATTTATGGGGGTGCTGACATAAATAGCCTGTGTAAGTGGTAAGCAAGGAATGATTAAAAAGGGCCGTATTCACAAGATTTCTGCGCATAAAACCGCCTGATATGCACCTTAACTGGAGGGCTGGATAAGAGTATTTTAATTATGAGGCATGATGGACCACAATAGCCCTGCAAGCTGTTTCGATGTGATTTAAAACATGCTTTTCCTTTTGAAGGTAAGTGAGGGGAGGGGCAGGGAAAAGGACCCATTCTCTGCAGGTCTACACTGGTTGAGAGTTGAAGTGCGGCCTTCATTGTTATGTAGAACATTCTGCCAAAGGAAACCTAATAAAACAGTAACACGGATTTGTAAGAAGACGCAGTAGATGATTTTATACCATTAAAGGAAAACATATTTTGTAATGGGGGCAAGGGACGGGTTAGCAGATAACTATTTTAGGCAATGGACACTTGGCAGGAGCACAACAAAACCTAAATTTCGGGCGGGGGCGATAACGTTCCAAATATTAGCAAAGGGGCTAACTTCAGAGATGTTGGGGGAGGGGAAAACATATTTGAGTGGAGGCATCTCTCTTTTTACACATTTTAATGAGACTAATCTAGTGCACCTTCATTGTTACAAGCAGTTAACTCTCCTTTAAGTCTGATAGCACCCACTTAAGGATTGCTGTGAGGATGAGTGGTCTCCTGTCCACTCTCTACCCTTCCAATCTCTCCCCCTGCATGAAAGTACTAACCCTGCATCACAAATTCAATTGCCTAAAAATGTATGCATATGAATCCAGGTGCTAAGAATGAAATGCTTTACGTTAGTAATTGCGGGGCCTTTGTTAACATCGAAGCCCAGATGCCGTTTAACTTCTGTGTCTCATTCTGTCTGGCCACGGCTCTGCAGGTTGAGTCAACATAGCCCAATATTTTGGAGACGTGGGAGACCTGAAGCCCAGTCAGCTCAATGGTTTTTTGTACTTGGAATGAGGTGGTTAGGTTAATCTTTTTTCCCACCAAAGCAGATGCATGAAAAGATATCTATGATATGACTGTATGAGTATTACACTTACCAGAAGAAATGGCCACTAAATCAAATGTGTTAGCTTCATACGGTAAGTACGCTTTCATGGCTTCGGACCAACCCTGCCCCAAGTCGTGCCAGATTTCTGCATCTTCGAAACATTTCTGCAGCAGCTACTTAGCAGGCTGAGCTGTCTTCGAGTGGTGACTCATTAAAGCTCACTTTTTAATATGTCCAATTTCGGATGTACAGCTACGGTGGGACTTGATTGCGTGTTCTGTTTTCAGAAACTTTGATACTTCCCTATAAGGAATATCGGGCAACATGCTTTTAATGCGATTTAGAACATTTAACGTTCTGCAACCGTCTGGGATGGCATCAGGGCCATTGAACTGTTTCAAATAAGAGGGACCTCGAGCCTCAGGGGGCCCCAGGCAACTGCCCCCATGCTGCCAGTCAGCAGTCCTGTAACACGGCAACATATACATTTCCCTGTTTTCCTTCCGGGGCTTAAAATGTGCGATTTGAGGCACCCGCATTACAAGCTGTGTTTACTCTTCCCACAGGATATACAGAAGTGTTATCACCTCATTGCCTTTTAACACTGGTTCCTCCACATCAGCCACTTTCTGACAAAGAAGGGTTTAGAGCTCTTCAGTGGGCATTTTGTATTTAAGTTCCCTGCTGCCTGGCCATCTTGTGATTATCGTCGGCTATTAACTTCATATTTGTCTCCATTGTAACGTATGCACCCCATGGGTGCCCCAGACTGTTTTCGCTATAAGCAAGGGCCCACAAACATGATGTTAAAATGGATCCCTACACATCTTCATCCTTCCGCTCCCTTGCCTATGTCCCTCCTCTCACATGCACTAACTTGCTGACCTGGTCAGAATTACATCTATACGGGAGGGTGTGTAAGTCTTACTGTCACTCCTTGAACTTTCCACCTTGACAGGTGGTGGGGCATGGCCTGATCTGCCCTAATGGGGCACTGTCACTGAAATTGAATACAATGTAATTGTATAATAATAACAGCACAAAGAAGTGCAAACAATCTGGCATACCTTGTAAAAAGGTAGATACAAATACATTTCATTTTTATTTTATTGGACATGTGTATGGCGCCTATACACAAGAAGGTGGGGGACATGTTCAGTCACGGGACCGAATTAGAGATGTTTTTGCACTGGTGCATGTGCAATCTTTCCATTGTATTAGTACTAGGGCAAACATTGTACTAGTGCAAATAGGATTTTTTGTAATGCAATTCTGCACAAGCGTAATGTCTGCCCTGGTGATAATACTGTGCCAAGGTTGGCAATTAAGGCAAACATTGCCATGGTGCAAACATGTATTAAAAGAATATTTTTTGGTACTAGGGCAGTTGTTTTCAATAGAGCTAATACAGTACAAAACATCACTTCCAACTGTGCAAAGGTTCCGAGCTACGGTGCAACTGTATCTTACTGTGTATGCCAGGATGTTCACTGCTTGAAAAGTTGCCCGCTGCTTATTGAAGCCTGGGTGGCTGTGGCCAGCCTTCAATGGTACCCTGCCAAGACTGAGTTTTTGCATAAGTCACCTAGGCCGCCATCGCCTCTAGCCACTCTTGGTTTTTGTAGCTTGAGCGAGAATGGTAAAATCGCTGTTACTTCCGAAACATCTTTTGTGATTACTATAAGATTTACAGGGCTCTGTGAAGGCTCATCTCTTTAAAAAATAAACACTTGTCTCAATACCAACTTGTTCCAATCTATTTGTTGATACCAGCCTGAATGCTTTAGCTAGTGGTACAATCACTTGTCTTCGCATATTGACGAGGGCAATGCCATTATGTTAGTTCTACCTAAATCGTCGCTGAAAGCTGGATTCATTGAGCAGGGATCAAAATTAAGATTGCATAAGTAGGAGCTAAAAGCACCTTCTGAGTGTCGGGCATTAACCAGTGACCAGGAGCTACCACTGGGGAACCAGGAGCTAGTACATAGCGCTCCGCAAATCTGACTTCTACATAAGATGCAAACCTAACATTTGCTTATTTGTTATGACCCCTTATGCTTTAAATGACATATAGATCTGTTATAATTCTTATTTATCGATTGTCCTAAATGCACAGCGTTTAATTCACATAGGTGTGTTTGTTTGGCATCAACTGGCCTGGGGAGGAAAAAGTAGCTCCCGGTAGCTGTTGGTGCCAAGCTAACCAGGCTCTTCTAGGCTACAAGCAGGAGCTAAATAGCTCTCGGCTCCTCTCAATTCCTATCCCTGTTGAGCAGACTAATCGGGTATCAATCATTGTACATTTGGTCATATTGCAATGGCTACCAGTGGATGCTCACATCCAGTATAGGCTTGGCTGTCTCCTCTTCAAGGCTGCCCACCTACAGCAACCCCCTTATCTGGCTAACCAACTGCAGAGCCTGGGTGGCATGAATACTGCATTCAGCTAGCCAGAAGGCTGGCAGGAGGACGCGTAAGCATGTGGTGCGCGCTTTTGACATTCTCCCCCTGGTTCACTGCGCTTTGCTCTTTCCTGGCTTTCATTTCGCAAGGAACTCATTCGATTCCTGCTTGCCAGTCTTTAGGTCTGCTCATCATATATTTCTTGCACTTTCTTTAGTGCACACTAGTGGGGCCAAACCTTTGATGACGATGATGCAAACAAACAGTTATGCAATGATGTCGCTGTGAAGTACATGTTTCATTACACATACTCTTATTTCACGGCAGCCTCTTTAAAATTTGGAAAATTCACCCTTTGTCACTTGACGATGGGTTTGCACTGTATTAAATGTTCAAAATGTAATCTGTAAATGGCAACTAGTCTCGGGAGGATAGCGCAGGGGCAACGTTCTCGCCTTCGAAGCAAGACCACACGGATCAACACTGGGTCGATCCCCGGTTCTGCGCTTAGTAACCTCTTGGTATTAAGCATGTTGTAAATACCCTATCATAGCATAATATGAATAAAGTTGTCTACTGTTATTATTGATGGGTAATCTGAAAGATTCAACTTTTTATACGTACTGATGGAGTAACAAAATGATATGCCATGTTGGCACAACGGATCCACTTTCAAAGTCCCACTGAATCCTTCGTGAGAATGATTTGTTATTTATGTATCACAAGGAATGCTTTGTTATTTATGTATCGCTTTCACCAAAGCACTGCACAAAGAAAATATTTACCTACAATTATCACCCATCAGAATGCAGGACTCATTTATCGACCTCGGGAGGATGAAAGGCAGAGTTGGCCTGGCCGGGATTCAAACCTGCCACATGCCGATCACACACAGATCACTGCAGTGAGTGCTCAACCCGCAGAGCTTTCTTGCCAGATATCTAAATCTGCCCATTGTACTTGCTCCAATGTGGCATACGCTTTTGAGGCTGTTGTACAATTCAAAGGTATTCAGTCTGAGCAATTCTGATGTGTAGGCTTACTTGACTGCATGAAAATATTTGGGCACAGGATTTACAACCTAACTTTTCAAATGTGGTAGTTTAAAGATTTTTTCATGCATTATTTGCAAGGAATCAGTATGCCAGTATTGCTGGGAACAATTCTTTAGTAATTACAAAGGTGCAAATTAGCCTCCAGAGGGGAGCAAGGGGCACCCTGAAGTGTCTTTTTGATAAGAATCTCTTATGAAAGGTATATTTTAATTATTTATTCAGACCATTATATATTTCCAGCTTCTTGCTTAAATTAAAAGCAACACTAACTAACCTTTGAACAGGTAATATTTTTAATCGGCAAACATATTTTGTCCGTTAGCTTTCTACCTGGTGTCCTAAGTAAGTCACAATACCCTGCGCGATCTGGCACTTAGAAGCCTTGATAGTCAAGCCATTCTTCTGCATTGCTTGAAGCACATATCTCACGGGGGATAGATGTCTTCCCTGGTATGGCTGATGACCAAGTAGCCAATGCTGAAATCCTCAAGCTCCGAGAGGACCTGACTTACCATCCCCTGAAAGCTGGTAGGGGCATGTCTTTACTAAAAGGGCTTAACAGTGAACTGGTAGGGCCCTTTTGGTGATGGTGTTGAAAGTGCTGACCACTCCTCTGCTCTGTCATTTCAAATGGCCTGCCATGATATCATGAGTCAAAGGTACACATATACTAGGCAACGCCTAATCTGTCAATCAGGTCGTCTGGGGTGAGCATCTCTCTTTGTGACAGAATTGAGCCCGTTGGAGTCCACTCAAAAGTGAACATCAGTCTTCCCACTGCGGGGCGTTTTAGATACTAGCACAACAGGCCAAGTCCATGGGCTGTGCGATGGCCCAATAACCTCTCAGTAAAACGTCTTGGAGAATTCCTCGTTGATGGAATTCTGCTCTTCGCTGGATTACTGTCCCCAGTGTCAATGTGACGGACGCAGCAATGTGTTTTACCTGTAGTCAGTGAGAACAGACCCGGGAAGGGGTCTGCAATAAACAAACAAAGAATGCGTAGCAGGGGATGCTCTCCTGCTCAGAGGCAGGCAGCACAGTCCTCTGTGCAAATAAAGCACACTTGGGACTGTGCTGCCTGCCTCTCAGGTGAGGGTGCAGCCTGCCACGCTGCAGAAGGATTCTACTGCATCCTCACGCATCCCCACTTCGACAACCATATTCCTTCCCACACGTCCCTATTCATTTTGGTAATTCTATTGTCTCTAATTTGCCTGTCCTATCACCTCCTCCCCAGCCCTTCCCTTCCTTTCCTTTCCCCAGACTAAGGTCTGGTGAAACCCCGGGTTACAATATGCCACCTTTCAGTCAAGGCTATGCGTCATAAAACCACTACAGCTGTGATGGGCGCAGTAAAATTTTGATAACATATGCGGAATGCTAGCTCCTCGAAGTCTGGGCCTTGATATGATATGAGATGGCATTTGCAACGCACCTATACACAAGTGTTTCAAGGCGCGATGAGGCAGGGGGGGGAGAAAGGGGAGACAGACAACGATCCTACTAGGCCAGGTGTCATTCAGATTGTGCAAGTGCAAGGGTAGAGGGGAAGGGAAAAGTGCAAGGGGGAAGGGAGAGGGAAAAGTGCAGTACAGGGTAGTAGAATAACAAGATCAATAGTAAGGGCCAACTGGTGGCAAGTGCAAGGTAAGTGCAGACAAGTGCTGGGAAGGGGGGGCTGTAGGGATACAGAGACAGTCCTGCAGTGCAGGGGTTGCCAGGAAGGCAGTGCAGGGGAGAGTGGCTGGGTCAAGGACCGAGATCGGCTTTGGTTTCCCTAGACCAGTTGCAGATTCAGTGCAGTTACAGTAATTCGTGGCAAATTTCTGTTGCATATGTCCTTTTGCTGTATAAGTGGCAATTTCATATAGGGAACTTGTATCCACCAAGTGCAGTTTTTGTAAACCAGCTCTTCACCATGAAGCAAAACTTTTGAAACACTTTGCTTATAGAAACTACACAATTTTACAATCCAAACAAAACTGATTGACAGATTGTTTTGTTTAATTTGCATAATGATGTGCAAATAAAGGTAATTGATCTACATCAATATGTTGGCAGGGTCCCTCGCGTTTCTTATTGAAAAAAGCCTCCAGAGTGAAGGTCGAAACCTTCAAGTGCAGAAAAGATGAAAGCTGACTAGGGGCAAAGACAATAACTACAGAGCCTGGGGAAGGGTTATGGAAAGGGAGCGGTGTCTGCTATAAGAGGGCCTGGTCCTTGCAACCAAGACACTAAGCATCTCCAGCTATTTCTAGGCACATCTAGATTTTGGGTGCAGCTGGTCCAGACCTATCAAAGACACATTTTCTCCTGTAATGTTGATATTTAATAAGCACTGGGTTGAAATCAGCTGCCCTCGAACCTCACAAGAAGCTGTTAATGTAATCAAGTCAGATGAACACATCTTCTGAAACCCCGTTGATCCCCCAGGAAAGGTTATTTTGGCAGGATCTAGACTCGGCTGCAACTTGGATGGGATCCAGCGCGCCATAGATCAGTTTCTGTTTGTACTGTATGTGGGATGGCCTTTCCATCTGTGGCGCCGACGAGTGCTGGTACAAGGGGGGATGGGTGGGGGCAGAAAAGGGGACGGGGAACTGCACGATGATTGCACGGAGGGCTCCCGAGAGCAGCCAGCCACAGGAGGCTTTAAAATGCAGGGATCGCGTGGCAGTGGGGCACCTTAACATGCAATGGACTGCAGCAAAACATGTCATAGAGCAAACCCACCATACTGAATTGTTCCTTTTCTTAACTCCAGAACCATGCAACTGGCTGCTGAGCATTAGTCCTCTTTATATTTGCCTACATGACCCATTCCAGTCTGTAAGTGATTATCCAGTCCTGTTTATTTATTGGCAATCTGAGACTTGTTTTGCCACTTTCCCCATTATAAAACTCAGACTCCAAGTCCCAGAATGCAAAGAAAAACACAGGACTGGATAGGCACCTACAGATTGGAATGGGTCCTGTTGCCAGCTTTTTCTCTTCAGCCTTCTTCAGTGTTTTCCCTTTAAGCTGCCTTCCTTCACACTCGCTTCTTCGTCACTCTGGTAAAATGGTTCCCCTCCAAGTCACACCCTTCCCTGTGACTTGTGTTGTCACTCTGCTTCTTGAGTCTTCCCCCTTGCTGACTCTTCCTTCCCCCACTCATTTGTATCCAGCCCCTGCTAGTTGAATTATTTATTTGTTTTCATATATAATAGAGTTGTATTTAACACACAAGTCCTAGCCAAATACGAAAGATGATAATTAGTCCACCGAATCCTCAACACCGCACAGAGTGACGTCAGAGGATGTGAAGTTGCAGTAAGGCAATGCCCGGCCCTTTTAGAACATGGGGTTGACCCTGAACCCTTAGGATGAATTAGCTTGATTGTCGGTAAAACACCTGTTCTCTTCTGCCGTACAGAAGTAATCTGCATACACAGTGTATGGTGAGCAGGACACACTGAGTTCCCACAGACCTACTAATGATAACAAACTGCTGCCCACTTTCCCCAACTAATGTCTCTTATTGACTATTAACCTCCAATTTCTTAAAAAATATGCCGAGACCGCAAGTGATATTCTGCATGTCCTCGCCTTTGGCTTATATCACAATATAAGGCACTTGCAGTGTTGGTTTTCCTTTCTAGATGCAGGACTGCAAGTACCAGAGTGCCCAGCAGCATGAATTTACCAACCAGGACTGGCCAAGCAGCATACACTTGACAAAGTACAACTTGGGATCTCTGTAAACTTTCCTGCTACTTTAAAGACCTAAACATAAACCCCAAACGTTACCGTGATAAGGTCACCTGATGGCAGTCATTCTTCAATGCAGCATTCACTTTGTTGGTAAGCATTGTTAGAAGAAATCTGCAGTTCAGTGCATCCAAAGTGTTATTTACACGTCACACAAGCAGGCTATTATTTTTATTCAGCTTTCGTATGTGGGTAAATATCGAGCAGCCAATTGTGGGCAGGGGGCAAATATCAAATGGCGCTGAAACCAAATATTAACAGGATGCCAAGTGTTTGCAGCCCATCATGGAGAAAGGCAAGGGGTCTGTTTTAGATGGCTCAATGGGTTACACACCAGTTGCTTTGATCTTCAGGTCGCAGGTTCGAATCCTGCAAAGCCAACTCAGGCTTTCATCCTTCAGAGGTCGATAAATGGATACCAATTTCGATTGGGTAATAGTGATTGGGTAAATATGTCCTATGCGAACAGGCTTTCATCCTTCAGAGGTCGATAAATGGATACCAATTTCGATTGGGTAATAGTGATTGGGTAAATATGTCCTATGTGAAGTGCTTTAGATTAAGGCGCTGCATATAAAACAAATTATTATTCTAAAATAGTAATGGGCTCCATGCCGTCCCATGTTGGGCTCAGTGTAAATAGTAATGGGCTCCATCCCTCTCCCTCTCCCATCTCTTAAGTATAAAACCTCCACTCAAGACACTCAACTCATACATAATAGAGCACAGCTATACCCCTCGATCAGTTTTAGCCTAGCTGCTCACATATGAACAATTCTCCATGAACACCTCAACACCCTGCTAAAACGCAGCTATACCCCACGAAAAATCAGCCTAGCTGCACACATAAGCGTCCTGCACGGGCCTCAAACAGCCAGAAACCAGTCCTGGAGAACAAACTCCAGACTGCACACATTTGACTGATCTGAATACCTCCCCACCTAATGTTAGGATGCAGCTACCATCAGCCTATCGCTTCAGCTGCACACATATTGGGTCCTCCCAGGCACCCTATGATACCCCACTCTCTCGACTGACCTGGCCAGCGGTCCCCGAGGGCGTTCAACCCATAAGCGCTTTGAGGTCATACTAATGATATATAGAGCGCTATATAAAGGCCAAATAACATAACATAACATGTTACCTTGACTTGTGCCATGGATTTAATAAAACTCAGAGGTTATCAGGAATGAGAAACAAGTAAGTATGTAATTATTGTAAAATTTAAAACAAAAGAAGGCGTTACATAAAGTGCTCTGAAAGTGCAATATGTGTTATGTTTTGTTGGCTGCATGAATATCTACCTTCACGCTGCCCTCGTGCACATGCAAGGCAGAGAGAGGGAGTCTGGCAAGAAAGGCCCGAGTGCACATCAGGAACAGCGCACAGAGCCTGCGTCAGCGACCCACCAGGGCAATGTACACCATATTTTAAAAAGAGCAGTATGCTATGCACACATTCTGACAGAGCAGTGGAAGCAGCTGCGTCTCCATCAGAGAGTGCCGATGGCGCGCCTACACTAATACTTGCAGCAGGGCTTTTGCAGCACCAGGAGTATTTGCATGGGTGCACCAGCCGTGCCTTTATAAGGGAGATGGGCACCCCACAGAGCATGCCGATGACGTGCTTGCATTAATAATTGCAGCCAATGCAGCGAATGGGCCAGAACAAGATGGAGCCACGCTCTAGCAAAAAACGTCTTCCCGGAGCACTGCTCTGTCCCCCAGAGACGGGGGCTAACACATGACTTCCAGATCCTGTGCCTCAACGAGCAGACGGAGCCACGCTCTAGCAACAAACGTCTTCCCGGAGCACTGCTCTGTCCCCCAGAGACAGGGGCTAACACATGACTCCCAGATCCTGTGCCCCAACGAGAAGACGGAGCCACGCTCTGGCAAAAAACGTCTTCCTGGAGCACCGCTGCGTTCCTCAGAGACAGGGGCTAACACATGACTCCCAGATCCTGTGCCCCAAAAAGCAGAAGGAGCCACGCTTTGGGAAAAAACGTCTTCCCGGAGCACTGCTGCGTCGCTCAGAGACATGGGCTAACACATGACTCCCAGATCCTGTGCCCCAACGAGCAGACGGACCCACGCTCTGGCAGAAAACGTCTTCCTGGAGCACCGCTGAGTTCCTCAGAGACAGGCGCTAACACATGACTCCCAGATCCTGTGCCACAATGAGCAGACGGAGCCACGCTCTGGCAAAAAACGTCTTCCTGGAGCACCGCTGCGTCCCTCAGAGACAGGGGCTAACACATGACTCCCAGATCCTGTGCCCCAAAAAGCAGAAGGAGCCACGCTTTGGGAAAAAACGTCTTCCCGGAGCACTGCTGCGTCGCTCAGTGACAGGGGCTAACACATGACTCCCAGATCCTGTGCCACAACGAGCAGACGGAGCCAGGCTTTGGCAAAAAACGTCTTCCCGGAGCACTGCTGCATCCCTCAGAGACATGGGCTAACACATGACTCCCAGATCCTGTGCCCCAACGAGCAGACGGACCCACGCTCTGGCAGAAAACGTCTTCCTGGAGCACCGCTGCATCCCTCAGAGACAGGGGCTAACACATGACTCCCAGATCCTGTGCCACAACGAGCAGACGGAGCCACGCTTTGGGAAAAAACGTCTTCCCGGAGCACTGCTGCGTCCCTCAGAGAAAGGGGCTAACACATGACTCCCAGATCCTGTGCCACAACGAGCAGACGGAGCCACGCTTTGGCAAAAAACGTCTTCCCGGAGCACTGCTTCATCCCTCAGAGACATGGGCTACCACATGACTCCCAGATCCTGTGCCCCAACGAGCAGACGGACCCACGCTCTGGCAAAAATCGTCTTCCTGGAGCACCGCTGCGTCCCTCAGAGACAGGGGCTAACACATGACTCCCAGATCCTGTGCCCCAAAAAGCAGACGGAGCCACGCTTTGGGAAAAAACGTCTTCCCGGAGCACACTGCTGCGTACCTCAGAGACAGGGGCTAACACATGACTCCCAGATCCTGTGCTCCAACGAGCAGATGGAGCCACGCTTTGGCAAAAAATGTCTTCCCGGAGCACTGCTGCGTCTCTCAGAGACAGGGGCTAACACATGACTCCCAGATCCTGTGCCCCAACGAGCAAACAGACCCACGCTCTGGCAAAAAACGTCTTCCTGGAGCACCGCTGCGTCCCTCAGAGACAGGGGCTAATACATGACTCCCAGATCCTGTCCCCCAAAAAACAGACGGAGCCACGCTTTGGGAAAAAAACGTCTTCCCGGAGCACTGCTGCGTCCCTCAGAGACAGGGGCTAACACATGACTCCCAGATCCTGTGCCCCAACGAGCAGACTGAGCCACGCTTTGGCAAAAAACGTCTTCCCGGAGCACTGCTGCGTCCCTCAGAGACAGGGGCTAACACATGACTTCCAGATCCTGTGCCTCAACGAGCAGACGGAGCCACGCTTTGGCAAAAAACATCTTCCCGGAGCTCTGCTCTGTCCCCCAGAGACATGGGCTAGCACATGACTCCCAGATCCTGTGCCCCAACGAGCAGACATAGCCACGCTTTGGCAAAAAACGTCTTCCCGGAGCACTGCTGCATCCCTCAGAGACATGGGCTAACACATGACTCCCAGATCCTGTGCCCCAACGAGCAAACGGACCCACGCTCTGGCAAAAAACATCTTCCTGGAGCACCGCTGCGTCCCTCAGAGACAGGGGCTAATACATGACTCCCAGATCCTGTGCCCTAAAAAACAGACGGAGCCACGCTTTGGGAAAAAAACGTCTTCCCGGAGCACTGCTGTGTCCCTCAGAGACATGGGATAACACATGACTCCCAGATCCTGTGCCCCAACGAGCAGACGGAGCCACGCTTTGGCAAAAAACATCTTCCCGGAGCACTGCTGCGTACCTCAGAGACAGGGGCTAACACATGACTCCCAGATCCTGTGCCCCAACGAGCAGACAGAGCCACGCTTTGGCAAAAAACGTCTTCCCAGAGCACTGCTGCGTCCCTCAGAGACAGGGGCTAACACATGACTCCCAGAACCTGTCCCCCAACGAGCAGACGGAGCCACACTTTGGCAAACAACTTCTTCCCGGAGCACTGCTGCGTCCCTCAGAGACAGGGGCTAGCACATCACTTCCTGATCCTGTGCCTCAACGAGAAGACAATGCCATGCTGTGGCATAAAACGTCTTCCTGGTGCACCGCTGCGTCCCTCAGAGACAGGGGCTAGCACATGACTTCCAGATCCTGTGCCTCAATGCGCAGACGGAGCCACGCTCTGGCAAAAAACATCTTCCCGGAGCACTGCTCTGTCCCCCAGAGACATGGGCTAGCACATGAGTCCCAAGCTTGCCCAGAAACCTAGCAACCAACTCTGAAGCTTCATTATCGCACTGGCCACTGCACACAGAAAGTGCCAGCTTCACAAACAGTTTTCCAGCTGTTCAAACTGATATATATGTCCTGCAATTTACAGACATCTCTTTGTAAGGGGGAATATTGCGACTAATCAAAACAGTAGAGTCCATTATTCAGATTAAAAGCTTTTTTTTACTGAATGACACATGTTTAACATTTAAAATTGTGCACATGATGTTCCCATAATGCTCTTTGTTTTTATGCAAATCGCCAGGATTGGGTTCTATGAAGAGTTATTGGGCCTCATGCCAAGTTTGCCGGTCCAGAAATAAGGGTACTGGTAAGCTCACCGGCACCATTGTTTCCAGAATGGCAAACTGCAAATTTCCCTGCCGGAGCCACTGTGCCCGACAGGTCTGACCGTGCCAGGGACAGTGGTCACGGTAAGCAAAGCCGTCACGGAAACACCGCCACCTTTAACAATGGTGCCGGTGCTTCTGTGTCCCCATTCACATGGGAATGGGGATTTACAAATTTACGGTGCCTGACTTCCCGGCCACCAGACTCGTAGTGAGCCAGTGGCACTGTGAAGACAGGCGCCGTTACATTTTTACGGGTCTGGCCGCAACCCGCCGATAGCACCGGCAGGGTTACTGCTGTGCGTGTAATGAGGTCCACTATTTTGTACAACCTGTGCCACGCCTCTTGGGCCAGCCCACTCCTTTCCACTTCCCCACCCCTCCAAAGAGGTGACAGTTCCCCCAGTAAATTCTTTCCATTTCCAGCAGCACTGCTTGCAGCGAGGCATTTGCAGCACCATGAGTGTTTGCATGGGCTCATCAGCCGTGCATTTAGAAGGCATACGGGTCCCTCACAGAGCGTGCCAATGGCGTGCCTACACTAACAGGGCTCATTAGCATAGGACTCACTTCCTCAGATTATTATAAATGGCTGAGCTGTAAGAGGTTGGAGGGATTTGATAGGATTGAATGAAGCCACTCATCTCCAGCACTACCCGTATGCACTCATGCACATGGGAGGTTTCTTTTGAAGGGGAAGAAGACTTAGAATCTTTGGGAAAGCCGGATCCACCTTCTGAGGGACAGAGGAGAGAAAGTATGCCGCTTGCTCTACCTGACAGGGCTGGAATCATAGCAGGTGGACTTCACTGATTGGAGGAAAAATGATTTGTTATCATAAGAATTTCAATCAAAGTTTTAGAACTCTGGAACAACTACCCTAAGAACTGAGATTGAAACAAAACCATGTGAAGTTCAACAAGACCGTCAAAATGGGACTCTTTTGAGAGACATTCCCTTTCTAGTACCCTTGCCCCCTCCAGTTGCCTATCAGTTGTTTGACCTCTTAACCATTTTGTCCTGACACCTCAGTGTCTTTAAGCCCTTCCTGCCCCCCTCTGAAAGTCGATCAGTGGATTTATCTCTTCCACCATGTCTAACTGATCCTCAGTGCCTTTATCCCCTTCCCGCCCCCCTCTAAAAGTCGATCAGTGGATTGATCTCTTCCACCATGTCTAACTGATCCTCAGTGTCTTTATGCCCTTCCCGCCCCCCTCTGAAAGTCGATCAGTGGATTGATCTCTTCCACCATGTCTAACTGATCCTCAGTGTCGTTATGCCCTTCCCGCCCCCCTCTGAAAGTCGATCAGTGGATTGATCTCTTTCACCATGTCTAACTGACCCTCAGTGTATTTATACCCTTCCAGCCCCCCTCTGAAAGTTGATCAGTGGATTGATGTCTTCCACCATGTCCAACTGAAAGTCGATCAGTGGATTGATCTCTTCCACCATGTCTAACTGATCCTCAGTGTCTTTATGCCCTTCCCACCCCCCTCTGAAAGTCGATCAGTGGATTGATCTCTTCCACCATGTCTAACTGATCCTCAGTGTCTTTATGCCCTTCCCGCCCCCCTCTGAAAGTCGATCAGTGGATTGATCTCTTTCACCATGTCTAACTGATCCTCAGTGTCGTTATGCCCTTCCTGCCCCCCTCTGAAAGTCGATCAGTGGATTGATCTCTTTCACCATGTCTAACTGACCCTCAGTGTATTTATGCCTTTCCAGCCCCCCTCTGAAAGTCGATCTGTGGATTGATCTCTTTCACCATGTCTAACTGAAAGTCGATCAGTGGATTGATCTCTTCCACCATGTCTAACTGATCCTCAGTGTCTTTATGGCCTTCCCGCCCCCTCTGAAAGTCGATCAGTGGATTGATCTCATCCACCATGTCTAACTGATCCTCAGTGTCGTTATGCCCTTCCTGCCCCCCTCTGAAAGTCGATCAGTGGATTGATCTCTTCCACCATGTCTAACTGATCCTCAGTGTCTTTATGGCCTTCCCGCCCCTCTGAAAGTCGATCAGTGGATTGATCTCATCCACCATGTCTAACTGATCCTCAGTGTATTTATGCCCTTCCCGCCCCCCTCTGAAAGTCGATCAGTGGATTGATCTCTTTCACCATGTCTAACTGAAAGTCGATCAGTGGATTGATCTCTTCCACCATGTCTAACTGATCCTCAGTGTCTTTATGCCCTTCCCGCCCCCCTCTGAAAGTCGATCAGTGGATTGATCTCTTCCACCATGTGTAACGGATCCTCAGTGTCGTTATGCCCTTCCTGCCCCCTCTGAAAGTCGATCAGTGGATTGATCTCTTTCACCATGTCTAACTGACCCTCAGTGTATTTATGCCTTTCCAGCCCCCCTCTGAAAGTCGATCAGTGGATTGATCTCTTCCACCATGTCTAACTGAAAGTCGATCAGTGGATTGATCTCTTCCACCATGTCTAACTGATCCTCAGTGTCTTTATGGCCTTCCCGCCCCCCCCTGAAAGTCGATCAGTGGATTGATCTCATCCACCATGTCTAACTGATCCTCAGTGTCTTTATTCCCTTCCCGCCCCCCTCTGAAAGTCGATCAGTGGATTGATCTCTTCCACCATGTCTAACTGATCCTCAGTGTCTTTATGCCCTTCCCGCCCCCCTCTGAAAGTCGATCAGTGGATTGATCTCTTTCACCATGTCTAACTGACTCTCAGTGTATTTATGCCCTTCCAGCCCCCCTCTGGAAGTCGATCAGTGGGTTGATCTCTTCCACCATGTCTAACTGAAAGTCGATCAGTGGATTGATATCTTCCACCATGTCTAACTGATCCTCAGTGTCTTTATGCCCTTCCCGCCCCCCTCTGAAAGTCAATCAGTGGATTGATCTCTTCCACCATGTCTAACTGAAAGTCGATCAGTGGATTGAGCTCTTCCACCATGTCTAGCTGATCCTCAGTGTCTTTATGCCCTTCCCGCCGCCCTCTGAAAGTCGATCAGTGGATTGATCTCTTTCACCATGTCTAACTGATCCTCAGTGTCTTTATGCCCTTCCCACCCCCCTCTGAAAGTTGATCAGTGGATTGATCTCTTCCACCATGTCTAACTGATCCTCAGTGTCTTTATGCCCTTCCCGCCCCCCTCTGAAAGTCGATCAGTGGATTGATCTCTTTCACCATGTCTAACTGATCCTCAGTGTCGTTATGCCCTTCCTGCCCCCCTCTGAAAGTCGATCAGTGGATTGATCTCTTTCACCATGTCTAACTGACCCTCAGTGTATTTATGCCTTTCCAGCCCCCCTCTGAAAGTCGATCTGTGGATTGATCTCTTCCACCATGTCTAACTGAAAGTCGATCAGTGGATTGATCTCATCCACCATGTCTAACTTATCCTCAGTGTCTTTATGCCCTTCCCGCCCCCCTCTGAAAGTCGATCAGTGGATTGAGCTCTTCCACCATGTCTAGCTGATCCTCAGTGTATTTATGCCCTTCCCGCCCCCCCTCTGAAAGTCGATCAGTGGATTGATCTCTTTCACCATGTCTAACTGATATCTCAGTGTCTTACTATTATTATTGTTAGGGTATCTTTTGAGTGCAGACCTAGCTTTGGGAATCAATGGAGTGCTTTACAAACATAGGGGGAACAACAGAGAAACAAGGGAGCACAGAGCTATCAACAGGGGAGAAAACAGTGGGGAGCATATCCACCCATTCTTAGAGAGGATGGTGAGTGGCAGGTATGTGCACCCAGGTGTTATGGAGGAGCCATTCCTTGAAGTGAACCGTAGAAGTGAGGAGGCAAGTCTGATGTTGATAGGAGGGAGGTTCCAGAGTCTTGAGGCATAGACAGAGAAGGTGTGTCTTCTGAGACTTTCCTTACTGTACCTGCAGAGTTCATGTCTGCACACGTCCTTACTTGTGGTGGGCTGTGGGTTTCCAGGGATGCTGCATTTCTCAGTGAGGAAGCTTGGGGGCTTCATAGTGACAGTGTTGCAGATGGTGCAGGAGGATTTGAAGATGATATAGGCTGGCAGCGGGAGCCAGTGTAGTTCGAAGAGAGTCAGGGTGAGGTGGTCGAATATACAGAGTCCTTTTGTGAGTCGTGCTGCATCTCAGGGGTGCTAGAGTAGCCCCTGAAGGCCTTGCAAAAGGATATTTCCACCATCCCGGTGTGAGAGGACTAAGGCTTGGACAGCAGATCTGAAGTTATTTTCTGGTATGAGGGGCTTACATTTCAGCAGAGCAAGATGCTACCAAGCCATTTGTGTCTTCCTTGCTATGTGCTGTTTTAAGGAGAGGTGTCTGTTGATGTTCAACCCACGGGACACAGCACAGATGGCCAGATGGGGTGTGAACCGCTCGAGGTTAGCAGAGAGCAGGTCTGGATGTCAAGGTGTTCGGTGTCTGTATGTGCTCTTGAATATAGTTGACATGGCTAGGATATTGTGGATGTATTCCTAACATAATGCTTTTAACAAAGCCCATAGAAAATGTTGTTTATTATTTTCTATCCCTGCTGTTATTCCCACCCTCTTTTTCCCCCTTGCTCACTCCTTTTATTTCCTTGTGCCCAGAAGCATCAATGTATTACAAAACACCAAATAATCAAATTAATACAAATTCTTGTACATAACGTGATGGCTGCCTGATTTCTTTTACTTATTTGGCCAAGTATAAATAGGATTCATGTTATGTTAATGGGCATTTGTATAAAGCCTTTCACCACTGGTATGGTCTCAACGTGTCTTTGTGGTGGAAAGTCTTCAGAAGAATGCACAGGGCTTGCCTCGCCTCAACCTACGGGCGGGTAGCTCGCCAAGGGTATTTGTGACGGGAGGTAACATTCTGGTGCCTACAACAAAGCTCGCAGTGGCATTGAGTGTGCACATCAGAAGTGACGAGCTAGATTTTAGGTGATAGTAGTGAAATGAGTTGCATGGCCTATTCACTTCCGGATTGGCATCATGTCCATTGACATAGATAGGACAAGAGTGGAACTTCCCCACTATCCAAAGCAGGAGACATCTGGTTACCCAATGGTTTGACAGATTTGTGGGGAAAGAGATCAGTGCTCTTGCGGCAAGGCCCTCTCAAATGAGCCATTACGCAGTTTGAAGCTATAACATCTCCCAAATAGATATCCATTGGCATGGTACTGAAGTAATACTATTGAAGTTTACAAACAGAGCAGAAATATAGTAATACAGAAACATGGGGTACCAAGAGATTTCTGTGTGTGTGTGTGTGAGAGAGAGAGGTTGGTATTAAAACAAACATGCATATTTCTGGTGGTAGGCAGAATTGGATGCTGTTTGACAAAGTTTATTGTTAAACAATGAGAAACTCATACAATAAACACTTGTGTAACTAAGAGCGTGTACTTCTTAATTTCACCCAATGATGCAGCTTGGTACATTCCCTACATTTGGAACCTAACACTGTATTTGGCCTCCACTTCCTTCATTCATGGAAACATGGATTTCTGGTGTGTCACGGTTTATTATGCGGTCACTCTCAACCCAGGAAGTGCCTTTCCCCCCAAGCAAGGTGACACACAATAAAGCGTTTTTATGTCAGATTCAGTTTGGTGAGGCCTCCAACCCTTCTCGCACCCAACACCCACAAATACCCTGTGTCACCAATGGACTAGGAACCGGGCCGGTGTGTAGTAAGAATATATATATATATATATATATATATATATATATATATATATATATATATATATATGTATTCAGTAAAAAACCTTGCTAAAGGGACGTTGTGGTCAAGTTGTGCTACTAAAAACCTATGAAATTCAGTGAAAAACTTTGTTAAAGGGACGTTATGGTTCAAAGTAAAACCGAAAACCCCCTGAAATTCGGCAGTTATGGTAAGATAAGCAACCATAACTCGCGCCACCGTGCACTGCTAACACTAACACCCAGGACATCAAAGGTGAATTCACAAATGTCATTGATGACATCACTGATGACATCACATGTCTGGCTCTCCCTTTCTTCCCTTTACTGACATATCTAGGCCACATAGTTTTCTTCAGTAACAGTCAGGAAGTAAAAATTGAAAAGGTACTATATTTGTAGACTTAGGGTCAAGTTACATCATATGAAACATATACATAGCGGAAGACACAGGCTTGAAAGAGAGCAATCCTTTCTGTGCATGAACTTATCATTAGGGTTATCAGCACTTTCTCATAGTTTTATTTGCATTACTCTACCTTCCCTGTATATGCTCATATTTGTATACATTATACTCACTCTCCTTTCCTTTGGGTGCAGTCACATCATGTGATACACATACATATGGTAAGTAGCAGCTTTGAAACAGAGCAATAGTTTGTCTGCATAAAGACAATCAGTTAGGTTATGAACTCTTTCTGCTACTACTTCTGCTTTTTTGTTTACTTCACTGTCCCTGTATATACTCATATTTGTATGTGTTGTTGTCTCTTTGTGTTTTGTCTGTAATAATTATGTATTAAGTGGGTTTTATGCTCTACTTATTACATGTTTCACAGTACGCAAAACTCTAATAAGAAAGCAGTTATCATTTCACTATTCAACATGGCAAGATTATGAATATGGCACCTTCATCATGTATGCTGCACACACTGCCTATGTTTCTGCATGAGTAGCTTAGTATACTGGATAGAACTTCATAATAGAATGCTATTGCTTAATGCACTAATTAGTCATGATATTTATCCCAATGATCCTTGACAGTTTTTAGTCAGCATTATAAGAATCCCTTGTACAGAGTTTTCATGAAAAGTAAATGCACATGTGATGTCATCAGTGATGTCATCAATGACATTTGTGATGTTATCTTTGATGTCCTGGGTGTTAGTGTTAGCAGTGCACGGTGGCGCGAGTTATGGTTGCTTATCTTACCATAACTGCCGAATTTCAGGGGTTTTTCGGTTTTACTTTGAACCATAACGTCCCTTTAACAAAGTTTTTTCACTGAATTTCGTAGGTTTTTAGTAGCACAACTTAACCATAACGTCCCATTAACAAAGTTTTTTTACTGAATTTCATAGGTTTTTAGTAGCAAAACTTTACCATGACGTCCCTTTAAGAAAGTCTTTTTACTGAATTTCATAGGTTTTTAGCAGCACAACTTAACCATAATATCCCTGACTTTAAATACATGTAACATAGAACATACTGAACCCCTAGCTAGTGATTTCGATGTCCGCGGACAACCGTCATGTCCGTGGACATATCGAAAATCTGAGCGTGGTGAATGTAAATTTAAATAGTGTGCCCCATTTCCCCTTTGAGGTTGGCTCTGAAAAGAGACGTTTTTTTGTTTTTTTTTGCTTTTTTTGCAGATGCTTGACAGACACCTGTTATTTTGTATTTTTTTTCTTTTTTTCTTACTTTACTCCTAAAATCTTCACATAACCTTCTCCAACTCAACCCTTACATTCCAAAACAGCATGGCATTTCCCATAAAAGATAAGGAAATGCCATCTTCTTTAAAATAAACAGTATTACTGGAATCAATATTCTCATTATTACAGAAGAACATACCAGCTCTAAGCATGAAGGCACACATGCCTCGGTTGATTACACAGCTAGCGTTGTTTTGCTGAGGACAAAAAACTGAACTATTGTCCCATATTGCCCTAGGTAGTAATCCAGAAAAAAATACTTTGGCATTTGGAAGGATGTTCATTACTGCTTGAACCAAGTGTTCCAAATGTGCCAACAAAGTAGGGGCACTGACATAGCCCAAACGGAAAGCACCATAGTGCAAAACTACCACATGGGGATTGTTGATCCTGCCCATATCTTCACAAACTTGTACAATTCCCTGTAAATTGCAATCAGGCACAGTGCTCAACACGACCTCCACTCCTTTATCATCAAAATTCTTTGCAACATGCCTGCATTGAGCATACTGTTGTAAACCATGCACAAACATATCTCCGAGCACCAACACCCTGACTTTCTCCACTTGTGCCATCTTCACTACACACAGTCTCTTTCAACACAAATCCACAACCTCAACATCTGATTGGCTGATCCCTACAGTCTTCTTTCCTGCTGGATTTGCTGGAAAACCCCGGATGTAGCACGCCCTGTCCACGGACAGCCGCGGTGTCCACGGACCGCGTAACTCTTGGACAGCCCTTCTACCATTTCCACTTCACTCTCTGTGCCATTCCCTCATTGCATACAGCTAAGCAGTCACACAATACGGAGAATGTCCTGAGAATACCCCCATTTTGTTTATTTTCGAACATTTCAGGAAACCGCGAGTGTTCTTCTGGCTCACTCTTTTTTCTTTTGCTGACATATCTAGGCCACATGGTTTTCTTCAGTAACAGTCAGAAACTAAAAATTGTATTTTATTTGTAGATGTATCCTACAAGTAGGTTCTTATAGTAATTCCCTTAGAGTCCAGTCACATCATATGAAACATATACATAGGGGAAGACACAAGCTTTAAAGACAGCATTATTTTCAAGCAAATAAATGATGATTTCTCTGTTTCAAAGCTGCTATTTACCCTATGTATATGTATATTGGTATGTGTTCTTGTCTCTTTGTGTTTTCCCTATAGTAATGCAATTATGTAATACATGGGTTTTATTAGCTACTTATTACATATTTCACAGTACACAAAAATCTATTAAGAAAACAATTATCATTTCATTATTCAACATATTAACATTACGAATATTATACCTTCATCTTGTACGCTGCACACAATGTTATGTTTCTGCATTAGTAGCTTAGTATACTATATAGAACCCCATAGTAGAATGCTATTTATATCAATGCATCATTCAAAGCACTAATTAGGGTATGATATTTATTGCAATGGTCCTTGACATTTTTTTCGCAACATTGTAATAAGAATCCCTTGTACACATATTTCATGAAAAGTACATACACATGTGATGTCATCAGTGATGTCATCAATGACATTTGTGATGTCATCCTTGATGTTGTGGGTGTTAGTCTTAGCAGTGCACGGTGGTGGCGCGAGTTATGGTTGCTTAGCTTACCATAACTGGCGAATTTCAGGGGTTTTTCGGTTTTACTTGGAACCATAACGTCCCTTTAACAAAGTTTTTTTATTAGCACGCAATCAATATACAAAGATGGAGTGTAAAAAGCAATTTCTCAGAGATGGCTGTACACAGAATGTTGCAAACTAAGAATTTATGGTTGTTTACAGTGAAGGTCAGCTGCTTCCATTTTTTGCTCGCGTGCCGGAGAGGCCCACGACTCGCACTATAAGGTTCTATTGTTTTTTGACCTTGACAGAGAGGGATCGTGCTAAAAGACTTCTTTTGAAGGAGTGTTGCAAAAACATAAGACACGATAAGGATGAAATTTCTGAAACGAAATCACTTTTATATATTATATCACTATGAGAAAGATCGTTGGCACAGACAGAGTCGTATTTTGGGACTGCACGACGCTTAGACAATGGAAAATGCCAATATAATGTAAGTAACCCTTTAGATTATTTTATACCGGAATATAATCACAATAGCGTGGCGTTAAAGCCCGGTTAAGTGTACTTGTTCGTTCAATGTGGCATGGTGTTTTCTACCGCGCACTATCATCGCCGAATTGGTCCCCTGTCGCTTAGAGGGCTCTGAAAAAGGCAGAGGACAGAGGGTGGGTTAATGGGAATAAGGTAACATACTCCGTTGCACTATCCCTGCTAGCAAATAGTTTCACGCCCTAATAAATAAAATTAATATTTTTAATGAAGATCGGCTGGTGAGACTAATTTATGTTTTTTAAAACAGGTACGTCCTTCTGTATTGTCAATGCCACGATTTTCAGACCCCAGCCGATGGATTTTTTAACTGCCAGGTGCAGCTACTTCTAAACAACTTCATGACCCTCACCATTTTATGGGACAATCGCCAAGGACCAATATGCCCTTACGCGGTACTTGCGGCTAGAAGCAACATACCGACCATTATGGTGGTCTAATGCGTCGTTGTTGGAACAGCCTTCCGATTATCAGTGCGACCATAGTGCTTCTTTTATCATAAACCAACACCCTGTGTACCGCAAAGGAACAGCGCGTGATTCAAGATGAACTTTTGCAGATCGACAGCAAAGACAAATGCAAATCGCTGAATATTCTCTAAACATTTGATGCCAAATAAAAGTACTTTACGAAATGTACAATCTTGCTGTCTGCTTTTAAATCACAGTTTCATATTCCGAATTGTGGCGCACTGTGTTGTGAGATGATCTGTGTTGTTTTCTGGGTTCTGTGTACAGTCGCGTAGGACTGGAGACGTCTGGGCCTTAAGCGGTACTAGCGGCTAGAAGCAAGATACCAACCATTATGGTGGTCTAATGCGTCGTTGTTGGAACAGCCTTCCGATTATCAGTGCGACCATAGTGCTTCTTTTATCATAAACCAACACCCTGTGTACGGCAAAGGAAAAGCGCGTGACTCAAGATGAACTTTTGCGGATTGACAGCAAAGACAAACGCAAATCGCTGAATATTCTCTAAACATTTGATGTCAAATAAAAGTACTTTACGAAATGTACAATCTTGCTGTTTGCTTTTAAATCACAGTTTCATATTCCGAATTGTTGCGCGCTGTGTTGTGAGATGATCTGTGTTGTTTTCCGGGTTCTGTGTAAAGTCGCTTAGGACTGGAGACGACTGGGCGCGTTTGGCTACGCACCCTGTACCGTCACGGAGAGAGACAGGGAATATGAATGCTTTGATAATGTCAGGCTTAGGGGCGGGAGATATGATTTAGTGTCGCAAAAGCATGTCAGCCAGATTGATGGGGCAAGTGATAGGATTATCACATAATGTCGGCGCACATCAGCCTGATTTATCGTTTGTTTAGTGGACAAAAAGTTGGGTAAGGCCCACAGGAAATTGTAATGTCAACGGACATAAGGAGGGTTCTTAGAACACTTTCAACCTGACAACGAACAATACGAACAGCGTTCTCAGAACACCCCCATTTTGTTTAATTACAAACATTACCTCCCCGTCCACTCTTCCTCACCCCAGTACTTACTTCATGAGGCCCCTGCCTCCGACACAGGACCTTCTTCTATTTCTTTAAATTCCTATAACACCTCCCCCACATCCACATCACTCAGTTTCATATTACCAAGCTGGAGAATGGGACCTTCCCCGCAGGGAGGGTGAGGAGGGTCGTCAGCACTGTGACGAGGAAGAGTAGGACTAGGAGTAATGAAGATTACCAGTAAGTAATCAGAGCATTTCAGGACACCACGAGTGTTCTTAGAACACATTCAACTTGCCAGAGTACAATACAGACAGCGTCCTCAGGACACCCCCATTTTGTTTATGGACGAACATTTAAGGACACCGCGAGTGTTCTTAGCTCAATTTTAGCTTGCTTGCGAACAAAACGGACACATACTCCGTCCCCAGAACACCCCACCATTTAGTTTATATAGAACATTTCAGAACAGCCGTGTTGTCCGCAGACAAATCGAACACAACAAAAGTGTCTAGCATATAAAAAAAACAAACATTGAACCTATCTCATACTCCGCCACCCTCCCCAAACACTCTTACACACCAACACACTCCACTAAATACAATTTTTAATCCAAGTTTCACCACGCTGTCCGCGGTCGTCCACGAATGCAAGATGGCGGGTGCCACAGAAAATCTGACGCTCTTCACGCACCACGCCGTCCAATCAGCAAACACGTTGCATGTCCGCAGACATCACGCAAGCCGCTCGGCCAATCAGGGCACTGTCCGCGGAGCGAACCGGGAAGTCCGTCCGCGGAGCGAACGGAGATGTCACTAATTGTTTTGCCTTACATTTTGGTAATTTTAAAAAAAAAATACTGGACGGCTTTACACCAAATTTGCAAAAGCACGCTTTCGGGAGCAAGCCCCCGCTCCTGCCGCAAATTTGGTGTAAATCCGTCCAGCGGTTTGGGCTGTAGACGTGCGCAAAGTTTTAACCCATTATGTCTATGGGAAAAAACAAAAGTTTTGGGACCCCCCTATAACTTTGCCCCCCATGGACCAAACCTCTCCAAACTCTGCAAAAACATTCAGAGTGGGCCATATACTTTTTTTGCAATGTTTGGTGAGGATTCATCCAGAGGGAGCAAAGTTATAAGCCACCCAAAAAATGCTCTTCCTATGGAAACACCAACTTAACCATATCTACATGGACGGTACCACTCCATGTAATATATATATATATATATATATATATTTATTTTTATTTTTATTTTCTTTTTTAATTTAATCAAGGTTTGACAAATAGGGTAACATCAGCCATCAGTGCTGGGGCAACACCCAATATCACAACTATAAGTCTATTATTTACCAACACAGATGACATTTTGAAACATGCAATCACAACTTACAACAGATTTCATTTCAATTTAAACAATGGAAACCATTTACAATACAATACAGGTTCTACAGGAATTACTTAATTTGAAACATTTTAGTTTTCCTAGCAACCCACATGGTCTAGGTCTCAATGTAAAATCACCCCTTTCATTGAAAGGCAAGGTGCAGGGAGTGAGAGCAAAATGGAAACATAATTTTGCTGCTGATTTAAAAATTCGCTGTTTGGGAAAGGAATTCAATGGGAAAAATCGTTTTGGACTTGTTACTAGAAATGCAAGATTAGGGAAAGGAATTCAATGGGAAAAATTGCTTCGGGCTTGTTACTGGAAATGCAATATGAGGGAAAGGAATACAATTGGAACAATCATTTTGCAACTTTTATCTAAAAGGCAAGGTTGGGAAAAAGGAAATCAAATGAAAATCGTTTTTCAACACACATGAAAATAAAAGGCAGGGCTTGATAGTTTGAGGCCAGAGAAAAATGAAAACAAAAGAATAATTTTGTTTTGTAACACACATGCAGATGAGATACAATAATTTGTAATTCTGTTTTATAATGAATGGGGAATTAAATTTCAAACCCTCCACACTGACTTGAAAGGTGGTGTTTTATGTATCACTTCTTCTTGGGATTATGGAACCTCCCTTTTCTATCTGGAAGTCAAGGGTTTCAGAAACAGTCAAGCAAGTCTTTATGGGCTATATCGGCTCTAACACACTGGGCATGAGCTTATGTTAGTTTTGAATTCTAACAACACTCATCCCGTGACTTTCTATATGGGAATTCATTTATTTACTTTAATAAAATGTGCTAAGGATCTACACAGCTTCTCCCTTCCCCGCACTTTAATGGAAAGGATTAAGGCTGACTGCTCCCAACACAATGCAATTTCAACAGAGGGGTGATTTTCTATGGGGAAATAAGTTTGAGTGAGATTTAATAAATTGTGCGAATGGCCTATCCAGCTTCACCCCAACCCCCGACCCACTAATGGAAAGGGATAAAGGCAGGTGGATCCCCACACAATGGATGGCTTTGGGATATCTACTTACATGGGAGGCTTTGGTCAGGGAAAACAGCAGGGCTCCTCTGAGGACAGCACAGGTCTAGTTAAAGGCTTTCAGTCAATGATTTCCTTCTGCTCCTCTGGTTTGGATCACAGCTAACTTCTCTATTTCCCAGTCACTGTCTCCAATGCAAGGATTGAGGCCTCTCTGCTAGTTGTTCCTCGCAAGACTCCAGCAGCAGCTCTCTCCTGGAATAATTTACAAAACGACCAGTTCTGATGCAATCCGGCCCTCTTATAGGGCAAGAGCCACTGCAACCTGGTCATAATTCCTGCGGTCAGGATTGGCCAGCTTGCTCTCTTCACCTCCCCCACCACACCCCCTTCCTGCTGATAGGACCAGGAGCTGACAGATATGTATGATGGAGGCTGAGGGAGGAGAATAGATACATAATTTCAAATTGACTAAGATTTATGCATCTTTTGTTCTGCAAAATTTCATACAGTAATAATGCCCTAGGTCTTTCCCATAACCCCATGATGATGTGTATATATATATATATATATATATGAGTACTATATTTTATGGCGAATCAGACCATACTAATTTTACTTCGGCACAACCTCCCTGAGCGGAGCTACCATTTTTTGCGGTTTTCTGCTGCACTGAAATAGCTCAATTTGGGACCATTTCCAATTTTAAGCTTATTTTCATGATCTACTTCCTGTGACAACTTTCCCAAATTTGCAGGTGTATGAAAATGGCAACAATCCTACTTTTTCACTTAAATTATGCGCATCACGAAAAATGTCATTTTTACAGTGTACCAATGGCCTTTTTCTCCTGTTTAATTTGAACCCAGGTTGGGCTCTATAGGACACACACTGCTCCTTTTATTAAGAAGAAACCATATTTAATGTTTAATCAATGGCAGAACGTAACCTGTCTTAATAAGTTCAATTTCTTCTTAAGACATGTGACCAGCCATCTCCTTGATCTGTGTTTATCTTAACTTGTCCTTCTGCTGGGCTTCAAAGCCTTTCTCAGTGGTTAATGTACAGTTTTTGAGAAGCTTGACCTCAAGGTTACTTCTGCAGGACATGTTATCAGCAACTCATTGACAATCAGACATTCTTCTTGGTGGGGCCAGCCCCAACAGGTCTGAGTTTCAGATTTCAAAGGGTCTTTGTTCATAACTAAATGCACTTTTTATGGGGATCCTGACCTTAAAGGTTGTGTCTGTTGGTTGTGATACCATGGACCAAACCATCAAATTCAAGGGCTGAAAGAGAGAATTCACTTGCTCGCTTCATTGTTTTTCATTTATTTAATTTCATTCATTAATATCTGACTCTGAGCTACTGTGGTTCTCTCTGCCACTTCAATTTATGGTTACATCTTTACTGGAATCCCTGAGAGGAACATTTAGAGCAGTGTTGTTCAACCTTTGGCTCTCCAGATGTTTTGGAATGCCACTCCCATATGCCTGATCCAGCATAGCAAAATTTGAGGCATCATTAGAGGCATAGTTACAAAAACATTTGGTGACCCACCGGCTGTAGAATCCTGCTTTAGATGGACATGGAAAATACCCCCCTAAACGTGTTGAATCACTGTACAGAGAGCCATTGGGCGGATGTTTCAATCAAGCAAGCAATTAACCAATCATTGCCCTTCAAGAAGACAGACGTCTGGCATAGGAGACAGAAAGGGCCCATTTTGTGCCTCCCGCTTTAACTATGGTCACAGGACTTAAGGGGCCTGATTTAAACCATATTTTCAATGGGACCGTCCCATGTTAAAACATTTTTGTAAATCTGGCCCAAAGACTTCATCTGGCCTCAAGGAGCTAATGCTGTCAGCTACTGGTAGTGGAGTCACTTCGCTGAAAATGTTGGGGGGACATGACATCTAAAGGAAAGGGGCCCCTGCCAAATGAGGGGGGACACATGGGTACCACGAAAGTTGGGTGTGGGACAAACACCCTTGCCCCGCAAAACATTACACCCATGGCTACTGGTATCCCATAGAAATACCCTCAGCCTTCTCGATAAGGATTGGTCCCTGTTGTTGCCTGAAAGGTGCTGTGTGCTGATCATGACTTCCAAGAGGGTAGCAGTCTGCAAGGGCCTCCATTATTACCCTTGTGATAGAGTTCAGGACACCACTATTCACCATCAAGTTCAGGTTATCTACCATCCCACTTCCTCCACGTCCTGACTGTAGATCGCCCTAGGTCCATGCGTCCTGCATTAAATGCATCAGAAATGGTGTATTAATTGCCACGGGGAAAGGTGGAATCTGCAACTCACTGGAACCAGTGACCTCCCTAAATAGGGTTAACACTCAGTCCCATCCTGCGTAACAGAATGCCCTCACTGAACCCTTGAGAGGTCAATGATACTTCCTAAAGTTCCACAGAGACCCAAAGATGCAACTCTTACAAGGTGCACAATTGGGCCAGTGTGTTCCCCCCACTACCTCCAAGTAATACAACATCAACTCACATGATCATCTGTTAGTCCAGGCGCCTACGATCAGCTTTTTTGTCCTTTATCCTGGACGCACGTTTTCCCGGCTTCCTTGACCAACTATCTGATCCAAACATACATGATTAAGAAAACTCGTCTATAGCTGTTCAAGGTGTGCTAATCCTTTGGATCAAACTGACTGGCCCCACAACAATTTCCCTATAGGAAACTTTACAGGCATGCTGTCTTTCATCTACGGGAGGATAGCTCTGAGGAGCAAAGCTCTGTGGCGACATGTGGCTCTTGGAAGAAAGACCAGCCTGAGCAGGTTCGAATCCGGGATTCGTGCTTGAAAAAACAGAGCGCGTTACCTGCTTTTCCACTATTCAGTGAAACTAGCGTCTAGATACCTGTGAGTTATGTGCGCTGCAAAAAAAAGAATTAATAAAAAAGAACATTCTAATAATAATGTAGTTGTGTTCTACTGGAAAAGGTCCAAAAATGCATGATCACTCTTCTTCAGCACTCAGAGAAGAATCAGAAAACATCAATTTAATATGCAATTTAATATGTTGCTGTTTACATTGGACATAGTTTTAAGAAGTTCGTTTGGCTTTGCTCCTGCTTCCCATCATTCACCGTGGCTGTACTACATCTAATGACATGCTATAAGCTGCTTTATCAGTTTGTCAGATAAGGGAAATTGCCTGGCTCCAGGGGATGGAATATTACGTTACTTTAATTGATGTGTTGCAATTCAGGTCTTAGAAGAAAGGCTGATGTCTGATCTGTTTTACGGGAATGTGAGAATCGCAAGGGCTCGGAACATTCTGGAATTTAACTGCAATAAATATCACGTAGCAAGCTTCCCTAATGGCACGCTGGGGTGAACCTCCACAACTCAGAGTGTAGTAAAGTGTGTGCCTTTCTGGAGTGGGCTTGGAAGAGCCACAGGGTTTTGAATCACTTTAAAAAGGAACTAGTTTCAAGAAAGGTTTGTAGGTTTTGTTAGGCGGTAGGAGAGAGGGGCAGGGAAGACTCATGTTTTTGGAATTTGGATGGTGAGATGCACACCCAGAATTTGAGAGTGAATGGGGTTTTTGAACTTTTATTTGTAAAGTGCAAACAACGCAGCGGAAAGCAGCTTTAAAGCACCAAACAGATCACATTAGAAACTGCCAACACGCACTACAGAATTACAGACATCAGCACCCAACTCTTCAATTATATTAAAAACCCAAAAACAATCAACTCTCTATGAATCAGGAATAAGAGATGGCATAATCAAGTAACTCGCTGTAGTGGAGGTTTGAAACAGGGGAGGCAGGCAATTTGCTTACTATTTTAGGCAAATCATTCCGAAATGTTATCTGATAATTGAGGACATTTCCCACACAAAGAAGATCACAAAAAAGTGGCAAGCCTTACTTTAGGGTCTGCGTTTGATCGGAAGTAGCACCCGGTCGGAAGTAGCACCCGGGTCAGCGAGGCTGTAACCTTTGGCTCGCTAGGGGTTTTAGACTACAACTCCCATCAGACCCACCGAGGCTAGTCAATGGGGAGGGATCGTGGGAGTCCTAATCCAAAACATCTGAAGTGCCGCAGGATGCAGACTTCTAGTCTGGGTGCAGGGACATAACTCCACTATAAGAAATGAGGCATGAAAAAGCCCAAGTACCAGATGGTATAAGCTGAACACGGCAGTGCTGTTGTAGGCACACGCGGTATACGCTGGAGGTACACTGGACCTCATCCGCGTCCTAGGCAAGGAGGGTAACCAGTGTCAGCAGCTCTGTTGCATGCTCCTAGAAGCTGGTGACGCCAATGAATCGGGGAGCTTTGGCATCAGTAGAGGAGGGCGGTGAGCAGGAAGAGGAAGCATTACTTCTGGAGATGGGTTTGGCAGAGGACAGTGGGTGTCAGATGTTGGTACAAGCAGTGGCGTGTCCAGGGAGTGGTCTGGGATGGCTATCCCTGGAATCTGATTGGCCACCCTAGATGCCACCCTATCATCCTAAACAATGATCATTATGTGTGTGTGCACTCGTACTTCGTGCCACCCCTGCATAGGTTGGCGCCCCACTTGGGGCACCCCGGTCGAAAGAGTCTGGACACGCCACTGGGTACAAGCATATGAGAAGTTTGAGGGTACAAGCATATGAGAAGCTTGAGGGTACAAGCATATGAGAAGTTTGAGAGCAAGACAATGAGGGTGAATAGCCACAAAGGGTACTTTCACCTGAGTCTAGAAAAGTATGTGTGCATTAAAAAGTCAAACATTTCTGTTACTCTGACTCCCAACAATGCACTTCAGGCACACATGTGCATTTGGGTGTTCCGAGTGCAGTTTGGAGAATCGTGGCCATGCAGGACCATGTGAGCCTTCAGTGAAGAATGGTGTGACAGGCGCACTTCAAAGCGCATGAGAAGAAACGCTTTGAAGTGCGCCTGTCGTGCACCACTTTCCACCACTTATGCTAGTGACCCTTTGTCGGGTCACAGTAACAGGAATGAGTGCAATTCTGTCTGCGGTCCATTCAGACCCCTGATAGAATTCCCATTGAGGAAGCAATCATGATTTTCCTAAACCAGAGATCTGGGAACTGACTTTCCCAATGTATTGAACTGCAACTCCCATCTGCACTAGCAGGCATAGTCAATGATGAGGGATGATGGGAGTCCAAAACCTGCAGACCAATGACCTTCTGAGCTCCCCAATGAAGAGCATGAATGTAAAGAGCATATTAAGAGCTTGGGATGAAAGATAGAGGTGAAGTCTCTTACTCGTGTGATCAGGTTTTAGGGACATTTTTACTGGATAACCAAGTAGCGACGGTAAAGTTGATCATGATTTGCTGGGTGGGGGCAATAAGGATGACATAAAATAGCACTTGGGAGGGGGGAAGCCAATAAACCACGTTAATGTTCTAACTGCTGAATTAACGGCTGAGTTCTGATTTTTCGTAAACACGACGCATTGGATGAAGTACCCTGTACTACACTTTATAAGTATGCTGCAAGTCTTTCAGAGGTTCTGTGACTATGTAGAGGAATGAGGTTGAAGGTGATATGGCATATCACTCTCACATAAGGCATGGGGTATTGGTTATAATACTTGGTCACCCCATCACCCCCCTTGATACTCGGTCCCAATTCATGGAAAAGTGCACATTTCTCCCGCATTTGCTGCATGCCGAGAACAATGCTGCGTGAGCTGCACGCAGAATAAAAAATGTGCATCCCGCGTACTCATGGAATCTACAGCGCAAAGTAGCCATATTCACAAGTCGTGGCCAGAACGCCGCCAACACGTCCCCACGCAAAGTGAAAACAGCCACATTCACCTACACTTGCGGGTGCCCAGGGCGTAAACACATGCATCCCATGAACAGTGTGTGGGGTTCCCCCCAACAAAGCCTTCACCATGGCAACACTGCGTGGGGTCCCCGGTAACTTTAATCGGCACCCCGCGTACATTCATACAGTTTCCCGGCAAACATTATTTTCCCAGGCTAAAATGCATGCAAAACCCTGTAAAGTGTCCCTGCAGCCTGCTATGCTACGTACGCGCACCCCTAAGTAGGATCGGAAACCCGTCTGCATGCCCGCACCCCTAAAATCAACATGCAAAACGACCTCCAGAGTTATGATTCCTCTGCGCAAGTCCGTACGCCTGCTTCCGGGTGGCGTAGACATGGAGGGCTTTGCGTGGGGATTTCGCAGGCGAGAGGTTGCACCATCACATCCATGAATGCGCTTTGTTGTGCAAATGTCTGGGCGTGCTATGGACTGCTTGCAGTCCATCCTTCGTAACGCCCACTTTCTGGACATGTTCTCCCTCATTTTGTGTTTTCCGCCTCCTTTTCTGACCCCCACGCAAGCCACTGCCACCCCCTGCGTGGAGTCTCACGCAAGGCACTATGGCCGTACGCAGAGCCATGGCGAGCCGGCACGAACGGCGCACAAGTCCTGGCAAAGTCTTGCGCAGTCGATGCCAAGCGGCGCGCAAGATTCCTATTTTCAGCATAAATCATTCCGTGAATCCGGCCCTTGGTCTCCTGCTCGCTCTGATGCAAGAGCCCTTTCAGGAGCACAGCGGCTGGAGGAAGAACTCAGCAATGGTGGGTGTGATGAGCTGCAAACACATTTCTAAGGAGTTTATAGATGCATTTAGTAAGTAAGAGCCCGCGTGCATGCTTTTCCCTGCTCTGCACTGCACCCCAGAAGTGCACTAAACAAACACACTAACAATAATTGCGTCTTATGAAGGTATATCTGCGCGTTCCCGCTGAGAGTTACTTCAGAAGAAAGCTCATCTGTTTAAAGTTGGTAACAACGAGGAGTGATGTCATTTTCTTTCTAGTGATGAGTATTGCAGTCACTACTAGGCTGCAATAACAAAATGGCGTGCAATAGGTTTTGCGGGTTTCCATTTCTAGTATCACCATAATTGAACTTGGAAAACAGCCAGGGAATTGCTTTGGGGTAGTACTGAATTATATGGTGGAGCATGACGTAACTTCACTTACTCCGGGGGCCTGGGCATGTGCCCTGAGAACTTTACCAAATATGGGCCTGGCATGTACATGCGTCTTCTGTAGAAATAATAACGCTGCTAACACGAGTTCCTTAGCGCTAATGTTTAATCTATTTCCGGTTGTGTCCAAATGCCCCTTTGCGGTCTAACAGTGCTGCTTTTCTGCACCCAATTTGGCCGGTGACCATCAACAATGACAGGAAAGACATGGCCGGACCAATGCCAACTTTCCTGCCAAGGCTATCATCACGCTGGTTGCGTCCTGTCTAGCATTGATTCCTGGGAACTCTAAGGAGTATCCGTGGTGGGGCGGAGTGACCGTCCAACTCCCAGTGTGACCTTCCCTTTATTGGTGGATTTCCCTCAGCCAGCCTCATCTATGGCTTTTCTTCTGAAGGGGTTGCCATGGGTCCTGAGGTATGGTCACTGTGAATTTTGGGACATCAGATGGACTCTTCCTCTAATTGACCCCTCAGGTCTGTATTCGTTTCCTCCTCTCTCTGTTGCCCTGGAACATTTCCGTTCATTGTTATCTCTTTCAGTTCATCTGCTCTTTGATGCCTGTGTCACTTTGTAATATTGCATACCTTGTACAACTTCTGAATAGCACCAAAACGTCTCTTAGGAGGCAAACGAGAGCTGTTAGCATAGGGCGCGGGTACGCGGGTAGTATAATTCAGTTGCAATGCGCTTGTCTTGGAAGCAAAACTATGCAGAGCAACACAGGTTCGAATCCCAGGTCCGCGCTTAGAAACCTCTTCGGTAGTGTTATAAAAAACAATTATATATTTATGTAGATATATACCATAGCTATGCATCATCAGGCTCAGTGAAAAATCTCTCCACTATCCAAGAGGAAGACTTGTAATCATTAAAAGCGCCCAACGACAAAAGCGGAGAAACTGGAACCTAAGATCATGGGACATGATCCATGGTGTGTCCCATGATCTGAAGCATTTCGATAGTTCTCTTTAAGATCCCACACATTAATTTGATAGTGTACTTTGGTATTGAGGCACTGTACTCACCATCAATTTCCAAGGCATAGTCCTTACATCCCAATTACCAAGCTACTGCTGTACCCAATAATGACTCCACAACACAAAAGAGGGACCTGGAAAAGGAGAGGATAACCAGAGTGTTAGCACAACATATATATAACAGACCCCCTCCCTTTAGTGCGCCACATATGAGGAACTCACAAAACAACGTCCCACAAATCTGCATTTAAAAAAAAAAAATATCTATATTATTTGATCATTCCTAAAACCTTTTTTCTATCTTTTTACATTTGGCAAATTGCCTCTAAAGACAATATAAAACGAAATATGATACTGTGCATAGGAGTCGTGCGCAGAGTCAGTCTGCGTCAGTCCATTGGAAATTTCACCCTGAGAGTGGCTGCAGCAACGTGTTTCTCTACGTGACTATTATTTGTGCACTGGCGCTTTAAGGCTTCCAGAGGGCTGGGCCTACAAATCTTCAGCTCACGCGCAGAGCGCGTGCGGAGTCGTGCGCAGAGTCAGTCTGCGTCAGTCCACGACTGGCAGCAACCTGCCCACAATGACTGCACAAACTGAAAATGGGGGGACGCACACACGCAGGAAAACCATCCAACAACGTTGGATGCAAAACCCATGGACTGCCCTAAAGGCCGACTCACTTCCTGAAATTGTAAAGGTAAGCGCTGCTAAGCGTGTTCGACATCCTATCGTACTAGCCTCTCCTACTGACTCTTCGTCTGGTCTATTATCAGTTTCAGCAGTATTGCCCACCTTATCACCGAAAACGTTTGCTGTCAACTTGCGCCCTATAAAATCACCATTGCGTACACCAACATCCATGCTTGTACCTTCCAAGCTAATAGATGATAGGAGTGAGAAGAACAATGCTCCCCTATCTGGCAGCAGTGACACCGCTCCTGATCAGGCCCTACTGCTTCCAGAAGTAAACACGTCAGCTCGCGGGAGCCGGCGAGTCGAATAAACCCACCCATGCAGAGGCTGTTGTTCCCTCCGAAGTTCCCGCCGAGCGCAAACCAATTATCGTGCCTGCTAACAACTCGATGCACCTCAAAACTCTGCCCTCACGTCAATTACTAATGTTGACTGATGTACCTGTAAACCCATCAGGTTTGTCTCTATCAGCCAACCACAAACAAATTGATTTAAACTTGCCAACCTCGGCAACAGCTGACACATTTTTCTCCCCCTTCGACTGCACCGACGCACAGTTAATGGAAGCCTCTCAAGACGGTGAACAAAACATGAGTATCAACAAGAGTGTGTACACCTCTGATCACCTCTGATCAAAACACACGTGAAACTCACTGCCCAAATAACAAAGTTGCAATTGGCCACAACACTGAAACTGACACCATGAACATCCATCATGTCAGCTGCAGTGGGCATGAAATTAATAATTCCCGATCTCTGGAATGTGGTGCAACTGAAAAGCCACCAAGGACACTTCGAAATGTCACCACTTTACCTCAGCCCCCCTTCACAGAGCCTCAAGATCGGCCGTGCGTGTCAAAGCTTCCTCAATCATGTTTTCCTCCTAATCCTGCTACGGATCTTGACCTTCAAAACATTTTCCAACATGATGCTTGTCTGGACAATCTGTCTTTGCACGCAAGTGATCATTTTTGTAATTTATGTAATTTAAAACTGACCCTTCATCGCCCTAGCGCGAATTCAGTCGACTGTGCAAACCTTGGAGGTTCGGCAGGTCTTAGAGTGAGTGAAATTCAACGGAAATCACGCATGCACATAAATCATAAGGACATGCTCAGCATACCCAGGAGTGCAAGCTTACGCACCAAAGTTGTACAGCCACCGCCTGACAGTCTAGCCCTGCCAGCCGTCAATACCTCTGGTCTCAGTGATGTCCATTCTGACTCTGTAAACAATTCACAGTCAAGCACTGCCAAAAAATCCGGCTCTAAATCTAAACTAAGTCTCTCGTCCGCTTCAGCGATGCAAATTTACAATAATGTCCTGGCCGCCTCTTCCACTGCATTGCTACCATTCCTAAAAATGTATGAATCACTTCATGAAGCCTTCAAAGACCAGACTTCCATAATCATCACCTTAAAAGAAAAGATGGACACATTTGAAGCTGTGACCAATTTTTTACAAACTCAGTTATCTCGGAAGGCCCAACAGACTCTGCGATGGCAAGAGCAGCTAAGCGATCTCGCCGCAAGGTACCATTGCCAAAATGACACCCTTTCAGATGGCCTTCTCGAAGCCGTAAAGTGGATGCGCCACTCAACACAAACGATGAAATCAAATTTGGCGCCAGTGAAGGATCCACCAAGGCCGGCTGTCGATGCCAACATAATGCCTCCACTAAAAACCACCAGTCCCTGTGCCTGACTCTGTCCTCCCGTGACTGTGCAAACAATCCACATTTACCTGTTATTTCCCTTGAGAGTGAGCATACTGATAAAGGGACTTGTGGTCCAATCGACGAAATCGGAATAATTAATTTGGACACAGAGCCTCAAGATGACATTCCTAATTCCACATCAAAGGCACAAGCAAAATGCTCACCTCCACTTGCCATTTCATCGAATGCCACGTTTTCCTTCGGCATCTTTGGTGGTCCTGCTAAATCAATAGTGGTCACCTCTAAGCTGGTTCAAAAAATTCCAGCAGAAAAAGTACTCAACGATGGCACCTTGGCAGGCACGAAAGAACCTAAAAATCACCAACAGAAAACGAAGCAAAAAAAAATATATCAGAAATGTCATACTTCCGACAAAACCATGTCTAATCTCTCGGTTCGAATTGCCATCCTCTTGCCCCCAAAATGGTATTCCGTTGGAAGAAATCTTGGTCCCAAAACATCCAAACTCAGTGGCGCCTGCAAAAAAAAGACAACGGTTGGAATCAGACCATGAAAGTCTTCGGAGCAAGTTATCAGGATCTGAGATAGACCTTTGCGATCTCTCAACATATTCAGATGGTTCTCTCACCGACCAGCAAAATGGTCAATCCTATACATTTCCTAAAACCTCTGGTGCGGCACCCTTGTCTAGTTCTAAACCAGATCCATGGCGGAACAAGAACTTGGATCACAGAATGAAAGATCCTGAACGAGGACAGAAAACATCTGGGTTCTTGAACCCTAAACAACCGAGACTCCAGTCACAAAAACAACCTTGGTTTACTTCACGAGTCCATGCTGCCGCGAAATCTGGACCTGGAAACCCGAATTGCAAACTCCGCTTACAAAATGTTCACCACGAAGACTGCGACCTAAATTTGAATCGCTACAACGTGATTAAACTTTTTACCTGTATTCCATCACTCCTCACCATTCGATCCGAAGATATTCGAATCGTGGAGTACGCTACGGAGAAATGCTGTGACCAAGTTCTTTTACACATAACTTCAGCTTCAGTCAGAGACACCCTTCTGAATGCCGCAGAAGACCTGCTGGTCTTTGGGTTCGATATTTCTATCGAACCGTTATGCTTCAGGTCCAACTCGCTACCATCAAGCTCAAGAGGTAGTCTCCAAGGAAGCAACGAACAACGACGTGTTGATCTTCATCAAGAAATGTCAATCCCAAAAAACTTAAGGCTTCCCTCCACCGAGACACAAAAAAGTGTCAATCGACACACTGTAGCATTTCAGCATTAGCCATCAGTCATTCCAGCTGAATGCAAACGGGAATTCTTATCTTGGAATACCCGGGTTTCACCCACCTATTCAACACCTGTGACTTCGAACTGGACAAAGTCTTCGCTATCTGTCTCCAAGAGACATGGCTAACCGACCCACCAATCAGAGACGGCTTTGTTTCCTTATTAAATTCCGGCCACCAAAAGCCCTATGGGGCGTTCATCGTCCGGACTCCTGATGCTGATTAAAATCAATCCTTGGTGGAGTCTCGTGGAATCACTCAACCCGAATCCATTTGTGCAAGGAGCATTACTAAAAACTGCCGAAACAAGAACCTCCATGAGAAAACATCTGCTAGTCCTGAATGGATTTTGGAATCCAAGTAAAATAAGTACAAGGACCTTCATAGACACGGTCACCACAATCATCGACAAGACACTTCTGAATTACAAAAATTTGACAATAATATGTGCCGGTGATTTGAAATGTACCTGGTTCAGCTATGACTCAAGTGCTGGAAATTATAAATTGTTGCCAGTCAACGATCTATCTACACGGAGCCATCAGTGGAGTCTCTCTCTTGGAAACCGTAATTGCTTGATGGCAAATGGAAAAGTTCCAGGAGATCAACCACCGCGACCAACTTGGTCAAATCAAAGGGCACATTCAATAATTGACTATTTCTGGGTCTCATGCAATTTACTAGAGGAGGAGACCACCTTGACAGTAACTGAGATGCCATCCAGCGATCATAACCTTCTGCATCTATACTGTATCGTGGAATCGCAAACAGACTGTAACCAATATAAATCCTCTATCTCTGTCAACGCGGGAGGAAACCGCCTGCGGATTGACGGACCAAAGATCGAGAAAATAGGCCAAAAATTCCTCCACGACACACCCCTGTCAGTGAAATATGCTCCTTTATTATACAACTTTGTCACCCCAAAATTCCATTCTTCAAAATTGGGGATAAAGTACAAACACATATCCTCTGTGACACTGTCGCAAGAAAAAAAGGCCATGAGACGCGACATTTGCGCTATAAAAAAATCCAGCTATGCGACTAGCAACAACATGTCGATTCAAACAAAAATTCGCCTGCGGCGTCGAACATATTGTAATTGGCTAAAATCACAAAAAAATATAATCGAGCAAGATCAAGCTGAGGTACTAATGAAGGAATTGATAACAAAGAATTCCCGTGAAATCTGGGCAATCCTGAACACAGGCAATGTCCGTCACTCTTCCATGACGTCAAATGTAATTGACGCCGGAAAATGGGAACAACACTTCTCAAACCTCTTTAGCGACCCATCCCTGGAAACATCAACAGTCTCTGATCTCGGCTTGACCTCATGGGATTTAAGTATCAATAAAGAGGACATTGAGTCAGAAATACGAGCCTTAAAAAGATCACATGCCGCAGGTCCAGACCTAATTTCTAACATGATGCTCAAGGAAAATGTCGAACAATGGGCAACGTTCATTGAAATAATGAAGCGATAATTGTGCCAATATATAAAAAAGGGCAATCGGGCTGACCCAGCCAACTATCGCCCGATTGCCCTGTTGGACACAATAGGAAAAATCTTCGCTTCATTTCTGTGCCAAAAACCAGTTACATGGTCTGTATCTAACTACATCTTTGACATCAGACAAACTGGCTTTACGCCCAGAGGAGTGGGCGTAAAAGTAAATCTACTACTACTAAATATACTAAAGCTGGAAACTCTCAAGGCTAAGACACATCTCTACTTGGCCTTCATCGATCTGAAGGGTGCCTTTGACAGCATTAATCGAGATAAATTGTGGCAAAAATTGAATAACTGGAACTGTCCCCACAATTTAATCGACCCTATAAAAGCTCTTCACTCTCAAACTGCCATTCGCATCAGGCTGAATGATCATGGTGCCCTATCAAGCCAAATACCTACAACCAAAGGAGTAAAACAAGGGTGTCCGTTGGCAGCCGAACTGTTCAAAATGTTCATTTGTGACCTACCAGATTTCAGAAGAAACGTACGATGCTTTCCACCAAAAGTAAACCAGAACGAAATCGGTTGTATAATCTATGCCGACGACGTGGTGCTCCTGGACCGTACCCAAATTAGTCTCCAGCGGCAGTTAGCAAATTAACAAGAATATTTAAGTATTAATGACCTGACATTGAACATCGAAAAGACAAAGGTTGTCATAATAGGCCAATGGGAATCCAAAAAACTGAATGTTTTCTCGTGGAGAGTCGACAGGAAAGCTGTTGGGATCGTCAACTCCATTCGTTACCTGGGAATCACGTTTAACAAGTCCCTACACGAACACCACTGGAAACTCGACATAGAAAACAGAATGACACAATTTACCATCCAAGCTGGCTGCTGAACAGAAATTACGGCAAATTCACCCTCACTCCTTTTTTATCCTTCTACGCCTTAAAGGTTGTACCAGCAATCACATTCGGGTCAGAAGCCGCATGGAACATTGACATCTCTTTTTGGCAGAAGATGGAAGGGCTCTTCTGGCAGCGAGTCCTGAGGCTACCTTCATACATCTTGATTGTCCAAATAAGATACGAACTGTCTTTGAACTCGCTCCACACTTGTGTCCTCTGGAAATCACTAATGGCTTTGCGCAAGATGTGTCTGACTCCAGTGGCACCAGCCTTTCAAATCTTTTGCAGACAACCAGGCCAGAGTTCATCGAAGCTACTAGAAGAGTGGAAGGAGATGATGATCTCAACTCTAACTGCTGCTGATCTAAATTTGGATGATCTGATCATGCGCCCTCAAGTATCAAAAAAGAAGTTCGAACTCTGGTTCTGGATCCAGAACACCGACCATCGACACCAAATGCCAACTACTCTTGACTCTGGACCTGGCGCCCATAAACTAAATGCGCCAAGCATGTACTTAACAGATTGTCCCTCTCGTCATCATCGGGCCCAATTTCTGAGACTTTGCTTAAATGCGCTCAAAACTAAAGAGATGCTGTGACGACGACATATCAGCAAAGGAAACGACAACACATGTCGCTTTTGTAATAGCGAAACAGAAACAACAGAACACCTTCTAACAAAGTGCAAGCGGCTTGTAGCACAACAGACACACCACCTAAGTGAATTTATGCCTGCAGCAGAAGGAAATCGAGATTGGTGGTCCTGTGCTAGTGCTGGTCACTGCATTCAATTGAGTTGTTCCGTAGTTGACTTTTTAGACTCACTAAGGCTCGACAAATTGTGATTGTCTAGCGACATATATACCTACGTGGGTGTATAACACCCTTTTTTCTTTATGTATATGGATTTTTGTGAATACTGATGAACAACACTTGTAACAAAAGCTTGAGGTCTCAATGTTTACATTGAGTCTTATCAGGCTGACGTTTCAAATAAAAAAAAATATATATATGATACCGCCACACTTACATCAAAAAACAATAATTGGTGACCATTCAAAAATAATATACATACACATGTAAAAATGCAAACAATAATGTGTATACCCAACACCTCACCCACTGACAGTGTCCAAATCAAGCCCAATCCAAATTAAACTGACATAAATATACCACTGTTATACCAAAGGGTCCCAAAGTACCACCAGGCCAAGCCATACATATCTCACAGTGATTGCCTGAATCCCACTTGTTGAAGTCGCTGTGTCTGTGTGTTGCTCACACCCAGAGGTGGTATGTTTACATAAGTATAGATTGGCCCATGTGTTAATTTGTTCTATTAATCAGCAGAGAACGCTGCTTGTATCAGTTGGTCATATCCATCTAGAAAAAGGACATACTACGACCAGCATATATTTGTAGGCATTGCATATCTGTAACATATCTACATAATCGATATGATAATGCTGAAATGGGCCATTGGGTCTAGGGTTTGCTCCTCTCACTGTTCGGAAAGTGTGCCTTGCAGTACATTTCTGGTACACTATGCATTTCACAATTAACTGTGCCACATGCTCCAACAGATTGGGGTGCAAACCATTCTTCTGCAATTGTTGCAGCTAGACTCTCTCAAGTCGTGTGTACTGGGTAGTGAAGCTGCTCGAGCGCTACTCTCAATAATGCTAGAGGCATAACTGGCTTTCCAGTGCCGTCTTGCCTCCAAATTGCCTCAGTGGGGGATAAAGAACACCCCCCACGTTTCCATAAATCCTGTTCTTCTTGTGGAGCTCGGCCTTGTATTTCAATTAACTTAACAATAGACAGCATGTTAAAGCTTTCCTTTGCTAAAATGCATCATCCTGCCATTTGTTTAACATCTTCTCTTTCCAAGCTAGATGTCGATGGATAATAGGCTGCTTTTTGGACTATATGTCTGCGGCTTCATTTCCACAGAAAGTTAAATCTGCTCATTTAGAATGCACTGAGTATTTCATGACTGTTAGGGTCAATGGGAGACTCAATGCTTTGATGAGCCTATGCAATAGGGATGTATGATGAACTGGAGTGCCACCTGCGTGGAGGAAGCACCTGCTTTTCTAGTATGACAGACCTGCGTGTGCAGTTGACATCACCTAGGCGGAGTCAGAGCACACTGTGACTTATTCATCCTCAAAGCTTTGCAACGCTTCGATGAGCGCCACTAATTCTGCTGCCTGTGCTGCAGAATTCAAAGACAGCCTAATGCTTGTTACTACCACAAATTCACTTTTTCTATTCAGTTTCACTACCTCTGATCCCATATACCTTTCCCCAGTCATCTGATCAATTTCCGAAGAACCATCAATAAAAACAAATTGGGGAATATCGTAACAGTCAGTATACATTGTGTAATCATGTACATAGTCATCCTTGTGTACTGGTTCTGCTATAAACATTGCTGGATTTACTGTCTTACACCTCAAAATTTTGATTGCGGGGTTAGGAATAATCTCCTCGTACCGCAATGCTCTTTGTGTGGTCAATGCGCTCTTGGGCTTCACTAAGATTGCAAATAATGCATGCTCTACAAATATCGTTATTGGGCACCTCATCATTATACATCAATCTTTTTCAGTAGCGAATGCAGCAGCAGCTGAAGATTGCTCAAAAGGATAAATTCCCTTCATAAATGCATCTAAAATCCCACTGTAGTAAGCCAAAGGCTTGTGTCCATGTTCTAATGTCTTCTTCTGTGTGAGAAGTGCTGTCATAACCTCTCCATTTGAATGGGAGAATAAATCCAATTCTTCATTGTAATCTGGGATCCCCAAAACAGGGGCTGTACTGATGGCCTTTTTTAATTCTTCAAACACTTCAGTCATCTCATCTCTCCCTGTTATTGTGCTCTTATCGACGTGTGCTTCCTTAAATCCCGTTAAAATTGGTGAAATGTACATACTGTAATTGAAAAAACCCAGACCCTGCAATAATTGCATAAACCTAGAAACTGTTGCATTTCCCTCACTGTTTTAGGTGCTATGGTTATCATAATTGCTGTTGCCCTTTTAGGTTTCACTTTTCTCCCTTTGTGAGCGATCAACTGTCCTTGGTATAAGACTTCTTTCTGACAGTATTGTAATTACTCCTTGTCTACTTTATATCCTTTCTCTGAGAGTATGGTCATGAGTTTAACAGAGTCTTCTCTACATCGTTCTTCTGTCTCACTACACACCAAAATGTCATCCACGCACTGAATTATTGGTTCCATGTAATAATATCCCTCAAAAATATCGGCAAGCAAATAAATCGCCGAAAAATTGCCATTTTTTGTGGAGCCATTATTACATCGAGCATGTGGGAGACACCCCTGCAACTCCCAAACCCTTTTTTATTTTCATGGGAAGCGGGGAACACCCCCGCAACCCTCACTGCCCCTGTCCCTATATATATGGTCACATATATAATGTCACCAATGTCACCACTACCTTTCCCTTGTGACATTATATACGGCAACCATATATATAGGGATATTATTACCTGATACCAAATTATTGCAGTTTCGAGTAGGACATTTCCCAAGTCCATCTGGAGGACTCTACTCTATTCAAGATTGAAGGGGACTCACAGTACCCCTGAGGCAATTGAGTATGTTTCAGGTGGTTATTTCTATACAAAAAGGAGGTAAAATCTTGTGTGAGTCTTAATGCAGGCGAATCAAAAAGAATGCATTTTTTAAAAACCAACAACTGTGAAATATTTGCCCGTGGGTGGGATGTTACACAATATCGTTGCAGGATTTGGAACTAATGGAAACTCAGCTTCGACTATATTGTTTAAAGGGTGAAGAACTTGAATAATTCTCCACAACCCCCCCTTTGATTTTTTCACAGGTTTCACAGGTTACACAGCCGTGATACATAATGAATCTGATGGCACCAATATGCCTTGCTTCATCAAAGTGGAAATAGTCCCAAATATACCTTCATCTGCCTCTCTGGACATGGGATATTGCTTTGCTTGTAGTTAAAGAGATCCTGGTTTTAATTTAATTTTAACTGCACCTATCCCTTTTAATAGCCCCACATCATATGGGGTCGTAGTCCATAGAATCTCTGGCACTTTCTCTAGGTCTTCCTGAAAGAATGGTGGTCTTCTTTTTACCAGTGCCATTTTCTGTCGTACTTTGATATTCTTCACTTTAATCCAATACGTGTTGCTTATTCATTTATTCATTTATTTATTTAATATACATATAGCCAAGTCGCCTTTGTATATACATTACAGACAACGTATATGTAAACACACAAATTATACAGGGTTTTCCAAGATCAACACTACCAATTTCATGTTTAAAATTCAATACATTCCCTATCGCTAAAAAGTAATACAAGGATATCCCCTAGGTCATTTAAAATGTGGCTACTTTTCGAGTAGAATTTTACAATAAAATATATGAAACTTAAATCATTTCTTTCCATCAATCTGAACCATATAAATGATCTTTCATCACCATCAATAACATTATCATATGCTTTCAAATGATTAGATCTGATCTTATTTAGAGTTGCACAATCAACCAATATATGTTCAAATGTTTCTAAAGCATTATCAGCACATAGTCGGCACATGCGGTCAGGTCTATCAATACCTATTTTTGGCGCCTATACACTGCAGTACTTCACTAATGTTGAATTTAAGTAGCAAATATTGTCTAATGACACCACTGTTAGGGTAGGCCGAGATGTATTTTGGTTTAGAGGCCTGAAGCAGTCTGTGTTGGACACATGGGCTACTATTTACATTGGTTGATAATCGGATCAGATTATTCTCAGTACTATAAGTGTTAAGCTTCTGCTTGAGCCAATGTTCGCGCAATCTAGATCTATAAGCCACTATTTGTCAGTCTATACCCTTCGAACTACTTTTTGTGAATACTCATTACCTTTCCGAGGGTCCCTGTATTTTCACAACTGTCTAAATTGGTAAAGGCATGGAGATAGCTAACCATTACAGGTCCATTCTCCGGGTGTAGCCTACTTTCATAACACATGGTGACTCTATATGTAAAGTTTGAGAAGCTACAAGTCATGTCCAATTTTAATTTTATATATTCAATAGAAAGTGTGTGTGGCATTCTAAACAATATCCATAGTAGTTTTGCATTAAATTCAAATTTGTGTATTTCGTCACACAGCTTGTGACCCCACACCTCAATCCCATACATCATGAATGATACAATCTTAGTGTTATGTAAGAGTATAATTGTCTCGAGTGAGCAGCCTTCATTTCTGCCAATAAATGCACTGATGGTATTTGCTATCCTTGTGCATTTGTTTTTTGTTTGCTCCCAATGTATGTGCCATTTAAGCTGATCATCAACAACCACCCCTAGATATTTATAGTGCCTTACCCTTTCCATGTCTTCATCATCAATCTTCCATACACATTTGTTACTTATTTTCTTATTGCCAGTGAGAAACATGATCTTACTTTTAGAGCTATTACCGCATAGGCCATTGTTTTTAGCATATGCACCCAATACTTCTAGCATGGTGTGCAGAACCTTGGGGGGGTGTTTAGGAGCAGTAAATCATCTGCATAGCCTAGCCAGCCAATCTTTGCTGTCCCTACTTTAACAGGATAATGGGCTATATTATCAAAAGCAATTTCTAGATCAGCTAAGTACACGTTAGGGAGTGTGGTTGCCACTATACATCCCTGTTTCACCCATCTACTTGTACTGATTTGCTCAGGCAGGGCACCTTGGCCATCTAGTCGTACCTTTATACTTGTGTCTTTGTATAAACACATAATCATCTTTAGGAAGCCTTGAGGGATCTTCCATCCCACAAGTTTCCTCCACAGTCTATTCCGCATTACTGTATCGAAAGCGGCACAGAAATAAGTAATGCTTATAAAAAAAACACTACTTAATCGTCAGAGTAGGTTTCTCTAAACAGTTCTTTGTCTGTCAAATCTGTCAACCTGTATCCTTCACTGAGAGGTTTCACTGTCCTCCACCCCCTTCCTTCATCATCTGCTCCATGCAGCATCACTCTTTCTTCTCTGACCACTGCTGCTTCTAATTCAAAGGGAATGATCTGCCCTTCCTCATCGTCCATGGGGGATTTCTGGTCTGAACTAAAATTCATCAGGTATTCTCAATATTTTACCTTCCAACCTGGGAAACCATGAAAATAAGATAGTCACGCCATACAAAAATACTTCTGGATCTAAAGGTACCCCTCATAACGCATTCTGGTCTATAAAGTCTAGTATACACTCTGTCACATTCATATAGTGTATCCCTGGAGTAGAGCACACCATTCCTTCGTTGGTTAAAGATATTGTTGGTTAAAGATATCGTCATGTTATGTTTTGTCATCAAGTCACATCCGAATATGTTAACGGGTGTCTGCCTAGAGTAAATTAAAGGCATTGACAGATCATTTATTTATTTATTTTGACATTTATAAAAAGCACCAAACCCGGGGGCATCTGGGTGCATCATGTTGTCCTATAGAGATTGGTAATTTGTCTGTAAAAGGAACTAAACTCGTCGCCCTAGAGAATCCTTGAGCATTCATGGCATTACCTGACATTGAATATTTTCCTTTGCAGACACAAGAACGAGTGGCTCCAATGTCTACCAGAAATTAAAATGTTTTGCCTCATATTGTTACCTTGACCCTTGGTTCCTCTTGGGGGTCCCGAGTTACTGATAGTACTGAACACATAAAGTCACTCCGTGGCCTGTCCTTTTGTGGGTATACATTCAACCCCTTACCTGTGAAGGGATTTCCTCCTATCACAGTCACACTCCCCAATTTAGGTGCAGGTGCCTGTTGTGCTCCTGGGGTCATGTTCCATTGTGGTACCATAGCCTGCTGGGTCTGTGCTTTCTGCGGTTGTGCCTGTAGTGTTTGCATGGGTACCTGCTGTGGTTGCCCTTGTGGTGATTGCATTTGCAGCGGTGCTGGCCCCATTTGTTGGTATTGTGGCGCATATGCCTGAGCATACGTGTGATCTTGGGCATCATATTCCTGTGGTTCTGCATTATATTGTGGAGCATAACCCATCCCACCTCTTGGAGCTTGCCAATTCTGTTGCATGTCTCCTCTGCGTCTACATGTCCTAGCTATGTGCCCCATTCCTCCACAATTCCAAAATTGTTGTGCCTGTCCACCATTAAAACCTGCCTTGTTCTACTCTCTAGGCCTATTCCTTCTTCCTCTTGGCCAAAAATTATACCCACTCTGGGTGTGGTATATCCTGCATTATTCTGCTGCCCTCATTGTAACTCCTAGTTCACCCCTCCTTCATTACTTGTCAATACCACTCTCACAATGGCTATCTTGGACAACTTCTTCTGAACTAACTTTGCTCCTGCATTAATCGGCAGGGATGAACAATTCTCAATTGTATTTCTGGCCATGGCTTTGATTCCATTTCTGCCTGTTTTTTCAATTGCCTTTGCACTGGGTCAGGCAGCCCTTGACACAAAATGTGGTAAAATAATGCTACCATTTTATCCCACAGTTCACAAGTCTCCTGCCGCCATATGTCCTGAATATCTTGAATATAAGCAACAGAATCTTCATCTTCTGCCATTTTCCTAGTCTTAATCGCACCCATATCTGATGTATTGGGGTATTGTACTTGAGTGCCACCATACGTCTGCTCTACAAGTATCAAATGGCGCTCCATCATATGTCATGTTTTGCGCAGTCACACCTGCATATCCTGCTCACTTCCAAATGTTGTCACCTCTCTCCCTTTGAATAGCAGCTAGCAGCCCTTTTATGCCACCTATAGCTAACGTCATGCCTGATGTCATTCTCTCTGACTCATAAATCCATTTTCCCACATCGGAAGTTAAACTCTGCAATTTACACCTTAAATGATCCTTATCCATCTGCATCCATGGTATATATTGTGGTCATCCTCCCCCTTCTCCAATAATGGGAATTGTAAAAATCCTGATTCGTAATCATATTTACCTACACTCCAAGGCAGAGCTAGCCTCACCCATTTGTTTCCTTCATGGTAATGGTCCTCACCTGTTTACATATGACAGGAACATATCCCCTGCACTACACGATCCTGCTGGTAGTCGCTCAGCATAAGGTGTTAGTTCTGGTGTCCTTTCTTTAGGATCTACTAAATCTGACAATTTTACCCCTTTTTCTGCACTTGATTCTTTTGGAAACACACATGTGCCCTCTCCCTGTACCTTCTCATTGTCACCCCCTATTCGTGACATCATCTAATCTGTTTAAAGACAACGTTCCATACTTGTCTGTTATAACATGATCTAATCTACCTTCAGTTCCCTTTAATAGGGAGCCTTCTCCATTCTCTTCGGTTTCATACCTTTCTCTGTTCCTCATTTGCCTATATAATTTCCCAAGCCTTTGCTCTATGTCTTCTGTATCCTGCCCACCAGACCATGCTGATCTCGGCATTCTTTGCAGCTCCTTACAGGGCTCTTGTGACCATCTCTCTTCCTCCAGTCATTCTCCTGCTTCAATCAGCACTATGCTCCTATGGCATAAATATTATATTTCGTTGTCTTTTAATCCCCTATTCATGTTAATTTCATTCTTCACTTCTCCCTCAATTCATCTTCCTCTCGCCTTTGTTGCAAACTACATACTTTCATTCTTTGGCCTCTATCTCGTCTCATTTCTTCTCTTCTAATGTCTCCTTTTCTTTCCTTGGCTCATGTGTTCTTCGTTCTTCCCTTCGTTTCCATTCTTTATATCTCTCTTCCTTACATGCTCTTTCCTCTTCCTTCTCTTTTTTTACCATTCCATTTACCACTCTTCTCTCTACTTTCTTTCTCAAACCCCATCAATACCCTTATCGTCTAGTTTAAGCAATATTTGTCCTCCCATCCATTCCTTCTGTACTATCATTATTCCCTTAGCTTCATCCAGAATTTCCTTTTGTTTCCGTGCTTCTCCCACTATCTTCATTTGTCTGTCTTGTCTTTCCTTTCTCTCATCACTCTATTTACTTTCATCACATGCTGATATATCTTTGCGTTCTCTGCTCTTGCTCTCTTCCACGTTATTCTTGCTGCTATAAGAAGGGGGCACATATGTTGGATTAACATACCACACCGCTGATTTTAATTCCTTTCAGGAGTAAAATCCCTTCTCCTCTGTATCTGCACCCTTCTCTTCAGGAGGGGAAAGAGGAGCTGAAGGTGTTTATCCTCCCCTTTATGCTGATGAAGCATCCACTTCCTATATGCTGGATATTCTTTCTCACTTTGGTACATTTTCCAAAGCTCTAACATGGCCAACCTTTTCTGCAACTTTTTTCCCTTATATGTGGCATGCAAATATGTCCTCATATGCCGCAATATAGCTATCAACAGCAAACCCTGCTGAGGCCACGACATGAGTGTCTTATTAGTTGTGCCTCGAACACATTCCAAATGATACTTCCTTATCTTTGCTGTGTATCTCGGCAATGACCAACATAAATGTAAAAGAGGTGTTTCCCCCATGATGACAGATTGATTTTGATCATCAATACTTACCCGGTTTGTTATTCAATTCTTTATTTGATCAAATATACCACACTGGTCAATTGGCACAGGCACCATCAATCACTGTTTATAATCCCAAGCAGGATATATTTTAACTTCTTCACTTTTTAATTTAAAAATGTATGCAATGGCATTCTATTTCCTTCTTCGTTTACACTTTCTATCAAATTGTATTATATCGTTCTTGTATTATTAATATTGTAAGAGTTCTTCTTTATTTATATATTACTTTCCTTTAATTTTTCCCTTCCTGATTTACGTTAATCTTTTGGTCCAAATTTTCACCAATCTCTTCAATTTTTTAACTATTATTTTATATTCATTAGTTAAGACACAACAAAGAAATGTATATTAACAGTTTTACATCCCCACAGGTGTGCACTTTTAAAATGTTACTGCATACGTCTTCTTTTACTTCTCCATTTCAATCCATTCAGGAGTTTGATGCGCACTCATCTGTGGGACTTGCCTCAGGGATACTTAATACCCTTTACTTTAGTGCGTACCCTTCTGTCCCTTTGGAAGCAGGAATCGAGGTATCAATTTCTCTTCATGATCTTCCCTAAAAAAATATCCTGTTACTTTTTACATGTATTATTTACAACGCAATACCTCCCTCTATTTTTGTCATGATTGCTGTTCTACTTACATCCGTGACTCCGTTCGAGTCCTCCGGCCTCGACTCTCCCTCAGTCGGCCAGTTCGCCTTCCATCCATGGGGCACCTGCAGGACCGCATAGGAATTTCATCAAAGGAGGACCTGCTGACCATATTTTCTTGCATGTGACTGTGCGCGGCTCCCCACAGGAAACTCCAAAGTCTTCTGGCTAATGCCGGGAGTAGCCAAGCGTCCGGGGCTCTGGATCAGGCATAGGGCGACTAGACCGCAACCATCCGCACCGCTACCAAATGTGGTCTAGCACCTTCAAGCGTCTTCTTTGTGCTAGATGGAATTACAATAATGATCTAAGACCACATAATCGGACAGCCTCAAGAAATATGTCAAAGTAGTACTATATTTTCAGTTTAATAAAGCAGGGTAAACTGGCGGACGTCGGGCTGTTGCTCACACACTCACAAACAAACTTGATTGAATTGAGGTCTTATACCCCAATATGCATAATCTGTGATGTCATTCTACAATGCAAAATACAAAGCCTATCAAGGGCAGGTATTGGTTAATGGAACATATCTACTTATAAAATATATAAGGATTAGTGCATCATTGGCTACCCCTTATCAGTAGGGTACACCTTGAACTAACTCTACATACGTATAGTACTGATTATAGCATACAAAACAACAGTGGATTGGCTTCTGCAACATTGTGTGTTAGGTTGTTCCCCAACCCCGCTGATTGGTTGGTATACTATCCCAACCTTGGACTTAAGGCATATACGTGAAACGAAAGTTAGGTGTTTGAATCCCGTCAGACTACTCCCCATTTTGCCAATTAGGCCATCATCTATCATCAGTAGGCCACAAGCCAAAGTCGTCCATTTGTAGTTGACCTTGTGCCTGCTCACTGTCCTGGAACATTCAAGGGAGTGTGAGTACACCACTATCTTAGCTTAAGGTTCTAATCAATATTCTTTGTTTTCGATTTCTGAGTCACATGTGAAGAGACCATTTATGTGTCCATTTCTGCCTTCTATTTAGTGCTATTTGATATAATTATGCAGATTGCTGTTGCTCCTCTTGGCCTCTAGAGACATGCTCACTCTATCTCACACATGAACTGGGTATAGTTTTAATTGACCAACAGTATGACTCTCACAGATGTTTATGTCTTCTCTCATCTATGAAGAATGTCCCACATTTAAAGCTTATACATGTACTCCCTTTGTGCTCTGTGCTTATCCCTCGAAATAGTATCTTCTCTCTGGGCCAAACTTGACTCGTTGTTGGCTCTGCACACAAATCTGTTTTTCTGTGTCTCCTGATTCTTACAGCCTCTGCCTGTTTCTGAGATAGCTAGGTTAAGTTTAATGTGAGCCATCGTCTATTTTCCTACTATGGCCATCCTTGCCACGTCATATACTCTTCTATAGCACGCTTCTATATGTTTTCTTTCTACCTTGCGTTACTGCGTATTTACAGCTATTGATCAGTAAGTTACATCATCTTCTTTAGATCCGTGGTTACTTTAGCTTTAGGTACATGTTAATCTTAGTGCTTCAGTTACATGGTTACTCTTAAGTATTTTCATATTGCTTCAGCATAAGTTCATATATCTTCTTTATGACATCACTTTGTCCTCCTCAGATTTCACTTTAACATCCGTCCATGATATTCATCGATGCCGTCTGACATCTTGGCAGGCGAGATGCTTCATTGAAGCATTCTTCCATGCAACATCCTGCCACACATTCAGTGCAAGGGTACATTTTGTATGGCTGCCCGAGTGCATAACGTCTCTCAAACACTCGATGCGGTATGGGAACAATGCAGGGAGTCCCATCTACTGCTCCTCTCCGGCTGTTACAGTATGACATTGGTGAGGGGGCATGAACTTGCACAATGGCGTCTACCTGCTCCTCTGCATGCTCCATTGTGGTTCCTTGTCAGCCTGAACTTTGTTCTCCTCCTTGCCGATGGTTAGGCTGGGCCTGCTCCTGTGTCTGATGACGCCATCCAATCCTCTTGCTTGTCTGGATCTTAGGCACTTAAAGGGAATGTCAAAAACATTGAGTGCACCCAATCAGCATTACGTGTAGTCTATTCTTTTGTCCCACAATGATTTCCACTCGTTATTTGTTGCATTCAAAACTGGATGCACCAGCTAAGAGGCAGCAGGTCAGCTGGGTAGGACCGCCACAGAAAGATTCTTTGGCATGCCCATGTGCCTTCTGCGCTCATGTGTCGATGCAGATCCCCCTCCTCATGGGAAATAAATAAAACGTGAGAGTCTGTTATTTCTCATAAGCAAGCATGTGTGTTGTTGAATGATGTCATTTTAGGGACTGTCTTTTAGATATCTTGATGTCGCTTCCCTGGTTGGACAGCAGGTACAGCATGCACACTGATTGCTGCCACTCAGCATTACAGGGACGTGTACCAATCAGGGCTGTATACTTGCTGAATTTACTGTCCCCCTTGATTCCATCTAATAGGGTATCCAGTAGTTCAGCTTGCCAAGAGTCCAGATGTCCGAGTGACCCAGTCTTTTGGCAGGTGAGTCTCTGCCTTTTTGTGCTTAGCCTTCAAAAATAAAACCTTATTTTTTGTCAAAGTCCATTCATAACTGAAACAACTTCTTTTTGTGTTTAGTGGTTGTAGTTACAATCTATGTTTGAAATAATTGAGGAGGTTGTGAAAATGAATTGCCAACATTGCCTAGAGATGCATATTCGTTTTGATTTATCGCAATACATCACAAAAGGGAACAACTGAATAAAAGCTGGTAAGTGTAGAGGAGCAGGTGGATACGTCATCCCTCGCTGCCGCCCCCTCACCTCCGTCATATTGGAATAGCGGGAGAAGAGGTAACCCAGGGACCAGATTAAAGAAACTTTGCACCGGTGCAAGTTCAAAGTTGCACGGTATTAGCAATAGGGCAAAGGTTGCCCTATTTTTAAAAACACTGAGACATATTTGAAAACTATTGCACTATAACAAGTGCAGTTTGTCATGCTATACGTACCAGGGTAAGAATTGCCCTCGGGCAAAAAGATACATTTTCACTGCATTATTGCAACTGGGCAAAGTTTGCCCTAGTGCTTATACAGAATGGTATAAGCATCTATTTTGCACTATGGCAATGTTTATCATAGTGCACTTGTCATGGTGAAATAGTTTTCTAATATGTCCTAGTGTTTTTGAAAATCAGCAATCTTTACCCTAGTGCAAATACTGTGCAACGTTGCACTTACACCAGTGCAAGGTTTATGTAATCTAGCCCCAGGTATCATCCCAATACCACATCGAGTGTATGAGAGAAGATATGCACTCAGACAACCGTATCGAATGTACCATCGCACTGAAAGGGTGTAAGGATGTCTGCACACACCATTGGACATCATAGAGCTATAAGTGAAATCTGATGAAGGCAGCGTGACGTCATGAAGGAAAGATACTGAGACACACTTAAACGATATGCAAATACTTAAAGAATAAAGATGTAACAAGGGAAACATGTAATTAAATATGATAAGATAAAGTAACCCGCTGACTAATAAGTGTATATACACAGAAATGCAAGGTAGACAAAATATATAGAGTCTTGCTGCAGAGGAAAACATAACGTGGCTATGATGGCCATGATGGAAAGATGGACCTCGGACTCATGTATAAATCAATCAAGCTACCTTAGGAACAGACCAGGGCTGCAGAGTCGGGAGACGCTGGAAACACAGCTTTGTGTGAGGAATAAAGAGAGTCTATTGGCCTGGGATCAATGATGCTACTTCAAGGAATAATTGCAAGGCACAAGGGGAGTCAAAGGGATAAGACATGTATGTAAGACATATTTCTCTTAGATTAAGTAAAAAGGAAAATATCTGCAAAAGCCAAGGACTGGACAATTAAAGATGTGAAAAGCCCACGCAAGGTGGAGTGAGCAAGTGTCTAGAGGCCGAGAAGAGTAATGACACCCAGGACAATTGAATCAGATAGCAGTAAATAGAAGGTCAAAAGGGACACATTTGTGGTCTCCTCACACGTGATTCAGAAGCTGAAAACAAGGGATATTCATTAAGCTCTAGATGAAGATAATGGTGTATGTACACTCTGTTAAAAGTCCCAGAATAAAGAACTGGCTGCAATGTCAACTACAAAGGAGAAGCCTTGGTTTAAGGCCAGACCGATGAGAGATGATGGACTAATTGGGAAAGCGAACAGTAGTCTGTTGCTCTCTGCACCTGGGTTTCATTGTGCTTACGTGCTGCTAATGAGCCGAAAGGTTAGGAAAGCATGCCAGCCAATCAGAGGGTCTATGTAGCAACATGCTATACAATGTTGCATAGGCCAATCTGCTGCCATTATTCTGCTATAATCTGTATTATATGTATTTTAAGGTTGTTCAAGGAAAGCCCACTAGATACTAGATAAGGGGCATTAAATGATATTGTTAATACTTACATAATATATAGGTATGTATGTTCCCTTATCCAATCCCTCCCTTCAATAGGTTTTACAGTTTGCCACGTAGGATGACAACAAGAATGGATGCATATTGAGGTATAAAACCTTTGCATAATCAAATGTGGTTGTGCATATGTGGACTACAGCTTGTTGTTCACCAGATTGTCCTACTTTATATTATCCTGATAATAAAGTAGTCCCAACTGGCAAACTCGGCTTTCCAAGGTCTGGCAACAATGCCAGTGCCGGTATTCCCAACAATTATTCCACCATTTTACCGGAACAAGGACCTCATAATGAGGCCCTAGGAGTAGGACTAGGATGAGAGACTAGGACTAGGATGCACGGCTAGCATGATGGACTAGGATAAGGGACTAGGATGAGGAACTATGACTGCCACTCAGACACCATAAATTACAGAGCACTACATGTTTTGTCTTAGATACTTGAGTCCGCGCTGAGACATGCAGTCAGAAGAAAGCATGGTAACCAAAAAGACACGAAACATAATCTGTGATATAGCCAATTCATGCCAATAGTGTTGTCAGTTGCCATGCCATCAACATAACCTCGTTCTGAACACTCTACTTTCTCTCTCCTCGCTGTAGCATTGGTTTGACCACAGTATTGTGCCAGTGCCGCCATATGTGTCAAATCCAACTAGTATATGTACAGATTGCGTAGTTATTAGTTGTGCTTTTAATTCCTGAGCTGTCCTTAATACAGTGCATATGAAATACGTGTGCACTTTAAGTGAAATGGATGCGAACAGTTCCCCTCCTTTAGTACATGATGTTGTCTCATCCTATTTCCCTCACAACTTTCAAGATCTCCACCTGAGGCCTAACTGGTCATTCAGGACCACAACTCCCAGAGGTATGGTTGACAGATGACTTTTGGATCAGCCTTTTTGTGAGTGCTTCTATTGTAGTAGCATGCATCTCCAACACCAGACCCAGAATCAGGCATTTGACCATGTTTTCAGCCTTAGCTAGCATAATAGCTTCATTTTAGATTCCCTTTATCCATTTGGATTTTGTTATTTTGAAAACTTGGAGTTGGCTTGTCTCTCCGGAACGGGACTTGGAGACCACTGGTCACTGGAGCCAGCATAGTTCTATAAGGGGGGCTTTATACGTGTTGTCCACCAGGAGCTTGCTATTCTTCAATACAGTGCAGAGAGACTAGTCACGTGTATGAACTGAAGGAAAAAGCGAAACCTGAACGACATTAAACATGTTTCCAGTAAATTAACTTATGAATGCTTTGTGAAAGAAAGTCTGATAATATTTTTGGAGCAGAATGTTTTATTTTTGCACTTGCGTCCAACTCTCGGGTGCCAAGTTGGATGGGAACTGCGCTCTTCGGTGCCATATGGCTCTGGGACAGACTTCCCGGTACAGTTGTTTTTTTTGCTTGATTGGTGGCTTATGTGAATAACTGCTGATGGTCTGCCTGGGATACATTGTCCTCACGGATGCAATTTGCTTTCGCTGGTCTCATAGGTTTAGCCGTGAGCAGTGGGATCCGTTCAACAGCAGCGTCCTGCACACTGACACCAGGGGGCGATGACCATGAAATCCCACGCAGCGTGCACAGATAAACTACTTCTCCATGTTAACGTATATTCACATAGATTCTCTCTCACACACACACACGCCCTCCCACACACACACGCACATGCAGAAACACACAAGCGCACTCATGCACATGCAGAAGCACACAAGCACAAACACATGCCCACACATATGCCCAACCCCACACGCACATGCAGAAACACACAAGCGCACTCATGCACATGAAGAAGCACACAAGCACAAACACATGCCCACACATATGCCCAACACACACGCCCCCACACCCAAGCCCATGCGCACGCACACACACACACGTGCAGAAACACACAAGCACACACAAGCCCATGCACACACACACGTGCAGAAACACCAAGCACACTCATGCACATGCAGAAACACACAAGCACAAACACATGCCCACGCATATGCCCACACTTATGCCCCACAAACGAGCCCATGCACACTCACACACATACACAGAAACACACAAGCACACACACAAAAGCACATGCACACACACACACGTGCAGAAACACACAAGCACACACAAGCCCATGCACACACACGCACAGAAACACACAAGCACAAACACATGCCCACACATATGCCCCACACACGCCCCCCACACACAAGCCCATGCACACACACACACAAACACACACACACACACACAAACACACAAGCACAAACACATGCCCACACACATACCCCACACATACACAAGCACACCCACAAGCCCATGCACACACACACACACGTGCACAAACACACAAGCACACACAAGCCCATGCACACATGCACAGAAACACACACGCACAAACACATGCCCCACACAAATGCCCCACACATCCCCCCACGCACAAGCCCACACACAAGCTCATGCACACACATACGACGAAAACACACAAGCACACACACACGCACAGAAACACACATGCCCACTTGCATGCCCACACACATGCCCACCCACACACACAAACAAGCACACACACACACACACACACCACAGAAAGATGCACACACAAGCATACACACATCCCACAGGGGCACATGTCTTTCTGAAAAGGAAGTTTCTTTTAATGGATCACACCTGCTGCATCTATAGCTCCATGCAACGCCTATACTCTCCAGCATGCACTGTGCACGTGTGTCAGTGAAGTGCCAGAGAGTAACCGGCAGCCCTCGCCTATGCAAAAGCTCCACATGTTTGTCGATCTTTTGGAAAGGCAGTATTGTCCCTGTCTGATGACGCTCTTTCTGTAATGCAATTTGAGTTGCACTGTACGATTCCACACAACAGTTTGACACGCAGGGCACACACTGCCCATAGCGCAAAAGGCCACTGTGTGAAGGCCTCACCCGTGGCTGCTCCTCTTCGACTGCCAGAGGGAACTTGGAGCGCTGAACTGCTGTTGAATTTTTGGACGGTAAGTGTGCAGAATAGTCTGCCAAACATGTTATTAGTTCAGTGTGGGCCTGATTCATAGAAGTGTTTTATAATGGCACAATCGCATAGGAAAATGCTCTGTGAATCATAGTCAATTACAAATTTACTGGGCATGGAATATCTCAAGGTCTTGCTGTGAAGAAGTTACAAGAATAATGTTATCAAATGTGTATATAGCGTTTCATGCTGGTGTTGTGCTCCTTCTAAGCACTGCACAATACTAATGGGGTTATTTTAACCCGATCTAATGGTACTCATATTATGGACCTAAGCAGGATGAAGGGCTGAGTCAGCACCACCTGCATTTAATCCTGCAGTGGGGAACGCTTAACTAGTGAGATATGCAATATAAATAGTGAATAGACATCGAAGTCACTTTCAAACATGTTTCCAATGCATTGCAAGTAATGAAGGGGTATTAAAAAATCAGTAATGTGCTCCCTTCATCAGTGCCTACGTGGTAACAATCCTGCTAAACTGAGGCGCTGGAGAACGCCGCGGCTGAACTTGAATACTGTCCAAGGCATTGCTAGGGATGAAAGAATGCCCCAGCAGCAGCAGCAGTCCAGAGCCCAGATCTATAGCACAGATGACGCTCTGCCTCAAATGACTCTTATTTCAACACTTTTCCTCCCAGGACAGCTGATGGATAACGCCTGCCCTTTGTGTGCGCCGTTCTTTATGTAAACAGACACAAAAATGTATCCTCGCTGCTGTATGGGAAAATGGCGGAGGAATGTCTGGAACCAGAATGGGCTTGTTCCAATGTAAGCAAGCACATGTTAAGAGAGAACACATGTAAAATGAGATCATAATTAAAACACTTCAAACAGGAGCTGATGCTTCAAGGCGCAAAATGCGGTGCTGTGAGTGGCATGCCGGATTCGCGTTTACTGAGAGCAGTGGGGGCAACGTTATAGCTTGGTCAAAGGGGGGTGAACGCAAGGAATTGCTTTCAAGCTGGGATAGTGAGGGGTATTTAATAGTGTAGTTAACAAGGATTGAGAAAGCCACTAGTTAGTAAGAATTGATCATATACAGTAATAGTTTATTGAGAGGCCACCCTCAATACGGGAGTTCCTTCCTTCCCCAAGCCAGGTGTCACTGTTTAATATCAGTTCACTATTCAGCCCTGTTTCAGACTTAGTTAATGCCTCAGGGATGTCTCCCCCTGAAGCTACCAATGAGCCAAGAACCAGGCCGGTGTACAGGAAACATATTTGTATTTATTTGAATGATAGGTGATAGAAATTGCACTAAACTCCACACACCACCTTCTTTGTGGCTCACAATTAAACTTCTTGTTACATAAATGAATCACACAAGCTGGTTGGGAAAAACACAAATCACAATACTTAACTTTTTCCTGATTTCAATTCAAGCAATAACCTACACTGTTCAATGAACAAAATCAGTTTACATGTGATATGATGTGGCATTTATAACGCGCCTGTACTTATGCAATGCTGTGTAATTTTTGATTTTAGTGCGTGCTTAAAAGGCTACCAGTTTGGTTTACAGATTTGTACAAATGCATATGGCAATTATTATTTCACCCGCACTTTTGCTTTAAAATAAATACATGGTGATTTAGCAGTGGATTTTTCAGACCACCCCTACTTTTGGTCTGTGTTGGGGAAGTCTGACCGGAAAATTGAGATGATTTGACAATGTTGGATTACAGACCCCCCTCCACTTAAAGGCCTGCGTTGGGGAATCTGGACACAAATATTGGGATGATTTGTGAATTTTGGATTTCAGACGCCTCACCCCCCTCCACTTAAAGGCCTGTGTTGAGGACGCTGGACAGACAAAATTGGGATGATTTGAGAATTATGGGTTTCAGACCCCCCTCCACTTAATGGCCTATGTTGGGGAAGCTGGACAGTAAGATTGGGGTGATGTTTAGGCATTATAGATTTTAGACCCCACTCCACTTAAAGGCTTGTGTTGGGGAAGCTGGAGCAACAGGATTACCCAATTAAATTACAGTCTATACTTGTCAGCGTGCACTGGGAATGAGCTTTATTAATTTTGAATTTTAACAAAATCCCCCTGTGGTGTTCTGCCAAGGGGAATTCATTAAATTAATATTTTTAGTTAAATAGGCTAAGGATCTATGCAGTCCCCACAACCCCCCATACAATAAAGGGTATGGATTTAAGGCAAGCAGATTCCCCCACCTTTTTTGTTTGAAAGGTCTCAATTCTACTTACATTGAAAACCTCTGTTTAAAGTTTCGGAAATCCAGCTGCATTTCAGGAACCTCTGACAGGACAGGACACTCCACTCAAAAGGATGGTCCCCAGCTCTTCAACATAGGGCCGAGTCAGCTTTTTTAGGCCTCCCCCAGCAATCTCATTTGTGTTTCCTAACGGGTGTCAGATGGCCATTTTTAGCAGCTCTCTCCTGCTCATAGTGCATCCACATTATATACCAGTGATGACACCATCACGATCTTAACACTGGGCAGTGCTCTGCAAGAGTTCTAGCAACCAGGATTGGACAGTTACCATTCTATCTCTTCCAAATCCATTTTCTCTCTAAGGATTGATTTAGGAGGATGGAACAGACATATGACAAGTCCCATTTGAAATCCCCCGTGTTTCCATGTCAACGTTTTGGCAAAAACTAGTTATGTGGCAAAATTCATAATTTACTAGTAACTGCCTATATATATATATATATATATATATATATATATATTCTGCTTCAGATAATCATGACAGCCAGTTCCGTACTATGTTGCATGGGCGTTTGGCAATTTTCTGCCGATTTTACTGAAAGCATAATAGCTGGGGACATGCACTTTACTCCCCACATTCCTAATTTAACCCTCCACCAGCACGCTAATTTTGAAATTTGGGACACATTCAGTGCAGCCCGGGACAAGTTTTAGCAGGCCATTAGAATTCTCTAAATCGCAGGTGGATGGATTTTATTTCAACAAAATCTCCTGGAAATTATCTAAATAATTCCACAAAAATGAAGGTAGTAGGACTTATTTTTTTATTTTTTTATTTTATTACTTGTGTATAATCACATTGTGATTTTTACAAAGAAGAACTGATCATTGTGATTCTCTGTAGGCAGAAAAATACATGTGCTTGGCGATCATCGGATCAGATGTGGGAGTTGATATTTTTTAAAGCGATAACAAATAATTTTGCTGCAGTATTAATCCATTTGATGTTTTCTCCGGACAATAGTCTATTCCACCAGACATCTTCTTCCAGGATCGAGGAGTCCAACCCAAGAGGTGACAATTAGGCTGCCCTTTCCAGGTTCAGTGCTGGGCAGTGCATCAGCAAATGTTTTAAATTTTCAGACTCATCTGGCGTGGCACATAATCTGCTTTCCTTGGATCCAGACTGAAGTCTGATGGAGAGGATTTTGCGCGTAGGAAGTAAATTCAAGCGTGCTCTTAAAAAGGTCTTCATGAGGCCTTTGTCTGGGAATTTGATACAGTATGGTAATGGTACTTTGAGCTTGTTGAAGCTGGGTGGCAGATGCTTTGTTAGTTGGTTCGCCTGGGCTTTATCAACTGTGTTGATCCAGTCCTGTAGTTCCATTTTGTATTTTATTCTCTGGGGGTTCCTTACAAGGTCATCTTCAGTGCATGCCAATTCTTCTAATTTTTCTTGCTCTTTCTTGGCCCAGGTGTTTAGAATATTGGTGCACCCGCTGGTAAGCTCTGTTTCAATGATCTTGTAGATTGGGAGTGTGTCCGGGAGGAGAGTTCTTCTAAAGAGTTGCTTAGCACTCTGTTCAATTGTTGATAGTAATGACAGCAGACCCAGGTCACGCCTGATGCTTGCGATTGAGACTGAGTTTGGAAGACCAAGGACTGATCTCCACAGTAGCCCTTCCAATTTAGGCCAGATTGTGTCCGGCATAGTAAGTGTTGCTCCCATCCCGTAGGTTATGGCTGGAACGACTTTGCCTTTGTAGAATTGGATAACCGGAACCAATGAGAATTTCTCGTGTTGTTTGCCGATTGCTATCATCTGGGCCGCAAGGTTCCTAGTTTTTCCCCACAAAGACTTTTGCATCGTAGACTCATGTGGTGAGCTATCGATTGTTACGCCCAGGTATTTGAAATGGGTGATCACTTCGATCTTGGTATTTTCCAGGTAACATCCTCTGTTGCATCTCATATTTGAATGACCATTTTCAAGGATCATGATTTTGGTTTTTGACTTGTTAATTTCTAGGTTGTTTGCACCCAAGTACTGCACCAGGTTTGTGAGTTGTCGCTGTAAGCCAATTTCAGTCTGGTCTAACAAGATTAGGTCATCAGCGTAAAGCAAACGGGACACATTGGTGTTTCCTATTTTTGGAGGGAAAGCACAAATTGATAGTTCTGTTGCCTTGAAGTCGCCCAAGAAGCTGATGAAAAGGGCCGGTGCTAACGAGTAGGATTTATGGTTGCTGAGAACAATGCACACATTATAGCAGTCCTTTTAAATTACTAGGAAATCTTAATGTTTATGCAAATTAGAGCTCTCCTGTCTCCAGTTATTTGCCACTCTTGGCTAGCCTGTGACAAGAGTTCTTTTTTTTTATTAGCCTCTTAGTTGTTTGAAGTTGGTAGGCTTCCAGTCGTAAATACTTGGGATGCACCAGCCAAACAGAGATTCCCCCACTGCAGATTTCCCTTTGATGTCAGAAAGCCCTGCAGACTTCTGACATTCTGTCCTCTTATCTGAAGGGGACCACCATTTTGATTTGAAAAGCTTCTATTTTCTTGTATTTCTTTCCAGAGTTCAGCCTTGATTTCAACCCCTGTTTTCACAACTCCTCCCTACATTCCAGTCATGCACTGACCATGCTTTTGCCATGTACAGAAATGAGCTTTCAGAGACACCAAGTCTGGGGAAAGTTTGTTTTCAACACCTCTTAGCAGGCCACAATTTATGGCAGTTTTAAACAGCTGGGATGCAGGCCCAGCTTTCAATGGGGGAGTCCTTTGTGATGTATGCCCACCAACAAGTCAAAAGATTCTGCCTCAGGTCTAAAGAAAATCTTCATGTGACCCATGGAAGCAAAGTTTTTCTTTTCACTTGTTTCCAGTATTTTGCATGTGAAGCATAATATACATTACATCTTGTTTAACACACATTAAGGGCCTCATCATGAAGTGGGTGGTAGCCCTTAAATGTGGCAGTAACGCTATCACCACTGCATTTAAGTGCTGGCCCAATCACGAGTTGGGCAGAAAGTTGGAGCTTTACCTCCAGCTTTTTGATGGATGTAAAAATCTCCACTTTCTGCCCGTTTTCGGCACTATTACCGGCAGCGCTATTTCTGCCAGCAGTAATAGCGCCGAAAATCCCCATATGGAAAATCCCCTATGGACTCTCGAAAAAATTGAGATTTACAGCCTTACCATTACCCGGGATCTGGCGCAAATTGTGCCGGACCTAGTAGCGGTAACGCTATTTGCATTGGGAGTATCCCAGTGAAACTACCGCTAGTGATAGAGCACCTGTCATCATTATATAGAAGGAGAACATTTTTCTCATGTCCTGCTTTCAAACTGCAATCACCCATGTAAAGCCATCTTCATGTCAGAGTTTTGCAAATGCTGCTTTTAATGAGTTTTGTACCACGCACTGTTTCTTCTTGCGTGGTTTCTCTGGCAGATCTGAAATGGAAGGCAGATGGGGGTTTGTTGGGGGATTGTGAGGGAGAAGAGCATCATAGCTTTGGTGTGCTGTTTGCAACTTCAGTTTGGAGAAACCGGTCCCTGAACGTAGTTGCGTTTTTGGATTGGTAGCCATTATTTGGTGTTCAGGTATGATTGTGCATGGTTTGGTCTCATGTTTGATGTTTTGGAGTGTGTGTGGTTTGTGTTGCGGTAGAGGTATGGTTGTGTTTAGCTCAGAGTTTGATGCTGAGTATGGAGAATGGTGAGATTTTAGTACGGTTAGTTAGGAGCAACACAGTTCCAAGCATCCATCTGGCGTTTCAGTGGCACAAATCTCAGTGAAACGGCCCTTCTTTATGTGGAACCTTGGGAGACGTCCTGAGGAGTACTGGAAGAGAGTGGGAACATAGGAATGGAACGTGGGAAATAGTCAAAGAAGGGGAGCATGCAGCAGTTTGTACCGAGCATGTACCAGTTGAGAGTGACTACCATGGAGGGTGCGGAGTAAGGATTCTGAAGCAAGTGGGGTTCAGGTGGGGTTTAGGGAGCAATTCTGCATTCTGCAATTTACAGATGCAGTGTTCAGTAGCCCTTCATGAGAAATCACATTGGGAATTGGGAAGCACCCGGGAGCTCAGTCCGTGTTGGGAGTCAGTGTGGAACAAAGCAAAACAGACCTGAAAGTGGTCGAGGGTCTTGGAAGGCTGAGGGAGCGAGCACACCTACACCAACACATCCCACTTGAGTACCATGATACGCTGCAACGCATATGTTCCTAACATAGGTGTCTGCAACCTTTGGCTCTCCAGATGTTTCAGACTACAATTCGCATTATATCTGGCTATTGACTATGTTGGTTAGGAATGATGGGATTTGTAGTCCAAAACATCTGGAGAGCCATAGCTTGCCGACCCTTTCTCCAAGGGAATCCCACCCTGATAAATTACACCAAAGTGCTTTGAAAGACTGCAAACATTGACCCCCTTGAAACCAGCAGCAGGTGTGACTAATTTGACTCACCCAGGCAGCTGTCAGCAGCAAGACCCTGCAAACAGTGAGTGTTGCATATGTTACAAAGCTTGTCTTTGATACATATTTGATTCCTGTAGTCAGTAGTTTCATCAGCATATTCTGACTATGCAATTCAAGAAGCATGGGGCAAAAAAAAATAATAACTAATAACAAACCAAAAATGAGGAAACAGACAGGGCCAGATGTCCACAGCACAGCAGATGCAATTGGTTCCCAGTTTTATGTCATCAGGTCAACAAGTGCACTCGCTGGTGGCGCTGACAGTACAGGGAAACGATTCTGAAGGGGTGTGCCGGGCCTGCCCAGTGCACTGCATCTTGCTAGTTTGGGGTGGTGTGATACAGGAGGAACAAGTGCAATTGCATTAGCACCAGTGCAAATTCGAATGCATTTGCACTGGCACTATGATCTGCCTTGCACATGCCTGGCAAGCCGCACATGCGCTCTCAGTTTCAAAGATAGTCCGTTTTCTTTGCGCAGGTGTGGACGTAGGACGTGACGTCACAGCACGCCGCCTGCAATAGAAGCACCAGAGGGAAAATCCCACCGAGCCCGTAGCACGTGCCTTTGGAAGAATGCAGTTTTGTGCCGGGTCTCTTAGGGTTCGAGAGCTAGACTAGCTTCAAAAGCCCTTGATTGTGCGTATTTGTTGGCATGCTATGTATGGACTGGCTGCGGCCCGTCTCTCGGAACGCTCACTTTTTTCCATGTTCCACCTCATTTTGCATGTTTTGCCTCCTACTCTGGTCCCTGCACACCCCCTGCGTGGAGTCTCACGCAAGGGACTCGGCCGATCACAGAGCCGTTCCGAGCCTGCGTGAAGTCCGCGCAAAGTACAAAAAAGTGCAGCACAGACGATTCCATGAATCGACAAACGGGGTTTCGCGCAATCCATTCCATGAATCAGGCCCACAGAGTTTTACTCTTCTTTGTTGATCTTTAGCAGTGCACAAAATAAACACACTATCATATACGTTTCCTTATCAATTGATGTCTGTAAAGTGTCCCAGAAAGCTATTTTACAAGAAAGGAATTTGAAAACTTTGTCACTGCTTTAATGAAGTGCTTCAGTATTGGCTGGAATTCTACTCTGTGCTTGTTCAAGCAGCAGGCATTGTGAGTCACAACCGACTGTAATAAATGGTTACAGAGATGTATTTCCTCATTACAAGGCAGAAGTGATGTCACAAATAGTCTGTAATAAGAACAGTATTTGCTGGCTATTGTACTGGTATTGCAGACTGCTATGTATTCTAATTGTATCTTGACAGGAACAGAGTTTCTTAAAAGTGTCTTCCGAGTTTATGCTTCGAAACTCAATCACTTTGTTTTATTACAGTGAGAACCCGCTCGGAAATTATTTCAAAATTGAGAGCAGCTTTTATCTTCAAAGGGGATGTTCAGGACAGGGCATGTGAAGATTAATTGCAGTATTGCGAAAAAAAGAGAGCGGTGAAAAGGTCGAGAAATGTGGTCTTTTTCTCTATAATGAGCTATCCTTGGGCTTCAGATGTGGGTGGCTGCTGCTTCACTGTAGGTCTCCATAAGGTCCTGGGAACGTTGGTTAAAGTCCACTTGGATAGCTCGAAGATAATACGCAAGGGAGGCCACCGTCAACTGTTTATGGTTATGACGTTCTACAATAGATGTTACGTTAAATGCGGCAGGGCAGACATAGACATAAAATATGTGCTTCTATGACAGCTAGCCAAGGAAGCGTGAATATGGCTTTCACGCCCTCTGTGGGTGGCGGACATTGGCTTTAACGGTTTGCCAGCCCGAGCCCAGGTAGGTCAGAGCAAAGCCAGGTAGGCTCCCTGTTGCCTCCCCACATTAAAAAATAAATTAAAATGGCGCCACCCGGGGAAGGGGCTCGGGAGATTGGAGACAGTGGGCGGAGTGGTATCTAGTATTTGCATCGAATGCTTTTGCATCGAATGCCTTTCCATCGAGGGTTTTGCAAAGAAAAAAGTAGCATCGAATGTATATTTTTGATGGGTTAAGAGTTCATTTTTTTTGGCATGGGTTTTAAAGGCTAAAAAACGGGGGGCTGCCCCCCCCCAAAAACAATTCGATGGAAAGGACCTTCGATGGAAAATATTCGGTGGAATGACCATAAACCGGCAGAGTATGTGTATTCTCGTCTGCTGTTCCAGCCACCTGATTGGCTCAGCGGCCTTGACTGGGTGCAAATGAAATATTCACCGTTTTTAAAGTAGTGTCCTAGATTGACTGTGGGGCCTTCACATCGGAGTGAACGTGGCTGAGTGAAGAAGGCTGGGTTTGAGCAATGAATACACGAAACATGGTCTGAGCAGTTCCTGGAAGAGAGTGGCAGCTTGTCCAAAGTAGTGTTCCCTGGCGGCTTGCATGACTGATGAAGGAGCTCTGGGCAGTTCAGTTCTGAGCAGTCCTGCTTTCCAAATGATGCAGTCCCCATCGGGATCATCCTGCCTGAACAGCAGAAGCAAGAGGAAACCGGGCCTTAAGTAGCAGTATATGTAGAAGTGTCTACAAACCAAGAACAAAGTCCAACCCAGGCACATTTCATGATGTACCCAGATCTCACAGGAGTAAATTGCTCACATACATGTTTTATTAGCCTCTCTGACCCCACTCATGAAAAACCAACTCAAGTAATGGCAAACTATAATGGAGGTAGGAACGTAGCTAATGACGTCAGTAAGCCGCAGGAGCAATGACCGGTTTTGGACATTTGATTGTAAATATTGATGACGGTAGAACAACGCTAGCTCTTGATTGCTTAAAAATAAAAATACTGTAAAGTCCCCACTGTGCATTACTCCAACATTGGCAGGCATGTGTCACCCTATCATGGAGAAGTTCCCAATTGATCCCCCAAAACTCTCATTGTGATAAGAGGCAAATCATTCTTACAAAAATGTATATAGTTATTGACTTTGCATTACCTCCCCAACTCGGAGCATGGTGGGTATGGAAGGCCAACTTCTGTCATCATTTCTAACCCCTGGTACAGACCCAGAAGGGAAGGCGGTCCTGGCTGGTCCATGCATTGGTGTAAGATGGAGATAGCGTGATGTGGTCATGACGTCACTATGCATAGTTGTGTTCTGCAAGAAGTCTGCCCTGTGGAAATGAGTACAACCAGAAGTTCATAGGTTTCATGGGCTCGAAATCAGTGACTTGCATCAGGTGTAGCCATTAGATCACCTTGGGGTTTTAACTGTTGATTGACAGCAGGATTGTAAGAGATCTCTGGGTAGAAGTATCACATAAAATGAAAAGAAAACAGAAATTACAAGGTTAATTGTGCTTTGTCTAATCATTGTTTACTAAATGAAAAGCCCATATAAATTCCTACTTCCCTCTTCTCCCTCTGCACTATCCTCTAAAGTTAGCCATCGCGTAGTGGTGCAAGTGTCGAAAGCCTGGTATAATTCATCAGCGGTTCTCCTTGTTATCTTTTCAGGATCACCTAAAAGAACTCCTCTTCAAAGTAGATGGCCAGCACCCACAGACCCTTAAGGGTGTAGGTGGGTGGCTTCTTAAGCAATATTGCAAAACACCAGAGGCATTACCTGATGGAAGTGGCCCTCGACCCATGTTAATAGGCACACGCAAAAGGAGGGCCTTTAATGAGTAGAAGGGACGTTACTTCTTGGTAATGGCCTGAGGAGCAGGGCATCATTGCTATTACAACATTCCACCTAATTAGGATAGAATGTAGCATGTTCCGCGTTATAGAGAGTGGCTAGTGACCCGTCAGCATGAGCCTAAGTCAGAAAAAAGGGCTCTGGAGGCTGGGAGACAACGCAAAAGTGTTTGTGGATTCAGACGCGCGATTCCAACCTCCCACTTATATCAGGCATTACAGCCCTCTGTCATTTCATTGTCAGCAATGGAACTACAAACATTCCAATGTTCTAAATCTAATTAGCACCTGTCACGGGGGAGGCAGCCAATCAGGAGTCAAGGAACACAGGATTAATCTCCCGATGTATGCCTGTGTTCCAAGCTACCTGATGGCTGCTTCCCCGCCTGCCATCTTCCCCCCACCGTCCTTTCCCTTTTTTTCTTCCTCCCTCCTCCCTACTTACCTGATTGTGGCAACCGCCGCAACTGATGCGGCAGATGCCGCCATTGCAGCTGCTGCTGCTTCTGTCCCTGGTACATTGTGGCCAGCATTGAAATGGAAGAAGGACTCTGTATGGAGTCCAGCCTTCCAGTTCCATGGCGGCCATCTTACTGAAGTATTTTCATTCAATGAACAGGACGGTCTGAGTCAGCGAGGTGTCCCCTTCGTTGAATGAAAATAGAATGCTCTGAGCAACCCCGGGATATCGGATTGGCAACCTGGAGTGCTAATAGCATCAAGAGCCTCTCCGGCATGCCGGATCGGGTCTTAAAGCTTAGTTAGCACAGGGGGAGGGGGATGTGCATTCAGGCCCAATCATGTGGGATCCATCTGTGAATGACCGCGTTCTCTCGGCCACCTGTATACCTACCCAGGGTGGCTGTTATCTTGCTTTCGGCCCAGGCCCATCTGGCCCCTTACCCCCTTCTTCCCACCCAATGAACTTCCCATGAATCATGTTTGCTTTACCCTTGATGCTCTTTACAAAAGTACCACAATGGACATCAAGAGTAAAACAAACATGAATAATGTTTCTTTATTTTTGATGCCCATGGTGTTATGTGGCAAGACTGGCCTACGTAGGTCGGCCAGTCTATGTGGCCACAAGAATAAAGCATACTTGATTCATGTCTGTTTTTCTCTTGATGCCCGTTTAGCCATTGTGTGGTTAGAATGGCCTGCAATGGTGGGCCAGTATAGATATATTTTTTCACTCCAGTCTCGCCATGTGAAAACAAAATGGGCATCAAGGGTAAAGCAAACATCAAACATGTTTGCTTTACTCTTAATGCTCATTAAAACACAATGTTTAGTGAGAGTCAGGAGTAAAGCAAACATCGTCCATGTTTGCTTTACTCTTGATGCCCATTTTGCTATAACGTGCAAGACTGGCCTATGTTTGTGGGCCAGTCTGGATATATTTTTTACTCACAAAATGTATCCAAACTGGCCCGCCAACGTAGGCCAGTCTTGCCACGTAATAACAAAATGGGCATCAAGAATAAAGCAAACATGATTAATGCTTATTGAAACATGCAATGTTTTGTCCTGGAATACCATGCTTTATCCTCACTGTGGGGGTGGGGGGTATGCCAAGACATGACTTTGCATCCTCACTTCCCCAGGAACAAAGACAGGCCCGGTCCCCGGCACAGACACACGCATTCACACACATTTCTTCAAACATGCATTCATACATACATTAATGTCTCCATTCACTCGCCAACACATATAACAGACACTGGCCCTCCTTAGGACCCTGGCGTTAAGGGGTTAACGGCGCCGTAAAAGGTGTTGGTGCCGTTAAACCCTTAACGCCTTACTACGAGATCCCTTTGCGGGACCCGACCTTAACGGCCGGTCTATACCAGCCGTTAAATTAGGGGCCCGCAAAGGAACTCTCGAGGTAAGTATGATACCGCAATTTGCGGTACCATACTTACCGCCTTCCCCATTCCCATTATGCCCTATGGGGCAAAAATGGGAATGGGGAAGGGCCATGGTGGCATGGGGAATTACCGCCCCGATAACCTTGGAATGGGGTGGTAATTCCCCATTCCGCCATGGCCGACTCCGGCATCGACCATGGTGCTAATAGCACCATGATTTTCCGCCGGAGTCCTAAGGAGGGCCACTCTCTCATTCACTTGTGGACATACAGATACAAATACTCACATGCATGCACACATACATACTTTAAAAAAAGATTCTCCTTTCCTGCTGCTGATGCAGTCTTCCACCGATGCCCGCTGGCTCCCGCGCAGCATGAACAGGAAGCACAGAGCGCGCCTCGGTTCCCGAGGGAATGTGTGGGCGAGCTGAAATTCATTTAGTAGTGTTTTGCGCTGTGTCTTTTTCTGCAAGGCTGTCAGGGATTCACGATCTCATTAAGGAATACATTTTTTTTATTGTTACTCCTGGTCCTTGCCCATCCACTCTTCTTTTGTGAGCTCCAGCACCGGATATAGTGGCTGGATATAGGTCCAACAAAGCTAGAGCTTTTATCGAGGTCACCAGCATATTTAATTAGGCAATGTGACCCGAGGAGGGGGGCCATTACTGGTTGGGTAATGCTCCTGGACCATAGTTAAAAGCCACAGCGAAGCTTTAACGGAGCCCGACCGGGTCATCGCCCCCCTCTGAGAGTCATATTGCCATTAGTACCCCGGCATGTCGTACCGGGGTACTAATTGCAATTTTTTATCAAGTCGAGAAACGCCCCTTGCGACTGTTCCTTGACTCGACAAAAAAAGCAAAACGTAGTCCCTTCACCCTTTCCATGGCGGCCAGTTGTGGGAAGAACTCTGCACGCTGCAGAGCTCTGAGTCTTCTCGGGCAAGTGAGGCCTGGGTGAGGGCCAATGAGCCTGCGTTTTACAAGCTCATTGACCCTAGCCGGATACTAGTGGTCATTATAGCCCAGTATGGCGGCTAGAAGCTATTAGCAACCAACCCCATATGCTGGAAAGCTTATTAGCACAATTAATAGTATCTGCAGTTATTGCCTGCATTCTAAGCCACCTGATTGGCTGAGATGCACCATCAAGGTGCTATTCTTGGTAAAACACATGAGTGTCACCCTCTCCACCATCAAATCCCTCTTGTAATTCTTCCACCACCTTTTTTCATTGTCTGCTGCTTTTTCTCCCATTACTTTATCTTCTCTCCTTTTCTACCTCTTTTTCAAACACCCTTGTCAATTTGAACGTTCCTATAATCGCCGTCCAGTTTCCCTTTTGCTACCTTGTTAGTTTGGCTTATAAACGAGCTACTGGGGTAATACAAATGTCTGAACCAAGTCTGCCTTGAGCCAGTAGATTTAAAATGTTTTTACATGGGTTTGTATTTGTTGCTTGCTCTGTGGTCCAGCCATTGTTACAGCCAGTAGTACTGGCTTCTGCAAAGGCATTAGATTAATTTTACTCCTTTTAATACATTGTACTCCTTTTAATACAGTAAAGCACAGATATGCCATATTCACACTCCACCACTATAATATGGATGTATCCCTTTAGGGACACAGCTGTGCAGCTTTCATTTTCTTTACATAGTTAAGTGTTAAAACGGTTATAACGCACTAATGTATCGACCATGGGACGGTAAAAGGAGGCATGCACCCCCACAACATACAAGTTGCAATGGTTGCTGCAACACACGCTTAACCAACTGATTTATCCTCCCATCTCTACGCACTAACAGCTGTGCCTGCAACAGCTTCCGGACAGGACAGGTTGTGTCTATGGTAGGAATGTTGCTTTGGTGGAAGCTCTTTACCGGTGAGAACCTCACATTGCAGGATCTCTGGAAGCAATATTCTGGGGGTGAAGACTTCTTCCTAAAGCCCCACCCCCCAACCTGCAGTCTATTACCACCCTGCTGCTCCTGCAGCTTAGGGCAAAGCGGTTAAAGCTGAGGTCCTTCTGAAAGTATATGTTGGGTGGATGGTGGTAAATGTAGAAATGGTCCTGCTTTCACCCCAACATTCCTTCCAGCTCCCCACTGCTACATTCCTGCATTCTCACTTTCAGATGCGCGTGTGGGTGGGCATATTTTGCTATTCACAATCTGTGCGGTCTCCAGCTTTACACCTGTTTTCTTAGCACTACTGATCACCTGCCTGTCTCCGGACTTCTGTTACTCATTTCCTGTTCCGTCAGTTTGGTGATTGTTCATTTCTCCTGTGCTACTCTCACCCCCACAGATCCACTGCATTGTGTGATTTGTGGCATCTAGAAGTCGTCTATTGGACCTTGCAGCCTAAGAAAGACATTCAAAGCCCACGTGTCTCTCGGCTGAAGGGGTCTGATGTTGTAATGTGAAGCAGCTACGGAAACATACAAGTCAATCATGGCTTCTACACATGAACAGAATTTCGTGCTCCTCAGCAAATCCCTTTACCCTCCTGAGACTTGGATCCCACTTCTGGCAGCATTAGGAGAGGGGCTAAACACTACAATGGAGCCCTATATAAATATCAGGGCAGTATATAACACTTCAATCAGCACCCCTCCACTAGCTTATATACGTGTTAAACACTTGAGACCCTTCTCATCTCATAAGGCATATGGTTTGAACCAATGTGTCATGATACTTGTTTCCAATCCCTTTAAAACCGCTAAAGCCTATGTAGGAGAAGAGCTGACCCAAGTTTCACTCCATCCACCTTTCCCAGCAGCCTTCAGCGAACACCCCCTCAAAGGCTGCAGCACTTGCAATCTCTGCAATGAACGGTGAGAAAAGACCCTCCCTAGTGGAACTAGGTGGGGACCAGCCAGCAGGAACCCAGCCTGGGCCCTCAGGACACAGTGGCTCACCTGTCCCCCATGTGAAAATGGGTGGTGGTTTTTTGGCAGACATGGACTTTGTGATGAGGTGCTGCCCATCTGCAATGTGCAATGCAGCATAACTGACAAAGGTGTGATCTTTGCGCTGTGCAACTAGCATTGGCAAACCCAACAGCCTTGGCGGTAGCGTAGGTATGGGATAGGCGAATGCCAGGCACTGCCATAATGGTAGCACCTGCCTATAAGATGGTAACTGCTGGAAAATGGTGGGAGTAGGTGGGCATATGATGCCAGTGCCTTGAACATGCTTGTTTAATAACTATTCACAATAGTTGGCCTTGCCAATGCTTGCTTCTATCTCTGGCCTTGTTTCCAATCCATTAAGTCTCAAATTAAGTCGCCTTTCTCTTCTTTCTGTTAAGGTTCTATTTGTGTTTTTCTTCAGTCTTCTTTTTTTGTTATTCATGTTTTTTTTCACATTATATACCCTCTTTTTGTAGCTCTGCTCTCCTTCTGCTGCGTACCCTTATCTTTCATTTAAATCTCCATCCATGTGCCCATTTGCTTTGTCTCTTTAACCCTTTAACCGCGCTTCAAACAGGGCTCAGCAGCAGAGATCGCCTTCTCTCACAATCAGTCAGTGAGAGAAGACAAGTACTGACTCTGGAGCTGTAAGGGGTGGGGAGCATTAAGATGCCACCATTTGATTGCATCATGTAAGGGCAAGGCCATACCGGTTAATAACCCACTGATTTAATTTTGGATCTGCAGCCATATTGACATCGGTGGTGGGAGAAGTGGCAGGCCAGGGAGGCAAATATGCAGCCATCCCAGTGTTGGTAGCAAATATCGCACGGGTTCCTAGCACTCTGATCGACGGAGCGCCAAATCAGCGCCTGCTCGGCGAGTCAGGTGAACTTTTTATTATAAGCAAGATGAGATGTAACAACTCCATGGCTTTTGTGTAGGCATGGGAAATGCATTTTCCACACACTGTCGTAGTGGTATTAACTGGTCTTCAATAGTAGCAGCTGTAAAATGGTGTGAGCACCTGGGCATATAATAGCAATGCCTGGCAAATGTCTAATAATTATGCACATGCCAACACTGTTGGCTTTGGCAATGCTTCTTTTTAACAGGACTTCAGTAAAGCGCATGCATAGTGCTTATAAATGGATTGCCTGGAACCAGACCTGGTTAAGACATTTTTATAATGCTAGTTGTCCATTTACAGCTCCAATTAAGTAATTGACTCAGAAGAAAACATTGGCAGGCACTTTCAGCACACATTTTGATGGTAAGGCTTGAAAAAGCTTGCTCAAAGGCATCCCAAGTGGATCTCTTTCTGGCTGGGAGGGGCAGGAAGTGGGTGGGAATGGCCATAGGGATGTACATGCCCGCGGGCAGTTAATGGGTTCGTGAATAACCAAACAGCACCTACAAGCTTTGTGTCCCTCCTCATATGTCATTTTTCCCTAGCTGTACTCGAATGAAATAGTTTTGGCTTAGAAGTGGTGGCACTGTTAGCCAAAACGAATGAACTGAAGGTGTTTATTATCAATTATAATCCCTTGTGTTTTATTGGGACATTACAATATCCCATATATTATTCAGCACTTAGCTGCATAAGACATTTTACATGAAAGGATATATACAAATGTCTCATTTTTATTATTATGATCAATAATATTAAAACTTACTCTACAAAGTACTCTCTGGGTGCATTGAACAGCAAAAACCAATTTGGTTTAATTTATTCATGTGTTTTTTAAAATATATATTCTGTTCCATGTCAAAAATGACTTTGACTGTCTATGATTGTACACAGGAAATACACGTGGCAAAGTGTTTAGCAAACACGCAAGCATAAAAGAACCTGGACTGGCATGTTGGAAGCTTGGCAATGCCAACTCACTATGGTTAGACCAGGGGCAGGACGACGGAAAAGTGAGATGGGGTACTTTGCAACCCATTGTATGCTTTTACCCAATGCTATGGCCTTCATGGAGAGCATGAACACTGTGAGCCTCTTTCATACCTATCCCTTTAATAGGATTAATCCTGATAGCTTAGTCTCTTCAAGGCCTGTCACCTGAGAGAAGCTGCCTCACTCAGGTGATTTCAGGGCCACCAGCCTGCTGACATCAGTAAACCCCCATAACTCCACCCATGGGGCTCCAGGAGTCTTCCCTCTGTAAGATGTAACTATCTTATGTTTGCATGTAGGCCAAGACCATGAACACTTGAGCTGTGTGACCAGCCCTCCCACAAGATGCTGGTTCTGTTCATGAGCACAATACCTAGAATTGGGAGTGGCTGGTCGCACTTATGCAATGCCCAATTGTGGCATCGCTGGTGTGCACATGTGTCTTTATGTTAGAGGCAAGTTAATATAATATAGTGTGGCACTCATGCATGAACACTATTAATCAAGCCGTGGCCGTTAATTCTGTATGCACTGTCCTTGTTTACTAGAGATACACAGAAAGGTAGAAATCAAAATAGAAATGAAGGTGTTCCTTCGTCACCCATTTCAGTCCATAGATGATTCTGCAAGTAATCAACACATTTCCCAGTGCTGTGCATATTTCTCTGCTGCTTGGAACACCATGAATCAGATACCTCATCGAGTTAAGCGCTCACTGCTGGGATCTGTTCTTATCCTGCAGGACACAGTTTTAAACAACAACATGGTCAAGTCAGGCTTTCAACCATCTACTGTCAATAAATGAAGAATCTCTATTTCCGCGAGCAGCAGCACGTGGTATGTGCACTAGAAGGAAAATGCAAAACTGTGCTGCAATCGCTAACGAAAACACACCATATTATTATTTTGTGTTGATTATGTACAACATTCAAGAACAATGTGCAATTGTGAGCTCACAAAATGATTTCTCAGCCAAAGGATTTAATTAAAAACAAATTCAATACATTTTGGACTGAGAAGAAATGTTTCAGAGTCTGAGTGTCTCCTTTGGCGCTTATTGAAAAAAGCACCCTGAGGAAGCCATAGGCGTTTCGCAACATGCTGGCGTCGATCAGCATGTTAAACAGCCTTACTGTCAAGGCAGTCTTCTCCCGACATGTTTTAATCACTTTTTTCACTGTGTAGCTTTCTATCGCTGATAGCATGCATGTTTGGGCAATGTGCCTGATTTCCATCCCTCCGAGCACCCTGCTATTCTTTGATATGTCATTTTCGCTATTGTCAAAGGTATGTCAAGCATTTTAGACTCAATCCTTAAGGGAATATAACCTGTGCTTAAAATGGCAAAGAAAGAAGAAAGCAGAGGGAAGGGAAGTCTGTCGGTACTGTAGTTTAAGTCTTGCAGAGCTGAGCTTGTAATTAGCCACTGTTTTAGTGCCAGTTCTCAGACCCAGTCAACTGAATGCACTGCATTAAAAGACCCTGTTATGGCTGCTGTGGAAGTTGAGCCTGTTTTTGAAATGCTGCATCATTTCAAATAAAATCTAGCGCTGGGATGTATCCATTTCTGCAGCATGTATTCAAGGCGGACAGCCTCTGTCATGGATCGAAAGGGAGTCAGGTTCAGATCCCGGAACCTAGAGTGGCAGAGGTGGGCATTTCTCACAGTATCCAGTGCGGTATCATCAACGATCCTGAAAAAGCTGATGGGAGCCACGGGCAGGGTCTTCTTTTCTTAGTGAAGTACAGAGCACCCTGGAATGGGTTCGCCCATGAGAAAGGGGCACACGCGCCTAGAAAGCATAATGGTTCTGGTGGCATCCAGTGATCTCTCACTGGTCCTTGGAAATCTGGAGGAGATGGAGTAAAAAGAAATGCTATGAAATCAAATGACATGTGCTTGATTGCATTCCTTTACTTGAGCAGGCAAGCAGAGCGCTGTTCTTCCCTTTTCCCAGTGTTCCCTTTCTTACTATATGTTTATTTATTTAATTATGGTTTGTAAAGCGCAAACCACAATGCACTGATTGCGTCGTGGCACCTAGCTGTGAACAGGGATGGGCATATCGATCCATCAAATAATTTAAAAGGTTTTCGGTTTTCTAGACATTGGATAGCAATATGTAAGGGAAAATGGCCATGCACATTTAGAGAACGTCAATAGGCATCGTCTTACTTATCATGGGGAAAACCTGCATGCATTCTGCTATTTTGTGAGTCAACAATACAAACCCTACTGCAGTGCAAGTGTACACCCTGATGGGGCCGTCCAGCAGATGTTGGTAGAATACAGAAGCAGACCTCACCATGTAAGGTGACGTTCTAGAACCCTTGTCTTTTGTGATTGGTGGTGCTGATGCAGGGATGAGCAGAGAGAACTGAATTTCTGATCCTCAGCAGCTCTAAAATGCATAAGTATTGCCTAAATGTTTGTGGGGATATGGCCTGGGGTTTTGTGTGCTGCCCGACTCCAAGTGACCTCATGATGAACTTTAAAAGAAGGTTTGGACAGTGTTATCTGGAATTTAAGGGTTTGTGCGTAAGCAACTGAACAGGCATATTTACTCATACTGAGTGACTTGGCATGAACAGTTCCAACATTCTATGGTTATGTGCACTGAAGCCCTTCCTGTGCTCACTATCAGAGGACCTATACTGGTGCTCTCCTTACATCAGAATTGACAGAGTTGAGGATGCAGGATGTACGTCAGGTCTCTTTGTACCTAGAGAGGCCTAATGCAGCATATTTCCAATGGCTGGTGGTGAGCAATCGTAACTATGGATTACACATTAGTCGTGGCATGAATATCAGTGTATGCAAATTTATCTCATGAATATTAATGAGGGGTAGCCTGAAAACCCAACATGGATCCGGCCCTCGCAGGCCTGGGGTTGGACAACCCTGCATGTCATTTCTCATTTTATAAACCTGAACTGATGCTTCCAAGCAAATTTGATTGGCAAAGGAAGATTCCCTGCACTGAATACGATCCTGAGCTTAAATCAATATGGTCAACAGGTGACAAACGTTGACAGAAATTACTGAGTGGTCAGTGACTTTGTGATAGATTAATAAGGGTAAAATAGATATGGATGTCTAGAGCAGTGAGGGGATTACATGGGGAGAGTACGGGAACTCCAGATTAAAAGACAAAGAAATGCTGCAGAGAAACCTACTAAAAAGTGACCTATACGGCTCAGTGATTTCTGTTGATGAAACCACATAGAACAACTGCAATTGAGTAATGTCGAGCATGGAACTAGACTCGGTCTTCGTAGATTAGACTTTATTTCTGTTACATCACCATCCTGATACTTCTAACCACGGCTATCTGTCCTTCAGCTTAGTGTCCCTACTTACTACCCAACATCATAGGCGCTGATCCAACACTTCCTGTGGTCATAACAAAACTGAATACTGAACTGTATAATGTAACATAAAGTTGCTGGATGTGTGCGGACATCATAAATGGTGAAAGGGTGCAGCGTGGTTACACTTCACTACAACTGGTGCAATTGTTTGGAGTTTCCATTGCACCGGCCACCTTTTTGAACTTTGCATCAAATTTTCGAGTATATATTTGTTTTCTCTTAAGCGCTTGCTCTCGTGCCTTACTCCTGAGGAATGGACCTATACAGTGGTTTGCACGGGGATGTCATATAGGGGATGCCAGGGGTCGCAAAGAAAACAAAGAAAACTTTAAAAAAATAAAGAAAATTACATTAAGGATCCTAGGCTGTCTCTGGCACCATGTGGCTCTTTGTTTCTGGAGTGGCTGGTTTTCTGGTAGCTATAGCCGGTAAGATAGCTCAGTGGGAAGGGCGCTCGCTGCTGCAATGTGTGCGTGATCTGCAGGTTTCAGGTTCGACTCCTGGCAAGGTCAACTCAGCCTTTCTTCATACTGAAGTTAATAAATGAGTACCAACACAGGTTGGGTGATTTTGTATGTAGATTTGTTCTATATGAAGCGCTTAAGCGTAAGTGCTATATAATAACACATCATTATCGTTTGGCCTTGGGTGTATACTTGCATTCACAGTAATTTGGTAATATGGGCCTATACACACTGATATTAATGATACATGCGGTGATCCATTCTTGTGTGCAATGTGTATCCCTTTACAGTGATACCGTAACCCTATTTTTCATAGTGCACTTAGAAACAATGCTATGTGATGCCGCTTCCTGTTTTGTCAAGAGGTGAAAGGTTGTGTTCAATCGCTTCCCGTTAACATTGCTTCCTGTGATGTCATCAGAGGTCAAGGGTTGTGTGATGTCACTTCCGCTACCCCTGGCATTTTGGTGAAATGAAGTCCATGGGATTACACTGTTTATGTCCCAGAAGGAGCTTAGCCCATGGGCTTCAGGCTGCTTGATGACTTAACTCGAAAACAAAAGGAGAGCTGGGCAGTCCAGCCCTCCTCCTGTTTCTGAGTACAGAGAAATCAGCAGCAGGGGTGACCTTTCATTCAAGGAGCAGGTGGTTAAAGCATTGCCTACCACCAGCTCCTTGGATGAAAGGACTGCCTGCTATGTGTGAGCTGAGGCACACTGGTGTCACATCAAAGGTTATCATGCCACTGCACGCCAGCTCTACTTTTATTACCAGCACCCCCCAAACTCAGGTGAGGATGGGCTCTCCTTGGGGGTGTGGCCTAGGCCAGGCCTGAGAGCACCCTCGATTTCTAATCCCACTTAGTGCACTGGGTTGATCCATTGAGTAACATGATTAGCCGGAGCAATAACAACTGTTTTTGCAGGGCTTGGAAGCTGGAGGAATTGTGTAGGGAGCGCTATAGAAAAAGATGATATTTTCATTATTTGGTTAACACGTTTTATTTTTCAATGATTAAAATGTTCAATTCAATTCTGTAGTTCCGTGTATGATTTTCCACAGCGCGGCCATGGCACGAGGCAAACTTACCAACAGAGCCTATGAATTGCGCTTTCTAGTAGAGTTTCCAAAGGAGGCCTCGTGTTCGGCCGCCAGGGGGAGCTAGTAAAGGCGCCGAGGAGAATGGGGAACGCTGTCTGTACACGATGCCAAGGATGCGTCTCATCACATAGCGTGTGTTCCCAGGCAAGTCTGGACAGCGCAGCTCCGGGGCCTGAAGGCAGTCGCCGTAAAACATATTCTGCCGTGACATGGCATTTTACAAACCACAAACTACTTCACGGAAAATAAGTCCAATATCCTTTCTCAAGAATTACAGGCTTTATTGAAAAGACATCCAATGGGTGACCGTATTCCATTTTTTTTTCTTTATATAGAATTCTCCGCGTTTAGTAATCTTCCAAGCTTCTACATAGCGCTTTATGGCGGATTTTTCCCGCGTCTCACTGCTGAAATGATCAGCCAATTTAATGGCACACGCTCTATCAACATTAGTAAGAGGAAGGGCTGAGTCGGCCCTGCCAAGATTCACGTTCGTGTGTGCATGTTGGACCCTATTGTAACACTAGCAAGTCTAAGCAAGATGAATTCCTCTATTTGGACATGCGTTTGTGAGGGTGCATTCTCTTCGCATCACCCCGCCCCCTGTGCATTCTCTTCGCATCACCCCCCCCCCTGTGCATTCCCTTCGCATCACCCCGCCCCCTGGCCATTCTCTTCGCATCGCCCCGCCCCCTCTGCATTCTCTTCGCATCACCCCGCCCCCTGTGCATTCTCTTCGCATCACCCCGCCCCCTGTGCATTCTCATCGCATCACCCCGCCCTCTGTGCATTCTCTTCGCATCACCCCGCCCCCTGTGCATTCTCTTTGCATCCTCTTTGCATCACCCCGCCCCCTGTGCATTCCCTTCGCATCACCCGCCCCCTGTACCTCTCTGCTACATTCCTCCCTGTTCAGGCCCACACCATCTCTGTTTTTCGGCCGCCTCCCTTCACACCTCTTTCTGTCTGTGCTCGTCTCCTCTCCATCGAGTTCCCGATTCTCCCGCTACTTGCCCTCCTCTTTACTGTGTGCATTTATCAACATCTGTCCTTTAATTTTGCACCCAGATTTGCCTTCTATTTCATCACTCATTCCATATCACCTCTCGTTTTCTTTCAGACTACCCTGTTTCCTTGTTACCCTCCTTGTTGTACATATTTCTGGCTGTTAAGTGCTCCCTGGGTTAAGGGCTCCAACACAGTTGCGGCCATTTAGTCTGACAAAGATCTGCTAGCGTGTTGGATGGCTGATGAGCACAAAGGTTCCCTCCCTGTCTGTTTGAGAGGGGGGTGAGTGAGCATTTCAGGTTAGTGTGGACCTCTTTCTTCTGACCACTGTCTGGGAGCCGCTGATCATTAGTTACCCCTAATGCTGGGCTCCGGTTAATAAAGCCTATGTCTGCCCCCGCCCGGCCCCTCCGGGGTGTGAAAGCTATTCGCACCCCGGGATTCTCAAAGGTGTGGATAGATTTCTTTTTTTCCCTTCCGACAGGAGATTAGCTCAGACCATCTCCCGTCGGCAAACAAAAAAAAATATAGAAAAAATTGAAAACATGATACTAAATGTCCCCAGTAATTCGAAAAGGAACCTAGTCCATTTTCTATTTCAATGGCATTAGAAAAAAAGAAAAAAGGAAAATAAAAGTGCCACCCAGGGATTCTCGCCTGCTGTTCCAGCCACTTGATTGGTTGGCTCACCCTCCCCAGATGCACACATGCCATCTGCCTCTACAACCAATGGCCCCCGTGGTAGGGAGGGCCAACCACCACTGTCCTGTGGGGGGGAACTAAAGAAAAACATATTTTTTTTTAGGCACTCTGCCTTCATAAAGAAATAATTTCTTTATAAAGGCAGAGTGGCTCCAAAAAGAAACAATAGGCCTCATTATAACCTTCGCAGTACGGGTTAACGGGCTCCGCTAATGGAGGCGGAGCTGTTAAACCCGTGCCGAGAATTTGTTAGCTCCCTCTCCCTTTCCCATTGAGCCCTAGGGGGGCTAAAATGGGAATGTGGAAGGTCCGGGCCCGGGTTCCCTGAGGGAGGAATTACCGGGCCCTCCGAACTCGGAATGGCCCATTAATTCCCCATTCAGGGAACCCGGTGAAGAGCCCGGTTTGGCGGCAGCCACATTATAACCTTCGCGGTACGGGGTAACGGGCTCCGCTAATGGAGGCGGACCCGTTAAACCCGTGCCGCAAAATTCCGAGGCCCCTCGCGGGACCCGGTAAGGACGCCTGTTAAAACCAGGCGTCGTTATCGGATCCCACCGGGGGAAGAGGGAGCTAACAACGGACCGGTCGTATTCAGCCCGTTGTTAGCTCCCTCTCCCATTCCCATTGAGCCCTATGGGGGCTCAAATGGGAATGGGGAAGGTCCGGGCCCGGGTTCCCTGAGGGAGGAATTACCAGGCCCTCCGAACTCGGAATGGCCCGGTAATTCCCCATTCAGGGAACCCGGTAAAGGAGCTCGGTTTGGCGGCAGCCATGGAGCTAATGGCTCCATGGCTGCCGCCAAACTCGTAATGAGTCCCAAAGTCTTTTTGAAGTCCAAGGACTCACCCCACCCCATGGCATGGAAGCCTCTAGGCTGGAGGCCTCTTTGTCATGGGGTGGGGGAGCACTATGACTACAAAAAGAAGTTGTTTCTTTTTTAAATCACTTTGCCTTCATAAAGAAATTATTTCCATTATGGTTCCGTCCTTAACAGAAATAATGTCTTTATGAAGTCGAAGTGATTTAAAAAAGAAACCATTTCTTTTTGAAGTGATAGGGCTCCCCTCAACCTCATGAAGTGTGAGTGTATGGTCAATGGTGGCATACTTATATGTATAGGTGGCTGCCTGTGTGAGAGTATGGTAAAAGGGTGCACACTTAAATGTATGGGTGGCTGCCTGGGTGTGCCTGTATGGTGAAAGGGTGCATACTTATCCCCATTACTGGCGACCATGCAATCGACTCCAAAACACTCAATGATGTCTACTTGATCATCCAGGCCTGGATGGCTCATCATGGACTGTGACTAAATGATGAGAAAACCGAGCTACTCATCCTAGGATCTCACACCAGACTTAACAAACTGAATCCCTCTTTCAAATTCTTCACCATTGACGGAAACATTATCAACATCTCAAAGGATACCAAAACGCTCAGTGTCTACCTTGACTCCACTCTGTCACTCACACGACAAACCAATGCTGTTATCTCAGCTTCGGCCTACACCTGCAAGCTGATAACAGCTTGTAGACCCTTCCTAACCCCTGCCAACTGCATTACCCTTGCCAGAACTCTGATAATGGTGAAAATTGACCATTGTAATTCATTATACCTTGACACTAGCCAAAAGAACATTAATAAGCTTCAAGTCACTCAGAACAACGCCATAAGGGCGGCCCTCAACATACCCAGAAAATCAAACATATCTGACACACGACACAGTCTACACTGGCTCCCCATGGCCTATAGAATTTCTCTGAAGACTCTTGCCCTTACTCACAAATCCAGAACTAACCAGGAACCCATCTATCTTGCCAAGCGCTTCACTGCCTACACACCAAACAGACAGCTGCGATCTGCACATAACCACTTATTGGCTATACCGAGATTCAAGCTGCAGAAAGCAGGGGGCTCCAGCTTCTCGGTCCTCGCCGCTAAACTATGGAACGCACTGCCAGCCACATTGAGAGCCGAACCCTCTTACTTGGCTTTTAAGAACAAGGTCAAATCATGGCTCATCGAGCAGGACAACACCACCTCCAATATGTAACCTACCACATCAATGTCTTCTCCATCTTATGTATATACTTCCACTAATTCTGACCTACTGCCTGCGTATATATGTGTCTATATGTTTCATTGCTATTTTCACTATTGCTTGTATACTACTAATGCAATGTTACTGTATTTACCTCCCTTGTTACCCCCCCCCCAAGTAATGCGCCCAGATGCCCTCGGGCCGGGTGCGCAATACAAATAAACAAAATACAAATACTTAAATGTATGGGTGGCTGTCTGGGAGTGTCTGTATGGTGAAAGGGTGCATACTGGCATGTATGGGTGGCAAACTGGGTGTGCTTGTATGGTGAAAGGGTACACACTTAAATGTATGGGTGGCTGCGTGTGCATGTGTGTGTATGGTGATTTGTGTGTGCTTGTGTTCAGTGGTTTAACAAAACCTAAATCTTGGGAGGGGGGTGCTAACCTTTCAAATATTGGGAGAGGTGCTAACTACACAGGCAGTGGAGGCAGGGCAAACTTATTTTTTTGGGTCATCTAACTTCTTTATGCATTCTAACAAGACTATTCTAGTGCAGCTTCAATGTTACAAGCAGTTAACTCTGTCCTTTAAGTCTGAAAGCACCCACTTATGGACTGCTGTGAGAATAAGCAGTCTCATGGCGCCTCTCTACCCTTCCAATCACTTCCCTGGCGCGCAACTACTAAACCCACATCAAGATTTCAATTGCCTAAAGAATCATGCATTTGAATGCAGATACTAACAGTGAAATGCCTTACGTTGGTAATTGCTGGGCCTTTGTTAACAGCGAAACCCAGGTGCCTTTTAATATCAGTGTCCTGTTCTGTCCGGCAGTGGCTCTGTAGGTCAACCAGGTCTAGTCAACATAGCTCAAACTTTCAAAGAGGGGGTAGGGAGAGAGGGCTGTAGCCCAGTCAGCTCAAGGGTGTTGCGCCACCACTTGTGTTTAATCCCTTGGTTACTTATTGGTAATCTTCATTACGCATAGCCATATTCTTCCTCGTCCCAGTACTTGTGTATGAGGCCCTTTGACACATACACAAGTACTGGGATGGGGTATAGGGACATGGAGGTAATGCCTGGCTTAGTTACCTGTAATCTTCATTGCTTCTAGTCCCATTCTTCCTCATCCCGGTACTTACCTATGAGGAAAGGAGCCTCATGTGCAAGCACTGGGACAAGGAAAAGGGACGTAGAGGTAATTCTGTGGCGAGAAGCTGATTTTGGGGTTTGGGGTGTGGGGTAGGAGGGAGAAGGGATGTGGGGGGTGGGGCAAGGATTCTGTGATAAATCATAATGGTCATCCATGTCCAGGCTAAGCAGGCATGATATGTGGTAATAGTTGCTAGAGAGGCATTTTGGTGCAGCCGGTCTAGTCATTTCTTAGTTTGGCTTGATTTTTTTTAACTGGGCATCTATGATAAAGCAGTCCTGCTAAGTGTAATTATCTGGCTAGACTGGCATTTGGATGCTGCCTGCCCAGCCATTCCTTGCTGCAGCATTGTATATTTTTCTGGGCATCTGTGATAAAATAAGCATGATAAGTGCTATTGCTTCGACTGGCATTTTGGTGCAACCAGTCTAGGTATGTCTAAATGTGGCCCGTCATGCTTTATTTCAATATGTTATTATGTGTCTAGACTGGTCTACATTGTGAAGTCAGTTGGACATGTTTTCATTGTAGCATGGCATTTTTAATAGCAAAGCATTGTATTAATTACAGCATTAAAGTTCCTGTGCACTGTTGGTGCCTTGCATATATTGGATTTTTGGATTGGTTTTACCCAACAAAACAATTGCAAACGCTCTGGCCTTTTAGCCGATTTTTCTCAGAAAGTGTGCTGTATAATGCATTAAACACATATTTATATCTTTCTCCTAGTGCAGTTTGAGGCATACCCCTGCAGCAAGCACGTTCGTGTGTATCACGCTAGCATGGTAATCTAGGCCGGCAAAGAGTGTGGCGCGACCCGTGATTTGTTGCCGAGCTGGGATGCACCCCCTTAGCATGGCTTGCACGGGGGCCCCCAAAGTTTGTGTTATGCCACTGTCTGCAACGCCCCCTCCTACTCTGCACCTTAGGCAGCTGTCCGCCTCACCCACCACTCGAATCGGCCCTGATCCTAGCATTTCAAGTACTGCTCTAAGCTATGCAGGGGTGCAGGTTGATGGCAGTGGGAGTGACAGCTTGTGAGTTCTGCTATCAATGATCTGCCACCTCGAAGATGTTCAATTATTTTGCAGCCCTTACTGCACGGTAAAGCGGTCAGCTCTCCATAAAACACAGGAACCTTTCCTGCTCTGTCCTCCACATCAGTGACATGCTTTTGCTTCTATTACAGGTAAGTAAGTATTTTGTTGGAGGAGTACTTCATCTCACCAAGCCCAAACGGGGAGCTTGTGAGTCTTTTCCCAGCCTCAGCGTGTCTGACGTGTTATGCGCGATCTCCGGGCCTTAGACATTAAGTGTGGCAACTATGGCAGGGCAGCACTCAAAGTGCCCAGTTAAGCTCCCTGCCAAGTTTCACAGTTCCATGCATGAGCACTCGAGTCAGACTTGGGTTTTGCTTCCAATTGCATGCTGTAACTTGTCATTTTGTTTTTCCCATTGGAAGGGTTGGCCTACAAGTCCCAGCATGCAGTGTGAGAAAGAAACGGACTGGCTCAAAGATTCTGCATGAAACCGGGAAACCTGGCAGCTACGAGATAATTACCAAATCATATCGGTCAAATATAACCCTTGCTTAGTTCACTTTTGAAAACAAACATCTTGGCTGTGTTAAAAAGGTTGGCCTATCAGCTTGCCAGTAGCACCTAGAGTGTTCTATTCCTAAAACTTCTACAGATCAATACTATTAACCAATAATGTCTCCATAACTGCAGAGCCCCTCCTCAACACTTCAATTCTTCCCTGTGCTTCCTCTTAGCCTGAGTGTGACGTGACTGGTGATGTCTCCATTGGGCTGGCCACTGCTCTTTCACAACATAAACACTTAATTTACTTTTTGAAAATTTTTATTTCTCTTTATTGATTTTACAACATGATAAACTTGTTAAACTCCCCTCCTCCCCCGGTAGAGTCGGCTGTCTTCTCCCTTGGTCGGATTTCCCCCATTGCGATTTCCTTAAATTAGGTCCAGGAGTTTGAGCCTTTGGGGGCACCGTTGTACCGTGAAATCTTCTTTCAGGAAAGTCAAAATCTCGCCCCAGTCAGTTGCGGATTTATGGGGAGTATTGTTCATCGCATAAGTGGCCCATTCTAGCGCCACCAACTCCCATACTTTGCATAGCCACTCATGCATTGTTGGGATGATTGCCCCCTTCCATTTATGAGTACATCAACAGTGTATTGCAATAAATACTTAATTCTGGCCCTAATGCTTCATTGTGGCATTGGATCCCTGGGCCCAGGTGAAGCTGCCCTGAAGTTGGCTGAGGCAACCTCATCCTCACACACAACTCTCCATTAGTTTTTATAAGGTAGATGATGCATAGCTCATATTTTGGTTATTATTCTCTGTCTGTGGGTCTTGCTTAGTCGTGGATCCCTTGTTTGCTTAGCCCAGGAAATGAAGTTATACCTTCATGGCAAAACATGTGAGGCTGCAAGTGATTCCATGCAGAAGGTATATGGCCTAGCAATTCGTCCTGCAAAGCTTAGATGGGTTTCAGGCCCAAGCCCGATGGCGCAGAGGGGAATACGCAAACAGCATTTGGCATCCCAGGCCGCCCAGTGCAGTACCAGTAGCTTGCATCCACCATTTATGGTATTGGTTAGTAGATCCACTATCCCTGAAGGCTGAGCCTTTCATAAAATGTATCTGAAACACTTTGTGCTATAGGGTATACAGAAGTGCACGCACAGTACATTCTGACATCGTGCACAACTATGTAGGCACATGCACTTCCATATAACAAGCAGTTCAATAATATTCTGCCTTATAGACCTATTCAGTGCATGAAAAGACTCCCTAAGGGTGGTCAAGATTATACACAACTCTATTCGGCGCTCAGCATTAACAATGGTTTCATGTTTGGCACTATGCATCTGCTTGATGCAGCCTGCCTACCAGTGCAAGTTTCTTACACTGATTAGGGTGTAGAATCAAAAAATAGTCCATTGGTGCCCCTCTGCGAGAACGAACACAGCTAAATGACCTGTTCTTTGGGAAGATACCCACTCCAGAGTCCACAACCACACTTTAGCTCACTGTATTTTTCACAGATAGGAAATATATCCATTTGCATATCAGTCTTTGTCCCGCCCAGCACCGAAATGCTATGGCAATTCCCTTCTGAACAAGAGTACCAACAGCAACCCCATACACGAGTTAGCATTAGGATGTAGTTTGCACCATAAGAGTTCTTGCAACAGTGTTTTTTTTCACACTTCCACCTGTGCTAATTCCTTGAATGTCCCCTTTTCATGTCAACAAAAGCTCAATTGCTGTACTGGACTCAAAATATAATTTAAAAAAAGGAAAACATGATTTTATTATAGGTTGAATTGTATCTCTGTCTACGGGGTTCTTTGTCATTTCTACTTACATATGGTTACATTTTGTTTCATCAACTAATACATTGAACAATTCTGCATTTCCCTATTCTGTTGCGATATAAACGTTGCTTTGTACTATAACTTTCAGACTAATTTAATCATTCAATAGTGACATTTCAATGTTATTTTAAACTATATAATAAATGTGCTAATCTCATTTCATGTGGTGCTATGAACATGCAGTGAAAAGTTGTATATTCAATTATTGCAACTTAATAATAGGTGGTACTCTTTTTCTTGATCTTGCATGTCTCAATATATATTCAGTCTATGTGACTAGGAATTATTCTTATTCACCTTACTGTGTCATGGTTTTCATCAAACCCTGCTTGCCAGAGCCTAACCTCCACCTGTGAGGTAGAAAGAATGCCCCTGCAGAGGCTGTGGCAGGTTTTGTGGCATAGCATAGTGCTATACCCAAAGCATGGCTCTAGAGAAAGTTAGATCTCTTCACTTAGGGCAAGATAACCCTTTACCCGTGAGGATCTAGCAGCTTTACTGTTGGACAGCAACATTGTTGTGGCCCTACCTCTCAAAACACCTAGGAAGCAATTCCTATTACCCTTATTTTAATGATTCACATTCAAAATTCCCCTACACATTTTATCATTAGAAAAACAAGCATTAGAATTATGCAAACACCAGCAAAGGTATGGTGGGTTTAAAATGGCTTAAAAAAAACTCCCACCTGAACTATAAAGGAAGAATAAGTATTGTACAAGCCTTTTAAAACCCACCATACCCTTTCTGGTGTTTGCTTAATATGCCACAATCCTCCAACCACAAAGCTGTCAGACTATACTGAACTGAAGAGTCTTAACTAGGGTGAAACCAGGTATGCAGGTGTCTGCAGCTTTGAGAATGATGTGTCTTTGCTTGATTAAGCTATATATAAAATAGTACTGCCCTGTAAGACAAAGGAAATGTTCTGAAGGCAAGGGCTTGCGTACCCACTATATTTTGGTCACGTGTCTCTGAACTGGAGGAGAAACTTCAGTGATGGAATCTAGGTGGCACTGTGGCATGTGTGACGTGGCTCAAAATACGTATTCTTCTTTCACATTTCAGTTGGAAGGTTTTTTTTCAAACCTGTGTAAACCTGCCATAATTCTGCTGGTATTTTCTTTTTCTTTTTCTTTCTTTTTCTCTTTTTCTCTCTCTCTCTCTCTCTCTCTCTCTCTCTCTCTCTCTCTCTCTCTCTCTCTCTCTCTCTCTCTCTCTCTCTCTCTCTCTCTCTCTCTCGCTCTTTCTCTCTCTCTCTCTCTCTCTCTCTCTCTCTCTCTTTGGAATCTGAAGCCTTAAGTCAACATTAATCTGCACAGCCATCTTAAATATGGCACAGTAAAGATGAAGGATATACTTGTGCTAATGTCATTAGGATTGGCACACCAGTAGTCATGTAATGCCATTATAGCTACTGTACACCTAATACATGGAAGACATAACAAATTGTATGAAACACCATGGCTTCTAAGGGCAATCACTTAAAAGCACTCTAAAATCATGGATGAAAATACAGATAAAAAAAGGGACAATCTCCTAAAGGTTTCCTATTGTCCACCCACCCATGCATGTGTGGGTCTACCAATCCTGCCCACAAGTAGTACACGAGGAAGCAAAGGTTTTGAAATGTGCTAAGTCCAAGCTTGTTCAATGTCACAGCTCAGTGGTTTTACAAACACCAGCTGATAATTAGGAGCTTATCTCTCTTAAAACACCATATTCACACTTTTATTTCAAACACCATGAATGAGAGACACGCATTGGCACAGCCAATTGTTTTGGCGTGTGTGTAGTCATGGGATAGGAATTTGCCAGGCACTGACAAAATGGTACAACCAGGCCATAAAATGGAAACACCAGGAAAATAGTGTGATCATCTGGGCCTATGATAGCAGAACCTGGTAAATGCCTATCTAGTACCTGTTGGGGGTGCGTCCTTGCCCCCATGCGTGCCCGTGAGCCCCCACACCAGACAGACCACACACTACACACGTCCGTCTAGTTCGGGCTCCCCGGTCGCTCTGTTGCGTCCAAGAACGTCCCGTTTATTTAACTTGCATGCGGCGAAGTGCAACGTCACGCTGCCGCATGCGCGTCCCACACGGGGCGTCGCCACACTCCTCCTTTTTCGGGAGGAAACACAATAGCTATTATTAAACACTGCAAACCACACATGCAAATAACATCAACATAATGAGCCCATGCCCCTTTAATGTCAGCCACCCGGATCCCCTCACTCCGGTTGCTCCTCCACATGTCCCAACACGTATTCGCTGAGATAAGCGGGTTTCCCTCGCCCAGCCCTCTGGGGGTACCTCCCGCTTACCTCCGGCACGGGAAGTCCACCAGTCACAGCTCCCCGGACTGGAGAGCTCTGGACACTCACAGGGATTCCAACGTCCTCAGGCACCTCAGCCATGTCAGGGTCCAGGGGTGGTTCAGTTCGGGAGTCCCCCAGCTTCTTGAAGAAGCTGACGTTTCGGGTGACAGCAGATCGTCCATCTGAGGCTGTCACCATAGACCCTTTCACAGCCACCACGTCCAGTGGCTCCGGTTCGTAGGGGAGCGAGAGTTTGCCATGGGGTGTCTGTTTCGAATAAGCACCTCGTCCCCTGGTTCCAACCGCTGGGGGCGAAGACCCCTTCGCAGGTTCTCCTGGTCAATCCTGGTCCTCCTATCAGCCTCATCCTGCTGAGTGTCGATCACCCCGGGCTCCTTCTCCCGGACCTCAGGCAGTAGACCCCGGGGGCATCGCTTAAACAGGGCCTCCGCAGGGGCGACCCCGGTGGAGGCGTGTGGAGTGGTGCGGTACACCCGTAGGAATTGATAAAGGGCGCGTTGGAGGGGCTGCCCTTGTCCCTGAGCAATCCTGAAGGTCTTATTCAGAGTCCGCATCAGCCTTTCAGCGTCTCCATTAGCACGAGGCCACAACGGGGATATCTTCCTGTGCTTGATTCCGCAGCTCTCCATGAACTCAGCGAACCGCTCACTTTGAAATGGCGACCCATTGTCCGAACACAGAGTCACAGGGAACCCATGGGCCGCAAATATCTTTTCCACCGCTACGACCACATGCTCAAAAGCCACAGACTCCACCTCCGGGTATCGGGAGTACTCATCCACAATCGCGATGAAGTGGGTTCCCACGGCCGTGGACCCAAAGTCTGCATGGACGACCTCCCACGGGCGAGTCCCCCGGGGCATCGCCTCGATGGTCAGCTCTCGCTGCACGGGGGAGGCTGCCTGGCACCACACACACGCCGCCACAAACTCATCCACCCTTCTTTCCGCCGCAATCTCGTCTTGGTCTTGGCGGCACCCTGGTGTCCCTGGTGGGCCAGAGTGGTCACCTCCTGTACCTTGCACTGGGGGACCTCGATGCGATCACCCCGGAGAAGCAAACCCGACTCTGAGAAGGACAACTCGTCCTTCACCTTCCACAGCTGCTCGAGTCCAGTCCTGGCCTCCTGGGTCCGCCCCGCCAGAGCCTCCAAGATGGATTTCCAGGAGCCGTGTTGCATCGAGTTCTTTAGGATCTGAAAACACTCATCCACTGCCACTGCAGCCTCCAGCTCCGACAGGGGCACCGCATTTGGCGTGGCCCCTTCCACCACCATTCGGACATGATCATCGGCCTCCTCTGCACAGGTGTCATACTCCTCTCCCCCGCGCACTCCGGGATGTCGGGAGAGGTAGTCCGCTGCATTGTTAGCCCCCGGCCGGTACACCAGGGTGACACCATACTCGAGCAGGGAGAGCATCCATCTCTCAATCCTGGCCGGGGGCTTTGAGGACGACCCAGCCAGAATCGGGAGCAGGGGCTTGTGGTCAGTGACCACGGTCACCGGGCGCCCCAAGACATAGAGTCGAAAATGCCTGCATCCCCAGAGGACCGCCAGGGCCTCCAGCTCAATTTGGGAGTATCTTTGCTGTGTGTCCGAGAGCGCCTTGCTGGCATACGCCACTGGCCGAATGCTCCCATCACGGTCCACCTGAGTTAGAACAGCCCCCAAGCCAAATGGACTCGCGTCCACAATGATCTCCGACGGCAGCGCCGGGTTGAAGAACGCCATGGTGTCTTCCGCTGTTAGTGCACTCTTGATGTCCTCAAAGGCCGACTGCTCCACTGGGCCCCACTGCCAGACTGTCTCCCTCTTCGTCAGTGCCCTGAGCGGCTCAGACCTCGAGGCCAGGTTTTGGATGAAGCGCCCGCAGTAGGTCACCATATCGAGGAAGCTTCTCACTTCTGACATCGACTCGGGGGGCTGCGCCTTCTTAATGTCCTGGACCTTCCTTGGATCTGGTGACACCCCCCCCTCCCTGAACACAAACCCGAAGAACTCAATGGAGGGGTGCAGGAATTCACACTTGTCCCTGTGAAGGGTGAGGCCCAGCAACTGCAGCCTCTGAAAGGTGTTTGCCAGCCTCCTCAGATGGTCCACCTCCGTCTTGGCAAATACCAGAATGTCATCGCTAATATAGAGGACACCCTCCAGATCAGCGAGGGCGCCCCGTATGATGTTTTGAAATACTTCCGCAGCCGATGACACCCCAAAGCTCAACCTCTTGTACGTGTACAGCCCCCGATGGGTGGTGAACGTGGTTATGTACCGAGATTCAGGGTGGAGGACAACCTGATGGTATCCTGCTCTCAAATCTAGCTTGGAGAAGAATCGGGCTCCTTGCACCTCGGTGATAATGTCATCGATGGTCGGAGTGAGGTGCCTCTCTCTCTTAATGGCCTTGTTGGGCAGCCTCATGTCCACACAAATACGAACAGAGTCTGGTTGTTTCGGTTTCCTTGCCACAACAATAGGAGATACCCACGGCGTCGGGCCCTCGACCTTCTCAATAATATCCAGATTCACCAGGTTGTCTAGCTCTTTGTCAACCTGCTCCCTCAGATGAAACGGCACCCTCAGGTGCTTTAGGGCAATGGGTTGTACAGACTCATCGATATGCAGCCTGACCGGGTCACCAGTCATCATCCCGATGCCGTTGAAAAGGGCAGTGTACTTGTCGAGCAGGTCATTGATGTCCTCCAAGTACACAGAGTACGCGAAAGTGACAATCCCCAGGGCCTCTGCAGCGGCACAGCTCAGGAGCGTGTTGTTGCTCACCGGGGTGACATAGAACCGAGCCTTGATCGTCGAGCCCTCATGCTCCACCTTCGCCACAAATGCACCGTCCAGCGGTATGGGCTCCAGCCCTCCAAAGGCAAATATGCGGGCTCTCGGTGTGGCCAAGTCTGGTGGCGGGCACATGGTATCGTAGTGTCCCCTCGCCATGACATTGACTGAGGCCCCCGTGTCCACCAGCACCGGAACCGGCGAGTGGTTCACCTCCACCACACACCTTGGCTGCCTCCTGCTCTTCCCCTTCAGGATCCCCACGCTCGAAACAAAGAAAATGTTCTCTTCCTCGTCTTCCTCTGCCTCATCCAGCTGTGCCTCCTCCTCACCTTGGTCTACCTGGGCCACATTTGGTGGTCGGCTCTGGCGCGAAGTCCACGTCCGGGCCGGCCCCCTCGGTACCAGCACCGGCAGAGCCTCTCTGCACACTCTAGAGAAGTGGTCCGGCAGGCCGCACCGGCCACAAACCTTTCCCGCTGCCGGGCATTCTGTCGGGTGGGGGAGGTCATAGCCACATTTCTGGCACGACTCCCCTGATCTTCCTGCCCTGTCCCGGGGTCCTCCACCAGGTCTTTTTGTTCCTCTGCCACCCCGCCAGACCGCACACACCTCCTCCGACTTCATCGAGCGTGACCCCGCCTCCATCTTATTGGCACGAGCTTCGGCCACCTCATGACACCGGCCTAGTTCCAATATGCGGGGTAGGGTGAGGCCTGAGTTTGCCAGAGGAGCATGCCTGAATCAGCATTGTGCGCATCAGAGGCAGCGCAGGCGGCCATAAAAGGTATCCAGAGTCTCATCATCCTTTTGCTTGGCCGACAACATGACAAACCTTTCGTAGTCCACATTGGCAAGGGGCAGAAAATGAGCAAGCAGGACTGCCTTGGCCGCATCATAAGACTGGTCCACCGGGGTGAGCGATTCGAAGATCTCCTGGACCGCAGGCCCTGCCGAATACAACATTGTGGCCACCATGCTGTCATTGTCTGTCACCTGAGCAGCTCTGAAGTACATGTCCAGGCGAGCAACCCACCTCCTCCACTGAGGCCCCATGCTTGAAGGTGGGCCCGATGCATCGAACTCAGGGATGGGCTGCAGGGCAACTTGGGCAGCCTGGGCTCTAGCCTGAGCCATGACGGGAGTGACTTGAGGAGCACCTAGCTGTGCCCCGGGGAGAACCTGTTGAGGTTGTGGTGCTGGCCGCTGTCCTGGAAGCACTGGAGGCTGTAGGGCCTGCTGAGGCTGTGCCACCTGGTCACCGCCCTCCTGATCATCAGAGTCACTCATGGGCCTAAGCGCACAGGCACCCCCACCTTGTGTCCTGGAGGCCGCAACTCCATTGCCCCTCAGCTCCACACCAACAGACCTTCTCCCCCTCTCCAGGCACAATGGCAGTCCAAACCAGGGGATCTGTGACGAGAAGAAGAGCATCCACTGCAGCCAACCTCGTGATGATGAAGGAGACAAAGAAGAAGCCACAGCGTCCTGATGATGAAGGGAACAAAGAAGAGCCGTGCCTCCACCTTGCTGCAGGCCACAGTGTTGTGGATGTCCCAAAAATTAAGCTGATATGGTGGAGTGGACTAATTCGGCCCAGCCATATTAGTCCTTCTCCTAGCTTTCACTCGACGTAGGAATCCCAAAACTGGAGTAAATTACACAAATCAGGCATGGGCATGCAGGTTATTCTGCCTGCAATCAGAATATCCAAAAATTGGACCTAGATCGCTTTCACCCTCCAAACCGGAGCCTGGTGAAACTCCACGGCCTCATAAACAAAATGGCCGCCAGCCGCGTGTTCGGTTCGAAGCCACGGCGTGAAATAAAAAACATCCACGAACGTTCCGTGTCATGGAAAAAATTTCGGAATGCCTTTCACCGCCGGGCCCGGGCATTCGTCTGCACTCGATGCCACTGTTGGGGGTGCGTTCTTGCCCCCATGCATGCCTGTGAGCCCCCACACCAGACAGACCACACACTACACACGTCCGTCTAGTTCGGGCTCCCCAGTCGCTCTGTTGCGTCCGGGAACGCCCCGTTTATTTAACTTGCACGCGGCGACGTGCAAAGTCACGCCGCCGCGTGCGCATCCCACACGGGGCGTCCCCACAGTACCTATACTCAAGCCAAAACTGTTGACTTTGACAATCCTTGCTTGTTATAGGACCACAGTGCAAGGAACAGATATAAATCAAGTGGCGAAAGGTACACTTGGTTAAATCATTTGTATTACAGCAGTTGTGCATTTACAGCTGCAATTCAGCCAATAACTCCCTGCAGACTGTTTACAATACAACTGCTACTACTTCATAGAGTTACCTCAAAAAAATCCCAGGAGGATGTGTTTTGGATGGGGAGGCGTTTATAGTGGGTGGGAATGGCCATAGGGGCTAGCATGCTCATGGGCAGTCAAAAGGTGAATAAATAACCAAACAATAATCTCTGCAAATGGAATCTCCCACCTAGTCCACACCAATGCAATAGTTTTGGCGTACAGGGGATGCTGAAGCACCATCCAATAGCCAAAACTGAAAACAAATGAGAATAATGGTTTGCAAAAGACTAATTATGGACTCAGAATATAAAACCATAGAAGAAGTTGGAAACATTGGTATGTTGCTGATTATTTAGAACCAGAATGCACATTTTCTTTTCTCTGGAATATCGATGCGGATAGCGGCTATCATCTTACCCAAGTCAGTCTGTCCTTTCAACTACGTACTAGGCCTAGCAAGTTTGTCTGTCTTGTCCTCCCTCTGTCACCCCTCCCTTGCTTGGGTGTACCTGAAATACTCAAGCATAGGCGTATTTAGTGACGACCCACCACCCATCAATCTCAAATGTTGCCAGGCTTAGTACAGTAGTTTATTGCTCTGTATGTCCTTCCCCCCTCAGGCCTCCTCCTTCTCTCCCCACTCTCTGTCAGGCACTTGCACTATCTGACAAGTCGTTAGGAATAGTACAGTAGTTTATTAATTGTATGCTCTCCTCTCCTCCCTCCCCTCTCATTCCTTCCTGTCATGCACTTGCACTATGCCTCTGGCCTAGTATGCTAGTTTTTTTTTTCTAAGATCATTCAGAATCGTCAAGGCCTAAGAATGACGACTGTATTTCCTTGTTCCCTTCTGGCCTTGAACTGCCTTGAAGCGCTTCACTTGTGTATAAGCGCTTTACAAATAAGCAATTACAATTAAAATTACATAATGTTGTCATCAAAAACGGAAATGTATCAGAAAATCACTGAACAGTTAACAAAACCTTACCTAAATCACTACAGTTATATCCCAGCTGCTCATCTCATTATTGTTCTAGTATGCCAGCCGATAAGCACCACGGCTGCTGGCAATTTCAGTATCGATCCTATATTTCAGAACATGTATCCATGATTGTTTCGCTACCTGTGTGCTAACTAAAAATAGAAAAGTCTTCTACTTGTCTCTACAAAATGTATACAGAAAGAAATATAGCAACCATTGATTCAAATACAACCTTACTAGTTAAATTGAACATGAACATTATGTTACATGTCTGTGCATCAATACACGTGTGCTCAAAGCTATATATTGCAAGGTACGAACAAGATGAATAAGACACCTGTTTGAAATTATACTGACTGTCACCATTTACTGGATTCCAACACTTTTATGTTTTGGCTAATAGGTGGCGCTTTAGTGCAACCTATAAGCCAAAGGTATTGCCTTAGAATAGAGCTAGGGTTAAATGGCATTTGAGGAAGAATACAAAGCTTGTAAGTGGTGTTTGGTTATGTACCCACCAATTAACTGCTCCCTATAGCCATTCCTACCCACTTCCTGCCCCCATTCCCACCCAAAATACATCCTCCTAGAATCTGTTTGAGCTAGGTTTATCAAGTTTTACGATAAAAAGTTGAGCTCTAAATGCCTGCCAGCTTTTTTCTTTTTGGTAAAAGCAGTCTTTTGCGAGTTAATGACTTAATTGTAGCTGTAAAGGAGGAACTTGTGTAATAAAAATGTCTTAACCTGGTCTGCCTTTGCCCACTCGATTTATAAACACTATGGGTGCCCTTCAATAAAGCATTTGCAAAGCCAACAGTTTTGGCTTGCGTATAAGTATTAGGCATTTGGCAGGCACTGCTAGTATATGTCCAGGTGCCTACATCATTTTGCAGCTGCTACCATCAATTGTCAGTTATTACCACTACTACAGAAGTTCCTGGCAAATTCCTTTCCCATATCACAGAAGCTTAAACTTACGGGTGTACCGACCTTCAGCTTCGAGTAAGTATTCGGCCGAATTACAGATGAAAAAAAGCTATTCGGCTCCGGCCTAATAGTTTCAAGCTACTCGGCTCTTGCCAAATACTTTGACACTCTCATTTGAATACAATGCAACATGAAATCAGAAAGGCAAATATAGATTTCAGTTTGCAAAACTGAATAGAATTAGACCAGACAAATTGCAATCACACAGCTGAAAAATATCTTATATTGTAACCTGCTCTTTAGGGCATGTTTTGTTACAGATTCTTAGACAAAAAAAGGTGCTCATCTTTTATACTTAGCTTGCAACAATACAGGAACATCTTTTCTTTTGGCAAATGTTTATATGCAATGTACACTTTTTTCAGTTGTAAAAAACAAACTGAAAGAAATGTGCTGTGCGTAGATACTTTCAGTTCCTGTCATGTCACTTCCCATTGTGTACATCATAGTACCCCCCCTTTTCTTTTGAGTTTAACATTATCTGATATTTTATCAGGAAATGATAAGTTGCATATGTTTGTGTATTGACGAGAAAGACTGTCTAGCATAAGTGAAAAGTGAGCAGCATTTGTTTGGGTGGGGTGAATAGTTGTGAGATGGAGTTCACACATTTCAGATTTCCACTTGACTTGTGTCCTGCATGAGCCGACATGAACCATTTTATACATTTCTATGTGACCTGCAAAGAAGTTTCGAAACTCAAACACATCGACTTTGCAACTGGATAGCGAATGCAATGCATCTGATTCACAGAGGCAGTCCTTTTGCGTTTGTGAAGCCTCCTACTTTAACTGGCACTGAATATGCAACAATCTCCTGTACATTTTGTAAGAGGATTCAATTCAGCACTACAGCTAAGTCAACGCCTAGTCTAGAATACTGAATGAAAACCCTTATTGATATATCTTTATGTCCAGTTCATGCGTTCTGGATGACTACCCCTATATAACACCCCTCCCTTGGAATCCCCCTGACCCCACTGAGCCAAGAAGTAGTTCTGTTTTGCAAGTTTAAAGGTTTATTTGATAACTTAAACAATATATATTATATCACGCTTTATAATAAATTAATAATTGGATATCACACTTAATCTGATATGATAAAGATTAACAACGGAGAATCTGGCACTAGCACACCTCTTTATAATTAATGATGAGTGGTTATAGGATGGATAAGATAGCAACAATACTTTGATGATTTCTAATGGATGCAATGTGGAATGAAATGCAGTAAAGAAAATAACTTGATAGGATTTCAGCAAAAACAATGTAATCACTTTCTTGGACAATTCACCCCCCCCTTTTATGCAATGCAGGGAAATGGAAGGAAGGCACACAATTCTCAGAAATGCAATTAAATGTGATTCAGTTCACCCAGCAACTTAGACTACAGACGTTGAAAACACAGGCAAAATGCTTTTATATGTGCTGGCAATGGAGTGAAAAATATGCTAAATTTGCTTTTAATTCCCTCTAGAAGTTCAGGGTGAGTGGTATCTAGTTAATATTAGTCCAGGCTCACACTAGCAGTGATACAGGGATAGTTTTTATGAGGCAAAAGATTTTTTTCAGAGGAAAGCAAAAGCAGCTATCTTTTGCAAGTGGAGAAATTTTCAAATCGCGGCAAAATTCGCGAATGCGTCTGGTGCGATTACAGAGGAACTACAAGGGCTAGCAATATCGTTTGGAGGTCCTAGGAAAGCCTAGGATCTCAGCTTCCAGATGAAAGTTACTGCAAGTCTCTAGCACAAACGGTCACAGAGATATGAGCGATTAAATAAAGGTCGTTTTTCAGATTTGAAATTTTAAAGTTCAAAAAGACAAGTGCAGCTTGCAACTAGAAAATGACAGGTGACAGCTTTACTCAAGTTAAAATAGCTTGCATTAGATTATTTTAAGTGAGAGATTGGGTTCTGCACAGTTTTGCTAGGTACTCACACTATATTCTTGAGTTAAATGGGCCTTGCCACGGATCTGGTCAGGTTTTGGACTGCATTCCGGTCTCTGCACTTCACAGTGATCTGGGTCAGCTCTCTCTGGTTCTGCTAACAGGTCAGCTCTACTCTGCTGGTCTGGTCTGGGTCTCTAGTTCTGGATAGATTGAAGTCTCTAGGTTGGCTCTCTGGAGGTTTGATGGAGGTAAGGTTTGGAATTTTGGCAGAGCTTCCAGCTGCAAATGGAAATGAATGTCCCTATCTGTCCTGTCTCTCTGCTTTTATGTGTTTTGAAAATGGGTGTGTGTGAGCAGCATCGCTAGCCAGCCCCTCTCCACTTATCATTGGTCAAGCTTTCATTTCTCCCCTGATTGGGGGAGCTAAGTTGTGTCAGAGTGATGTCATTTTACAGCCTGCAGAAAGTCCACTCCTCCTGTCAACTTACACACAAATCTAGATTTGAAACAAATACATATTTGCAGAGGTACATATTGTTTTAAAATCATATGCACCCCTCACATATCACAGGAGGTATCTCCTGTTCAAACTCTGCTCTTCCTGGGAGCTTGCATTCAGAAATGGCAATATTTTGCACTTTTTAACTGGTTTGCAATTCCGGACATTACCCCAAATTTACACACATGTGCACAAGGAGTATGGACATTAATTGATGAAGTGTCAGATTTTTCACATGCACACATTTTGAGTAATATCCTCTTTTCCGCTAAAACCCCCCTGAACATGCCACCGGTTCGAAAAACCTCTTAAAATGTGGGCAGAAAAATCACAATAATTATGGTATCATTTAAATAATTTTCACAAGTCCGTACTATGAGTTATTCATCTTTTTCTAAAACCATATTCTGGCTATAGAGGTGTGTCTTTTCAGGTCACATGGTACAGAAACCAGTCTTTCCAGTTTCTGCCAAGCTCAGAGACCCTGCCACTCCCAGCTTCTGCCAAGAGGAAGCTGTTTTACGACATCTGCAATAAAACATTTGCCTGAGTCAGGACAGGGCTTTGTTCAATTTCCTGCAGAGCCCAGGTAATTCAATCAGGGAAGTGTCATATCCCTTTTGGTGTGAGCAGCAAAAGGCAGATAGGCCTGGGAACACAGCTGTGACTCAAGTTTCACTCCTGATGGGGGTGGCTGGTGGGCAGAATCCAGTTCCTTAAGCCAAGTTTCAGATAAAATGTCACTTTTTGTTCCCCAGTTTCTGCATTCAAATAAAACTAAACATTTTTACATATGCAGCTAGAATGCTGATTCTATGTTTAAAACTATGACATTTAAACAATTTCAACCTATGTGACACTCAAAAGTAGGTCACTCAGTCAATTTGAACATTTAGATTTGTAGTGTCTTTCAGTCCAAATTTACTTAAATTGCTGAAATCCACAGCTCAGCCAGTCTTGTTATACACCTTCAAGTCACTTCAGAATATAACTTTACATTGGATCCACCTCTCAGTAAGTCTTTCTTTGGCTTGCTTTGGGTTCATTTATTCAGTTTTCTACAAAATCTGGTGGTTTTAAAACGCCGGCTTTTGGATAGTGGTGAGTACTGGTACTGCACCCCTTTTTGGGATTTAAGAAAATGAATTCCCAACAGTTATGGGTTTGCTTTTGGCAATCAGCATTGCCATTCCCAATGGTTTCAGACTACTGTGTGGGTAGTCCAATGGTGGTTTTAGGCAGTGTCCTTCTGTGCCCATAACATCGGCAAAAATGGGTGGCAGCCTATTCTTCATGCATTTCCCTGTGCATTTTCTGGGAAGCTCTGGCCATCATGATGTTTTCCATGTCAGTACTGCACAGTTTTGAGGTAGGGCTCGGATGCATGGGTAAATACATCCCACAATTTGGTCCCTTCATTTTGGTTAAATCTGCTTTATTTCTGGCTTTTATACTTTAAATAAAGATGCTACATTAATTACAATGAAGAGAAATAAAAGTATAGAATGCATTTAAAATGCTGCTTTATTTGTGATTTTAATAAGTGTGTTTTTTGCAGTTTGGAACATGATTTATTAAATAAAGCAACTATTCGACTTCATATTCGGCTTCGGCCGATTAGAAGTCAAACTATTCGGTAATTGGCCGAATACTGAATATGCTATTCGGTACAGCCCTATGTAAAATACCATGTGGTGTTAAAAAGTCTGTATTATCTGTGATCTTTGTACTGTGAATCTGTCCATTGTTACACATATTGTGTAATCTAGAAAGTAAAATGCACAGTCATTGGCATAAAGTGGTATCTCAAAGAGTGCGGGAATCAAGTGAAATCGTGAGTCACTAAGATTTGGAATAAGGGTGCACATTCGCATCATGGAGTACACAGTTCTGAGGCCGAATGCATATTGCACAGACGCGTACATTTCCTTTTTTCTAGTTTGGGGGTATTTTAGTCAATGGTTGTCATTTCTTCTGTACCAATATCGTAGAGAGAAGTTGGGGTCTCTTTTGTGTTTTTGCTTTGCACTTAGGTAGCAAACCATGTATGTTCTTCCCATCAGCCACGGTTTTCAGCGCAGAGTACTGTATAAAAACAGCAATATGAAGACACACAGATAGTATAACAGTTTTGCCTCAATGAATCAAGTGAGATTTTGTGAACATTGCTTTGATTTTCAGTTCTATTGTCTTTTTAATTATTTACGTATTAAGCTTGTGCATATAAGGATAACGTTAACGGACAACACTGCAATAGAGCGTCATTTGTTGGAATTCTGAGAAGCTCGGGGCTTTCAAGGAGATGGTCAAATAAACATTTCTTAAAATGTGCTGCACACTGTTACATGTTAGATGCGTTCCCCTTGATGTGAATACTTTTCCTTCCTTCCTTCCACCTAAGGAAAGGTGGAACATAACCTGAACCCGTGTGTAATTACCTGGGACTGTGATCCTAAATCCAAGATAAAGAGCCGAGTGAGATGAACAGATTGACTTAAATGAGACACTGATATCCTCATTCAAGCAATCCAAAAAACGAATCGCAAAACGATTTACCTTTTGTCTGCCATAACCGATTGAAAGAGTACAGGACTTCTAGAACAGTGTTTGCTTCATCTTGGATCGGAAAAAGCCCAGGATTGCCAAGTAATCACTTTTCAGATCTCAAGGCAAGCAAAGAGGAGGAGGTTTTGGGATATCGAAATAGAACATTCTAGTTACAAGTGGCGGCATTGTCTAAAACCATCATGAACAGTCTCCTTCACACTTTTAAGGGTGTCATAAATAGAACAAGGGAGAGTGGTGGCTTTACTGACATCTCAGAGAAGTTTAACCACCAGGCTTGTTGTTAACTAGTTTTCCGTGAAAGGAGCAGGTATAGACCAAGTGTCTGAAGGAAAACTTGTTACGGTCATTTATTTTTGTACACCAGTAGCTCATTTTACAGCTGCCATTAACTCTAAGAAGACAGCTGAGAAAGAAAGCTGGCAGGCCAACACCTGCAGAGGCCACATTGACCATGGCAGCAGCCCATCTCTCTTCCTGTATAAGGACTATTTACGCACAGATATACACGAATGTCTATTGTAATGGTAATTAAAAAAGGTTTATTTATAACGCACTTAATACCCAGAGGTTTCTAAGGGCAGACCCCCTGCGTTGCTTAGCATTGTCTTGTTTCCAAGAAGAGCGTGTTGCCCCTGAGCTATCCTACCAATGCAGGAAACATATTGAGTAATCTGTTATATGAAATTGAATCTCAGTTTGTTTGTTTTAGGAACCAAGCAGACCAAAGAGCCTTGTATTATAAAGTATGTTATTCCTCAAAGGGAATTGTAGATAGGAAAACAGGAAGCCTTAATACAAGAGACCCAAATAAGATTCAGGAGTTTAAATAATTGCCCACAATGTATTGCGTTCCGTGGTTTACTTTGGGTGCTTCCTATTTGAGAATCTTCAGTTATGTCATATCCTGAATGTTGATTATACTGTTTCCCTGCCCACCCCATGCCCTTATGCTTTTCTCAAAATGAAGTCTGAAACAAGTGGTGATGTGCAATGCCAACCGGAGCTTCTCAATTGCTTTGTAATTTGCCTAGCGACATTTTGTCAAGATTGACCAAAGTAATCACTCCCTTTTTACTGCTGCTGTCAATTTTCACCTGCTCGGTTAAATACTCATGTGCTATCTTACACCTGCATGCGATTGGTTAAGATGGCGATGAGGCTGATGAGGTGCACCGGTTGGTTCTCGTCAAAGATATGAATATTGATTGCGCGTGAAAAGTTGGCAGAATAGTGGCGGGCATTAGATGGTAGCCATTAGAGCGCACCTCCTAAAGATGGCAGAAAGCCTTAAATATATCAGAGTTCTGGTAAGCAGTGTAATCTGATATGAAACCTGTCTCAGCTGGAGGGGTACACTTTTGGGTAATGGATAGAAGTAATGTTGATGAATGCATTCAGGATGCAGGTCCAGGGCATAAGCACTGAGCAAGCAGGCACCGGATGAAGAACAGGAGTTCAAAGCTTTGCCTATAGCTGTACTGACAGCAAATGTTACATTGTTCAATTGAAGATATCAAGTAGATGTTATCCAAGCAATTTTTAAAAATGTCCAAGCAATTTTTAAAATCAATTGAACAAACTTTGTTTACGGTTTAATAAATGAAGGCGACTCTCCATCCATTACATCTTTGTCTCTAGCTTGCCATTGCACATGGCAGAGAAGGTGCCAGCAGCTGCGATGGCACTCCAGGTTGGGTGACATTGTATAGTCTGAAAAATAAAGTGATGGTGTCACCTGGCCTTAGGGTGAGCTGTGAAATGCTGCTCAGATTTTGTTAACCCCTATGAGTCAAACCCTATACACATGTTGGTTGAGCAAGTGGACTGACACCTGCTTAGGAAATTAGGCACAGCTCCTAAAACCTCCTAGCAATATAAATGATAGGGAGCAATTGTGCTAGGTTTTGGGGTACACACCCTGCACCTCCATGCATGTATAGAACTCAATACGTCTTCTCGATTTCAAACTCTTGTTCATCGGTAGTAGTACATAGTGGTAGTGTATCTGTTAGCAGCAAACAGCAAAGACAGATTGGGATCAATGAGTGTGTTATATATACACCACAACACATAATTAGTGGTAACACCATAAGCTATCAGATGAAGTTGTCTCCCAAAACCAGGATAATCAACTTCCAGTGTTGATACAGCTTATGGCGAGGATGCGCTACATAACGTTCTTAAATGTTATTAACCCGTCAGAAAATAACGCAAACTCTCCAACCATGCACTGATCATTAAATCGTCTCATCTACTTTAGTATACTTCATATATCATTTTGATCCATGTCCTTCTTATTACAGATGCCATCAACATACCATTGTTATGCTTTATTCAACCAATTGTTGGTCCATTCAATTTTGACTTCAGTACATCTGTTAATCTGACTCCTCAGCATTTCATTACCATACGGAAGAGTTGTGCAACTCCAGGCCTGGAGGGCCCGAATCCTGACAGGTTTTCAGGATATCCTCATCAATATTCATGAGATAAATTTGCATATACTGATTCTAAATGTGTGCATGACTTGCTTGCTGGCTCCTACGTAGAGGGCATTACAGTAGTCCAGTTTTGATAATACCAGGGCTCTGGCTAGCGTTATGCAACTCTGTGTGGAGAGGAAAGGTTTGGCTGCTCTTATAAGCCTACATGTGTAGGCCGTGGAGGATGCCATGGAGCTAACCTGTTTGTGGAAGGAGAGGGAGGAGTCAATGTATATTCCTAAGGTTTTTACTTCTTTGGCTACCTTGATCGGGTTCCCGTCTATAATGAAGTTGGCGTAGTTGTGGTCCAGTTTGGTTATGTTTGTAGTGGAACCAAGGATGATAAGTTCAGTCTTGTCATCATTCAGGCATAGATTGTGCGAAGCCATCCATGCCTGGAAGATGATGCATGGACTTAAACAATGGCTTAGTGAACACGTTGTACAGTGTAGGGGAGACGCAAGAACCCTGTGGGACTCCGCATGTGATGGGGATTAGGTCAGCGGCAGCAGAAGTGGAGAAGACACGCATGGATCTGTTGCTGAGGAATGACTCGATCCAGCCAATGGCTTCTTGGGAAAAGTGGGCAGCTGAGTCCAAGTGGTTACATAGGATTTTGTGACCGACTAGGTCGAATGTCGCGGAGAAGTCTAGGAGAAGTAATAGAGCAGTTTTCCCATTGTCTCTAAAGGTGTCAATTTGAGCCTTCAGATCAATGAGGGCCGTTTCTGTCCCGTGTTGGGGTCTGAAACCTGATTGTCGGATACCTAGGAGGTGGTTTATTTCAAGGTATTTTTGGATTTGTTGGTATGCTGTCTTGTCTAGTATCTTGAGCAGGAATGGGACAGTGGTGATGGGTCTGTAGTTGGTGGGAATGGAGGGGTCAAGGGAAGGCTTTTTGAGGAGGGGGAGGACCCAGGACTCTTTGTGGTTGCTGGGGACTGTGCCTGAGGAGAAGGACGAGTTAATGAGTCTGGTGATGAATGGCGAGAGGTCTCTTGCCGCATCCTTGATGACTTGTGGGGGGCAGAGGTCGCCCTGACAATTAGATAGTTTTAGGCTGAGAATGATTTTTCCACTTCGAGAGTAGAGACTCTGGAGAAGCTAAAACGAATGGGGTTGGGACGGGGCGGCGGGGGAGGGGCACTAGGAGAGGTGTTGGTGGTGTTGGTTGGTTTGGCTATGGATTCTTTCTTGTTTTTAATTTTAGTTTGTAGGTTAGTGACTTTATTGTTTAGGGCATTTTGGACACTGGTGCACCATTGTTTGTCCTTTACACAGGTGTCTGGAGTGAGCACTGGTGATTCCAATTCTTTGTTGATCTTAAACAGCTCTTTGGTGCTGGAATATGATTGTGCGATTACTTGATTATAGGATTCTTGTTTGGCAGCTATGATTTCTTTTTTGTAGTTGGATGTGGTTTTATTGAGCATTGTCTTGTTGTGGTCTGTGGGAGACTGTCTCCAAACTTGTTCCATTTTACGTTTTTCCAGTCTGAGCGCTTTAAGGTGGCTGGAGAACCATTGGTTTCAGGTGCTTTTTTGGTTTGCATTTTCTTAGTTTTAGAGGTGCAATGGAGTCCAAGGCTGTGCGCATGGATTTGTTATAGCCTTCTACGAGGTCATGGGGATTGGATGTAGCCGGGAGATGGTTAAGAATTGGGAGGATGAGAGGGATCCATTTTTCCACTGTGATATTTTTCTTACTTCTCGTGGGGATGGCTGAGGCTAGCGCATTGTTGGTGATGGGGCTCGAGGCTTCGAGGGAAAAGGAGAGGAGATGGTGGTCAGACCAGGCTTCAGGGGAATTATTAGTGATGGATACCGAGCAGTTATATTCTGCTACCTAGTCAAGGGTTCTCCCTTTGTTATGGGTGGGGCCAGATACTTTTTGTGTGAAGCCTAGTTCAGACAGAGTGTTATTGATAAGGATGGCTTGGTGATCTTTGGGGTCTTTGAAGCCTAGGTTGAAGTCCCCTAGGATGAGGCACTGGGAGGTGTTTTTTAAGTTGTTGGTGAGGATGGCACTGAGGTCTTCCTCGAAGGATCCTAGTGGTCCAGGTGGTCTATAGAGTAGATGAATGGATATTGTTTGGGACTTGGCAGTGGGCAATTTAGCTGTGAGTGATACACAGGATGGGAGGTGGGTAGCTGAGTCGAGTCTGATGTTGAGGTGGGTTTTGGCAATTATAGCCAGGCCTCCGCCTCTAGATTCTGTTCTATCTGCTCGATGATGGTGTAGTCGTTGGGGATGGCTAGCGAGAGGGCTGGGCCGGCAGCTGCATGGAGCCAGGACTCTGTTATGGCTAGGAAGTCTAAATCTTCAGCTAGTATGAGGTCTGCTATGTCTGTGGCATGTGCAATTATGGAGCGGCCGTTAATAAGGGCAGCTTTTATAGCTGGGGCAGTAGTCTTGGTGGGGGTGTGTATTTTGGCTTTAGTCGTAGTATTGGATGAGCTAGGTTTGAGTTTTTTCACCGTAAGGTTGGCACATGTGCTAATGTAGGAGCGGTTGGTTAGTTTGGATTGGGGTGAGTCCCTGGCTCTGTGCTCGTGTATTTTCTGGAGTCTGGACCGTAATCTGGTGTTTCTTCCTGGGACGCAAGGAGGGGCGAATTGGGGGAGCATGACTTTGGCGTGTGGCTCTGTGGAGGGGGGTGCAGAGATGCCTAGGGTGACCGTGCTGAGGGTAGAGCTAGGCGAGCATGCAGAGTTGATAGTGTGGAGGATAATTCTCAGCAGTATTGCGTAAGTACCTGGGAGGAATATTTTGGTGGCTATGGCACAATGTAGTGTGCCGGCAAGTAGCAGCGACCGCGGTGGCCTATCTAGATTTGAAAATCAAACATAGGGCAGAGTACAGTGTGCAGGCAAGTAGTAGCAACTGAGGCCGCCCACCTAAATTCGAAAATCAGACATAAGGCAAAAATGCAAAAAATGCAGTGTGCAGGCAAGCAGTACCAACTCAAGCAACCCACCTAAATTCGAAAATCAGACATATGGCAAAAATGCAAAAAATGCAGTGTGCAGGCAAGCAGTACCAACTGAAGCAACCCACCCAAATTTGAAAATCAGACAACTGGAAAAATGCAGTGTGCGGATAATTAGCATTAAGGAGCAGTGCTAGTGGTTGCAGGTAGGCAGGCAGGCAAAGGTATTAGGTATAGCAGACAGTTCAAACCAGACAGATCAGGGTACAGGAACATAGCAATGGCATTCAATGGCATTCTAGGCATTCAAATCAGTTGAAGCATTCTAGGCATTCAAATCAGTTGAATTGGTTGAAGGCTTTCAAAAAATCAGATTAACATAGGTGGGTGTAATCAGGTGCAGCGAGCAGCGTTGAGACGCAATAAGGACAGATAGGAGCGTTAGACCCAGGTTCAAAGTACAATAGTCACGTGAAGGTTAGGCAGCTGCTAGGAACTGCGTGGCCGTGTCTTGGGAGGGTGGTGCACGTAGATGGTGACCGGGTGTAGCAGAGGTCTGGGTGCCTATATGTGCAGGGGATGCACTGCTAATGCGCTCACAGGCTCTTAGGCCAGAGGCAGTGGGGTGTACGGGGAGGCATCCCGGTGGTAGGGATTAGAGTATGGGAGGGCGTTAGTCAGTGGGTTCATGGGGGGCGCGGGTAGAATGCTGGTGGGTAGCTTACCCGTTGACTTCAGGCGCAGGAAGGCAAAGATGCACGTTGAACTTCCATGCTGGCGCTCGCCTGTATGGGCCAGGGGGACTGGCAGACGGCAGCTCTGGCAAGCAACAGGCAAGGAACAGGAAGTAGCCCTGCAATCGTGGGCCTTGATGAGAGAGGGCCGGCTACGCCTTCCGGCGGCCAATCAGGAGATGAATGGCACCGGCAGCCAATCAGGCTAGGATGATGCCTGAGGAGTGTCTTGTTAAGCACTTGAGCTTTTGGGTAAAAATCGGGCGGCCATTTTTGAGAGTGGTGGCCTTGTGTGTGGCTTGATGACGGGCAATTGGTATAGAAGATCTTCTACCTTTAGGTGCCTTTAGGCATGGCAGCCTAATTTCCTCTTCAAGTGGCAGCTTCGCTTCTTTGTTGTAGCTTTGCTGCTTTTTCCGCGGTTTCAGCGGTACGGGCAATATAAGTATAACGATCGTGGGGGTTGCAGGCGTGGGTCCGTAGGTCGTGCTGCGGGGTGCCCACTGCTCCTGCAGGGGCTGGATCTGGTTCAGGAGCTCCTGCTCCTGGGCTGGGTGGGTGGGTTTTCTTTCATAGACTGCCAAACCACACACCCACGAGGGACAGACGACATCTCCTTATTTCCAGAAGGAGGCTGGGTAATAACTTCAGCAATCACGTCGTCCATGCTTTGTAATGGGGATTGTAGCACTTTCCTCACAGCTGATGGCATTCAGATAGAGTTACCAGATTGATTAATGACTAATATTTCATCTAACAAACCAGCAAGGGCTTCATCCCTTCCCAATACAGAACTTGCCTCTGGGATATCCACACCAGCCCCCCCCCCCCGCGCCCCATCTTCATCCGTAGAATCCTTGCTTTTATTACAAAGGAACTGTCTTCTAGGAGAACTCCCTGCCATGACTTTCAACACACGACTCCCACCCATAACTGTGAACGCAGGGGAAACGCCTGTTTCTACATCATTAAGATGGAGAAGGGACTCAGTTAAAAAAAAAATTGGGCCTCATTTTGAGTACACATGCTCTAGTGCTAGGTTTTATAAAAACCCTAAACCAAGCTCAAGCCCGTCAGTAAGAAGCCACAAAAGGCCACTCACGTGTCTGGAACAAAACCAGACCACACTGATCGCAAAAAGCAAAAGCAATACAGCCACCCAAACTGGGCAATGATACCTCATAGAGTTATGGGCTCCATGGCTATATGTTGAACCACATGAGACTCCAATTGCCTGAAAACCCCAGCAATACCCTATGCCATGTTTGACTACCAGCTCACCTCGCCTCCTACACTTTGTCCCACGGCCATAAGAAGCGGCATCCAGTGAGCAAACTGGACGTGGCACACAGGAACGAGATGGAGGACCAGGAGACTCCAGGAGCCACACAGGAACGCACAGCACGCCAGACACCCTCCGCCATGAGATTAGAGGAACGGACCTAGGTTCATGACAGGCCATAAACCGACTCGCCATCAAGCCGCACTGCAAGCATCCGCTTCCGACTGCTCAGGATTAACCGTCTGCATCAGTCTAGTTAGTAATCTCATAATAATCTCATAGCACCTCACGACAGATTAAACCCTTTCATAATCATAAAATTGACAATAGAAGCTGATATTCTTACCCAATGTAATAGTACTCATTGTATCAACTTCCGAAGGATGGGATGAAATACTGCCTTGTCCTTGCTGGGTTACACCGATGCTTGAGATGAGCGCTGAACTCAGTGAGCTATTTTACCATCAGTTATTATGCACAGATTTCTTGTCAATCATTTATTGTGATACAGAAGATGTGTGATCAAGTACTGTGCTACACAAGAGGCACACATATTATTGTGTCATAGAATGCCTGTTGATTAATCATTGTGTTCATAATGCCTGTCCACCAGTTACTGTGCACCGATGAAGTGATCATCATAGTTACAGTGCAACATAGGCCTGCACGACAGAACTGTGTAAGTAATGCTTGCACGAAGGTCATTGTGCCACAGAACGCTTGGCCGGAGGGTTGAATGCATATAATGCCTCGCAATGAATTACTCTTCCATGAAATGTCTACCCTTCATTCAGTAGGCATGGAATTGCTTGCCATTTGTTACTGTGCCACTGCAGATCTGGCCACCAGTGTCTGTGCGATTAACATCTCATCGTTGTCTGTGTATCCAAAGGACCCTGTACCTGGCCTTGCACATTTAACCTAAATAAATAAGCCCTTCCCTATGAGGTAAGTAATTTTAGGGTCTCAAAAGTGTCAAGTAGCAGCCCCACCACCCTTAAACGAATGTATCTTTAAGGGGGTGGGGCGGGTTGGGATTCTCAAGGATCTACTGTACAGGTAAGACATGCATTTAATAGTGCATGCTAGGAATAAAATAAAAAGGTAAAAGGACAACTTTATGGATATACACCCAATTTCACCACACTAAGTGCTACGCACAGGAGACTCCTATGCTAGAATGCCACTGATCTCAGTCACTCAAGGACAGTGTTTAGGAATTGCACTTTACACCAATACAATCCCTACAGAAGAAGGATGCACCCACATAGGTATGGCCTCTCTGGCCCCTACTCATATCTTCTCACCTCTATCCTTTTCTCCCGACACGTCACTCTATCCCCCAAACGTATCAAACTAGGAGTCCTCTTTGACTGTGACCTGAAACATGCAGGATTAATAATCTCCACTCTATCTGCTGCCAGGCTTAATCTCTTGAACATCCATAGACTTTGATGCATCTAACCTTCCTCTACGCCAAGACCCTTATTTCCTCAGCTGCCTAGACCACAGCTCCAGACTGCTCATGGCCCTCCCTCTCTGCTCCTTCGCCCCTCTGCATAAGATCATCATCATTGTTACCGTCTCTGTCATCGTCCCTCTCTCCCGATGCTCCTACGTGCAGCCAGCAACTAGGATGTCTATCCACGCGGAACTGCGCCCTCTCAAAACTCATCCTTCTACACAAATGCATTCCCGGCTTGGCTACTCCCTGCACCTACCCCCTACACTCTACGTTCGGCAGCTATCCTCCGCCTCATGGTCCCTTGCCCCATTTGTGCTGTCTCACACGTCTATGCCTTTCCTTATTTGCTTCCCATCACTGGAACACTCTGCCACCAGATATCAAATCCACCTCCACAGCGGTGGCCTTCATGATAACCCTAAAAACCTCCTCTCCTTTGAGGGGAGCCACCTCTCCCCCCTACTCCACTCCTCCATACTCTTCCCTCCTTTGCTGAAATGCCCCCTATGCTTACTAATGTAAACATTTACTAGACATAGCACATATTCCCTTGCCTACCCTCTGCCATGCACAAATGTTCTTGTCTGTTCTCCCTCCTCTCTGTACTAGCACCAGGTTCTCTTCAGGCAGATAACCACCTGCCACTCTGTAAGGTACTCACCCCCGGGACTGCCGTGTTCCCATATGTTCCTCTTTACAGGTTTTTTCAGCACTCTTTCCTGAAATTCAGTCAGTGCAATTAAGAATACATGTGCATATTTTTAGGTTTTCTCCAATGTCTTTTCCCTCGTTCTCCCTTTCTTCTCTCACTCATCAATTCTAGATAATTTATACGGATAGTTGGTACACATTGTAAGATCGGTTTGGGAATGGAGATAGGGCGCAATACAGGGAAACATTACAGTCCGATTGGATGAGTTTCAGAAAATATAGCATAGTCACAAACATTGGGTGTGATTTACAAACAAGGGATAACAGTATAAAGGGGAGCAGGGAGCTATTTAGCTTCTGCTTGTTGCCTAGAAGAGCCCGCGTTAGCTTGGCACCAACAGCCACTGGAGCCACTTTTGGCTCCTCCAGTCAACTGATATGTGAATTTAGCTCTGCATGTTTTGGACAATCTATAAATAAATATTAGGACACATCTATAAAACATTTTAAACACAAGATGGTCATAACTAATGGATGCACTTATATGTCTGGATCTTATGTGGAAGTTAGATTTGCAAAACGCTATGTGCTAGCTCCTGGTTCCCAGCGGTGGCTCCTGGTCACCGTCTAATGCTGGATACCCAGGAGCTACTTTTAGCTCCTGCTTATCTATTTGTAATTTCAAAGCTCCTGGTTATGGTCTAATGCTGGGTACCCAGGAGCTACATTTAGCTCCTGCCTATCTATTTGTAATTTCAAAGCTCCTGGTCACTGTTTAATGCTGGATACCCAGGAGCTACTTTTAGCTCCTGCTTATCTATTTGTAATTTCAAAGTTCCTGGTCACCATCTAATGCTGGATACCCAGGAGCTACTTTTAGCTCCTGCTTATCTATTTGTAATTTAGTTCCCTGGTATTAGTTATTCACATATGCACAGTATGTGAACTTCACTGCTGAAAAGGGCCAATCCTGTCTCATTAGAAGTATAGGAAACCTGCTGGAGACAGCCCCATGAGATGCATTCGGTAAATTCCACTTCACCGTATGGGAGTGCTGGTAAGTGCAGCTACTCTCCCTTTAATTGCCTCGCAGTGCTGCTAAAAAAGTAATATAGTATTGTCCCCACTTCAAGCCAGTGTATATCAGCTCGGGAAAAGATCAGACTTGAAAAGAGCAGGTGCCATCTCTGCTGGGACTACCAGCAAGGGAAAACCACCTCTTCACAAAAGAACTATGCACACACACGCACACGTTGCTCTCATCCACAAGCTTTAACAACAGGTTTTTGCCTGCACCACAGAAGAACTGCCAATAATCACGTGCTCTCTTTCCATTGCATCTTTCATCCCACCCCCTGCCCTTCCTGAGTCCCACATAGGCGCCACCAATGTTCCCATCCCCTCCTGGTTGCCCTTTCCATTCCTCTCAGACTACTTTCCCCACTTTGCGCTTTTCACCTAACTCGCTCCTATCCCTCTTCTATCTCTCCCAGTCTCCTATCCTTTCTTCCATCCATGACTCGCTGTTTCCTTACGCCGTTTGCCCATTTTATCCCCTCTTCTTTCAAGATATGGTAGTGATTCCTTGCGGTTATCTTACTTTACTCCCTCTCTTTCTTTCGATGGATATCCCTCTCCCACTAGGCCCGCTGTGTCAATCTTGAGATCTCTTTGTGTGTACATCTCTCTCTGCCCCCTCTATTACCACATCCATCTTACATTATGTGCCCATCCCATTGTTGTGTGTTCTCTCTGTCATGCCAGAGGCGCAGCCAGGATTGTCTAACAAATGGGGCCTGAAACTAATGTAATCGTGCCACCGCAGTGACATTAACATCTGTAAGTGCCCACACCGTGCTGGAGAGTGGCCATTTACAGAGTTTGGGTGGCCCTTGCCCTCGCCTCTGTCTCTTGCTTTCTCTCATGCTTGTTTCTGTTCACCATCTATATGACCCTAGTGCTCAATGTCGCCAGGACCATCCAATATGAAATTAAGTATGCAGCAGAAGAACCGGGTTGTCATTATTTTGTGGGGGAATAGTTAGAAAAGAATTTGGGCCAGCCTTTCCCATCCAGGATCCCCATAACTACAGCTCCGATTCTGCGCACATTTGCGCGGTATATATACCTTGACAAAGTGCAAGGGTGCACGAAACACTGCTCTAAAATGCCTTACTCTATAAATCGCTTAGAATACCATATCAGATTATGTGTATCTACTCTAAAATCCTTCCTTTGGTGAAGACCATACTCGAGGGGAGTGGTTTTGTGTATTGATTTGAGGTTAATATTCATGCGGCAGGATATTTTGTGAGCCAGCACCGGGACTAACTGCCCCAACTACTCAGATCTCACTGCGGCATTGCATCCCCCCCACCCCCCCCCCCCCCCCGCATTGCTCTTCTGCTCTCTAGAAGATCAATGAATTGGGCTTCAATGAACACTGCTCCCACAACAAGCTGAAGACTTCGAGGACTAGAGACAAGGGTCTGACCTACAATTGTTCCCTATTTTCATCATTGTCTGTGGCACACCTGTATCTCCTATGATTGCACAAAATTAAAATGAGATCCATAAAAATAAATATGCAGAAAGCAAAGTAGCCAATGTGATAGACCTGATGCCGCTGAGGGTGATTGATGCAAGCCACTCATAAATAGGGCAAGACACGCCTCAAGTGGCAGTCAGGGCTATGCCTCTATCTCATGTATGCATTCAGTGCTGTTCTATGAGGAATAACTGAATTACGTTGTCTCGGGAGGATAGCTCAGGAACAACGTGCTCGCCTTGGAAGAAAAATGACACTGAGCGCCACAGGTTCGAGCCTGCAGCTTAAAGACCTCTGAGTATTAAGCCTCTTATAAATAGCCAATTACAATACATTCAATTGGTCTCTGCTTTACCCTCGTGTATTTTCAGAAATATATGCGTACTTTCTTTTCAGTTCGACTCAGGTTATTGTTATCAAGTATTGTATATTGATGTTAATCAATATTTTAGACCTATGATATGATACGTCATTTATAACGCAAGGGCTTCTAGGCGCGACAATCTTGGGCCAACATGACTTGATACTGTCTGCTTGTGAATAAATGACTCTGATGTGAAAAACCTTTTTCTTCTGCACAGGTCATTTCCCAGAACGCCACCACCATGCCACCTGCATCTGTGACGACGGAAGGTTACACGCGGGTGCAGTACTGTAAGTGGCCCTGCGAGTGCCCGCCGTCCGCGCCGCGCTGCGCTCCGGGGGTCAGCGTGCTCATGGACGGCTGTGACTGCTGTCAAACGTGTGCAAAGCAGGTCAGAGAAAACTGCACCGAAGCCGATACCTGCGACCGCCACAAGGGCTTGTATTGCGACTACAGCAGAGACAGTCCGAGGTACGAAATCGGAGTATGCCGACGTAAGTATACGTATATGTATGTGCACGTGCCAATGTGAAGAATCATGTGTTTGGTACTACATGTATAATTATTTTTAGTAGGAAAAGCCAAGAGGAGCGAATTAGTTGTTAGCACCATTTCCACATACACACACATGTGCACACACACACACGCAGGAATGCATGAATCTGATCAATAATTGAGTTTCATATTTTAACTTTAAGCACATCCTCCGTTTTTTTTTACCTAAAAGAATATTATTATGTTACTTTATTTTTAAGATCGTAAAATGATGTGTGTCGGAATTAATGAACATTATTACATGTCCAATCAAGGCAACTTTAATGTAGCTTTAAGGCCTCGATCCAAGGGCTGGAACGGGGATAACAGCCCGTCAGCCCAAGTTAACGGCCCAAGCAATTAATAAAGGCTTCAGGCCGCTACCCCCATTTCAGCACTTCGAACCGGGGCTTAAGGCCATTAGCACCCGTGTTACCAAAACAGTAACCCGGGGTGCTTAAAAGAAAGTATTTTCTGTCATTTAAAGGTGCGCCTCGCACGTTCCGTTCACCGACTGAAAATACTTTTTTAAGATGGCTGCCATGGAAAGGGAAGGCGGGGCTCTGTACGCAGACTCTCTTCCCGTTCCATATCAGCAATGGAAGCTGGGAAGAAGCTGCGCCGGCCTGCGCTGATGAGACACCCAGGTGTTCCTAGCCACCTGATTGGCTGGCTCCCGCCACCAGGGTGCTAATGGCTATTAGCAGCCTGGGCCGGTGCTGCATTAATCAGAATCAGCTTGCTCCAAGCCTGTGTTCTGTGCAAACTCGGAGCTGCAGGTGGCCACCCACCATTTCTCCCCACCTCCCCTTCAGTCTCTGTCCCCTTCTCCCCCTCTGTCCATCCCACCTCACTTATCTGCTTCCTCTGGTGGCAGCAGCACCACCACACCCTGGCTACAATGGAAATTGAAGAGGGGCTCTGCATGGAGCCCTGCCTTCCATCTCCACGATGCCCATCTTGTATAAGTATTTTATTTAAATTAACAGGACGCCGCAAGCACATCCCATTCATTCGAACAAAATAGAATGTTATAAGTATGCCAGGTTTTCGATTAAAAACTCAGGGTGTGAATAGCACACTGCACTCCCAGCACTCAGGCCTATAACATCTCCCTGGGCCGTTACCTCCCAATCTAACAGCCAGATCAGGGGTTATTGCTAGAAGGATGGGTGCAATTGAGTCATTATGTGTTTGGCGGTTACAGTTAAAAACAGGAAGCATGGGGGCGCTGTTGCACGGTGATCAAGATGGCCACTCTCTCTTAGAGCTCCCGCACCCGGTGCCATCTGATGTCAAATATATGCTGTTACAGCAGCTGTCATTTCTTCTGAAAACTAAAGAAGTAATCTGTATGTGCCAGACTACCTGGTGATCCCCTCCCGACCCTGCTAACACACCGTGTACCTGAGGACTGGCTGCTGAGCTTTTGGTTCCTAGTGAAGGACAGGGGATGCCGAGAGGCTTGCACCGCCTAGCTGCCTGTGGTGATTGTCAGCAGCGGAGGTGCAGGTGTGGAACCCGGGACGTGTTTCATCAGGAGATCGGGTTGTCAGCGTGCCCCTGCTCGATGTGTACTGTCTCCTCCCCCCTGCTGCGTTGCTTGCCGTGGAGTCACTGCAAGACGATCCCACTGGATTTGAAACGCCGATCCCCATCGGAGTTGAGGCCCTGAGGGGAAACCCTCCCCTGTCACGGTGCTTGAGCGGGTTCGCCGAGAAAGTAACAGCATCATAGTCCCGCTCCTGTAGTGCCACAGCCTGCACAACTGCTCGCATATTTATAATGCTCCTCCGGCTGCTGGGTCAACCATAGCTTCTCGGGCTCCTTCATTAGCAGTGAGACGGTGGGTGGCGGTATTGCGGCTCTAGCAGGTAGAGTCTTCCTTTGAACACTCCTTTCCACTTGATCTGTTGCCTGCAAACACCCCAAGTATCCTGGCCTGAAGGGCACCGGCGACCACATTAGAGCAACTTTGTCTTTCCCACCAGTCAACTCAAACGTAACTTTAACAGGTGCCCACTGGCAACCAAAACCTATAAGAGCTTTGGATATCCGCGGACACAGTCTGCCCTGCTGTCCGGTGTCAACCACAGGCAGGCTGGGGCCTGCACGGGCTGCAACCACAACTAAGATTGCCTGGTGTCCGCCCATACTGGGCCACTGACCTACTACCCTGTGCCCTGTTCATCTCCCACCAGGCTGTCATACCATATCGCTTGGTACAAATTGCACAGTGGAGGCTCATTGACTGCAAAGCCTGCTACCCTTAGTGCACCACCCTCCATTACCCTTCAAAACCTGCCCTACTGCACATGATGACCAAAGACAGGCCAAAATCAACGCTCAATGAGCCATTATACCAAATCTGCGCCTAAGCCCTCAACCTCAGATGGGATGTCCACTGCTGCGGAACCTGAACCTGTCATGATGGAACTCACAGAGACCCAGCGTATGATGACGTGTATGCAGGAGGGATTTGTTAAGGTTCACAGTAAGCTAGACGATATGACCAGCACCATTGTCTCTATCAAAACAAGCAAAGATAAGACTGACCTACGCCTGTCGGAAGCTGAGATGAGGGTGGGCATGGTGGAAGATGACATGTTAACCATGAGGGCTGAACTAGCTACACTCTCCAGGCAGATACTTCAGGTGGAGAAAAATAATGACTATCTGTAATCACGTTCCCGCCATAACAATGTTCGCATTATTGGAGTCCTGGAGTGCATTTCCGAATCCTCCCTCGAACAATGGATAGAATGGACCCTACTACCACTTCTAGGAAACTCTGCATTGTCACCAAAATTTGCTGTCAAACAAGTCCACAGATCCCTGCTCTTAAACCCAAACCTGGAGCCTCACCCCCTGCAGCATATCATTGCCTGCATACTCAACTACTGCAACCGAGATGCAATTCTTTGAGCAGCTCGGGAGCCTGGCGACCTTATACTGTGTTCCACCAGGATACACATCTACCCGGACTTCTCGGTGGTCGTACAGAGGAAGTCTTTCCTTGCAGTGAAGAAGCGACTAGGCGAAAACAATGTTATGCTGTACCCTGCCTAACTGCGCGTCGAATGGAGCAACAAAAGCACCTTCTTCAGTATACCAGATGAAGCTATGAAGTTCCTGGATGAGACCTTGCCGACACCTTAGACCTGGACTGCGTAACTCAACTACTGTACCTGTCCATGTTAACTATCCACATCAAACCTGGCACAGGTAAGATATGGGCATGAAACAAAACACAGAGTCATTGTGCAGGTTGGTTCAAAACATTGTGGGCAATGCTGCTACATGATTCATACCGAGATGGGAGGTTTAACCCTCCTTAGTTGGAATGTACGGGGAATGGGCAACCCAATTAAACGTCGTAAGATACAACTTTATGTGGAAAGGCAGGAGGCTAAAATCCTTTTCATGCAGGAGACTCATGCCCATTCTACAACCTGTGAAGGGTTTGCTAAAAACTGTGGTACACACCGCTTTTACACAACGTACTCCTCAGAATCTAGAGGTGTCATGACCCTGGTGCACAAGCCCCTTCCATTCCAGTGTGAATATGTGAAAGCAGACCCTCTGGGTAGATATATCTGAGTGTACAGTTCTCTTGTGGGGAGGGAGCTGGTACTAATGAACGTATACGGCCCCAACGTGGATGTCCCCCCATTTCTGCAAAGATCTAATTGGTGAACTTGTCCGGTACCCACTGGTTTCTATACTATGGGGTAGAGACTTTAACACCATCCTAGACCCACGCTTGGACAGGTCCACCCAGGCTCCCAGAGTTCTTACATGTGCAGCTACCACTATCAAGGAGGGCATACAGTCACTGCAACTTGCAGATGCTTGGAGGACATTACATGCAGTGGAACAGCCCTACTCCTTCTATTCATCTGTCCATGATTCCTTCCACATTGACTTGTGGCTCATTTCTTAGACGCTCCTTGGGGGAGTTATGGAAACATACATTCTGCCTCACACCTACTCAGATCACGCCCCAGTCATCATCTCCCTGACATTACCGTAACTTTCTAGACCATGCAATACCTGGAGATTTAAATCTCTTGCAGTGCAGGATACTGTGTTTGCATCCACTATAAACACGTACCATTATTTTCTGAGGAAAATGTGGGTTCTGTGTCTTCATCCGGTACACTATGGGAAACATTTAAAGTCTACATTAGAGGAATAACATTGTCCTCTGAGTTCAGTGTTCGCAAAACAATCCGACACAGTATACTGCAGTGTGAAGATAAACTTAGATAACTGGAACAAGGCCTGACTGCTGATCCCCCTTCGGCCACACTAACACAAATTAAAGAGCCCATTGACACCTTTAGAGTAAGTGCAGAGCGCGAGGTAAAGTTTTTTGACGTCCCAAAGGCAGCTACAAGATATGGGGAGGGAGATGGACCAGGCAAATTATTGGCTCGTATGGTGCATCACAAAAATGGCAGCGGATACATCCCTGCTGTGACTGATGCTTCCGGTAACCTAGAACACACACCCACTGCCATCAATGAGGTATTCACAAACTTCTATACTGACCTCTACACCAACAAAGACACACGCACGGTAGAGGAGATAGACTTGTTTCTCAACACTCTGCCGCTTAGTCAACTTTCCCCAGACACTAGACCTCAACTGGACCTCCTGGTTTCCCTCAATGACATTACCCAAGCTATTGACCAATTACCCACCGAAAAAGCACCTGGCTCTAACGGCCTCATGGCTGAATTATATAAACGATACAAGGGGATCCTTGCACCCCACCTTTTACAAATGTGGCAGGAGTGGCTTAGGTCCTGATCACTCCCAACCACCATGCGTGAGGCAGTCATTGTGGTGCTATTAAAACCAGAGAAACCTGCAGACCAATGCAGATCCTACCACCCCCCTCTCCCTAATTAATACCGATGTGACAGTGTTTGGCAAAATACTTGCTACCGGGCTAATTCCAATCATGCCACATATTCATCTAGTTCAATCAGGATTTATCCCGGGCAGGTCCACGGCACTAAATCTGCAAGACCTATTTAACATCCTAACACAAATAGATCCCAGGGTCCAAGCTGTTGCTGCTGTCCAGGATATCCAAAAGGCATTAGACTCTGTGTCCTGGCAATTCATGTACGCTATATTGTCTGGATGCGGCTTTGCCCATGGATTCCTGGACACAGTTTCCCTCCTCTATGCATCACCAGTGGCCAGGGTCAATACTAATGGGCTGCAATCTGCGCAGTTCACAATAGGCAGAGGCACTCACCAGGGGCGGGGGCCCTTGTCCCCCCTGATATGTGCTATTGTCATTGAACCTCTGGAAGACATGATACACCTTGGACACAGACACTGGGGAGTTAGAATTGTTGGAAATCGACAAATAATCTTGCTTTACGCAGATGATGCACTTCTGTACATTCGCTACCCACAGAAGCACTTGGTGCCTATTATGCAAGACATCTCGAGCTTTGAGGAGATTTCTGGCCTCTGAGTAAACTGCACCAAATCAGTGCTCTTCCCCCTCACTGACGCCACTAACCCACCTCAAGATCTTCAGGAGTTTAGATGGGCTCCAGAAATCATTCGATATCAGATTGTGACAGTCGCACGTAACTGCCTCTCTTTACACGACCACAACTACAGATTGTATAACACGCAACTGCGAGCTAAACTTGCATGGTGAACCCACCTACCCATCACAATTGCTGGCAGAATAGAACTTCTGAAAATGTCAATACTTCTTAATCGCCTGTATTTGTTTTTAAACGTCCCACTGTGGCCTGGGAGGGCGCTTTTCCAAGAATTGGATAGTGAAATCTGCAGATTTGTATGGCACACTGGCGCAGTGAGGTTGAAATGGGAAACACGGACACAACCATTTGATAGGGAGGCTTTGCTCCACCCAATTTCAGGTTATATTGGTTGGCTGCACAGGCACAGTCCACGGTTTTCTGGTTCATGGACAACCTTCTCCCCCAATGTACAGTTCGAGGACACTCGGCCGGAGACAGGGATCTCCGGTCATGGATACTCCCAACGAGGGTTGTAGATGATTGCAGCTTTGACCCGTCTAGCGTCACAGCACAGGCCTGGGGTATAATTCAGAGAGAGATATGTGTTACAGCGCCATTCCACGAGAACTTCCACCTTTGGAACTGCGTTCCCTCCTTGCCATGGGCGGATGCCGGCTTCTGTAGGGGTTGGAAACAACAGGGATTTAAATACATTGGGATTATTGTCCTCGGGGGAGTAACTACTTCCAGGCCTCTGATGTTCCTAGACTAGCTCCTGGCAAGTCCTCGCAATGGTTGCAATACGCTGGTCTATGCAAATCTTGTAAGAAACTGTGGGACTGCTTCCCAGTCGTACATGAAAATGATTTTTTACTGGGATATGTGGTGACTCCAGGTGACAACCACATGCATGCTATACTGCCTGATCCAGGCTCACTCTGTCGCACCACATTACAACGCACAATCGAAATGGTCTGCGGACCTCCAATTAGAACTGAGTGATAACCTCTGGTCCGATATGTGTGCACAAACAAACAAAGTGTCCTATAACTCCCGATCAGACTGATACAGCTAAAGGTGTTGCACCGGTATTGCTACACTCCATGATGTGATTTATAATCAGCCTTCTGAAAGTAATGACTTAATTGCAGCTGTAAGCCTGCTCCTGGTGTCATAAAATGTCTTCACCAAGTGTGCCTTCAGCCAGTTGAATTGCAAGCAGTATGTATCATTGCATCTGTTCTTTGAGCTGAATTCCACTTTCAGCTCTTGTAAAGTTTATATAGGCATTTGACAGGCTCTGCCAATACATGCCCAAGTACTAACACCATTTGCCAGCTCTTTCAATATTATGCCTGGAAAATGCATTCCCCATGCCTGCACAAAAGACAAAAGCTTTGGCTTTGCCAACGTTTGTTTACATGTCAGAGGAGCACAGGATATGGTATTTCAGAAATGCTGCATATAGGATTACTGAATTTTCACAGGTTTGGTATTGATCAGGCAGACACCTTAGCATGCTGGACGCGGTAAGGTACCGTCATAGTGGAGCTTCTTCTGAAAAAAATACCACTTTCAAGCCCCCTGTTACATTTTGTTCAAATGAAGAGAGATGGATTCTTCCTTCATTTTCCCACAACCATAATGCAATAGTAAGCCATGTGCTTGATGTCTGCATTTTCTAAGCTTCTGCACATAGACCACATGCAACAAACAGAGCGAGAAACACTGATGAAAGTCAATTTGAGGGCAGGTGTTCCAAAATACATAACTCAGGCAGTCTCCAGATGCACCAAGAGGTGATCAAGTCCCTGCAAAGATGCTGCAGGCAGCTCCAGATCTGCCCCGGGTTTCAGCTTGAGGTATTACGCAGCAGGAGCAAATCTGATCTACTCAGGCCATTTCCAGGGCAAATCTTTATGAAATGGGCCCTCAGGAAGAGCCTCGTTGTGACTATTCTATGACTACTGTAACCAAGCTTCGCATATTCTTGTAAAGACTGCGCCCTGATACCCTCGGGTACACTTGCGCAATACAAATAATAAAACAAACAAACAAACACGGGACTGACACTAGTGGTGGCAGTCCAGGGGATCGCAGTCTGGCAATGGAAGAGCCTCTTTTCTGCTTTGCCAGCACACAGTGTGGGGCTGCAATTATGATGTCAGGGAGCCATACCGGCCTCTGCAGGTACCTGCCACAAATAAGAAACCACAAGATAGTTGAAATATTGGCCAAGCATCTGAAAAGGCACACGTGCTGGTGGGGACGGGCAGTGCCAAAGTTAGTAGTCCACCTGAAGAAAGCAGGCGGTCCTGGTCTTAAATTATGGTTTCTGCTGGAATTTATGCTTACACCTCTACCCTTTGGTGTCGCCATCGTATAAGTGCCCAACACAGTGGCTTACTCAGGGCTGGCCTTAGCCCTGGCAGCTCCCTGGGCGAAATTAAATCTGCCATGGGGGAGGGAGGGTGTGGAAGGGGGTTGCCACATTTTGGGTTGTGCTCCAGTAGGGGAAATGGACAGCGCTCCGCTCACGTGCTGGAGTGGGGCGCTTATCACTTAATTACAGCGCCGCTGCTACACTAGCAAGGGGCAGCCTCGGAAAGGCGTCGGTTTGCGGTTTGCGTTGTCTTGCATGTGGGAGTTGTTCAGTGGCCCGACTTGTTGTATCAGTAAGGGTAAGACTCAGTGCAGCGGATGTGCCGGTGTTTGTGTTGGGTGTGTAGGTCGTATGCAGTTAGGGTCATGGGCGTAATTTTAGGGGGGACGGGTATTTGTCCCCCCCCACCTTTCATGGCACACCATTTTGTCACCATTCATTTGGCTTGGGCACCTTTTCTTCAGATGTCATGTCCCCCCCCCCAACATTTTCAGAAAAGTTACTCCACTGGTTAAGGTGGAAGTATGGTTGTGCGCATTGGTTAGTTGTATCAGTAAGATACAAAGGTGAAGAGCCTGGGATGATTGACAGGTCAATGGTGCAAATAAAAGGAAACTTCATGATCATAGCATCAGGCTGGATTAAAAAACCTGAATATGCATCTTCTAATGTGGTACAGGAATAGCTTAAGCAGTATTCTAATGAAAAGCACCTTAAAAACGTTTTCGTTTTGTGCTGTAAAATAGGTAATAACTTGGATTTCTGCTCTCATCTGTTAAACTCCAGCAGAGCACCAAACAAACATATCCCCTGCACAGTTCCTTTTCAATTAATCGCTTTAATGTGTCACAGAAAGCTATTTTACAAGCAATTTGAAAAGCTTTAATTAAGTGCTGAAGTAGCAGCTGTAACAGAATAACAGAGCAGTAGTGATGTCATTGGGCCTCATTACAGATTAGTAGGGATCTCACAACAAGCCTGTATTAAGAACATTATTTGTATACGGGTACTGCAGGCTACCATGTAATACTGTATGACAAAAGCAGCAGCAAGTAGTGCATTCTAAGGTGTTTCCTGGAAATATAAATAGGCATTGCCAAGACCAGCTGTTTGGGCTTTTGTGTAGGCATGGCAAAGGCACTTGCCAGGCAATGATGTAATGGCATTAACTGGCAATTGATGGTAGCAAGTGTAAAATGGTGCAAGTGCCTGGGCATCTAATAGAAGTACTTGGCAAATGCAAATGCCTACTACTGATACACAAGCCAAAACTGTTGGCTTTGCCATTGTTGGTTTTTAAGAGGAATACAGTGAAGGACACGCATACTGCTTGTAAATCGAGTGGCTGAAGACAGACCTGCTTTAGACATTTATGTTACAACAGAAGGGCATTTACTACTCCACCTAAGTCACCAACTCTCAGAAGATTGAAAAAACACGGTCAGACACTTCGAGTCCAAAGTTTGATGGTAAGGATTGATTAAAGCGAGCTCAAAGAGTTCCCAGGACGCAGTGTTTCGGGCAGGAATTGGGTGGGAATGGTCATGGGATTCAATGGGTGTGCAAATAACAACATCTGCAATTGTTTTTGTCCCGTTTCATATGCCAAATCTCCCTATGTGTACTCTATTGAAAGAGTTTCGTCTTAGAGGTGGTGTGACAGCGCCACCTAAAGTCCAAACTAAAAAAAGGGGTTTATGCATAACCATTTGTCAGAAGCTACCCTGACACATGTTTGAAAGGCGGGCACATTCCCAATTTGCAATCACCCTTGTGACAGTACTCAGACCATGCAAAGCCATGTGCAGGGCTTGCCTTTGGAATGGTTTGCAATGGTGCTCCAGATGCACTGACAGTATTTCCCAAAGCCATCCCCTTCATTTTGGAAGAGATCAATGGCCCTCTGTGGTGTGTGTGTGATCTATAACAGCATCTCTTCTGGGGAGGGTACACCACCGGGTGGGATGGTGTGCCAATATGCTGCCATCCCACGGCGGTGAAGATTTAACATGCCTCCGGGGAAGAAGCAGAAGTGCAAGGTTAAGTCCCTCTTTTGCATAAGGGTGACTCACATACGAATAAGGAAGTGTGCCTGTCTGCGGCTAACATAGAAACAGTCTTGGTAACGGCTCTGGTCTTATCTGTAAATAGTGTTCATGAGAGCAAAGGATGGGAGGAAGAACCGATTATGGATGATCTCCTTGGACCACAAACTTTTCTTTCGTAGTCAATAGGCTGTCTGTGTCTTTTATTCAATGCAGCCCCCCGTGTAATGCAGTGTGATCTTTAATGGTAGGAAGGTTTATAGCACCATTGTGGATTTCTGTCTGGTTGCGCCATGCAGAATGTTGAATGTGCCTTATTGTAATAAAATCATGAAAATTCATATTCATGCAAAATATCCACTCTGCCCCCAAACAGCCAGGTGCACAGGAGCAAGTGGTAGGGTCCAGATTGGTGAGGGTGGTGGGAAAGAGTGGCAGACAAAAGAGGGTGAGTCAGAATCGCCATTAAAAGTAAAGCCAATGGGGGATTCTGCAGGTCGGGATTCTGCTGGTTGGGATTTTGTAGATTGGGATTCTACAGATGGACTTCTGCAGATCGGGATTCTGAAGATCAGGATTCTGCAGGTCAGGACTCTGCAGGTCAGGATTCTGCAGGTTCGGGATACCGCAGGTCAGGACTCCGCAGTTCGGGACTCCGCAGGTCGGGACTCTGCAGGTCGGGATTCTGAAGATCAGGAGTTTACAGATCAGGATTCTGCAGGTCAGGATTCTGCAGATAGGGATTCTGCAGGTCGGGATACTGCAGGTCGGGATTCCGTAGGTCAGAATTCCGCAGGTCGGGACTCCGCAGGTCGGGACTCCGCAGGTCGGGACTCTTGTGGGATGTTTTAACCCACTCATTCAATCCCTACAACAGGACTGTGCATTACTGTCAGCGGAAACATCATAATGGCCGCCGGAAAGCATGCTGCTGGCCAGAAATCACCAGAAAGTGCGCAGTGAAAACCTGACAGATAGGCCACCATGCACTTTTGCCTCTGTCAGTATTAAAACAGGAGACCATTGCCAGACCCCATCCTTTGGCTGCACACAGAGCAAAATCAGTGCAACGGTATACAGAGATGTTCAAAAATCTGTTTTATTTGGTGGCAAAATTGCTAAAATCATGGCTCACAAAACCACCAAAAGGATACAACTTCTTGTTAGGTATTTTACATTACTCTACTGCAAGAATCCACATCAGTACAATGTCAGCAAGAATCATATGTTATTAGGACAAAATCCCATGTTAAAGACATTTGATTTAAAGACAGCTGTCAAAAATGGGTGCAGTACTGGTGCTCGCCACTGACAGGTGCTGGCGATTTCTAAATCCTGACAGGAGAGCTGTCTTGCAGAAGCTAAATATGCCAAAGCAGAGAAGTCTATCAAAATGCCATATAGAGTGCCAGACATTGATTTAATGGTGAAAAAGACTTGATTAAAGATATGTTGCTTATTTTCAGTTTATAATGTTATATTTCTTTTCACAAGGAACTAAGTTGCAATTGATTAGAAGGCAGTCTGATTTAATTAAAAGTTCAAGAGGCCTTCTGTCCCTGGGAAGCCTTCACACCTGGTTTTACCACCAACAGCACAGGATATCGCATTGACATGTAAATTAGGAGAGGAGGAGATTTTCTCTGCAGCCCGGAGGAAGGAACAATGGGGGCTTTGGGATGAATAGAATATGCTGATTTGAGGTGTAACTGTCAACACTGCTCTGGGACAAGCAAGACATGTGACCATCTGACTCATCAAGCTTCTAGGGGCGGACCAGACTGGGTTGTGGATTCAATATTGCACCAAATATATGTTTAAGGATAATGCTTCAAAAATATTGTATAAAGCTGACAGAAATGTACAACTTTGGGATTCTTAATATGACAAATGCCCTCACAGTTTGAGACTAAGCTGAAATCCGTATGATGTTCTGACACCAAACCCCGGGATTTATTAATATTGTAGACACAGTGTTTATGCTAGAAAAATGAAAACTTACAGTAACATGCCCAGAGAGGGTGTGTACCTCTGTGTAAGATTTGGTGCAAAACCAATATTGCAAAACCTACCAAAATCGCAAATAAGTTGTCATTTCTGAACCCAAGCTCTTAGAAAGATCAGGGTTGAATAGAGACCTGTCTTAATTAATATGTGATATGTACATGTATTCTCAACAAGTAAACTTGTGTGCCTTGGAAACATGTTTGATTATGAAAAATTGATTTTCTATGAGAAACCAAAGGGGAGTGTTCTTTCCTTAAGCCATAAATATGACACCTGAGGACTCATTCTGACTTACTACTTCATTCTCCAGTCAGGTCACAGGGAATCCTCTAACCTATCAAATCCTTAGTGGGTTGGGCATAGAAAGTCAGCCTCCACATCCCCTTTGGAAACACATAAAAAGGGACTGCTGAGACATAGAAAGGGACACTCATTTTTTCACTACTCATCGATTCCTGCACAGCACTCTGCCCAACCAGAGCCAGACAATATCCAGACAACATCCAGACAAAGACTCCAGATTCCTGAGACTCCAGATTCCAGATAGATCCAGAACCAAGCTCTAGAACATTGGAGAAGCAGAGGCATAATCCCAAAAGCTGAATTCTCTTCAGCAGGCCTCAAAATCTTTTGCAACCTGATTCTCAACAGCCGGGCTGTGCGGTTTGCTTCTGGCTAGAACCCTGTGCCAGAACCAGATCCAGACCCAGTGAGAGCAGTGCTGTATCCAGACCTGCCAGACCCAGACCAGAGGCCGTGCTGTGAGAAGTCCAAACCTGACCAGATCAGGGACGAGGCCCATTTCCATTCCATTCCAAAACTAGGAGTGATTATTTAGTCTAGAATTGTGCATAGTCATCTCTTAGTCTAAAGTAATCTCATCCCATCCATTTTAATCTATCCAGAACTGCATTCAGAATTTTGTGTCCATCCTGTGATTTCAAACCTATAAAAGCATCATCTGTCATTCTAAAATCTTGACTTTATTTCTGAAAATCTACCTTCATAAAAACGTCTTTATCTTTTGATCCGCACGAAGCGAAATTTAACTGTCATTTTAAAGCTAAGATCCTAAGCTTTCCAACAAACCCAAAACGACATTCCAATTCCTTATAGTTTTTCCGTAATCGCGATTTACGCATGCAGAAAAAGTGCTGCAAATTGCAACTTAGCTCAATTTCATTTCCTCTCAAAATAGCTGCTGTGGCTTTCCACTGCTGAAATTCGTTTTCAATTTGATAATCACTCATGAATCATTACTAGTGTCGATTTGAACTAATCCAAAGTAGCTATCACTTATCCTGAATATCCTTTAGTGAATTAAAAGCATTTTAGCATATTTTCCCATCCCTTGCAATCACCTTCAAAAGTATTTTTGCCTGTTTAAAATCATATCGGTTTTCTCTAAGCTTGCTGGGGAACTGGAATTGAACTGCATTATTAATTGTATTCTTGATACCTGTGTGTCCTCATTTCCATCTCTTCCTATTGCATAAGGGGGGAGTGAGGTATCACAGGGGAAAAAGTGACCATATTATCTTGTGATTGAAACCATATCAAGTTTATTTCTGTGCTGCATTCTTTCATATCTTGCATTTCCTTGAAACCATACAAAGTATTCTCTGCTACCTTATCCTTTATATACCAACTCCTCATTGATTAAAGAGAGTGTGCTATTGCAATATTACCCATTGTTGACCACTATTATATTCATATGTGTGCTATCAGATATTATTTTGTTCATAAAAGTGTGATATAGATATATTGTTTAATTTTTCCAATAAACCTTTTAATTTGCAAAACAAACCTATTTCTTGACTCAGTGGGATCAGGGGGATTCAAAGAAAGGGGCGTTATATAAGGGTTCATCATCCAGATTCAAAGAATTTGACATAAAAACATATTAATAAGGGCTTCCATTGGGCATCACAGACTAGGCATTGACTTAGTTGGATTGCTGGATTGGAGTCACTTACACTCTGCAGGTCGGGATTCCGCAGGTCGGGACTCCGCAGGTCAGGATTCTGCAGGTCGGGACTCCGCAGGTCGGGACTCTGCAGGTCGGGATTCTGCAGATCGGGATTCTGCAGATCGGGATTCTGAAGATCTGGATGAAGAAGCATGAGTCCACCATGAAATCTCACAGTCAGTGAGCCACAGACTCTCTCCTTATGGGTCCTGCCTTCAGAAGAAGGCAGTGTGGGAAACATTGGGATGGGCCTCTCATTAACCCCAAATTGTATATGGGAGTTGGAGTGGCTGGGAGAGTGGCCTGGGATAGATAACGCAAATGAGGGACAGCCATCATACATCAGGTGAAGAATGGTGCTTAACCAAAAAGAAGCACATCACTTGTCCTTTTTTCACTGGCCTCAATTTGTACCAGTTACATCCTGTCATAAATGTGCAGAGCTGAACCCATCCAATCTCCCCTCAGTGACGTTGTCTCGGTCTCAGACACTCCAAACAAAGGAGACATTTTAAAGATTAATATATATTGTTACTGGTTTTAAAACTGTAGGAACTATCAGATAACCAACATTCCAGGACAGAGAACAATGTCATTGGTCAATAAATCTATAGAATTAGTTGATGGAAAGATTGAAACTAAGCCCTATGTAAGTTACTACTACTAACCCCAAATTGTGTAATGTTTTTTCTTTATGTTGTCTGGAACCATGTGTATATTCCACCTATCACAATGCAATGCTCTTCTTTTTTGTGCTTATTTTCCTTTATTAGAAATGATGATTTAAAGGATATGATTTTGTTGTTCACAGACTTTTCTGGTGTTGGCTGTCTTCTGAATGGCGTTCGGTATGCAAACGGCCAGACGTTCCAACCCAGTTGCAAGTACAACTGCACATGCCTAGATGGGGATATAGGCTGCGTCCCATTGTGCACTAACTCCCGACCACCGCTTGTCTGGTGCCAGAATCCAAAGCAAATCAAAATGGCAGGCCAGTGCTGCGAACAGTGGATATGTGATGATCCACGGAGGATCCGGAAGACGTTGCCGCGTCACGTTGCCTCTTCCGGTATGTCGCTTACACATCTGGCAAATCATACTTTTCTTTACCTCTTTGCTATTTGTGTAGAACCTGGCTTTTTCCATAACCACGACTATTTCCTGAAACTCACTGCAATTATAGAAACATGAGTTCAATGAAAGTAGGCGCTCCGACACATAATGCTGACCCTGAGAATGATGACCCTCTGATCGAACAAATCATTTCCTACTCTGGTTCACCCTGAGTACCTCTTCCACGAATCATGAGAACAATCACGGCCAGCTCATCCTGAACCAGAAAGTAACTAGGACCAGTGAGCTACAAAAAATACACCATCCACTCCAGACACTCACCTCTCCTACCACCATGCTCACTTTCCACTTTATACCAACAAACAATAGAGTGCAGCTATATCCCTCGATCAATTTCAACCTAGCTGCACACATACAAACAATTCTCTGTGAACACCTCAACAACCTGCTAGAATGCAGCTGTACCCCATGAAATAAATCGGCCTAGCTGTACACAAACTTCCTACACAGGCCTACAGGCCTACTGCCGCCAGAATGCACTATCAGAGACCAACCACCTGACTGCATACATTCCACTGATATCTCACTACCACCACACCTAATGTTAGGATGCTGCCTTCATCACACAAATCACACTGGCTGTGCACATATTGAGTGCACCCAAGCACTGTATTCTACCCTACTCTCTCGACTGACCTGGACTGCGGTCCCCAAGGGCATTCAACCTACAAGCGCTTTGAGGTCATACCAATGATATATAGAGCGCTATATAAATGTTACATAACAACAATAGCAATAGAATCATGAATTAATTTTGCACTTCATTCCTGGCAGCTATAATTCAATTTTCTGTGGGCTTCCAGCTTCAATCCATCTGCATGTTTGATGATGGCGAAACAAATACTTGAAGCAGTGTCCTTCCTCAAGGTCGGTAAGGGACCAAGGAAATAGGACAGGCTTTTAATCTTATTAGCCCACAAAAGTATTCAAATTGAACACAGAGACCCTTATGATATACCCGAGTCCCAGGGGTTCATTACAATTCAAACTAATTAAAAAAACAAGTATTTCTGCTGTTCACTAGTAGTGAAAAACCTGTATAAATTGAAGCATATATCAATTCAGAAACATACATCAATTGAATACATCAGTCCATATTGTTCCATATGACATTAACACGTCACTTCCTTTCTGTACCATATCAGGTATCATTCTCTTATCAGAGGCACTCAATGAATGTGCTCTAATTTTCTCCCAGAACGAATGTTCTTTTCTAATGTCTTCAATTTTAATTTGTCCCGAACAGTATTTCAGCCCAGTCTGACATGTCCATTCCTAAATGGCATTTTGGGGAATTTCTTCAAAAGTTATTAAGGCAACAACAAGAAGGTGGATGGAAACTGACTTTTGAAAATCGAATTAAAATAATGTGTTAAAATGTGGATTTTTTATCTGTTTATTTTTAGCCAAAAAAAATAAATAAATGACAAGCAATTCTCTGTCTTAGTTTTAATAAATAAACTCCCTGCAATTGCGGAGAAAAATGCAAAGCCATCTTTTGTGGGGTTTGTTTTATCATGCAGATAATGTACCTGATTCACAAAAGGTTTTTCAATGGGATTGTGCATTGTTAAACACTTTTGTAAATTGCGCCCAATTTCTCTTTTCATGCGCATTCCTGCAGTTTAAGAAAAAAACAAGGACATGTATGTTCATGTGCCTCACTATTTCTTTATAATCATGCATGGAAAAAGGTACCTTGTAACCAATCTTGATATAATATAAATAAATGTGGTTGCATGGTATGAAAAGTTATTGTTTTAACTCAATCACAATAAAATAAATAATAATGATAATGCATATAAACCTAACTGATAGAAGTGGATATTAGAGTACTGACCTGCCCATTTGTTTATTTATTTGTAATTCCTATATAGCGCTGCTTGCCCATGAGCCTCTAAGCCCACATTGCCCAGCTTCCCTTCTTCATACTCATGGCTTTGCATGCATGTACTTGATAGTAGGCTTTATTACGCTGATGGCTCAACAATGATTTCTTTAGTTGTTTCTATAATGTCTTACGCCAAGGATAAGTTATAAGATAAGTGAGCTGGTACAATAAATTATATGACGGGAATAAATAACAGCATACAAGAAAGAGAATAGCACACGAACATAAGAATACTGACACAGACAGAATTGGATTAAGCAGTCCATGACAACAAAAACATTGAAACAATGGAAAACGATGTCCGTGGTCTGTGGAACACTGGCCACCCATGCACACTCAAGTTTTTGTAAAAAACAAACACTATATCTATAGATGATAGTCCAAGTTAGAAAGAAGTTTTTTCGAAAGTGGAGTATCCACCTATTTTGTATAAGAAGAGACAGAACAATCTCCTAGATGTCAAATATAAGGTTTATACTTAAAATAATGCAATTCATATTGTTCAGTGCAAATATCAGAAGTTCAAAGTGTTCTCAAGCATAAAACATCAACAATCTTCAAATTAATATCAATTAATGTAAACTATAAAAAATGTGTCAGAGCTCAACGTGTTTCGGGATCTGATATCCCTTCTTCAGGAGCAAGATTTCGTATCATTTGCTTAATATGTACACTCTGTGCAGTGGGAAAAGACAATAAGAATAGCATCTATAAGCTAGTGTCTTTTTTTTTTACATAGTCTCCCTAGTTCACATTAACCTAGTTTGTGTCATCCTACCTCTCGTGAGTGCCAACCGAAGGTCCCTATATGGATCCCTAGAGATGGACTCCTTTTGATTCCTCTATGAGTGTGATGTGGCGTCACCATATCTTGAGTTGCCCTGAAAGATTCATAGGTTTCATATCGGTAAATATGGCTGAATTTAATGGTACGTAATTAGCTAACAAAACATTCCTCTAAACTCTGGTGCCACCCACCGACGGTCCATCCAGCTCTGTTCCAGCACCTAGTGCCTACTAACTTCAAATATTAACCATTCCCTGCTACTAGAAATAGTATGAAATTAATACATTATATTTTGTAAGGACTGGTCTGCCCTATATCCATCTACTGTATTCCTGTATACCCCACTAATGTACAGCACAGCATTCCTTCCCCCCAAAGATATGCATGTGCATTATATAAAACCTCCCGCTATCACAGGAGGGTCCAGTAAAAATATTTGATAAAGAAAAGCAATAGTTTGATTTATGTTACATAGTTGTTGAAATGATTTTCAGAATTTGTGAATATTGGGAAGGGTTGAATTGAGCTGATTGGAGTGTGCCCGGGAGACTCCTCTGATAGGGCGATGTGTCGTATATTACGCACCAGAAGAGTAGAAATACCCAACGTACAATAATAAATACAGTAATAAACAGTTTCGATTTTGGTTTAAGGGATGGAATTCCATCTAGCAGTTCACATCACTGTCATACCATGCTGAGAAAAATGCAGGGAAGGGTTTCAAATGGCCCGTGTGTGCATTGTACTTCAAAGACATGCGAACAGGGCAAACATACATCATGGAGGATAGCTTTTACACAGCAGGCAAAGAGCGACCCCAGCTGGTAGGACTGGCCATGAAGACAATCAATGCATCAATAAACAAGACTCGCAGGTCACAGTCAAAAGTCGGCATTGGGCCACAGATGTGACAACAGCTTTCCAACACAGGACTACAATACTATCCACTCACAAATAACAATACCATTGTGTTCATGCACACACATATTGTACTGCATAATTAACGCATGGAATGTAACTGGAGAACTATGACTCGCTATGCCTACAATGTCGCAAAGTACGAGAACTTCAATTAAGGATATTTACATGTGCGGTGACATAACACAAATTGATGGGGGCTCCCCTGCATGCCCTATTTAGGCACCCTTCCCCCAAACTCCTTGGAGAAGCATATTCTGAGCCACAGTCTCTCGGGCTGGCATGGGCCACCACTCATGCCTGATGATTATGCTGGTCATGCTGCCGCAGCGGCGCATGTGCCACCACTCATGCCTGATGATTATGATGGTCATGCTCCCGCAGCGGCGCATGGACCACCACTCATGCCTGATGATTATGATGGTCATGCTGCCGCAGTAGCGTTACTTGGACGGCACTAGGCAAAAAGATGTAAGGTTTTCAATCAAATACACCTAACATAGATAAAAGGGCGGTGACGCCTGGCCATGAATCTTCCAGTAGCCATTTTGTGGGGCAAGCAACATTATTATGCACATTATGACAGTAGTGGTGCTTTTGGTGCCAGAAAGTGTGGTGACATATTTTGGGCTAAATTAATTTACAGTGTTGGGAGATACAGACAGCTGCTTAAAACTGACTTAATACATGTTTCCTATAGCCTACGTAGAAGACAATGAAGCATGGCACAAGAACTGCATTATTCAAACAACTTCCTGGAGCCCTTGCTCTAAAACCTGTGGGATGGGCATATCAACAAGGATTTCGAATGACAACAGCCAGTGCAAGCTTGGAAGAGAACGCAGACTGTGCAACATGCGACCGTGTGAGGTGGACATCACAAAGCACATACGGGTGAGCTGTTAGGCCAGCATGCAACAAAGGATCTGCAGTGAATGGCGAGTCATTGGTTAGATATTACATTTCAGAGAATGATTACATTAGGATCTACTGATGAATCATGGGAGCCTTAATAGCCAATATCATTCTCTGCAATATTTGATGTCCTGCATGAAAAATATTTCTTAAAATTGTATTTAAAAGGAATGGGTCTTTTGCCTTGTACTTTCTATTTGATCAACATTCTGATGGCAGGAAGTCATCGAGGTAGCACATATTCACATTGGAAAGCTGTTGCAACGGCTCGAAAGATTCAAGGAAAAAACTTTACTTGCAGGGACGTTAAGATGAGAATGTAATGCAACACCCCCCCTGAAATTCAGCTAAAGCCACCTTAACTTCGTGCCTCCTGTTGTGCAGCCTATGACCACAATGATGACATCACAAAAATGTCATGAAAAGACATATTAACACTAATCAAAAACGACACTAAAAACATAAATGTAATTTCCATACTTCTTATAAAATCTGTGTGTGTCCTTTGTTTGGTGTCCTAGACACATGAACAGTTCATTATGACATATCATACACATATTTATTTTAAACTTAAAACTACACATTATCACCTAAAAGTCTGTTACCACTGATAATGCTGCACACTGTGGAACACCTATTTTTCATATCAAAATTATTCTAAATTATAAAAATATCTACATTGCAACTTCATAACTTCTTTTATAATTTGGAGTGCGTCCTTTTTCTTGCCACCTGCACACCTTAGAAGCTAATCACAATTATTTTAAACCTACCCTTCTAAATTAAAGAATATGCACAGTTTAATGACTGAATAGATTGTCTGACTTTTCTAAAAGCTCCACACTGCACATAAAACATATTTATACAATTAACAAAGTTACCTTTTCAGTCAGTTGTTTTGATTTTGGATTTCAATTGCACTATTCTTTTTGTATCTACAATCTATTGTTTACTTGTTTCATATGTAAACAGTCATCAACTTCTACAGTCCCTCACACCCAAAATAATGTACATGGAACCATTTATGTAACCTCACACTTATATGGAACACTTTTACATATTAAAATATGCAGTGTTTTACACATTGAACCAGAAGTAGAAGATTGCAGAATGCCATGTACTCTTCTAAATTACATAATCTTCACAATACTACCTGTACATGTATTTTGCACGTTTTTTAAACAAAACATCCCAGTGGCAAACCATGTCCTACTTTACATAAACCACTTAGCCTATTTTTCTATTTCAAATTTTTATTCTGCATGTTTGTATTCACAAAGAATATTACACACATATTTTAAAACTTTGCTTCTAACAACATTAAGTAAGCATTTGTTAACCCTTTTGGCAATCTAGCTTTGTGTGTTGTCTATAGAGTCATTACAAACAAGCCAATTTACTTCTGTACGCACCCATGTCATGAGATGTCCAGATTCAATGGATGCTCCTCATGAAAAACAATTGCACATGTTTTAAAAGTTTTCTTACTAACAGAAACGTGACTATTTACGAAATTCATTATTGATGTGTTAATTCTCCTACCATCTACATTGTATCTTTAAACATAATCAATACATACTTATTAAAAACTAGATTTTGCAGTGTTGATTGTAAATTACAACCACATTCACTACATTGCATGTCATGGAATGCTTTAGTTACAAGATCAGAACATTTTAAACTTTTCTGATTAGGCACATGCAGATACACACATCTTCACAAAGATCTGGAATAGAATACCCTTTCTTACATTTTGGACCCATATGCTTACACTCGTAACTCATTCCAACATATTTATCTACATTAACAGTTTCCACTAATATCTCAAAGACATTCATTAAAAAATGTTGACTATCCTCCTGTGTATTTTGAGAAAATTGTTCATTTCCACTTGCAACAGCTACTACACTTCGGACTGATATTGCTGAATGTAAACTGTTTGGATGTTCATCTGCAGACATTTTAAGTAACAAAAGTTTAACACATAGCTGCTTTTCTGCTGTTGAAGCTATTTTATGCATCAATGGAGTCATTTGAAACAACATACACAAAGCTGCATTACAATGGCATTCAACTCCTGTTCCATTACTAAAGCTGCAATGGAAGTATCTTACAGTTGAACGACTCTCCAACTCCATTGAATTCTGTTATATTTTAGTCTTATAACAACTGATTTCATTTGATTGTGCATTCATTGACTCCTTACGTTTCATGGATGATTGCTTCACAGGTCCCGCTATAAGGTTCAGGTAAGGAGCATACAGTACACACAACTTATTATATTCTTCAATGCAAGAAATGTCAGCTGTCACTTTGCTTTCATCAAAGTTTATTAAAACAAAACCTTCTACTTTTGACCAATGACAAAGCTACGTTCCTTCTTTTAACACTGTATGACCAATGTCAATAAGTGCTGCTTCTAAAGTCAACCCTTGTGATTTATGAATAGTTATTGCATAAGCAGAGCACAATGGAAAAAGTGTGAAATGCAATTACTCATCTCATCGCCCCACTGACTAGACCAATTTCTACATTCAAATTCCTCTTCAACATTACTAGTGCATTAACGCACAGTTTTAAAATTCCTTCCAGCCCTGCAGTTTTAGAAATGGATTTCTCCAGTTGACCTAATCAAGCTTTTACTCACTTATCCAACTTTAAAAGCATAACATGACCATCTAAAACATCACATGATTTTATCTCTACAATATTTTGCTTCTCTGACAGTGGCATCATAGAGCTAAACTTGTTACACTCTTCAAGTGTGCACATCAAGTCAACACAAACATTTTTCTTTCCTTAAGAGTTAACATGACATCAGGCGGACTGCAATCTACATGAAACATATTAGAAGTCAGTCTTCCCTTTAAGACTGCTTTAACATTTTCCTCAAGAACACCTATTAGAATTTTAAGTATTTCTGCATAGTCTAATTCTCCAGATTGCCTCATATTAAAGGTAAGTTCCTGGAATTTGAAACAATTCCAAAAGTTGCAATGACCAATACGCCCTATACTTTTTTGAGCGATCTTAGATTGCAGCAATCGAAAAACTGGTTTACTTTTAACAGGAGTTAATTGTAACAAGTCTCCAAAAACAAGTACATGTTTACCTCCAAACAAAATGTAGTCAGTCTTCCAAACCGCTTGCATTCACAAATGAATAAAAGCTAGCATCAAATTAGACACCATACTTACTTAATCCACAATCAAGATATTTCATTTTTGAAGAACCTTTCCTACTTCTTGTGCTGCACTTGATACAAGTTTCCTAATATTCTAATTTGTTGTCATGCTCCACTGGTAACATTGACAGGTGAAGTAAAGCAACACTTTGTACATTAAATGCTGCTAAACCTGTTGAAACAGTTACAATACATAACAAAGAGGAATCTGTTACATTTTGGATTATAGCTCTTAGTGTGTTCATTAAAAATGATTTACCTGTTCCTGTTTGTCCACTAACATACAACAAAAGAGGTTTGTATTGCACACAAGATCATTCACACTTGTCATGCAGTAAACCATGTAAGAACCTATCTTTAATTTTACTATAAAGTTCTTTTTGCTCTATATTAAGTTTACTAACAATTTCACCACAATTCATATCTGCAACTTTTCTTTGTTCCATTGCAATTTCTACTTTCTCCATAGCAAGCTCAACATAAGTTTGAATAATTGGCTGGCCAAGAACATTTTGACTTCCTGCTGCAGATTCTTGACTGCCCTCAGGAGTCTCTTGCCAATTCAGCTGCCAAAAGGTCTTCTTGACATAGTTATTTCTCCAGTAAGCCCAAATACTGCTCAAATTCTGGATATGTAATTAAGCATTTTTTTAGCAATTTTTATTTTTTCAAAATGTTCAAGACTTCCAGGTGAATCACGCTCTGCATGCCATGGGAAGAAAAATGCAAAATACAAAAATAAAATAATTACATTTTCTCAGCACTTTGGCAAGACAGTTTTATGTGGTTAATGAGACTTGCCCTTTATGTCTCACTAGACAACCACTGCATACATGTACTTTAAACCGTCCTCTGTCAATGTTTGCTTCAATATTTTGATTTTAGTAGCGTTGTGCTACTTTATATGCACAAAGATCCTCCAACAATTCAGATTGATTTGGATAATATGTTTCAATCAAGTTGGTTTTCAAAATCTCTGTACGGTCAGGTGCTGATTCAGCTAACTGCTCAATTTCAGTCAAAGGCTTCAATATCCGATTTCTAGTACTAGCTGGTCCAAAACTGCAGCTTCATAGCTACCACACTCTCTATGTGAAAGCATCTTCAAACCAAAGCTTATAAATTTCTGATTGAGACTTTTTTTCGGACGAAAGATTTGCCCATACTTCAGCTGTATTGCTCTTTTCTGCTTTTGTCATGTATGCTGTAAAATAACGACCAACAGCTGTTGAATTATCAGCAATAAACTGTTCATTCATATTTGCATTCCATAGCTGAGCAATGACAGCATTGTAATCATTAATACATTGGCATTCCTTATTTCTTTTTAAATGATAGGTATTTCTCTGAGACTTACCAGTAACATGGTGTCGAACAGATGACATTAAACTATTCACTGAAGCAACTAGTGTCAAAAGCCTTGGAAAGCCAAATCTGCACCGAGTGTAGTACTTGTCATTATGTTTGTATTTTCATTGACAGTACTTTCCACATGAATGCTTTTAAAACCTTCCCACCTTGTTCCGTAGATCAGCATTCACATGCTTAGCTGGAATAGAACAAGTAACATGTTTTTCAACAAACTCCATTACACAGCCATCACTTTCCTAACCAAACTGAGGAGCATCTTTAATCCTACAACAACATATGTATATGTGGTGCCCCATGTGCCTGGTACTCTTTCCTCCAAAAGAAATGTTCTACAGGGCCTATTGGACCATTTTTTTAATTACATATAAAGTGTAACATGGCTAAAAATCTGTGATAAAAAAATGTGATACACTAACATGGTCCATAGAACACAATTCTCCAGGTGTCATGTGTTCTATGTTGTCTTTCTCTGTTTTGCTTTCCTAAATCCATTCTACAAGATCATCCCAACAATACTCAGCGCAACTTAAAGTCACAAACCAGGTCTGAGATCCCAAGTTTCTGATCATGCATCTAACCTCGGAGTGTCTCCTATACCAATATTCTTTAGATCCTCTCATTGTAGCAAGAATATTTGTAAGTTTATCCTCTAAAACTTAATTGCATTCTTTTACCTGTTACAGCATCTCGCATGCAGAAATATTTTTAAATCTAGTTGCAGTCTGAAGTGTATGAGCAACAGCATTATATAATGTTGAAAATTCACTTTCATACAATAAGTGAAAAAATATTGAACATTGGGGCAGAATCGTGAATCTTCTGAATACATTTGTGTACAACGATATTCTGAAGCAGAGATCCGCACCTTCTGATCATCCAATCTCCCTCCAGTACCAGTTGGAAAAAGCATAGGGGAAACAACAGGCTTCTAATGTCTTTTCCCAGATACTAATTTGTGCAAATTTCATTGGTTTCATCTGATACAATTCTAAACTGTCACCCATGACTTCATGTGAGAGCAGAGGGTGAGTAGTGTAATGTTCATACACACTATTCCTTTCTGCACCAGACAGACGCTGAAACTGACCTTCTCTGCTCTTGTTTGTTGACTCAACATCAAGCATGGACAAGTCTGCTACAGTCAGACTGCCTTTGTATAAATCATTTTGCTCCAATAGAAACACCAAGGTGTTTTTTAATTTTCAAATATCAATAAGCTGTTGCCAAATCCTCTTATCTTTAGTGGCAACACTATTTACTACAACAAAGAATCTGCAATGTCACGCTTCACTCCTAGAGCATTAACATGTTCTTCCAAATTCAGGGGTAATTAAACAACTTTGCCTCTCACACCTTGCACTATTGACTTCTTAGGCAGATTTGACTTATTTGTTTGCAGTCTAACAATAACTTGAAAAGGATGAACAGTTTGCAATGTTCAATGTCAAATCAAACCTGTTCAATTTTTGAAGCACAATAGGGATATCAGGCACTACTATATCATTTAAAACACTTCTTGGCAGAAATACGTGTTTGATTATAAAATCCCAAAACAAAGGTGGGGAACCCCTACATAGGCATCTGGGGTGAAATCAATATATACTAAACAGGTGTGATGCCCTATGTCCTTAAAACTCAATAAATGTATTTCAGAAACTGCATGCTGAGGAGCAGACACTGTGTTCTTGTTAAAAATATATCATTTTATTCTATTGCAATTTCATAAAACCTGTAAATACATCATTTCTAAACATACCAATAGTGAAAAAAACAGTTCATTTCCAACAATTATATATTTTTGGGAATAAAGTCTTTTGTGCAAAAAGCATTTTTGTGTAAACATCTCTCCTATATACTAACACACCATACAACCATTAATTTTCTCAACCAAATCCAATTTAGTGAAGACATTCTAAATCACATTTACAGTAGTCAGATTCCAACTTTGTAAGTCCACCATTATATATCAACTACAAGTATCCAAGATTGTTCTAACAATATTTTTCTCATCATTGGATTTCCTTTTGTATAGTTTTGACTTGACATCAATTGGCCAGTACTTTCATAACCATTGGTCAACGTCTTCTTCTTCAGGATTAGTAGACTTTTTACTCAGTAGCTTATTCAAAGGCTTTATCAATGCTACAATACATACAGCAATAACAACTCCATGTTTAAACACTTATAAATTCTTAAAAATGTGGACAACAACATCATTACAAAGCACAATCTCCTTATTCATCAATATGCAACAATTATTTCATAAGCGGGGAGCAAACTCAAACTCAATTTTATATAAACTCAACCCTGATAAAGTAGGGGTCCACCGACCTCCCTATGCGGAAGAGTAAACACATTACCACTTTAGAGATGGGCCAATCAATCCCCAACTGTCTCTGAACCAGGAAACCTCCCTGTTGCAAACTCTTAACATAGCTCCATTGCCCACCGAGGGCGAGAGATTACTTGCCCCCCATTAGTAAGCAATGGAAAGAGTTTTATTATTTATATATAGTGAAGAAAGGCAATCACACGTGTACCTTCAAAATCATTTTTTTCAAAATTCCTTTTCTTTCTTAGCAAGAAAATAGTTCCAGTGGCTTCCCACTGCGTCTTTTCAGCTTCTCGCTAACTTCAGTTAACACTTGGAGTTTTTTCCCTTCTGTGTAATGTTTTCAGCTAATTTCAATTCCTATGAACATCAAAAGAAATGATGAATAGAGCTGATCAAGCCAGTACCTGGGATTTTGCTAAAAGACAGTTTGTTTCCCATATGTAGTGAAAAAACGTAGTCCTTTTTTATTGTTTTATTGTTTAATATGCCATTAGCTGTAAAGGCTATTTGGTGTTATAAAGAGACTGCTTTTACCTACAGTCACCTAAAGGGCTTAGCACACGTCATTTCGGGCTGTAAAACTCATGGGATTTCTTCCATCAGTTATAAGCTAAAAAAAGCCAGAAAATAAATTTAGTAATTTAGACTTCTAATTAATCTCAGGGTTTAGACCCAACAGTAGCAGTCCTCAGCTAATTTACCTTACTGTAGCTTCAGAGTTATAGCTCTTCATATGCCCAAAACGTCGCATCACTTAGGAAGGGCAACAGCCACACGTTCCAACCCGTAGTAACACGTAAATCACTGCATAATGGAATAAAATGCAGTGAGCTGAATGCTCGCCTTACTTCCTTCTTGCTTAATAAGTGCAGTCGCACCTGGGTCAACGAATCCCGCGGCATCGCTTTCAAACATGAAAGAGATAAAAAAAGAGGACTGGAGAATTACTTGACCCAATTCGACTCGAGAGTAGAGTGCTAGAAATAGAGAAAGGACTATTACTCAATAAGTGTAGCCGCACCCGGGTCAACGAATCCCACGGCATCACTTTCAAACATGAAAGAGATAACAAGACGACTGGAGAATTACTCGGCCCAATTCTACTCGGAAGTAGAGTCCTAGGAATAGAGAAAGGACTGTTTCTTAATAAGAAAGCTCTGCCCAATTAGAGCCAGGAATAAAGTCCTTAAGATCTAAATGGGACTAAAAAGACTAATCGGCCCGAATAGAGCCAAAAACAGAGTCCTAAAACTAAAAAGGGACTGTTTCTCAATAGAAAAACCTTGGCCCTGTAAGAGCCTGAAATGGAGTCTTAGAGATGAAAAAGTAGCTAATCCTCAGTCAAAAACTCCAAGAGAAATAGGAGACTAGAGAAATATTAAACTAAGGAGGGACTAGAAAATGTTATGGCCCTAAAAATAGGTGACAGACTTCTTTCTCTTTCGGTCTAAGAATAGACAAAGGGAGAGGGCTGTTTCCTCAAGTCAGTGAGCCAGAAACAGACTAAACAGGACACCACAGAGTTGCCTAAAGTGGTGTACTAATGTAAAAAAACTGGGTAATGTCTCCAAAGGGGAAAACACCTCTTTTCATAACTAGACATAATGAGGATACATAGCATAAACAACTAGAAGAATGGAAAAGCAGACCAATGTATATGGTATACTCTTGCTTAAAGGAAGCTTCCTTTTCAAGTTCCTGATATTTCCTAACAGTTCTAAATGTATGTGTTAATACTGAGTATACTGATCATGATGAATACATGAGTTCCATGCTTCCTGTGAGTTAAGGCCATCAGTATAACTCTTGGTATGATAAATCCACCATTGTTCCCTTTGTGAGAGCCTTTTGGCAGCGTTTGCAAAATCTGTGCCCCTTACTTTCTCTATGGTTATGATTGAATTCCAGAAAATGAGCCACAAGGTGTGCATTAGGATGTTTATTCCTAATTTTGGATCTATGCTCCGTGATTCTTAATTTCACTGGGCGCAATGTCTTTCCAATGTATGTTTTTTCACAGGGGCATACAATAGCATAGATCACGTTGCTGCTTTTACACGTGGTATGGTCCCTCAGTGCCCATTTCCTCTTATTGATATTAACATTCTAGCAGGCTGTAGTGAAGATGCAGTTACAACATCGTCCACAGGGATAATGGCCTAAGACTGCTGGCATGCCCCAGAGGGTAGTGATCGATAGTTGTTTATCTTGTATAGTATTCCTATCTGCCTTGCCGACCCAGTTTTTTTTATATGTTTTCCTTTTTTAAAGGCAAACATAGGTTTAGCCAATGCAGGTAGATTTAATTGAAGCAAATGCCAATGTTTGGCTATGATCTTCTTTATTTTGTTTTGGTGTGTATTAAATGTTAATGCACATACAAGTTGATCATTTGGTGGTCTATGTTCACCATCTTTTTTGGACAATAATATCTCCCGATGTTGGTACCTAGCTCTTTTTTTAGAATTTCAAAGCAGTTTAGCTGGATATCCTCTATCTTTTACTCTGTCTTCAATAATGTTGGATTGTTTTGCAAAATCTACTAACTGGGAACAGTTTTGGCGAGCTCTAAGAAACTGACCATATGGAATATTTGATTTAAGCGCCTGCGAATGGACACTTTCATGATGGAGAATGGTGTTCCTGTCTGACTCTTTCCTATATAAATTAACCAGAAATACACTGTTGACTTCTTTAATTAATAAATCCAAAAATGGAATTTCCTTGTTGTTTGACTGTATAGTAAATTTCAGATTAGGATTCAACTCATTTATCCACTCAAAAAAGCAAGGTGATCACCTTCTTTTCTGTCCCATATTATTACTATGCCGTCAATGTATCTTTTGTAAAATTTCAACACTTTTTTTAAAGGAATTATGATCTGCCAGAATATTACATTCTTCAAATGCCCACATGTATAGTGTTGCATAATTTGGGGCAAAAGCCGCCCCCATTGCAGTACCTTTGATCTGCATAAAGTGCGAGTTCTTAAAGCAGAAGACATTTTTTGTCAATGCAATCTCAAGTAACTCAACTAAGAAGTTGCTGGGTACTGTATCTGTATCTACCCTTTTATGTAGGCATTTTTTGATCACTCTTAGTGAGTCTAGTTGCGGAATATTACAATACAGAGATTCAACATCTAGAGTAATTAACAGGTCACTGTCAGGATCAAAGGAAAACAATAATACAACAATAATCACATCAGTAGAGTCTGGTAAATAGGTAGGTGTGAGTTTGGCCAAGGGTTTCATAAAGAAGTCCAAATATTGACCAATAGGTTCTAGAATACACCCGCAAAGGGATACAATGGGCCTCCCTGGGGGATTGTTGGTACTTTTATGTATTTTAGGCAAAATATATATCAAAGGGGTCCTGGTCTTATTGGGAGTCAAAAACAGAAATTATTTTTCAGAATGCCCTTTTCTAACGCTATATTGCATAATTTTCATATTTCCTTCAGGATAGACTCATTAGGGTCACCTTGTAATTTAACGTATACATCTGTGCTATTTAGCTGCCTCATCATTTCTTCGTCTTATTTTTGGGCGTCCCAGACAACTATCCCTCCTCCCTTGTCAGCTTTTTTTTATTACCACAGATGTATCATTTCTTAAAGACTGCAAGCATTTCCAGTCTGTTTTGGAGAAATTAAAACTGTGTTCTGATGTGTTTTCCCCATTTTTGCTCTCAGAAATTGCCCCAAAGGCTCGTAATACAGTTTTTTCAAAGGTCTCTGTCTCCTTTGAGATCATTTGCATATTAGGGGTAAATGAGGAAGTAGGTTTAAAAGGGGTATTTGCCCCAGTCGATTGACTATTCATTTCATTTACTCCAAAAAAATCTTTTAATTGAATTTTAGGTAGAAAAGCTTGCAGTTCTGTTTCTGTCTCCATCTGATTTGGAGTCTTCATAGGGATGAAGGTGAAACCCTGATTATAAAATCCAAAACAGTGTCCACATAAAGTGCCTCAATTGTGTCAAATCGTTCTTCTACAAAAAAAATGCAGATAAACTCCTTTCCAAACATCTTCCACAGTGTGTTTGAGTTTGTTCTCAACATACAACAGTTGGACTAGTGACTTACAAAAAGTGTGTCAACAAGATACACAAACAATGTCAGGTCTTTCAGTAGAAGACAACTCAATCATTGCAATACTTCTTTAATGCTGTTGAAAAATCTGATCCTTTGAAAGCATAGCATCATCATTTCCACTTCTTGTAAGTGTTTCATCGATGTACACATTCTCTTTTAAATGCATTATATTTATCATTTGCATTGTAGAATCTAAACCTTCTACAGTTCCATTCATAAGTATTTGATTTAAAACTGCAAGAGACATACTTGGTGTTTTGCACTCATACAGTTTAACTAGAAGGTATATCATTTTAGTATGATGTGCAGCTACCACTCGTATGTGATGAAACGGATTCATACACCTGGTTTTATCAAGACAAGCTAGAGAGTGACCCAAAAGTCCAGTTTTTTTCACGAACTTAACAGTCATCTATTTTTTGCTTTGTAGCGTCTTGATTTGCCTTTGAAAATTATCATTTATGTGCAATACTTGGAAACATCTCTTTAAAGCTTAACTAGAAAACGTATCAATATTGCACAAAATATTGCAGCAATCCTCACAATCCTTCTTTTGTTTAATTTTTGACTGCCCTACAGTTTCCATTTCCGTATTATTACACTTTTTGATTTCTTCCTTTTTAGAAATCACACCATTTCATACTTCATAGCTACGCCCACTCTCATAAATGGCTAATGGAACATTCTTTCCTTGAATGCAAATCTCATAAAAAAATCTTTCAGTATGAGAAGTCATTCCACATTCCACCAAAGATGTCACAAAAGTTGTAACATGTACTGTTTGTATATTTGTATAAAATGGTGTAGTCAACTTAAGCAATTTCTTTAGTTTAATACGAAAATGAACAATGTTCCTTTCATATCAAAATCTTTCTTAATGATTACTTCTACTTTTCTCTTTTGCAAAAAAAGTTTTACCACATTTGTTTTACACGTTTCCAGAGATTGGTAAAAGCGCAGGAGTGATGCATTCTCCTCGATATAACCTTATTCCTCTGTTTCAAATTGATAGCACATTTGCTACCCTTTTTCCTAAAAATCTTTCTTTTTTAGTAGCTGCTAACACATTTGAATTCTTTTCTTTTTTTTTACTTTCAATAAAATCATGATCAGTTCCAGCAAAACTTTGTGTTGGCATATCTCTTATTTCAACATCAACATTTCTAAAACTATCCTCAACACTAGAAATTGTTGTATTATCTACAGGATTTGTACTACTAAAAATGATACTGTTTAACTCTACTTGCCTGCAGACAACTCTTTCTTGTAGCTCGTTGTTTTCTTGATGGCATCTTACAAAAAAGCTGTATAAAAAAAGAAATTGAAATTATTAATTTCACAGATTGAGTTTCTTTATATTTTCAATATAAAATATAAGTTTCAAGCTCAGGCTAACAGGTGGAGATGGAATTTAATGGCCCGCCAACCCAGGATTGGTAAGGCCAATCGAAATAAGAAACTCACTCAAAGCTGCAGAACAGAAAAGCCTGTGTCTGCCCACCAGCGCAAGTATAATAGTTATTCGCACCATGAGAATATTCCTGCATGCAGATAATTTTCTTTTTTCTATTATATAATATACCATATATAACATACCACCATGACTTTTCAGATGACAGCAAACATAAACAAGCTGTTCCAAATTGGCCAGAATAATTAAAAAGGAATCTTTAAAATTAAATGACTACTACTCTACAAAACATATCAAATGTCCACCCTCCCTCCACTACCCATCCCCACTATCACTACAGTTTCAATGGCTAAGTCCTCTAGTAGCACCATAAAACTCCTCACAAACCTCTACTTAACAGCTAAACGACAACTCCAAGTACACAGCATTAAGTATATTAGTGTTCACATAACTAAACCCTACCACACCCTTGCTTCTCTCAGCACCCATTTAATTACTCCTCCTTAGCAATCCTCAATAAGTACATGCACAATTAACTACATTTCCTGATTCCATTCATTTCACCATGATAACAAAATAGCCTAATGCACTATCCTGCCTTTCCCCTACAAACTAATAATGATAATCAACAAAACAATATCAGGATAGATATCTTCCCTTCACAGTCCATCTCCACTGTACTAAAGTTTCAATGGTCCTATGGCCTAACCAGCCCCAGAAAACATTCTTTAACCTCATCAATACTACTGTTTCCCCAATCCACTATGCAACCCCATTAATGTGACATTGTATACACTACAGTACCCATTTCTTACATACCATAATATTTTGACATCCACACGACATCCAGATAAAAGGGTGTGATATGTCAAGATCCAGTACATGTCATAACAGAGAAAACAGGATTTCAAAAAAGGATATAGATAACCTGACACAACAGATGCTGGAACATAAGCTATTTTCTCTACCTGCAATGCCACATTTTGCCCATTAAACCACCAAAATAACCGCCACCACTAAGGATGTGGGCATGACTGCCTCGTTCGTGCCCTGAAAGGAAACAGAGGTGCAACTGGCCATTAAGCTTGCCAACTTCTAATATATCTGCACTTGAAACCATACATTTGTCAATGATAAACATAAATGAAAAGTGAGCTAATCTTATACACCACACTCCCCATGTCTTACATAACAATACTTAACAAAGCAGACACATAATACAAACAATATATACATTAACCATTCATGACAAAGGTATCAAAAGAATAAAAGTTGCAAAATAATGCACTAGCACTCAGCTCCAGTTTTCAACCTAGCAACACTCTGCTTAAAGACTGTAGGTCAACTCAAGGATTTCACCTACACATTAATCACTACTACTATTACTCAACAAAACATATCAACATGTATGTCCTCCCTTTACTGCCCACCCCCACGGAACTAAACTTCAATGGTCATGTCACCTAAGCAAACCAAAGAAACCATGTTAGCAAACCTCATCCATACTACTGTTTCACATAATCCACTATGCACCCACATTCATTTTACATCTCTCTATGTCAGTGCAATGCATAACAACATATTGAATTACATAGCATGGAACCCAAATAGATTCCTGTACATCCAAAGCACACCATTTGCAAACAAATTGGAAAAATGGCAAATATGATTGATTGTTCATTATTCTTTACTACCAACAATTACATGACAGTGAAAATCGTGCAGTATAAAACAATTTTCAGATGCTATGAAACCCTACCCACCTTGCCACTGTAACTTCACCTTCTTCACTTTGTAATTTCACACTTCCACAATTCTAACAGTAGAAAATCACCAATATAGGGTCACATAAAAACAGCTTAATATCCAAAGCACACACACAGCCACAGTAGTTGTAAAGAGTAGTTATACTGTATGGTTCAAACTAGGATTTCTTATGCACCCACATTCATATCACATCTACCAATGTCATTGAGAAACAACCTTTATTTGCAAATATATTTTCTGGCAAACATAAGCATAGCATACCATGTCATAGTGTTTCATCACTCTCCTCAGAGCACCGAGTTAAAATAAAGTAAACCCTACTTTACAAACAATACTTATACACTTGACCAAATGAGACACCTAAACTTACTTCAGTTATCTTACAAATAAAATAATTCAAACTGTACATAAAGTAAATAAAACCACACTATCACTCACCTTCAGCTGCTCCAAATAATGAATAGTTCTTCACCATAGCCAAACTCAGAACATGTGCACACTCTGAGTTCTAAAAATCATACTCTGAAAAGTTCACACAAATGTCACTTTCATAGCTTGCACAATTCAATAGCACAGAAAGAGGACTGTAGAAAGTAAACAAGTAAAATGACAAACACATTTCTATCACAAGCTATATCAATCAATAAACACCAGCACAATCCTTCAAAGATTGCTTCGTACAGTATTTATACTCTTCATTAAATAAAAACATTTATTTTCTTCCTAATTTTTCCCAATAACATACCTGTGGCTATAACCCCGGTTACACAATGAAAACCCACCTCGTGTTGTCGTGGCTACATGAAAAATGTTCTAATGTGCTCAAAAACACATATCAGAAACATTTCAAAATCAGTTCATATTAGCCTTCAGGTGACAACATCCAATAGAAACACATGTACATGAGCTAAAACATCCATAATATGATCACTGGACCAAAATACAACCGGCTGTAGTTGCGGGTTTAGCAACGTGATAGCGATACTCGTGGCTGCACCCGCCAAAAATACACAGTGTGCCATTTGCCTGTCCTTACCCATGCCTATTCTGTGGTTGATACCCACGGCTATCAAAGACTGCAACATGCAATTGGTGCGTTCATACCCGTGGCTAGGGTGTGACAGTTACAGCCTCGGCTGCACCCGCCAAAAATACACAATGTGCCATTTTCCAGCTCGTACCAATTGCTATCAGTGACTGCAACATGCAATTTGGGCGTTCATACCCACGGCTAGGGCATGACAGTTATAACCCCAGCTGCACCCGCCAAAAATACATGCCGTGCCATTTCCCCAGTCGTACCTGTACCTGTGGCTGTGACCTGTCCCATGGTTGGTACCTGTGGCCGCAATATGCCTGACAGGGCACAACACTTTCATTGGCTGATACGGTAGCCCCAGCTAATTTAAAAAAGGACAACAAATGCATTTTCCTTTTCCAATATACTTAAAACGTTCTCTGGGTGGCTCTTAAAATACCCTTTGGTTTCTTCTACCAACAGATCACCAAAATGTCAATCAGAGAAATACTCTTCACCTCTATGATGATTCAAAACATTTTGAAGAACTTTTCTGTACTCTTATTTAGATGATTAATATTCTTTTTCCAAAGTGAAAAAACCTGTGCTTCCTATCAAAAATATTTCTCCACAATTGCAGCATATACCTCTCATTTCAAACACTCCATCTAATATAATATCATAAAACCAAAAAAACCTTGTGAGCCAATGCTTTGAGAATTCATCACCTATGTCAGCAACATCACTATTAACCCCATTCTCAAAAGAAATTCCACAATCTTCTGAACAAAGACATTCCTCTCCTTCTGGAATTGGCTCCATGTTTCAAATATCAAATACAACAATAAATATACCCCAAACACAGCACTGTTTCCTAGGGGTGCACCTCACCCATCTATAATTGTATTGGCATAAATAACATCACTCAAAAAACAGTCTCTCAAAGGCTCTATACAATTTAACAGCATCTGAGGTACTTGGAATCCTATTGGCAGCCAACACACAAAAAATAAACAACCAATCACAAAGCAAACAGAAACATTCCACCTTCTCTCCTCATTAATCTAAATTCTAACTCTGAACTGACAAGAAGTATTTTTCTGTACCACTAGAACAATGGAACTATACATGGAATGGCTGGAGGAGAATTAACCTACAGAAGAAGAGATTAGAAAAGAAATCACGCAAAATAATGCTCCAGAATAAGATACACCACAATCAGGATTTTGTAAGTATATTCTATAGATTCATGTAAAATTGGACTAGCAATCACATTTAAATGAACAAATAGCAGTCATCAAACAAATACAATTGATCTACCTATTGTCAAACAATGAAATGTGTATGCAACCAACCCACATATTTTGAAAGTGTATTATATCTTCAATTGTTTAAAAATATTTCAAATAGATGAAGAAGGGATTCAAGTGCCTAGAAGATTCACAAAGGAAGCACCACAAGTACCCACCAATCTGATTACAGATTCCTTGATAGAATTAATAGAAATAATGATGAATATACAAAAAGACATGCAAGCAATGAAATAGGACTATGAACATTTAAAACTAATCATGGAGAGTATAAATGCAGAAAATGTGGCAACAGAACAAGAGATATCATGTATTATAACTAAAACTGAAAGAAAACCCACAACCAAATCCCCTCCCAAATAAACTTGTTTTCAACAAACTGTGTTTGAATATTTAATTACTCCTTTCAAGTATGTACACCCATATGCATTATTATTGATAAAAACATATTTTAAATGTTACACTAACAATTTGCAAACACTGCAAACAATGCATATTTACATTTTTTACATCTTTAGCCACGGCTACCAAAATATTCAATCACACTGCGTTATCGATATCGCGTTGGGACACTTCCCAGTCGTTGCTGCGGTTACCCCTGTCTCCACCTGCCGATGGCTCATTGAGCTGAATTCTAGCCGTGGCTATACATTTATGTTTAAAAATAAATATGATATCCTTCTATCTGAAAAAAAGAAAACAGAGTCAGTTCACTGACACACACACTATAATAAATACAATTTAATACACACATTTTTATGGCCCTCATATTTTGTATGCAGTGCATCACATGCACTATGTAACAGATACAACTTTAGTGCATAGTACATTGTTGTTCTCTTTGCACATACCAATCATTGGGTCATTCGGAAAAAACAACAACCTGGATTAAAAAAAAAAAAACAACAATACAAAAAAATTAGGAAAACACTACTACAAAAAACAAACAGGGATTATTTTCACGCTCTGAAAAACTTGTGTATGAGCACGATATAAATAAAATGTCATATCATATATAAACTGGATGAAAGTAAACATTATACTTGTAGCATGCAGAACAAATTAAGAGAAGGTCAAAAGAAATTGGAGAAAAAAATAGGGTAGGATAATTAAACTTGGGGGACAAATCATCAAACAAATATAATTCTTCAAACTACTTTTTTTTTTATTGTTTCATTTCTGGCAGCATTGTCTTTTTCATGTTGTCATTTTCATTATTTTAGATTTTGCCTTCTACTAAAACATTCCAAAATGTCTGAACATGAGAGCACAAGTACTGACAATGGCATCATTTAGTTTAGTTTAGTTTAGTTTATTTATTTGTAACGCGCACCGACCCCTGAGATAACTGCGCGCCAGAACTTGACCGTGTGTACAGGCATATAGAGGAATTTACAACAACAAACAATAAGTGCAGGTCGACAAATGGTTATAGGCTGGTCGAAGGTTGATACAATACGGTAAAGAATGCCAGTATGCCAGAGGACAAATTGCCGCAGGTTACAGTGTAGGCGTCAGTACCAGGATGCCTGTATTACAGAAAGATATACAGAGAGATTGAGCAGGCACATAACTTTTGAGGGCGTGTTAGCCGACCGTTAGTGTTTCTTATCGAAGAGCCAGCTCTTTACTTTGGCGCTAAAGGTCCAGAACAAGGGTTCCGTTCTGATGCTGAGGGGGAGGGCATTCCATTGTTTGGTGGCCAGAACAGGAAAGCTCGTTCCTCCAGCTCATTTTAGATTCAATCTGGGGATGGTAAGGCAATGCGAATACAAGGCTCTAGTGGGTCTGGCTGATTGGTGTTTGTTGAACTTGCCTGACAACAGGGGCAGAGTTTGTCAAGCATTTTTAGGTAATGACAGGTGTACGGAAGGAGATTCTATCATATACTAGGAGCCAGTGGGTGACCAACAATCCACATGAATGAAAAAAACAGCAGACATTTGTTGCTTCTTCAAAGTCAACGAACACTGTGCAAAAAAAGAGGCAGAGGAAGTACTCTTCACCTTCTATACCAAAACTCTATGCTGTGGAACTTCTAATGTTCCATCGCAAAGTCTAAGAACATCAATAATGATTACTCCATCATAAAAGAAAAATGTATGGGTCCTATTCCTTACATAGACGGAGGTCAGCACCACCTGCAGCACCTCCATCCACTAATTAAACAATGTCAACAGCGGTATCAAATGCACAGACTCCTCTTTTGCCAACTCCCGAGCTTTCCATGATGAAAATCATGTGTAAATGATGGAAAATCATTAGAAAGGCTACAATGATCACAAAGAACACTTTCCATACATCTCCTGCTACTATCTCCAGCAGTACCACTTTCTTTTGAATATAGGTTGACCTTTCACAGGAGTTAACTGTACAACATCTAGCGCAAATCCACTGGGATGATGATAACAATGCAGCTATAAGAAATTACAAAAATAAGCACATTACAATAATGAACTTGCACAACACCACCAATTGAATTACCTCACAAAATACTCAAAACACCTGCAAGTAATGCATAGCTCAAAATAAATTAGAAGTTGAAACGGTACAAAGAAACCACCAGCCTTAATAACAAGAACAAAAGCTACATGTCCACATTTTTCAATCTTAAAAAATACAGTAAAAAATTCTTGCCACTCAAACACAGCAACTGAAGAATATAATAATGAACACTATCTGATAGCAATGGTCAGTCACTACAACTAACACACACAAACACTGCAATAAACCTTCAAATCTGTAAATAGAGAGTAACACTTACTTTCACATCAGCCACACTCCTGCCATGTGCACAGTCAGAGTTCAGGAATCAAAAGGACAAAACTGCAGAAAATGGTGGCTTTTATACTTTCCAAAACAAACACCAAAAAAAAGGTCTATATACCAATAAAACTACTAAGATGGCTGACACATGTTCAGCACATCCTATCACTAAGCCCTACACAAATGCAAAAGTAACAACAAATAACAAACAATAAAACGGACAGAAACCCACCTAGCATCTCTCATAGCCGCGGCTATTCGACGTGGATACAGTTCTTGATTTGTACCCACGGCTACACACACATTTTCCTGCAATCCCCAAATCAAACTAAATTGGCTTTCAAAACTTCAAATCAAATAAGTGAACAGCTAAGTACATAAAATAACACTTACAAATAAAAGTATCTACTGTATCATGTACATGAAAATATGATTATTGCACAGAGCATGTATATTTATAGACGCAGCTTTAAATTTACCCGCGGCTCTATCCGCGATGAATGAAACACAGGATAGTATTGACATGCCTACGCGTGTCTTTTTTATTGACACAACACAGGAGCCCCTCCTACATGCCTGCTGGCAACCGTGGCTATTTGCAAAAACGTTGAATTCAAAATTACATTTCCAATGCAACAAACTCCAAAAACTTTCCCCAACATACCTACCAGTCGCCCCTCGGCTCCTCAGAGTCCTCCTCCACTCCCCTAGGTCTCTTATAATCCCTCAAAGCACTCAATACATATAAGATACCACCCCACCCGAAATTCTGGGTAGCCGCGGCTACCAAATGTCCACAAACATACAATGTGTCACTCACTCAAACATAGCCACGGCTACAATGGGGGAAGTGTAGCACCATTGACCAATTAGAAAGTACAACACACACACATCATAAATACCCTGCTCATACAAACTACTAGAAATTCAAACTAGGAATCATTTTCCTGAAAACAGAGAAATTAGAAATACTCTCTCCATGACCTTGCCTCTCCATATCTATCCTCTCTTCTCTCATTCCATACTCCCTCTGGCTCCATTCGTTCTGCTGATCTCTTCTTTCTGTTCCCCCACCCCCTTGTGCCTCATCTCGTTCCCGCTCCTTTCAGCTCCTTGCCCCTTTACACTGGAACTATCTGCCTCTTTCTATCGCTCAATCCCCATCTATTCTTCATTCTGTTCCTCCTTGAAATCACTCCTTCATTCCCCCCTGATTCCCTATTCTCTTTTTCCCTTTCTTTCTTTCTATCTCTTTTTCCCTCTAGCACCCCTATCTTGGCTCTATTCACTTTACCCCTTCCTATGACCTCTCTTCCTACTATGTAATTTACTCCCTAATCTCTCTCCCTCATCCTTCCTTCCCCATCCCCCTCCTCTTCTCCTCCTTCTCATATGCAAATTGTTCTACATACCGTTTTTTCGTCTGATTCATGTATATTGTTTGCTTCTACTGTTCTGTTTGGTGCATTCTTGTTTTTAAACTGTAAAGCGCCTAGGATTGAGGTGCTATATAAATACAATAAATACAAATACAAATATCATGGCTGGTTTGAAAACTGTGTGGCTGATTGGAGACAGTTGGCTGTTTTGGTTGCTGGCTTTTTGTGAGAAACTAAATATTAACATGGACCTAGGTCTGAGAGATTTTAGCACTAAATGGTTTGGATTGCAGGGAATGCGTTGGTTCCAGGTTTTTCCAAAATTGTTAAGTCTGAGAAGTACAGGGCACCCAGACGTCATAGTAATTCATTGTGGAGGCATTGATTTGGGAAATATACAAGCTGTGACCCTTACTTTGATGATGAAACAAGACATGGAAAAACTAATGGAACTATTTCCTCACACCATCTTTATCTTTTCCAATTTGACTCAGAGGCAAAAATGGAGATGGACCACCAAATGTAATGGTACAATTGCGAAATCCCAGAGAAATGTTAATAAATCAGTTTCAGCATTCATGACAGACCACAACCAATTATGGACTGCGAACAACAAGATACAGTTCTACATGGCCAATTTCTATTGACATGACAGAGTGCACCTAACCGAGGAAGGAAATGCAGTGTTCCTTCATAACATCAAAACAGTACTCCTGATGTGTTAAAGTTCTACATTCAGTGTACCCCTAGACAGTCTTTATAAGGACTACTCATCATACATAAATACACAAGTACAATAAATAATAACCCCCAAAACATTTTTTATTACAGCCGCGGCTACAAAAAGTCAGCTACAGTGGGGACTGACTTCAAGTTTCATAGTACAATCCAACTTAAATGATAAATACAGAACAACACCACTCATGTACTTAAGTCAAGTAACTGCAAAATAAGAATCATGAAAAGAATTCATAACAGTAAACTAGATAGGCAGAGGTTGGAGCAGGAGCTCCCTCTCCCACCCAGCTGCTGGAGCAGACCCATGCAGCCACAAGCACTGCCTGGCCAAAGGTAAGCCTGAAGGCTCCACCTTTGTTATTAGGCACTGCCCCAACATCATACAGAAAATCACTATTTTCACTTCCTAATTAAGGCCCTGAATTACGGCTGCCTGTGCATCCATTCTTAGCCCTTTGAGCATCTTGGATTTAAAAAACAAAGTCTACTTCATCTAAATTCGAAATTACAAAAACACAAGGTTTTTGCCTCTCAAAGATGGCCGCCGCCGCTTTCTGCTATTGAAAGCACACTCCTCCAAATCCCCAGAAGCCTGCCTGCCCCGTGATTGGCTGCCTGTAGCCTCTTAGCCTATTGGGGAGCACCGGCAGGCAAAACCGCCCCCGACAAAGGCAACCGAAAAAGGCTCCTCCTGACTGAGCCCAACCGAGCTTGGAAGTGCTCGAGTGCTCGGTGACTGACTCTGGTGCTTGAAACTACAAAGGTGAGACCTCTTGCCCCCCTCCAGCTACTTTGTTACTTCGCTACCCTTGCCCCCTTCTCCCTAGTTCGTAACCTATTGTGCGCCCTCTGCAGCCCACCCGACAACCGCCACCCTCCATCAACTGAGTGCCTGCGCCCGCTTACCTCGCCTAGCCATTCGAATCTCAGATACTGCTGCCTACATCTACTATTCAGCTGTGCAGCTGCACCCAAGACCGTTACAACACGGTACTCGCGCCCAGGTCCTGTTACAGCTCCTCCTCCACTGCGATGACCTAACTACTAACTCTCTAACTATATGTATCCTAGGGTAACACTGAACACTTTTTACAGCTATATTTACCTCTGATTCTGTAAGCGAGTGTATCTCCAATCTGTACTGCATCTAACAGCACCCCTCTACATTGCATGTGCCAGTTTGCTTAATGTCTGCCGTGTAAGCGCCTATGACTGCATTACCCTGCCTAATCAACTGTGAGCGACCTGTACGCATTTGGCCAGTGTCTCTTTAGGTTTGATTGCCTGCAACTGCCTATGCTCGATCTGCCACGTTGTGCAACTGTTGATACTGTTTAGGTAGTATGTGACTAGTGCCTGTGCAGTACTGGCCTGTAATTGCTCGAATCCATCTAACCCGGGGCATTAACCTGCCTGCATTACATTCCTAGCGGAAGGCCATTGACCCTACAGGCACGCCTGCGTGATCTCTCTCATTGCTTCCCCATGTTTGATTGCCTTGCTTCTTATATTGACTGCCTGCAATTGCCCGTATTTAAATTGCCTGATGTTTAATTGCTAGCACTGCATATTAATATGTGGCCAGCGCCTCTCTGTGCCTTCACTCCACTGGCCTGCAATTACTTGAGCCTACATTGTTCTGTTGCAGTGACCTTGTATGTATTACATTGATAGCGTGAGGCCAGTGCCTCCACATGTCTGCTCTCCTTATCTCACTTGCTCGTGCACGAGACCCACGCCTTTTATGGTTTTGGAATTGCACATTTACTCTTTTGTACACCTGAATGAGGCTAGTGCTTCCCCATGTTTGATTGCCTCATCTCCTTATGCTGAATGCTGTGCTATTGCCCGTGTCTAAATCGCCTTGATACCTAATTGCCAGCACTGCATATTAGTATGTGGCCAGTGCCTCTCTGTGCCTTCACCTCACTGACCCGCAATTGCCCGAAACCATACTGATCTGCTGCACCTTATAGTCAGCCTGAGTCCACCGTCGCCACCGGCCTGCTTGTCCTAACCTGTACTGTAATTGCCCCTCCCTTGCACTGATAGTATGTCTTGGCATGAGACCCAGGACTTGAATGATTTGTTTGTCCCTACATGATCCTTATTGGCCTATGCCCGCAGATACTGCTCTCCTAGCTACCAACTGACCGGACCATTGAGCTTGTGGTCAGCACCCCACTAAGCTTGCTGCCTTAACTACTTGCATCTGCTATATGTCCTGTACTCTTTGCATGTCTCACCCCCCAATGATCTGCTTGACCTAGTATGTTCTGGGCAGCCCAGGCCCGTATTGACTGATCACCTATCCTCAAGTGATATGGCTAAATAATTAGCCACCTATGAAACATCTGCCATAACTAACTAGCATGATCCCCCCACCATCAGCCAGACTGCCTGTCTCTTGCTCTTTATATGCAGTATCACATTATAGAGCATGCTACCTCACTCACCCACCCCATGCACTCACCCAATCCCCACAACACACCAACTACCAGATCACCTTCAGATATGAATGACACCCAACCTCTACTAATATGTAATCCATGCCCAATTTTAGCTAGGAACTTAAGACTCAGAGCCAGATTAGCCAAAATGTATGAGCCTCTCATCCGCTCTATGCCCACTACTTCCAGACTGAGGACCACGCCAACCTGGCCCGGCCAAACTAACCTAAACTCTAACCCACTTCATAACGCTGACTCCAGACCTCCAAATAGTCCACCTAAGCATAGCAAACCTAAAAAGATACAAGTCCACCACCCCAACACAACTACCACAAGTCCTCAGATCAAGGGAGCTCTAATCAACGCCAGATCTTTAGTAGCTCACGCAACGGAAATTGCAGACTTGATCCTCAGAGAAGACTTTGACTTCCTTGCCATTACAGAAACATGGCTACATCCGGCAGCAGGCCCTATGCTTATGCTTGCAGTCCCGGATAGTTACTCTATATTGAGACAAGACAGACTAAATTCTAGAGGAGGCGGTATTGCTATTATCTACAAATGTAGTCTCTACATATGATTAGCTACTCCCATCAATGTCCTCTCATGTGAATTACTCTCTGTTAAAGTTCCACTCACTAATGTCCAAACCCTCAACATCCACCTGATTTACCGTCCCCCTGACCCAACGGGAACATTTGATGAGGACATTAACACCATTTTGTCCAGCAACCTCAAATGCCCCACACAAGTACTTATTCTTGGGGACTTCAATATGGGTTTCAATGACCCATCTGACCAGCTTGCCAGCACTACCTTCAACACCTTTTCAGAAATAGGATTTACTCAAAGAAGTAATGCACCCACGCACGTTAAAGGTAGAATACTCGGCTGGGTGGCCGACTACAATTGTCAAGCCAACATCATCGCTATTTCACCTTTAGCTTGGACTGACCATCACCTTGTGTCATTCATGCTTTCTACTATCATACCCCACCCCCGCTAGCCATCAGGGCTGTACCCACGCTAAACAGAAATAAAAAAAGAGTATCACTGTGGAGAGACTTATCCCGACCTTACTCCCCACCCTCAACACGCTCCCTGACAATTCGGATCCTGAGACCTTGGTTGAAGAATACAATAAAATCATGTCCTCCTCGCTGGACCTAATTGCCCCCATCAAACTCAGACCAAGTAAGCCCAAAGTGCATCTGAACAAATGGTTTACACCATTCCTCAAAAACCTAAGGCAGCAAAATAGAAACTGTGAGGCCACCTGGAAAAACTTCCATCAGTAACCAATAAACTTAAACTCACTAAACTCTCAGCCCTCTACAAAAAAGAAATATGCCTAGCAAAACGAATCGCTGTCGACTCTCGCATATCCCAAGCTAAATCAAATATGAAGGAACTATTCTCTATCCTCAGAGAAATAGAGACTCCTTTACCACCCTCTGATACATGTACCAAAGATAAAAACTGGTGCTCAGAGATCCAAAATGCATTAGCCAACATGATTTCCACCTTACAAAACAAATCTTCCTGCAAAAGAGCTTCTTTAAACGACCCCCTTCCATCCAAACCAATCGAGAGTACTACAGATACTGAATCTACCCGTTTCAACTTCACCAAGGTTTCCATACTCGAAGTAGAAAGAATCATATTGTCACTGAAACCTTCCAACTGTCAGGGTGATCTGTGCCCCGCACAGCTTATTAAGGATGCTGCCCGAGACCTCTGCCCCTTCATCACAAAGTTAATTAATGCATCCTTTTCCTCTGGCACCATCCCCACCAATCTCAAACAATCCTGGGTTCTTCCACTCCTAAAAAAGCCCACCCTTGACCCATCCACGGCAACAAACTATAGACCTATCACGACCGTACCCTTTCTCCTAAAAATCCTGGACAAGGTTTCCTAAAGTCATGATTCCTGCCCCTCATGTCCCCAGCCCTCCAAGATTTCAGGCTGGAGCCAGGCCACAATCACCTACATGGCCCTCAAGGGCCTCTCCATCCCTCCAAAGACCCACTTGGAGTCAGACTTGGAGCTTGTGGCACCAGACTCACTCACTCACATAGGATAACATTGGGGATTGGACTTCTAGTGCATTGATGGGGACAAGATGGATGCCCCCACATATTTCGGTTCCCAGAACTGCATGTGCAGTCTAGTCTTTTGGGCGTGGTTCAGCCCAGAGGCACCTGGGATACCCAGAGACTATTTAAGCCACACCCAGGCTGAGAAACATGCTTTGCGTTTTCTGCACCTGCAGCGTGAAACTCACTGTGTTCGGCTCGGTCTCCAGTAGGCCTGCATTTTTCTTCTGCGCTCAGCTCCTGCAAGAACAAGAACACCGTTAGGACCAGCCTTACCTTGCAGCGCTTCTGCCCATCAGTCATCACTCCTTCTGTTTTGCGGGCATCTTCGGCGGTGTCATTCCCATCCCGGCACGCCGCTTCCTAAGGAAAAGGGAAAAGAACAAAAAAAAGGCATTAGTAAGCATTCTGCAAATCTTCGCTTATTTTTAAATACTGTACGAGCTTCAAACGTTTACCTGAATCCCAGCCACTCTAGGGGAACTCTCCCCGTAACTTCTCATCCATCTGCAAGAGGGAAAAGACACTCCAGGTTAGCGTGGAAACATCTAGAGGTGCCGCATACCACGCTTACCCACCGCATTTGTTCTTTATAACCGGCATCCACGCTGAAAACGTCGCTGCACCTAAAAGACACACAAAAGAACTCAGTTCAATGCAAATATGAAAGAGGTGCATCGTGCATCGCGCTCTCACTCACCTTCAGCGCTACTCATCTCAGCAGCACGCCGCCATCCCCGGACGCCGGCCATCATCTAAGGAAGGAAAGGATCGAAGTTAGAGAACTGTTCAAAAGACTCATTATACTTACCTGTCGGACTCCTGCCAGTGAAGTAACTAGGCAGCAACGAGCGCGCATCAATCAACGCGCCCCTGCACTGAAGGCAGGACGGAAAGCACACTATCTAAGAAAACAAGGTGAGCTGTGGATAAAAGGGAAGGGGAAGAAGGGGTTCAAGCATACAGACACAATAGGGAGTTAAACTCTACCAATCCTGTGTTTCAGGCCCAGTCTCCAGTCGAATAGCCTCCAGGGAAGGGTTTGAGGTCATAAGAGGTCAGAACAGGCTGAGTGACGTCCCCGTGGATACCAGGTGAGCGTTACACCTACGTACAAATACAGAAGCACTTGGAAACACACCACCTATTAGGATCTAGACAATCAGGCTTCTGTCCCCATCATGGGACAGAGACTGCCCTCTTTGACCTTAAGGCCCAAGTCGATGAGCTTAGAGACAATGGTAAAACCGCCCTACCCCTCCTCCTAGACCTCTCGGCTGCATTCGACCTGGTCGACCATACTATCCTATGCACCCACCTCAACACGGCCGCTCACTTCTCCGATGATGCTATTACCTGGATTAGATCCTTCCTAAATGGCCGAACCATGAGGGTCTTCTCGCCCACGGCAGCAGCAGACCCTATACCTATCACCTGTGGCATGCCACAGGGCTCTTGTGTCTCGCCGACACTGTACAACATTTTCACCAAGCCCCTTTTCGATGATCTGGATCATCTCGGTATCACCTACACTAATTATGCAGATGATACCCAGATCCTCCTTCCGCTTTCTGGCGATTATGAAAAGGATTTGGCCTTGGTGAACAGAGTGTACATCATCATCCAGGCATGGATGGCCACACACGGCCTGAATGATGATAAAATTGAACTCATCATCCTGGGCACCACCTCTAGCCTAAAGAAACTAGGCTATGTCTATTCCTCATTTATAATCAATGGCAACAGTATCAAAGTAGGACAAGAGGTCAACACATTGGGTTTTTATCTGGACTCAAACCTCTCATTTAACAAACAGGTGAACTCCTTAGCATCCTCTATGGCCTACACGTGTAAACTGATCCGTGCAGCCAAGCCATTTCTGTCCGATACCAGCTGGATGACCCTTGCCAGAGCCCTTATCTTGTCTCGCCTGGACTATTGTAATGCCCTTTATCTAGGGTCCACCAAAGCTATCACCAGTAAAATACAAACCTTACAAAATAACGCCCTCAGAGTGGCATTAGGCATCTCCAGAAGAGACCACATCTCTGCATATAGCCAACAGAATATCTGGCTCCTTATCAACGACAAAATTCTCCTAAAAACCTTGTCACTTACTCATAAATCTCTTAACAACGCAGCTCCCACCTACTTGGTCGACAGATTCCACAGACAGACTTCCCTGAGACCCACAAGAACAGCTTACAATGATTGTCGCTCTATCCCTAACTTCAATCGCTCCACAATAGGGGGCAACAGCTTCCCAGTGAAAGCAGCTAAATTGTGGAACTCCCTAGCTCCCACTCTGAGAATGGACCTTCCCTACCACAACTTCCTGTGTAACGTTGTCCTATGGCTGAAAACGTAGGATCTTTAAACGCAACATGTGAGCACCGCCCCTCCACCACACTGTTTATTTGTACATACTTTATCTATCTTTTACTTGTTTATACTTCCAATGCCAGTAAGTGGTCCGCTTGTTACATATAGTGTACCTATATTTCTAGGTATGTATATCATTTAGTTTAATTGTATGTATGTATGTATGTATGTATGTATGTATGTATGTATGTATATAATCTTGCTGTTGTAACTAAGTTTCGTATATACATGTAACTGCTGCGCCCTGTTACCCGAGGGTATGATCGTGCATTATAAATAATAAAACAAACAAACAAACAATACTATAAGTGAAAATACACAACCTAAAATACATTGGCCCTCATTACGACCCTGGCGGATTTCGCGGTGCTAAATGCACCGCGAAGCACGGCGGAAAGCCGTCGATAGCGCCATGGGGGTTGGCGGATTTACCACCCCATGCCGACCTTGGCGGAGCGGTAAATCCCCAATCCCCATTTTACCCTTCCCCATTCCCATTCCTGCCCCATAGGGTATAATGGGAGTGGGGAAGGAGTTAATTACGCCGCCGTAAAGTACGGCGGAATAATTAACAACGAGGTCCCTTAGCGCCATGGTTTTCTCCGCCCGGTAAAACCAGGCGGAGAAAACCTCCATGGCGCTAAGGGAACTCGTAGTACGGCGGACGGGTCCGCCGCGATTAGCGCTGGCGGAAACCCACTCCGCCAGGGTCCTAATGAGGGCCATTGTATGGTGCATCTAAAACTAGACTACAATTTCTCCTTTTTATATTAATGTTGTTACACTATTTCTTCTATCTTTCTCACATACTCAAAAGTCTAAATACACACATCCAAAGTAAAAAAGACTCTCTAATACCTACCAGGTCACTGTTCATGGCCAGTGATCCCCCTCCCCAATGTCACTATACCTAAACAAAGTACTTTCAAAAAAATATAAAACACTGACACCCCAAACTATATAGCCGTGACTACCATACTACACACAACCTCGGCTATCTGTAGTCTCTTGTAGCCTCGGATATAGGTGCGAATATCAGCAAAATGGCAAAAAAAAAATGGTTTCCACCCCCTGAAAATCACCATGTGCCGCCCTCATCTGTGCTACCTCCTGTGACACAGTTTGCTTTCAGATGTCGGGTACTGGTGGGTATAGCCAATGCTACAGAAATAATTGTGTTGCAAACTCGGTCCCTGGAGGACCCCCACCAACTCCCAAATTTCAGTCGGTGCTTTCTAGCCAGCCCCCCACCTCTACCCTGATGGCATTTGTATTTTTTACCCGCAAATAACTTTGTACTGCTTTTCATTTTTCCATAATGTCGTCTACAGCCGTGATTATTTCTCGCATCGAGAGAAAAACAAGATGGCAGTCGTTTCATTTCTGAAAAGCATGACCCTGCAATGCACCATGGGCGATATAACTATAATTTTTTGGAGAAGAGGGCACCCCGTTCTCTATTAAATTTTAAAAGAGCCACATCACGTAATAACCCCAAACCATGCACGGATCGCGAGTCGATGCTTCGTTCTCAAGTTGTTTTGGGCCTGGTCTAAATCCATCCAGCAGTTTAACCTGTGCGCTTTAGCAAAAATTTACCTTTTTTGTCTATGGGAAAACGAACGGGAAGTAGGCCGCACTTTTGGGGGGAAAAGTTTTTGGGATGCTTAATAACGTTTTGATTTTTTAACAAATCTCTGCAAAACTTTGCAGTCCGGGGCAGGCCGCAGACTTTTAATCACTTTCGGATTTTCATCCAAATCCGTTTCTCGAATCAAAAGCTAAATATAATTTTGAGGGGTTCCTATGTGTCTCCGACTCACCTTAACTATAGGGCGGCTATCGCCACCCTAGAATATGTTTCATCTGTGGTTTTGTCAATGAAAAAGCTTTGCTAAAGGGACATTATGATTACAAGTAAAACCGAAATCCCCCAGAAGTTTGCCAGTTATGGTAAGCGAAGCAAATATAATTCGCACCATCCCCGTGCACTGCTAAAATAAACACCCAGTTTCACTCTAATTTGCTACAACTTACTAATATCATACTTACCCCAATATAACAACATATTTCTCCAATTTAGAAAGTTGCACCTTAAAACTGTGTCATTCCCCACAATTTAGCATAATTTTTAACACTTCTATACACTTTTTCCACTGTTTTTGTGTTCATCGACATTTGCGAAGGTCTGACATCATTGCAGACTTTCTGAACAGTGTCACATGAGCAAACGCACGTGTGACATGATGACGTGTCCGCAAACGTGTCCGCAGCTCACGAATGGGTCCATGCTTTGCGAACAGTTCGGAACCGCATTGCTCAGCTCTATTAGGAACTTTGAAGCTCAGAATTTACCCTTGTACAGCTCCTACACCTATTCTGACTCATTATCCATTAACAATCTAGCACACAGCACATACTTGGAGGAATATTAGTTAAACTTCTATTTATCTTAATAATGGCATGAGCTATTGCCATCCCTCCTCCCCAAGAGCCACCACCAGATGGAGGACCTACACAACGAAAGAAGTGCAATACTTCGAAAGACAATCAAGAAGACCAGGAAGATGAGGTAGAAGAAGTGCCTACCTCTAGCACCCAGAGAGAATCATGGGTGTGGCAGTTCTTTAACACTGTTGGAAATGTACCAAAGGCTAAAGCTACCAAAGTAAAATGCACATTGTACACAGTCGCGGACAACCTGGGCAGTACTCTTACGGGACCACCTCTATGCGCACCAACACCAAACCCAACCACTGCAATGCTCTCAAAAAGGCTGTTCCTTTCTTAGGAAGTAGTAGGCTGTCTCCCTCTACCTAATCTTCCCCAACCAATGCTGTAACCACACAGCCTATTGTAAGGAAGGCATGGTATCAACAGTAAAACAGACAAGTGACCACAGTTCAAGGGCATTTATTGAACTTTCACAAGGGTGTGAAAAATTCCTATCTAAGCCTAAAACTACAGATGGGAGCAAGCTACCACCATCAAATAATAATAATAATAATGTAGTCCTAGTGGAGTCTTGTTAAAATAAAAGGGCCTATGCTAAAAAACCTATTGCAATTCCTTAGCACTAATTCACAAATAGTGTGGGGTAGTGTCCATGAAAAAGAAAGAAGTGTTGACAAAATGATATTTCAGGATGTTCGGGCCGTTGGCCTCCCTTCCCCGCGTTTTCAGCACAGGGCAAGTTGGTTCACTTGAGCAAAGCACACACTTTGGCTTCTACAGTCACATTACCAGCATCAGCAACCTCTATCTTCTCTCTCCCTATGATTCCATCTCCAATTCACTTGCCAACCTAGGCTGGCTTCCCTTCCACTCCCAACTTAAATACCACATCCTTTGTCTCATTTTTAAATCTCTTCATGACCTTGCCCCTCCTTACCTCTCTTCTCGTCTCTCTTTCTATGCCCTTTCTCGCTCTCTATGCTCTGCTGATCACTTTTTACTCTCTGTTCCCCCCCACCCTGTGCCTCCTCTTGTTTCCGCTCCTTCCAACTCCTTGCCCCCTTACATTGGAACTCGCTCCCTTTCTCTATCCACTCCATCTCCACCTATTCCTCCTTCCGTTCCTCCTTAAAAACACTCCTTCTGCACCCCCTTCCCTGACTCTTCTCCCCTCCTCCTCTACTTTCTCCTCCCCACTCCACCTTCCTGTTCCTTTATCTCTTCCTGTTTCCCCCCTTTGACTTCCACCCTCCCCTCTACTCCCTCTACTCCCTCTCCCCTTTCCCTTTCTTCCTTCCCATACCTCTCCTCTTCTCTCCCTTCCCAAATGCACATTGTTCTACATGCTGTTTTTCTGGTTGAATCATGTTTATTTTATTGCTTCTGTGTTCCATGTTTAATGTATTTGGGTTGTTATGCTGTAAAGCTCTTTGGTGTAAAGCGCTATATACATAATAAAATACAAATACAAATGCAAATACAAATCAGGACCTTCTGTGTACAAGTCTCTTTACTTCTTAAAAGTCTCTTGACTCAGCGGGCCTGATGTACAAAAACATGATGCAAAGCTTATTTTTCTTTTTACTAGTATTCAATTTGGGTGTTCACCCTGGAACCCCCTCTTCCGGGCTCAGATACCCTTGTTACAATGTTCAGAAAATATTCTTTCTCGGGTGACTCACGGTTCACCATAGATCCCCTCAACCAGGCTCACATCCCTTTCATTTACCCAATCAATCAGTCTCCCAAATTCAGTGTACATTAAACCATCAAAGACTTTCAAGTGTGCACAGGGTTTAGCTTGACCCGTTGCAAGACCACTTAGATGTTAAAATTCCCTTTTTCCATACTTACCATCAGTTGGATACCTAACAGAGACTTACAAATGAGCACCCACATGGCGTCAGACCACTCTGTCTATGGTATCTTTTCTTGGCCTCCCAAAGTTCAGTCACTCCTTTGGTTTCCAATGATATTCCATTCCCAGTGATCTTCACATACATCTACACACTGTTAGCTTTAGATATCTTCATACAATATTGCTGCTTGCATCCTTGGTTCAAAACACAGGCTGGTTTGGTTTCAGTCTCTCTGACTCACCGGCTGTAGTGTCTGTAACTGACGCTGCTTTGTTGTAGGAGCCAAGGAAGTACCAAAGTGGCAATCACTTGTCTCCGCCTTGGTTATCGACGCAGGGAGCCCTGGGTACCTTCGACACACTGTGCAGGTTTCAGCAGCTTTAGTTCCTGGTCCTAGGTTTCTTACTTTCCAAGGTTCATGAAAGTAACAGTCTTTACATGTCAAGGGCACTTCCCTCCTTTCACCCCTCTCTGGTCTTGCTGTGTTTCTCCTTGTATTAAACTGCCATCTTGGAACTGCTGTTTCCTCGTGTGTTTTGCCTCGCTCAGAGTGTGCTGTCATGCTCTGCCTTTTATCCATTTGGGGAAGTGTGAAGGATGTCAGGTGTGTGTAATGATCCGTAATTGCCTGACCTTGCATGACAATTGTATTGCGACATGTCAGGTATACGGCTCAGGTGTTAGTCCGTTGTTGCTCACGGTGAACTGTCCATGAGAAAGTGTTCATGTTGGGAAAAGGGGGCCGTGTCCTGGCCACCTGGATGACAGATCCCTGGGGACTAGCGGGTAAGACACCTTCAGGTTTCTCACACTACTCCTGCGGGACACAAAATCCCACCAGCTACCTTGCAAGCAATAAAAGAGGATGTGGATCCATAGCCTTTGAACACATTACTCTATATATACTGCAACATACCACTCTGCAGGGGGGAGCAATTCTGAAAGTGCTTTTAAAGCTGTAATTAAGGAGCATGAGAAACACTGTCCTCTACCTTAGATTTAACAGACGTGCAACATCTTCCCCATTCACCTGCCCCTCCATATGTGGGTTGGTGCCCCTTCCCTCATTTCCCTCCCCACCTAACTTTCCTGGCTCTCCTGCAAAAAAGAGAAGAAAAAAAAAACATTAAAAAAGGTTCCTTTAGGAAGCACCATTCACAGTTAAACAAAAGAACTAAAACAAAAAGCTTATAGACTCCATCTACTTAACATTTTTCAGTAAAGTAGTTAGAGTCAATAAGACCCTCCAACATTTCCACCAGCATTTTCTACTATGCTAATGGGAATAATGGACAAATGTAAACTAAAGAAAAAGAAAAAAGCAAAGAAACAAATGTGTCAAAAGTTTTTCTCTCTGGTGTACAGTAAACACCATAATCCATTGCTGTGTATAACTATCCACAGTCTCTGCATTGCCGTCCAGCCCATGCCTTATTAGAAATCCCAGATTGCACGTGCACACCATCACACAAAACAGCCCTTCCACTCTTTTTACTGTTATGTTTGTAACACTGCCTCATTGCCTGCTTTAAACTATTCACACACATAACTACCAATCACTTAAACAAACTCTACATATAGCTTATCAACATATTACACTTCCACCCGCCAACTGCCACTTAATGTTCTGCAAATCTTTTGCATCTACATTTCACATACTTATACCAAACAATTGTACATGGTGCTCCTATAGATGCGCATATATATTGTGCAGTGACAGAAGTACATAAATAAAAGTGGCAGTATGGCTAGATAAGTGCTCATGTGAGCCCAGGAGGGAAGTGCCAAAGGATCACAAGGTGGCAGGCCACTAGCTAACTGCTGGGGCAGAGGAGTCCCAAGGGTGAGGTACGTCTTAACCGTAATGTCTCTTTAACAACGTTTTTTCTGTCAATTGAATACTTTTTCATAAGTGAAAATGTTTCATAATGTTACATCACTGTATATAAGTTATTAATAATTCCTCTCTTAACATATATGAAACTATAAACCTCCTTTAACAAACATCATTTTTGCAACGCATACTTATGTGATTTGTTATCAGCAGCGCATACCCCAATAGGCAAATTGAAGTAGACATTTGTCCTTGCCGAAGAGGACAGATTTCCAAAAGCATAATCTCAGGTCCATGCTGATGCTCCTCACACAACTTTGCTGCAATCCATCCAGCACTCCAAGCGGCAGCCGCAAGCAGATTTCTTTTCCCATTTAAACCTACAGATTCACCCATGCCGCTTGCCCGCAACTTTGCTGCAATCCTGTCCGGCACTCCGGGCTGCAGTTGCAAGCAGATTTGTTTTCCCCATTCAAACCTACAGATTCAGCCATGCTGCATGTCCCAATAAGTAAATCAAAGAAGGCATTCGTCCTTACCGAGGCCCAGGCCCATTGTCCATGCACCACACTTATATCACTATTTTACGTGCCACTGACCACGGAAGAAAAGTGATATCACTATTTTTTGTACTTGCATTTCTACACTTTCCAAAAAACCAGACACAGGACAGATTTACAAAAGCATCCTTTCAGGTCCTTGCTGATTCCCCTCGTGCAAGTTTACTGCAATCCCGTCCAGCACTCCGGACTGCAGCCACAAGCAGAATTTTGTTTCCCATTTCAACCTAGAGCTTCAGCCATGCTGCATTTCCCAATAAGTAACTCAGAGTAGGCATTCGTCCATGCCGTGGGCCACGCCCATTGTCCGTCCACCAAACGTATATCACTATTATTTGTGCTTACATTTGGACACTTCGGAAAAATAAAACACAAAACAGATTTGCAAAACCATGCTTTCAGGTCCTTGCTGATGCTCCTCACACAAGTTTGTTGTCATTCAGCACAGCACTTCAGGCTGTAGGCACAAGCAAAATATTTCTTCCCGTTCAAATCTAGGGTTCAGCGATGCTGCATGCCCTAATATTCAAATCGGAATAAATGATTATCAAGTAACTGCAGGGCTTTAGAATGGGTGAATCACTGCACTTCATCTAGTACTTTAAACAGATTACCCAGGTGCTGGTAATGTGGGGCTCTTTTGTGAAGGTGTTGTTCCTTCTCCAAGTGTTAGGTTTCAAATAGGAGAGCGAGCCCTGTTCACCTCAGCACTGGGTTATTCAACTAGTCACTGTTGACGTAATGAATCAGTCTTCAAAACCATTCCTGATACTTGATTTATTGCTAGAGTCTTTCTTTATGTATGTGGATTGTGGGTCAGTCGTTTCTGCGAGGCTGTGGAAATGAGTACAGCATTGTATCCCAATATCTTGTCCCACTATTGTCACAAATAAGAGTAAGTAATGATTTCAAGGGGTGGCCTGATGACCATGGGGGCACCTAGCTGAGCGTGCTTCATAATTATCTGCTGATCTGGCCTTGTCTCTGAGTGTATGCAGCGAAAGTCAAGGCGATCTGTTGATGTTACCCTGTGGAGCACTTCGGGCTGTAGCACAGACAGATTTATTTTTTCCCATTCAAACCTATGCCAATTTTGAGAAACCTCACCACATAGCCAGTCCCTGGTGGCCATGGCCAGTAGCCACATTATCCGAGTCATGCCCTTTGGCATGACTCAGACAATCTGGCCAGTGCCCATGGCTACAGAGCATGACTAGCACAATCGAGCCACTACCCGTGGCCATCGGCTATACCTCAGTCACCAATGATATATCATAATTTTTTGTTCTTTGATTATGACACCTTTCAAAAAGTAAAACAGTCACATTTGCAAAACCATGCTTTTTAATCCTTGGCAATACTCCTTTCACAACTTTCCTGCAAATCCATCCATGTTTTATTTTTGAAAAAGTGTCAAAATGTATGTACAGAAAATACATATAGAATATAACATTGCTCCCAGTTGACAAAATCCATTCAGAAAGATTATTTCAGACTTTGCTGAAATAATCTTTCTGAAATCGCTTGTGCATATTCCTCAAACGGCAACAAAGTTATAACCCATCTAAAAATTGTTGAACCCCCCTCTAATTTTGCTTCCTCTTCACAAAATCTCTCCAAATCTTGCAAAAACATACAAATCTGGGTCTTAAATCTTTTTTGCAAACTTTTGTGCAAATTTGTGAAATGGCACCAAAGGTATACGTCGTTCAAATATTTTGGGACCCCTCCTCTAATTTTGTTCCCATTGGCAAAACAGCACCAAACTTTCTAGAACCATTCAAGGTCACGTCTAGAATATCATACAGTTTCATTCAGTGGTGTCAAAGTAATAAGCCTTCCAAAAACTGCTTTTCACCAACCCTTTAATGCAAAAATATATATGGATGCCTTAGAACTTCTGAGATGTTCGCAAACATCAGTGGGATGTCCCAAACTGTTTGTGAACTTCGAAGCTGGAAAATCTCACATTTTTGGGCTTTTTATGGCCATATCCGATCCCATCTTCATCACCCCTCACCTCCACAGAGATTGTTTCATTAGTTTGACAAGTGCAATGTTGTGTTTGTTAATGTTTTTACCATGCTGTTCGTGGACAACGGGCGCTGTCCGTGAATCTAACATGGTGGGCGTTTCCCAAAAATATGACGCATGTCATGCTTTTTACCATCCAATCTGCAGGTGCGTCCGATGTCCACAGACATCACGCCGTCCCCTGGGTCAATCCTAAGCCCATTCCATGGACCGAACGGGGAAGTGAGTGCGGGGACCGAACCCAGATTTCATAAATTTATTTTTACATACTTTTCGGACGTTTTAAAAAAACCTACTGTGCGAATGTACACCAAATCCACAAAGGCACGCTTTTGTGACCAAGCCGCCGCTCCTGCAGCACATTTGTGAAAATCCATCCAGCGGTTTGGGATGCAGGCATGAGCAAATTATGAGCAAAAACCACACATTTTGGGACCCCCTATAACTTTGCTCCCCTGCACAAAACCTCACCAAACTCTGCAAAATCAATCTGACGGGACCATATACTATATGGAGCTGTTTCTATAGCTGGAAAAGGGGTTTGCAAATGCTGCTGTGTTCCCTGTCAATTTTAGTGTCCACAGACATCATTTGGATGGCTTGGGGTTATGGATGGCTGGGGGCTCTGGGGGAGTTATTTGAAGGTGTATTGTACAAACCTGTTATATGGTTAATTGTATTGTGTTGGTTGTGGCCAGTGGCCCATGCCCCCAAGAATCTGCCCACTGGCCACAACCACCACAGTAGTACTATGTGTATAGTAATTCTAGGTAATGTAGTGTGAGTATTAAGTGTTTGTAATATGGTGGAATGATATAATTGAACTGTATATGGTACTTATGATTGTAGCACAATTGAGGATAGTGCTTATAGAATATGTATTTGATTATACTTGGTATGGTTACTTAGCTCCATAGCATTATTTAAAGGGACGTTATGGTCACAAGTAAAACCGAAAAACCCCTGAAATTTGCCAGTTATGGTAAGCTAAGCAACCATAACTCGCGCCACCACCGTGCACTGCTAAGAATAACACCCATGACATCAAAGATGACATCACAAATATGATTGATGACATCACTGATGACATCACATGTGCATTTAATTTTCATAGGAAGTCCCTACAAGGGGTTGCGAATGTAATGTTGGCAAAAAAGTGCCAGGGGTCATCTGGAGATGTGTGATGAACTACATACTTGATTATGCAATGTATTGCTCCAACGAACATTCCATTGTAGTGTTGTTTCTAGAACAGGAACCTACTCATACAGAAACATAGGCATTGGCTGCAGCATGCACCATAGAGATGTAATATTTCTAATTTTCCCATGTTGGATAGTAAAACGGTGAATGCTTCTGTATAACACGGTAGTGGCTGAGTAGTTATGGTTAAATTGCTAATCCCATAGGAAGAGCACTTTTTGGGTGGCCTATAACTTCGCTCTCCCTGGACGAATCCTCTCCAAAGTTTGGTTGAGATTTTTGTGGAAAACATTCAAAATGCTTTGAAGCAGTTTTTGTGAATGTGAGAAGACATAATTAAATTCAGTAAAATATTTCTTAGTTTAGTTTATAAAACCAAAAATTAAAAAATATATCAAATTCAAAAACAAAGAAAAGGTTCTTTTTAAGAGCCACCATTTTTAATGCAAAGCACTTAAAATGATTTCAATTCTCCCACGCCACGCCTGGAATGTTTTAGATGTCCGTGGACTACTGTGCTGTCCGTGAACTATGCAGGCTGCGTGGGAGCCTGAAACATTTTTTCTCACTTCTATTTTATTAACTGTAAAAGGTGGCTCTTAAAGGAAAACATTTTTGTGTGTGTTTTTTTGTTTGTTATTATTTTTGCTTCGTGTTTTTTCCAGGAGAGGCAAGATAAGGTGGGGTAGAAAGGGAGCAAAGGGAGGTAAGGGGCACCAACCACAGAGACGAAGGAGGTGGACAGAGGAAGATGTTGGGCGGGCCTTACATTTAAGGTGGGGGGCAGTGTTTCTCGTGTTCCGTGACCGGTGCCTCAAAAGCACTCCGAAACTGCTCCCTCCTACAGATGCCATGATGATCTCCAACAACTTCAGCAAAATAGATCTGCAAAGCAGAAAAGCAGGTGCTCGCTCCTGGATAGCCAGATTGAGAATGAGGGAAAGTAATGGGTGGGTACCTTCAGAGGAACTGTCCATGGACAGCCGTGCTGTCCGCGGACAACCGAGTCGCAAATAGGCCTTGAAAAGTTGTTAAAAGTTGCCAGATTAACTAAAAATGGGACTGGGAGCTGTGGAATGGTAACGTTTCAGCTTGAAACAGCCTAGATTGGATGGAAATGCACTTTTAAACTGTCCGCAGCCACGGTCACCATTTGCGGACACCGCTGTCACACCGCACGGTTGCGGACACATGATATGACGAAGGACAGGCATGGTGTCTGCAGACTAATTAAAAGTGCATCATGCACGACCGGACATGTCCAGACATTGTGTCTGTCCAGGAGCACCTCCATTTGGAGTGCGGACACCCCAGACAGTCATACTGTGCGCTGACTCATAATGGGGCTTTAATTGGGAATTCCTGTACAATAATGATGAGGGGAGGAATGGAGTGAGGTTTCATCAAAGTGTCTGATTAAAATGCTCAGAATTTGATGGGGATGATTGTTGGGGACAAGGGGGACAGTTGCAAGAAGGACAGTGATAGGGAACATTGTTAATGACATGGTTTTCCACATATTGCAGAAGTTCTTTAAAATCATTACTTAGTTCATCTGATTTTGTAGTCAAGTTCATGTGTGAGACCGTAATACAGATGAGACAAATTAGACAAAATCTACCACTGGCCTACCCCTTAGTGGACGACCATGCAACAGTCTTAGACAATCTCCTAAGGGGGTGTTGATCACTATGCCCCCCCGCTCTTGTATCTCAGGGTCTTTGTGCACTGTGTTACTCCTAGATTACTCCTATCTTACTCTAATGGACACATTAACATAAGACACAAAGAAAACACATGAATCGATTCAAAAATAGAAACACTTTTATTCATACATAGCAATGCATGATGCAAACACTACTATAATGCAAATCTCGAATTTGCACCTTTTATGCTTTTGGTGCAAATCTACCATGCAATACAATTACTATATGCCTTACAGGCTTCACACTCTCTTTCTAAGATAAACCCTATGTGTTTACCCCATCTATCATGTCAGCCAAAGCTCTGTGTGAGAGTCTGTTCTAATTCCCCATGCACGTGTATTATTCAGCAATACTCCCCTTTTCTCTGTGTTTTGTCCTGCCTCTCCTCTCCCACTAACTTCTGCAAGTAAGTTCTGTAAGTCAGTCAGTGTCAGGGCCAGGCCTCTCTGCCAGATCTCATCAACTTTGCTCAGAATGCTTCCCCAAGCTCCCTCGATCTCAGAGTCATCCAAACGTCTCTCCTATGCCACTGCCAAACATCTCTCTTCCATCTCAGTGTCAGCTCACTCGATCTCAGAGCTATATTTCCAACTACATCCCATAGAGCAGACCAGCAGAGCAGCAACTACCTCAAATCTCAGAGCCTCACCTCTCATTATACTGTTCAATGATGTACATAAATCTCTATGGCTACACTCGTTCTCTAAGCTAAAAGGCCTCGTTCTGTCTGTCAGCAATTCTAAATATGAGCAGTGCCTAAATGTCTGTGATGCATGTACTTGTACTTTTTCAATTACTGCGTGTTCTGGTCAATCACTGCGTGTTCTGGTCATCGTGACATTTGCCATCACATCTATGCCATATCTATCTTCTGTCTGCCTGCGGTACAAAACACCATCTACTTATATTTCCCCATTCAAATCCCTCTATCCTCCTTCACGCATGTCTCTGCCTACACAATTCTCTCTCTCCATGGCGCTGCCTGCCTGCCCCCCTTCTCTCGGTCTGTGAATCTCTAGCCATGCTGATAAGGCCAGCATCCCTCTCTGTGTCTGTACTAAGGCAAGGGTGACCTCTTATCAACCAAACTGTTTACGCATTCCTTGCACACTAACTCACACACAACAATCTTCGCACTCCATGGAACAAACAGCTTCTGTGTGGCTCAATGGAAAGCTTCATGCTGCCATAGGCCTCATTCTTTCTCTATTCCCGAATGTAGTGCCTAACACATTCATTCATACCAAGCACTATACTCAAAGCTCAATGCCTATTGTAAGTGCACACTCAATGTGTGTCTCTCTACGATGCATACATAATACATAATACATAACAACATATCTCTACATGCATAACATGTCTCTAAATCGCACTTCAAATATAACAGGCCTCATTCTGTATTCAAATTGCAAATGTATACAAAGTGGCAGAGTAATGTGGATAGTCTAATGTTACTATTTCATGTCACTACTAATCAGTACTAATCACAATGTATGATGGATAACTAAATAGGATGCAATGATGGATAACTAATCCCTAAATGGATAATGATTCCATAATAATAGGTAATGATTCTGTAATGATAACAAACCAGGCCTCTGCATAATATCAGGTTTTACAATCTCTCCCCTTATCATTATATAATCATTAGTAATGATGTGTCAAAACATGTCTCAATGTGGCATGCTAAAACCAAGCAAAATTGCAAAGGGAAAAGACATTCAATCTCATAATGCAAAAAAACCCTCAAACAATGCAAGCATTTCACTCTATCAGTGGCAAGCTAAATATTCAAATCCCTAGCTGCAAATGTGTCAACATTCAGATTTAAGTTCAATGTCAAATCATAGCAGAAAGTCAAGTCAAACGTGTAAAGCCAAAAGTGTGAAAGTGTGTCTACAATCAGATTATTCAAAACGAAAAATGCAATGCATAGAATCAATGCATATGTATCAATTCAGTTTCAGTGTGTCAGTGCATACATATCAGTGTATTGGTCATACAGGCCAATTCAGTTACATTTCCAGTCCAAGTTATTTCCAGGTTCACTCATGTCAGTCTGTGATCAAATCAGTTGTTGCCCAACAGAATGTATGTGTGTTCTCACATCTGTGCAAAATTCAAAGTCAGTATAAATCCAGTTCTAATGCAAATATCTCAGCCAAGGAATGTCAACACAGCCTGTCAACAAAGCGAGTGTGTTCACAAATGTGTCACAAATGTGTTCAACGGCATATATATGTGTTCAGCAAAACATGTGCATGGGCATCAAAGCATAGCCCAAAGCAAAAGGTAGTTCCAACTGCAAACGGAATAAAAGTGGGTGTCCTGCAAACGGACAATTCCAGCGACAAATTCCAGAGCCTCACTGCTGCAAGCTCTTCTCACAATAGGTGACAGATCTTTTCTTCAGAGCAATCCATGCTCACTGCTGCAAATTTCCTTTGATGATGATGTCTCAACTTTCCCTATTCCAAAGCTTTCACTAGTCTATACTCTTTTGATACTGATGTATCATTCACGTGGCACTCATTCAGAGTGTTGTGAAACAATGCAGATGGCAACTCTCCAGTGGCAATTCCATGCAATTTCACATAGGCCCTTCACATAGGCCAAACTCCAGATTAGAATTCTCTCCTTCCTTGCCAGGTCATGCAGTTGCCATGCCAGTTGTTGCTATGCCATGCCATGCCAGTATTCCAGTTCATGCCATGCTAGTCCCTGCTCTTCTCATGAGAGACCAGCCAACGTTGGATGCAAGTGCAGATTTCAAAGCACAATGGTGTCAGATCAATGCTCTTTCTCTTTCACTGAAGAGACAAAGCTTCACTGCTTTTCACACATAGTTATCACCAGGAATTCAAATGCTTTCAGAGCGCGTCTTCCTTCTCATTCCCATTTCTGTCTGTCTCCTCAGGCCCAAACTTGTGTCTGGTTCTGGTTCACAAGGTAAGGCATTCCTAATGGATTCTTTTCTCGCTGCAGATTACAAAACAGCCCACTAAATGATTCTCTCCTTTTGCTGAACATCTTTCCCTCTCTTGGCACAGAATTGCAAGGTGTCGATTCATATCTCTACAGTCAGTCACAATCTTCACTTTCCATGGCCTTAGTTGTCATGCCAGGAAATCAGACAGCAAGCATGCTTCTGGGTACCTCCTCAGAGCACAGCCATAGACAAAGCCACACCCTAAGGCCTCAAATCGCTCAGTCGGCATTCCCCAGAAGTGCTGCTGCAAATCGTAGATTTCAGTTACCAATGTCTCATCATTGCTGCTGCTACATTCATGATGAAAAGTCACATGGTTTCGTCAAGGTCTGGTCAATCTGGTCTGGTGAGTTCATGCTGCAGACAATCATGGTCAGAGCAATTCATCTGATGCAATCTGGTCATCAAGATGATCTTGGTCAATCAAGGTCTCATGGTCTGCAAATCTCAGTCTGGTCAAGGTGTCTCTCCAGATGTCATGCAAAGAAAACAAAAGTGCAAGTATCAGTTTTCATATCAGTTTCAGATGTATTCAAAGCCAAAAACAAAACCGCATTCTAAATCTATGTATCCTTCAGTGCACATAGCTAGTTCTAAACTCCCCATGTCTCTCAAAAGACATGAATGCTAGTTCCTCTTAGTGTGCACAATATCACTTCTAGTGTATCAGTCTATCAGTGCATCTGTCTCTCCATGCTGCATGATGCATTACTCCATCCCTGTCTTTCTCAAACCAAAACAAGTCAGCCCACTTCACATAACTCAAAAATTGCAACTTCAAAAATTGCACAACTGCATTCTTCTCATTCAATTGAACTCCATGTCCTGCAAAGGCCTTGCTTCCTGTGTCATTTCCATGTGTTCTAGTCACAGACTCCACTTTCAACATAATGTATTCACGAAGCTGAATCACTACATGTTGACAAAACAAATCGATTTCATTCAAATAGACACTGCTTTCTGCATACGCAATGTAATTCAGATTCAAACAACATTCCTTCCCTTCACTGCTTACCCCTTCTTCAAATAAACAGTCTGCTAATGCTGTGCACTGTTTCTGCAAAAGGTAAACAACCCTTCTTTCCATGCACTAATTCAAACTCAAAATATTCAAAACATGCTTTATCTCCGAACATCCAACTTTTGCACGATTCACTCTATTCACGTTCTCCTTCAATGCTATCCAAGTTTCAATGTCAATAGACAAAATCATATTTTCTCTCGATAACGTAGGCAAAATTCTGTTGTTATCAATCCTGCTAAAAATGTCATTACAAATGCCATTTCTATTCAAATCCAAGATTTTCACATAACTGCCTCCATTCACATAACTGCTTCCATGCAAAGGTGTCTCCAATGATACAGTTTCATAATGCAAATCTTCATAGGTAAACCCTCTATGCATTCTGCACATATCTGTCAAAAATGCACTCTCCATTTCCACACTATTTCTGTCATTATTCTGAGGTAACTCTTTCTCCCCATGAACAATATGCAAATCTTCTCCATGCACTTCTTCGTGCTGCACCCCTACCAGATTTTCTCTAGGAACTCTGTTCCCACCCATCACTGCTGTTGACAAAGACTTCAATGGGTAATTCAAAGCTGCTGGGACATCTTCCCAGTTTTCAATTACAGGTCTGAGACGATATATTATTGCTCGCAAGTCACTAATATATGGTGTCATTTCTGTTCCTGCTAGTTCACTCTTCACTTTCAATTCTTCAATCATTATGGTTGGTGCCGGCGAAACTTACCAGGCATCAAGCATATTTCTAAGCTGATTTCTTATTGCTTTCAAGTCACTAAAAAATGAGCTCATTTTGCAGTAGTAATTGTTTCACCCTCTGGATTTCTCTTCCAACCAAATCTCACGACACTTAAGTGAGTTTCAAAAAACAAGTTTCAAGACTTCTCTAAACATGCAGATATAGTCGTCGACTTGCCAAAAATGTGCACAAATTCCAACCAATAGGAATCCAAAACAAAGGTCAGATTTCCCCAAAAAGTGTCAGCTTCCGCAGAGTTCCAAACAAACAAAATACCACATGTGTCTTCAAGAAAAAAACTGTTTCTCTAGCTAGGCCAAATGGATGTACATTAATTTCCCAAAAAAATGGAAGTCATGAAAAACTGCTCTTGATCAATTCCAATTCATATTCCGGATTCAAAAGTCAGTCAGGCAATTGCGTTCCCCTTCCTACGGTGAACACAATTGTGGATGAAGCATGCTCTAATTCATAACATCTCCAAGGCAGACAAAACACCAAACATAAAATATCTATTCCCACAAATTAACAGAAAACACAGCTGCACATGATGTTCAAACTTCTACTTCAGCTCATCGATAGGTGGATCAAACCCAGCTGCAAAACTCTGCAGACTAAACCCTCTGTTCCATGTTATCAGGCAGCATTAGTGAAGCCCCACGTTGGGCGCCATTTGTGAGACCGTAATACAGATGAGACAAATTAGACAAAATCTACCAATGGCCTACTCCTTAGTGGGCGACCATGCATAAGTATTAGACAATCTCCTAGGGGGGTGTGGATCACTATGCCCCACCTGCTCATGTATCTCAGGGCCTTTGTGCACTGTGTTACTCCTAGATTACTCCTATCTTACTCCAATGGACACATTAACATAATACACAAAGAAAACACATGAATCGATTAAAAAATAGAAACACTTTTATTCATACATAGCAATGCATGATGCAAACACTACTATAATGCAAATCTCGAATTTGCATCTTTTATGCTTTTGGTGCAAATCTACCATGCAATACAATTATTATATGCCTTACAGGCTTCTAATGCAAGCATACTTCACACTCTCTTTCTAAGACAAACCCTGTGTGTTTACCCCATCTATCATGTTAGCCAAAGCTCTGTGTGAGAGTCTGTTCTAATTCCCCATGCACATGTATTATTCAGCAATACTCCCCTTTTCTCTGTGTTTTGCTCTGTCTCTCCTCTCCCACTAACTTCTGCAACAAGTCAGTCAGTGTCAGGGCCAGGCCTCTCTCTGCCAGATCTCATCAACTTTGCTCAGAATACTTCCCCGAGCTCCCTCGATCTCAGAGTCATCCAAACGTCTCTCCTATGCCACCGCCAAACATTTTGCTTCCATCTCAGTGTCAGCTCCCTCGATCTCAGAGCTATATCTCCAACTACATCCCATAGAGCAGACCAGCAGAGCAGCAACTACCTCAAATCTCAGAGCCTCACCTGTTATACTGTTCAATGACGTACATAAATCTCTATGGTTACACTCGTTCTCTAAGCTAAAATGCCTCTTTCTGTCTGTCAGCAATTCTAAATATGAGCAGTGCCTAAATGTCTGTGATGCATGTAATTGTACTTTTTCAATCACTGCGTGTTCTGGTCAATCACTGCGTGTTCTGGTCATCGTGACATTTGCCATCACATCTATGCCATATCTATCTTCTGTCTGCCTGCGGTACAAAACACCATCTCCTCATATTTCTCCATTCAAATCCCTATATTCTCCTTCATGCATGTCTCTGCCTACACAACTCTCCCTCTCCATGGCGCTGCCTGCCTGCCCCCCTTCTCTCTGTCTGCGAAGCTCTAGCCATGCTGATAAGGCCAGCATCCCTCCCTCTGTCTGTACTAAGGCACGGGCGACCTCTTATCAACCAAACTGTTTACGCATTCATTGTACACTAACTCACAACAATCTTCACACTCTGCAGAACGAACAGCTTCTGTGTGGCTCAATGGAATGACTTCATGCTGCTATAGGCCTCATTCTTTCTCTATTTTCGAATGAAGTGCCTAACACATTCATTCATACCAAGCACTATACTCAAAGCTCAATGCATATTCTAAGTGCACACTCAATGCGTGTCTCTTTACAATGCATACATAATACATAAAAACATATCTCTACATGTATAACGTGTCTCTAAATGGCACTTCAAATATAACAGGCCTCATTCTATATTCAAATTGCAAATGCATACAAAGTGGCAGAATAATTTGGATAGTCTAATGTTACTACTTCATGTCACTACTAATCAGTAATAATCAGAATGTATGATGGATAACTAAATAGCATGCAATGATGGATAACTAATCTCTAAATGGGTAATGTTTCTCTAACAATGGGTAATGATTCCATAATAATAGGTAATGATTCTGTAATAACAAACCAGGCCTCTCCATACTATCAGGTCTTGCACATGATTTAATTATTTACAGTTGGGGATAGGGCTTTTCTAATGATTCCTGGGATAGTGTATAATTCAATTGGGGTGTGGTTTCTTCATGAAAGCTATCTACTGTAAGAAAAACTGAAATTATTATTTTAGTAAGGTGTGTACAAATTACATTCATTGTTTACATTAACATATGTATTGTGTACCATTAGAGATGTTATCGTCACTCATTTCTTCTTTTAGGAAGTTCTCCTCAAACCACTCAAGTGTGTTTGCCATTTCTATGAGAAATAAACATTCTCTGTATTATAATGTATGTTTATATAATGAAAGCGAATAATAGAGAAATAAATATAATGCACTCAGTCTTTAGTGAGAATTTGTTCCCGGTGTTTGTCAATCGGTATGCATAGTTCTATTGAGGAGATTATATGAAGTGTACAGTGTCCGCGGACTCCATATTTGCCACATTGGGGGCGCATATAATATAAGGATCCTGCAGGAGATTAAGGGTCCACTGGTATGAACCCATGAAATTCACTGAAAAAACATTGTTAAAGGGACGTTATTGTTAAGTTGCACTAACAAAAACTCATGAAATACACTGAAAACACTTTGTTAAAGGGACGTTATGGTTAAGTTGCACTAACAAAAACCCTTGACAGTCAATGAAAAAACTTTGTGAAAGAGATGTTATAGATACAAGTAAAACCTTTGAAATTCGCCAGTTTTGGTAAGCTAAGCAACCATAACTTGTGCCACCTCTGTGCACTGCTAAGACTAACACCCCCGGCATCAAAGATGACATCACAAATGTTGTGTTTTTATCATTTTAATGGAATATGAACCCCACAGGAGGCAGCACTGTACATCAACTTTCTGAAGCAGTTAGCAGCACACCAAGCATTGTGCTGTATACAATAGCTGATTCTAAGCAAGAGAGTCCTTGTCAAAACGAACAAACCAGTGCCTTGTTTTACATGAACAAACAAAGAGGAAGACACCCCCCAACTCTGACAAAGGTTACACAACAAACCTGCTATTAGTGCATCTAAAGAAACATTTGGTTAAAGGCACAGCATGTCCCAGGGATAGACAATTGTCTTGCAGACAGCCTCAGCAGAAAAGTGGCAAAAGAATATGACAAGATAAAATTAAGCTCAGACAGATTTTTTAGAAGTGGGGCACTTCAGACACAGACTCACTTGCAGGAAATACAAATGTCAAAGTTTCGTATAGAGGTACACAAAAGCAGGGTCAGTAGGCAATGCTCTTTGGATAAGTTGGTCAGGGATTTGGATATGTTTTTATCCAGAATACCTCTTCTACACAGAGTAGGACGCAAACTGTGTGAGGTGATACCAACAATAATCTTGAACGCATCTACATGGTCAAACTAAATGTGGTACCCTCATCTGCTACACAAGATGGTACAACCTCACATCAAGTTACATCCCATTCAAGCCATAACGGCAGATAACTCATCACAACCTGCAGGTCATGAACAGCCTGCCATTTGAAGTCGTACAATTCGGATACCAACATTTACCAAGACGGTTTAACATACTCTAAGCCACGAAAGCCTAAAACCATGGCTTGCTACTTCAATAAATGGGAAATATTTTTCTCTGGAGCAACAAGAGAGGAGTTAGCCTAATAGATTTCTCCCACACCGATATCAGTTTATACTTACTCTACCTTTTGGACACTGTTTAGTGTACAGTTTTCTCAAGATCCATATAGTTGCTCTGGGAGCATTTACTACCTCTGAACACAAAGTTACTTGGCTTAATGTTTTCAGGAAAGGTTTTAAATGCTTGCACCAGCCGGTTGCTAACCCAACTCCTGGATTGGGTCTTAACACAGTGCATCATAGACTGACGGCTCTACATCAGAACCCATGCACAACACTTTACAAACATTTCTTTCTGAAAAAGAGGCTTCCCCCATAGCAATTGCTTCTACAAGAACAGTGAGTGAACTACAGGCATCATCAATGAATATCATTTTGTAGATAGGCCCAATGATAGCCTAATTTTTCCACCAAATACATTTATAAATTCCATGTTAATCAATCAGTTATGCTTCCAGTCTTCTACCAATCCCCACAGTCGATAAAAACACAGAGTTGAATAAAACTGATGTGCAGAGAGCTGACAAAATAGAATTGTGAGAGTAGTCAATTACCCAGAGTTTAGAAGAAATCTAGAAATGTCAAAAACATCACCTCTGTGCCCCCAAACTCTCAGCTTCACTGGCGAGCAGGCTCCGGCCCCTCAACAGTTTCTTAGACTCTTCTAATCTGGTGACACATCTTACTGCTACCATCAATTCTGCCTTTGAAACCCTTGAGCCGTTAAAAATCTAACAAGAACACCTGGTACAATGATAGCATCATCAGTTTTAGATGTACCAAAAGGTGTCTTGAAAGGGAGTGACAGAAGAACCCTTGCCCGAACTCTCTTTCCCAGTACAAAACGTCAGTGAAAGAATTTAAGTCAGCTATAACGATAGCCAAATCAGCCCACCTTAACACCCTCATTTTGAATGCTCTATCCAGCTCTGCGAGTTGTTCAAGATCCTCTCTGAATTTAAGGATACACCTAATACTAACCTGGTTTTTCCTAAAGACTTAGCCTGATGCCAGTGCATTCATAATGAATTCTCTTCTAAAATACTGGGCCACAGGTAATCTATTAAGGATCGTCAAAACTGCTATAATGGGCACATAGTGCATCCCCCCTCAGTTGTTCCATCTCAGGATCCTGTGTACCAGGCTAAAAATGCCACCTTTAACTTTACCCACTGCTCTGAGGCTGAAACCATCAAGATTGTTCTCACCCTAAAACCCACGTCATGTCTGGGAGATAGATGTCCAGTTAACATCTTAAAAGGCTCCGTAGAGCGTCTTGACCCATGGATAACTAGATTTATCAATCTGTCATTCAGAGAAGGGACGATTCCATCTTCTCTTAAAAAAGCTTGGATTACGCCTCTGCTCAAGAAGAGTAGTCTCAATCCAGTAGTTTCAAAAAAAATGATCGCCCCATCACCAACGTGCCATTCCTCCTGAAGAGCATGGATAGAGTAGCCAATTTACAGCTGCAGGATCATATTGAAGAACATGGTATCCTTGGAATTCACCAGTCAGGTTTTAAAGCACAGCACAGGACAGAAACCACTATGCTGGCCCTTAAATTCACCTTGACCATCATAATGGATCAGCGGTATCCCACCCTACTGATGCTGCTCGATCCTTCTGCAGCCTTTGATCTGGTTGATCACTGCTTTTTGGTCCCCAGATTAAGGGACCTCGCCCAGTGTTCAGATCTATCAGCTCAATGTATCTTTTCCTTTCTCGAACCACGTGCTGTTAGAGTGGCAGTCGGAGAGGAATGCTCATCACCCACCATGCAAACCTGTGGTGTCCCACAGGGGTCATGTATCTCCTCTACACTCTTTAATACTACATTAGGCCCCTCCTCAGTCTCTTGCACCACTTGGGTGTGCAGTACACCAACTATGCAGATGACACCCAGGTTGTCATTGAACTCACCAGGGACTATGCTATGGATTCGGAAGCTATCAACAAAGTGTACGATGTAGTACAGACGTGGATGGCTGATAAATAACTTGCTTTAAACAGAGCCAAAACTGAGCTGCTGATCGTAGCCTCAGGTCCTGGCCTGAAAAAACTTGATCCAGCCTAAAGCTTCTTCAGCATTGCTGGTAATCCCATTAGTGTCTCTAAGAGTGTGAAGACACTCAGCGTCTTTCTAGATGCTGAACTCAGTAAAAACTCATGTCACATTTGCACCTCATGCGGTTAAACAACGAAGCTTCTCAGTTATATTCGCACTTCCATCTCAGCAAGTAACTGCTTTCTTCTAGACACTGCATTGGTGAACTCAAAGCTTGACTGCTGTAATAGTCTGCTGGCAGGCACAACGCAAGCTAATCTACACTCCCTTCAGGTACCTCCAAACTGTGCTGTTCACGTGATTCATGGCCTGGCTAGATGGAAACATGTTACTGATGCTAGAAGAGAACTTCACTGGCTCCCCATTGGACATGACATCACCCATAAGATCTTGACACTGTCCTATAAATGTTGGACCAACATCAGCCCTAAATATCTTAAAGATGGGATCAAGGTGAACAAACCAGTACGCCTCCAGCGCTACCATGACCATTCTAAATGGTTTTAACTGAGATTTAACCTCGTCAGGTTTGACGGTACCACTTTTGACATCCAGGCCCAATGGCGTGGAATGCTCTACTAGGTTCCATAAAATCAGCAGGCACTTTCAATGTATTTTAAAAAAGTGGTCAGGCACCACCTTTTCAATCTTAAACCCAGCTGATCTGGTATTCCATCCTATCAGTTTCCCCTCACAGCTCCATTGTACGTCATGTCTTTGTCTTTCTGTGTTTCCTATTTGTGTGCCCTAAGGCCCATGGGCATGTGGCGCTCTATAAAAATTAAATAATAATAATTTTTTCTGTCTTTTGCTACTGGATAGTAGGGATCTCCTGTTACCAAAGCAAATACGGCTCACCGGATTGTGTGATGCATTAAAAAATTAGATCAAAGTGCACATAACCATCCTTCAATCACCCTAAACCACTCTCAATGAACTGGCTCAACTCTAACATTCTTATGTAATTTACCTTAAGAGTGCATTTGCAAAGCTGTAACCTGGAGCTCCTTTCACACAGCATTACAGCCTTGACAGACAGGCACAATGTGATTAAAACTTGGAACAGGCAGTAACAAAATATTTGTTTCCATAGTGCCAACAGCACACTATTCCCTTACATAATGGTACTGCTTTTTTCTTCATGCAATGCTTGTAAATAACAATAGATTCACAAGCCGGTGAATACAGGTGTTACCCAGTAATAGACTGTCTATGCTGTGCATCTGTTTAGAGTCACATGCACCTATTTATTCTCCGCACATAGGAGCTCACGCTAGTGCAAAACAAGAATTACCATACCCATGACAACATATCCTAACATTTTGCACCTGCCCCTTTACATAGATGCCACCTCATGAAAACATATAGGGCCTGATTCATGGAACGTTTTCCTATGGGATTTTGCCATTATAAAACACTTCCATGAATCAGGCCGTTAAGCTAAAGAAGTCAACATATGGAGCATCATTGGCCCCTGCACAAGTAGTATAGGGATAGTGGGACAGGATACCCCTTTCAACCACCTGTTTTCTTTATACATAAACAGCTTGTAATGTTAGATGACGAAATATGCAAAGCATTTGACACTAAACATATACAAGCTTCCGAAAGACTCGTTCTGGATAAGTAACGACTTTACACATATATATTTGTATTTATTTCAAGAACAGTCATGTCAATTTCGAACAGAAATGCCTTACAATAACACATTTGCAGATGTTGAAACATTCCTATGAAGGGTGTCTGTACAGCAGCATAAAGATGAGAAAAAGTAGTGAGCCAGTTTATGATGGTGAAAAATAATTAGGACATATACCAGGGACAAAAAGAAACAAAATGTATATAAGAAAACTGATGACTTACAAATGGTAACATTAACTTAAGGGGGCAAGTGCTTCCAACTAAAGAGGAATACTAAATTACATTATTAAGCTTCACTGGAGGCAGTGGTGGGGTCAGGTAGGGATGATGGGGGAGAGGAGACGGGGAACTCCCATTTTGCAAGTAAGTGAAGTTCAAGCCGAGCTTTGAAGAGATCGACAGTTGGGCTTGCTTTGATTGTTATGGCAGTCATTTTGGAGCGAGGAGAGTAGGGAGAAAGAGCAGAAATGAAATGAGGCACAGAGAGGTATGGAGCAGTGAGATTCAGTGAAGAGGATGATGGGGGAATGAGTTGGTGAGTAAACTGAGATACCATCAGACATGTACTGAGGAGCAAGGCCATTGATTGCTTTGTAGACTAGGACTAGACACTTGAAAAGAGAGTGGTTGTGCATGGAGAGCAAACCAGCATGTTGTCTGTAGGTAGAAGTGGGGGAGGCACTGGATAGGTTGTTGAGAGTGTGGGTAACAAAGTTGAGGACGTTTTCAAGAGGGAGGAAGGGGTAAAGAGAAAGGCAAATGAGTATGTTGGAGCAGTAGTCCAGTTTGCTGAGCACAAGAGTGGAAATGAGAGTTTTTGTAGAGTGGTTGATAAAAAAAGGACTCATTTTCAAATGTTGAAGTTAATACGAGCAGCAGAGGCAGTGGTAGATATCAGTAGATATATTTTACCGATTTGGGGGTGCAATATGTCCAAAACCTTTGTTTCTTCAGCATGGCTCTCAGGTATCTGGGTTCTTGGACACTCAGTAGGTTAATTAACAATTTAAATAATGTATAGTTTCATAGAGATGGAGGAATGTGTAAAAATAAGCACCTAGTATTGTAGTTTCTTTCTATCAAACCACTCACAATGTGTTAAGCAAAAGGAACCATTTGGTACATGTATTTATTGCCTTCTGAATTGCTCTGCGCTCAGGATCATACTGGTATTGGCAGCTTGGGACAAGACGTGACTTTATGTAGAATGTTGACGCATCCCTCTTTTCTTTCTTATTCCTGCCTCATTTTAGCCTGGGAAGAAGTGCCTAGCAGTGTACAGAGGAGACGAACCGGTGAACTTCACCATCTCGGGCTGTGTGAGTAAAAACTTGTACCGGCCCAAGTACTGCGGCGTCTGCATGGATGAGAGATGCTGCACCCCGTACAAGTCCAAGACAATTGAAGTGCAATTTGAGTGCCCTGATAGAAGCACGTTCTCCTGGAACGTGATGTGGATCAACGCCTGCTTCTGCAGCCTGAGCTGCAAGAAACCCAACGACATCTTTTCAGATCTGGCGCACTACCATGATTACTCTGAAATTGCAAACTGAGGTGTCCAAAGCGGTCAATTTGGACATTTATCATGGGCTGCAGTTCACATCTGTAGGGGCAGAACTGATGATGTGAAGTATTAGTCCTTTCAAAAATTCAGAAACTGATGACCCCTTCCCTTGCCATGTCCCTCAGATCTCATGAGCGGATGAACTTGGATGAAAATGTGAAGGAAAATGTCAACATCCAGAAAAGCTTCTGTTATCCATTCAGAGTGCTCTTTAAAGCCATTGCCCTGTCATTGAGGGGCAAATAACCACATGTTGGGCCCGATTCATGGAATGATTTGCATGGTTCAAAGTGGCTTTGCAATGCTGAAAAGGGACTTTGCACTGCCGACACAAACCCTGATTCATGGAACTGTGCAAAGTGTATTTTTTCAGTGCAAAGTCAGTGCATAGTCATTTTGGCAGTACAAAATGACTTTGCACTGACTTTGCACCGCATAAATAACCTTTGCACAGTTCCATGAATCAGGGTGTGTGCTTCCGGTGTAAAGTCACTGTTCAGCAGTGCAAAGTCACTGTTCAGCAGTGCAAAGTCACTTTGAACCATGCAGAAAATTCCATGAATCTGCCCCATTGTATCTTTCCTCCGTTTTTCTGCATGACACTGCCATAAGAATGTGTTTATTTCAGTGTGTAGGACTTTTTGTAAATTACTATTTATTGAAGTATATCACTAGTGCGGGGAGCATCGCCGATAGCAGTAAGATCAGACATGATATTGACATGACATTGACCCACTTTAACAGATCCACTGCAAGGTCTGGTGTAAGTTAGAAAACTTCCAACTACTGTATATTTTTTCCCCTAAATTGTGATTGTATCAAAGTAATATATTACATGTGCCTTGGAGCACTTTTTTTAGCACCTATGAGCATGAACATACAGACTATTGCAATTGTTTGGAATTGTACATCATGTGAAGCTCCTGCTATAGGCAAAGAGACTATTTTGGTGCAATTAATCTAGCAAGATCCATTTAAATTATGTTCACTATCTTACCACCTTAACCACAAACAATGTATACATATACCTTTGCAACACCTTGCATGCATGGTGCAGTCATTTCATAACAAGCACTGAAAAAATCGAGACGTCTGGCTTCTTTAATAATTGTGAAGACATTTAGTGTGTCGAGTTTGGAAAATGTTTATACCCATTGTTCTGTACAAGTGTGCATTGGTCTGTGTGTGTGAAGAGCAGTATTGCTAAACGTCGTGAGATTCAATCCGCCTAAAATAGCTCAGCATGGTAACGCACCCGCTGTATAGCAATGGTAGATCTAGAGGGGTGAGGGGCCGGCTTTCCCCCTGGGCCCACTTCACACTTCCTTGTACATTCCCAGTGCTGCCAGCTGGTAGATGGTAAGTGCAAGAGTAATGCATTTGAGACATTTAAAGTCTCTCCAGGTCCAACATTGGACTGTCGTCTTCATATGACTAGAATGTTTCATTCTACACCCTATCAGTGACCTGGGAACCTGGAAAAAATTTGGGGCAAGTGAGTAGCACGATCAGAAAATCTGGAGTGAAAGGGAGGGGCAGCAGTAGCATGCTGACAGGAGTGTGAGACTTAGGAGTCAAGGCGGTGTGGTGCTAGGATATGCTGAAAGTGCCCTAGTACACCATCGGGAGCAAAGAAGAGGGTATGACAAAACTTGTTTGAGTGTATGCATGCATGTTGTGAATTGTGTGTGCGTGTGTGTATGTGTGTTCCTATAGAGGACATACTGCCATTTATGAGCCCAGCTACAATTAACATGTTCCTACAGTGACAATACTGGCCACCTTGAAAATGCTTTACAGTCGCAATACTGGCATATATTAGGCATAGCCTGCAGAACATTTCTTGCAGATCAATGGCATATTAGTGGCAATCAAATTGTGTTAAATGACAGATAAGGGGCAATTTTGGCATAGGCTTTGGATTCTGCATCTCATAAATGTGTTTTACTTTGGCAGGTCTTCCATATTGTATGGGCACAGTGATCATAAGTGTTCTTGCAGTGGCAACGCAACCAGAATGAAAATGTGCTTTAACATGCTCCTGTGTGCTGCCAGTGACCTGGTATTTATTGCATATTTTCATGTGTGTTACCCTACAGACAAGATTGTACATTGTATGGCTTTTAACAAATATTTCTAAAAAACTGTGCAGTAAAATTCACTTTTTCAACCCATTATGTAACATCTCTTGGGAGAATGTCCCTGAATCTTCCAAGGGTGGTTCCTTCTCCCTTGCTAAACTTGGTAGTTCCTATCATTTCCGCTGAAAATATCATTACACCATCACTGAAAAAAATCACAAGGTGACACTAACCTTAAATCTTTTACAATGGAGTGTCTCCTCCCTACCTTGCCACCAAAAAATGTCTCTGTCACTGTGTCTTTGTTAGAGGCATCCCAGCACTGGTAAGCGCTGCAACAAGTGTGGGTTTTAAAATCTACTCTGTTTCACTCTTGGCCTGTATCTGTTTCCCTTCCATTTGCCTTCCCAACATCCCCACTCCTCCTGCCGGCAATCCTGGGCCTTGATTGGTCAGGAGCAGCCCCTCTTAACTGGAAACACTGAAGGTATACCGGTGACCTTATCTCGACACCCCACGCTCATTTCTGTCAATTTCACAGTGTGTCCTTGTTAGAGGCATCCCAGTACTGTTAAGCGCTGCAGCAAGTGCGGTTTTTAAATCCGCTCGGTTTCCCTCTTGCCCCATACCTGTTTGCCCTCCATTTGCCTTCCCGACATCCAGGTCCTGTAGCCTATTTCTGTTAGGTAGCCATATTGTGCATTTAACCCATTTTCTGTAAGGTAGCCATATTGTGAAGTTAATGTAATTGTTAAAGGTATTTGTACCGCGCACCGTCACCACTGCTGTGGTCCCCAGGCGCTCTGACGGATCTGGTCTGAAAAGGAGGGTGTGGAGAGTGGGTGGCGGGTTAGTAGGGTGTAGTGGGAATAGGAAAGTGAGAGATGTGATGTCCTGTTGGTCGCTTCAGATCTGTTTACACCGTTCGCTGAGCTTAAGTGCGGTTTTCGATCAGTGTCAGAATTCCCATGTGCTGTTGTGTCGGGTTATGTGTTGTTAGTCTGTTGTTGCACTGTGGTGAAGTGCGTGTGGATTGTTGTGCAGAGAGGGGGTTGTGTGAGTTTTTGTAAGTCGAGTATGTGGAAAGTTGATATTTTAAGGTACGGTGATAATGGTTTTCAAGTATTTGTCGATTTCCTACCACTTTGTCTTCGCGTTTCTGCACCCAACCTCTATGGTTATCCTGTGTGTTTGGTACTCTAGTTTGACCGCCTGGTTGGCAGGCATGTTGTGTAGTGGCAGCCCTCTTTTGTGTGGCCACAGTGGCTTGTGTATCTAGCTAATTTCCTCTACATCCCTTGCCCTGCGGCAGGTGTAGTTTTGGTCACAGGACTTGCCCCTTATTCTCCATCCTGTTGGGTTGTCCCCACCTATCCAAGTGCCCTTTAGGATTGGCGGCTTGTGGGGCTGGGTGGGTGGTGCGCACCCACACCAGCTTTTATAACGGAGGGGCAGGTTAAGGATTATGGTTTTCTAAAGGGGTATTCACTGTTTCGTTGTGGTCCTTTCTTCCTAGTTGATTCCTCCTGAATCTGGAGCAAAGAGACACGTTTTGAGTAGTTTTCTGAATTCCAGATGACCCCTTGTGTTTCATATGTTTTTCGGTAGGTTATTCAAGGTTAAGGTTGCCAGATGAGTGAAGGATGATCCTCCAAGTTTTCTTTTGTTGTAGGGTTTTGGTACTAGGCGAATGTCGTTGCTTGATCTGAGTGATATTGTCAGATGGTAGACGGTTATTTTATTCTTTAGGAACTCTGCTCCTTGGCCGTGGACTGCTCTGTGCATTATGCACATCATTTTGACCTCTATTCTCTCTTTTATTGGCACCCAGTGTAGCATTTTCAGCACAGGGTTAATGTGTTCTCTTCATGGTAGTCTAAGCAGGAGTCTTGCCGCAGCGTTCTGGATGCGCTGATGTTTTTTTTTAACAGTCGTTCTGGCCTTCCTATGTATTGGCTGTTGGCATAGTCTACTCTGGACAAGAACACTATGATGGTGAGTGTTTTGTGGGTGAAAGAGGAATTAGGATCCTTTTGACTGGGTGTAGCAGGAAGAAACATTTCTTGATTATGTATAATGGTTATGTTGAGCTATCCCTTGATAGTGCGCCGAGAAATAATGGAATGGCAAGTAGTGATGATTAATAAATTCCTTTTATTTTTGTGATGTTAGAGCCTTTGTGGATGACACGTGTTTCGGCAGAGCTGCCTTTTTCGAATCCAGGCTATATAGATAGCTCATAAGTCACTGCATAATGCATAAAGGTGCTGAAGTTCACAGGGATGAATCCCTCCTGGTACAAAGAAGTCCTCCGTATGTACGAGGACACTCGTACATAAAGGTGCTGAAGTTCACAGGGATGAATCCCTCCAGGAACAAAGAAGTCCTCCGTATGTACGAGGACACTCGTACATAAAGGTGCTGAAGTTCACAGGGATGAATCCCTCCAGGTACAAAGAAGTCCTCCGTATGTACGAGGACACTCGTACATACGGAGGACTTCTTTGTACCAGGAGGGATTCATCCCTGTGAACTTCAGCACCTTTATGCATTATGCAGTGACTTATGAGCTATCTATATAGCTTGGATTCGAAAAAGGCAGCTCTGCCGAAACACGTGTCATCCACAAAGGCTCTAACATCACAAAAATAAAAGGAATTTATTAATCATCACTACTTGCCATTCCATTATTTTTCGGCGCACTACAAAGGGATAGCTCAACACAACCATTATATATTGTCACAAACGGAGTGGAGGGACTCTAAGTCTCTGTAGTAGCTAAACCTGGTGCGACGCAAGATCTTTAACATCACCTCAACTTTCATGGACAAACCCTTTTAATTTAACGGGGCGCGTAGGTACTGCAGCAGGTGTCATCACAAACAGTCCCTCACTAAGAATGCAATTTCTTGATTATGTCATTTACTTGTGGTTCAAGTGTAAGTTTGTTGTCCATCAAGACTTCACATTGTTTTACTATCTTCACTGGAGTCAGTGCTGTACCCAGTTCTGTTGGCCATGGGATGTAGTGGTTGTTTTCCTCGCTTTTAGCTATGATCATTATTTCAGTTTTGCCTGGGTTGAGTTTGAGGCTGTCGGTGTTCATCCAGCTGTAGAGCTCTTGTAGGCAGATGTTCAGCGTTTTGTTTTCTTCCTGTGTATCTTGTATTTTGTAGACGATCTATGTGTCGTCTGCATAGTTGTAGCATTTGAGGACTTTTTTTGATGAGTTTGATTAGTGGCATCAGGTATATATTGAAGAGCAATGGGGAGAAGGATGATCCTTTTGGTACTCCACATGTGGATATCTTTGTTGTAGATTTGAAAGGTTTGATCCAGACAGTTTCTGTCCTGTTTGTTAGGAAGGATTTAATACATAGTAGGGCTGTGTCAATGATGCCTCTTTCTTCTAGTCTCCCGATGAGGATTTTGTGGTTGGCTGTGTCAAATACTGAAGAGAGGTCCAGAAGGATTAGAGCTGTAATTTTGTCTGAGCCTGCATTAGTCTTTAGATCGTCCCAGATTGAGAGCAATGCCATTTCCGTTCCCCTCATCGGTCTGAAGCCTACTTGTGCTTGGTCAACAGTTGGTGCTCTTCTATGAATTCTTGTGTTATTCTGTAGATGTATGTCTCAAGAAGTTTGGCTGCGTAGGGGATGTTGGATATGGGTCTTTAGTTGGAGAGGTCTTCCACGTTTCCTGCTGTATCCTTGAGGAGCGGCTTGATGTATGCCGCTTTGAATGATTGAAGTATTTTCCCTGTTGAAAGTGATTGGTTGAAAAGGTTTCTGTAGTATCCCATGGGCGCTCCTTGTGTGAGGATTGATTTGTGTATGTCTTGGGGGAGCCTGGTTTGTTGCAGTTTACAAGCTTGAAGAATGTGTCAGCTGATAATTGGAATCTTCAGAGTTTGTTCTGGTGGTATGTGAGAACACACCTAGATGTGGAAATCCTGTATAGTGGGAGAGAGGCCTTGGTTTCACAATAAAACAGTTTGTGTTCACAATGGATTTCCTAGTGAGTGTGACAGATGTGCGTGGTTGGTGTACTTCTTTCCGATGGTGGTGTTGTATGGTAGGGTGAATGCTAATGTGGTTATTAGTACCAGTGAAATTGTGCCTACCTTATCCGTTGATGCTGGTTGATGGCAGTCTGTTCCTCGTTTGGCGCTTCTGGGCACTGCAGCCGGCTTCTACTATTGGTTTGCGGGTGGAATTGTTTTTGCAACCACCTTGTTGAGTGCGGTTGCAGCATGGATGTGTTGGCTGTTGCTAGAGGGAATAGTCAGAGTTTGACACTGCACCCGGGTACTCAGGTGGGAGCACTGCTGGTCCTTTCCTTGAGCTCAGTGCAGTGATTGAGCTGCTAGGTGATGGGGCACAGTGGGTCTGTTTGGTTATATATGTCACTGAGGGATTGAGGGGGTAGTTGGTAATTTAGGCTTGGTTTATGTTAGTGGGTGCCTACTTCCGCTGCCGACACCTGCAGACACAGTCTGGAGCTGCTACTGTGGGAGCAGTCCTTTGCTTTGGGGCCCTTTGCCAGAAGGGCTGCCGGGCAGGGGGGCTGCCCTAAAGTGCTGTATAATATGTGGGGAAGGGCCAATCAGGACACAGGGGCTGGCTGGGAGGTGGGGACATGCACTGAGGAGGAAACAGGTAGGGCCTGAGGACTAATATGAACACAGTGCTTCTGGTGCCTTTAAAGTTAGAAATTTGACACATTTCAGCTGACTCTAGAAGCCGGGGGTCTCTGCTGCTTACCTTGGCCTTCTGATGGAGTGAGCTGAGGTGAGATCACAACGGCACATGGTGCGATGTAGCAGGAGCCAATCAGGGGGAGGAGGAGGGCCCAGAGGGGAGTAAATGCTTTGCTGGAAGCGGGGACGGCTCAGGGAGTGGGCAGGCACACAGGGCTCCTGCCTGCAAGCAAATACAGTCAGAGACCAAAATGGGGGCACTAGGGTCTCACAAACGGCAATGACCTGCACCAGAAGCTAAAGAAGACGAGGTGAGGTGAGATCACACAGGCACACAGTGCTATGTAGCAGGAAGGCAATACAGCCAATCTGGGGAAGCGGAGGTGCCCGGAGGCAGGCAAATGCTTGTTTTTGAGCTGGGAAGGCTCGGGGATCAGGCAGGCACACAGGACATCTACCTAAAAGCAAATAAAGTCAGACCAAAATGGGGGTACTAGGGTCTCACATACAGCACTCACCTATGCCAGAAGCTAAAGAAGGTGATTTTTAAGGTAAGGTATCCTAATCTTGCATTTAGCACATTTGTTAAGATAGCCATATTTCTGTTTAGCCTATTGGTTTAAAGTAGCCTTATCTTGCATTTAGCCCATTTGTGTAAGGTAGCCTTATCTTGCATTTAGCCCATTTGTGTAAGGTAGCCATATTTCTGTTTAGCCTATTGGTTTAAGGAAGCCTTATCTTGCATATAGCCCATTTGTGTAAGGGAGCCTTATCTTGCATTTAGCCCATTTGTGAAAGGTAGTCATATTGTGCATCCAGCCTATTTGTGTAAGGTAGTCTTACCTTGCCTTTAGCCCTTTTGTGTTAGTCAGCCATAGCTTACATTTAGCCCAGTTGTGCAAGGTAGCCATATTCTGCATTAAGTCTAATTCCGCATAGTAGCCATGTTTTGCATGCAGCCCAGTTGAGTCTGAATCTAGTCACTGCTCCCGCTCCTGACCAAGTCCTCCACCATGCCGAATAATTCCAAAGCCAGAGGAGCCCTCTGGCACATCAAGAAACAGAGGCCCACCCCACCTCCCCATCGTTCTCTCCCCCTACCAGTGCCCACACCCACCTTCACACCTCAGATTGTCCCCTTCACTTTCACACTGAATGACCTCCTTCACACTCCCCCCTTCTCCCTACCCCTACCCACAACTGCTTCTCTCAGCACCTCCCAACCCCCCGGAAACCCCCAGCTAACCCCTCCCCCTTTGTCCACCCCTGCCGCCTCCCTCCTTTCTTGCCAGGCGGAAACCCCTCCTGTCCAACACTCAACCTTCCCTTCCCTCAGCGCAGCCCACACAGCCTTTGGCCAATCTTCCCCATCAGCTGACCCTCCCACACACACCCCTTGCAGCAGCCCGCCAGCCAAAGATCATAAGACCTTCCTTCCGTAGCTGCCTCCACCACCCTCCACAATCTTTCCTCACCGTACCCCCACAAATCCACCTCCCCTCTCCTTCACTTCTACCCTTTCCCCCTCTACCAAACCCTGTCCATACTCTCTCCCTCTCCCCGATAACCCCCATGTTGTTTCACTCTCCACTGTCGACCCCTGCCCCCTCCACCTTTTCCCCATTTCTCCCTATTAAGCACAGCCCGCACAACCTTGGCCAAAACTTTGGACTCTGCAGACCCCCTCGGCCACACACCTTTGGCAGCTCCCCATCGGCTCAGGCCCAGAAAACTTTCTACCCACAGCCGCCACCAGATGCACTCCTTCCCCCCTCTTCCCCTGCGACCCCTTTCCTCCTCATTCTGCGACACGCCAGATCAGTCGCCAGAAACAAGCACATGACTTTTGACCTTACCTCTGATGAAAACCCTGACATCCTTTTCATCACTGAAACCTGATTCTCTGATGACTCCGCCCATCTTCACATGAGGCCTTCCCCATCTGGTGAGACACCCCCAACAGTCCCATGACCCATCATCTCATTGACAGCATGGAAGCCCTCAATCTGACCCAACTCATAACAGGCCCCACCCACATTGCAGGTCAGACCTTAGATGTGTTCAGCTCATCCAACCTGATCTCCCCCCCTCACCCGCCCGTTCATCTGGACGGATCACTCTGCTATCCTCTTTTCAGCCTTCAATCCTGCTGCCCCTTTGCATCCCCGCCTGCCGCCTCTTGCCGCATTCCCCAGGATCCCGCTCAGGAACAAGGTAACATCTGACCTGATCTTTCCTCTGCCTTACTCACCGCCTTCCCAATCTCCCCCTCCAGGGAGGAACCCACTCCACAGACCTTTTAGAACAATGGTTCTCCGACGCTCTGTCCCCCTTAACTCCCACAAACCCCCCATTCCACCACATAGGTGTTTCCCCCAGGTAGTTTAGCCCTCGCCTCAAATTCCTCAAATCCCTCCGCCATCGCCTGGAACGACACTGAAGGATCAATCCTTCTGCCCAAACAAAGCCACTCTGGCTAGACAGACGAGAGCCTACAGATTCGAAATTAGAAAAGCCAAACATGCCTCCTGCTCCACCCGCCTCCCCAATGCAAACAACCCATGCAGAGAACTCCACAAGACCATCTCTGAGCTCAAGACCCCGTCTGCTCTTATTCTCTGGCCCCGTCTCCCAGGTACTGTGCTACCCAGTTTCCGACCCTTACTACAACATAGTCATTGAAAGGAACCTCGCCATTGACGCTAATATACCAACCCCTTCTGCCGCTATACTGACAGCCCCTCCCTTCTGCTGCCCCCAAATCGCACCCTCTCTTCAGCTCCTTCACTGCAATCTCCCATCAAGAAATCTCAAGACTTCTCTCCAATAACCGCCCCCCAGGTTCCCCAGGAAACCTCTGCCCCTGGCCCTACTCAAAAACATCCTCTCCTACACCTGTGCAGGCACTCTCAACAGGTCTATAATTGTAACGCTCACCTGATTCTCGCAGAGGCGCCGGTCTTGACTGGGCGACTACCCTATCTTCAAAGGTGATGTGTAGCACCCGGTTGGCTCTTTGGGCTGGACCTCTGTGCACTGTATGCCTGACGTGTAGAGTAAGATGTCTGCAGATAGAAAATATGGGGTTAATGAACTGGGGTTATTGGGGTGTCCCTATCTCTTTCCTCTTCTCCTCTCCTGTAGACCCCCAAAGGTTAACGCTCTCACCTTAGGTAAGTGAATGCCGAGCTCTCCATCTGCCTCGGGGCAGGGTGCTGTAACCAGTTTCTTCACTGGATAGGTAGCGCAGGCCTCTTGACTTCAGAGGACTGCTGTCCGTCGTTTACTGCACGAACGGTAAGTTTCGAGTCATTCAAATGTCTGTAAAGTCTTTAGTAATGATGTCTCTTGTTTTGCAGGGTTCCGGCGATGGCGGATGACGGGCTGAAGTGAGTTGAAGATGGAGCCCGTGTGATGAATAGAAGCGCCTGGAAGCACGTAAGTAAGCGCTTGTTGCCTGCTTCACTATGCGCTCTAACTGTCTTTTATTTTTGCAGGTACGAGTTCGGAGCGGCTGCAGGATGCCGGAATACCCACTGGATTAGATGTGGAAAGGAGTAATGGCACGTGAGTATTAAGGTTCCCCAATGTCTTTAAACGCACCTTGTTTTGTCTTTCAGATGCGGGATGCAGCGCCGAAGGCCTCCGGAGCGTGCGAAGAGTTGGTAAACTTTTGTCTTTCAGATGCCGGAATGCAGTGTGAAGACCTCCGGAGCGCACGAAGAGTAGGTAAGCCTTTGCCTTTCAGATGCCGGAATGCTAACCTGTTCTTTCTTGTCTTTATAGGTGTTGCTGAAGACTGGATTCAGGATGGTAAGCCTTTGCCTTTCAGATGCCGGAATGCTAACCTGTTCTTTCTTGTCTTTATAGGTGTTGCTGAAGACTGGATTCAGGATGGTAAGCCTTTTTCCTTAGGCCCAGGACCGGATGCAGAAGACACGATGAGCGTTCTGCTGCAGAGGTTGCAGAATAACGCAAAGCAAGATTCATCCACCGGGTGTGGTTTAAATAGCCTCCTGTAGTGCTTAGGTGTCTCCTTCCACAGCCACGCCTAAGTAAGAAAAGAGTTCCTGGTAAGAAAAGAGTTCCTGCCTTCCAGAAGAGTTCCAGTGTTCTGAATCTAGGGAGTGGCTCCAGCCCCACCCAACAGGAAAAGTAGTTCCAAACAGAAGAGGATCAGGGGCTCAACTGGCAGGCAAGTAAGCAGCATGGTCTGCTGAAGGTAAGTCCACCCAAGCATTATGAGCCCGGCGCTTCCAGCGCTGGGACTGGGCATATTTATGAGCCTGGTGCCACTGGCGCCAGGACTGGGTCCAAAAGGTCCCAATTGGGACTGGTTGGCACTCGGGACCTGGGTTATGGATCTGCTTCCAAGGGAGTTGGGAAAACCCTGACCTTTTGGAAGCAGAGATCATGGCAGTACCCCCCCCTCAAGGCCCCTCCCAAACCGGGCTTCTCCGTGGGTTTTGGCTTGTCAGGAAATGTTCGGTGAAATCTTTTGATTAGGCGAGGAGCGTGGACATATTCAGCAGGTTCCCAGGATCTCTCTTGGGGGCCGTAGCCTTTCCAGTGAATTAGGTAGAATAGTTTAGATTTGGAGATCTTGGAGTCCAGAATGCTTTTGACTTCAAACTCGAGTTCTCCATCCACTAGGATAGGTTTTGGAGATTTGGTTAGTCGGGTTTGAGGTTGCACGGGTTTTAATAGAGAGACGTGGAAGACCGGATGTATCTTCATGTGCGGGGGCAAGTCCAACTTGACCGCTACTGGGTTTACTATGGTAGTGATGGAATAGGGACCAAGGTATCTTGGGTTGAATGTGCGTGGCCCTTTTAGAGATAGATATTTGGTGGATAACCAGACTTGATCCCCTACTTGATAGTGAGGGGCTTCCTTCCGATGTTGATCTGCTCCTTTCTTGTATTGTTCTTTAGCCCTTTGAAGGTGAGAAACAGCTTCCTTAAAGGCTTGGGTGATTGTAGAATGCAGGTAGTCTACTGCTGGTGTTTCAAGATCTTGGAGGGGATCCAACTCCGAGGTTCGAGGGTGACTGCCGTACAAAAGAAAAAACGGGGTTTTCCCAGTTCCCGAATGGACAGCGTTATTGTAGGCATACTCGGCTATCCAAAGGATATCTTTCCAAGTTTTTTCAGTTTGTTGCAGCATGCAGCGTAAATACTGTTCCAGAGTTTGATTGGTCCTCTCGGTTTGTCCGTCGGTCTGAGGGTGGTGACTGGTCGATAGTCTCACATCAATTTGAGCCGACCGACAGCAACTTCGCCAAAAATGAGAAATAAATTGACTACCTCGATCCGAAATTAGAACCGAAGGAAAACCGTGCAGTCGGACGATATTTTCGAGAAATTCTCGGGCCAGAGTTGCTGCTGTTGGCAAGCCTTTGAGCGGAATGAAATGCGCCATCTTGGAGAATAAGTCCACGATTACTAGAATCGTATTGTATCCGGAGCATGGAGGTAGATCGGTGATGAAGTCCATAGAAAGCGTATGCCAAGGGCGAGGTGGGATGTCAATAGGGCGTAAGAGGCCTGCTGGTCTTTCCTTTTGACTCTTGTTTTGGGCGCATACTCCACAGGACATTATAAAGTCTCTGATATCTTTTTTCCAAGACGGCCACCAGAAGTAGCGCTTGATCTTTTCTGAGGTCTTGGCTATACCGGGATGACCTTCCATTAAAGAGTCGTGATAACAAGAGATTACTTTTTTCTGTAAATCTGTGCTGGGTAGGTATAATCGTTCTTGGAAATACAATAAGTTGTCCTTTACTGCAAAGTCCTTTCCCTGCAGATGCCAATTCTGTATGTCTGCTGGAGTTACAAGTTGCCTGGCTTTATCCTTAACTTCCTCTATGGATTCTGTGGCGATTACACCCAGAATTCTTTGTTCGGGAATGATTGGTACAGGTTTAGGATTGACCAAGTGTTCTTCCACTCCCATCCGAGAAAGGGCATCAGCTTTACCGTTCTTTGTACCAGGTCGATAGGTAATTATGAAGTCAAACTCGGCAAAGAATAATGCCCAACGGAGTTGTCTAGAGGATTGGGCTTTTGCGGTCTTCAAATATTGCAGGTTTCGGTGATCCGTAATCACAGTAACGGTGTGTCGGGCCCCCAGCAGATAATGCCACCAAGCCTTAAAGGCAGACTTGATAGCCAGAAGTTCCTTGTCAGTAATCGTGTAATTGATTTCAGGAGGGGGGAATTTGCGGGACCAAAATGCCACGGGATGCAACTGATTGGTTACCGGGTCCTTTTGTGATAGAACTGCCCCCATGGCAAGGCTTGAAGCATCAGTTTCCACGATGAAGGGGAGTTCGGGGCGAGGGTGTTTTAAGATTGGTGCAGAGATAAATTTAGTCTTCAAATTCTGGAAAGCTTGTTCCGCCTCGGTAGACCATTCAAAACGTTTGTTTTTCTTTAACAAGGCAGTGATGGGCTGGACTATTCGAGAGAATTCGGGGATAAACCTGCGGTAAAAGTTAGCGAAGCCTAACATGCTTTGCACACCTTTTACGGAGGATGGTGATGGCCATTTGAGAACTGCATCGACCTTCTTTGAATCCATACGCACTCCGCCAGGTGATAATATGAATCCCAAGAATTCAACTTCAGTCACGTTGAAAACACATTTTTCCAACTTAGCGAAAAGTTTGTGTTGACGCAATCTTTCGAGGACCATTTTCACGTGTTTCCGATGTTCAGATTCCGATGAAGAATAAACGAGGATGTCGTCAATGTAAACAACAACACATACATCTATGAGCTCTCTGAGGACATCGTTCATAAAATATTGAAAGGCGGCCGGGGCATTGCAAAGTCCGAAGGGCATGACCTGATATTCAAATAGCCCATACTTGGTGCGGAAGGCCGTCTTCCATTCATCGCCCTCTTTTACTCGTACCAAGTGGTAAGCTCCTCTAAGATCCAGCTTTGTATATATGCATGCTTTTCTGACTTGGTCCAGGAGTTCAGGGATCAAAGGTAACGGATATCTATTCTTAACGGTGATCTGGTTCAGGGAGCGATAATCGATACAAGTTCTAAGGTCTCCTTCCTTTTTTGAAACGAAGAACAAAGCTGAAGAAGCAGGGGACTTGGAAGGACGAATAAACCCATTTGCCAGGTATTGATCCAGGTATTGTCGAAGGTGAAGGTTCTCAGGCTCGGTGAGGGCATAAATTCTACTACAAGGAGGAGTAGATCAGGTATCAGGTCTATCTGGCAGTCATAAGACCTATGAGGAGGTAGAGAGTTAGCCTGATCCTTCCGGAAAACATCTTGGTATTCTAGGTATTTGGGAGGTAACTGGGGAGTCGCTGAAGAAATTGCGGCCAGTGCAACACCAGGTGGAGGGTGACAAGTAGAGACACATTCTGGAAACTGGACCGTTCTTGCTCGCCAATCGATCAGAGGATTGTGTTTCTCTAACCAAGGTATTCCTAGAATAATCTGAAACTGAGGGGCCTTGATCACATCGAACACGATCTTCTCATGGTGTCCATCTTGACTTACTAGCGTCACCTCTTGAGTGGTATGCGTTACTGGCCCGGAGGCTATCTCCGTACCATCCACCGTAGTAATGACGTCCTTTACAGCCTTGGGACAAAGAGTTAGATTCATCCTCAAAACCATTTCATGATCCACATAATTGCCGATGGCACCGCTGTCGACGTAAGCTTCAATTGCATGTAATCGATCCGGATTATCAGGGCTAATGAGGACCATAGGTATCACGAAATGCGAGGTCACGGAACTGGTTTTCACGCTCGGCAAGAGGACCTCTATTCTTGTCGGGCGAGGTCGTTTCCCTGCTCAGAGTTTGTAACTTTGGTAACTGCAGCTCCTACTGCCTTCTTGGCAGGTTTCACCGGACAGTCTCGAAGAAAGTGCCCTGAGTTTCCGCAATATAGGCATAATTGCAACTGTTTCCTCCTTTCCCGCTCCCTTTGTGTTAGAGGACCTTTCAGACCCCCTATTTGCATGGGTTCCCCGGAGTCTACTCCTTTGGAAGGAGTTGGCGGTTTGGAAAATACTCGAGCATCAAACTTGGAACGATCGGCCTTCCTGTTCTGCAGCCTGTGATCTATTTGAACGACCAAGTCTATATAATCCGAACAGTCTTGTGGGGAATTCACTACTTGGGCTAAAACGTCTTTGAGCTCTCCACGTAGACCTCTATAAAACAGCGTAATCCTTTTGTCCTCAGGCCATTGAGTTTCCACTATTAGTCTATTGAAAGATGCAATATAAGCCAAAAGGTCTTGATTACCCTGTCGCAACGAAAGAAGCTCATTGTCCAAGGCCTGCCCCTGTGAATGTCTTGCGAACAGTTTTTCCATACTAAGCTGAAAGGCTTGAAAATCATGGAGAACCGGATCATCTTGATTAACTAGAGGGATCGACCAGTCTGCCGCATTGCCACTAAGGTACGAAAGTACAAAAGCTACTTTTGCTTGATCAGTTGGAAAGGCTGCTGGCCGGCATAAGAAGTGCAACCGGCACTGATTGATAAATACTGCAAACCTCTTTGGGTCACCAGAAAATCGTTCGGGCGGAGCCAAAGGTACATTCCCAGGTAGGTTGATCTGCACTGGATTCATAGAGGATGTTGAAGGAAGATTTGCCCCTGATGCGGGTAACGGGGTCTGTCCGGCTTGTGACTGTAGCACTTGTCTAGCAAGATTGTCTGTTCTCTCCTTGGAAATAATTAGTTCCTTTCTTAGAGCATTCGTTTCCTGACGAGCTGCATGCACTTCTGCCCTTAGTTCCCCAAGTAACCGGGCTAGGGGGTCAGTATCCGAGGTTTCCATAGCGCCTGGGCGAGAGTTTTGCGGTAGGCTTTGCGTTCTGTAACGCTCACCTGATTCTCGCAGAGGCGCCGGTCTTGACTGGGCGACTACCGTATCTTCAAAGGTGATGTGTAGCACCCGGTTGGCTCTTTGGGCTGGACCTCTGTGCACTGTATGCCTGACGTGTAGAGTAAGATGTCTGCAGATAGAAAATATGGGGTTAATGAACTGGGGTTATTGGGGTGTCCCTATCTCTTTCCTCTTCTCCTCTCCTGTAGACCCCCAAAGGTTAACGCTCTCACCTTAGGTAAGTGAATGCCGAGCTCTCCATCTGCCTCGGGGCAGGGTGCTGTAACCAGTTTCTTCACTGGATAGGTAGCGCAGGCCTCTTGACTTCAGAGGACTGCTGTCCGTCGTTTACTGCACGAACGGTAAGTTTCGAGTCATTCAAATGTCTTTAAAGTCTTTAGTAATGATGTCTCTTGTTTTGCAGGGTTCCGGCGATGGCGGATGACGGGCTGAAGTGAGTTGAAGATGGAGCCCGTGTGATGAATAGAAGCGCCTGGAAGCACGTAAATAAGCGCTTGTTGCCTGCTTCACTATGCGCTCTAACTGTCTTTTATTTTTGCAGGTACGAGTTCGGAGCGGCTGCAGGGTGCCGGAATACCCACTGGATTAGATGTGGAAAGGAGTAATGGCACGTGAGTATTAAAGTTCCCCAATGTCTTTAAACGCACCTTGTTTTGTCTTTCAGATGCGGGATGCAGCGCCGAAGGCCTCCGGAGCGTGCAAAGAGTTGGTAAACTTTTGTCTTTCAGATGCCGGAATGCAGTGTGAAGACCTCCGGAGCGCACGAAGAGTAGGTAAGCCTTTGCCTTTCAGATGCCGGAATGCTAACCTGTTCTTTCTTGTCTTTATAGGTGTTGCTGAAGACTGGATTCAGGATGGTAAGCCTTTGCCTTTCAGATGCCGGAATGCTAACCTGTTCTTTCTTGTCTTTATAGGTGTTGCTGAAGACTGGATTCAGGATGGTAAGCCTTTTTCCTTAGGCCCAGGACCGGATGCAGAAGACACGATGAGCGTTCTGCTGCAGAGGTTGCAGAATAACGCAAAGCAAGATTCATCCACCGTGTGTGGTTTAAATAGCCTGCTGTAGTGCTTAGGTGTCTCCTTCCACAGCCACGCCTAAGTAAGAAAAGAGTTCCTGGTAAGAAAAGAGTTCCTGCCTTCCAGAAGAGTTCCAGTGTTCTGAATCTAGGGAGTGGCTCCAGCCCCACCCAACAGGAAAAGTAGTTCCAAACAGAAGAGGATCAGAGGCTCAACTGGCAGGCAAGTAAGCAGCATGGTCTGCTGAAGGTAAGTCCACCCAAGCATTATGAGCCCGGCGCTTCCAGCGCTGGGACTGGGCATATTTATGAGCCTGGTGCCACTGGCGCCAGGACTGGGTCGAAAAGGTCGCAATTGGGACTGGTTGGCACTCGGGACCTGGGTTATGGATCTGCTTCCAAGGGAGTTGGGAAAACCCTGACCTTTTGGAAGCAGAGATCATGACAATAATCAACCATTCACTAGCAGCAGGTATCTTCTCACCTGCATACAAAACCTTGCATGTCAAACCACTACTAAAAAAGCCCTCTCTTGAGCCCATCCTCCCCACCAATTACCGCCCCATCTCCAACAAGTGCTTCATAGCCAAATTATTAGCTCACACAACATACTCCCAACTCTGCCTCTTCACCGAGGCCCAAGGCTTTCTTGACCCTGCCCAGTCTGGCTTCAGACCACTCCATGGAACTGAATCATCTCTGGTCTCTATCTGGAAGAACCTGAAACAGCTCTCATTTTCGACGTCTCAGCAGCCTTCAACATGATGAACCATTCCATTCTCATGAACTGACTCTTTCACCTAGGCACAAGAGACACCGCCCTCAGATTGATCTCCTCTTTCCTCTCAGACCACTCCCAAATTGTCTCTCTCCATCCTTTTGCCTCTGCCCCCCACCCAGCCCCCATGGAGGCCTGCAGAGAGCCTCCTTAAACCCACTCCTCTTCAACCTCTACCTTCCGCCCCTCCCCAAGCTCATCCACTCCCACAATCTTACCTGTTTCAACTATATTGACAACACCCAGATCATCCTCAAGATTCCCAACTCCCCCTCCTCGTCCCACTCAGACATAGACCTCTGGATGACAAACAATCACCTGCTCCTCAATCCTGGAAAAAATGAACTCCTATTCTGTGGCAAAATAGTTCTCCTTCCCCAACGTAGCCCTTGGCCACATGCATTAGGACCACTGTGATCCGCACCCACTGCATTCCCCTCGGTCAAAAATCTAGGATATACTTTTAGCTCAGATTTGACCCTCTACCGTCACTTCAATGCAGTCCCCAGATCATGCACCTTCCACCTCCGCATCCTCAAGTGGATATTTCCTTATCTCTCCTACCCCCATAGGGTTTCCGCAATCATGCCCATCATCCTCTTGCGCCTAGACTACTCTGACTCCCTCTACGTAGGCACACCTACGTACCAACTGAGAAAACTCCAACGGATTTAAAACTCTGCAGCAAGGCTCCTCCTCACACTCTTCCCCAGAGAACATATCTCCCCCACATTCAGGACACTCCACTGGCTGCCCATCAGCCGACAGGCCTCCTTCAAAGCCATGTGCATTACCCACCGTGCAATTCACCTGAAAGGCCCGGGATTCCTCCAAATCAAGCTCACTTGCTACTGCCCCACCAGAATCCTCAGATCAGGCACTGCATCCATCCTTTCAAGTTCTCCAGATTAAGAGGTGCCTGTTTCTCTGTTCTCGCACCCACTTTCTGGAACTCCTTCCCCCTCGTGCTCTGCCTCATAGAAGATCACCTGGCCTTCAGGAAAGCCCTCAAAACCTGGCTGTTCACCCCGACTTCCTGATCCGCACGCCTTCCCGCCTCCACTCCGCGCCTCTCCCACACATATTTCTCACAGCAGTCCCTCCTCCCCTCGCACACGCCCCCTACTTGCCTTTCTGTTAGCTAGTAGCATCTTCTTTCCTTCCAACCACTTTGCTCTGCGACCCAACTTTCCTTGTGTGATGGCAGGCACACATGGAGGCCTCATGTAGTCACTCCAGCAACTTGCGCCAGGAACAAATTCTGACAGTGGGCAAGGTATTGCACTCATATGTGCTTGGAAGGTGAGCAGTGCATCGCACCATGAGGAAATCACCCTGACCATCCTTCAGGAGAACAATCAGACACCTCAGACAGCTTGCTGGTGGTTGGCACTGCATGTAACTCTAAAGCACAAGAGGGTGGGCCATGCCGCAGCATGTAATCATCAAATGGGGACCTTGTTATCGCACTAGCTGCACACATACCTGCACACCCCCATTAACACCACAACAGTCTTTAGAATGCAGCTATACTCACGAATAAATCAGCCTAGCTGCACATATAATCTCATACACAAGCTCCACCATTGCCAGAATGCAGACTCTGAGGTCTACGGCCTTGCTGCACACTCTCTACTGATTTCACACAGTCACTGCACCACGCCTAGCATTAGAATGCAGCTACACACCTTGTAAACCGCACTGGCTGCACAAATACCGAGTGCACCTAAGCACTACTTACCACCCTACTCTCTCCACTGACATGGACTATGGTTACCGAGGGTGTTCAACCCACAGCGCCTTGAGATCATACCAATGTTATGTAAGGCGCTTAACTAGAAGGAACTATGAATGGCATTCATAGCATTCTCTCACTCTAAGAACCTCTCAGATGGTGAGTAGTATGCATTTAGCACAGATCACCTGTGAAAAGTAGAACTGCTCCCTTTACATAGATGGATCCCGGGAAGTAGACATTTGGGCCTCATTCCAAGTCTGGCAGTCTGGAAATAAGGGTGCCTGTATCAACGTACCAGCACCCTTTCCAGACTGCCAGACTATGAGACTGGCTGCAGGGGCCGTATCTCCCGGCAGGTTTGACCTGCGGGAGTACCGGCCCCTGCATGCGTGATTTTCACAGATGCAGCGGCATTGTTAGCAATGGTGCTGTTGCTTCCGTGTCCCCATTCGACAGCAAATTGAACTGTAGCTTCCCACATAACTCTCAACCCCCCTTTCGTCCATAGTATACTTCTGCTGTGCCCATACACACTTCATTTAGACATGTGTGGCTAGCAGGGTCTTGGCCACCCTCGCATATCTTTAATGGCTGAAATGCACACATGCATAATAGCACCTCCCAAATTATCCAAACTTTTTGGACTCCGGTCTCTACGAGGGCATTCAACCAAAAGCACGTTGGGACCTTAAATATGGTGAAAGGTGCTACAACAAATGACAAAATAAATCAATGAATGAATGAGAAAACTATGTGTACCCGGCACGTCACAGGTTTCAGTCCTTGACAGGGCAGTTGCAGATTTTCATTTTTCTTTCTTTTTTTTTCTCAATCTTATAAGCAAATGGTGGCTTTTCTTTTTTTTTTTTAACTAGTTGATTCCATTTTCAACAATACAAAGAGATATCAGAATACACTTGAGTTAATACATCCTATCTTTAACAAATACTCTACATTAAAGAAAAAATTGCAAGATTCCGCCCCTCCTTTAATATGATCTGAAACATAGAAGGTTAAATGAAGGAGTGAGGACAAGGGGATGGAAAGAAATAAAAGAGCAGAGAAAAAAAAACACACCAAGTATGAAAAATCAATCTACAAATGTTGTCAGATACATATTTCAATCTATGAATGTTATCTCAAGTTGCTAAAATTATTAGAAATAGACTTATATTAATATCCAGATTTCATCAGTTTGCCCACTCCTCTCTCTCACTGCCAGTTAATCCGATTGCAAACTCAGAAAAGCACCCCATACTTTATCAAATAGCCTCTCCTTCTTCTGCAAGGACATTACAACTCTTTCAATATTACATATTGAGTACATTTCCTCCATCCATGATTCTGATGTTGGGAATACAGTCAGTTTCCAATTACCTAAAATGATCCTTTTCGTAGCCAAAGAACCTTTCAAGATCCACGTTTCTTGGTGATAATGTAGGTCCTCTAGATCAGTATCTTCACCCAGAATCAAAGTTTCAAAGTTAAACTCCCTCTCTTCACTCACAACTTTATTCATCACATCGGTAATCCCTTTCCAAAATGCTCTCCCTCTGTAGCAGTACAAAAGCATATGTTCAAGAGAGCGCTATGAAAGACCACATCCTAGGCATGCATTTGGTGAACTCAAACCTTGTTTGTGCATACTCTCCGAAGTCCAAAATACTGTATTTGGTAATTTCACTTGTCGCGTTCTATCCCCAATATTTAAGGACATTCTTGGAACGTTTTTACACAGTACCTCCCAACGCTGCTGTGTCATTTCGTCTTGTAGGCAATGCAACCAGGAGGTCAAAAGCTTGTCATTCCCTCCTGAATTTCTGCTCAGGAGATTTTACATCTTTGCTGCCATATGGTCCTGTCCTCCTATGTTCTTACCAGTAACCATTAAATCTGATGAGTCAAGTGCTGACAAATTCACTGCACCTCTTAGTTTTCGATATTCCCCATAAGTGCATTAATCTAGACCAAATTTTCTTCCCAGATCTCGAAAAGATAGACATTTTCCTCCTTCAAATAGGTCATCAATCTTCCTTTCCCCTGCCAGAAACCAATCAGACCAAAAAATTGTTTTATTCTCAATTTTGACTGCAGGATTCAACCATATTGAGGAAGAACTCATTAGGCCCAGCACCATATCTAAGGCTGTGGCCATCAAACTCCAGGTTGATCTCAGAAACTCAGTCAATGCAGACCACTCACCCCAATCTTTGTTTGTGGTTGATAGGACTGCCTCTGGATTTAGCGGACCCACCATGCTTGTTTCAGCAATGGCCCAGTCATCCATATTCTCCAATTTGAAGGTAGGAAGTGTTTTGTCGTGAAAGCCTGATCATATCTTTCGAAATTCTGGATATTTATTCCTCCTTTTTCCTTTTGGAGTTGTAAATTCCATAACTTTAATCAAACTGAATCAGACTATCTTGTTTCAGTAGAGATTTCTTGGCAAGAAGCAGAATCATGATCATGACATAAGCTATTTCTGGAGCTGTTGTCATCTTAATGGCATTTACTTTCCCTCCTAATGATAGTTTAAGAGATTCCAATCGCTCAAATTCTGCCGATATATTATCCATTGTTAATTTCAAGTTTACATCCATCATTTCACTTATGTCTCTTGTAAGCCATATTCCCAGGTACTTCATCCTTTGAAGCCTACGTTTTGTAACATCAAACCATTACTAAAATGTGTGCAAGGTAAAACCTTTGGGCCTCATTACAACTCAGGCGTTAAGGGTTAACGCCACCGTTAACCCTTAACGCCTGATTCTGATTTTAACGCCTGCTTTTAGCAGGCGTTAAAATCCATGGTGCTAATTACGCCGCCGTAATTTACGGCGGCGTAATTAGCGCCTTCCCCACTCCCATTATGCCCTATGGGGCAAAAATGGGAATGGGGAAGGGAAAATGGGAAATGGGGATTTACCGCCCCACTCACCTTGGAATGGGGCGGTAAATCCGCCATCCACCATGGTGTAAACGGAGTTTACACCATGGTGGTAAAGTTGGTGCACTTAGCACCAAGGTTGTAATGAGGCCCTTTGACTTAGACCAGTTGATTTTATAATTTGAAATGGAGCCGAATGATTTAATCAAACCCATCAATGCAGGGATCGACGATGTTAAATCCTGTACAACGAGAAGATGATCATCTGCATAAAGCGATAGTTTATGTGTAGCTCCATAAAGGTTAATACCAGCACTTCTGTTATCAGATCTGATTGGCACCACCAATGGTTCTATTGAGAATACAAAAAGCATGGGCGACAGCGGACAACCCTGGCGACTCCCACGATGCAATTCGAACTTAGATGAAATTTGACACTAGTAATCGCCTCCGCCGTAGGGTTTCTATAAAGCAACTTCACACAGCTGAAGAATTCAGGACTAAAATTCAATCTCTGCGTCTAGTGATAACGCAACCAACTCCACTTTCAACTTGTCTGTTTCCGTCATTGTTAACAAAAGTTTCCACATATTTGTTGCCAAAACTCTCCCTTTTATAAATCCTGCTTGATTTGGATGAACCAGCTTCACCAACACCTTCTCAAATCTGCCCGCCAGTATCTTAGTATTTTAGAATCAGAATTGATAAGACTGATTGGTCTATAATTGCCAGGATCCAGAGGATGCCTCCCTGGTTTCAGGAGTAATGATATTGTGGTGTGCCTAAGTGTCACGCTCACCTGGTCTCCACGGGGTCGTAGAACATAGCCGTACGAATGATGTCTGCACTGGCGTAGCTCTAGTGGTATGATGATGTCCTCTCCCCTGTTATCACCCCAGGAGGCGTTTGTCTGCAATGTTGAAACAAGATATTAGCTTTTGAGTGGGGGCTGGGTTGGTCCCACCTCCTTCAACCTCCTGTTGTCCAACTCCTCTTCTGGCTCACGTTTGAGTTTTGTGAAGTTGGCTCTCCGTCCTGCTTGATTTTCAGCAGGGGCGCAGTAAGCTCAGTCTTTCCCCGGACACAGTTACTTCACTGGTCCAGAGTGGCTGTTGCTGTGTCTGGAATATCTGGATTAAGCAGGTAAGTCTCTATGCCAATGGATGCTTGCTATAGGTGCTCAAAGTCTTTATTTCCCAAGGTTTAAACGTGTTTTGTCTTTCTTGCAGGTGCAGATTTGTACGGAGGTTTGGATGAAGATTTGACTCTCCTAGGATGCTGGGCAGGTTATCTCCAGGTGAGTATTAGCGCGGGTGAGTGGTGCTGGATGGCTGAATAATTGTTCATTTTGTTTTGTGCGCGACTGACCTGCTGTTTTCTGTTCTTTCTATGCAGGCGCGGCCTAAAGGATGATGGATGGAAGAACCGCTCCGACGTATTCCAGAGGAATGCAGATGCGCGGGTGAGTATTGGAGACCTGGGCGGATGCCCTCTTCCCAACAAGGACGGCGATCCGAAGATCAGCTGAAGGCAAGACCGGTGGATGAGAATTGCAGGTAAGGCCTTTGTCGCTGTAATAACACTTGTTCTTCTCTCTTTCTTCTTTCAGGCACCGATGGATGGAAATCTCAGAACGGGCGTGGCTGTAGAAGCTCGCGGACAGAGCAGACACGGTGAGCATTACGCTGCAGGAGTGCAGAATAACACAAATTGTGTTCTGCCTGCAGGGTGTGGCTTAAATAGCCTTGCAAGTAGTTCCAGGCAAATAGTCCCTTTACCACACCCTGCCTTTCAGGTAAAGTAGTCCCTCGGTCATGCCCTGGAAATGCAGAAAGGCTCAGCCTCATTAGGCTGAGTAAGTAGTCCATATGGTTCAAACCATCTTATGAGCCTGGCGCCAAAGGCGCCAGCACTGAGTCTATGTGGTTCTGGGACGCTCCTTTGGGGCTTGATAAGCCCTATTGGGTGTCAATGAATGGGGTGGGCCCATCAGTTCCAGGGGTTTTGGAGCACGCACCATGACAGCACTCTTCCCTAGGTCCCCCTAACGACGCGTTCTCCCATTGGTCCCGGTTTGTTCAGGTAATTATGATGAAACCTTTTCAGCATAAGCTGGCCATCTCCCAGCTTAACCTCCATGCTGAATATGTTGGTAATCTTCATGACCATCAATCCGGCTTCAGAGCGGCCAGAAGCACGGAAACTGCTCTCCTGAACATCCGTGAGGACCTGCTCCTGAACCTCAATTCCAACACTCCCTGTGTTCTCATTCTGCTCGATCTCTCCTCTGCCTTTGACACTGTCAACCATGCCATCCTGCTCAACCGTCTCCGTGATAACCTGGGTATCACTGGTCAGGCTCTGGCATGGCTGACCTCTTTCCTTTCCGGTCGACCCTCCCAGGTCCAAATGGGCTCCTTCCTCTCTGACATCTTTTTCTCCACCTGTGGTGTCCCCCAGGGATCCAACCTCTCTCCCTGGCTTTTCAATCAGTATCTGGCACTCCTTGCCCACCGCATCGCCGCTCTCTGCCCCCACTTTCAGTGCTATGCGGACGATACCCAGCTCATTTTCAGGCTACCCTCGGCCTCCTCCTCTCCTTCCCTCATCTCCGACTGTCTGTCTGCTATCCAGGAATGGTGTGCCGCCAATGACCTCTGTCTTAACGCCAGTAAGACTGAGATTCTACTCATCGGCACACCCACTCCCTCCTTTCCTGCAGCTCTCTGGCCGGCCTCCCTTGGCCCTCTTCCTGCCCCTACCTGCAAAGCTAAAAACCTCGGGGTCATCTTCGACTCCACACTCTCCTTCTCTCCTCATATTTCTGACGTCTCTAAGAAGTCACACTACCAGCTGCACCTCCTCAGAGGTATTCTTCCCTTCCTCTCCTTCCCCCAGAAGCTCACTGTCTCCCGAGCCCTGGTTCTCTCAAGGCTGGACTACTGTAACAGCCTCTATCTTAATCTGCCTGCCTCCACTCTCCGCCCTCTGCAACTTATCCAGAACAGAACTGCGAGACTTGTCCTTGGCCTCAAGCCCTGGGACCGTATCTCTCCAGGACTGAAATCTCTTCACTGGCTCCCAGTGGCTGCGAGGATTAAGTTCAAAACCCTCTGCATTGTCCACAAGGCCTTCTGGGGCCTGGGGCCACAATACCTTCAACTCTCTCTTCCTAAATATCTGCCTTCACGAGCCCTTCGCTCATCCGTCTCCAACTCCCTCATGGTCAGCCGCTTCTCGAAGCAACGAGCTGGGGGTAGATCTCTCTCCGCAGCAGGGGCCTCCCTCTGGAACAGCCTTCCTGCCTCCCTGAAACTTGAGGAGAACCATCTCCGGTTCCGGAAGCACCTCAAAACCTTCCTCTTCGCTTCTGCCTTCTCTCTCCCTCTCCCCTGCTAAACCTGCTAAACTCCCCACTGAAGTTTGCACTAAACCTGCATCTGGGCCACTCTGTGACCTCGGTCCAGGGCCCAGCCACTCTCCACTTGCACTGCCTCCCTGGCTCCCCCTGCACTGTGGGACTGTCACTGCATCCCTACAGCCCCCTTCCCAGCACTTGCTCTGCACTTACCTCGCACTTGCCACCAGCTGGCCCTTTTATTATTATTTATTATTTTATTACGCTACTTACCTTGTACTGCACTTTCCCCCCCACCTCCTCCCCCTGCACTTTCTCCTTTTCCCCTTACCTCTGCACTTGCGCGATCTGAATGACACCTGGCCTAGTAGGATCGTTTGTCTGTCTTCCCCTTGTTTCCCCCCCTCCCTGCCTCGTCGCGCCTTGAAACACTTGTGTATAGGCGCGTTACAAATACCATATCATATCATATCATAGCAATCGTGGTGCATGAATATGAACACTAGGTTCCCACGATCTTTCATGTGGTCCATATCCTTTCCAGTCTATTAGATAAAATAGTTTTGATTTGATGATTTTTGAGTCCAGGATGTCCTTAACTTCATATTCAGGTTCTCCATCGACCATAATCAGTCTTGGTGGTTTCAGTACTCAGGTTCCTGGTTGCACTGGCTTCAAAATTGAGACATGAAACACGGGATGAATCCTCAGGTGTGGAGGTAAATCGAGTTTCATAGCTACCAGATTAATGATGGCTTTAATGGTGTATGGACCTACATATCTGGGATTGAAGGTATGGGTTCCTTTCATTGGTATGTACTTTGCCGCCAGCCAGACTTCATCTCCAACTTGATACTTTGGAGCTTCACTTCTATGCATGTCTGCCGACTTCTTGTATCTTTCTTTAGCTTGTCTCAGCTGATCAGTTGCTTGTTTGAAGGCTTGAGTAATAGTAGCGTGCAAACTTCTTACTGCTGGCATTTCCAGGAGTTGAGGCAGGTCAAGATTAGAGGTTCGTGGATGTAGCCCGTAGATGGTATAGAAAGGGCTCTGTCCAATGCTGGAGTGCAGAGAATTGTTGTAGGCATATTCGGCTATCAATAAGATGTCCTTCCAAGTGCTTTCCGTTTGGTGTAACATACATCTGAGGTATTGTTCTAAAGTCTGGTTGGTCCTCTCAGTGTGATCTTCATTCTGGGGATGGTGACTGGTGGAGAGTCGTACGTTGATTTGCGCTAGCTCGCAACATTTTTTCCAAACATGTGAGTTCAATTGGCTGCCACAATCTGAAATCAGGATGGATGTGAATCCATGAATTCGGACTATTTGTTCTAAGAATTCTTTATCCAGGACTGAAGCTGAGGGTAACCTCTTTAGTGGGATGAAATGAGCCACTTCAGAAAACAAGTCCACCACCACCAAAATTGTGTTGAACCCATTACAAGGGGGAAGGTCAGTTATAAAGTCAAGAGATAGTGTATGCCAAGGCGTAGGTGGAATATCCAGTGGTTGCAGTTGGCCTGGCGATTTCTTCTTTAGGGCCTTGTTTTGTGCACAAACTCCACAGGATAATACAAATTGCTTGATGTCCATACTCCAAGTTGGCCACCAAAAGTGTTGCTTGATTTTAGCTTCGGTCTTCGCTATCCCCAGATGACTTTCCACCAGTGATTCGTGGTAGTTAGAGATGACCCTTTCCTGAAGTTCTCTACTGGGTAGGTAGAGATGTCCCTGAACATATGGTAAGTGGTTTGAGACTGAATGGTGAACACTTTTGGTAGGCAAATCTCTCAAAGTGCCAGCATCCATGAGATGTGTGATTTCTTCGTGGATGTCATCTCAGGTTAGAGACGTTGTTATTCCTAAGATTTCTTCTCCGGGAATGATGGCCACTGGATCTGGGTTGGTGGATTCCTCTTCTACCCCAATGCGAGATAGAGCATCTGCCTTGCCATTTCGACAACCAGGTCGGTAAGTAATCACAAAGTCGAATTCAGCAAAAAATAATGGCCATCAGAGTTGGCGGGATGATTGAGCCTTTGCCACCTTCAAGTATTGTAGATTGCGGTGATCAGTGATTACTGTAATTGTATGTCTTGCTCCTAGAAGGCAATGCCGCCAAGCCTGTTCAGACAATGAATATACCAGAATGTCGTCTATGTATACTACGACACACATATCAATCAATTCTCGCAGGACGTCATTCATGAAATACTGGAACGCCGCTGGGGCGTTACAAAGGCCAAAGGGCATCACTTGGTATTCGAATAGCCCGTATTTGGTGCAGAAGGCAGTCTACCATTCATCCCCTTTCTTGATTCATACCAGATGATATGCCCCTCGAAGATCAAGCTTGGTATGAATTCGGGCATCTTTAACTTGGTCCAATATTTCAGGAATTAGTGGCAAGGGGTAACGGTTTTTAACTGTGACTTGGTTCAATGCGCGGTAATCGATGCAAGTCCTAAGGTCTCATTCCTTTTTAGGCACGAAGAATAAGGGCGAGGCTGCCGGGGACTTAGATGGGCGGATAAAGCCGTTAGCCAGGTACTGGTCCAGATACTTTTTTAGATGCAGATTTTCAGGTTCCGTGAGTGCATAGATTCGTCCACATGGAATCCGTGAGCCAGGTATAAGGTCGATCTGACAGTCGTATGATCTATGGGGAGGAAGAGTATTAGCTTGATCCTTCTGGAAAACATCCCGATAGTCTTGGTATACTGGAGGTAGCAGATTAGTCAGACTCATGATTGTTGTTGCTTCCTTAACCAAAGATTCCTTTGTTTGATAACAGGTACGAGCACATTCGACTGAGAAGGTCAGCCTCTTAGCACGCCAGTCGATGCAAGGATTGTGTGATTCTAGCCATGGCATTCCCAGATTTATTTGAAATTGTGGAGCCTTGATTAGATCGAAAGCGATGTCTTCCTGATGTCCGTCTTGGCACAAAAGTGTCATCTCTGTTGTTGAGTGCGTTACTGGACCCGAAGCGATCTCAGTTCCATCGACTGTGGTGACTAAATCTGTTGTTGCCTTTTCAGACAGAGGAAGATTCATCCTTGTAGCCAATTCTTGATCCATATCATTTCCAATGGCTCCGCTATCGATATATGCTCTGACTGCATGCATTCGGGACGGCTGTTGGTGATTTATGAGGATCATTGGCAAGACTAAGTGCGAGGTCTGAGAGTCCTTCTTTTCGCTCGACAAGCAAACCTCTATGCTTGTCGGGCGAGGAAGTTTTCCGACTCCGGCTCCGTTTCCACTTTGCCGGCAACCCCGACTGCTTTCTTGGGTGGTTTTACGAGGCAGTCTCGGAGGAAATGGCCGGCTGAGCCGCAATACAAATAAAGCTGTTGTTGTCTTCTTCTATCTCTTTCAGCCTTGGATAACGGTCCACGTACTCCTGCAATCTGCATGGGCTCGGCCAAGTCGGTGGTTTTGGATGCATTCTCCTTTGGGCGCACAAAAACCAGAGTGTCCATTCTAGCTCGATCTGCCTTACGGTTCTGTAGTCTGATCAAGCTGAACCACCAAATCTATGTATTCCGCACAATCACTGGGAGGGTTGACCACTTGAGCTAAAACATCCTTTAACTCCCCTCTTAAACCACGGTAAAACAGAGTTGTTCTTTTGTCGTCTGGCCAATCGGTTTCCACTATCAGTCTATTAAAGGTTGCGATGTACGTCAACAGATCCTGGTTGCCTTGGCGTAGGGACAAGAGTTCATTATCCAATGCCTGACCCTGAGAGTGGCGGGCAAACAACTTCATGTTCATTTGGAACCTCTGGAAGTCTCGCAAGATGGGATCGTCCCGATTGACTAGAGGTACCGACCAGTCCGCAGCGCTGCCACTGAGATACGACAATACAAAGGCTACCTTAGATTGATCACTTGGAAAGGCCCCTGGCCTACATAGGAAATGTAGTCGGCACTGGTTTATAAAGACCGCATACCCTTTTGGGTCTCCTGCAAAGCGTTCTGGAGGTGCCAAAGGTACGGCTCCTGGAAGGACTATTTGAACTGGATTGCTGGGTGTAGTCGGAACTGTTGACCCCAATCCTGGTAACGGTGTTTGCCCCTCCTGGGATTGAAGCAATTGTCTAGCGAGCTCATCGGTACGATCTTTGGCCACAATCAATTCTCTCCTTAAAGCATTGGTCTCCTGCCGGGCCGAATGTACCTCGCCCTGAGTTCCCCCAAAAGCTGGGCTAGTTGGTCTGTCTCAGCGGTTTCCATGACGCCCAGGTAGAGATTTTATAGAAGGCTTTACATTCTGTCATGCTCACCTGGTCTCCACGGGGGCGTAGCACCTAGCCGTACCAACGGTCTGCCTGGCGTAGCTCTAGTGATATGATGATGTCCTCTCCCCTGTTATCACCCCAGGAGGCGTTTGTCTGCAATGTTGAAACAAGATATTAGCTTTTGAGTGGGGGCTGGATTGGTCCCACCTCCTTCAACCTCCTGATGTCCAACTCCTCTTCTGGCTCACCTTTGAGTTTTGTGAAGTTGGCTCTCCGTCCTACTTGACTTTCAGCAGGGGCGCAGTAAGCTCAGTCTTTCCCCGGACACAGTTACTTCACTGGTCCAGAGTGGCTGTTGCTGTGTCTGGAATATCTGGATTAAGCAGGTAAGTCTCTATGCCAATGGATGCTTGGTATAGGTGCTCAAAGTCTTTATTTCCCAAGGTTTAAACGTGTTTTGTCTTTCTTGCAGGTGCGGATTCGTACGGAGGTTTGGATGAAGATTTGACTCTCCTACGATGCTGGGCAGGTTATCTCCAGGTGAGTATTAGCGCGGGTGAGTGGTGCTGGATGGCTCAATAATTGTTCGTTTTTGTTTTGTGCGTGACTTACCTGGTGTTTTCTGTTCTTTCTATGCAGGCTCGGCGCGGCCCCATGATGATGGATGGAAGAACCGCTCCGACGTATTCCGGAGGAATGCAGATGCGCGGGTGAGTATTGGAGGCCTCTGCGGATGCCCTCTTCCCAACAAGGACGGCGATCCGAAGATCAGCTGAAGGCGAGACCAGTGGATGAGAATTGCTGGTAAGGGGCCTCATTAGGACTCCGGCGCTAAACCATGGTGCTATTAGCACCATGGTCCATGCCGGAGTCCGCCATGGCGGAATGGGGAATTACCACCCCATTCCGAGGTTGGTGGGGCGGTAATTCTCCATACCGCCATGGCCCTTCCCCTTTCCCATTTTTGCCCCATAGGCTCAATGGGAATGGGGAAGGCGCTAATTACGGTACCGCAAATTGCGGTACCGTAATTAGCACCAAGGTCCCTTTGCGGGTCCCTACTTAACGGCTGGTAAAATCAGCCGTTAAGGTCGGGTCCCGCAAAGGGATCTCGTAATTAGGCGCTAGGTGTTTAACGGCGCCACAGCCTTTTACGGCGCCGTTATAATGAGGCCCAAGGCCTTTGTCGCTGTAATAACACTTGCTCTTCTCTCTTTCTTCTTTCAGGCACCGATGGATGGAAATCTCAGAACGGGCGTGGTTGCAGAAGCTCGAGGACAGAGCAGACACGGTGAGCGTTACGCTGCAGTAGTGCAGAATAACGCGAAGCGTGTTCTGCCTGCAGGGTGTGGCTTAAATAGCCTTGCAAGTAGTTCCAGTCAAATAGTCCCTTTACCACACCCTGCCTTTCAGGTAAAGTAGGCCCTCGGTCACGCCCTGGATATGCAGAAAAGCTCAGCCTCATTAGGCTGAGTAAGTAGTCCATATGGTTCAAACCATCTTATGAGCCTGGTGCCAACGGCGCCAGGACTGAGTCCAGGAGGTTCTGGGACGCTCCTTTGGGGCTTGATAAGCCCTATTAGGTGTCAATGAATGGGGTGGGCCCATCAGTTCCAGGGGTTTTGGAGCACGCACCATGACAGCAAGTGTGGGTGGTAACCTATCCTTGTCCTTACAATGCGTGAAAGTATCCCCGAGTACATTTAGGACCTCTTCAGGCAGAGCTTTGTAAAATCATGCAGGCAAATTATCTGGACTTGGGAACTTTCCTATATTTAAGTCACATATTGCTTTCCTAATCTCATCCAATGTAATTGCACTTTCCAAGCAAATTTTTCCTCCCATGCGTAAGACTTTCTAAGGATTGACTCCCCAGTAATTGTCTATCTCAGCTGAGTCAACTGTCTGTGACTCGCTGTATAGTTTTTTATAAAAACCTCTAAATTCATAATTAATTTCTTGCGGGTCATAAGTCGCACCACCTACGTCCTTTTCTATCGCACAGATTGCTCTGCTCTCAGCTCTCACACGCAAATGATGAGCCAACAGACGACTACATTTCTCTCCTCCCTCATAATAGGTACATCTTGCCTTAAAACACATGCTTTCTGCCTTTTCACTTAGGTTGTTGTTCAAATCATACTTTATTGTCATGAGCTTTAATCTTTTCCCCTCATCGGATGAACCCATCACAACTTTTTCCAACTCTTTTACAGAAGCACTCGGAGCCACCAATTATTTGTCCTTTTCATTCTTGGAAGGTTGATTAAATGAGTACCAATACTATCTAGTATTAACATCAAACCAAGAGCAGCAATGCCCCTGTAAGCAGGTATTTCTAGTTTCCACAATGACCCTGTAAACAAGTTTTAGCATCTTTCATTTTGGCTGATATAATAGGAGGCAAAAATGTTAGTATAGAGTGAGTGTATCTTGGTATCCAGGTCTGTGGCTCAGTGGGTAATGCACTCACTCCAGCATAGGGCTGCAACCTTTGGCTCTCCAGATGTTATAGAGTACCTCTTACATCAGCCCTAGTCAGCATAATCGGTGGTGAGGGACTATAGTGCTAAACATATGGTGAGACTCAGGTTGCAGACTTTTGCACTACATCGATCTGTGTGTGTATATATATATATATATATATATTCAGTGAAAAAACTTTGTTAAAGGGACATTATGGTTAATTTGTGCTACTAAAAACCTTTGAAATTTAGTGAAAAGAAGTTGTCAAAGGGACGTTATGGTTCCAAGTAAAACCGAAAAACCCTTGAAATTCACCAGTCATGGTAAGCAAAGCAACCATAACTCACGCCACCACCGTGCACTGCTAAGACTAACACCCACGACATCAAAGATGACATCACAAATGTCATTGATGACATCACTGATGACATCACATGCGTATGTACTTTTCATGAAATATATGTACAAGGGATTCTTATTATAATGTTGCGAAAAAAGTGTCAAGGATCATTGCAATAAATATCATACCCTAATTAGTGCATTGAACGATGCATTGATATAAATAGCATTCTATTATGGGGTTCTATCTAGTATACTAAGCTACTCATACAGAAACATAACATTATGTGCAGTGTACAAGATGAAGGTATAATATTCGTAATGTTAATATGTGGAATAATAAAATGATAAATGTTTTCTTAATAGATTTTTGTGTACTGTGAAATATGTAATACGTAGCTAATAAAACACACGTATTACACACGTATTACATACAGACAAAACACAAAGACACAAGAACACATACCAATATGGGTATATACAGGGAAAGTGAAGTTAGCAAAAAAGCACAAGTAGTAGCAGAAACAATTCATGACTTAACTGATCATTTTCATGCAAATAAATGATTGCTCTGTTTTAAAGCTGCTATTTACCCTATGTATATGTATCACTTGATGTGATTGGACCCTAAGGAAAGTAGTGTGAGTACAATGTATACAAATATGACCATATATAGGGAAAGTACAGCCATAAAAAAACAACAGAACTATCAGAAAGTGCTCATAAGTGTATTGATTATCTTTATGCACAAAAAGGATTGCTGTCTTTCAAGCTTGTGTCTTCCCGTATGTATATGTTTCATTAGATGTGACTGGACTCTAAGGGAATTACTGTAAGAACCTACTTGAAGGATACGTCTAAAAATAAAATAACATTTTTAGTTTCTGACTGTTACTGAAGAAAACCATGTGGCCTAGATATGTCAGCAAAAGAAAAAAGAGTGAGCCAGACATGTGATGTCATCAGTGACATTTGTGATGTCATCTTTGATGCCCTGGGTGTTAGTCTTAGCAGTGCACGGTGGTGGTGCGAGTTATGGTTGCTTAGCTTACCATAACTGGCGAATTTCAAGGGTTTTTCGGTTTTACCATTGACAAAGTTTTTTCACTGAATTTCATAGGTTTCTAGTAGCGCAACTTAACCATAAGGTCCCTTTAACAAAGTTTTTTCACTGAATTTCATAGATTTTTAGTAGCGCAACTTAACCATAACGTCCCTTTAACAAAGTTTTTTCATTGAATTTCATAGGTTTTTATTAGTGCAACTTAACCATAATGTCCCTGTAACAAATTATTTTTACTGAATTTTATAGGTTTTTATTAGTGCAACGTCACCATAACATCCTTTTCAATAGATGAAGACCACTAGCATCTTAGGTCCTCAAAGTGGGAACCCCGGGTGGTAAAAAAAAAAAAAAGATTTTCCTTCATACACTGGGACGCCTTTTTTTTTTACCAAGATGGCCACCATGGACAGGGAAAGCGGGGTGTATAAAGAGAACACAACAGGGCATATGAGGGGGGGTCAGGGGGGGAACAGGGGAGACACATGGGCATGAGCGGGGGGGGGGGGAGAGGGAACAGGGCACAAATGGGGCATGAGCAGGGGGTGGGGGGAAAAGGAAGGAAATACGGGGCATGAGCGGGGGTGAGGGGAACACGAGAGAGACACGGGACATGAGCAGCGGGTGGGGGGGAACAGGGGAGACACGGGGCATGAGCGGGGGGTGGGGAGGAACACGAGGGAGACACGGGGTATGAGCTGGGGGTGGGGAGGAACCCGAGGGAGACACGGGGCATGAGCGGGGGGTGGGGAGGAACATGAGGGAGACACGGGGCATGAGCAGGGGTTGGGGGGAACGGGGGAGACACAGGGCATGAGCGGAGGTTGGGGGAAACAGGGCACACATGGGGCATGAGCGGGGGGTGGGGGAACAGGGTACACACGGGGCATGAGCGGGGGGTGGGGGAATAGGGCACACACGGGGCATGAGCGGGGGTGGGGGGAACACGAGGGAGACACGGGGCATGAGCGGGGGGAGTGGGGGGTAACACGAGGGAAACACGGGGCATGAGCGGGGGGTGGGGGCAACACGAGGGAGACACGGGGCATGGGTGAGCGGGGGGTGGGGGCAACAGGAGACACATGGGGCATGAGCGGGGGGTGAGGGGGTACATGAGGGAGACACAGGGCATGAGTGGGGGTGGGGGAACACGAGGGAGACACGGGGCATGAGCGGGGGTGGGGGCAACAGGAGACACAAGGGGCATGAACAGGGGGTGGGGGCAACAGGAGACACACGGGGCATGAGCGGGGGGTGAGGGGGTACACGAGGGAGACACGGGGCATGAGCGGGGGTGGGGGGAACAGGGCACACGGGGCATGAGCGGGGATGGGGGGAACAGGGCACACACGGGGCATGAACGGGGGTGGAGGAACAGGGCACACACGGGGCATGAGCGGGGGTGGGGGAACAGGGCACACACGGGGCATGAGTGGGGATGGGGGAACAGGGCGCACACACGGGGCATGAGCGGGGGGTGGGGGGAAAGGAGAGAGACACGGGGCATGAGCGGGTGGTGGGGGGAACACGAGGGGGACACGGGCATGAGCGGGAGGGGGTGGGGGGAAACACGAGGCATGAGCGGGGGTGGGGGGAACACGAGTGAAACACAGGGCATGAGCAGGGGGTGGGGGGGGAACAGGGGAGACACAGGGCATGAGTGGGGGTGGGGGGAATAGGAGAGAGACACGGGGCATGAGCGGGGGTGGGGGGAACAGGGGAGACACAGGGCATGAGTGGGGGGGTGGGGGAGTAACACAAGGGAGACACGGGGCATGAGCAGGGTGTGGGTGGAAAGGAGGGCGACACGGGGCATGAGCGGAGGGTGGGGGGACAACAGGAGACAGGGTGCATGAGCGGGGGATGGGGAGTACACGAGGGAAACACGGGGCATGAGCAGGGGGTAGGGGGGAACAGGGGAGACACGGGGCATGAGCAAGGGGGTTGGGGACAGGGGAGACACGGGGCATGGGTGGGGGGAATAGGAGAGAGACACGGGGCATGAGCGGGGTGGGGGGAACAGGGGAGACACGGGGCATGAGTGGGGGGGTGGGGGAGTAACACAAGGGAGACACGGGGCATAAGCGGGGTGTGGGGGGGAAAGGAGGGAGACACGGGGCATGAGCGGGGGTGTGGGGAACAGGGGAGACATGGGGCATGAGCTGGGGTGGGGGGTAACACAAGGGAGACAGGTCATGAGCAGGGGGTGGGGGAACAGGGCACACAGGGCAGGAGCGGGGGGTGGGCGGAACAGGGGAGACACAGCGCATGAGCGGGGGTGGGGGGAAAGGAGGGGGACATGGGGCATGAGCGGGGGGTGAGGGAAGGAGGGGGACACGGGGCATGAGCGGGGAGTGGGGGGGAAGTGGAGAGAGACACGGGTCATGAGCGGGGGTGGGGGAAACAGTAGGGAGACACGTGGCATGAGTGGGGGGTGGGGGGAAGGAGAGAGACACACGGGGCATGAGCAGGGGGTGGGGGGAAGGGGAGAGACACTTGGCATGAGCGGGGGGTGGGGGGAAGGTGAGAGACACACAGGGCATGAGCTGGGGGTGGGGGAAGGGAGGAGAAACACGGGGCATGAGCGGGGTGGGGGGAAGGGGAGAGACACACGAGGCATGAGAGGGGTTGGGGGAAGGGGAGAGACACACGGGGCATGAGCGGGGGGTGGGGGGAAAGAGGAAAGACACACAGGGCATGAGCGGGGGGTGGGGGAAAGGGAGAGACACACGGGGCATGAGCGGAGGGTGGGGGGGAAGGGGAGAGACACACGGGGCATGAGCGGGGGGTGGGGGAAAGGAGGGAGACATGGGGCATGAGCGGGGGTGGGGAGGAGGGGAGAGACACAGGGCATGAGCGGGGGGTGGGGGGAAAGGAGGGAGACATGGGGCATGGGCGGGGGGTGGGGGAGAGACACGGGCATGAGCTGGGGGTGGGGGGGAAGGTCAGAGATACACGGGGCATGAGCAGGGGGTGGGGGGAGGGGAGAGACACGGGGCATGAGCGGGGGTGGGGGGAAAGGAGGGAGACATGGGGCATGAGCGGGGGTGGGGGAAGGGGAGAGACACGGGGCATGAGCGGGGGTGGGGGGAAAGGAGGGAGACATGGGGCATGAGCGGGGGGTGGGGGGAAGGGGAGAGACACGGGGCATGAGCGGGGGTGGGGGGAAACAGGGGAGACAGGGCATGGGTGGGGGGTAACACAAGGGAGACACGGGGCATGAGTGGGGGTGGGGGTAACATAAGGGAGACACGGGGCATGAGCGGGGGGCGGGGGGTAACACAAGGGAGACACGGGGCATGAGCGGGGGGTGGGGGGGTAACACAAGGGAGAAACGGGGCATGAGCAGGGGGTGGGGGGACAGTAGGGTGACACAGGACATGAGCGGGGGGTGGGGGGAAGGGGAGAGATACATGGGGCATGAGCGGGGGGTGGGGGGAAAGGAGGGAGACACACGGGGCATGAGCGGGGGGTGGGGGGAACAGTAGGTAGACACGGGGCATGAGCGGCGGGTGGGGGGGGAGGGGAGAGACACACGGGGCATGAGTCGGGGGTGGGGGGGAGATGGAGAGACACACGGGGCATGAGCGGGGGTGGGGAGGTAAGGGGAGAGACACACGGGGCATGAGCGGGGGGTGGGGGGAAGTGGACAGAGACACGGGGCATGAGCGGGGGTTGGGGGAACAGTAGGGAGACATGGAGCATGAGCACGGGGGGTGGGGGGAAGGGGAGAGACACACGTGGCATGAGTGGGGGGTGGGGGAAGTGGAGAGAGACACGGGGCATGAGTGGGGGGTGGGGGGTGAAGGGGAGAGACACACAGGGCATGAGCGGGGGGTGGGGGGAGGGGAGACACACGGGGCATGAGTGGGGGTGGGGGGGAAGGGGTGAGACACATGGGGCATGAGCAGGGGGTGGGGGGAAGGGGAGAGACACGGGCATGAGCAGGGGGTGGGGGGGATAGACACGGGGCATGAGCGGGGGTGGAGGGAAAGGAGGGAGACAGGGCATGAGCGGGGGGTGGGGGTAACAGTAGGGAGACACGGGGCATGAGTGGGGGGTGGGGTGGAAGGAGGGAGACACGGGACATGAGTGGGGGGAACGGGAAAAAGAAACGGAGCATGAGGGGGGGTGGGAGGAACACACAGAGAATCAGCGAGGGGGGGCATGGGAGACACGGGCCATAAGCGGGGGGAGGGGGGTGGACGGAACAAGAGAGATACACGAGTGCCTGTGCCTCACCGCCTTTTCGTGGTCGATGCAGGGCCGATGCAGAGCCGACACAGCCCACATCTACACTGTGCAGGCAGCAGATCCCGCTCTGATAAACAAAGATGGCGGGCGTCTCTGAAAATAGACACACTGCACGCTTAACGGCAGCCAATAGAAAAGCACGTCAGATGTCCGCAGACATCACGCAAGCTGCTTGCCCAATCACCGTTCCGTCCGAGGAGCGAACAGTTAAGTGTGTCCGCGTAGCGAACACAGATATCACTAATTTTTTCTGACCTACTTTTTGGTCATTTAAAAAAAAACTACTGGATGGATGTTCACCAAATTTGCAAAAGCACGCCTGTGGGACCAAGCCGCTGCTCCTGGTCCAAATTTGGTGAAAATCCGTCCAGTGGTTTGAGCTGTAGGCGCGAGCAAAGTTTTTTTCCCATTCAGTCTATGGGAAAATAAATAATATGGGACCCCCCTATAACTTTCCCCCCCCTGGACGAATCCTCAGCCAAACTTTGCAAAAAAAGTATATGGCCCACTCTGAATTTTGGTGAGGATTCGTCCAGCGGGTGAAAAGTTATAGGGTGGTCCCAAAACATGTTTTTTTGCCCATAGACTACAGCCCGAACCGCTGGACGGATTTACACCAAATTTGCGGCAGGAGCGACGGCGTGGTCCCGAAAGTGTGCTTTTGCAAATTTGGTGTAAATCCGTCCAATAGTTTTTTTAAAAATGACCAAAATGTAAGGCAAAAAAATTTGTGATATCTGTGTTTGCTTCGCGGACAGACTTCCCTGTTCGCTCCGCGGACAGCACCCCGATTGGCCCATGGCCTTGCGTCATGTCCGCGGACATGTGACGTGTTCGCTGATTGGACGGCGAGGGGCATGGAGCGCGTCAGATTTTCTGTGGCGCCCACCATCTTGTATTCGCCGTCGACCGCGCGGTGAAATGTGGATAAAAAAATTGTATTTAGTGCCCTGTGTTGGTGTGTAAGAGTGTTTGGGGAGGGTGGGGGAGTATGAGATAGGTTCAATGTTTTGTTTTTTTATGTGCTAGATGTTTTTGTTGCGTTCGATTTGTCCGCGGAGAACACGGCTGTTCTGACATTTTGTAAATAAACTAAATGGTGGGGTGTTTCGAGGACTGAGTATGTGTCATTTTTGTTCGCAAGGAAGGTAAAAATGAGCTATGAACACTCCCAGTGTACTTAATTGTTCGTAAATACACAAACTGGGGGTGTCCTCAGGACGCTGACCGTATTGTAATCTGTCTAGTTGAATGTGTTCTAAGAACACTCGCGGTGTCCCGAAATGGTTGCAATTACACAAAATGGGGGTGTTCTGAGAACGTTGTTTGTATTGTTCGTTGTCAGGGTGAAAGTGTTTTAAGACCACTCCTTTTGTCTGCTAATAGTACAATTTCCTATGGGCGTCAACCGACTTTTTGTCCACTAAAGAAACGATAAATCCGGCTGGTGTGCGCCGACATTATGTGCTAATCCTATGACTGGCGCTATTGACCTGGCTCACTTGCTTTTGCGACACTAAATCATATCTCCCGCCCCTAAGCCTGATATTATCAAAGCATTCATATTCCCCACCTCTCTCTGTGGCGTTACAGGGTGCGTCATCAAATGCGCCCAGTCCTCTCCAGTCCTAAGTGACTTTACACAGAACCCGGAAGACAACACATATTATGTCACAACACAGCGCGCCACAATTCGGAATATGAAACAGTGATTTAAAAGCAAACAGCAAGATTGTAAATTTTGTAAAGTAAATTTATTTGACATCAAATGTTTAGAGAATATTCAGCAATTTGCATTTGTCTTTGTTGTCGATCCGCAAAAGTTCATGTTGAGGCACGCAATGTTCCTTTGCGGTACAGAGGGTGTTAGATCAGCTTACAACTCAGTGCGCCACAATTCGGAATATGAAATTGTGGTTTAAAAGTAAACAGCAGGATTGTACATTTGGTAAAGTACATTTATTTCACATGAAATGTTTAGTGAATATTCAGCGATTTGCTATTGTCTCTGCTGTCGATCAGCAAAAGTTTATTTGGGGCCACGCGTTGTTCCTTTGCGGTAGATAGGCTGTTGGTTTATGATAAAAGCAGTAAATGGTCGCTCTGATAATCGGAAGGTTGCTCCAACAACGAGCCATTAGACCACTCTATTGGTTGGTATGTTGTTTGTAGCCGCGAGCACTGCGGTAAGGGTATATTGGTCCTTGGCGATTGTCCCATAAAATGGTGAGGGTCATGAAGTTGCATATTTGGACCTGCACCTGGCAGTTGAAGATCCCATCCGCTGTAGTCTGTAAATCGTGACATAGGCAAAATGGGGCCACATACCTGTTTTAAAAAACATAAATTAGTCTCACCAGCCGATCTTCATTAAAAATCAGCATTTTATTTATTTCTGATGTCCTGGGTGTTAGTGTTAGCAGTGCACGGTGGCGGCGCGAGTTATGGTTGCTTATCTTACCATAACTGCCGAATTTCAGGGGTTTTTCGGTTTTACTTTGAACCATAACGTCCCTTTAATAAAGTTTTTTCACTGAATTTCATAGGTTTTTAGTAGTGCAACTTAACCATAACGTCTCTTTAATAACGTTTTATTTACTGAATTTCATAGGTTTTTAGTAGCGCAACTTAACCATAACGTCCCTTTAACAAAGTTTTTTCACTGAATATATATATATATAAATATATATATATCTTTTTTATTTCAAGACTTCTGTCTATAGAAGAAATATAATCAACAGATTAGTTTCCATATCTCATCGTTACAATCATATCTAAAAAGATACACCATACATAGTAAAGCAAAGTTCCCATTTACAACTTGACGGTTTCAAAAACCTCTGTCAAAAACTTCACCAAGCAGAATATAGCTGAGTTGTCTTCTTCATGAAGAAGGAAATACCAAGAGTCCTCAGCATCTTCTGAATAGGTGTCAGCAATCAATGTTCCCAAATGTCGAGTTCTTAAATCAGTCAAATCTGTGCAGAAGAATGTAATATGCTTTAATGTTTCACTCATCCCCCTTTTAGCACAGAATTGGCATTCCATGTGTGTAGATTGGCTGTAAACAGACAATGGGCCTCATTCCGAGTACGGCGCTAACCAGTGGCGCTATTAACGCCTTGGTTGACGCCGTACCCGGACCGGCAGCGCCTTGGTGGTTGGCGGAATTACCGCCCCATTCCAAGGTTGGCGGGGCGGTAATTCCCCAATCCCCATTTACCCTTCCCCATTCCCATTCTTGCCCCATAGGGCATAATAGGAGTGGGGAAGGCGTCATTTACGCCACCGTAAATTACGGTGGCGTAATTAACATCAAGGTCCCTTAGCGCCATGGTATTTAACGCCTGCTAAAAGCAGGTGTTAAAAGCACCATGGCGCTAAGGGAACTCGGAGTATGGCGGTAAGGGATTACCGCCACCGCTCTCGTTAGCGGTGGCCGCTATCCCTTACCGCCATACTCGGAATGAGGCCCATGTTTGGTGGAAAAAGATTCAGTCTGAAGTGCATGAACTGAGATCGGAACCCCAAGTTGGGAAATTTAGTCCAATATTTTGGTAAAGTGCCCAGTTGCTTGGTCTCCCATTTCAGCGTAGTGGGCAATTTATATGCATTTGTGTCTGTTTGGGTCTGGATCCAGTCCATTTGCCACATTTTCTGTTTTACCTTATTTGGGTTGTTAATATGCCCTTCTTTGGTGGAAAAGAAGAACTTCAGATGTTCTGTGCATCTTTCTTTCCACTGGATGAACAGAGCAGTGTTTCCCATTTTTAAGGCTCCATTCAATATCCAAAAGGGTTTCATAGGCTTAGTGAGCACACATTTTCAAACAGAGCCAAGGTTTTCCACACAGTTCGAGCCTGGAGAGAAATCAGACCCAACTCAAATCTGATTGTCGCAGTTGAAGTGCTCTTAGGTAGTCTTAACCGTTTTCTCCAGAAGGATCCCTCCAATGTCAACCAGAGCTCCCAGGGGGTACAAAGAAAACCCTGCGCTCCATATGTCAATATGGGAGACACCTTTTGGTTATAAAAGGCAATTATTGGTCTAAAGAAGAATTTCCCGAACTTACTTTGGATCAGTCTGGCTTGACTAACTAGGATTCTCACTTTCACTTTTAGCGCTGCTTGACGTGGTAGGTCTGCCCTGCTATTGTTAATCAATGTCCCCAAGTAGATTTCCGCGAAAGGATGTCGTTTAGAAACCATTTGACGGCTGAAGCTGTACGAGAGGGCTCAGGTCAGACGATCATAATGCTCTTTTAGATGTATTCACTTCCAATCCATTCTCAGACATTTATTCATTTAGCGCCGTGACTTCTCTGAAGACCAATTGTCATTTTGTCAATCAAGACTAGGTCGTCAGCAAAAAGCAATCTTGACACAAATTGGTCGCCGATCTTAGGTGGAAAAGTTCTGCTCTTAGCCAAGTGATTCCCCATGTCAGAGAGAAATAGATTGAATAATGTCGGCACCAAGGGGCAACCTTGCATCAGGTCTCTAAATGTGTCAGTTGGATTAGTCAAGTGGCCCTGGGTATTTAATTGAACTTGCACCATGGTAGATTCGTATGTAGTCTTGATTGCTGCCAGGAGAGTGCAGGGGCAGTTCCAGTCCTCCATTTTGGACCATAAAAGGTGTTGGCCGATAGTCATTACGGGTCCGGTGGTAACCGTGCCGGTAAAACCGGCAGGTAGCTGCCAGACCTGTATGGTTTACCATCACCTGACTTGCAGGAAACACCAGGGCATTACAACCCTGGCAGTCTGGTAAGTCAGGTGCCGGTAAAATGTTGATCCCCATTCCCATAGAGTCCGATAGGTGCTGGTGCATCCGTGAAAGTCTGCGGGCGGGTGCCGTGGGCGCCCGCCAGGACTGACGCAGGTGGGCGGAACTGCACCCGCCCACAGACTCGTAGTTTACCGGTCCGGAAACAGCGGTGCTGGTAAGTTTACTGCCACCGTCGTTTCCAGACCGGCAAATATGTAATGAGGACCTATGTGTTGTATTGTGCTTAGTGTAAATGCAGGTGCTTGGTAATGCATGAGAGAATGTTGGTGTGTCAGAGAGAATGTTTAGGTTGAGTGAGGGAATGCCTGGAGTGGAAGGTTCCAGAAAGGGTCAGTTGGAGAGCTCTTGCCTGGGTGATGGGAGCCAGTTGTTCAAACTCTGTCATCTTATGGCATCATAATGTAACAGGAATAAAGCTAACTGACGGAAATTACCTGATGTGTCCAAGGAACTTATATTATTATACTATCAAAAGCTTTACGCAGGTCCACAAAAGCCAAATAGATCCTGGGGTTGTTTTTTAAAGCTGAGGCTTTCAGTAAATTTAGGAGGTGCAAATTTAGATCAGTTCCGACTCCTTTAGTGAATACAGTTTGCCTGGAATCGTCTTTTCCCATCTGCACGACCCAGATTTTTAGTTGCTTTAAAAAGAAAGCCCCAAATAATTTCCCCAAGGATTCGAGCAAAGCAATTGGGTGATAATTCGCCAGATCGGATCTATGTAACGCTCACCTGATTCCCGTAGAGGCGCCGGTCTTGACTGGGCGTATACCGTATCTTCAAAGGTGATGTGTAACACACGGCTGGCTCTTTGGGCTGGACCTCTGTGCACTGTATGTCTGACTCGAAGGGTAAGATGTCTTAGGTAAGTGAATGCCGTGCTCTCCATCTGCCTCGGGGCAGGGTGCTGTAACCAGTTTCTTCACTGGATAAGGGGAGCAGGCCTCTTGACTTCAGAGGACTGCTGTCCGTCGTTTACTGCACGAACAGTAAGTTTCGAGTAATTCTAATGTCTTTAAAAGTCTTTAGTAATGATGTCTCTTGTTTTTGCAGGGTTCCGGCGATGGCGGATGACGGGCTGAAGTGAGTTGAAGATGGAGCCCGTGTGATGAATGGGAGCGCCTGGAAGCACGTAAGTAAGCGCTTGTTGCCTGCTTCACGATGCGCTCTAACTGTCTTTTTATTTTGCAGGTACAAGTTCGGAGCGGCTGCAGGGTGCCGGAATACCCACTGGGTTAGATGTGGAAAGGAGTAATGGCACGTGAGTATTAAAGTTCTCCAATGTCTTTAAACGCACCTTTGTTTTGTCTTTCAGATGCGGGATGCAGCGCCGAAGACCTCCGGAGCGCACGAAGAGTAGGTAAGCCTTTGTCTTTCAGATGCCGGAATGCAGCGCGAGGCGTTGGTGACAGCCGATGGACCAGGTAAGTGAAGCGCTGTCACTGAAGACCGTAATGCTAACCTGTTCTTTCTTGTCTTTATAGGTGTTGCTGAAGACTGGATTCAGGATGGTAAGCCTTTTTCCTTAGGCCCAGCATCAGATGCAGAAGACACGATGAGCGTTCTGCTGCAGAGGATGCAGAATAACGCAAAGCAAGATTCATCCATCGGGTGTGGTTTAAATAGCCTCCTGTAGTGCTTAGGTGTCTCCTTCCACAGCCACGCCTAGGTAAGAAAAGAGTTCCTGCTTTCCAGAAGAGTTGCAGTGTTCTGAACCTAGGGAGTGGCTCCTGCCCCACCCAACAGGAAACGTAGTTCCAAACAGAAGAGGATCAGAGGCTCAACTGGCAGGCAAGTAAGCAGCATGGTCTGCTGCAGGTAAGTCCACCCAAGCATTATGAGCCCGGCGCTTCCAGCGCTGGGACTGGGCATATTTATGAGCCTGGTGCCACTGGCGCCAGGACTGGGTCCAAAAGGTCCCAATTGGGACTGGTTGGCACTCGGAACCTGGGTTATGGATCTGCTTCCAAGGGAGTTGGGAAAACCCTGACCTTTTGGAAGCAGAGATCATGACAATCTATTCCCTTGTTTAAAGATAGGGACAATTATTGCAGATTACCAGATTTCACATACCTTCATCATTCGATTGAATAAGTCAAGGACAAGACGCAACCATAACTCAGTACAGGCCTTGATCATAGAATTTGAAATTCAGTCGGGGCCCAGGGCTCTGCACTGGTTAGTCTTCTTGATAAGGAGTTGAATTTCTTCCAGGTCAAGGGGGAAATTCCAGTCAGTATTAGACTTGGATATGTAGGTAGATATTATTGGTTGTCAAAGTCCAAAATGTTTCCTGTAAAAGTTCAACCAGGACTGTTCGGACACCACATTGGCCAAAGAATAGGAGTAACAAGCCCCCATCTCATTCAACATCTGCCAAGTAGATCTAGAGTCTTTATTTGCAAGCGCTTTCAGCATGCGCTCAGCGGCTTGTTATAGGATCATTGCTCTGTGGCACTTCAGCCAGTTCTTGTATTTTTTCTTGATGTTTTCCTTAGTTGAATAACATCCGGGAAAGTGCGCCACCAATGCGTCTTAATTCTCGTCGCAAACGTTTCTTTGCTTGATTCATCTCTTTGTCAAAAGCATGTTTGTGGCGTTTGTTCACACCACCGGGATCACTTGAGGTAGGAATCCGAAACTCCAATAGCAAAGGAATATAATTCACCTCACCGCTCTGGGATAGTTGCTCAAATACATTTGCAGACAACTTTTTGAGGTCTTGATGTTTCAGTAATATTCGATTGAATCTTGAAGAGGGTTCAATATGGATAGGGCCTACATTTGGATGGAAGTTGCAAGAGCCCCTCCACAGAGTTGTAGAGAGAATGATCACTCAAGGATTTTGGAAGGATTTCGAATGAAATAATATTTGTTAGTAAAGCACTGGAAACAAAGAGATAGTCCAGAATACTAGTTTCTTTGCCATACATCCAAGTTGGTCTAGCCAGGCAGTCTTCCCACCTCTGCCAATTTAGGATATGAAGATCATATGAGGTCATCATTTCCAGCCATGCCTCCACTCTTTTATCGCAGTTAGAGATTGGCTTGTTTTGTTGCAATAAGTCTATGGTCTTCTTTTTGACACAGGGGCAGTTCAAATCACCCCCCGTGATAATGAAATGCGGGTTATGTTCGTAGATGGCATCATCAATAGCTTGTCTCACGAGACTCGTGAACGCTTTGGTGGATGTTCCTGTCGGGTTACAGTATACATTGAGAATCAATCCTCTCTGCAGTTAGCCGTCCCGTGGGAGCATCAAGTTAATGCCTGTAACTTGTAGGGACTAGGATTACTTGTTAAATCAACTCAGGGTCCCCTCCCGTTTCTCACGAGTGTCAACAGGCCAGAAGCTGGCCGACCGCTCGGGCCTTTGTAGGCAGGTTTAAGGAGGGTAGTACATCCATCCAGGGCATGCCCGTGAGAGAGCCAGGTTTCTTGGCGACATATAATGTCCAGATCTCCTGAAAACAACGTGGAGTCCGCTAGCAGGTGGGCTTTCCCTCGGTATTCCAGAAAGCTATGCTCCAAGCAGAGCCTAGTAGTTAATTAAAAATGTTGGGTTCAATCAGCAACTTCTCAAGCGTTGTCACTACGCAAGATGTGTCTCTGTAACTTGGTTCCTCAAGGATAAGTGGATCATTAACAGAAGTCATGTTATTGATCATGATCTTCAAAGGACCATATAACGGTCTTGAGTTGAACAAGATGAAAGAAAGATTTGTTTCTAAGGCCGGTAATCTGGATGTGTTTGATGAAACCTCGGCCAACACTGGTCGCAAGGACTGCCCTATAGGACCCCTCAAGTCATTCAGGTTCTCTTTCGGGCTTGGCTTTAAGGCACGAGTTTGCATTGGTCCTGTTCTGTTGCACTGACAGTTTTGGAACATCATCCATGTGTCTATTTAGTTGCTATGAGACTGGCTTAAAAGAGAAAGATGTCCTTTCAAAATCCATGGGCAAAAAAGATGGGCTACCTCTAGTGGAGAAGATCTGGTCCCCCTAGATCTAAGATGGAGACTAACTTTGTCTGTAACTTGTTCCAAAGGGAAATCTACAATCAAAATATCTTCTGAGCACAAGAATCACAGCAGTGGAATGTTGTGTAATAATCTGATGACATTGGCACGATTCAATATAAGACCATCATTGGCTGGTAATACACTTTCGAGACTAATGGTATAAGCTCTAATGGTCGATCCCCAATATGCTTTTCAAGTGATTTCTCTTGGGCCATGTGGAAGCGGGATACTTGTCTTGGATCTAGTTGATGGTACAGGGCTCTCAAAGTCTGTGGGTCCACCGTTTTTGCCATTGCTCAATTTGGAAGATCAAAGGAGCTGATTTTTCGGGACATCTCAACCTCTTTTCTGCAAGTGTCAAAAAGGGACCGGGCGATTTCTGCGTTGAATAATTAAGAGGTGTAATAGCAAGGTTCAAGGGAAATCTTGGTCTTTCAATCTGGTCTCTTGTCGCTGTATCAAGACATCTTTTTAGTAAAGTCTAGCAACGTCGGCAAAATGGGATGCTGGGCGGAGGTAAATACGTGGGCAGTTTGAACCTCCGACATCCAATCACCATCTTCAACCATATAGGTAGATAGAATAAGTAAATCAGTCTCAATAGAGGCATTCATCTCAATCCGGTCGTTGTCATGGGTGTCGTCGCTCGTTAGAGGTTCCGAATGGTGGGAAGGTGGATTTGAGTTAGGTTGAGCCATTAGCTTTTCACCCACTACAGAGTGTGAAACATCACGGGGAAGAGGCAAATTCCTTATAAATGAGCAAGCCTTGTTCGTGGTGTGATTTTTAGGCATGGGTAAATTTTCAGATTTGTTTTCCATGATCAGCTTTTTTGGGCTCATTCTGTTAAATTTCCTCTTCTTTTTCCTTTGGAACATGAGAAAGGGCTGTATCAAAGGCAAGCTGGATATATTTGAGAGATTATTAGTGCCCATCAGGGAGGAAGGTATCTCAGTTGTCCCCTGTTCTTTCGTTGATGGTGTGGCTGCCTGTAGTGATGCTACTGGCTTTTGGTTTCTCAACTCATTGGATTGGGGAATGGTTGTCGTTCCTGGTAATGATGAACCAGCTTGAACATTAGCCATCTCTTTAGGTACAGTTTCTGCGTCCCTATTGTTACGCTCACCTGACTCCCACGGAGGCGCTGGCCTGGTTTGCGCTGCTGTGACCTCTTCTAAGGTGATGCGCAGGGTTCGGAAGACGGACTGGACCGGGCCCCAAAATCTGGCTTGTCTGGCTCGCAGAAGTATCCTTCTGTAGGCGAAAATAGGGGATTAACTGTCTGCGGGGTAATGCAATCGGCCTCCCACTTTCCCCTCTCACCCTCCTTGAAACCATTCTGTGATTTCTCGTAGCGTCTCACCTTAGGGTCTGGAAGGACGAGCTCTCCATCCTGCTTCTGATGCAGGGGCGCGTTGGTATCCAGTTACTTCACTGGATTTTCGGATTGGTGAGAACCAAACTTGCTTGGCTTCCAGGTAAGTTTTTTTGATAAGAGGTTCCCCTTGTGTCCATGCATTAATGTACTAATGCTAGTGTCTTTTTCCCCTTAGGGGCCGGGGTACGGAATGCCGGGGAACAGGCACCGACCCGAGATGAGAGGTGAAATCCTTGTAGAAATCAGGTAAGTCTTTAATGAGCGTTTTTTGGTAATGTCTTTTCATTCGTTCATTAACGCTGATGTCTCTTTTTCCCCTTAGGGGCCGGGGTCCGGAAATGCCAGGATGCGGCGCGGACCCGAAATGAAGAGGGAACGAATCAACAGGTAAGTCTTAACATGGAGATTTAGCTTTCCTTATTCCCTTCTCTCTCTCACCTTTTGTTCTGGTCTTTTTCTCCCTAGGCGCTGGGGCGTGACTGCGAATCCGGATGATCACTGCTGAACATGGAGGCACCCTGTAAAGGTGAGTGGAATGCGGCGCTGCAGCGATCGACGCAATGAGCTTTTAAATTGAAGTCTTCCTTTTCAGGATTGTCGGCGAGATGTCTCCGGCATACGGATTTAACAGGTAAGGACTTTTCCTTCTTCTGTTCTCTTCTTCTCTTCCTTTGCAGGTGATCCAGGATGCTGGCAAGCGTGGCAGGAGACAGGATGCAGGAGCAGACACGGTGAGCGTCCAGCTGCTAGATGCAGAACAACGCGAAGCACGTGTGGCTGTTCGGCTGGGGTTTAAATAGCCTTGGAAGAAGTTCCAGGTATGTATCCTTCCTCCAATCAGGTATGTATCCTTCCCGTCCACGCCCGGATGTTAAATTAGTCCCACAGGTAAAGTAGTTCCTTTCAGGCCTCAAGGAGGCCGGGATCCTGCAGCATGGTCTGCATCAGGTAAGTGCACCCAAGCATTCCCATAATGAGCTTGGCGCCTATGGCGCCAGGACTGATGTCTTTTATGAGCCTGGCGCCATAGGCGCCAGGACACTGTCCAAAGGGCCCCTATATGGGGTTGCTGGGTCCTTCCTTGGGGACTGGATGTCCACTTTCGGGGACGCCGGGCTTGAACCGGCTCCCCGGGAGCAGGCATCATGACAGCACTCCCCCCCCCCCCAAGGCCCCTCCCAAGGTTGTTCCCTCCGGGGGTTTTGGTTTGTCTGGGAAGAGTCGGTGGAATTTCCTGACTAATCGAGGTGCATGCACATGGTTGCTGGGTTCCCACGACCTCTCCTGAGGTCTGTACCCCTTCCAATCAATTAGGTAGAACAGTTTTGACCTAAACATTTTTGAGTCTAAAATGTTCTTCACTTCGAATTCGGGCTCCCCATCTATTAGAATAGGTTCTGGAGGTTTGAGTAGTCAGGTTCCGGGTACCACTGGTTTCAGAAGTGACACATGAAAAACAGGGTGAATTCGCATACTAGCTGGTAAATCAAGTTTAACAGCCACTGGGTTAATTATTGCTGTAATAGAATAAGGTCCCAGATATTTTGGGTTAAAAGTTCGAGGCCCTTTGTCTGGTAGCTAACCACACTTGATCCCCAATCTGATACAGAGGTGCTTCACTCCGATGTAGATCAGCATTCTCCTTGTATTTTCTCTTTGCTTGTTGTAAATGCGTAGTTGCCTCTTTGAAGGCTTGGGTAATTGTAGAATGCAGATGTTCTACTGCAGGCATTCCGAGGTTCTGAGGTGAGTCAAGGTTTGAGGTTCGAGGGAGATGCCCAAACAAAGTATAAAAAGGACTGTGGCCAGTTCCAGAGTGTACCGAATTATTATATGCGTATTCGGCTATCCAAAGAATGTCTTTCCAGTTGCTTTCAGATTGCTGCAACATACACCGTAAGTACTGTTCAAGGGTCTGATTTGTCCTCTCGGTCTGACCATCGGTCTGAGGGTGGTGACTGGTCGATAATCTTACGTCGATCTGCGCCATTTGACAACATTTGCGCCAGAAGTGGGAAATGAATTGGCTTCCCCGGTCAGAGATTAGTATAGATGGGAATCCATGTAGCCGAAGAATATTTTCGAGGAATTCTTTGGCTAGGACAGAAGCTGAAGGTAAACCTTTCAAAGGAATAAAGTGGGCCATTTTGGAAAACAAATCCACAATTACCAGAATAGTATTGTACCCCGAACAAGGAGGCAGGTCCGTAATAAAATCCATTGATAGGGTGTGCCAGGGTACTGGTGGTATGTCTAGAGGTTGAAGGAGACCGGCTGGTCTTTTCTTCTGACTTTTATTTTGGGCGCAAACACCATAGGACATCACAAAAGATTTAACATCTTTTCGCCAAGAGGGCCACCAAAATTGTCGTTTCACCTTTTCCTCTATCTTGGCAATACCGGGGTGTCCCTCTATTAATGTATCATGATAACCGGAAATAACTAGTTCGTGTAATTCCTTATGTGGCAGGAATAAGCGTCCTTGGAAATAAGGTAAACCATTATCTATGGTAAAGTCTGATCCTTTTGTATCCATTCCTGTAAGGTTGTAGGGTCCAGCAGTTGTTTCACTCTGGCTTGAATGTCTTCAAGCGTCTGTAATGAAGTCATGCCTAGAATCCTCTGTTCGGGAATTATTGGTACTGGTTCTGAGTTTGTATCAGATTCTCCCATTTCAATTCGGGATAAGGCGTCTGCTTTGCCATTCTTGCAGCCAGGTCGATAGGTAATCACGAAATCAAATTCAGCGAAAAACAAAGCCCATCGGAGCTGCCGAGATGACTGAGCCTTGGCGGTTTTCAAATGCTGTAAATTCCGGTGATCACTGTGATGGTATGTCGAGCGCCAAGCAGATAATGCCGCCAGGCTTTAAAAGCGGACTTAATGGCTAACAGTTCTTTGTCTGTGATTGCATAATTAACCTCGGGGGCCGAGAATTTTATGGACCAAAATGCTACGGGATGCAGTTGGTTGGTTTCGGGATCTCTTTGGGACAGGACAGCTCCCATGGCTAGGCTTGATGCGTCAGTCTCGACGACATAAGGGAGATCTGGATGCGGGTGTTTCAATATAGGTGCAGAGGTAAACTTAGCTTTTAAATCCTGAAAGGCCTGCTCGGCTTCTTCAGACCATTCAAAACGTTTATTTTTCCTCAAGAGTGCAGTAATGGGTTGTACCACGTGTGAAAATTCCGGGATAAACCTGCGATAGAAATTGGCAAAGCCGAGCATGCTTTGAACCCCTTTTACAGAGCTAGGTGATGGCCATTTGAGGATGGCATTGACCTTTCTTGAGTCCATTCAGACTCCTTTGGGTGTCAGGATGAAACCTAGAAACTCGACTTCTGTGGTATGGAAACACATTTCTCCAATTTAGCAAATAGTTTGTGTTGGCGCAGTTTTTCAAGTACTGCCCTGACGTGTTTTCTGTGATCAGATTCCGAAGAGGAGTACACCAGAATGTCATCGATATATATGACAACACAAACATCGATGAGTTCCCGAAGGACATCATTCATGAAGTATTGGAAGGCAGCCGGCGTGTTACACAATCCGAAAGGCATCACCTGATACTCGAATAATCTGTATTTAGTACGGAAGGCAGTTTTCCATTCGTCGCCTTCTTTAACTCGTACCAGATGATAAGCCCACCGGAGATCTAACTTGGTGTATATGCAAGCGTCCTTCACCTGGTCAAGGAGTTCAGGAATCAGAGGCAGAGGATAACGGTTTTTAACCGTTATCTGGTTCAATGCGCTGTAATCGATACAAGTTCTAAGGTCGCCTTCTTTTTTGGGCACGAAGAACAAAGCCGAGGATGCCGGGGACTTTGACGGGCGAATAAAATCATTAGCTAGGTTATGATCCAAATATTGTCTCAAATGCAGATTCTCAGGTTCGGTAAGGGCATAAATCCTGCTACAAGGGGGTTGTGCACCGGGCACCAGATCGATTTGGCAATCGTACGATCTGTGAGGAGGTAACGTGTTGGCCTGTTCCTTTTGGAAGACGTCCTGAAAGTCTTGGTATTCCGGAAGTAGTTGCATGGAGGCAGAGGTTACAGATGCTAGATTAATCTTCAGGTTTTCTGGGTAGCATGTTTGTGTACAATCCGGGAAGGTTATTCTCTTAGCTCGCCAATCAATTTGAGGATTATGTGTCTCTAACCAAGGGATTCCAAGAATAACCTGAAACTGTGGAGCCTTGATTACATCAAACACAACACCCTCCCGATGGCCGTCGGGACCAATAAGAGTCACCTCAGTAGTGGAATGTGTTACCGGTCCAGAGGCAATTTCAGTTCCATCGACTGTTGGAATGACATCTTTGCTGGTTTTAGGACGGAGAGGGAGGTTAATCCTAGAGACCAATTCACGATCCACATAGTTTCCAATAGCCCCACTATCGATGTATGCCTTTATTGCATGCAACCGCTTAGGCTGTTCTGGATCGAGAACCATTGGCACAATGAAATGCGAGGTCTGAGAGTTAGTTTTCAAGCTCGGCAAGCGGACCCCTACACTTGTCGGGCGGAGTCGTTTCCCGAAACAGAGTCTTCATGGTTTTTATCAGCGGCTCCTATCGCCTTTCGGGGCGGTTTTGCCGGGCAATCTCGTAGAAAGTGTCCAGAATTCCCACAATAAAGACATAATTTTAATTGCCGCCTCCTTTCATGTTCCTTTTGAGTTAAGGGTCCTTTAACCCCTCCAATTTGCATAGGCTCAGAGACATCAACTCCCTTGGGATTAGCATGGGTCTTGACCAACACCCGGGTCTCAAACCTGGACCGATCTGCTTTTCTGTTTTGAAGTCTGTGATCCTATTGGACCACTAAGTCTATATACTCTGTGCATTCTTGGGGCGGATTTACAACTTGGGCCAAGACATCTTTAAGTTCACCGCGAAGGCCTCGATAAAACAATGTGACTCTTTTTTCCTCTGGCCATCCCGTTTCCACAATTAGTCTATTAAAGGTTGCAATATAGGATAGGAGGTCCTGATTGCCCTGTCGCAGGGATAGAAGTTCGTCATCCAGAGCCTGCCCCTGAGAGTGTCGAGCAAATAACCTTTCCATGCTTGCTTGAAACCTTTGAAAATCACGGAGAATCGGGTCATCTTGAGTAACCAGTGGAACTGACCAATCGGCAGCGCAGCCGCTGAGATATGACAATACAAAGGCTACCTTGGTCTGATCATTAGGGAAGGCCCCAGGTCTGCATAGGAAGTGCAAACGACACTGATTCATGAATACGGCAAATCGTTTGGGGTCCCCAGCAAAGCGTTCGGGTGGGGCCAGCGGCATGTTTCCAGGTAGATTAATCTGCACAGGGTTACTGGAAACCACAGGAGCGGGGTTCCCTCCGGAACCGGGTAGAGGAGTTTGCCCAGCTTGACCTTGCAAAAGCTGTCTGGCCAGGTCATCAGTTCTTTCCTTTGATATTATTAATTCCCTCCTGAGGGCATTAGTCTCTTGACGAGCGGCATGTACTTCGGCTCGTAATTCCCCCAGTAATTGGGCCAACTGATCAGTCTCAGAACTTTCCATAGCGCCTGGGTGGGAATTTGTAGGAAGGCTTTGCGTTCTGTTATGCTCACCTGACTCCCACGGAGGCGCTGACCTGGTTCGCGCTGCTGTGACCTCTTCTAAGGTGATGCGCAGGGTTCGGAAGACGGACTGGACCGGGCCCCAAAATCTGGCTTGCCTGGCTCGCAGAAGTATCCTTCTGTAGGCGAAAATAGGGGATTAACTGTCTGCGGGGTAATGCAATCGGCCTCCCACTTTCCCCTCTCACCCTCCTTGAAACCCTTCTGTGATTTCTCGTAGCGTCTCACCTTAGGGTCTGGAAGGACAAGCTCTCCATCCTGCTTCTGATGCAGGGGCGCGTTGGTATCCAGTTACTTCACTGGATTTTCGGATTGGTGAGAACCAAACTTGCTTGGCTTCCAGGTAAGTTTTTTTGATAAGAGGTTCCCCTTGTGTCCATGCATTAATGTACTAATGCTAGTGTCTTTTTCCCCATAGGGGCCGGGGTACGGAATGCCGGGGAACAGGCACCGATCCGAGATGAGAGGTGAAATCCTTGTAGAAATCAGGTAAGTCTTTAATGAGCGTTTTTTGGCAATGTCTTTTCATTCGCTCATTAATGCTGATGTCTCTTTTTCCCCTTAGGGCCCGGGGTCCAAAAATGCCAGGATGCGGCGCGGACCCGAAATGAAGAGGGAATGAATCAACAGGTAAGTCTTATCATGGAGATTTAGCTTTCCTTATTCCCTTCTCTCTCTCACCTTTTGTTCTGGTCTTTTTCTCCCTAGGCGCTAGGGCGTGACTGCGAATCCGGATGATCACTGCTGAACATGGAGGCGCCCTGTAAAGGTGAGTGGAATGCGGCGCTGCAGCGATCGACGGGATGAGCTTTTAAATTAAAGTCTTCCTTTTCAGGATTGTCGGCGAGATGTCTCCGGGATGCGGATTTTAGCAGGTAAAGACTTTTCCTTCTTCTGTTCTCTTCTTCTCTTCCTTTGCAGGTGATCCAGGATGCTGGCAAGCGTGGCAGAAGTCAGGATGCAGGAGCAGACACGGTGAGCGTCCAGCTGCTAGATGCAGAACGAGAAGCACGTGTGGCTGTTCGGGTGGGGTTTAAATAGCCTTGGAAGAAGTTCCAGGTATGTATCCTTCCTCCAATCAGGTATGTATCCTTCCCTGACCACGCCCGGATGGTAAATTAGTCCCACAGGTAAAGTAGTTCCTTTCAGGCCTCAAGGAGGCCGGGATCCTGCAGCATGGTCTGCATCAGGTAAGTGCACCCAAGCATTCCCATAATGAGCCTGGCGCCTATGGCGCCAGGACGGATGTCTTTTATGAGCCTGGCGCCATAGGCGCCAGGACACTGTCCAAAGGGCCCCTATATGGGGTTGCTGGGTCCTTCCTTGGGGACTGGATGTCCGCTTTCTGGGACGCCGGGCTTGAACCGGCTCCCCGGGAGCGGGCATCATGACACCTATAGGGCAGATTAGACTTCCCTACCGATTCGTCCGTCCCCATTGTTGGTAAGACTGTACAATGTGCGGGGCTCACCCCTTACTTTTGTTGGGCATCGACGTTTTCAAGTGTAGAATCTCAAGCACTGACTTGATTTAACATTATTTGTCAGATCTTTCTATCTCAAGGGCTATTTGCAGTTGCCTTCTAATCAGCACACTCAAGTTCTTGGTCCGCCCAGGTTTTCAGGGAAGTTATAAAAGATTTGATGTAGATTACTTTGGAGTGAATTAAGGCCAGTAAGGTGGCCTGGTCTTTCGCAGTGTCGTTCGCAGTCTCGTTCGCAGTCTTGTTCGCAGTCACGTACAATTTGAGGAAGCGAGCCAGTGAAAAAAGTCAGCGCTCACATAATCTGGCAATGAGAGGAAAAGGCAGATCCTCAAACCCATTGGGCAGACCCACTTGGGGTTTGGGTGAGAATACCAACCCATTCAAAGACGTTGGTGGCGAGGAGAGCACTTGATTTTGTAAGGAAGGCTGTCTATCATCTGGACACAGTGGGAAGGAAATGAGTCGCTGTCGAGTCGCATGGTGACACAGTGTATCCTTAGGAGGAGGAAACAAAGACAAATTTGACGGAGGATGCAATGACCTTCTCTCCATAGGAGACAGCTGCGGAGAAGCGTGATCCGAAACTTTCACGTCCTCTTTAGGGTGGCCCAAGCTCTCCGAGTGGCCGAAAAAACTGGGTCCATTGTAATGAGACCATGATCCAAAGAAGCGACAGAAGGCTGAACAATCAGAATAGCTACTTGATGCAACTGTAAAGCCAGGACTTGGTCAACACATAAGGCGTCTCCCACTTCTAGCAACGTAAGAGCAATAGTCAGAGGCAGCCCGTTTGAAATAATTCCTTAGGTTTAAGTAATGGGCTCACCTCCCACAGTGAGTGCGGGCTTGTCTTGTCTGTGCCTTGGAGCTAGAAAAGGGGCAAATCAAGGGTGGCTTCAGTCTGCAGGATCTTGGCGTCCGTCAAGTCCAAGGTTGTCTCCTTGTACTCAGAGGGCACCACCGGAGGGATCACCATACCTTTAGTATCTTCTCTCAGAACTTTAAACATGTTTTGGCATCCCTCAGGCCCCCTTACGAGTCATGCTTAGAGTCCGGATCTCTCGGCGCTGAAGAGAGAGATGGAGGTTTCATAGAATTAGAAAGCTTTGACAAAAGGTCTGCTCACCTGTATTTTTGCCTGTTTCAGCATTCTTGGCATTGGGAAGAATTGAAGCTTGCCACCAACTGCTTCCATAGGATGGATATCACGCTTCCCACACTGGAAGCGTCCCGTGGTATCAGTAACACGTCACCACGTCCCCACAGACAACACTCAGCTCACTCTGTGTCGCTCCGCGTTTGGGGAGTGATTTTAAAGTCAGCTGCAGTAGAGATGATAGAAAGACTGCAGTTGTGCCGGGAAACAGAGGAGCCACACAGTAACACAGCCAACAATCAGCTCACTCCTTGTCACTCCCCGAGTGGCAAGTGATTTTAAAGTCAGCATCAATAGGTGGTAGAAAGACTGCAGCTGTACCGGGAAACAGAGGAGCTACACAGTAAAACAGCCAACACTCCGATCTGTTTATAACCACATGGTTACAGGTTTAAATCCCTACAAGTCCTCTCAGATCTTCATTCTACTTAGGTGAATCAAATGGGTACCAATGAATTTGGTAACACTTAACATATGTAATTCTGGGATAACAGATAGTAAAATAGAAATGACACCTTTTGCTGCATTGCTTTGACTAGTAGGTTGCACCCCAGCATCACAAATGTTTGGCTCATATATGGTGCCCAGCATGACAATTAGCTGTGGCTCATAAATGGTGTTTTAACACCACAATTAGTTTGGGATACTAGATCTCACTGTAGCTGTACAAAATGTTTTGGCTCATATATGGCATTTTAACAGCTGTGATGTAGTCCCTTCTCCTCGAGGGGGAGACCCTTCTCATGAGGCCAGGGAGTGAATGCCACTACCCTATAGTCCCCCTGGGGTTGGTACTCGATGGGAGGATCTCATTCATCATGAGGGAATGCAGTATTACAACCCCACACCTCAATCACCCCCAAATTCCCTGTGAAGAAAGGGTCCCTGGAATGCCCCCCCGCAACCCTGTGAACATGATGGCCCAAAGAGTTAAAAATGCATGAAGCAACACACTATTCGGGCAGCCCCCAGGAGGGCCAGTGACATCTACATATGCGGACAGATATTCTCTTAGACAGCCATCAATGGGCCTCATTACACGGAAGGCGGTGAGCCATGGCGCTATTAGCGCCATGGCTCATGCCGGTAAAATACCGGCACCGCCTTGGCGGAAAGGGGATTTACCGCCCCATTCCAAGGTTGGAGGGGCGGTAAATCCCCTTTCCGCCATTGCCCTTCCCCATTCCCATTTCTGCCCCATAGGGCTCTATGGAAATGGGGAAGGCGCTAATTACGCCACCGCAATTTTGCGGTGCCGTAACTAGCTCCGAGGTCCCTTAGCGGGTTGGATTTTAACGCCTGCAAGAAGCAGGCGTTAAATCCTCCAACCTGCAAAGGGACCTCGTAGTATGGCGGTAAGGGTTAACGGTCACCGTTGCCATTAACGGTGACCGTTAACCCTTACCGCCATCCGTGTAATGAGGCCCAATGTCTTTATGGAAACAGGTGCTTCAACGGTGGTCATGGACCCAAACGCCTCGATGGACGACGTTGACTAATGCTGAGAAACTAGTGTGCTGACGTCAATAGTGACACCACAACCTAGTTACGTTAGTCACAATGTAAACTCCCAGCCATGCACAAAGTTACTCAAACATACACTTGCACACACAACGAACATACTTACACATTTCTATAGAGGACAGATACATATATATACTGTCAAACGCTTTTTATTATTTTTCTCATTAGCCAAGTGCAGAAACGCTAAACGCAAGGCAATGAAGAGATGCAGATCAAGCTTGCAGATGCTTATTGCAACTAACCCTATGGGACTACAGGATCATGTAAGAAGCCTGGAAGGACCAATTATGACTAACCTATGAGAAACATAGCCCTTTATGGATATGTAGAAATCATAGTATTATAATGGGGATTACATGAGGCCACAAGCCACAGGACGAGAGATGAGGGAAAGCAGAACCAAGCTGCACAGAACAGCAGGCCATGGCTTGCAATCAAGGTCAGAGACGAGCAGCAGTTTCCAAACCTAAAATGACGAGACCGATCTGCAGAAAAACAGGATTAATTTTCATAAATTGCGGACCTAAGAGCTTAATTTTGTAGTCCCCAACCACGTGATGAAGCCGAGCTAGACAATGGTCACTCACCCGCTGTGGGAAGACGAATGGTTCTAAGCAACACAGACATGAAGTGAAACATGGAATCGCTAACAAGATTGCAAAGCTGAGGGCCCTCTCACAAGCAGAAGTGGTAGTGCTAACATTTACATTGGGAAAACAGTCATTCTCATCACCTTGAGAAGGTGCACAGAGCGCTGAGAACAGAGCCGAGTTCCAGGCCTGGGGAGACCAGTTCCAGCCAATCAGGGAACAGAAATCCAGGGGTGGATGGCAGAGGGCAAGGGCCTATGGTAATCCTGCAACCCTACAACAATGTAATAGATAGTTCTTGGGGAAGGGACGGGCCAGTCACCTGACATGCAAGGACCAATAACACCATATCTATAGGTGCTATCCTTGAGCAATACCACTCCTATCTCCCAAGTGGAGGACATGTAGGTTTATCAGGGAAGGGCCCATGTTGTGGCGCAGGGGTGCAACAAAATGGCCCGACATGGGCTTGGGAGCGGCGATTCTGAGAATTTTTGAATGTCCTGTATGATCCATGTCGGTTTGTGTAATAAACGAGAGCCCTTGGCTGAGTCCTCCGTTTGTATACTGGGGAGGGTTATTGGGCCCTGGGAGCTGAAGCCACAAGCTTGTGGTAACCCCCAGACCTCTGGCATACCTAAACCAACACCCGTTACCCTCTCCCATGTAGGTTTGCAAGATCAATAAGACCACAAATACTGAGAGGAGGAAGATCAGGGATAACTTGACTAAACTCCCTATAGAAAACACTGAGACGAAGAAGAGGCGCAGAGACATGCAGAATTCTCTTGAGAACTAGACTGAGAATGCTATACCTCAGTGTTCATTTTGCATAAAAACAGAAGGACTGATGTGCTTGTCAGACCCTCCCAGAAGGATCTGCAAGCCTAGAGGACATCCAGCATGGAGCAGAGCGCAAGCCGCTGACCGGGACATGAGAACGGGGCATCCCTACCCGGTCTGTAGAACCCTGGCAGACTGGAGAGCTGGAAGAGCAGAAGTCTGACGGAGCGGAACTGTCGGACTGCACGATCATGGAGAGACTCACCAACTGCCCAGCACCAAACGCTGCGGAGCTGCTGCAGTAATTGCGCAAGCACAAAAAGCAAGCGCAAGAAACTGAGCTGAGCAACAGAAGGGCTTGCAACCGGCAAACAAGACGCAACAAAGACCCAAAAGGTACAAGGGCTGTTGGGGTGGAAGAAAGGATGGCAAGAGAAGCCCGGAAACCGGGTCGGGGGCCCAGACATAACCTCAGAGACTTCCTTAAGTAATTTGAGACAAAATAGTACCTGGTAGGGTAATGAACCATGTCTACCACCAACGAGATATAAAAGGAAAGAAGGGTCTGGGACCCGCAACAGAAGAAAGAGGCCATCACTAACCCTCTTCTTTTTCACAGCACATGGCAGGATAGTGAACTAAGGTCTGGGACCCACACTAAATGTGAAGCCTGAGAAAGGCCAGGGGAAGGGAGTCATTCCCCCTGGCATTGCCAACTGCCTTGTAGAGCCTGAGAAGTGTCATGGGAAGAGGGTCATTGCCTCTGGCTTTGTGAAGTATATTGTAAAGCCTAAGAAAGGTCAGGGGAAAGTAGTAATTCCCCATAGCATTGTAAACTGTATTGTGAAGCTTGAATGAGGTCAGTGGATGGGAATCATTGCCCCTTGCATTGCAAACTGTTGTGTGTAGCCAGAGAAAGGCCATGGAGGCATACTCCCTGGCATTGCCAACTGCCGTGTGAAACCTGAGAAGGGTCAGGGGAAGAGGGTCATTGCCTCTGGCTTTGTGAAGTATATTGTAAAACATAAGAAAGGTCAGGGGAAAGTAGTCATTCCCCATAGCATTGTAAACTGTATTGTGAAGCTTGAAGAAGGTCAGGGGAACTGAATCCTTTCCCCTAGCCTTGTGAAATACCCTAAAGAATCTGAAGAGGTTTAGGGGGAGGGAGTAATCCCCTTAACATTGTAAGCAAATTTGAGAGACATTCTTTTCTGCATGCCCCTGTGGAATTTCAAGCCAGAAAAACCTTTTGAACTTTTTGGTTTTGATGTTTGTGAAGAACTCTGGGTTTCGTCACCAGCAGGTGAACATTGATCCCCGTCCAGAAGGGGGGAGTCCTTCTGGACTAAGAAGATCAGCATTTTCCCTAATTTAATTAAGAGTGTAAGGGACAGTGGACTATATAATTTAGAAGAACATCCTGACTGAATCCTTAGTGTTTAGTTAAGGCAGGGAAACCCCTCTTGGAAATAGGGCCAGATAGGTTTTATCTTATTTTATGTTGTAATAAAAGTCTTTAGGAACAATCATGCCACCTGTGTGTCAGTCTCCTCCTTCTGCACCTTTACACAGCACAAATAGTTTTAGCTCATTGGTGGCACTTTAGCATCACAATTGCTTTTGGCTCACAGGCAGTGTTTTAGCAGTATACCTAATGTTGGCTCATAGTAAGCAAGGACGGGATGGTTGATGCAAAACCTGAACCCACACAATTTCATTGGGTTCAACCTGGTCACATTTTCCATGCTTCACCTCCCAAGCCCCCTCCCAAGGTTCGGGATATGAGGTTCCACTGGGTTTGACTTCACGTTGATAAAGACAGGCCTGAAACACCTGTGACAGTCAATTGTTGGCATTTGAATAGGCAAGAGCAGAGCTTATTGGGAAAAGGGGATTGTAGCTAGGATAGTGTAAATTGGGAGTGAAATTAAATTCATAATAGGGCTTAGGTAGAGTTAGGGAATCAATTTGAAATGGGTTATATTTTCATCTGGGGTTGTGGGTACATGATTTTTAAGTGGGTGGGTTGGAGTGTGAATTGTGGGAAAAGGGGCCATTCAACCCACATGAATTTTGTAGGCATGGGAGAAGGCCAAATAGTGAGTAGATATGTGCATTTTTAAGGTGGAGGAGAGTGCCACACAACTGAGTACCCTGTGTGTATTTTATTGATATAACAGAAAAGCCATAGCACTGAGAAAACCACACACATTTCCCAAGTGGATCAGAAGGTCAAAGCACTGAGAACCCATGTACATTTTGTAGGCAAACAGAAGGCCAAGGCACTGAGAACCACATGTACATTTATTGAAGGGAAGAGGTGAATTAAATGAACATGCCTTTAACATGTCTGAATCTATTAAAGAACTCACACATGCTTTTTCACCTGCTACAGTAGCAGCTGTTTGTGCTCGAGAAGCCCAGATAGTAAGAGGGTCTCTGCGCCAGAGACGCCAGTCTATTAGTAGCCACAGATCTCTTCCTCTGCAAAAAACTGAGGTATCTTTCGCAAAATAATGTGGTGCATCGATACAAAATGTAAATTGTACATGAAGCACCTTTTCACATGCATCAGATGAGTGAGGATTGAGTTCAAGAGGAGGAGGAAGTCAGACTGTGACCTACGGAGGCACAAGAGTTCTTCACCTGCCTCTTGGGGCCATGGTGTTGTTTCTGCGCTGGATTCTTCTTCGCCCCCTTCATAAGGCGAGTACCACTCAGCAGTTGGGAGGGTTAAGTATTGATCAACTACTGGCACTGTTCCAGGCATCCGTCGAAAATGTGATGAATTTCTGAACATAGTTTTCCTTTCACCTTCAGCGGTGATGAGGGACCCCTTCACACGGACGACTGTGAGGGGTTGTTTTCCAAACGCAACCATGCTTTTGCGGCTTTGAACCTGTTTTGCTATGACCACATCCCCAGATTCAAACTCATTTTCTAGTGCTCTTCTTTTCATATCTGCCCCTCTCTTCATCTCTGGGAGTCTTGCTCTTGCATTTCCCGGTCCCCGCCGTATCTTTCCTCTTCCTGGGTCATCTGGGGGATTCGGGTCCGTATGCTTCTTCCAAACATCACCTCGGCTGGAGTTTTTCCTGTGGTGCTGTGAGGAGTGTTTCGGTAGTCTCTCATGAGCTAGCATAACATCTTTTCTACTGGCTCTCCTGTCAGTCGCACAATTTGCACTGTTCTCTTGATGTTGCTCATTAAGCGCTCTACTGTGCCGTTTTTGCCTGTGGCTACAGTGGTGCTATTTTCCTGTGCTGGAATCCAACTTATTCAGAGAATGTCTAAAAGTCTTGCCCTGTGAATGGGGGCCCATTGTCCGACTATTACCTTCGGGATGCCGTTGATGGCGAACATCCTGTCAAGAGCAGGTGTGGTGTAAAATGCAGAGGTGGATGGCATGATTAGAATGTCTGGAAGCGAGAGTATTCATCTACTGCCACGAGTATATGTTCTCCCCAATCAAGTGGTCCGAAGAAGTCCACTGCAACTTCTTCCCATGCCCCTTCTGGCAAGGTTGTCATTCTCAATGGCTCTGGTCCTGTGTGTGGATTTATGACGGCACAGGAGAGGCAGTGTTTTAGTAGATCTTCTACTTGTGCATCGAGGTTGGGGAACCAGAGTTTTTGTCTTAGCATCCTTTTAGTGTACACAATGTCCCGGTGTCCTTCATGTGCTAATTCCAGCACCTTCTTTCTCAGGCTTTGGGGAATTACTAGTTTGGTGCCCTTTTGCAGTAACCCGTCCTCATATTTGGCCAGTTCATCCTTTACGGCAAAAAGACAGGTGATGTCTTGCTTGACATCCTCCCTCGTGTTTTCCTTCAGTTGCCGCGCTTGTTTCCAGTGTCCAGTTTCCAGACATCTCAAAATAATCTGTAGTTCTTGATCGTTGTTCATTTCTTGGGCAATTAGGTGGGGCTCAAGACCTTTTGGGGTGTTCCCTTGTATCACATAGTGGATGGATTGGTCCACTATGGACGGAGAGGGTTGGGACTCCTTGCAGGGGTGCCGTGAGAGGAAATCACCGGGGTTGTGTTCTTTCCCCGGCTGGTGGATTATGTTGAAGTTATAGTCCTGCAGACTTAATGCCCATCGTGCTATGCACGGCAGCATCTTGTCTTGTGGATTCCCATAAATAAACAGCAACGCCTGATGGTCTGTGACAATCGTGAAGGGTTTCTCATATAGGAACAAATGGAAGTGCTCAAAGGCCCACACAACCGCTAGTCCCTCTTTTTCAGCCTGTGAGTACGCTTGCTCGGTTTTGGACAGGCTTCTGCTGGCATATGACACAATGTGTCTTGACTGGTTGTCTCTCTCATCTAGTTGGATCAAAATGGCTCCAAGACCCATGGGGTTGCGTCCACTACTAGTTAAGTGTCTTTCTTTGGATTGAAGTACGCCATGTTCTGGAAATCGGATATGTGTTGCTTTATTAGATGAAACCCTTGCTGGCATTTTCCATCCATTTGAATTCAGCACTTTGCTTCGTGAGTGCCCTGTTGGGTTCACTGACAGATGCAAAGTGTTTGATATAGCGTGTACAATAGCATGCCAAACCAACAAATGATTGTAGGTCTGTCGTGGAGTTGGGCGGATCCGCTTCCGTCAGGGCACTGACCTTTTCTGGGTCTGGTGTCATTCCGTTTGAGGAAAATATGTGTCCAAAGAAACGCAATGTCTGTTTCCTGAACTCGCATTTGGCCTTGTTCAGAGTGAGGTGAGCTTCCTCAAGGGCCATGCACACTCTCATGAGTGTGTTGTCGTGTTGCTCTTGGGTCTGCCCGAACACTAGAATGTCATCACTGTAGTTCAGGCGGTTGGGTATATGTTTAATGACATTGTGTATCTCAGACTAAAATATTTCTGCTGCTGACAAGACACCAAAGCTGAGGCTCTTGTACCTGTATAGGCCCATGTGGGTGGCGAATGTGGTGATGTATCGGGATGTTTTTTTAGATCCAGTTGATGGTACCCCTTGTTGGGGTCTAACATGGAGAAGGTAGTTGCTGCGTTTAGGAGGTGCACCATGTCCGTAATGTGTGGGGCTTGATGGCATTCACAGAGTATGGCCTCATTTGGCTTCCGCATGTCCACGTAGATGTGGATGTCTGTTCAGTCCCTCTTGGGCACGGGCACTATTGGGGATACCCACGGTGTGGTGCCTTCCGCTGGTTCGTTGTCTGCTTCCAGTAGGGTTGTTAGTTCTTCTTCCACTTGCCTTTTTATATTTAAGGGGATTCCCCTATAATGCTGTGCTATTGGGGTTACTCTTGTGTCAATGTGCAGATCAATCTGGCAGCCTTTCAATTTTCCCAGTCCTCTGAAGTGTGCAGGGAATACTTGTTCAATGTTAGCTGTGGGATCCAGGTATTTGTGCACCATAAGCCGGTAAAGGACTTGGATGAGGCCCATGTCAATGGCGGCCTTGTAACTTAGAATGCAATCGCTCTCGGTGGCAGCCTCTAGAACGTGCATGGGGATTTCTTTGGATTGCCCCTTGTAGCTACATGATGCTGTGAATTAGCCCTTGCACGGTATGGGGTGTTTTTGAGCCGTATGTCTAGATCAGCGCTTTTGCGGGCTGCAGGCATGGGGCGTGCAGTATGCGGTCTTGTTGATTTGTATTATCAGGGTCGGACTGTGCCCTTTAGCTGTTGGGTTTCCTAGAGCATATAGGTAGCCTTTCCTAGGTTCTTCTTTTGGCTTTTCTTGTCTTCGTGATGGTTCTTCTGAGGAAGCGCTCGAAACACTGTCGGATTGAGACTGTTCGACCAAGTTTCTGGAGTATCTTCTGGGCCTTCTTCTTGGTCGGGAGGTGGGTGGTCGGCTCTCTCTCCATTCTCCTGAAGTCCATTCTCGTCTTCTTTCCGATCTCTCCTCTTTGTGACAGCGTTGAGGAGTTAACTGCACTTGTCTGGATGCTCCGGCGTACTCTGTGGCCTTTGTTCCTTGTCTTGAAAGGGTTTTCCGTGCCCTACTTCACTTCGCATTTTGCTGCAGAATATGTTGCATACCGCCTTGTAGTGGTTGTCTCGTCCACAGGCTGCACACTGTTGGCCCATTGAAAGGCATTGCCCTTCGTTTGGGTATTTATGGCTGCATTGATAGCAGAACGGCCCGGCGTTCCCCTTTGAGGCCCCTTCCAGTTTGTTGATGCTCTCATGCTTATCGTGAGTGATCTTGATGTCCTCCAATCCCTCTACCTGTGCAGTCAGTGCAGCATCTGAGCGAGTTAGGCGTAGGATCTCCTCCAGGTTGCGTGGTTTTTGTAGAAGTCATTTCCTGAAGTCTGCGCTTTCACACCCTACTATTATTTGAGAGCGTAGTGCTTCTTCATTGGAGCAATTGTTAAAGTCACAATGCTTCATTTTGAGCTTTAAACACATTACGAATGCATCCATAGTCTCACCCTTGGTCTGTTAGGTGGTATGGAAGATGCGTCTCTCGTAGTCCACGTTTGCGTGAAATAGTCTGAGTGTTGACTCAGCACACCTCACGGGGGACGGCGTATCCCAAGATACATGAGTCTTTTGACCTTGTGCACACACATTATGTCTCTAATGGCCAAAAAATTAAGTAATTGAATTATGTTCTGATGTTTTTCTCCAGAAAAATGGGGTCAGACTGTGTTCTTTTGTTACAAGCGTGATGTGTTCTTGCATAATCACTTTTGTGAAGTGTGCTCGCTGATTGGTTGCTTTGTTGTACTGCTTCTATGTGGTTTGACTTGTCACAATATACAGTTAACCTTGCCCACAGAAACATGTGTACCTGTAATGCTCACCTGGCTCCCACGGAGGCGCGGGCGTGGCTGGGACTGCTGTGACCTCTTCTGCAGAGATGCGTAAGACCCGGAAGATGGACTGGACTGGATTCCCCAACCTGGCTTTTCTGGCTCGGAGGAATATCCCACTGTGTGTGAAAAGGAAGGGTTAATAGTCTGCGGGTGATGTTCCGACCTCCCACTTCCCTTCTCTCCCTCCGTGAAACCCTTTTGGGATTCCCTGCGAAGACTCACCTTAGGGACCAAAATGACGAGCTCTCCATCCTGATGCAGGGGCGCGTTGTGATTCCAGTTACTTCACTGGATTGATGAGTTCAAACTAGTTTGTCCATTCCCGTCGTACCGCAAATGTTTATGGCAAGTTTGGGTTTATATCTACTCATTGTTCTTTTCTTTCGCAGGTGCTGGAGAAGATTCCGGGCTGCAGGCGATTTGGATGAAGCCAAATTCTGGTAAGAATTCCGATGAGAGATTCCTTTGCAGTTTTAAGTATCTCCTTTAATGTCCAATGTCTTCTTCCCCATAGGGGCCGGGGTACGAGGTAAGGCACCGACCCGAAAAGAGCTGCTGTGTCTCTCTTGCAAATGGGTAAGTCTTGAGTGAGCGTATTGCTAATGTTCTCACATGCTCTCACTAATACAATGTCTGTTTCTTTTCCCCATAGGGGCGGGGGTGCTGAGATGCCGAAGGTATGGCACAAACCCGAAGGCGGAGAGGGAATTGGACCACAGGTAAGTTCTACTTAGATTTGTGTTTCCCTTCTCACCTCTCTTTCTCCTTCCTTCCAATAAGTGGTGGATGGCGGTGGAAGCTCCGGATGGACGTCGCAGGACTCGAAAACGCCACGTGCAGGTGAGTGAAATGCAGCGTGCTGCGCGCGATGCGATGCGCGTTTAAAATGTTTGCCTTCTTTGCAGGATCGTCGGCGTGCAGAATCCGGAGTGCAGATGTATAAGTAAGGTTCTTGTTTTTACCTGTTCTCTTCCCTTTTCTTCTTTAGGTGTTTCCAGGATGCTGGCAGGCGTGATGGAGGACCAAGGCAGGAGCAGGCACGGTGAGCGTCCAGCTGCTAAGTGCAGAACAACGCAAAGCGTGGTCTGCTGCTTGGGTGTGGCTTAAATAGCCTTTCAAGTAGTTCCAGGTATGTATTCTTCCCCCAGAAAAATGTATTCCTCCACCGGTCACACCCTAGAGATCAAGTAGTCCCTAGAAAAATAGTTCCTTCCAGTCTTGGAAGTTGCAGCATGGTCTGCACAGGTAAGTTTACACCAAGCACTACTCCCAACCTACTTCTGTATGAGCCTGATGTCCCCTATGAGCCTGACTCCAATGGCGCCAGGACTGAGTCCAAAGGGCCCCCATCTGGGGGCTGCTGGGACTTTCCTTGAATGCCTGGTGTCTGTCTCTGAGGGTGCCGGGCCTGGTTTGGCTCCTTGGAGGCAGGCATCATGACAGTACCATCATTTAGGCAGACGATATGAAAAATACTTCATACTCCCTAAGGCATGCCACGTTTGACACAATCCCACCTCAGGAGCTCATCCACCTTCTCCGAGTATGCTTCACCTTCTATTTTGAAGTACTCCTTACCTCTAGTTCGGCGCTACAATTAGGCGGTTCTTCCTTAGTTTGGACACTTGCCATACGCTTGTGTACGTCTCCATGGCAGCCGGGAGACTTGCACCAGTATGCATGCGCACGTTCTAGAGTACTAATCTCCCTGTGCATGCGCATTTGGATTATGCATACAGCTCCACTTCGAACGCTGCATCGGCCACACAAAGATAGCAACCGGCGTACCGCAGGGCCGATTTAATCACCTCCCGTGGTCCTTAGAGGGAAGCTTCTTGCCCCTACCCTTGCCATCTTGGCCACAGTACTGGCCTCCCACATGGGCAGTACGACACAGCCAAGTGGGCACTTCTACACGGCCTTACAGCTGCTCCCCTTTCTTATCTCCCTATGCAGCTTCATGTTCTGCCTCCATTTTTTGCAGCAAGCATTCTTCCTGCATTATCCAGTAAGAACATAGTGGGGTCCTTTAACCACCCCGACTTCAGACTTTGGTTCCAAAGTCATCCGCCCAGCGCAGCACCTTGTACTGTACCTACATAGCAGATCAGGTACCTCTTTTCTGCCAGTCCTGGCACACTTTTTCCTTGTTTGAAATGTCTACATCTTGACGTAGACCAAAGACTTGGTTACCTCCCAATATCCAGTACACCTCGGAAACAACAACTAGGATGCACTCATGAAGATTAGCTCTAGTTCACGGTTTACAAATTTCACCTCTTAAGTATTTTGTGATTATATGAAGGTCACTCTATAAGAAACATTATCTGAATGTGACATGTATAGAGGGTGACCCCGGCAGGATTTATTGCTGAATAACTGCCTTGCATTCATGTATTTGAATGGGCATACCTATGTTCATTTATGAGTAATCTGAACCAATTGTTATATTTGTTTTTTCTGTTCTCTTGTTTTTGCAATATGTCTGCCAACTATTAGGCAGGTGTTTTTTAAAAAAAACCTAAAAAATACTATGAGAAAATTGTACCCATGTTGACTGGACATCAGCTAAATAAATAAGTTGACAGTCACTGTATATGTGTTTTCTTGCTCCCATTTTCATTAAGCATAAGTATACAGTCTTATTGATACTTGGCATGTTAAATGGTACAATCTTTGCTGTAAAAATAAATGCAGAGTAATATATAAAAATTAAGTGTGGCAGGACGCCATCCCCATGTTCCAATGAGTGTTGACTTTAAGCTTGTGTATGCGTCGGTCGCTCCCGTGGGGAGTTCGTCAACAATGTCTCTGACGCTTGAGCCAATTGAAAACGTCAATAAGCTGTGCTTCTTGTCTTCATCTATGGGCCCAATTTGCCTTCAGACGCACTTCAAAGTCTCTTAACTCCCTCTTCCAGCGTGGGCCTAAGGTGCCGGTGTCTGTGCGGTCGAAACTGGTGGGTAGCTGGGTCATGAGGCTGTCGAGGATCCTGGTAAGGAGTACTTGGGCTGGTGCCAGTGGGACAGTTAATGGCTCATCTAGTGACATTGTGCTTGACTAGACGATGTTCCTATCAGGTGGTCGCTTTTGAGCTGCTCCCTCTATACTTACCTTATTTAGTGGGTGTGGGGCCACGTGCTCCTGTGTGCTGGCGGTACCAGTGTGCTGTTAGCTCTTGAAACACGTGCGTCGTGGCCTCCTCCTGTGGTGCATTTGTGCTACCTTGTTCTATTGCTGGGCCTGGAGCCTGGGGTGTGAGGTCGCTGTGGCCGCTGTGGTGGTGGCTGGCTTGGGCTGGGGAGCTCCAGCTGCAGTGTTGGTGGACTCTGGCCTGCAGTGCTCGCTTTTAGCGGGATCCGACCAGCTGTGTTCAGATTTTGGCAAGCTGTGGTCCGCTCTGCCACTGTTTAATTTTCTGCTGGCACTGGCCTACGGTTTAGCTTTCCGATGGGCTCTGGCCTGCTGTCTTTGGATTTTGGCATGCTGCGTTCCGCTCTTCCACTATTTGCTTTTCCGCGGGTTCCGGCCTGCAATGTTTCAACTTTGGTGAGCTGCGGCTCGCTCTTCCAATTTTGCACAGAAGCTACACTCGACCACTTCTGCTGTTTTCGCTGCCCTCGTGCTCCAACCCGTGTGGAAGCATTGCCATTGGCGTTAGACTTGCTCAACCGCCCGGTGCTGATGTTGCGTGAGGGGGGTCACACCACCCTCCTGTGGGGAGCTGATGCTCCGACCCGCTTGCGCAACACGTTGCCGTCAGCGGGAGGTGTTCTCGACCGCACAGAGATGTCGGGTGAGGTCGGGGGGGGGGCACTCTTGTGGGGACCCTCTGTGCTCTAAAACCCGCTTCTCACCTTAGGTGGGAAACTTCTTCCACCGTGCTAGTGGCGCTGCTGCTCGAGTGGCTTCTTCACTCAAAACCCCAAGTGCGGGTTGACACGAAAGTTTTGGGTTCATATTGCACCTTGTCACCAATGTGGAATCCGTGTGGACCTTCTAAGTCCATCAGTGGCCTCTTGCATGCATACACTGGACATACGAGGCGGGACGCAGAGAGAGGTTCAAAACACAACTTTATTCCTCAGCATCAACAATCTGACTGAACTCCCTTCCCGCCACCCGGTCCTCCCCTTCCCATGTCCCTGTGTCCCCTGTCACGTGATGGGAGTGTTTGATGACATCACAATATACACCAAAAGAACATTCTGCTTCAGTAGATATCATCGCGATGTGGAAAACCCAAATTGAACATGCAAACCAAAACCAAACAAGAGACTAGGCTCCTTCCATGTAAAGTCTCTGTTACACAGGTGGTCTAATGCACCTGATGTGATTCTCGGAATCGCATTACTGTGGCCTACCCCCACCATGCCTACAGTAACATTTCATGCTTCTTCCTCCTCTTGTGGGTACAGCATCCCGTGTATGGGAGGCATTACCCTAAAATGCTCGTATTATTCCTTCTCAACATGCCTTCCGCATACCTAACTGACGATGTGTAAGCCGGTAGTTTGCCGAGTCTGAAAAAAGTGACAGTGACAACGTCCTCTAGCAACCTTCAACATACCGTTTCGGATCTGGCGGCCATTTTGACACGTGGTGTTCTTCCATTGTTTCTTATGATGTTAAAAGATCAAAACCAAAACCGGACATGTCCTTTGGGTAGTAAAACAAAAGAGTTGATGGCTGGAAGGTTTAGAATAAATCTTGACCTCTGGCATTGCTCTGGGCAACCCTCCAGACCATCGTTCTTCGCCTGCCAAGCCATTACAAAAGGGGAAAAACCATATGCAAATCAGGCTTGGTCCCACCCCCAAAGGGGTAGTCCAGCCCGAACTGCTAGGTCACATCCCTTTTGCACGAGACCACAAGCACCCCCTACCTGTTCATAATACATGTTTGCCAAATATATGGCAAAAAATACAATCTTTACAATATTCGAAACATAAAATTGGATGGTGCGAATAGGCCGGCAATGGGGACTCCGCTGATGAGCCCCCGCGCACTTGAGGCACCTTGCCAGCTCTGCTGACCATCGTCGGAAAAGATCCAACAGGGGATGTGAGAGCTACTGCATGGTGGCGCTCCCCTTAACGTGTGCTCCGACATGTCCAGGCTGCACAAGGATTCTATGAGGAAAAGGGGAGGGGAGCACAGACTACCTCCTAATGCGTTGTGTGAAAGGAGACATACATTCCTACTTCTTTAAACCAATCTGAAACACATAGGCATTGCCGGCATGGAAAACTTTTTTAAGCAAAACCAGGCCTTTTTCAAAGAAGAAATAGTGTGATTCATAGGAGCCAACAGGGTACAATATTTTATTAACCTGTCTTCATTAAGTTCCTATTCATCATATTGTAAAAAGTGACTCACTATTTGAGACACCACTTCACACACAAACAAGTGTAACATATAACATCTGATCAAAACATATACCTAAATCTGTACATTTCAAAACGTGTCGCAACAATGGGTAGGTGAAACCCATGCCAAGGGGGCCGAAACGCACCGCGTTGACAATAATTCTGCAGCTTTTTCCACTGCCTAGTAGCATCCCTGAGAGGAGATAGGTTAAATATAAAACCCCAAAAAACATTAATTCTGAAAGTGGTCAGAAACTTTCATGATATAGAAATAATGACTTGTGATTTAAGTGGTATTTCACCTACCCAGTGTTGTGATACGTTTTAAAATGTACAGATATAGGTATATGTTTTGATCAGATGTTATACATATATAGGCATATATATATATAACAACCCCTCGTTAAAAAACAAAGATTGGGTTCACCTGCTGTATAGTGCACAAGGATTCTTACAGACCTCGTCGCTATTGTAATGGGGCTTGGTATGGCCAGGCCCCCTCCTGCATGCTTGCCATGAATGCACACAGGAGCCAGTGAGTTGGTGTCTGAACTGCCACACGGTCTATATTATTAAGTTGATCACATGGTGTGCGCCACATGTGCAACACGTGACACTGCACGAGGCATGGGGGCAGGGTTGATACATAACAAACAGCTCAACAAACAGTGAAAGTACATTGATATTATACAGTCAATCCAACAAAGAGAAAACAAACTATTACATGTGAATCTGTGCTTTATCCATCCAGAATACAAATTAATTGTTGTGATACCTACTCTGTACCCCACCTTATGCCTCCACCGTTCCCTCAAACCCATAAGATAAAACATTAGAAGTGCTAAACCCCAGAGATGCTAATATCTAGTGGGGGTAACATTTCTTATGTATAGATCTAGTATGCCCTTACCTGATGAAGACCTTTATCAATAGTGCCTAATGACTACCACACCGAGCCCCCATCTGTCCCTAAATTCCATGCAATACTGCTCCATCTAGGTCATTATTCTTATCAATGTCATCATGCATATTTACACAAATTCTCCTAACAATCATTCTTTGTTTATCCCCAATGGAACCATTGTCTGTAATTTGAAGATTTTCAATTTTTTTTATTTTATTTTTTGGGTATTTAATAATGTACCTATACAGTCAAATGGTGTTTCAAGGCGCATCAAGACTGGGGAGGGGGAGGTACAGGGAGAAGAAATCAATAGCGTTCCTACTAGGTCTTGAAACATTCAGAACATGCAAGTGCCGTAAAAGAATACTGGGGAAGGGAGGGGAGAGGAGGGAAGGTGAAGGTAGGGGGGAAACAGGGAAGAAGACAAACAGTAACGTTCCTACTCGGTCATGAGACAATTCAGAGCGTGCAAGTGCAGTAACAGAAAAAGAGGGGAGGGCAGAGGAGGGGAAGAGTTGGATGGGATGAACAGGGAAGAAGGCAAACAAAAAGTTCCTACTAGGATGTGAGACAATTCAGAGCATGCAAGTACGGTATCAGAAATGAGGGGAGGGGGAGGAGGAGAAGTGCAGGATGGGGAGTGAGGGTAATGCTCAGGTGGGAGAGGGAAAACTGAGCATAAAGTGAAGTGTACAGGTTCACTTGCACATTTGAGGAGGGGGTGCACAAGGAAGTGCTACAGGAGAAGCGGGAGGAGCACTGTGGCAAGGAGTGATCACAGAGTCCGCCAAGGCTGGAGCAACATACGCAATGCATAGCTCTCAACTCACCCGCTTTTGGCGGGTGTCACCCGCCTTGCAAAGGGCTGACTCACCCGCCAGGCCTCCTGCACGCCCATTCATTCCAATGGGCGTCTCACCCGCCAGAAACAAAATCGGGTGATTTCACCCGCCTTTGCAAGACAAATGGTTGAGAGCTATGGCAATGTTGTCCTTGAAATTCAGAAGGAGCAGGAGAACACCCGCTGGAGGATATTCCCACAGAGCAGGGATGACCAGAGACCTCATCAGGTGATGAAGGAGAGAAGAGGAGATAGAAGGGAAGGGGAGAGGTGGGCCATGGGAGGTTTGAGAGCAAGTGAGGGAGAAGCATGAAGCAACTTCAACACAACAGAAATGCAACCAACTAGAATCAGGGTCCAGGATAAAGGCAAAAGCCTAAATTCCAACATAGCGCAGAAAAGTAAAAACACCTAGATACGAATTTCCTGAAAATGGGGAAAAGGCTTAGGTTTCAACAAATGCCGAAAAACAAAACACCTGGATACGATTTTCCTGGAAAGGGGGAAAGGCCTAAGTTTCAACATATAGGAGAAAAGCAAAACACCTAGACATGATTTTCCCAGTAGAGGAAAAAAGGCCTAAGTTTCAACATACAGCAGCAAAAGCAAAAACACCAAGAAGCGAGCTACCTGGAAGGGTCTAAGTGCCAGAGATGGGCAACATACAATAGTGTGTGACGTGCAACAGACTAAAGCATTGTTTGTTTGTTTTATTACTTGTATTGCGCTCCAGACCCGTAGGTATAAGGGCGCATTGCATAAGAATACTCACAGCTTAGTTAAAACATGGGAAATACACATACATAGTGCCAATTGGTTACACGCAGGCACTTTATATTTATAAATGATATATACATACATAACTTGCTCATTATAGGCCCTAGAACAGTCCTGGTTCATACAGGGTAGTATAAAGTGCAGGACACAATCAGTGCAATGACTAGTGGTTAGCTAGATACAGGTGAGCCAGTTAGTCTAGTGAATGTTAGGCGGGCCTAGAGGTCAGTGTCTTTAGCCCAGTTTATTATTTTTGGTAGGTTCGATCTACTCTTAGTGGGGATGGTAACGAGTTCCACAATTGGGCGGCCTTAACCTGGAAGCTACTACCTCCGACTCTGGATAGCTTGAATCTAGGGACCAAGAGGTAGTTCGTATTAGAGAGTCTAGTTGTTCTGGTTGCAGGCTTCATGATGTATCTATCATACAGGTAATGGGGTGCTGCATTTTTCAGGCATTTGTAGGTGAGGGAGGCAACTTTTAGTTTAATTTTATCATGGGTAGAAAGCCAGTTGTTAGCACTTCTTAACTCTGAGATATGTTCTCTCTTTGAAATTCCTAATGCTGCTCTCAGAGCATTGTTTTGTAGGAATTGGATTTTCTTAATGGTTTGTTTGTTGGCCCCTATATACAGAGCATTGCAACAGTCGAGCTTTGATAAAATAAGAGCTCTGGCAAGGGTCATGCAGCTAGAGTGTGACAGGAAAGCTTTGCCTGCTCTAATCAGTTTGCATGTGTATGTCGTAGCCGAAGCCATGGCCTTAACCTGTTTGTTGAAGGAGAGAGTAGAATTCAAATAGAAATACAAGGTTTTAACCTCCTTAGTGACAGAAATAATATTCTGGTCTATGTTGAAGACCGAATATTTATGACTCAATTTTTTGAGGGTCAAAGGCGTGCCCAGGATGATGATCTCTGTCTTGTCATCATTCAGGCATAGACCATGTGTTACGCTCACCTGGTATCCACAGGGACGCCACCCAGCCGGGTTACTCGCTGGTATGCTTCTCAGCTCTGCCCAGATGTGGTCTGCGGGGAAGGTTCTGCCTGGTGGTAGAATTAGGCGTGCTCTCCGTCCTGCCTTATTTGCAGGGGCGCGTTGTCTTTCTTGGGCGTGTGCGGTCCAGTTACTTCACTGAAGCCGGCCCATTTGATATTGTTCAGGTAGGTCTTATTGCTGTAGATTTGTTGCTATCCTGCATGCCTTTCTTTATTTAGAATGTCTCTTTTTCCTCCCTTAGGTATGCAGAGCTTCAGCGCGGCGAACTGGCTTGGTTGAGCCCCGCTGGTAAATGATGGCGCATTAAGAGCGCTATGATGCGGTAAGTAAGCGCTATGCGCAGCGCTGCAAAGTTTTGCCTTTGCTAACCTGTGTTTTCCTTCCTTGTAGGTCGCAGTGTTCTTCAGCGCGAGTAGAATGTCCGGAATGGTGCCAGCCATGAGGCGACCAGCCAGGTAAATCCTTTGAGCAGTTCGTAATTTTCAAATGTCTCTACTGCTTTCTTTAAGGTTGCCTCTATCTTCCTCTTCCAGGTCGGGCTGTCCGGGAGGTGTGCTGTTTCAAGGAAGCGGTTCTCAGAAGCTGCGAGTGGTTAAAGATGAAGACTGCAAACAAGCAATGTTGACGGAGCTTAGTGAGGACTGAATGAACGTGCCTGATGTGATCTTGTTTCGAGGCGGAGTATACTAGGATGTCATCTATGTACACTGAGGCGCACACATCAATTAACTCCCTTAAGACATCATTCATGAAATATTGGAATGCCTCAGGAGCGTTGCATAACCCAAAGGGCATGACTTGATATTCAAACAAGCTGTACTTAGTACGAAAGGCGGTTTTCCATTCATCTCCTTTTCTGACTCGGACCAGGTGGTACGCTCCTCGAAGGTCCTTTTGGTATAAATCTGGGCATCTTTAACTTGGTCTAGCATCTCAGGGATAAGTGGGAAGGGGTAGCGGTTCTTCACGGTGATCTGATTCAATGCGCGACAGCCAATACAGGTTCTCAAGTCTCCTTCCTTTTTTGGTACGAAGAACAAAGGACTGGCTGCGGGGGACTTCGAAGGACGGATAAATCCGTTTGAAGGTACTGGTCTAAATAGGATTTCAAATGAAGGTTTTCTGGTTCTGTGAGAGCATAGATCCTGCCGCAAGGGATTTGTGCACCAGGAACAAGGTCGATCTGACAGTCATAGGGCCTGTGCGGCGGCAATGTATTGGCTTGATCCTTTCGGAAAACATCCTGGAAATCATGGTATCCACATAAGGTATTAGTTGCTCCCAGGGTTGATATTGTCGCTCCAGGAGTCATGGGGGTACAGACATCGGGTTTTTCCTCTTGGTAATAGCAGGCAGGGGAGCAGTCACTGGGGAAGGTTAATTTTCATGCCCGCCTATCAATGGGTTGTGAGCAACCAACCATGGCCTCCCTAGTATTAGCCTGAACTGAGGTGCCCTGATAAGATGAAATGAAATAGACTCCCGATGTCTGTCCTGGCACAGCAAGGTTACCCTGGCCATGTAATGGGTTACTGGTCCGGAAGCGATTTCTGTCCCATCCACGGTGGTTACCTTGTCCATAGTTGGCTTAGAACACAAAGGAAGCCCCATCTCTGCTGCCAGTTCTTGATCAGTATAATTTCCAACTGCTCCGCTATCGATGTATGCTTCAACGGCATGCATTCTTGACGACTGTTGGTGATTAATTAAGATCACTGGTATTGCAAAGTGCGAGGTCAGCAACTCTTTCTTCTCACTCGACAAACTGACCTCTACGTTTGTCGAGCTTGGTAGTTTTCCGATTCCTTAGCTTCATCCTTCTCTGTGGCCCCGACTATTCTTCTTGGGGGTTTTACTGGACAGTCCTTCAAAAAATGTCCTGGTTTCCCACAATGCAAACAAAGTTGTTGTTGTCTTCTTTTGTCCCGCTCTTGTTTTGTTAATGGAGGCCGTATCTCTCCAATCTGCATGGGTTCTACAGCATTTTCAGGTACACGGGGTGTGTTTTCCCTTGGTCGAACATACACGGTTCGAGGGTCCGTCTTAGACCGGTCTGCTTTTTGGTCCTGCAACCGGTGGTCTAACTGAACAACCAGATTTATGAATTTGGCACGGTCTCTGGGTGGATCAACCACCTGGGCTATGACGTCCTTAATTCGTCCTTAATTCGCCTCGTAAGCCTCGATGGAATAACGTGGTTCTTTTGTTTTCTGGCCACCTAGCTTCGGCAACCAGTCTGTTGAAGGTAGCAATGTACGTTAACAAGTCCTGATTCCCCTGTCGGAGGTACAAGAGTTCATTGTCTACTGCTTGTTCCTGGGTATGGCGAGCAAAATGTTTTTCCATTTCTCTCTGGAACCCCAAAAGTCATGTAATAGAGGATCGTCATGGGTTACCAACGGCACCGACCAATCTGCTGCGCTACCACTCAGGTATGATAAGACAAAAGCTACCCGAGCTTGGTCGTTTGGAAATGCTCCAGGCCTACAAAGAAAATTAAGGCGACACTGATTGATGAATGCTGCATACTTCCGTGGGTCACCTGAGAACCGTTCTGGTGGTGCCAAGGGAACTGTTCCAGGTAACGTGATCTGCACCGGAAAGATGATATGGCAGGGTTTTGCATCATTGGATTGCTTCCAGGTAGAGGTGTCTGTCCTGCCTGTGATTGCAAGTATTGCCTGCTAATCTCTTCAGTGCGTTCTTTGGTCACTATTAGGTCTCTCCGGAGGGCATTAGTCTCTTGTCGGGCAGAATGAACCTCGGCATGAAGCTCTCCTAGTAATTGCGCCAATTGGTCCATTTCTGATGTCTCCATGGTGCCCAGGTGGATTTGTTATGGTAGGCTTCGCGTTCTGTTACGCTCACCTGGTATCCACAGGGACGCCACCCAGCCGGGTTACTCGCTGGTATGCTTCTCAGCTCTGCCCAGATGTGGTCTGCGGGGAAGGTTCTGCCTGGTGGTAGAATTAGGCGTGCTCTCCGTCCTGCCTTCTTTGCAGGGGCACGTTGTCTTTCTTGGGCGTGTGCGGTCCAGTTACTTCACTGACGCCGGTTTGTTTGATATTGTTCAGGTAGGTCTTATTGCTGTTCTTTAGTTTTGTTGCTATCCTGCATGCCTTTCTTTATTTAGAATGTCTCTTTTTCCTCCCTTAGGTATGCGGAGCTTCAGCGCGGCGAACTGGCTTGGTTGAGCCCCGCTGGTAAATGATGGCGCATTAAGAGCGATATGATGCATAAGTAAGCGCTATGCGCAGCGCTGCAATGTCTTGCCTTTGCTTACCTGTGTTTTCCTTCCCTGTAGGTCGCGGTGTTCTTCATCGCGAGTAGAATGTCCGGAATGGTGGCAGCCGTGAGGCGACCAGCCAGGTAAGTCTTTTGAGCAGTTCGTAATTTACAAATGTCTCTACTGCTTTCCTTAATGTTGCCTCTATATTCCTCTTTCAGGTCGTGCTGTCCGGGAGGCGTGCTGATTCAAGGAAGCTGTTCTCAGAAGCTGCGAGTGGTTAAAGATGAAGACAGCAGGTAAGATGCTGCTGCTAATGATGTTCCTTTTGTCTCCGCGCAGGTTCTGCTTCTCCGAGGTTCGAGGGAATAGCTGGACACGGTGAGCGTCACGCTGCAAGCTGCAAAGTAACGCGAAGCGTGTTGTCTTGCTCGGGTGTGGTTTAAATAGCCCCAACAAAATAGTCCAGGTAAAGTAGTCCCTAGGCTACCACACCCAAAACACTAGAGCGCATAGCTTGGTTCCTGGGAACGAAGCTATGTGGATGTCTCCATGTTGGCTGGCAACTCAATAAGTACTTCCCAAGCACATGTTTCTCATGGTGTATGAGCCTGGCGCCATAGGCGCTAGGAGTGGCCCCAAGAAGGCTTTGTAAAAGGATGCCTGGCTCTAGAGGCCTGAGTCCTGACTCCACCTGGCCAATGGGTTTGCCAGAGGGGGGGTTTGGGTGAGGGTCGTGACACCGTGGGTGGCCATCCATGGCTGAATGATGAGATATACTCCGTTTACCAAGGCCAAATCCTTGCCATAATCACCAGTAAGAGGTAGGAGAATCTGAGTATCATGTGCATAATTAGTATAGGTGATACACAGATGATCCAGATCATCGAAAAGGGGCTTAGTAAAGATATTGTAGAGGGTAGGCGAGACACAAGATCCTTGGGGCACTCCATATGTGATCGGGATGGGGTCGGCCGCTGCCATAGGTGAGAAGACTCTCATAGTCCGATTACTTAGAAAAGATTGTATCCACGCTATGGTTTCTGTTGAGAAGTATGCCGCAGAGTCCAGGTGACTACATAGGACCCGGTGGTCAACCAGGTCAAAGGTGGCCGATAAGTCGAGGAGTAAGAGAAGGGCCAATTCCCCTTTATCCCCGAGTTCATCAATCTGGGATTTGAGGTCTAATAGCGCTGTTTCGGTCCCATGTTGGGACGAAAGCCTGATTGCCTAGTTCCTAGTAGAGAGTTAGATTCAAGGTGTTTTTGTATTTGGGAGTATGCCATATTATCTAAGATTTTCAGAAGAAAAGGCACTGTGGTGATTGGTCGGTAGTTAGTAGGTATCAATGGGCCTAGAGTCTGCTTTTTCAATAGAGGTAGCACACAAGATTCCTTAAGGTTAGATGGGATAGTATTAGATGAAAATGACGAGCTGATGAGTTTTGTGATAAAGGGGGCCAGGTCTCTGGCTGCATCCTTTATGACTTGAGCAGGGCATTGGTCACCCGGACAATTGGAGGGTTTGAGTGAGAGTATAATCTTTTCTGTTTCTTTTATGGTGACTTTAGAGAACTTAAAACGGGAATAATTAGCAGTGTTATTAGGCGGCACTAGGGTGATTCTGGTAGGCTTGGCGTCAGTTAGTGCAGCTTTTTTCTTGCCAATTTTTGCTTGTAGGGTTGTAACTTTGTTAGCTAGTGCTTGCTGTATGTTGGAACACCAAATGTTGTCCTTGATACAGTTGTCAGGCACTGGGATGGGGGTTTCTAACTCGTTGAGGGTGACAAAGAGTTCCTTCATGCTTGAATTAGCTTGAGATATTCTGGTGTTATAGGTTTCGCGTTTAGCTAGGAGTATTTCGTTTTTGGTATAAGGCTGTTGTGGTACTGAGATTAGTTTCATTTTCCTCAGACGGTTGTGCTCTCCAGGATGTCTCGCATTGCCTTTTTTTAGTACGTAATGTTTTTAGATATGGAGTATACCAGGAATTGAGATGGGCTTTAGGTCTGCTTTGTCTTAGTTTAAATGGTGCTATTGAGTCTAGAGCGGTGGTCATGATATGGTTATATTCCTTAACTAATGCGTTGGGTCCCAAGTTTTCAGGGATTGCATTTAGTGGAGGGAGGATAAGAGAGAGTAGATTGTCACAGGTGATATTCTTTTTGTTCCGGGTGGGGATGGTTGGAGCTAGTGGTACAGGCGCTGAGAAGGGTTTTGTACTGGTTAAGGTAAAGGTTATGAGGTAATGATCGGTCCAGATATGAGGAGATATGGAGGATATTAAGGCATTACAATTATAGTCTGCTACCCAATCCAGTATTCTGCCTTTGTTATGTGAAGGGTAGGGCACTCTTTGGGTGAAGCCTTGTTCCACAAGGATATTTGCTACATTAGATGCATGCGCATCATTAGGGTCATTGTAACCTAGGTTCAGATCCCCAAGTAGTAAGACTTGAGGAGTTCTTTAGATTATTGGAAACAATATTCGATAGGTCATCTTCAAACGTTCCGATAGGGCCTGGAGGTCTATATGTCAGGTAGATCGTGAGAGTCTGGGAACTGTTTATATTGAGCTTGGCTGTCATAATCTCACAAGATTTGATATCCGATGATGGCACTAGCCTGATTGGTAGATTGTCTCTAGCAATAAGTGCAATACCTCCTCTACGAGTAACGACTCTGTCTGATCTTAGTATGGTATATCCATTAGGCATAGCCAGTGAGAGGGCAGGTCCTGCATCGGCATGTAGCCAGGATCCCGTGACCGCTAGGAAGTCTAGGTGTTCTGAATGAATGATGTCTGCTATCTTAGTTGCATGTGCGACTACAGATCTTGGGTTTATTAGGGCGCCCTTGAGGCTAGGGTTAGCTGCAGCTGGTAATGTGATGCTGTTGGGATTCAGGTCTTGGTGGCAAAGTGGTTTGTGGCAGTGGTTGTGGGCCGAAGTTTAGTCTTGGTGATGGGTGTGATTGGTAAAGGGTTAGATCTTTTGTTGGTGGTAGTAAGGATTCTAGCTAGTGGTTCATAAAGTTTAGTTAGCCTTGAACGGAGTCTTCCATTTCTCTCAAAGGTAGAGCGCGGTTGGGCATTCTGAATCGGGCCTTGCGTAGGAAAATCAGTTGGCCATTGTTTCTTTATATGATTGAAAGGTGAGGCCATGGTATGGTTATGGTTGGAATGATAGTGGTGGACTGCTAGTAGTAACAATAAGTATGTAATAGCTGTTGTGATAGAAAGGAGGGGCAGTGAGTTCATAGGTGCGTGCATTTTAGGTATGGGTGCTGTAGGCAAGTGGACCAGAGTCACACTTGGTCGCTGAACAAAAACTGAATACTAGGTGCACAGTGTCAAATAGTGAGGCACACGATGGGTTAAGCAAGTTAGATTGGGCTGCAGTCTATGCATAATATGATTCATCTGGAGTGAATTTATTCAGCACAAAGTGAATTTAGGCAGGTGTGTGGCGGGAGAGATCACAATACCACTAAATATGTTAACAACTCTCTGATCAACTCCTCCTTCAAAAACTCAGTGGTCCCCAACAACCTTAAAGAAGCGTGGGTCCTACCCCTGCTCAAAAAACCTAACCTAGATCCCAACATCCCCACAAATTACCGGCCCATCACCACAGTCCCATTTCTTCTCAAAATCTTGGATAGCGTAGCCTATCTCCAAATACAACAACATTTGGAAGACAACAACCTTCTAGGCCTGCGGCAATCCGGCTTTAGACCAAGGCACGGGACGGAAACGGCCCTCTTGGATCTAAAAATCCAAATGGATGACGCCAAAGACAAGGGCAAACTAGCCATCTTGCTCTTGTTGGATCTCTCTGCTGCCTTTGATCTTGTTGACCACCAGATCCTTACTCAACACCTCTCCTCGGCTGCTGCATTCTCTCAGAATGCCACGAAGTGGATCCAGTCATTTCTGTCTGACAGGTCGGCTAGAGTCTTCACCCCCACTGCAGCTGCTGACCCTATCCCAATCACATGTGGAGTGCCCCAAGGCTCCTGCATTTCTCCCACTCTTTACAACATCTTCACGAAGCTCCTATTTGACCTTCTTGACGATCTGGGTGTCAGCTATACTAATTATGCTGACGATACCCAGGTCCTCATCACGCTCACTGGAAGCTATGAAGAAGATGTTGCTAAACTTAATGACATCTACCTAGAAATCCAAGCCTGGATGGCTACACACAGTCTTTGCCTAAACGACGATAAAACAGAATTGCTTATCGTAGGCTCCCAGGCTCGCCTCAATAAACTGGACCAAAGGTACCATTCCTTTACCATTGATGGCAACATCATAAAAGTATCCAAAGAGGTCAAAACTCTAGGTGTATACCTCGACTCTACCTTGTCTCTAAAGAAACAAATAAACTCTACCATCTCTACTACCTCTTACACCAATAAATTGATCAATGCCTGCAGGCCTTTTCTCTCCACCTCTAGTTGCCTCACCCTATCTAGAGCGCTGGTATTGTCTAAATTAGACTATTGCAACACACTCTACTTAGGCACTACCACTAAAAACTTGAACAGGCTCCAGATCCTGCAAAATAATGCACTAAGATGTGCCCTCAACCTCCCGCGCAAGGCGCACATATCCACGGTTAGCAAAGAAGTCCACTGGCTCCCAATCCGCGACAGAATTAAGCTAAGAAACCCTGGTCATCACCCACAAGTGCCTGTCACGTACTGCCCCACGCTACCTTTCAGACAAATTCTCTAGACACCGCCCCATTAGACCCACAAGAACTCCTTACCTGCACCAACTAAATATCCCCAACTATAACCTAAAAACAGCAGGAGGCTCCAGTTTCCCAGTGCTCGCAGCACAATATTGGAACACCCTCCCTCCTACAATTAGATCGGTATCCGCATTCTGGCCATTCAGAGCTATGGTTAAATCATGGCTACTAGCCTAGACATCTTGACTCTCACCGACTCGACCGGCCAGCCGCCGCTTTCTATCTGCAATATAATTGCAATGCAATCAGCAATGCTTACCCTATCTACAGCCTATTCAGGACCAACCTGTAACCCGGTCCTCATTCGCCACCGCAACTATTTTGTGCCTACTCTCTGTACATACTCTTCTCGATATATTCTACTTTTGTATGTAAACATTCAGACCCTGAACCAATGTATGCTCTGTCTGTTGTATTATGATGTTTTGTATGCTCTGTCTGTTGTATTATGATATTTTGTAACGATATGTAACTCTGCTGTGCACATGATTATGCGCCCAGTTACCTGAGGGTTCGGACGCGCTTTATAAATAAACAAACTAAACTAAACAACATTACTATGGGACAAGGATACTAAGGAGTTAGAGTCATGCTAGACAGCTAAATCCAGCAGTGGTCAGTTAGCCAACAATGAGAGGGTAAGACTTTAGCAAGTCACATGAGATCTAAACATAATAATCTATACAATGCATGGATTAAGCAGGACATAATGCAATAATGCAGTGCATGAAAGATCTTAGCAGACAAGTAACAACAATTTGGCATATGCAGATCATATCCACCAGCTACAATCGAGCACAGTAGACTGTGTAGTGCAAGGTGAGGTGACTCAAGGTTTACTAAGGAGATCAGTTTACTGAGGTCAAAAAACAATATCAGATGTCACAAGGTAAAATCGGTAACATTAGCAAATTAGGCATAGGAGATGGGCAGGGATGGTGGTATAACTCACGTTATGATATAGTGTTAGGGTGCCTCTAAGTTACGGTGGATGGGGCTTCCGTCCGGGGTGCATGAACGGCATATGTCCATATGAGCATGTTGCACAGACTCTCAGGCGGATTTGTGGTGACGGTCAGGTAGTGACTTAAAGCGGTGGGGGACGGTGGGTATCAAAAGACGTACTGGTGCCAGGCAGGAATGTAAGTTTTGTCTTCCCGTTTTGCAGTCTTAAGGTTATGACACATGGAATGTGATTAGGCAAAGTAAAATTGTGGGCTGAATTCAGGCGCTTTGGTGCACTAACAGGGGTGCCATCAGGGGCCTTATCTAGCCGGGCCTTTGCTGAGCCGGCGTCTACCTGCTGGCGGAAGTAGGTGATTTAAATAATCACCACGTTGCTTAGCAGCGCAATGGAAGCCCTCCTTGGGGTCGGAGGTGGCCATTTTGAGAGCAGGCATAGGGTAAGAACGCTGCAGTGATCCGTGTTGCTGTATCTTTGTAGGTAATGTTGGACGTTCAGGAGGGGAGGTGGGTATTCAGCAGATGGACAATCAGCCAGGAGTGTGTGGCTGGCTATCTCACCTCGCAGGAGATGGCGCGCTGTCATGTGCCCGCTCAGTCAGCTGCTCCTGCAGCTCATGGAGAAAGCGGCGCTGGAGGAGTGGACAGGGCTCCTGCCCTCTCCTCGGTCAGGATGCAAAGTTACCCCAGGGGTGCCAACAGGGGCCTTATCTAGCCGGGCCTTTGCTGAGCCGGCGTCCGCCCGCCGGCGGAAGTAGGTGATTTAAATAAAATCACTCTGGTAAAAGGAGTAATAAGAGGTTGGACAGTTTAATAATGAGCAATAATGGTGGTTCCCCCTGCCGGCACCTTTCTTACCTTGTCAGTCACTGCTGGTTGACGGCTGCGCTGCATGCTCCACCGGTGAACACAGGCAAACACAGTTTGGAGCTGCAACTGCAGAAGCTTCATCGGGCAGAGGGGCTGTACTAATTAGGAGGTTGGCAGCCAATGAGGTTGGAGGAGGGCTTTAAGGAGGGAAAAAAGACCAAGAGGGAAGCGGGCTGAGTAGGAGGAGAAATCAAACGCAAGGAGAACGGAAAAGACAAGAAAAGCAAAAGTAAGAAAAAGAGGGGACAAGGGGAAAAGGGGGATTAAGCTCACCTGCGCTTCAGGCTGGTGATAGAGTGCAGGGGGGCCAGCACGGTGATACACACTTACAATAGCGAGGTCGGCGGCCAATGGAGGGGGCTGTGGAGAGGGGAAAAAGACCAAGAGGGAAGCGGGCTGAGGAAGGGGAGAAATTGAGCGCGAGGAGCAGGAACAAAAGACAAGAAAACCAAATGTAAAAAAAAGAGGGTTGAATGGGAGATCATGGGACAAGGGGAGAAGGGGGTTTAGCACACCTGCAGTCCGGGCTTGGAATGTAGTGCAGGGGGGCCAGCACAGTGGTACACACTTGCAGTAGCGAAGTCGGCGGCCAATGGGGGGGCTATGGGGAGGGGGGAAAAGACCAAGAGGGAAGCAGGCAGAGGAGGGGGAGAAAGCAAGTGCAAGTAGAGCGACCAAAAGACAAGAAGAGCAAATGTAAAAAAAAAAAGAGGGTTCAATGGGAGATCATGGGACGGGACAAGGGGACCAGGCTCACCTAGACTCCGGGCTGGGAAGATCCCGAATGCCTCACACTGCGGGAGTCTCTTTTCCCGTCTCCCTCCTCTGGGATGTGAGGCTATTGTCTCAATGATTTAAAATTTCAATTCTGTCACTGGTTTTCCCATTTCAGACAAGTGCCTTGCAATTGGAGAGTTCATATTACAATTCCTGATATCCCCATTGTGTTCACCAATCCTTTCCTTTGTCATCCTGGTTGTTTCACCCACATACATTTTCCCACAAGGAAACTTTATGGTATATACAGTCTACTTCGATATGCATGTCGTGAATTGTTTCAAAATTATCTTTTCTCCGGTTTGAGGGAGATAGAGGATATTTTGCCTCGGATGCCATTGTTGGAATGTGCATAGTTCAGACAGGGAGTCTGTACTTGCTCCACACTCTCCCCCTGATCCTCCTGAGCCATCTGCTGGGGGACCATCTCAGGCGTCGCTGTCTGGTGATCTAGAGTCCCCCACAGAACCGCCTCCTCCTACTGTTCTTTCGGGCCTTCACCCCGCTGCACCCCTGTGGCTACCTCGGTCTTCTGCACCATGAGTACCTCACACCAATTTGCCTACGTTCTGCTATACCTCCTCCTACAGATTGGTAGCCACATAAACCTCAGCATGCTCCATCTCCCACTTCTCAACCTCCCTCTATCCCACCTCAACCACCCGTCCTTTTTCCTCATCCACTGTCTCCCCCACCTCACTCGCCATCTCAATCACTGGCTCCCCTGCTGCCTGAATCCCTCATCCTCTTACATGGAGGAGTAGTCATCAGTTCCTCCTCCTCTTCTCCCACCAGCATTCCCTCAAAATAAAAGGATATGTTGCCTAAATTCCCTAATGTACAAAACACAAATCTGCCAAAGGTGTCCAATGTGTCTACGGATCAGTGGTATGTTTTACTATTAATAGTTCCACTACTTTGTACAACCATTTTCACCATTCCTGAACTGTTCTTTTTGAAGCTAAGCATACCCCATCGTATAGCAGTTTCAGGTAAAATGAAATCTGTTTCATTGTACATTCACAAAGCCTTAATGACATCTCAGCATGGATGAACTCTATCCGACTTCATCTTAACTATCGGAAGCTGGAGGAGACTCAGTGCTAACACAAAGAAAATATCTCTCTTCTGCCCCCGATTTTTTGAAAACTTGTCAAGCTGTAATCTCAGGCAAAATGCTTAGATGTTACAGTTAATAACAGTCCATGCTATTTCCACAGCACTTTTTTATCATTAAGTGGCTACATGGGATTTTCTCCTTCATGCTACTGGGCGCTGTGCAGTTATGGTAGGCGCCTTAGTGACTCGTCACTTGGACTACTGCGATGCACAAACCTGTTGGATACTTCAGAACCACAGACTATTCAAGCCTAGGACTCGGTCAGACCACAGAAGATAAGACTTTCAGTCTTGGGACCCAGGCTTTGTAATAAATCACCAAATTGTATTCATGACCGCACACATTTGTCTAGTGGCAGTATGGTTCCAGCAGTGTTTAGGTCAGCGACTAGAGGCAATGGATTTCACAAGGCCATATAGAAATCTTCCAACTGACGAACTTAGAGAAACTAATGAAAACAATACACAGGACCTCCTTGTTTTGCCTGTTCCACCCACTTGGCTCTCAACCTGCCCCCCCACCCCACAAATCCTTAAAACATGTGTTGCACTTTGCTTCTTCTGCCTTCCCTGTCCCCCACGGAAGTCACACCTCCACTGCATTTTATGACACACTCTACCACTGCTAAGGAGTCAACATGCAAAGGACAAAACAAGTGACAAAGACAAACAAAGAGATTCTCGCAAGACTCATATGAACAGAAGTGGTTCTCAAAACACACAAACAGTAGGGAAGTTTACGAGCACAGAACAGGAAGACTTCTTGGTTTCACACAAAGTTTTCTCTACAAACCCAAGAAAGGAAATATGTTAGGAAACTATTTTTATTGTTTTTCATTTTTGTGGTGACCGACAGAACAGGCAAGAGTACAAGAGGACTTTATTTTTTAAAGAGAGGGTACACATAGGAGATTTGAGAGGGGGATGAAAGAAGATTCAAAGATCAAATGGAAGAAAAGAGACATCAAGAACCACTAAAACCAATACTTACAAAATCCTCCAAAGCATTCCTAAACTCGCCAAAAAACTCACCAAAAATACTCCAAAAATGTATGAGCCTGTCCTGTCCATGCCTAATTCGACCACAAAAAGCCAACAAAAACATCAGGGAGCAAAATGGGTCTTTAAATGGGCCTCAAATCTGTTTTAGAATGACTCAGGGGCCCAGATTGGTTGGTGAAACTACCCCTTATGACCCTTGTGAGATCCTTTCGACTTTAACACAACACAGGGAACATTTTAGGAATTTCAAGCACTCCTAGCTCATAGATGACACTTTCATTAATTCATGGACAACAAAAGCACAACATTGATAGAGAGCACGCCATTCATATTTTAATAATAAGTTCCAGATCATGGGTGACGCTTTAGCTCCACGATTAGGTTTGGTTTATAGAAATAGTTTTCTCTCAAATGAGTATTGGAGCCCCAATTATTTTGACATATAGATGCGAGTTTAACGCTACAGTTAGTTTTGTCTCCTAGCAGGTTCTTTAGCGTCACCATCAGTTTTGGCCCATGCATGGCAGTGCTTTAGCACTACAGTTAGTTTTGGCTCATATTTAGAGCCACAATTAGCTTTGGCGCATAGATGGCACTTCGCTCCACAATACGTTTTGTATCACAGGTGACACTTAAGCCCCCAATTCATTTTGGCTCATAGTTGGTGTTTAGTGTCATATTTACTTACATGTGATTGACAGCACTTTAGTTCAACAATTAGCTTTGTATCAAAGGTGGGGCAGTTAGTTTTAGCTCAAAGGTGGCACTTAAGTAAAACAATTTATTTATTTATAATATGTTCACAGCCATAACTGGCTTTACATATACAAACATAGACTAAAACACATTATCACACATTCTACAATTGTTAAAATTTACATACAAAAATATCCTCTGATAAGTCCTTTTAAATTGTTAAAATTAATTCATAACATTTCATCATATGATATATCAGATTCATGTCATTCCCTTCCATCAGTCTTTTCCAAGTGATTTCTATCTCCTCATTTAGACTGGAGTTCTTATATCGTACAAGATACTTTTCACAAAGGTTTACAAGACTTTCACAATGACATATCAAATGTTTAGCAGTTTCAATTTGTTCCGTACCACATAATCTATAATACCTTGTGTTTCTCTCATACCCCAATTTAGCACCTATGTCACAACAATGAACAATGAAATTTGAACATAAAATACTGTCTCGCAATGGGGAAAGCATACATATATTTTGGTTTCACAGATACTAAAGACCAATGCTCTAGAAATAAGCCATTTGTAGATTTTAATAATCATGTCACGCTCCTTTGCATAGTCGAACAAAAAAGGCACGGTCCCAAATTTTTTGTTAACGGGGGAGAAATTCTCAAACGGAACCCAGTAATAGGGAAAGACAAAGAGTACCACAAGGCACAGAGAATTAATTACCCCTTACTACTCTAACTCCAAAGATGACAGAAATCAGAATACTATAGTCACATAAGTTTACAACAGACACACAAAGATCACTGTCATACGAGCGTGGAGAACTAGAGAGAAGGAAAACTTTCACCCAAAGAAAATGTTTACAAATACTTTAATTCATATAGATATAAAAAGACAGAGTCTATTCCTACACCAATGTATCAAAAAGATACCAAACGCTTAAAAAAGACATAAAATACATCGATACAAATATAAATGTGTCAAACAATGACCCTATTTTTAGAAAGAATTCATAAGCTATATTGTCACTCATTAGACATTAGCTGAGGTATAAATTGTCGACATGTTTCGGCCCATACAGAAATCAGACATTTCCTCAAATGTCTATTTCGAGATAGATATCGTGGCCATCTTCAGGACATATGATTTCTTCACACTATGTCTTTTTTAAGCGTTTGGTATCTTTTTGATACATTGGTGTAGGAATAGACTCTGTCTTTTTATATCTATATGAATTAAAGTATTTGTAAACATTTTCTTTGGGTGAAAGTTTTCCTTCTCTCTAGTTCTCCACGCTCGTATGACAGTGATCTTTGTGTGTCTGTTGTAAACTTATGTGACTATAGTATTCTGATTTCTGTCATCTTTGGAGTTAGAGTAGTAAGGGGTAATTAATTCTCTGTGCCTTGTGGTACTCTTTGTCTTACGCTCCTTTGCATGACTATATATTACTCCTTGTAATAATTTTTTGATCTTAACTTGCTGTAAAAGTAACCAGCTCTTTTCATTGTCAGTCGCCCATTTCACATATACCATATGTAATCTACTCAAAGATTTAAAATGTTTTTTGTGACCATCCATGGTAAAATTATTCATCAGTTCGACCACAAAGGTGCTAGTGGACAATGTGCATAACTTTGCATATAGCATTGCAGATTTATATTCCAATATGTCCTTTGCAAATCTAAAATCACCTTCTAATAAAATATATTTACAGGATATTGCAGTAGGTAATCTAAACAACCATTTTAAAAAATGTCCTTCCAGTTTGCACATTTCATTTGCAAATTTACTTCCCCATATCTCAGCTCCATATAGTAGACAAGATACTATTTTACTGGCATATAATAGTAAGATGGTATTTACTGAAATTCCCCCTTGTTTACCAATGAATTTACTAATTGCACCAGTGTTTTTTAAACATAGAAGTTTAGTTGCATTCCAGTGATGATTCCACAACAGCTTCGAATCTATTATGAAAAGTTGTAGCATTCAACTTTTTCAAGCATCTCTGATTTCACCATCCACTTAAAGTTATAAGACCGAGTTTGTTTCGTTTTTCCCAGAAAGGCCATTACCTTGGTTTTTGAAATTTTAATCTTTAGCCCATTCATTTCAGAGAATTGAATCAGACAATTTAGCCTTGTTTGTAGCCCTGCCGGCGTATGGTCTAGCAGGACCAAATCATCAGCGTATCCTAGCCATGGGAGATCTACCACAATTACTTTTGGCTCATATATTGTGCTTTAGCATCACAATTAGGTTTAGATCATAGGTGGTGCTTTAATGGCACAATTACTGGTGGCTCGTAGATGATGTTTTGGTGTGCATCTAGTTTTGGCTCATATATGGCGCTTTAGTACGACAAATCGTTTTGGCACTTAGTAAGAGTACAAGGTTTTGGCCTATAAGTAGTGCTTTAGCATCACAATTAGTCTTGAATCTGACTGCCACTCCCAACTGTCTGATTTTGTAAATTCTCTTTGTCAGCGCTTGTGTCCTGCTCCCCAGTATCCCTGCTTCCTGGTTCTCTGTCCCCTCCTCCCGCCTGTCCACTGCGCTCCCACTTAGCCCACAGTCCTTATTTTCTGCCACCCCAGGCAGCCCCTGCCGTTGCAGCCCCCGCAGCAAGGACCCCGAGGCTAAGGACTGCTCCAGAGGATGCAGCCCCAGATGGTGTCTGCCAGTGTCAGCCGGGGAAGCAGGAAGCCTGCAGCTGTCACCCCGCTGCAAATGATTAGGTAGGTTCAGGCAGGGGGCAGTTATCAGTGCACCCACCTTTCTGACCCACCCCACCTTATCTTTCCTACTTAGTTACCACAACACACATACGCACCCCAGTACATCTTTTTGCCTTCTCTCACATCTCTCAAGGAAAATCCCATTTTGCATTGCTGCTGTGGTTAAAAAGTAGCCAGTTTTCCCCTCTTCTAGGAAAGTTGAATCTGGGTGTTTTGCATTGCTGTTTTATATTGCTGCTGTGTTTAAAAACTAGGACTTTCGTCCCTACATTTTGAAAAACCGAATCTGGTTCTGCATTATGGTAACTGTGGTACTGTTAATCACCTCATTAGGCTCTCTCCAGGCTCCCCACGCCTTGGGAGTCCCTTGTGCTGCTCAGTGAACCGGTCTGCTCCTTCTGCGTGTTCCCTACTATGTGGACCTCCCTCCCCCTCACACTGCGCTGCCTGGGCTGAGCGGTGCTGGGCTGTCCCTCCTCACTCTATCCTCCTGCTTCCTCCTCACACCCTCTAGGGTGCTGTCCATTTCCCCTATTTTCTCCAACTGCTACTCTATCTCCTATTCTATCCCTCTCACTAAGTCGGGAAGGAAGAAGTTCAAAAGGGAAATCCTGGTCTCCAACCCAGTCCTCCCTATCACTGATACCTACATCAGTCCTTTCTCCAGAGACAGACTCTCACCGACATCCTCCTTGACGTTCCCTCACCTGACCGATGGACCCTTCACATGGTCTTGGCTCTCTCTCCTTTCTCCTCCTCTGCCATTAATGGTGACAATTGGTGGGAGGCCCGCTTAGTCTCCTTCCACTCCTCCAAGATAATCAATAATGTCTATTTGAATGGCACTGTCTTGGTCCAGTGCCCTCAGTCCAATCTCCTCCTTTTTGATAGGAGTTTCCTGCATCTTATCAACTTACTTCCTTCTCTTGTTGCTCCTCCTAGCACCTCTTGGGCTCCACGGTCACCTCTTTCCTCTGCCTCCTCCTCTGCCCACCCTCAGGCCCCTCCATCGGGTGTACCTCAAGCTTGTCCCCCAACCAGGAAGTCTTTCAAATGTGGCAAACTGCTCCACGTCGCTACACTTAACTCTCACTCTGCAGTCAAACACTCCTCTGACATCTGCCACCTCCTCGAAAAATGTGACCTGGATGTCCTAGAACTCACAGATACATGGTTCATGGCCAACTCTGTCAGAAGTTTTGACACTCTCCTCCCGGATGGCTACAAGATCCTCCCTGAGCCCAGAACCAACCACCCCTGAGGGGGAGTAGCTCTGATCTTTCCAGGGTGGATCCCTGTTTCTGTCATTCGTATGCAAGCATACTCCTCTTTGAATGCCTGGTCTGAAGGCTCTCTATTTCTCACGGCTTCTCTCTAACTGTGACCACCATCTACAGGCCACCTGGACAGGTTGCCATATTTCTCTGAGTGGGCGGACCTCTCCATTCTACCCTGTGGTCTGAGACACTCTGCCAGACACGCCTTGGATGTTCTCATTGCCTCAGTCATCCCCTCTCTAACCCCCTCACAAATCCGCTCTCTTGGACTGACCACTTTCTGCTTTCCTCTCACCTGAAACTCACTGTCCCTCAGACAAAGCCCATCACAGCAGTATCATCTACCTTCTCGGCCATTCGGCCCATGAAGCGTTTATCAGTGGAGGGCTTTGCCACAACCTTCTCTGCTCCCCCTACTCCTGTGTCTGACTCACATTCTGACACAGCCCTCTCTAACCTGCATCTTTCTATCTTCAACACTCCGGACATCCTTGCCCCCATCATGACAATCCGCCTCAAGCCTACCTCCAGTTGCAACTCTTGGAATGATTCGGACCTCGCCAGCCAGAAACGCAAGTGCAGTGTTGCTGAGAGGAAGTGGAGGGCTTCGAGCACAGCCTCTGAAAATCTGGCCTGCCGACTACTCCAAAGGCAATACAGACTCTCTGTCCTATCCTAGAAGAGAATTAACATCAAGCCCACATCTCTGCAGCCTCTAACAATACAGCGGAACGCTTTAGAATCTGCAAGGAGCTGGCAAATCCTGCTGCAGTTTCCACCGCTCCTCTTCCCTCCCAGGCTCTCTGTATGGCTCTGGCCGCTCACTTCACTACTAAAACTCAGGACATCCTGTCCTCGCTCTCCTCCTCCTCTCTTTCTACTTTTCTTGGCCCTTTCCTACCACCTCTCCTTCCCCTTTTCCTTCTCCCTGACAACACCTAACAAGGTTTCTAGACAAGTCTGATACATGAAAGTATCATCCAAACAGGTGCTCCCCTGCTCCTCTAGAACCATCAAAGACCACATTGACACCTTCACTCCAGCGTTGACTGATTTCTGCAATCCCTCTTTTGCCACTGGATCTTTCCCGCTCTCCTCAAGCACTATTTGTGCACCCCCTCCTCAAAAAGCATTCTCCCGATCCTACTTGTTTGGCAAACTATCTCCTGATCTCTATCACTCATTTCTTTGGCAACTCCTAGAAAAACTGGTCATCTCCCAGCTTACTCTCCATAATTAATCTGTTGGTTGTCTTCATGACCACCAGTCTGACTCCAGAGCAGCCAAAGGCATGGAAACTGCTCTCCTGAACACCTGTGAAGATCTGCTCGCTAATCTTGACTCCAGCCTCCCTTCTGTCCTCATCCTCCTTGACCTTTCCTCTGCCTTTAACACTGTCAACCACACCATCCTGATCAATCAAATCTGAGAACCTAGACATCACAGATCAGGCCTTGTTGGGTTTGACCTCCTTCCTCTCGGACCAGCCCTCCCAAGTCCAATTTGCATCCTTTCTCTCCACCACCTCCCTCTCCACATGTGGTGTCCCTCAGGGCTCTAACTTCTCTCCCTGACTCTTTAATGTCTACATGGCCCCTTTAGCCCATCTGATCTACTTTCTCCTCTAACTTCCAGTGTTACACGCATGATACCCAGCTCTCTTTCGGGCGCCCATCAGTCTCCTCTTCTCTCTCGCTCATTCCTGAGTGTCTAGCCGTGATTCAGGATTGGTACACCTCCAGCAATCTCTGCCTTAATGCTAGTAAGACTGAGATCCTTCTCAATAGGGCCCCTGCTCCCACTTTTCCCCTCTAACTCTTGCCGCCCTCCTTGGGCCCTCTTCCTTCACCTTCCTTTGAGGCAAAAAAACCTTGGTACTTCACTGAGAAACTCTGCATCACCGCAGGCAACGATGTGGTTGAATTTGTAGAGTCCTTTTTTTGAGTCTTTCTGCAGCATGCAGGACGCATCTAAGGGGTGCCAGGGTAGTCGCCAGAAGGCCTTCCAAAAGGGCATTTTCATCATTCAGGTGGGAGAGGACCAAGGCTTGGACAGAAGATCTGAAGTTGTTTTCTGGGATAAAGTGCTTGATTTTCCACAGGAGAGAAAGTGGGTACCAAGCCGTTTGTGTCTTCCTTGCTATGTATTGTTTGAACATGGGGTGTCTGTCGATGGTGAACTGACTAATAGGTAGTGCATTACTGCGACAATTATTAACGGCTCAAAGATAGCAATTGACTTTCAAAATTAATGTTGGTTTACAGACAGAGCTTTAGGACCATAATTTGTGTTGCCTCATTTTGAGTATACATTGTTTTGACACATGATCGTGTATTAGCTCTACCTAGTGACAGTACATAGATTTGGGACATCGATGGTGCTTTAGCGCAACACTTCTTTGGCTCAGAAATAGCACATTAGCATAACTTGTTATGGATAATTAGTCTTAGCCATGACGCAAGGTGGTCCGAAGGTTATTGTTAAAAATATGAAAAATTACCTTCATGGTGATTCAGGTTCTCTTAGTCCAGGCTCTGCCTCCTTCTCAATTGGTTGGGTACGCCTGCACCCGCATGCGGGCTGGAAAAAGCTGGCTGCAAAAGATAGCTGGTGTCACTTTAAAAAAATTGAAGGTGTAGGGCCTACGTTGCACGTACGTCACTCCTTGTGCTGGGCCCACACCTTACCCCAACGTCACCAACGTTCCACACCCAGTACCTGGATTCCGCAGATGGCGTTAGATTTTAAGTATATGCTTACTATAGGGGATGGCTGGGTGGGTGTTCTGAAGAAGGGATAGCCTGGACTAAGAGAACCTGAATCACCACTAAGGTAATTTTTCATTTCTTTTACGTCCTGGCTCTCCCTCCTTCCCATTTGTTTGGGACCAGACTAAAAAGCCTTAAAATAGGTAAGGTTGGAGGAGACATCATATACGGAATTCAAGCAAACAAGTTGCGGAGCACCTCTTGGCCAAATATAGCATTATTTCTATAGGATGTATCCATAGAATAGTGCTTGCAAGAGGGGTAGCCGAGGTAGCAGCTCTACAGATTTCTGCAATGAGAACATGCCTAGTAAAGGCTATGGATGCTGCCTTGGTTCTTGTGGAATGAATCCAAAGTTTCTGTGTAGTCGCAAGCCCTTTCATAGCATAAGCTTTCTAGATACAGGAGACAACTCATTTAGCTGCCTTATTTCCAGGAGATGGACCACCATAAGTAATGAAGATCTGGTCTGCTTTCCTGAATGCTTTGGTCCTCTCTAAATACAATTTTAGAGTTCTTACAACGTCTAGATTATGTAATGTCTTCTCGGCCATGGAAGCATGCAGTCTAGGAAGAAAAACAGGAAGACATATTTCTTGATTTAAATGAAAATTGGAAACCACATTTGGTATAAAGGAGGGGACCGTACGAAGGACTATTTTATCCTTATAGAATATTATATAATGTTCCTTTGAGGGGAGAACTTGAAGTTCTCCAATCCTACTAGCCGAAGTAAGGGCTACTAAAAGGCAGTTTTCCAGGTTAGGACTTTTAATTCACAAGATGCCATATGCTCGAATGCTTTTTGCATTAGAACTGACAAAACTATGTTAAGGTCCCACCGAGGTGGAGGTTCACGAACAGGGGGATGTAAATATAGAAGGCCCTCAAAGTGCCTACAAATAGCTTCATTTGAGAGAAAGACTTATGGTCTCTGTTTAGGTATGCTCCAATAGCCGATAGGTAATGTTTGCAAGTGTCCACTTTGAAACCAGTAGAAACTAAATGAGACATGAAGGACATGACGTTATCAATGGAAGCCCTAGATGATTAAGTTTGCCGCCCAGGGCCTAGTGACAGAATCGTAACCATTTGCTATTATATTGCTTCCTTGTAGAAACTTTCCTGGCAGCTGACATGATAGTCAGATTCTGTTCGGACAATTGTAAGTGAGAGAAGGCTAATTTGTCAGGAACCAAGCCTTCAAGTTCAGCAATTGAGGGGAGGGATGAAGAACCTGCCCTTTCTGTTGAGACAATATATCCCACATTGATGCATCTTGCAAAAGAAACTAGATTTATACAAGAGGCCATTAGCCCCAAGAGTCTTTGAAACCACCAAGCTCTTAAAAGCTGATGTGTTTGGAACACCGAGATTACTTGCTGAATTGCTACCACCCTTTCCGGGTGAGGGAAGGCTTTCTGTAGAGTAGTATCTATTACTGCTCCTAGAAATTGGATCCTTTGTGAAGGGATGAGATTGGATTTTGCTGCATTTATCAAAAACCCTAAGTTGAAAAGAGTGTAGCATGTTAAATGCATCTTTTGAAGCAATTCCTCCGGAGACTGGGCCTTCAGAAGCCAGTCGTCTAGGTATGGATATAGATGTACTGTCCTTAACCGAAGGTAAGCTGCCACTGTTCATAGACTATTTGTAAATACCCTTGGTGCAGATTTGAGTCCGAAGGGCAGACATGTGAACAAGTAATTAGACTTTCCTATGGTGCACCTCAGGAATTGGCAGTGATCTTTGAAGATGGGAATGGGAAAATAAACATCTTGTAGATCTATAGATGCCATCCAATTGTTGAGTTTGAGAGAGGTTATAATCTGAGGAATGGTAACCATATGGAAGGTTTCGATTAACAGAAACTGTTTGAGATCGAGAATTGGCCGAATCCTGCTGGTTTTCTTCGGGATAAGAAAGCAACAGGAATAAACCCCCAACCTAATTTTTCTTTAGGAACCAATTCTATCGCTCCCAAGGATAGGAGTTTTTGGATCTCTACAAGGAGCTCCGGGAATGATTTTTGGAACTTCGGCGGAGAGGATGAGAGAATAGCAGGAAGAGCAAGATGGTAACCGTGTTGAATAACATTGAAAACCCATTCCCCTTGAGTGATTCTCTCCCAATGAGGAATAAAGTTGGAAATCCTTCTGGCTACCAGGGATGTATGCTCCTTAATAATAATTTGAACTGAATGTATGTAAATCCCTGGGAGGAAGTCAAATAGACTTATTTTGATCTTGAAGAATTTGAAGAAGGGTGGGCCTGGACTTTGATTTAGTTCTATGGGGGTCATTCCAAACCTGGCGGTAGGGGGTTAAACGCACCGGTAAGGATGCCGGTGCCGTTAACCCCCTACCGCCCTATTACGAGGTCCTTAGCGGGTCCCACCAGGACCAGCTGGTTTTACCCTATGGGGGCTCGAATGGGAAAGGGGAATGGTTTTCTGAATGGGGACTTACCGGGTCCTCCAAGGTTGGAATGACCCGTTAAGTCCCCATTCAGTGAACCCAGACCCGGACACGGGTTTGGAGGCAGCCATGGTGAAATTTGCACCATGGCTGCCTCCAAACTCGTAATGACCCCCTATACCATCTCTTCTTAGAAGAGTTATAAGATTTTGTGGATGTAGAAGGACCACTATTCCCTTGAGGATGTGGTTTGAAAGATTTAAAGTTTTGGTAATACAATTGTTTCACCAAAAATTGAGCTAAGAGTTTTAGCAGTAGTGATACTGGCTTTACATTTTGTAAGGACCTCAACAGTGGAGGGAACAAAAAGTGTTTTGCTGTCAAAAGGAAGGTCAAGAACGTTCTCTTAAATATCCTGATGTAGAGAAGAGGCTGATAAGAAGTCATGTCTACACATGCAGACTGCATTAGTGATTGCTCTTGCTGTTGTATCAGTGAGGTCCTTAACAACTTGAAGCTGTTGTATAGCCACCTTGCTACTTTCTGAAATCCAAAAGGAAAACTCATCAGTGGCCTCCTGAGGGAGCAGGTCAGTAAAGTGCTCCAGGTTCTCCCAATAAAGGATATTAAATCTTGCTAAAACTGTAGCCTTATTTACTTGCTCGAGTTGCAGGGCAGCACTATTGTAAGACTTTTTACCTTGTGCCTCCCAGGCCTTTGCATTCCTATCTAGAACCGAAGATGGAGAAGGACCTTTGTCCTGGTGCCTAGGGAAGGTGAAACTACTACAGATTGTGTTGAAGATTTCCCATAAGTGCACAAGGCTCTTCCTTAAGCACTTTAAAGTTGGTGTCTAAAGCATTTAAGAGATTAGGATCCGAATGAGGTTTTCCCAAGCATGCTAATGCTTGCTGTAGGACAGATAATTCCACGGGAAGCAGGTTTTTAGACTGCTGAGATGTCAGTTTGCCAAAAACACCAGCCATTTCAGGTTCATCTTTAGGAATGTTTTCATGTTTTCCAAGGCATGCATGGCTTTTGCTACAATCTTCAATCTTTCTGTTTCTTGGACAGAGGAGCAGTATCCTCATTCTCGACTGACGCAGCAATTCTCTTAGGAGTTGGATCAGTGGGAACTTTTCCCTGAGGAGGTATATTAGGAGACATTTTGTCTTTAATCCGTTGAGCCTGAACTTCTAAGAAAGGCTCAGAGAGCATGGTTTCTAGAACTGTATGTGTTATACCATCTGCTATTTGTGAAGGATTAGTTTAGGGCTCTTGTAACCGAAAAGGCGATGTAGAAGAGTCAACCCTCATAGACTGATGGTTACAAACCACAGGTCTTGGCACTTAAATATTAGTTAAAACCTGTTGTGGTCCCGCTCGAGATGCTGGGACTCGAGTTGGTTGAGCCAAATTGTCCTCAGGCGGAGGAGAAAATTGTGGCAAAATTTTAGGAGAATTCACTCACAGGAGTATTGATTAATTGTTCCAGAGTAACTGTAAAAAACTTTGAAGCATCAAAGTCTTCAGAATCAGAAACGAGAATGGAATTATCTTTCTGACTCTCCGGTACCGAATCAGAGATAGAGACATCAGGTGATTTTTTCCACTTGTGCTTCTTTGGAGAAGTCGATTCCGGACAGGATCTTGTAAGGAAGGTGTGGTATCAAAGTAAGACAGGCACAAGTGATCACAGTTCAAGGGCGTTTATTAAACTGCAAAACCTAAATCTAAGATGGGAGCAAGCTACGACCATCAAATAATAATACACTGCTAGTGGAGTCTAGTGAAATAAAAAGGGCCTATACTAAAAGAAAAATGCTATTACCAATCCTTACCGCTATGCTACAAAATAGTGTGGGATAATGTTCACAAGAAAAGAAAGAAGTGTTCACAAAATGATAAATTGGGATGTTATGACCGGGGGCTCCCTTACCAATGTTTTTTAGCACGGGACAAGGCAGGACTCTTGAGCACATCACACTCCTGGGCTACTCTGGCATGAGCTCACAGATCCTTTTCTCTAGATCAGGGCCCTCTGTGCCCAAGTCTCTTTTCATGCAAAGTCTCTTGCTTCAGAGGGCCTGATATGCCAAAACAACAAAACAAAAGTTCCTTCTGTTGACCTTCACGTCGGGTGATTACCCTTCACCCTTGGATCCCCCTCAGCGAGGCTATGATCCTTCCTTCAGCATCAACCTCCCAAAGCACATGCCAATTTAAAACAGGGACTTCCGAAGGGCGACCTCGGCTCACGGGGGGACTATTAGCCTATGGCAAGTGCAGGCTTCACAAAATCAAATTTCGCACAGCGTTCCCCTCAATCGGGTTGAAGGACTTTCGATTATACAAGTGGTTTGGCTTGACCCTTGTATGACCACCATGACACCTTACGCCGGCCTTCCCTATGGCCTTTTGGTACTTGTAGTTTCAATACTCTTCTAGCTCAACACATTCTCTTTGCTCAGCCAAGGGGTACCAGCCAGAGGACTTGGAATGAGCGCTCACATGGTGCTGGACCACTATCTCTGGTACCAGGTTTTTTCACAAAAAAAAAAAACTATCTGTATCTTAATATTCTTAATGTTGCTACTGCAACCCTGAGCCTAACACAGTCCGGCCCACTACCAGGTTCTTCCAACTCATCGGCCGTGCTGAACTCATTGGTGTTTTTCTTGCAGCGGGAGTCAAGGACGGTACCACGATGACAATCGCGTCTCTGCGCCCTGGCTATCAGTGCAGGAGTGTTCCATGTACCGCTGACATCCGTCACACCATTCGACAGCTGTGATTCTCAGTCTTATGTTTCTTTTGTCAGAGGCTTCATGGGTCTGGGTTGAAAAGGGAAATGGCAACTCCCTCCTCCTTGGCATCCTTTCATGTTTTGCCGCCTTTCACCTTCGTTTGAACTGCCGTCCTGGAATAGCCGATTCCTCCTGCGTTCGGCCTTGCCCAGAGTGTGCTCTTGTGCTCTGCCTTTTATCCCTATGGGGAAGGGAAAGGGCAGTCAGGTGTGTGTAGTTGTCTGCAATTGCCTGACTCTGCCTGACCCTTGTGTTGGGACATTTCAGGTAAACGGATCTGGTATTATTTTTTTGTTGCTCATGGTGTGAGAAAGTGTTTGTGTTGGAAAAGGGTAGGGGGGGTAGAGTTTCAAAATATCCTACTGGGCAGGATGGGGGAAAAGGTTTCATATGGAAGGGGATACGGCGTCACACCCTTCGGTGGCCCACTTCCACTGCCCAAAGACCGCCCCCATCTGGGTGATCCTCCTCCACTGGTCCACCCCCAGGAACTAGATCCACCAACGATGGCCATATCCTATCCACCTGGATGACAGATCCCCGGGGACTAGCTGGTGAGACAGCTTCAGGTTTCTCACATACCCTTCCTCCCTGCGATGTAGATGCATCTGTTTTTCAGGGGTACCGGGAAAGGAAGTTTACATTCCCCTGGTCCTTACCTTTTCGGTGTTCCACAGTGAAACAGTAGTGCTGCAGGTCTAGAAACCATTGGTGGACACAAAGGTTGCAGTCTTTGCGTTGGCTAATCCAAACTAGGGGAGAATGGTCTGTGACAAGTGTGAACTTCCTTCCGAAGTGGTAGTATCGAAGGTGGATAGCACTTGATAGCCAAGGCCTCTAGTTCCAGCACAGAGTAATTATTTTCATGTGGGAAAAGATTGTGCCTTGTAACCAAGATGGGATGTTCTAATCTGTAGCAAACTTGAGATAGGACTGTGATAGGGAGGAGTCAGTTTGCAGTATGAACTCTTTAGAGAAATCTACTACCTTTAGGATTGGATCCTGGCACAGGTTTTTTTTTAAGGTGTAATATCGTATATCATCCTCGTCCGTCCAACGAAGTTCCTGGGGTTAAGCGTTTTGAGATGATCAGTCAGCCTAGCTGTTTTTTCCGAAAAGTTTGGGATAAACCTACCAAAACTGCCAACTAGCGATCGTATTAAACACGAGACCAGCATTAGTCACAGTATACACAAAGGAACGTTGTTTACATTGCCATTGGGAGGGCACATGCTTAATTCACCACAAGCACTAGCCATTCCATACACAAAACAGTCCGGTTTTACTACATTTAAATCAGAACATGTCTGTCTCCATGGCAGCGACGTACGCATCAAGCAACACTTGCGCTCGCAATATAAACAAGGAATCATCATGGCGCCCGTGTGTTTTTGAAAACGCGAGGCACCGGGAAACAATTAATTCCTTTAGAAGATATGACACCTATCTATGGTAAGCTCTAATAACAAAAGCCCTGAGAACACCATCTTTGAAACTCGAGGAAGTCAGTGTTATCACAGCAAAAATTACATTCAAGCTGTCCAAATTTTACATTACTGATTCTCTAGATTACGGACAAAAAAATATCTTTATGTGAAAAGTCTTTTCAATCATATGGGCCAGCTTTGTTCCCAAAAGTAGGCAGTCCTTTCAAACCCCCAGCCAAATGTCATGCTCTGGTCAGCTTTGCCCAGGGTTGCCATGGATTCGCCTTTGATCCTAAGTAGTTTAGGCTGAGGAGAGGTCAGAGGAATTCACACTTGCCTGTGACAAGCACAGTTCCCCAGATCCATTGTTCCTGGCTGAAGAAATGCCAGTCAGTCTGACGAAGCCGATAGATTCGTTTCATGTGCCCAAGGGGCTGGTCCACTTGGGGAAGGTAATTCTGTTCCCATGGGAGGCAGGGCACCTTTGAAGTCAATGCCTGGCAATCCAGTTCTGCTGGTCTCAAAGTTATTTTTTTTTGTCTTTCTTTAAACAGAAACCAATTCTTTCTGGGAATAAATTTCACATATTTTAGAGCAACCCCCCCATCTTCCACCACATTTCTGTGCAAACACAGGGCATCATTTTAACATTTCACTTTCAAAAGGCATTCTCCTGCTTGGCAAAAACACCATTTTAAACGTGGGTTCATTTTTCTTGGATGTCACTTTACGAATGCGGTTTTCCTCGCATCTTTATTCTTAACATTTCCATACCTCTGGTCAATTTCTAATACACAGGAATCTGTTCAACACAAGGATTCTTTGCAACTGACATAAGCAAAGGGAGAGAGCATCTTGTGAAGATTTTCTCCTGTGTTATTCTGTTGCCGTACAGTCTGAAAGGAGATTTTACTTGACACACAATGACTTTCAGGGAGAAATAGCCATCCTTTGATGGTGTACATCCTGAAGATAGATGGGCATGAATGTGTTTTACTGGAACCACACTGTGTAATGTTGAAAAGATGAAAATAGCATTGGTGCAAAGTCCTTTTAAACATGGGACATTTTCTTTTTCAGTGGGAAGTTTGAAGCTGGCAGCATAGCAGGCTGCCTTTGAATTCTTTTCTTTGGTGCACATGAAGAAAATACTTGCACCCATTCTCAGGGTGTTCCAGGTTCCATCTCGCCCCATATGTGCTCGGCAGAGACAGCGCAGCCATTATTTTTGTAATTGCAAAATGCAGTTTTGGTGCTAGGGAATATGTGCTCAGCAGACACAACGCCGCTATTATTTTTGTAACTGCTGAAAATGCAGTTTGCTGATGTAGGGAAGTTCTGCTGGGCTGGTAAATGGAACCCACAACTGCACGAGGATAATGTTTCAGTCTACTCTTTGCCTGCCAAATCTATAAGCAATGCTCAAATAATTTCAGGACCAATGAAATGCACACACAATGTTTAAGTGGAATTTTATAATAACCCAGAATGGGGACTTTTGAAAGGTGTGCCACGAAGCAACCAATAATACATTCTTGCATGGGACAAGATTCACCTATAGCAGCAGCACAGATGTATGCTCACTTAACTCTTAATGAATCATTGTCTGATGAATTCATGCCTGAACTATATTTCGTGTTTGTCTGTCCTCCTTGCTGGCCACACAAATATGATATGTGATGATGACAAATTATATACTTTTTTATTCATCTGTTTTTTAAAAGACGTTTTCTTTATATCTCACTTTTTCTTGAACCTATAATTTACCTTTGATGCTACTTGTCTAACACTTATGCATACACTGGCAGCCTTGAAAACATCCTGTGGTCGAAGCGCGTGTCGGCTGCAATCCAACATTGCCAACATAACTTGAATAAACCTTGTGCATTGTCTTTGGAAATAGTATCATTAGTGGATGATAACATCCAAACTAATACTGAACCACATTCCCTTTGTCCCCTGCGTGATTTGCCAGCTCAATCCATATTCAACTTCATCATTTAGAGGCCGGGGTATAGTCTCCTTATATCTGGCAACACAGTGGGCAAGAAGGCATTTATATATTTTTCACAACCTTTTGAGAGCCAGAGCACACCCAGCAGCAATTCTGCTCAATGTTTGAACTACATTGTAGGATAACACATCACAAATTCAGGTGCCACCTGACCACCCACATTACCCAGGGGCATTTTGCAACACATGTTACTGCTGGCTGTGCCAGGTGTGCACAAATGTAATGGCTGCTGTAGAACAAATGTTCATGCCTTTTGTTTCTCCATTTTTGCTGAAGTGAACAGTGTGTATGATGATGGGGTGTACTAGGTAGGGGTTCAGGGCAGACAGAAGAATATTGCAGGAAGAGTGGGAAGAAGTGTTGTAGCAGGAGAGAGCGAAGTAAAAGATGCAGAAGTGAACAGTGTGAGAATGTAGGGTGTTGTAATGTGCATAGCCGAGTGTGGAATGTTGATGCCGGTTCAGGAATCAACATTCCACAGGGGCCAGTTGATTACTGTATACTCTGGTGGTGGCACCTCAACATTGGGGTCCATACAATAAAGGACTTAAATACACTTACCTGTGTCAGGAGATTGTGTCATTGGTGACGAGGATCTGTGTGGACCCAGGCTTCACGTGTGCGTTGCTGTTTCGGCCGCCATCCCGCTGCGGTCGGCACACTGTCTGCCCGATCCGCGCAGCACTGGGTAGTGGTTGGCATCAATCCTGAAAACGCTGTTGGGGGTGCCGGAGGATTGGTGAGAACATTGTTGGGGCGCCAGAGGATCGGTGCTGCCCCGCGCTGAAATCACTGCCAGGTGGAGTCGCGCTGCGGTGACGGTTGGCAGGCGGGCTCTGCTTGGACGTGTGCGACCCTGCCTCACCGTCACACCATCGTGGGAGCAGTCACCAGTTCAGTGTGACTTGTGGTGGCCTCTGGTGGCTGGACAGGAGTCCGGGCTCAAGAGAAGGAGGGCCCTGGAAGTAATAAAGAAACGCGTCCGGCCTGTTGTCCTCTTTTCATGTTGCCGGGTGCTGATATCAAGGGGCAGAGCCATCTCCCTTGTCTCTGCGTCTGTGTGGGAGGAGACGCGGCTGTAGCGGCTGCTGCAGGCAACGTCCTACAAGTATTTCGGGGCGTTGCTTCGCGCTCCATGCCAGCTGAGTGCTGCGGTGCTCACTTTGGACAGTGTCGAGGGCAGTAATTTGTTATGGATATGGCTGCTGTGGAATGGTGCACCGGTAGGTTTTTTTGACTTTTGTGTACTGGGCTGTAATTCCCTGGATTGCATCTGGCACTCTGACATTGACTTGGTTCGAGCCAACTGGGCTTATTTTGGGTACTGGAGTTTACTTCTTCAGTGCATGGAGACAAGGTGACAATCCACAGAGACGTCGCCTCAATAACTGGTTCGGGACAGGAACGAGGAGTGTACTGTTTCCAGTTGATTTGGCGTCTGCAGATTGATTTTGGTGTAGACTGTGGTACTCTCATTTCAACATATTACATACAGCTGCGAGGCCTCCACCTGCCTTTTTGCCAAACCCTGGTGAACCTACTGCCCCTTGGGAGCAGTGGGTGGATGCCTTCAAAGTGTACTTGCGGGCCGCCGGTGGTGCAAAATTCAACGATGATGAGGAGGCTACATTGCTCAATTGTATTGGTACTGAGGGGTTGAAGGTTTTTCGCCACCTGCCTGAAGAGAATGTAATGGTTCCAGGTGGCGGTGAGGGAGAGATGGTTATAAGTGCATATGAGACTGCCCTAAAAAAATTGCAAGTTCGCTTTGGTAAAAGGGTTAATGTGGTCTTGGAGCGATATAAATTCTTCTCTAGGGCACAAGGATCCACGGAAAGCATAGATACTTATGTTACGGCATTACGACGCTTATGGCCACTTGTGGGTTTCCGGGTAATTTGGATGAACACATCAGGGACCAAATTATGATGAAGACCTCTAATCAAAAAATCAGGAAAGATTGTGTATTGGGAGTGACCCACCCTTGGATAAGGTGTTGGAAATTGCAAGGGCAATTGAGGCTTCCAAGACTAGTGTACAGATTGTTACTGAGAGGGATGGACCTAGGGATGTGGTTCATGCTGTAATGCCAAGGAACAAGAAAAATCTTGATAAGGTGAATGGTCAAGGGGGCAGGTGGTCTAAGGGTAAGGATGGGTGTAAAAATTGTGGTTGGTCCAGCCATGCAGCTGATTCTAAATCCTGTCCCGCCAGCAATGTTGAATGCAGGAAATGTAGACGTGTGGGCCATTATGCACGCATGTGTAAAGTGCTGGTGGTGGCTAATGTAACTCCAGATGATTCCACTATGTTACAGGAAGGTGCCTCTGGCGGTAGACCTGAACAGGGTGTAATTATGCATGTGGATGGAAGTGTGCGGAAGGGTCCCTGGGTTTCAGTATTGGTTGATGAGCATCCGGTAGATATGTTGGTAGATTCAGGGTCACCTTACACTTTGGTGGCTCCAGAAGTGTATCATGAAGTATTGGGTAAGCAGATTTCAGCTCTGTTGGCTTCGGATATCAAGCCATGTGCATATGGGCAGAACCCTATTGATGTACTGGGATACAACTGGTCCAATTTTCCCTTCAATGGGAGGCAAGCATTGGGTAAACTGTATGTGGCCTACAAGGGCACTAGTGTGTTGGGTTGGGATTAGCAGGCAGCTTTAGCAATGCAGATTCATCCTGGTAAGGAGGTGCCGGTTCTCAGTATTGTAGAGGGAGCAGTGGATAACAACACAGTTACGTCAGTTGTGCTCATGAGTGAGTTTCCAGAGGTATTTTCGGATACTCTTGGTATGCTCAAAGGCTTTGCTCATCGCATTGTGCTGAAGAGGGGCGCGGTGCCTAAAGTACACAAAGTGAGGAGAGTGCCGGTGGCAGCAAGTCGTCAGAGTGGTTGTTTCCCGTGGTCCTGGTCAAGAAGGGTGATGGCAGTATCAGAATGTGTGTAGACCTTCGGGAGCTGAATTCTAGCATTTCGGTTGATCGGCATCCCTTGCCGAACATTAACGAGTTGTTGTTGACATTGGGGGTTGCAAAGTACTTTTCTACCTTTGATTTGTCAACGGCATATCATCAAATTGACCTGCACATTGATTCTAGGCCTCTCACATCATTTGCAACTCCTTTTGGGGCATACCGTTTTTGTCACATGCCTTTTGGCCTTGCTTCGGCTTCTGCAGTATTCCAACGGTTAATGCAGCAGATGATTGGAGGAGTGTCCGGAGTAAGTTATTTTCAGGACCACATCTTGGTGTGGGGCAGTAGCAGGGAGGAACATGATGTTAGGGTCAGGAAGGTGATGCAGATTCTTAAAGAGAGAGGTCTGACTGTAAAACTGGCCAAATGTCAAGTGGGTGTGGTGGAGGTTATCTATTTAGGTCATACCCTGAGTTCGGAGGGTGTTAGCCCCAAGCGGGAGTTGGTACAAGTTATGAGAGACACACCAGTTCCAGCCAATAAAGATCAGCGGAGGGCTTTCTTGGGCCTTGCAGAGTATTATGTTAAATTTATATCCAACTATGCTGAGAAGACAGTGGCCATGAGGGCCCTGATGAGGAAGTCAGTCAGATTTGTGTGGTCGGAGGAGTGTGGGGCAGAATTTGAGTTGGTTAAGAGGGATGTGGAAAATGCACCGTGCCTGAAATCATTTGATCCTAAAAGCAAGACTGTACTGACGGTGGATGCGAGCGAGGTGGGTTTGGGTGCGGTGCTAGAACAATGGGTGGATGGTGAGTGGATGCCGGTGGCCTTTGCCTCGAGGACGCTAAGAGATGTGGAAACGAGGTACTCGGTAATTGAAAGGGAGGCCTTGGCTGTGCTGTGGGCTTCAAAGCATTTCAGAACATTCCTTTGGGGTATACCGTATATTGTCAGGACGGACCATAAACCGTTGGTGCAGGTGTTTTCTACTAAGGGTGTGGTGGCAGTATCCCCAAGGATTGCGAGGTGGTCGGTGGAGCTACAGGATCACAATTTCTCCTTGCAATATTTTCCAGGGAAGCTTAATGTAGTGGCAGATTGTTTGTCCCGTTTGCCTGTGGTGGAGGGTGACAGTCGCAAGCAGGTAGGCTTGGAGAAAGAGGAGGATTTGCAGGGGTGTCAGGTTGCTTATGTGGCTTCTGCTGTGGAGAAGTCGTTGTGGGATGTGGAGTCTGAGGCTGATGTTGAATTGAAATGGATCAGGGAAGGTCTTGTCAAAGGTTGGCATACCGTCAAGGACAAACCCGAGGGGAGAGGCTATTCCCAGGTATTGCATGAATTGGCGGAGGATCCTTGGGGGTGTCCAGAGGAGTCAAGTTGATTCCCCCTGTAAGTCTCAGAGGTAAAATTGTTGAATTGGCGCATGCTATCCATTTGGGTCACTCTTTGACTAAGAGGAGACTTAGGGAAGACTACTGGTGGCCGTCTATGGACAAGGATGTGGAACAGGCGGTGAAAGATTGTCAAGCCTGTGCCATTAGTGATAAAAGCAAGGTATTGCATCCTCAACCAGTACATCCTGTAGATGTTCCCGAGCAAGCTTGGACTAAGTTGGCTCTGGACATCATGGGTCCTTTCGAGTGTCTTCAGCCTGAGTGTAGATATCTGTTAGTTTTGGTGGACTATACGTCCACGTGGATTGAGGTTGCTGCCTGTGGTACTGTCACTACCGATTCAGCTATTGCTTTTTTGAGGAAAGTGTTTGACCGTGAGGGGTTACCGGCCAACTTAGTTACAGATAATGGTGTGCAGTTCACGTCCAGAGCCATGAGAGAATTTTTGGATCAGCATGCCATTTCCCATCACCGGACTGCTTTATATAATCCATGTGCCAATGGTCTGGTTGAGAGGGCGAATGGTACCAATAAGTCTGCTATACAATTAGCTTTGGCTAATGGTTTGGATTGGCAGGAAGTTTTGACAGTACTTGGCTGCGTATCTCAGGACTCCTTCAGTGGCTATGGGGAGGTCTCCATGAGGGGCAGAAAAGCAGGAACTGTGTTGAGAACTTTGGCTTTGGGTGGTGGTGGTTCATGTAAAGTGGATTTGGAGGGTATACATCGTAGTATTTTGGCGCGCCAGGATGCTATGGTTTCTTCTCAGAGATTCAGGAAGGAATTAAGTGTTAAGCCTGGGGACAGTGTGTACATTAAAAATCCTAGATTTGTTCACAAAGGCAATAGCACGTTTTTACCCCCGAGGAGAGTGGTGAAGACGGGTAAGGGTCATGCACAATTGGAGGATGGCTCCGTGTGGAGTAAGAGACGTGTGGTGGTGGATGGAGTCAAGGGTGCTGGAGCTTCACATGCAGATTTGAGAGAAGAATCTCAGGATGTGGCTCTGGATTTCGATCCTGTGGATTCCCAAGGAGTGGTGTGCGAACAGGAAGAGGATGTTCCGGGCTCCTCAAGTACAGGTTTGAATGTGGAGAGTGAGATTGTTCCTCCTCAGCAAGCTGAAGTGGGGCAAGGTGGGGGCCGCCTCGCTAGGCGATGTGGGCCCCCCATAAAGTTTAGAGACATTTGTTAGGAGTTGTGCTGTTGTACATCAGGAGTGATTGTGTTGATCACTGTTCTGCATAATTTCGACATGTTCTTGTTTAGGACTGAGAAACAGATATATATATATATATATTTATGTTATTACTGTTTTTCTTTCACCATTATTTTTATTTCCTGTTCACTTTTCATTTTGTTAATGTTGCTTTTGGGTTATGTAAGGGAAGAGGATATGTTGTAATGTGCATAGGCGCGTGTGGAATGTTGATGCCGGTTCAGGAATCAACATTCCACAGGGGCCAGTTGATTACTGTATACTCTGGTGGTGGCACCTCAACGTTGGGGTCCATACAATAAAGGACTTAAGTACACTTACCTGTGTCAGGAGATCGTGTCATAGGGCTGCATGAGGTGTGTATATGTGTATATGGGCAGCTGTAATGCTTCTGGGGCATTGTTTACCTTAAAAGATAGCTCAGCAGGTTAATCTTCCGTCACAAACATTGGCCCAAGTTCAACCTACTTTGCATGTTAGAATGCCAGCAGGGCTGACTCAGCCGGGTAGTAGTCATTTGGGTACCACTCCATTGCATGATAATATCACCTATTATACAGAGATTAGAGGTGTTAGGAATCCAACATTAACAAATGATGTATCAAAAATCCTAATATTAATAGTGTGTTTAAATGGGTAACACTGCATGGCATACTTTAAATGAATATGGTCAATTTCTAGCAGCAATGTAAATCTAGCGTGGTCTTTTTGTGTTGTGGGAGTGATATGGAATAGGAATGACAGCAATTGTCTGTCATCATGCACTTGATAAACACACGCCCTGACTTAATGTGGCAAGCTTGCAAACATTATCATGGGGCAGAGATAATAGAAGTGTGTTTGTAGGATGCTAACTAAGATCCCGGAGCATTGAAAAAGTGATGGGACAGTAAGCTTGCTGCAGGTCCCAAAATACTGATAAAACACATACAGCACAATTAGCTACAAGTGCAGAGTGTCATAAATACCAGCACGAACAGCGCGGCGCCCGATCAAGTGCAAAATCAGTGGCATAAGTAGGACTAGAAACATACCTTCCTTTTAAAATCTTGATTAAAACATATTGTTTTTTTCCGTAGCAGACTGTACTGTGTTCCTCCCTCGAGCAACAAGGCCATGTTCACAAGTGGGTGTGACCCCCCTGTCGAAAGTTCTGACTATGGCCCAACAGCCCTCTGACAAGTATGCAACAGAGGGCTTTAAGTGGCACGAACAAGTGCGCATGGATGCAGTGTCATTATGGTGTTGCGGAATTGGCCCAGTCCGAGAAGCAAAACAGGAGAGCAGCAAATATAGTGGAAGAAAATAACAGGATTTCATTAGAAAGACGTTTCATCAGTGGTTGAAGTGAGCAGGAGCGGTGCTCCTATACTTTTTTTTATTACATTGTACTGTTCCTATACTTTTATTCTAAAAAGAAACCGTTCCGGAATGGTTTCGTTTTAAAATAAAAGCGAGGAAGAAGTTGAAACTTGCACTTTCAGTGCACTTCACTGAACGTTCCCTTAAACAGCAGGTGCTTGTGTTTGGGGATTTGTATTGTGTGCTGGGGGGCAGGGGAGGTTGTGATGGGGTGTAAGGGAAGTGGGTGCAGACCAGCAGGGAAACATAGTTCCACTACTTATTTCGTACTTCGACCAGTGCTGCTGCCACCCGAAGGCCAGCCAGGTGAAGCCGAGCTTAACATTTAAAAATAGCATTGTTTCTCGCCAGTGAGGTCGAACAACAAGGAAAAAGTGCTTGCCCTTTATAGAAATGACTCGCCTATGCTAGTGGACGAGTTGATTTTGCGAAGCCTGAATAAGTAGCGCGCTGAAGAGGAAACCTTCGATTGTCCGTTGTGAAAGTTGAAAGATGAGAGAAGTCGCGAATATTCGTGTGTACATTAACACATGGTGAAAGGAGCTCTAGTGAACAGAGACATTGGGCCTCATTACAAGTGTGGCGGTCCGGAAACAAGGGTGCCGGTAAGCTCACTGGCAACCTTGTTTCCGGGCTGCCACACTACAAGTCTGCCTGACGGGTCCGTTGCGCCCGACAGGTCTGACCCTGCCGGGCGCATCGTCCTCGGTAGGCAGAGTCGCCACTGAAGCACCGGTGCCTGTGCTTCTGTCTCCCCAGCTCCATAGAGACCTATGGGACTCTATGGGAATGGGGACTTACGAAATCCGGCACCTGACTTCCCACGCCACCGGGACTTGTAATGTCCCGGTGGCACCGAAAAGTCAGGCGGAGAATATAGTGTTATGGGGTTGGCAGCAAACCACTGGTCACACTGGCGGGTTACTGCCAACCTCATAATGAGGCCCATTGAGTACAAGAGTGAAGTTCACCGAGAGAGTGAATATGGAATCAAGTGAAGGGGGAGTATGCTGGAGGCAAAAAGCACGCTGAGACCCAGTGAAAACATGATTATAAATTGTAAAAAGATGGCAGGCGCATGATATTGAGAAAAGCTGAAGTCGAACTGCAAAAAGGTGCCTGGGGTACGCTGATGAAAGTAAGCTAAGATTTAAATGCAGAAAGGTGCCAGGGTCACGGTGAGAAGAGAAAACTGAAAGAGAGGCCTAGGTATCAGAGTGGTCCCACACAGGGCCAGAAGTACTGTGTGTTCATCAAATCTCCGATACGTTCAACTGCTGAATAACTGAGAGCCAACGAGTCAGAGGGGTCCCCCATGGGGCTGAGGAATACTAAGTGTTGTCGAAAGGCTCTGATACACCAATACACCAACCTGTTGTGAACTGTGAAAGTCTTGTGAACTAATGATAAGTAGCAGACTTCCTGAGGAGAGGTGAAGCAGAGGAATTGTTACCTAAAGGAACTTTGAACTTGTGTCACCAGAACAGTTTGAACTTTGTAAAAAGAATTTTATCCAGTGCCTTTGAAAGCAGAGGAACGCATGCTGATCCCAAGTGGCTCAAGACTTGGGAACAGAGCTGTGGACCAGCTCCAATACTATCCTGAGCGTCAAGTTGAAGCACCCTCTTCATTTGTCCAATCCATGCACATTATTGTATTAGAGAGTGTGAGGGCAAGCATAGGTTTAACACAGACACTTCTGTTTTGACTAACTTGACTGACTTTGGACTTATATTTTTGTAGATGGCCGATACTACTCCCATTATAGATGTAGGGCAAGTTAGGCAGTCTCCAAAGCTCCGTCTTTACAAAATAAAGGCTTTTCATAAACTTCAACCATTCTGTCTGTTTCTCTCATGATACCATGCCTGTATCACATAAGATAAACTTTCAATGCTCGCTATGCAGTATTTTATCTGCATCAGAAAACTATTTGATATGAAACGCTGAGACAACCTTCAGCAAGCCGATGGATGAGTACGGAGAACCACTTTGTCCCTGTGAAATACTTTGTGAGGTTTGGAAGATGTCAATGCTTTTATTTCGCTCAACTTCCATGCTGATGTTAATGCAACCAACAGTGCCATCTTCCATTTAACCAATTCAATGTGCACTGATGGTTTAGTTCAATTGTGCCGAAATAAAATGGTTGCAAGGACCAAAAGTTCTAAAAATGTTACCAGAAAAGGTTTGAACACCAAAAGTTCAAACCTTTGGTGGTAGCATTGTAAAATAAAAAAACGGGGGCTGTGGGGGTGTCCTCTGCATCGCCCCACTCACTATACTTTATGGTATAGTGAGCGGGGGCTGCGGGGGACAACCCTGCAGCCTTCCATTAAAATAAATAAAAAGAAAAGGACCCTGCAGCACCGGTTTCCAATCATGGAAGTGAAAGGGAACCAGCGCTGCAGGAATGCAGCGTGAAGATGAAGGTAAGTAGGGTTTAGGTGGGGCTGTTCTGAGGGTGTGGGTGGGGGGGGTTGTTATAGGTGTGTTGTGGGTGTGAGAATGTATGTGTGTTCGCATGAGAAAGGTGCAAACTTTTGGTAGTTTGCACCTTTCTCATGCAAGCGTTTTGTTCGCAGAACTTTCAGCCCCGGGCAAATCACCTGGATTCGTACTGACGACATTGTTTGCTAATGCGGATAGTACAATATTGAGGTCCCACAAAGGGTAAGGATGACTGACTGTGTGATAAGTGTGCTGAAATGAGAGCACCTCATTCAATGAGCAGGATAGCAGATTCTTATGCTTCTATTTTTGCCCAGAAGTCCATTTGCTCTTGTCTGGACACTTGCCATGCATTTAAAAATATTTGGAGATTTTTGCTCTGGCAAAGTCAGGTGTTCCAATGTTGATTAAGTCAGTCAAATCTGTTGGTTAGGATTCCAAAGATCCATTAAACACAGAATAAAAGAACAATGAATCGCGACTCACAGACAATAAAACAGTACATAGCAGCAAAAGAGGCCAAAAACAGAATTAGAGAATCTTCACAATACTATAAAAATATAAAACAATTGAAAAAAGTGAGGGGAACATCGTGTAAAATTGCATACATTGTAGTTTAGCAGCCTCACGACAGCGAATAGTTCTTTAAAACCATGAGGCTTTTAAAAAACAGGCAAAATCAACTCCAACATGGGGAGGGACCGTAAAAAGGAAAAGGGCCAGTCTCCATTGTCATAGAATGCTAGACCTCAGCACATTTAATAAATATATTTTGCGTATGTCACAATAAAAAGAACAAAACACAAAATGTGATCGTGTTTCCAACTCCCCACACAAACAGTGGCCGTCACCTAGATTAGAGCAGCCCAACATTTGCAGGTAATAGTTTTTTAAACTGCAAAACATTAAGCCGGTCCCTGGTTAAAAGAATCCAATGGTAAGTATTAGGAACTGTGATACTCGGCTGGGCCCCCAGCCATGCTCAGCAGGAGGTGCAGTCTGGCAGATGGTTTGCCTTAGTTTTCCTCCTCTTGCAGACCATCATGAACAGACCGGAAATGTGATTTGAAAGATTGAATAGACAAGCTACCAATACTTTCTGAATTCTTGAAATAACAGGCCAGCACCATGCCACCTAGTGCTCTTTCAATAGAAAATGGCCAACCAACTCGGTGAAAATGCATCCGGATCATCCGTAACCTCATTAGATCTGTAATAAAAGGTAGGCCAGTTTCCAATGTGTCTATATGTTTCTGTAGTTGGGGGCACACCAAGAAGACGAGCAAGGAAGAGGTCCACCCTCCATCCCCCATTTGAAGAGTTTCCAGATTGCCACCGGGGCCTATGGTGTGAGCTATGGGAATCGACGTACCCCTGTACATTTTCAACACATGGCTAACGGAAAAATGCCTCAGACTCTGCAAATCTAACATATCTTCAATGAAATGGTTCATTCTTAGCCTCTGTTTAGAGATGTTGGTTTTCCCAGTGAGGTGTTTGTTAAAGATAATACCTAGATAGCCAAAGTCCCGATAGACCTGAAGTCTTGGACCATTCAGTAATTTTCCCAATCTTGTGAACATGTATACTGTTGGATAAAGGCCTCCAAATGTTGCACTTTGCAACGTTTGCAGTCAGCCCTCTAGCCAGCATATGAACTATTGTAAGAGTCCACAAGGACCTGCAGTGATTTGGGGGTTCTGGCGAGTAAGACAACGTCATCAGCATAGCTCAGGATGGGCAACCTTCTACCTCTGCATTAGGGAATGTCGGCATTTTTGGCAACTAATGTCAGAACTAGGGAGTTAATATATAGGTTAAATAGGACAGGTGCAAGAACGCACCGCTGCCTAACTCCCTTCTCCACCTCAATCAATTTACTTAATTCTCCTCTCCTCCCATAACAAACTCAACCAGTTAATCATCATGTGGAAACTCCATCATCTGGCTCAATGGCTTAGGTATGCCTTGTTCGTCAGGAGTTACCAAAAGCAGTCTCCTGTCCACATAGTCAAAGGCTGAACTTCGGTCCAGAAGGGCCATATAGACACGAGACCCCAGCAAGAGCACCTATTTCGCCAAAATTGGAACTAAATTAAGACATTGGGCCTCATTACAAGTTGGGCGTGCGGGTAAAATGCGTCATTAATACCCTATACTGCTACATTACTGCACAGTCCAACTATGTCTTTGGCATTAAGTTGGTGGATTCACCTCCAGCTATGATCTGGAGGTAAATTTGCTACCTTTCCACGAAAAATTCAGTAAAATTTCCTCTGGCGAAATTACTGTCGCAGTAATTCCACCGAAATCCAGCATGGTGTCCTATGGACTCCAATTAAATGGGGACTAACACTTCCACTGCCACTTGTAATCCGGCAGTATTACCAAGTGGCAGTAATTGTAATTCCATTTGGTGGTATCTCAGCAGATTTACCACTGAGATACCACCAAACTTATGAGGCCCAATGATTTCCAGTTCCCAGGCCCGCCCTACAGGCCAGCTGTGTATCTGTCAGAAGGAGAAATAACTTACCACAGCACATATTCCTCATCTTGATATATATTCATCCAGCATCAGCTGCTCAGAAACATTTTCGTCAGGTGGCATAGTGCCACTCGACATCGTCTTTGACAACTCCCTCTCATTCGGCCGCAACACTCCTTGATAACGGACATGATGTTTATTCCTGTATTAAAGGAATGCACTACGCCCCCTTACCCGAGTTCCCCACCTTTCCTCCTCCCCCGCCCCCATGCTCAGCCTACAGAAGGAACATACATTAAGGTGAAGTGCAATCAAATCCAATCAACAATAGTAAACAACTTGCTGTTTGCTTCTCTTTTTCCTTCAAACAAAACCAGAAGAAACCAGACAACTTGGGAAGGAACTTTTGGGGCATCCACACAGCAATCTCTTCCTCATAATCAGCACATAGAAATGCAACAACAGACGGCAATTGAGACCCATCTACTTCCAAGCAGGGTAGAGCGGGTGGTCGATGATTGTTGCCTGACAGATTACTCAACAGAAAGAACATTACTTGCAATGAATTTCTCCTTCAATGGATTGAATTCCCACAAAGATATTGATAGACTCCTAAAGCAGTGACCATGCTGGTATAGGGTTGGAGGTCACACCAAGAAACACTGGAGGACCGCCCTACCAAAGCGAGCATCAGCTCCTCTGGAATTTCCAAACTGCAGTTCTTGGAAAACTTGTGCAAGAGGACCACATTGCCGCAAGACAAATGTCCCTTGCCAGCACTCACCTCTGGAGGGCCTCTGGTAGAGTGGAACCCTAAGCCCTGCCAGTACTTCCTTACCTACATTCTAGTAGCACTCTGAGATGCACAGCACTATCCAACAAGAGATAGTCTGTCTGATTGCAGTTCGCCTTAACCTGGATTGCGAGAGTGCAATGAACAGTTGGTCGTCCTTCCTGAAAGAGCCCGTTCTGGCCAGATTAAAACTCAGTGTCCTCTTGGGGTCCAATCTGAAGACGCTCTCCTCATCCTTAGATAGGTGAGGACGAGGCTAAATAGCTGGGAGATCTATACTCTGGCCCAAGTGGACCAATTATGGCACCACCTCAAATTTTCAGAGATCCCGTCTTGTTGAAAAACGTCAGAAAAGGGGGCTTACCAGAGAGTGCCTGCAATTCACTGGCCCAGTTTGCGGACGCTATTGCCACCAAAAAGTTGTCTTCAATGTGAGGGTCAGATGGAAGTTGAGTGCAAAGGCTCAAACTGAGCCACCATTAGGAAGGAGAGAACAAAGTTCAAGTCTCAATCAGGGACCACAAGGAGGGAAAGAATTAACCATCCCATTCAGGAACTGGGCCACCGGCGGAACAGTAACAAAATGAACCTTGTTCGGGTGTCCTTTTAAACAAGAAAGCGCCGTCAGATACCAGTTTACCATGCCCATTTGTAGACCTGTTTCAAAATGGCCAACAAAAACACCATCACTGAAGAGGGGGACACAACATAGGGTCCTCTCCTGTTTTGTACCAGGTAACAAATCTTCTCCATCTGCACGTGAACAGGGACCCAGTGGATGGTCTAGGTGCAGACACAAACACCTCCTGCACCTCCTCATTGAGGTCCCAGCCCCCATCCTTCATCCACTCAAGAGCTAAGCATGCATGTTCAGAGGGTCCAAGTTTGGATGGAGCACATTGCCTCCCAACTGCGACAAGACATCCGGCCTCTGAGGAAGCCGGAGAGGCGGGCATACGGCCAGTTCCAGAAGATCTGGGTACAACGTCCACCTTGCCCAGTCCAGGGTGATCAGGAGAGCCATGAATCTCTGCAACCTCCTGAACCCAAGGGATGAACGGTAGTGGCAGGAACGCATACTGATGGTTGTAGAACCACTCCATCAGAAATGAATCCCCCAATACCTCCTTTGAGGGGTAAATTCCCTTTTGTTGCAAACAGGTCCACTATCGGGCGCCCCATTCGGTGAAGATCTCTGCAATGACCTCCGTGCATAGCTCCCACTGGTGGGAGAGGAAGCTCTGCCTGCTCAGAGCATCCGCCAACCCATTCTCCACCCCCACCAGATGAGCTGCAGAGGCTGAGCTATGGTTCTCTAGCATCTATAACCATAGCAGCATGACCTCCCTGTGTTGTCTGTCAGAACCAGGACATGCATCCCCTGCAGAGAAGGTGCAAACACAGTCAGCGCTAATCTGACTGCTCGCAACTCCTGCAGATTGATGTGGCAACATTTTTCCCTGGGACCACCAATGGCCGCTGATTTGAACAGAGCCACAATGAACTCCCCAACCCTTCAGCGAGGTGTCTGTGACCACGTGTTCCTCCAGCCAAGTTGCCCAGAAAGGTTCTCCTGCCAACATGTTTGTCCTGTTGCTCCACCAGACCAGGTCATGGACCACAGACCTTGTAACCTGCAGGACATCGGACATCCCTCCAAAATACTGCAGCCACTGGCTATTGAGGAGACCCTGCAGGGATCTCATTCAGAGTCTCACCTGTCACACCAGAAAAATACATGAGGCCCAACAGGCGCAGGAAAGCTGATGCCGGAAGACTGTTGGAATTCTGGAAGAGACTGGCTATTCTTGCCACATTGGGGACTCTCTCCTCAGGAGGAAAAGACTTCCTTTCCCGGTTGTCCAAGACCACTCCAATGATTCAATGGCATAGGAGCTACCCTTCGCAACATATCGATCCTCCTGTACAAGTTCATCTAACCGGACATGGAATGAGGAACGCTATGGGTAGAAAAGGGGACTCTGACTGCTCCCTTTATCTCAGGCATGCAGATGTTAGATTATCCTGTAATTTGCAATAATGCACTGGTGAGCTCTGCGATTTCTGTAAGTTCAGGGAGAAACCCAAGTTGTGCAGTAGAGAACAAGTGTCCACGAGGACTTGTTCCAATGACAGGGCCTGGATCAGCAAAACGTCCAAGTATGGGAACACAAAGACGCCGGCTCTCCTGAGATGGCCCGCTACTACTGCCATCAGCTTGGTGAAAACCTTGGGTACAGAGGTCAAGCCAAAAGGGAGCACCTTGAACTGATAATGTGCGTCCCTGATGACAAACCTCAGGAACCGCCTGTGCTTCCTGTGGATAGGAACATGAAAGTAAGAGTCCTGACGGTCCAATGACACAGCCAGTCTTGGAACTGTAGAGTCTGGAGAATCTTCCTCAACGTCACCATCTTGAATTTGTCCTTCCTCAGGAACTTGTTCAAGTCTGTGTGGACCAGAATGGGGACATAGCCCTCCCCCTTCTTGGGCACCAGAAAATATCCGGAATACCAGCCCAAGCCTTTCTCCTCGGTTGGTACCTCCTCTACCGCTCCCTTCAAAAAAGGGCTTGCAGCTCTTCATGCAGCTCCCGTCATGGGTGTCGGGAGGATGATGGTTGTCTGTCCGGGGGTCGCTTCACAAACTGTAGACAGAATCTCCACTCGACCAGCTGAGAGACCCAGATGGGATGGGACTTCAAAGAGGTTTTTGAAGCACATTCGAGGTTGAGGCGACAGCAGGAGCAGTCGGACTCAACCCTCCTCTGCCTCTCCCTGGCTGTGGGAATCTATGTTGTCCCGGCTTGGCCAGAGGTAGTTGTGCACTTTTTTGAAAGGAAGAGTACCGCCTGTATACCTAGCCTCTTGGTACAAAGACAAAATTCTGCTATGGGGGCTGCCGCTGCATAGCCAATCCCAGCAATTTGGCTGCAAGCTTCAAGTCCTTACATTTTTGGAGTGACTCATTGGCTTTGATGCCAAATGTTCTCAGTCGTAGGCCAAATCTAGCAGCTGCGATTGAAGGTTTGGGTAAAACCCAGCGACTCTCAGGTAGGCTGATCTGTGCAGGACCGTCTATGTGTCCTGGGCACGGGCCCATACAGTCCACAGCATCCAATCCCACAGGCCATCTCCTTACCACCAGCTATGATGTTAAGGAAACCATTCCCGGTATCCTCCTCCAGGACATGATCAGAAGTTTCTGAAATGGTGCACCACAAGGCATGCAATAATTTCACAAAAGCAAACAAGGCATTAATGGCTTAAGGAGCCATGCTCCCAGATGCAAACACTTTCTTCACCAAAGGGTCCACATTCTTCAACTCTCTATCCATGTAGAGGTTCGATGTTGAGAGCCTAGATGTAACCATCACAGCCTGCACCATTAGTCCTTCAGCGATCATAAATGGAAGACCAACTTTCATCAGTGTCTATTTCTTCGTCAGCTGTGTATCGACCGCTGACATCCAGCACGGACGTTGCCACAAGGTCATCAGAGGGTTTGCTATGGCGGCATTGAATGGTAAGGCACATTCAGTGTGCAGTCAATTAAGTCGGTAAGGTCATATTGTGACACCAGCTTCGACAGAGTGCCGAGTTCATGAACTACAATGACCTTCTAGACCGCCTTGAGGTATTGGGCGTTTGGGTGGGCGTACGGGTTCGATTGCTGGAACTCAATGTTCTGTCTGCTCGCATCTTGGAGGCCCTGTGCCAGTTCCAGTAACCTTGCCTGGTCCACCATGAAATCAGGCAATGGATTCAAGGCTACACCCCCAACAGAGCAAACCTAAAAGATATTGGGTTACGCTCATTTAAATCGACGGCGTTGAGTCGAAGAAAATGGATTTTGAATCTGGTACTAAGGTTCAATCTTGCAGAGCTTCTGGCCAGTCGATGGGCTTCTTGGTCCAAGGGGGCTTCTCCTGCAGAGTCTTGCTCGAGGGCATTCGACTTTCCTTGGCTGCCTTCAAGCCAGACTGCCGGGCATGTTTGGAGCTGAATCCACATGCAGCGTTGAGGCCATACCAGATGAGGCCTTCGTAAAGACCTTCGCAGTTTGCCTTTTGAAGAGCTCCCACTCCTCCCAAGTTGCACCCTTCACAGGGTACGACTTACCTTTGTCGTCCTCTAAATCGTAATTGCGTCTGCTCTTCATTTAGTGCAATGATGATGAGGAAGAGTGCGATACTTGCTACACCAATGCAAGCGCTTCATAGACTTCTTGTGAAGCCTTCCCCCGCTACGTTTCTCAGGAGTAGGTTCCTCAGTATCATTCTCCAAGGATTTAGAGATCAACTTTGCCAGGATTTCAATGGTTGTCTACTGAGTGCCAGTTATGTTGAACATTCCTTCATCGCCTTAGGTTTCAAAGCTAGACAAGAACCACATTGCTCCATATCATGGCATACACCGCACACAGTGGCCCTCATTACAACACCGGCGCTAAACCATGGCACTATTAGCACCATGGTTGGTGCCGGTATTGTAACGAGTCTGCCATGGTGAAATGGGGAAATACCGCCCCATTCCAAGGTTGGCGGGCGGTATTTCCCCATTTCACCATGGCCCTTCCCCATTCCCATTTTTGGCCCATAGGGCTTAATGGGAATGGGGAAGGCGGCAATTACGGTACCGCAAATTGCGGTACCGTAATTTCCTGCGAGGTCCCTTTGCGGGTCCCTACTTTAACGGCTGGTCCAGGCCAGCCGTTCAGGTCGGGTCCCGCAAAGGGACCTCGTAGTAAATCGCTAAGTGGTTAACGGCGCCGCAGCCTTTTTACGGCGCCGTTAACCACTTAACGCCTGGGTCGTAATGAGGCCCATCCATGAGGGTCATTTTGAAGTTGCAGTCCCTTTCCAGCATTTCACAAAGGGCAGTTTTGGCACTGACAACTGGCAAAGTAGGAAATAGATACGATTCGCGAGTGTGTTCCGAGTAGTGTGCTGAGCACATGGAAAAAAGGAAACGAGGTAAGGCGGGATAATACATTCCTTTAATACGGTGATCAATGTCATGTCCGTTATCTAGGAGTGTCGAGGCTGAATACAAGAGAGTCAAAGACGATATCGAGCAGCACTGTGCCCCATGTCAAAAAAGGTTCAGAGCATCTGCTGCTGGATGAATATCTATCAAGATGAAGAATCTGTGTGAGAATGCAATCCATCGAATATTGCAGTCTCCAACTCACTTCTACAATCTATTAAGCAGAGCCCCATCAAAAAGCTTGATAACTGGGCAAAAGGATGAGGCGTTGGCCTTATTCTCCTTCTTGTAGATCAGGACGATGATACCAGTGTTCCAGCTGTCTGGAATGTGCTAAGGGACAATAAATGCTTTTAAGACTTGGGTTAAAAAAAAAAAAGGGGTCCACAGGTCAGGATTGGCACAAAATAAATCATTCGGCAATCCACCACGGACCAGGGCTTTAGATACTTTTCTTTCCCCATAACCGTGGAGTTCCCAACTGAGGGAAGCGGCAAAGTCTCTAGGCTCAGAGGGAGGCTCCCTCCCTTGGCCCCTAGAATTGTTATTGTTGCTATATAAAGTATTAAAATGACTAATCCAGTCCTGTTCCAGGAACTGCCGCCCAGATCCAACCCACTCTAGAATTGCTATAGAAAGATAAAATTGCTATAATTCTCCAGAATGATTTTGCATCGTGGGTCACAGCAGCCAAACATCAAGCATCCCCACTGTTCCCTTGCAATCTCTGCCCTGTTTGTGAGTGCTAGTTTATACTCTTGCCTCAATATCCTAATGTTTTTAGCCTTAAGATCAGCAAGGGGTAATCTCCTTCGCCTTGCAAGTGTCGGAAAGCCAAGATTTTACTCTAGCTAACCTCATCTTTGTAAGCTTGGAGAAAAAATAGGCCTGCAGTTCTCTCCACATATAGGGCAACAGATTAATAATAGACATCGATGACGGTTCAGGGTCTAGGCAAGTTTTAAGGACTTCCTTATTTAGAGCAACAACCTTAGTGGATAACTCCGGTTCTCTGTCAGCTTTGCCAATGAAGCACCCTGCCTTGCTGTCATTTCACCAGTGGGAGAGTATATATATATATTGTCAGTGGCAATCACTGCCCTCCCAACATCCAATTAAGTGATCGCTTTCACACCTCACTGGAATCTCAAAGCCTCCGATACATTAAACACTTCATCGGGACCAAAATGAAATCTATGACGCTTCTAAATCTGCAGTTGTCCAAAGTGTAGATACCTGCAGCGTTGGAATGAAATCGACCATTGATTGCCCTAAACCTGGTCTCAATTAATATTATCCAGATCACCTGGGCATTACTAGACATGACAGGATCCACTAGGCATGACTTTGGGATCGACAGAGCGATTTCCTCCTCATTGACATACAACCTAACAAATATTGAAGCCCCCATACTAGCGCAGGAAAGCCACGACTCTGGCAATCATGAACGTTTATCAAAGTTTTGTAATGACTAATATCATCCCCTCGCTGCTTTGGTTTTAGAAATTAACCAGCCTGAGGGGATTTGTGCATGGAATTTTTGCCATCACAGAAAGAATATTTTAATTTGACTACACGTCTAATAGGACATCCCAACCTAAGGCAACCTTGATGTAGGTGGATAGTCCCCCCAAAAGCTTGACCTTTCAGGTTGGTCTTTACTGCTGGAGCGGAAAAGAGCCAGAACCTGTGCAGGAGGATGGGGTCAGTTACCAAGTCTCTTGGAGACATTTACTAACTCCCACCACGCTCCACCCTGTAATTTGCTGGATACGCCAGCGATGTTCCAAACCAGAATTTGACTCCTAACCCACCACGTCTGCATAACCTTAGGAGAGTAAGCACCACTACCCTTAGGATCATATAGCTTGACCTCTGCAGAGGACTCCCCAACCTCCACTGAGGCATATGTTTCCTTCATAGTCTCGAAGTTTGGGCCTACAGGTCAGATAGCCCGCTCAAAGAAGACCTCCAGCCAATCAATCTACTCCATACCCTGCAAACAGTCACATCTATTCATAGTCACAAGGCTAGGAATAATATTACCCTTCCCTCGGATAACGACCATACGAGGACCTAAATAACACTGAGCAGTCGGTGGCCAAAACCACCTTGACTTGGGCAGGCCTTAAAAAAAGCCCAAAGGACAAAATGGGATATTTGATTGGATCATACGGCTGTGCAAACCCTTACATAAAATCTCCAAAACCTTAGTGGGATTATTGAGAGTGATGGTTATACAGCCATCCGGGAAACATTTCTCACCATTGCCTACCAAGGTAGTAAGGAGACTCCACACACGTTCCTTATACAATAAGTGATCTTGTTCATAAGGGAATTCCTATCATCTTTACAAGGGATGGTTAGGCTCGGGACAATCGCCATGACAAGGACCAAAGGAGCCGCGGGGGAGCAGGAGTAAATGCAGCCTGTTTAAATGCACGGCCCCTAAGCAAATTCCGAACAAGCTTTCCCCTTCCCTCAGTAGAGCCCACCACCTTCTAGCGAGCGTTCTGATCTGCTTTGTGCCAAGCTTGTGAGGTCCATTATCTCAGGGGCCAACCTCGGCTCTTCAGGGCCAAGGTGAGTGTGTATCTAGAATTGGGCTTCCTGGTCACCTACTTGCCATTTTTCTTAGTCCCTGCCCCACTTCCCTTCTAATACCATTCTTATTGGGTCCCAGAAATTGAGCAACAGCCCTACAGCTAGGCTTTGTGATACCAGAGGCCTTGCCAACTGGATATTTCCCTGAAGCATCAAGGTGTTAGAGTGATGACCACCCTCTCCTATGCTCTTTGCAGCCCACAGAAATGAGTCTCTTAGATTCCAATCTGCACAAAACCTCATGGATGTTTAATTCCTGGCTTTGCATAACACCTATGTTGCTTTCCAAAAATATATTCGAGAAAGTCACCTTCGAGTTGTGTGTGTGTTTGAACAGAATCTAACTTGGGGTTACCAGCGATTAAGAGAGTAGACGGTCCTCCAGTTTCACTTGCCAAGCTCCCTATAGTTGCCTGGTGGCAGGAATTCTTCTCCTGCCTGATGGCAGTGATTATATAATAACCCTCTCTCATATTTGTTTCTACCTGTTGGAGGATAGCTTTTAGATCATATGAAAGGAATCTATTGTGCTCTTATTAGTAATGGATTGTTCGGCCAGCATAATCTATGCATCCAGAGCCCCTACTGCTTGTTTCAGGAGGTTCGCCAAGGTACCAGACCCTTTAACAAGGGGTTTTCTGCTTACAGACCCACTTAAAGTCCCTCCTCCTATGTTCTTGGGGGCTGAGCACCCTTTGGTGTTTCAGGACCCTGTAGGTTTCTTTTTAGCTGTCAACCCCGAGTCAATTCCCAGTTGTTCACAAGCCTTTCGTTCAGCCATCTTAAAGGGATTCACTTGAGAGGCCCAGTACACCAACAAAGTAGAGAAATAGCACCCTGGGATGGAGGAAAATAAAGTTCAATATCTGAGTGCCAAGTGCAAATGTGTGCTTGAGAGCTCCAACTCAATAGTCTATGCAAACTTCAACACATATACAATATATAATCCCAAGTCAAAGTGCAAGGTGCCAATGTGCAAATTTATTATGCATAGACATAAATCAAGCAAATTCAAAATTCGACTCACACAATTTAAAATTAAGAGATAAAACTTTGTAAGGAGATGTGCCTGATTATATTACTGAACCATCACAACTCGATTATAAATATGATAAAATAACATGTCAAAATAGGAAGAGGGCGATGCTACAATAGTTAGCCACTGCAGCCCAGGCAAAGTGGAACTTCCGACTGGCTTGGGAAGCTTAGCTCACGTCCATCTCCCCCCTTGCTGGTTAGCAGAGTCTAGAAAATGGCTAACCCGACTAGCCAGAGGGAATGCTAGAACGGTAGAGTCGCATTTAATGGCCCATCCTTGCATCGTCATACACTTCCGATCATAATGAAGACAAGTCAGAGGGAGATATGGCCTCCATAGACGGACAATAGAGACCAGCAAAAAGGGGAGGAGGGGCGGTTGACCTTCCTGTTTAAAAGTCTCCCAGCTCTCCGCACAGCACTAGGACCAGGGCAGAGGGGTCGCAAGAAAGTAACTGACAGATCTGCAGTCGCCCTGTAGTAGAGCCGCAGTTGGTCTCTGTAAAGACTGGAGGGGGGGTATCTGTAGTCCTGCCCTCTATATGGCAGAGTAGAAGCACAGAGCACCCCAGCCAAGATTCTCTATATGGTAGCATGTACGAGCAACCAAGGCTTAAGTTCTCAGGAGGGGATGCAGGCTGGTTCTTAAGTACAGTGTAGTCCCCGAGCCCCCACAAAGGAATGTCCACACACTATGTTATGTGCTAACACAGTTCTTTATATAAAAATGAGGTTCAAGATATATATATCAATTAATAACATTTTGCACTCTGGCAATTCTAATATGGCAAATATATATATAATGTCTATGTGGTACCACACAAAGCTATTGACTCCTTTAAAATGCATCAACTGCTGACAGTTATAATGGCATACAAATCACACCGCAATGGGTAACAGCATAGATCATAGGAAGGAAGGCAAGTTAGGTTAAACAATGGCAGAATGCTGTCTCCAGCTACCTAGATGCAGTTCTGGGAGAGTGTCGCTCCCCCCCCCCATCCCTGGGCAACCTGTGATAAAGAGCATTAACAAGCCCAGTCCATTAATGTTGAAATAGTCTTGTTTCCCGGTAAAAATGTTCAACTACCCCCATGTAGCCGAGTTAGAAGAGTTTCTTCAATGGTTCGTCGACGGATGCCTTGAGTGAGCTCCCTTTAAAGCTGGAGTCACAGGGGTCGAGATTCCTCGAAAAAAGGTGAACACTTATGATATGAGTGGTTATTTATAACGCGCTTAATACCCAGAGGTTTCTAAGTGCGGACCCGGAGATCGAACCTGTGTTGTGCCATGTCGTGTTGCTTCCAAAGCGAGCATGTTGCCCCTGAGCTATCCTCCCGAGTCTAGATGGCAGCTTCGACCTTCATGGTGCTTCTTGACGATCGATCGTGGAAGCCCTGTGAGGAGGTAGAGCTTGGTGCCACAAAGAAACTTGGTGATAAACGTTGGCCCAGCAGTGGGTGTCGGGATAGCTTCGGTGAACAGGACTCTAGCACAGGCTGGATTTCGGATCTTCAATCGTCAGCGTCTTTGTGGACTTCAGGTGGCAGAAACCCACCAGCAGACTTTCCTCGATCATCGACTACCTTGACTTTCTCCGGTGGGACAAAGCGGTTGACGATGATGGCAAGGGAGACCCTCGTTCAATGTTCCTAGGCAAGGTGGGGCACTGCGGCTCCAGTCGTCGAGCAGCACAGTGTCAAGCTGTCCCCGCATCTGGGCAACATGACTCGACTGGCTTCCAGCGGTTACGGAAATCCTCCAAACCCTGGTTGACTGCAATGAACTTCGATGACCTCGATGTCCAGGTGCTTTACTTCAAGATTCTCAGTGAACTCCTTCAGTCAACAGCCTTTCGGGACTTGCTTCAAGGGTGCCTCAATGAAGATCAGCCTCTGCACAATGTTCCCTCATAGCTCGGGGAGAAGTCTCCTAGCCACGTCCTCTCTTGGATCAGTCCTCAACAGTCGACAGATTTGGTCATAGGAAAGCAGCAGCAATTCTTCCAGCTGGGCTTTAAGGATAAGCAGCTTCAAGTTTCAACTTCAGCTTCTGAACAAATTGGGAAGTGAGAGGTCCCCAGATTAACATCTGTCCCTCATGCACTCTGATGAGCCAAGCTCAGTCAGCCAATCAGAAAGAAGGGTATTCATGCAGGCAGGCAACCAATCAGGCTCACAGGCATTCAGGCTATTCACTTCCACCCAATGTGGATTGGGGCAAGCACACAGCCTTTCAGCACATCAGACTGCATTCATGTCAGTTTCAGGCAGGGCTGTCTCTTTGTGTCACACACACAGAAGCCAGACACCCATAACATAGAATGCATATTGGTCACACACTATTCACACAGGTTCCTGCTGCCTCTGGCAACACAGCCAAACTCTTTAAAATCTGCAACTAACTGGCCAATCCTGTTGCAGTCTACCTGTCCTGTTCCCTCCCAGGCCCTCTATATGGCTCAGGCCTCTCAATTCTCTACTAAAACTCAGAACATCCTGTCCTCTTTCTCCTTCTACCGCCACTCCCTCCACCCCCGCTTTGGCCGTCTCTCCCTGTCCTCCTCCTTTCTCATCCTTCTCTGACATCACCTGACAAAGTTTCTAGACAAGTCTGATCTATGAAAGTGTCATCCAAACAGGTGCTCCCCTGCTCCTCCAGAGCCATCAAGGACCACATTAAAAGCCTTGTTCCGGCCTTGATCGATTTAAGTAATGTTATGTTATGTTACATGTATTTGTAGAGCGCACAAACACCCGAAGGCACCCTGGCACTAGGATGAGAACAGAGCTACCCTGTGCGAAAAATTAAAACAGATGTGTTCATCTGTAATGATGAACACAAAAATTAGAACAGATGTGTTCATCACTTTTTCGCCACTGGAACCTCTCTGTTAGGGAGAATTCTCATAAATGTACTAATTTCCCTTACCTTAGAGACCCCCAGCAACTTTGCTGGATTTTGAGGACTTTTTTTACCTGGAAAGAGTGAGCCTTTTTTTCCCCACTCTCATTTATTTTGATGTGTTTTACTTTTGTGTTCTTTGGCTACGGAGTTTTAGACAACTCCATAGGCATCATCTTTTCATGTGTGTTCACAGCACCCTCAGTACAGTGGCACAGGGTTCCCTTTCAGACTTCCCAAGGTTTAAATACCTTCTCTAGGACTGACTACTGTCTCCCTGTGAACGTAAAGTTAAATTGACTTTGCTAGTCTTTTTAAATTGCAAGACCCAGCAGAGTGGGAATACCTAGTGTCCCCTATGCCTAGAAAACCCATGTCGCACTCAAATGTATTACCATGATTTTCCCAACCGCGACCCATTTTAACGCTCCAGTAGCTAAAATCCAGCTGAGCCATGTTTTTCAAGATGGCATCTGAGCCCCAACTGTAAAAACAGGTTCAGATCGACTTTTTTTGTCATTTCTTTTTAGAATGATCCTTGTAGTGTTTGTCTCTGCGCGCCAAACCAGGTTTGGTCCCTTTGTTAGTTTGCCTTTTTGGCGGGCTTCAGTACTGAAGAACGCCTCTGTCGCCTGCATGTCTGGGGTGGACAGGATGTGAGGGAGATGCCGGAAACTGCCTGTGCTTAGTCTCCTTGGAGACCTAAATGCACTCTGGCGTGATTGGCTGGCTGACTGTCCAGCAAGGACAGCTACCCTGCTGGGTGAGTGGCAGCCACGGTGGAATGAATGGGAGCAAACTGTCTAAAAGCAGATCTCCGGGACTTGGAAGGCAGAGCCGAACACTGGAACGAAAGAACGGAAGCTGAGCTGAAGGAAAACTGCTGCTGCAACTCCTGGACCATTGGTTTGCCTGGTGAAGCCCTGCTGCATGTCCGAATTGCCTGAAACTCCCTCAACAGAGAAGCCCCTTCAGGTACAACTTCTTCCCTTGTGCTGGTGGGAACATCCAACTCGCAAGCCACCTGGAAACCATCTCTTATACTGGTCGAATTTTCTTCAGAGTGTTGTAGAAATAGCCAATGAGAAGGATACCAGATTGTGGATTTTAAGGCACTCACACCTTAAACCAATGTTTTTCCAAGCTTGTGGATCCGTCCCCGTGCAGTGCAGGAGTCTCCAGATGTCCTCCCTCTTGTCCCTATGACTGACGCCCAGGAACAGTGAGATCTGCAGAAACTGCCAGGAACAATTGCCTCAGCTACAGTTTTTCTACATTACCAAGTGACTGTGCAAAAGCGGTTGAGAAATCTTCTCTAACGCGGTGAAAGTTCATGAAACTTTGAAGTCTTGTACGCTCCTAATCCGACATAACTCATTTTTGTGCAAACTACTTCTGAGAATATTGGCAAAGACTTAACAGTTTACTACCAGAACTGTGCTATCCAATCTAAGACACTGGTCCATTGACTTTGGCCCACGCCTATTGAATTGAACTGAACTGCCTCCAATAGTGAACTGTAACTATTTGCCCTGCCTAAGAAAATATTTGTGCTTAATTCTTATACCTTGTGTCTTTTACTCCCATTTAAAGTTACTGAAGTGTCATTTTGCTCTCACCTGGGGAGCCTAACTTGTTCAGAAACCTATTTCTTTGGTACTGTGAGTGTATCATAGTGCGATATTGAGATGCTTATTACTAGTGGAATGATTTCTAAGTGACTGTGTAAATAAATTAATATTGTTTTACCAAGAAACCTTAAGTGTTTGTTTGAACCACTGTGATTGCAAGTCCTTTGTGTAACGTCTTGTACTGCTCACATCCTTCTTGAGATAGGCCTGGCTGCTCAGCCCTGCTACCACAATACTATGTAGTGCAGGCTTGTACCAAAGGTGAGATTGTGATAACACCTGTAGTCTTAATTGTGTGTAGTGTTCCCAAAGGGTACTGTATGTAATTCTGCCTAACACTCTCTCCTTAAGCTTTTCCTTGTGCAGCCCCTCCCCAAGAAGCAGTCTGCCGAACCTACCTGCCCAATCTCCATTACCCTCTTCATGGGCAAACTCTTGGAAAAGCCGGCCATCTCCCAGCTTACTCGCCACACTGAATCTGTTGGTTGTCTCCATAACCATCAGTCGGGCCTCCGAGCTGCCAGAGGGATGGAAACTGCTCTCCTCAACACCCGTGAAGATCTGCTCTCTAACTTGGATGCCAGTATTCATTCTGTCCACATCCACCTTGATCTTTCGGCTGCTTTCGACATGGTCAACCACGCCTCCTGATCAATCCACTGAACCTGGGCATAACGGATCAGGCCCTGGAGTGGCTGACCCCCTTCCTCTTGGACCGTCCCTCCCAGGTCCAACTTGGTCCTTTTGTCTCCGCCACCTCTCCCTCTACCTGTGGCGTCCCCCCTAGGGCTCTATCCTCTCACCCTGGTTTTTCAACCTCTACTTGGCACCTTTCGCCCACCTGATCTCTACCTTTACCTCTAACTTTCAGTGATATGCAGATGATTCAGCTGTTCTTAAGACTCCCTTCAGCCTCCTCTCCCTCGTTCATTCCTGATGTGTCTATCCATGATTCAGGATTGGTGTGCCTCCAACGATCGCTGCCTTAATGCCAGTAAGACTGAGATCCTTCTCATTGGGGCCTCCTACCCCTGCTTTCCCCCTCACTCTGGCCACCTGCCTTGGGCCCTCTTCCTTCGCCTTCATTGAGGCAAAAAATCTATCTTTATCTCATCTTCGACTCCACTCTCTCCTTCTCTCCTCAGATCTCAGACATCGCCAAGAAGTCCCACTACCAGCTGCACCTCCTCAAAGGGACTCTTCCCTTTCTCACTTACCCTCAAAAGCTCACTGTCTCCAGAGCCCAGGTTCTCTCTAGGCTGGACTACTGCAACAGCCTCTTTCTCAATCTGCCTTCAGCTACTATCCGCCCTCTGCAACTAATCCAGAACAGGACTGCAATACTTACCCTTGGCCTCAAGCCCAGGGACCGTATCTCTCCAGTCCTGAAATCTCTACTGGCTTCCAGTGGCTGCAAGGATCAAGTTCAAGACCCTTTGCATTGTCGAGAAGGCTTTCTGTGGTGGGGGAGCCATACTACATCCAACACTCTCTTCCAAAATATCTTCCTTCTCAAGCCCTTCACTTAGCTACCTCTTTCTAAGGGTTAGACGCTTCTCTCGGCAGAGAGTGGGGGGGGGTAGATATCTCTCCGTTGCAGGTGCATCCCTCTGGAATGGCCTCCCTGCCCCTCTCAAACTTGAGCCAGACTACCTGAAGTTCCAGAAGCAGCTCAAAAGTTTCCTCTTCTCGTCCGATTTTTCGCTTCCTCCCTTCCCCTGCTGACCTACCTATCTGCTGTACCGACTGGTTGCTTGACTACCCTCAGAGTCTCACTGGGTACCAGGCTCTTAATCAGTTGTGCTAAAACCTATAGGAAAGGTTCAGACCGCATGGTCTCAAGTACTGTAGCTTTGATGTCCTTTGACATTTCCGAGGGTTCTCTTGATCTTCCTCTAACCTCATAAAAGATGTAGAATAACGGTCACCGACGTACCAAATCTGAATCACTCGAGGGGTTATAAGAGTTAAACATTAGAGTTCTTGGTACCGGAATGTTTGTGAACACCAACTGTGGTGTAGAATGAGCCAGTTCAGCCAAAATGTCCAGTGTTTCTGGAGAAAACGATGCAAAATTCTCCTGGGTCTTGCACCTCACTAGATTGCCAAATGGCTCTTCTGGTGGTCCTGTAAAACATTTGGATGGATCAAAAAATCAGAAATGAGGTGCACAGTATCATTTTGAATCCTCGGTACCGATGCATTCTCTTGACATCTTTTTCTTAGGCCAATTTGGAAAAGGTGGTACTTAGCCCGGCGCCGACTGAGGGTGCTCTTTGTCCCTCTTATAAGAGGTCTTCCCACTTCCATACATTAGCGAAGATTTTGAACTTTTGTCTGCAGTATCCAAATTTGAATACCGATGCAGCTACGGGGGGAGCCAGTTGATATCAATTTGGCTATGGAGGATCTTGCCTCTTTACCATAACAATCTTGTCAGGAATTAAATCCTCAGGTACCTGGTGTATTCTTTTCCACCTGACAGGTACTAGTGTTTTCCCACCAAGAAGTGGCAACTGTTTCCTACCCAGGGATCCTTGCAGAGGTAGAAACCCTGGGTTTCCCCCATAATGGTCCTGTGAAGACCGCAAAACTGTTTGTCTTCACCTCAGTAATCATGGCAGGTTCTGACACACGTACTCCACCTGCAAGTACGGGGGCCCCTCTTACCAATGTCATCCTACTTCCTTGTCCATGTGAAGTCCTCACTCACCTTCGATACCAGTCGAAGCATGGACATGGAAAGAGGACTTTGCAGCGACAGCGGGTGAACTCCATAGAATACAAAATGAACGCACTGGGGGATAGATCCCCATCATAAGGAGGATCGACTGCCATGAACTTCTTCCAACAACCAATAACGTGCTTGAGTCCTGTGGTATAGCAGCATGTGTCAGAAGGAGGCATCAAGCTGGAGAAACAAAGAAACACACCAATCTGAATAAAAAAAAAATAAATAAAAAAGTAGACACATGCACATAAAACAGTTTTATATCTTTAACAACTTTATTAAAGGGGTAGCTTTTTGAAAGGCATCCCAACCAGTTGGGAAGGAGGGGGCGCAGGACGACAGAAACATAAGATAAGCATGGTCAACCCCTTTCAGACACACACTACGGCCAGAGGGACACACAAAAAATGAGGAATATACACCAATACTAAAGCACGCCATCAACGCATGCAACTGAGGATGCCATGCCAAACAAATGCCATTCCAAATCACGCATCTCAGCAATACAGCAACCAAATTAATTTGAAACCTTTCTGTGCTGAATTTGGTCAGAGACAATTAAATGACACAGCACAGCAAAACTATCTGCAACATATGGAAAACATGGAAGCAAAAGTAATCCTAAAAAGGTTTTACTATACAGGTGAGAGCTCTGAACAAAAAGCACAACCATCATGAATAAAAAAAAAGCACCCCAACATGCCACACATGCCCGTATTATGTATGTGCAACACAGCAGCAGCACACTCCCATCTTCTCAGAAAAAATTACGCAGAATAAAAAAACAAAAAAACACCCTAGCCAGAAGGCCGACACAGCATTGCATCAATTACACTCTCGCACGCTTCCACAACAATCTAACCATACCACACATTTTGAAATATGTTAAAACAAGCAATCTTGATAAATCATGCCTCGTAAAACTCCCAAACCATTAACCTTTTCTGTTGCAAACAAGAACAATAAAGGATTGCTGAATCTGCAGCCAACTTTGGCTGCAAATACTCAAAGCAACTTAGCCATTAGCAATTCCACTAAAATATGACCAAAAAAACAAATTAGGTCTAGGAAGAGAGGCAAACACTTTCAGTTCCACACACGTTGCACAGCAAAACTGTCATATCAATTGTACAATAGTACTACCTTGAATGTTTGCGATCCACACAATTGAAATGAGCAACATTGAATGTATATCCGTACTTAGGCCCTCATTACAAGTCAGGCGTTAACGCCTGATTCACACTTTAACGCCTGCTTTTTGCAGGCGTTCCAAGGCGCTAAGCGACCTTGGTGCTAATTACGGCACCGTAATTTACGGTGCCGTAATTAGCGCCTTCCCCATCCCCATTATGCCCTATGGGGCAAAAATGGGAATGGGGAAGGGCAAATGGTGAATGGTGAATTACTGCCCCACTCACCTTGGAATGGGGCGGTAATTCTGCCATCCACCATGGCGGAATCCGGCATGGACCATGGTGCTAATAGCACCATGGTCCACCGCCTGACTTGTAATGAGGGCCTTAGTGTTTTGTAAGACAACGTTTACAAACTTCACAATCCCCATACCTAAAGTTCTTGTAGTGGCGGCATAAAACATATTGCAAGATTATATTCGTAGTGGAATTGAAAAAAAACCCCACATTAAGTATTAGAACACGTAGTAGCGGGATACACAATCTAGGTTGTTGACATACTTCTAAGTACAATATGTACTACTAATCCACAACATAGGAAGCATCATATAAAATCAGCATACACCGGTCAAGTTATAAGTACATTAGAACTTTTAATTTTAATTGTATGGTTTAAAGCATGGACCTTTCTCGAGAGCAGCATAGTGCTGCACAGAGTGTGGGTAGCCAGCATTTGGGCTGCCATATTTTAACAGTAACATAGTACTGTGAGGTCTGTGTGAGGTCTGTGTATCGGTATGTGCATCCATTGGAATTAGTCCTTGGTCAGGTGTTGAGAGCGCCATGTTTTGAGAGATGTGAAATTGGATAATGGTGGGGGCATTCTGAGCTGACACAGGGATCGAGATCCAAAAGGGTTGGTGCATGACAAGAGGATTTCGTGCGTGTCCTCTTTGCGGACGAGTTGAGATTCCAGCTGATTGGTCAATTTGCAGCGCGAGGAGCGTGTGCCACCAGATATGTGGAGCTTAGCAGCCAGATACGCTGTGTGCTACTTGTGACTGCTTTGCAGTCTTGAACACTATCCTTGCTTGGAGTGTAAGCCAATGTAGTTAGTGTAATTCGGTCAAATGTCCATGCTCCTGTAATATGACGTTCGATGTGTGAGACCAGAGGGCCCTGCACTAAAGTCCAGAAGACCTGCGGCGGGATGAAGTGTTTGATTTTTCAAAGGGTAGAGATGCCGAGCGAGTCTATTTGGGCGTTCTTGGTCATCCGTTTCTGGAATGACAGGCTGCTGGATTTTGCTGAGTCTGAGAGTTGTGGATCAAATCCTTCTAGGTGCATATGATTGCGCCATTGTTGGACACAGTTTTAGAGGGCGGACCGATGAGGAATTCAATCTTGGTGGGTTTAGCTTGAGGGAGGCAGTCAACATCTAGGACTGGATGATGGCTACAGTGACATTTTCTCAAGTACAACAGAGTATTGTCTGCGTATTGGTGGATGGCTATATCAGTATCTTTGAAGAGTGTTTCAAAAGGCTCCATGTAAAGGTTAAAAATGATTGGTCAGAGGATGGAGCCTTTGAGGACACTGCAAGAGACCGGCAGTTGGTTAGAATGCAACAAGTTCATTTGAACAGCATGGGGTCTGCCTGCGAGCTAGGAGGTAAAACAATTCAGAACAGTGCCAGAGAATCCTATTCTGTCAGCAGGAAAGAAAAGGATGCAGAGGCCAACGTGTCAAATGCAGCAGAGAGGTCAAGGATGAGGCAGAGGCATGAGTCGCCCTTACCTATGATTTGGAGGACATCAACCACCTGAATGGTGGCTGTATCAATGCTACACTTGGGGCGGAACCCGGATTGATAGTAATTTAGGCGGTGGAGTGGTCAGATTTTGGCAAATAGCTGTGTAGCAACTACTTTTTTCAAGATTTTGCCAATAAACAGAAGGCTCATAATGGGCAGGTAGTTGGCTAGGTCGTATGGATCTAGGGTTGGTTTTTTCAAAAACAGGTCAGATGAGAGCCGTTTTGAGTGTGTCCTGGAATTACCCTCCTGCGAGGAAGGCATTGAGGATGCTGAGGAGAGCATTGAGCGCTGGCCCATCAATTGTTCAATGATGGAGGCCGGAATAATATCAGCACACTAAAGTAGGTTTCAGGGAGGGAAATCTTTTTTAGGAGATCCCTGGGAAAGAGGAGAGAATTCGGTCTAGAGGGGCAGGGCGTGTGCCAGGGTGCAAACAATGCTAATGCAGTGAGGTTGATTTGAATGTCTCACATCGTCTATTTTTTCAATAAAAAAAGGTTTTTATTCCATCGCATTTTTCCTGAGTTGCTGGTTTGATACAATGCTTTGCTAATTCAAAGAGGGCTTTTCTCCTGTTGATGGCTGCCGCAATGGTGGTGGAGTGGTAAGCAGCAATAGCCTCGGTAATCAGTTCATATGGTTTGCACAGAGATTTGAAGTTGGTGAGGTCTCCCAAGTTATGGTTTTTTCACCATCGTTTCTCTAGGGCTACGATTGATTGTTGGAGGCTAGCTCGGGGGTGTACCATGGGACGGATGATTTGGTCTTCAACCATCTGGTTTTTAGGGGGGCACGAGTGTCCACCAGTTTCATAGCAGAGTTGCTGAATGATTCCAGGAGGCACAAGGCCTTCATTGTGGTGGGGAAGTCTGCAAAGTTTGCTTCCAGGTCATTGACCGGGAAGGTTTTGAATGAGCTGCATTAATAAGGAGTTGAATGAGTGGCATTGAGTGAGAAGGAGTTTCGCCTAATCTTTGTGATTCATAATCCAGTGGGTGACTGATAATAAGATGGCAGCGTCCAAGTCAAGTGGGATAGGGTCAGCACACATCATGCTGGAGGGGGATGATGTGAAGACAGGCGTTTCATTTTTTGTGCATGTGGATGCGCTTTATATGCTTAACGTCCATGGAAGCTTCGAATGTGGTCAGACTAACTCCGGGACATTAAAATCCCCAAGATAGACAATACTAGAATGTGCTAATTTGGAAGAGGAGAGTAAGTTGGAGATGTCTGCAATAAAAGTGTCACTATGTAAAAAAACACATTACCATCTTCCCCATGACAAAATGTAGGAACTCCGTACAAAAAATGTTTTTTTTCAAAGTTAGGGTTATTTTCTATAAAAAGTTTAAGTCTATAGATGATGTGGATGTAGAGGTGAAGGATTAAAAATGTCGATAGGGGTGGTGCCCCACACAAAAGGTATTGACCCCTCCTACTAAGTGGGGATATAATATTATTCAATCTCAAACAAAGGAAGGGGGTTAATCCATAACCCACAATCACATCTATACCTACAAACAAGGTCTGTACCTAGACATCACATATACCAACCAATATCAGGTGTATGTCCTCAGACTGTTTCACATAACATATTTTATTGTTCAATACTCAAAGCAACAAAATCCTGACACAAGAATCTAAAAACACATAAAAAAGCATATGCACATGTTACAATACAAAACGCATAAAAAATTGGTGTTAAAAAAACCAAGAAACAATAATTAGAACCGGAAAAGGGCACAGAGCCAAATTAATTGTTGCTCAACACTGTACCCATCATAGCCCGACTTATACAAGTTTCTGTCCTAAATGTTATTTAATAACTGGACATTCCTCAGGGGCAATCATGTATCTTGTGCTTTGACGTGGCGTTCTTTTTCCACTCAAGATTCTAATTCTTAATTTCAATAATGGTACTCCAAAATCTGTAGGTACAACAAACATAAACAAAACATATCAATATGTGGGCATCACAGGTTTAGAACACTTAACCTAGCCCTAACCCTCAATACCAAAAAGGGTAAAACAGGTAGGACAATATTCCTGTATCTCTACCTGTAACACGTATCCCAAGGGTATAATTCTCATAGGCCGTAAAAGGATAGTACTCCTTAGTTCCGTACACACTGGTCATCACATCCAACAAGGTACACACGGTAAAACTGTACCAAAAAAAGGGGGCAATTGCCCCCAAGCAGAATGTTAAAAAAGGGTGCTGATATAACTCTCCACGAGTCTAAATGAACACCTCTAGATCACACCACACCCAAAATCAATGTGTCTCCTCACCTTAGTAGTCCAACTTCAGTCTCAGAGGATAGGTCCTGGAAAAACTCCAATGTATTCCAATAGTATCAAAAGGTTTCAAACATATCCAAATTACGTGACCAGTACCACAGACATGGGTTGTCTAATAGTCCTCACCAGTAGCCGGGTCCTGTAAACCAGAAGCGAGTGTCAACCGCTTAAGCAAATGATTTATCATTAAACATAAAACCAATATTAACACTAAAATAACATACAATAAAACCAACATTGAAACTGAGCCTTAATGCATATCAGCAAATAAGTAAATATTTACCACATACAACAACATAAACAACACTATACATCTGACAAAAACAAAATTAACCATTGAAATAAACTGACTAATATAGACCATATACTAAAGGACCTCAAATCATACACACACAATCACACGTTCTCTTCTTAAGAGTTCAAAACATACACCCACATTTATTCATTGAACTTGCTCATAGCAACACATAATCTTAATTTACCATTGCAAACCACACTTAACACCAAACCAAATCTCAAAAGCCAAGTACAAACAAATATGCATATGTTATGAATATATAAACTAAGCACTGAATACTAGCAACATAGTAATCTAAAACAGGAGGGTGAGTTAAAGGAATAGTGCACTTAAAATTATTACTGTCCCGAGGGTTATGTGTTTTTAAGCATATGTTGATAGATCGTGCAAACATTTCCTATGCACCTTACCATAGTTTTTCTTTTTTTTTTTTTTTTACACATGCAAATTCAGGCAGCAGGATGACGCCATCTTCTGTTAATCTTATCTGTTGCCACATTGCCCAAAGTGGACTGCCCTGGCGGAACTAAATCATATCCCCCGCCCCGGAGGCAGACATCACTAGACGCGTTCCGCCCATTTCACAACGCCAATGCACGTCTTGTGTCAACATTCTCTGCATTTCAACTAATGACGTGTTTCCAAGGAAATGCCAGGACGCCTCTTTCCTCAAACAGACAGCTCCTCATCAGACATCAGATTTGCTTTTCCAATCATTTCACTGTTTTTTTGAGTATTCCGTGCCTTGTTTCTATGCTCTAGTCAGCTACTTTCGTTGCTCGTAGCCCGTGTGAACAGATACTACCACCATCACTGTTGGTTTTTATTTTGCCCCATAATGGCAACAATACAGCCCTACCAGTACGAGCTGGAGTATTCTGAGGTGCAATTACTCAAAAGAGAAAGATGCAGAAACGATGGGGCTTAGGACAACAGTTGGGAGGACAATTCAACAGATTAAGAGCCTGAGCCTAGTCGCATGGACGGCGTTTCTACCTGGTGTACCTGCAATCAGTGCACACTAATGTCAACCGAAGAGGAGAACTTCTGCAGCCGAGAAAACTCTGAATGCTTGTCCTACATATATGGAGGCGAGATACGGTCGCAATTCGTTAATGAGCTGCATGACATCAGGGCAGCCTGCCTCACACGGCCTGTGTTGAGGATTATGATGGTGCTTATGCACGAACATCGAGCAACAGTTCTCCCTCACACTCCAAGTAACTAGTAAGTGTACTCTAGATGTGATGTCACTTAGGCCACTAACATTTCATGGTTGTCTCCTATATTGTCATAACTTTGATCTATCAATGTCAAACGAATGTAGTCTTGCAATTCTATACATCACTCGCAATTTGAGGAAATCATAGTGGTCTCCTTATGTTTATTTCATGTACAGCCATGAAGCAATATTTCTTTGTTTCCCAAATGTAATCGAATGCATAGTCGTTCAATATTTTATAGTGTCTAAGTAACATTTGTACTGGAAACAATGCCATTGGATACAAGATTTGTCATTGTCAACTAAGGTTTAATACACTTATCTTGTTCATTTAAAAACAGCTTGTATCTTTCTCTTTCACAGGTGGTACAGGCTGGTGGCATATCTTTTGTTTACATGGTGGCTTCATGGGAGGCTTAGACACCGCTTTCGATGAGTAATACCCGCACGTGTCGTTGGTGCCATTAGCGAAACGTTGCCAGTGACAGCGGTCAGTACAGGGGATTTTCCCACACTGTGCTGCAACCAGAAATGTATGTGTAGTACATGTGTGCCATCAAAATCAGCAACAAAATAAAACACAACAGAACTTTTATCAATGGTTGTTTCAGTTTTTCAGTGAATCAAGTGTGTCTCCTTTCAGCAGTGTTCCGGCACTTTCCTGCATGCCTCCATACACCCCTCCAGTATTAATGACTGTTAGCACCCGTGGCTGTCCCCTCCCAATGGGGCCAGGCAGGGATGGGAACGGCTAAGGTGCCAAACACCATGTACATTTAAACGGTATCTTATGTGCAGGGGTCATTGTTCAAATGCCCTCCTCAGACCCAGTGTCTCCAGGCAGGCTCCCCTTGAAGCAGGTCACACCCCTGCAATCCACATGTGTCTTCATTCAGCAGTGTTCTGGATCTTGGCTGCACACTGCATGCCTCATGCCCATCCATCCCACTTCCATTATCAAAGGCAGTTGGCACCAGTGGATGTGCGCTGCCAAAGGGGGCTGGCAGGGATGGGAATGGCCGAGGTGCCAAACACGATGTACACTTCAAAAGTATCTTACACACAGTGGCCATTGTACACATGGACTAGCCAGACCCTGTGTCTCCATGCAGGCTCCCCTTGAAGCAGGCTGTGCCCCTGCTATCCGCATAAGACCACACCATATACATGTCATTCATTCACATACACACCCACTTTTCTAATTATTTGTAAACCACTTGATATTTATCATGAGAACATCTTTGATCACTGCAAGTCAACTCGTAAACGTGCTACCTAAGAACATCTGTGACCACTGCAAGTCAGCTCGTCATCGTGCTACCTGTGAACATCTCCCTGCTCTCCTGCTACTAACTACCCTGCTTGCTGAATTGAACTGTTTGTTGGTCAAGAAGGGCAGGTCACCTAATCATATCTCAAGGATCTTAAAATGTCTATCTATTTCGAACACACATACCCAGTAGTGTAATGTTCATTAATCTCATTGCCATTGAATTGATTTTAATTTGTTACGTTATCTACATATAGCAATTGTCATCCGTGTCAATTGGGATCGAATTGCATCCTTTGCGGACTGTGTCTAAGCAGGTTTTCTTTTGATGCATGATAGTACATTCAAGTGACGAGTAACTTTCGATTTGCATCACATCAATGAATTGTGTATGAAAGGTATCCTATAATACAGCCGGCTACGCTACACAGGTTTTGCTTCGGTGACCAAAACAGATTGCATAGAAAAAATGGATGATATAATTCCATCTTTCTCACGCTTTTATGCAAAGTAATTTTCTAATAATGTTGATTTTTATTTATTTTATTTACAGTTTTCCAACAATGCCTGCCTGTACAATTCACGGTTGCCGCTCTAAGAACCTGAAGGCACTACAATGCATGTATTCCCGAGGAATATAGATCTAATAAGAGAATGAGTCAGATATTGCGGATTTGCCCCCTAAGAGCTTGAAAGTAGAGCACATGAAGTCTTGGGGGACTAGAGGGGTAATCGATTCCGCATCTGCAGCCTGCACTTTGCCACGAATATGTACGACCAATCGCAGTACACAAAGCAGCATCGACTGAACGTCTCGTAAATTGCTTCCAAATGCAATTCAGACTCTATTCATGCATAGGCTGCCTCAGGTGTATCACGGTTCCTGATTTAGCTGTAGGCCTTGGGGTAGTGAACAGGCAACTACAAGGACGGATTGGTGTTTTAGGTGTAAATGTCCCTTATAATACTTTTAATTTTTACGAAATTGTATTGCTTTATAACTGAACCACATTTTGCTAAACATCTGTCCTTGGTTTTAGGAGCATCATAGAAAACGATTTATGGGCACATAACTGTGCTATAGTGCTTTCGAAATAAGCATAATCTTTTCGTAATATGTCAATTTACATGTCAATTTTTAATATTAGCATTTCTAAATCAAATCATATTTTCCCTTTACAACTCCATGACAATGCACTGAATGTGAAGGAGCAAGATTCTGCATCCATGTCTTACCCGGAGTCAACAACTTTGAGCGCGTATCAGGTAGTTTTATTTAGCTATTCAGTTCCGTAAATGTTTTATGCATGCAATTTGCGATAATATGATCAAATTTACGTATCCTGTCATTTGTTTACACAATGTTTCACTTATGGGTTTTTATTGATCTGTATCATTATCTACATCAAATGGTGTTTGTTCAATTTTACTTTTTTCATCCATACTAAAACAAGTACTGTATTACAGGGTGATGTTGGTACTTCGACTACAATTACATCATCCTTTGGCGTTGATCCAGAGCCAGAGGTATGCATACTGACGGTTCCCTCGAATGAAAGAAAGTAGGCCCTAGATCTGATACTATTAGACATTGACATTATTATAACCAGTGTGTTCCACACAGTCATCTTTGATCGAGTAAAATAGCCATCAATCAGGTGAAATTCGAATTGTATCTTTTGACTAAACGGTGTACGAGGGTAGCTGTGTAAGCCATGTGTGCGATGGAATAATTTGATTTCAAATACGAATGACTTCTTTTTAATTAATACTCTTTTCTAGGGATATATACAAGATCGGGATATAGAAGGAGGAGGAACGTGGACCCGAGTTGGTGGACAAGCTTGCTGGTGCAGTCGTTACAGTAAAGAAGGTTTCACAGAAAACCAAGAAAGCTATGGTAATTTACAAACAATTTCATTTTCAAACAGTATTTTGTGCTGGCGCCTTCATAACATGCTTTTTAAAAAAAAATCTAAAGTGCCATATACTGTATGTTGGATTTACATTGAACATGTTTTTCCAACCTGTCTCCTAGTTGCCTGAAGGTGTACGAACTATGCAGTCACAGACAGCTACAGAAATCAGAGATGCTGCAGAAATCAGAGATGCTGCTTGCCAAACTGATTTCACCATGCAGCAACTATTATTTGAGGCACAGCGTGTTCAAATCAATAAGCAGACTCCAGATGCTTTTGCCCAACAGGCAGAAAATGTATTGAATGTGACCAGCGAAGCCAGCAAAGTGTTGTTGGACCATTGCTACAATGCAAGTGCTCCACCAGATGAAGATGAAACTGAATGTAATGAAGATGCTTTTGAATTAGTCGCAGACCACTTGACACAATCGACACCCGCCAAAAAAGGGCCACCCAAAAAAAAAAAAACAATTGACATTGATGTTTTCTCCGATTCGTGTTCAAGTAACAGAAGCTGAAATAACAGACTGAAGCATTAACACAATTGACTGAGGTACTAGCCAAAGGTCTCAACTGCAGATTGTCCAGTTGGGCTGATGTGTCAACCACAGTTGAGTCAGAAACAACATTCATGCAGGATGATAGTTGAATACAATGTATTTAGGCTCCTTTATTAAACAGCTGCTTGGAGATTACAATGATGCTGAAATGTGTGCATTCAGTGAGAGGTGAAGTATGCAGGGAGCTATTGGTGAATGTGACTCGTGTATCACAAGGCAGTAACCTCAAAATACAAGCCACCTGTGAAATGCTCCAAGCAAAATATTCATGGTCCGCTCAACCGATGCTGGGGAAACTGCCAGCTGGAAATCTGTGTGCAGCTGCTTTACTCTTCAGTGGCTCTATTTTCAGTAAGTTGTTCAGTTTCTGTCAATTTGTAGGACTTCAGTTCCTTTCTAAAACGCAGTACTACAAATATCAACGTCAATATCTATTCCCTGCTATTAGTGAAGCTTAGAAAATTGAACAAATGTCTATTCAAAGTACATTCTCCGAAAACGGTTCAGGCTAGCTGGCAATGGACAGTGACAGCCCGGATTTTCAACAAAGTACTGCACATAACACTTCCAGGACATGGAAACTAAAATAAATTGTGAGTTCGGTGGTCGTGCAGGTGTCCAAATGTAAATCCTCCGTGGCCATGGATAAACATGGTTTTATAAAATCCCTGGAAGATCTCCAATCGAGGGGAATGCAAATCGACCTCATTGCCATGGACAGACACGTTTCAATAGCCAAGACAATGAGGGAGCAGTTTCCAAATTATTTGCCATCAATTGTATGTATTGCACGTTGCAAAAATAAATCAATCAAAAAAATCTCAGCTGCAGGAAAAAAAAAAAAAAAGGTTCTGAAAATATTTTACAGTGGCCCAGTCTTTCAGCACCCAACTTTGGTGGAGCTCCAAAACTTGTGATGGGTCTGTGGAACTTCTACTAGAGAAATGGCGGTCACTAATGCACCACTGTTCTAACATTCACTCTTGGACAAAAAAAAATGTCCACCAATGTGCACATGGCCCTTTGTCGCAGGAACGGAAGAAGAAGTGGTTGATTCCAGCTTCACCTCCACACAAAGCTATTGAGAAGATTGTGTGATAAAACTCTATTAAGAGATCTGAAGGGACTCACAGAATTCTGTCACACGGGAGATGGAGGTGTTCCACAATATGTGCCTAAAGTACAGGCCAAAGAGATTGCATTTCGGCATAGACGGGATGCAATATAGGACATTACTAGTGGTATTAGCGCATAACGAGAATGTAGGGTGTGAACAATTGAGGACTGTGGGAAACATTGGGATGCTTCGCTACACAATGGCCTTTACGAAAAGAAGCAAAAAATGGGTGGTCATGCCAATATACGAGGAAATGGAATTCGATTTTGTGAAAGATCTTATTATGACTGTCTTGGACATACATACTCACGGAATCTGTTTTTTGATCAACAATGGTTATTTAAAGTGTCCAAATAAAGCATCCAATTTGTCTTATGAAATCTATCCTCTGTCAATTTTTTTCTCCCAACAAGTACCATTTTTGTACGAATGCCATACAATGTAATGCTATGCTTTCACACTTCCCAGTATCATTGAACTACTGTGGGACCTTCACTGATAACGGGAGGGCCTGATGGATAACAGCATGAAAGCAACTTTGGGGCTCTGCAGTTGCCTTACCAAACAGTTGCCCAAATAGTTGAAAACTACTCGTCCCACAAAACGGATGAGACCTAGGCTAGATAAGATACTCGGCACTCAGGAACTACTGACTGTGAGCAAAACAGCGCATCAAAATGCGTTGTTGGTGAGAAATAGCAGCACCCTGACCAATATATTCATGGGGGCATGTGTTGGGGGTCGTTGCTAATGTAAGGAAGGAGTGGGTCGGTTGAGGGCCCTGCCCCCACACATTATACACAAAAGTGACACCCTGCTCTTTCACTTGTGGGGTACGCCTCCTTTGCCCTTCTGCAGCCATGGGGAAGAAGGCCCTATCATAAAAGCAGAGGTGGGGCTATTGCTAGAAACACTTTAACTACATTTTGTGTACCCTAGACTCCAACCTTGGACTAGGCTGCATTCTGTCATTGCAAAGTTGCCCCCCAGCCCCAGCAGCGCCGTAAACAGCGAATACTGGCAGCCCCCACCTTTTTCTTATTGTGCCTGTGCCTCACAAGTCCCTTTCTCATGGATGTGCAGAGACAAGATGTTGCAAACTAAAAATGTATTAATTTAAATCTTCCTCTGAGATCACTGTCCTGTGTGTGTCAGGGCCAAACTATGACTTGTAGTTGTTCATGCATCTCAACAATGTTCTCCTGCACCTCTCACCCCCACTGCTGGTAGATTACTGCTTGTTCAACCTTGTGCCCCTCCAAAGCTATTCTTTTCATGTGCCAGAAGTGTGGCCCTTCCTTGCTTCCCTTCCCACCCCCGAGTGCCTCCCAATAAAATAAGACCCCAGTCACAGTATATTCTGTCCTAAACGAACATGTGTCACTCCACCCCATTTCTAGCTCTGATGTGCCAGACCTGTGAGCTTTCAAACCCAACCCCCGCTTGTTGTCTCAGGGGCAAGACCCCCACACCCTACACCTTGATAGTGACCCACAATGGGACAGTACAAACACACATGTGCAATTTATAGGCCTCTAATATATTACTGCGGTCATGGGTTCAGGTGTCCACGGCCTGGCAGGAGGGGGTTGCAGCAGGGCTTGCTCAGACATTCTCGTACCAGCACATTTTGTCAGGGCTTGAGACTTGCTCATTACAAAAAATGTTTACGTGATTTACTGTGTGAACACGCGATGGGCTTAGCTGACAGGTGGTAATGGCTGGCTGTGGGAGTCACTGGGAGAGTGGGAAGTTCTACAGAGGAACCAAGTAAAACATTAGAAATTTAGTGAGGCATTGGTGGATGGCAGCAATGTTATATGTAATATGTTTTTCAGAGTCTCTGCGTTACGAAGAGAATGGAAATGCTGAATATTCTGCAAGTTTTACTTTCAACGATTTTATACACCAACAAGTCACCTTATCATTAGCTGACCGTTATTGCTGGCTTACATTGTACTGGGTTGTTCTTTGTGGCATATTGCAATGACATGCAAATGCAACCTGTGTGTACTTGTCTTTGTCCCGGGCACATGGACATTCCAGCATAGAGATGCATGTAGTCAACCACTGGGTTCCCCCAGGTTATTTAATAAAAATGCGTCAGCTTCCGCATCCCATTTCGAGCTGAACATACTCCATAGCACTAACATCTGAAGCGAATTGTAGACTACTTTCCACGTTGTTTTCTCTGTGTTCCATTGTTTCATGTCTGTGTTCATCATTAGTTATAACATGGGGCCGAATTAATGGGTAAAATGATAAATTGTAATTAAAAAAATAAAATACTTAAAAAAAAAATCGGCTACTGAGACACATTTCTGTTATGTTTTTCAAATAGCTACATCCTGCCTTTCTGCGATTGCCATCGATTCCAGATACCAACTGACAGGTTTTTTTAACCGGCAGCTGCAGATACACTTGAATGGCTGGATCACAATGACGCTTTTTTGGGATGATCGCCACAGGCCGATATGCCCTTACGCAGTACCAGCGATAAGGAGCAACCTGACATCTTTTACGGTGGCCTAGCGCCAAGCTGATGCCCAAGCCTTGCGATTCACGGTGCGTCCAATGCACTTATACCCAAAAGGAACACGGCATGACTGACGATAAACATTTGTGGATAAAGAACAAAGAAAAAAAATTACCCATTTACTTGACTATGGCAATCGTTCTCGGAGCGTTTGTGAAATAACAGTACTTTAACAATTCTACAGTGTTGCCATTTCCTTTAAAAGTATAGTATTATATTCAAAATTGGGATGTGCTCTGTTGTGAGATGTGTGCTGATATTGTGGGTCAACTAACGTAAACATGTAGGTGATGACTGGGTGCGTTTGGCTACGCTGCCAGTAACGTCATGGAGATAGGCAGAGAATATCACTAGGTTTGGTGATGTCAGCCTCAGGAGCGGGGGATATGATTTAGTGCCGCCAGGGATGTCCACCTTGGGCGATGCGGCAACATAAGATTATCACAAGATGGCCGCGTCCTGCTGCCTGATTTCACATGTGTGAAAAAAGGAAAACTACAGTAAGCTGCATAGGAAATTTTTGTACGATCGACAAACTTATGCTTAAAAACACATACCCCAACCCTTGGGACAATAATATTTTTGAGCGCACTATTCCTGTAAGGCTTTAGCAAGGTTGATGTTAAAGTTGTTTTTACATAATGTGCTGTTAATTGCTAATTCGACAAATCTTAAGGTTGGTATTTCTCCATATTTATGGACAGGGATGTCATTTGGGGGGGTCACAGCTGAAATCACCCCCCTCCCCCAGGTCTCCCATGCTACCCCTAAAAGAATTAACTTAAAAAAAAATCCAAGCTTCTGGCCTGTAGCCAGCGCCATGCGCTCCGCTTCTGAAGTGGCTGGCTTCATTGTTCAGGCTTCCCAAAAAATAAAACACGGGTTCCACAAGTGTAACACTGAGCACTGACCCTAAATAAACAAGAATAGGAATAATGAATAATTTGTGTTTCTGGAATTGTATACAATAATTTCTAGACTCATTAAAGGTTTATTTCAGGAACACTTCAGGGGGTGAGTCACTGATTTAATTGGTTCCTAAAAACCTCAACTCAGCCTTTCATCTTTCTAAGGTCAATAAGAGTACCAACACAAATTTGTTGATACTGTATGTATATTTGTTCTATATAAAGCGCTTAAGTTAAGCATTATAATTTGGCCTTGGACGTCTGCTTTCATTCACAGTAATTTGGTAATATGGGCCTATACACACAGATATTGACAATACATGTGGTGATCCATTATTGTATGAAATGTATGACACGCATTACTCACCGTAACAGCATTTCCGATGAATGTATCTGTTTAGATTCACATGCTGTGCATATAGTCTCACATCTAGTGGTAACCGCAGAGTATTACATCTTGTCTTTTGAGAATCAAAAGGGTATGTCGACATGGGCATGCCTGTAACACTATCCCTAACGCGATGTGTAGTGTACTCAAAATCCATCACGCGTCGAGGTCCCTCATTGTATTTTTTCTGCCATGAGGGAGCCCACTGACTATCGTGAGTACATAAAAGAGAAAGTAGTACGATGTCTATGTTCCTTCCACCTGAGCTGGGTGGAAGGGTGGGCACATGTGAATCTAAGCACATACAATCAGAAATGGTATGACAGTGAGTAATGCATGCCTTCTGATGCTTGTTAATATGCTTAGAATCACATGGTGTGCATAGACTAGCAAGCAGTACCCGAGTTGGAGGTGGGTTGTGAGAAGGAACAGTGGTGAAAAGAGGTTGATGCATTTAACAATCCACCTTAAGATGGCTGATTTAGAGACAAGATCTCCTTCTCTATCAGCTGCCACTGAATCGAAAGATTGGTTTGTTTTTCTCAGTGGTCTAGTTCTTTCCAGGTAACACATGACTGCTCTGCGCATATCAATGTGTGTAGGCTTCTTTCGGCCACGTTAGTGGATTCTGGAAGAAAGTGGTCAGTTCTATTGATTGGTTCACATGGAACTTGGAAATAAATGTAGGTGCAAATCGGGGGCTTGTGCGCAGAACCACCTTATCTCTGAAATGTATCTGGTGTTACGTTTTCTCGCCTCCTTAAGTATGTCCATGAATCTCTGAGGGAGTCGTAGGTGCCCGACCTCTATGACCTCAGGCACCATGCCCGCAAAGTTCAGGGTTTGCGGGCATGGGTGAAGGGTCTCCCACTTGTCTTGAGATAATAGGTTGCAGGGGCAAGGCAGTTTCTTTGGAGGAGATGGGGAAATCTCCATCAGATGGGAGAACCAGAGTTGGCAGGCCCACATGGGCGCCACCAATATCATGGTGACTGGTTCCTGGTGCATCTTGTGCACCATCTTGTTGAGTAGGGGAGTCGGGTGCGGGGGGGATGGGTGTAAAATTTCACTGACCATCTTATCCAGAAACCGTTCCCCTGGGATCGGTTCTGGGGGTACCTGAAGGCATAATCTAGGCATTGAGTGTTCTCCAGAGTTGCAAACAAGTCAATCGCTGGAAAACTCCATTGTGTGAAAACATTGGAGATTATGTCTTCGTGTAGTCACCATTCATACTCTACGGGGAGTGGGAAGTCTCTGCTGAGCACATCCGCTAGAAGATTGAGTTCCCTTGGAACGTGGTGAGACAACAGGAATATCCTGTGTTTGAGAGCCCATTTCCAAATGTTCTGGGACAGCTTGGATAGCCCTGGAGAGCGTGTGCCCCCTTGCTTGTTCAAGTAATACATGGCCGTGGTGCTGTCTGTGAGAATCAGGACTGTCTTCTCCCTGTAACTGTGACTGAAAGGCTTTCAGTGCTTTGAATACAGCTAACAGCTCCAACAGATTTATGTGGTTGGATGCTACTTCTGGGGACCACACACCATGTGCCATCTGTTGAAGCAGGTGATCCCCGTCTCCCCACCCCGTGAGAGATGGGTCTGTGTTGAGTGGCTTCTACTGCAGGGGTGGTGAAGGTTTTCCCCTTCAAAAGGTTTTCCCTCGACCACCACTGCAGAGAGAACGAGGGCTGGCGCGACAACCACCAGATCTTCCCATTGTCCGTTGGCCTGACAGCACTGGCTGTTGAGCCACTCTTGCATAGGGCACAGACGCGGGTGAGGAACTAAGTAAATGCAGGATGCCATCATTCCTAACAGTCGCATGGCTTTGCATACCGTCACCTCTTCACCGGCTACATATTGAGGGATCTGAAACAGCATGTTTTGTACCCTCTCATTGTAGGGGAAGACTAGGCTGTCTTCTGTCTGAACTAGAACCCCTAGGAACTGTTTGACCTGACTGGGGTCTAGGCTGGACTTCTTGTTGGAGAATCCCAGGCTGAATAAGAGGTCTATCGTCTTTTGGGTGTTCAACAGGCATGTTCTGTAGGAATCCCACGTTATGAGCCAGTCGTCGAGGTAAGGGTAAACCGGAACAGATTCTCTGCAGAGGTGTGCTGCAGCTACTGCCAGTACCTTTGAAAACCCCCTTGGCACTGAGGCACTGCTGAAGGGGAGTACTTTGAACTGATAGTGCTTGTCCTCTATCATGAATCAGATACTTGCTGTGTGCCGGCAACATTGAAGTATGAAAGTATGCATCTTTCATATCCATTGTTGCCATGTAATCCCATTTCAGCAGTGGGATTACCACCTGCAACAGGACCATACGAAACTTGAGGTTTGCCAAATTTGTTCGCTGGGCGCAAGTTTAGCACAAGGCGTATGGTGAGATCCTTTTTGGGTACAAGCAAGTACACTGAATAAATACCCTGTAGAAGAGGGACAACTTCTATGGCGCCCTTTTCCTTCAGGATCTCGACCTCTTGCAGCAGGATGCGTAGGTGTTCCGGCATCAGGCATCTTGACTTTGGTGGTCTAAATTGAGGTGGTCAGCAAAATTCTATGCAGTACCCGTGGGCGATGGTCTTGAGCACCCACTGGTCTGTTATCTCCTCCCATGCATGAAGGAATGATGTTAGACATCCCCCGCCCATTTCTGACCTGAGGCCGGGGAGCCTCTGGGAGTGGAATTCTGGCCTCTACCCTTTCCACGACGTTGTCCTCGAGGTGGGTCCTTGTCCTGAATACCAGTTTGTTTATTTCTAATGCGCACCAAACCCGGAGGTAACAGGGCGCAGCACTAAGAAGATGCAAGGCTTACAAAGTTTCAAATGGTTCACAATATCACAACATAACGGTACAGGTAAAGTTACTCACAGGGAAGAGATGGGCATCAATGTTCAAGTTACAGATTATATACAATTTGAATCTACAAAAAAACAATTCTAAAAATGTACAATGATGTGTAATGTCAACTAAATGTAGCAGTGTTGTATAGGCAGTTGTGAAGGTCCGACTAGCCTTCAGTCAGGTTGAGATGGGCGATATACCTCTTTCTAAAGTGTAGCTAAGGTTGGTCTATTCTCAACTTGTGAGGCTGGGAGTTCCAGAGTTTGGCAGCCTTCACAGGAAAGCTATTGCCACCAATCTTGGTGAGCCTGAATCTCAGTACCACGAGGCAGTTGGTATTGTTAGCTCTTGTTGGCCTGCTAGAAGTTCTTCTCATCAGTTGGTCTATTAAGTAGGTAGGGGCAGCATTGTTTAAAGCTTTATAGGTCAGGGAGGCCATTAACTAATTTATTGTGGGTGGAGAGCCACTTATGTTGACGTCTAGTCGAGGCAATGTGTACCCTTTTGGTCATACCTAGTGCAGCTCTTAATGCGTTATTTTTCAAAATTTGTAACCTCTGGATAATTACTTTGTTAGCACCACTGTAGAGAGCATTGCAATAATCTAACCTAGAGAGGATTAGTGCTCTGGCCAGGATAATGCAACTGTCATTTGAAAGAAATGGCTTTCCAGCTCTGATAAGCTTGCATGTGTAGGCTGTGGTAGAGGCCAGCGACTTCACCCGTTTATCAAAGGATATAGTTGAGTCAAGGTAAAAGCCAAGGGTTTTTACCTCCTTGGAGACCTTAATAATGTTTCCATCGATGGTAAATGAGGAGTATTTGTGACCTAATTCATTGATGTTAGAGGGAGTACCTAAGATTAACAACTCTGTCTTGTCATTCATGCATAGACCGTGGGTGGCCATCCATGCCTGGATGATAAACCCTGTTCACCAATGCCAAGTCTTTACAGTGATGCCCAGAAAGCAGGAGGAGAATCTGTATTATCTGCATAGTTAGCGTAGGTGATACCCAGAAGGTCTAGGTCATCGAACAAGGGTTTGGTGAATATATTTTACAGAGTGGGGGAAATGCAGGAGCCCTGAGGTACCCCACAGGATCGGGGTACGGTCCGCAGCTGCCGATGGGGGGGGAGGGGAGGGGACTCCCTCATAGTGCTCTCGCTCAGGAAGGATTCTATCCATTTGATGGCCTCTATGGAAAAGTGGGCTGCTGAGTCCAGGTTCCTGCAGAGGACCTTATGATCCACTAGGTCAAATGCATCTGAGAGATCAAGTAGCAGGAGCAATGCTGTCTTCCCTTTATCTCTCAGCTCATCTATGTTTTCAAGTCAATCAAGGCAGTTTCTGTCCCATGTAGCGGGCGGAAGCCAGACTGTCTGACCCCTAAAAGTTTATGCAGCTCAAGGTACTTTTGAATCAGTGGTTTCCTGAACCATAATGGTTTTGAAGGGAGTGAGATTGCCCGCAAAAGGAATGGTGAGCACCATCCCCTCTTTGTTGTCAATGCCTTTGGGAGATCTGGTTTAAGATTTTGAGAGGCTCATGCTCCTTCTTAGCTGTCTCAAGAACTTCGTCTACAGCCTTGACAAACAAGTTGGTCTCCTCAACCGGCTTGTTTATTAAGGCTGTATGGGTTTCAGGCTTCAAATCAGAGTTCCTTAACCAGGCGTGCCGTTTAAGTAGTGTACCCTGGGCCAAGGTCCTCAGCAGCATTCAAAGTGTTCTTCAGAATGTTGTGGTTGATTTGCTTGCCTTCCGATAAAATCCTGAGCAGTTTAGCCGACATTGGTTCTGGGACCCCTTGATGGCCTTCTTGCAACAAATTCCACTGTACATCAGCCAACATAGTGGTGGTGTTGGCTATTCAGATGGAGAACGCAGCAGCAGTTGTGACCCTTTTTCCCAGTCCATACAACTTTTTGCCTTCTGTAGACAGGGGCACACCTGCCCTTTTTCTCGTAGTCGTGTCTACCAGGGAATCTGGCGTGGCATGACCTTTAATGTAAAGGGGGGTCGGTAGGAGAAGGGCGAAACAACTTCTCTACCCTGGGATTAACTGCCCTGGTCTGGCGTTAACAATTAAGGTGCTAGACATCTCTTAATATAGTTCAGTAAGGGAATGGCCCGACAGGCAGGAGGGTTTTTCTTCAGTATGTCCTCTACAAAATCTGAATCCTGCACAGCCTGTGTGGAAATTTGAAAATGTTCAGCCGCTTTCTTTAAAATGGTGAATGCCATTTGATCATCCACGGGTGAGGGCTGACGGACTGGGGTGGTAGGAGGGGAATCCATACACAGAACATCAAGGTCCGGGGTAGGAGATGCCCAAGGTTGATTATCAACTGGATGGCTGTCTTCCAATTGTGCATATAATCAGCAGGATCATCCATAGGGTCCCCAAAGGTACCATCATACTGTATAAAAGGTATTGATAGACACCTCTGTTAGGCGGAAACCTGTGCAGTTCCCCAGCAGCTTTGCTGGATTTTTGGAGGTTTTTTTTCCATCCTGCCAAGAGTGAGACTTTCTCCCACTCTTGGACATGAATGTGTGTAATTCCTTTGAATGTCAATGTGTTCTATGGGCTATGGGCTCTTTTACTCCATAGGGTCTCATATGTTTTTCTATGTGTGTTACACTGCACCCTCCGTGCTGTAGCACTGGGGCGTCCTAGCGGACCTCCATCATAGACTCCATACCCGGGGACTGACTACTGTCTCCCCGGGCATGTAAAGTCACCATTGGCTTTGCTAGACCTAAATTTACTAACAGAACTAGTACAAACCATCCTATTGTGGATGTACTAGTAGGGGTAATTCGATTACTCCTGGGTCTGTTATTCGAGGGGGCACTGTCCCGTCCCCCCTCGTCGAGTTTTGGCTGGTGGCAGTGGAAACTACTTGTTATATTCAACCCCGGATATAACCCTATGGGATTCTTCCCATTGTTGGAGGAGAATACTTTTTCTTGTTAATCTCCAACATACCACTGGTTTATTTATCTTAAATAAATCTATCGGTTGGTATTTTCTGCCAGAACTCGGTTTGGAAAATGGCGTCTGTGTTCGTCTCTGTGACTCCTAAACCAAAGGTTGAGCCCTTTGTTCCACTTTTGGCGGGCCTCTACACAGAGGCCCTCCAAAGTGGTGCCATTCTGTCTGGGTACCACAGGGGGTGTGGGAGGGGGTTTAGGCACCCTGGACTGAGTTGCCTTGCCAACTCAAGTCTCACTCTGGTGTGATTGGCCCAAGTGGTGAGCCACCCTGCTCACCACTTAGCGTGTTTTGAGTGACAGCTAGGCTGAATGAATGGGGGTTTTCTGCATAAAAGCAGGGCTTTTTGGACTGGATCTTAAGAAGTCGCCACAGGACCTAAGAATCTGACGAGGGTAAAGCTGAGCCGACCTGCAACAACGACATCTCCGGTGGAGCCCTGCTGAATCGACTCACCACTGCCCGACGACATAGGAGATCTCCCCGCCGGAGAGTCTCTTCCCCTGACTGGTGGGAACAACCAGTCCCCTTTGCTTTTTCTTCGTTCCCGGACATAGTGGTCGAATTGCCCGTGCAGAGCACCCCGGCAACCGCATAGCCACTACCCCTGTACCGTGACCAAAAGGTAGTGCCTTGTGATCGAGCACTCCGCGGCTGGTCTCTTCCCTGGTGGTGCAACGATCTTCCACTTTCCTTCGACGACGAGATCATTTCTTCTCTTGGCAAAGACCCGACGTGCATCCACCACCAGGAACAACTGCCCCCGCCGGAGCTGTCTCTCCACAAACAAGGTACAGTGTCCGCCTGGCTTCCCTTGTGTCGGTTAGCGTGAGGTGTCTGAATCCTCGCCTCTCCTTTGGGTCGCCTCCAAGCTTTCTCATCTTTCTGTTCTGAACTGGTCCAATCTTTCAATAACAATTTGTGACAAAGACTCAAAGTGCATTTCCACTGTGATACTTTTTTGGACACATCGCCTTGCCTCTCTCCGAGTGGGCCTGGCCTCTGAACTTTGCGATCTACAGTAGACCCTGCCTTACTTGCCTTGCATTTGTTCGTAAAAGTGTTGGTACCCAGTTAATTTCATACCCTGCCTTTTCTCTCCCGTCCTAACGAATACTAGAGTGCCATCTAGGTTAAAACATTCACCTCTGTCTGCAAATAAGTGGTGCCGTTGAACCTAGACTTGTCGAACTATTGTTAGGGGGATTGATTTTTCTTATAGTAATTGTGCTTGAAGTGTTTACCGTATTAGTGCCAGTGTGTTTTCATAAATAAATAACTATATATCTTTACACCGAAGCCTTGTCCGTGTTTGCTTGTTCTACTGTGTGAGTTGCCCTATTTTGTATACTCCACATACTGCCTAACTCTTCTTGAGGGAAGTCTGACTGCTCAGCCACAGCTACCAAGTGAATCTGTGTGGTACAGACTGCTACCAAGTGGGTTTACTGCCAAACACCTGTAGTCCTAAATCTTTTGCAGTGGTCCCAGAGGGAACTGCACAGGTTTCCGCCTAACAACCTCGTCATCTGTAAGGTCAAAAACATTATGTTCATGAGGATCCTCGTAAGTCCTTTCAAACTTGGCCATAGGCGTAAAAGGAAGTTCCTCACAAGGCCTCTCGGGAGAAAACCTCCCGATAATTCAACAAGTTTCTCCAGTCTGTTCATGCACCCATCAAACTTCTCCCTAGTCGATGATGAACCAGAGGTGTCCAGGGGAGGAAGGGAGATTTTCCTTCCAAAGTCTTGGATAAAGACACAGGTCTTTCAGAGTACCCTTTGAGGTTCCGGGCGTTGTGAGGCGTCTTTAGGCCATTCTGTTTTGACGTCTGTTTCGACAGTTCCTTTTGTTTAACCGCCAAAGCGATCCTCGTGATACTATGGCTGATGCTCGGGGCTTCAGGGGGGGGAGGGGCAACGGTTAAGCCAGTGGCTGCGCAGTGGATTTCGGCACCACTGGGCCTTAAGTGGCGTCACAGCTTTCTTCTGATGCATGTCGATGGCCGCATGTGATTTGGTGCTAGCGCCCTTACTTTTGGAATGCCCGGACCCATGCTGCTGATGCGGTTTTGGGGAGAGCAGCCGATCAGGAGGATCAGCGGGCACCACCGAAGTAGCTGACATGCCCGTTGGTGCTTTGGAGCACTTTGACTTGACCGCCGAAGCAGAACCATGTGGGTTGTGTGCTTAATGTGGGAATTGGGTACATCAGTGTCGCCGGGATGTATCGTCCCCACTGCATGATTCAAGACATGCCCATCGGGGCTTGGGACGGACGCTGCAGAGCGGGAACTTTCTGCTGTAAGGTTAATGGCCTGCAAAGTGGAGCCTTGGTCATCGCTAATCCCTTCGCCACACTCGGCAGCTGTGGCGGGGGAATTACTTTCAGCTTGTGACATACCATAGTCCACCCACCGCTTCAAATGGCGGTCCTTATGAGTTAGGCCGTCGGAGTTTACTTGCTGTTCAGGCCACTCGTTGCGGTCGAAGGGAAGATAATTGTTGCACCAACGGTGCTGGTCTTCCCACGGGTATTTCGCCTTACAGTAAAGGCAAAATCTAAATGGATTCCTGTCCATAGCGCAGGATCGTGCTAGCGATGACAAACCCAAGGGAACAAAGAGAGGGGAAAAGGAAAGACATTCTTGAAAGAATATGACCACCCCGACCCTACTCTCCCTACTGTAAAGCCCAGCCAGAGGGCCCGGCCACCTGGTCAGCAGCGCCAACCGGATCAACAGCCATCGAAATTCCATAGTCAGCAATCTTCGGCGGTGGCTCAGGAATCAGCCATCAAAGGGAGTAACAATGAGAATGAAAACAACCAAAGGTTGAGAAAAATAACAATAACGCAATATTTTATGAAGAGCTCCGCATTAGGGCGACCAGATAGCTGGGCGAAAAAAAAACAATCTGAGAAACCTCGACGCGTGAGGGTTTTTGGGTACACTACACGTCACGTTAGGAATAGTGTTACAGGCACGCCCATGTCTACGTCCCCTTTCGATTCTCGAAGGACAAGATGCAATACTCTGCGGTTACCACTGGATGTCGGACTATAAGCACAGAATGTGGTTCTAAGCAGATTAACAAGCATCAGAAATTACATTTCAGTGATATCGTAATCATACTTTTTGTTAGTGTACTTAGGCACAATGCTATGTGATACCACTTCCTGTTTTGTGGAGGGGTGAAAGGTCCTATTCCATCACTTCGGGGTGGAGTCTTCATTTGATGTCACTTCCGCTACCCGTCAAGGTCCCATCCTGGAGCTTGGTGTGCCACAAATGAATATATAGGTTTTACCCCTTCCATACATATGTTCAAGAACAGCACTTTCCACCAGCTGCTGTATTCTGCCAATGATACCAAGTGAACCTAGCAGTAATTGTAGACTAACCCTGCATGTGGCAAATAGAAGTAAGTGAAAATGCCTGCTTCTAAAAATTAAACTGGCATGATGGAATAGGTGCACCAGATCACAAATCTTTTCCATGTATTAAAGTAGCAAAATTAGGACTGTGGCTTTCTTGCCTAAAGGAGTATGTCATAGCATTAAGGTAGGTGGAGATGATCCAACTTCATGACACCTTTTGAGCGCCTGTCTTTTCTCCTGGTTTGCCTCCGGACGACAAGCTGGTTATCGAAGGTTTCCTCACCTTCCCCCTTGTCAATGAGGTCAACTGGGTGGATATAAAATAGCCTTGCAGTCTAATTTGGATTATCTGAGGGAGCCTCAAATGTTGTCTGTGTTTCCTTTGTAGGCTTTATTCCCTGTTCTGTAGACTCAAAAATAATTATCACAAAAATGTGCCCCCAAACTAGTGTGTGTTAATGGCCCATTTTCACTCTTCAATGTCTTCCTACTCTTCTTCATCTTCTATTTCAACCTCTTCTACATCTCCTCACCCTCAGAGAAGACAGTTTATCACAACCCTTTAAACCTTGTAAAAAAATGCTTATTGTACTAGGGCATGTTGTGAACTCTGGGCTAAATATTTCGCTATGGCATTAATGGTTTGTGGGGCTTCCAATAGTGTTTGGAGCAACTTTTGGGACCGAGTGGGGTAGCTTGCTTGAGATGGGGCTTCAGTACAATCCTTCCTCAACTCCCTGACAGCACCTTTTATCACAGCCTGCATGGCTGTTGGGGCTTTGTTGGCACCCTGTTTCTTGAAAGGTGAAGGTGGCGTGACAGCCTTACAGCGTTTGATGCACTTTTTGAAGATGTTTGAAGATGTTTGCGTCTGCTAAACAATATGCTGTAAAGGTGTCTTGCAGCATTTGAAGCCATCACTAGGTATTGGTCCACAGGCTCTGTCACCATTTCTGGGATATACATCAGTGCTGAAGGAAACTGTAGCATAGGTCTTAAGCATGGCTTGAGCTTAGCATGGGTCTTAATTGCATGTGGGTGGTAGGTTTGAGGTCACCCTGTGAGGTCTCATAGATCTTCAGTCTGGTGGACCATTTTGAGCCAAGAACCAACTGTGAGGGAGTCAATAATTCTCTCTGGAGATATCCATTTGCAGTCGTGCCTACTGGTTCCTCAGTGAATGGGGTTTCAACATTTTCCATGCAGTACATGGTCCATCTTTTAGCACTTCTATCTGCGTCTTCAGTTTGAATATTTGACACACTGAGCAGGAAGCCTCATCATTCCCCTGTGGCAAACAATGGTCGCACACTTTCAAAGTATGCCTGCTCCATTTGATGTTAAAAATGTGAAATTCAATGGAAATCGGGGTCGGCCTCATTGACTAAAGAAATCCCCTTGGAATTGTCCCTATCAAAGTGAAATCACCACATGTAGCAGAAGTCAGTAAGTGGGAGTATAGCATTGGTACAGTGATTTTGCAATCTTTCTTTGATGTTCATCTCTCTGCCTTTACTCACACAACCACACCAATTGCAGACAAAAACAATCTGGGAATGTCAACATGTAGGGCACCATGGGGACTTGCAAAGGAACAGAATGACAGGAATGGCCCTGTGGACACCTTACTTTAAAAGTATACTTCAGAAGAACCATTAGTTGGCAGAGTATACTCTGCATGTGGGTCTACATAGTCTGACAAGCATTGGAAATATAAAGAGATGAGTCCGCTGTATCACATTCTGCACCTGCAGCCTTCATGACCATGTAACAAATCCACAAATGGAGGCGGAAGATGAGCAATCTGTGGGATGAAGTGATGGAGTAATGTAACAGCATATGGAGGCGCTGAGTTATGGAAGCAACCTGAGGCCATAATGTGCAAATTATTGTCAAATTACATAGCAGTGTCTTGGAATGAATGCTTGAGTATGTAAGGAGGACTGCTTTGATTTTCGAGTCGATTTCCCCTTAAAAAGAGAAGTGGTAGCGGCACAATGTTCTTCTCGTCAATGCTCCACATGTTCCAATCTTTCTCTTCTCCTAGCATTATACATACACTCTGGATCAGATGTCACATACCCTATGTTTAGACACCTGAATGGCACATTATGCAAGTTTAGTGTACATATGTGCCCAGGGGTACCTAGTTTAAGACCACCTCATAGGCAGTCTTCTCTTCTGCTGTAATGCTGCACCGATGTTTGGCAGTTTGATAGGAGTTTAACAACCGTGAATCCAACTTAATTCACACCAAACCAGGATGTTCAGATGTCCTATCATACCTTGGAGTTGAAATGTTTTCAGGTATCTAACTATGCTACTTCACAAACACAATTTACTTTCACATAAAGGAGAACAGGAATGGGGTGATTTTGTCCGAGTGCAAAGGAAGTAAACTAGTTTCAAGTAATGACTACTTCATAAATTACACAAGACAACTCTCCCAAGATAGACATTTATTTCTGTAAGAAATACAAATAACTCATGAACAGTTAAACGGATGAATATCAATGCCAACTTTTTAGTGCTGTCTCACTCCATCTATTCCTTACACAGAACAAAACTCAATCTACTGAGGTGCAACTAAGTTATACTGTAAAAATAGTCCCAATATTTGGAGCTCCGAATAAACCTGAAATACGCAGTTTGCATTGCCATTTTATTTACAGAAATTTAGAATAATATGTTTAATAACTCTATTTTTCCTAATATATCAGTGTTTGCATTATATGAAATGGTTACTCAAATGCTTTCAATTGTTAGTACGATATCAAGTTATGCTTAGTTACAAAGGTGACTATAAAAAGTGCTTCATAATCAATTAAATTGCAGTTCATCTAGCAATTTAAAATATAAACATAACTGTAGATCTAAGCACTTTAAAATATACTGCCAGTCATGTAAACTTAGTGTGGCATTTAGAGATTTCTTACACATTTTCAATTGTCTGTTATATCCTAAATGTTTAAATTTCTTTGAGGATTCAGTGTTATGACAAATTTTGTTTTAAAAAGCCAAATTGCCACTGTTTATTTGAATGTGTTGTCCCTGTTCTCCCTATGACAACTTTCAAGTTCTTTTTCAACTTTAAGTTACTTACATTTTTCTCTTAACCTCTGTTCATTCCTTTTGTGTTTTTTATTTGCTTCCCAGTGTTTTATGTAAGATGAATCCTTGTTAACCATTCATTTTCCTAACTGCCCCTTATTCCTTTTTATCCATAAATAACTATACTATCTGTACACTTCCTGCCAAATGTCCCCCCCAACCTCAATCCTACCCTCTATCCTTCAATATTAAATTGACAATGTCCAAGGCCATTTCTTGGAGTACAAAAACTAAACCAGTTCTTTCTTAAATTTACTTACCATTTCTTGTTTCCGTATCGTCAACCTTATAATTTACCAACATGTCAATAATCCACATTAGTAACTTTAAAAATTTGCCAAAATTCTTTCTACCTTTCTAGTCAAACTATTTTTCAAAAATACTTAAACATATTTGCATGTTCCTTTAAGAAATTGATGGCTGATGCATCAATAACCCATTTCTCCATATTAACATATTGAGTATGCCAAGTACAATTCTTAAACTGGAAATATTTAAGTCAGAGAGGAGTCATTACAATTACTGTTAGGTGTAGTTGGAAACAATGTCTCTGATGAAAACTGAGTGATGCCAAAAGAACATGGTCAACTGAATTCACAACTTTTTTTTAAAGAAATGCACATTCAATGCATGGATTTATTTAGACATCTTATTGCAAAGATATTTTCATTTTGTTCAAAAATAAATCAACTTTTAATTACCCATTTTATAATAATGTACAAATATATATAGCCAATATAGAAAATATTCCTGTATACTATTGAATTAGAAAAAGAACAAACTTTATTTTAGAATTAAGTATATACAAGTGAGCCGGAAACTCAAGCATATTATCTTTTTCATAACTTAAAAATTAACCATAATGCATTGCTCCTTAGAGAAAATCAGCAATTGTTAGATAAGTCAGCGTAAGAAAGGAGCCAACTGTAGATTAGACCTCTATGGCCGCTATGTACTGTCAGTTTTAAACAGATTTAGTGTAACAAATTTGGAAATCTAAAATGTGTCATTTGTTGGTGAATGGTAAACTCGAGGCATCCATTAAAATGCACATTGTTATCAAAGGGTAGACAAGCAATTATTTGGACCTTGTGAATCTAACAAAAAGGACCGAAAAAGAACCTAAGCAGCAATGCAAGGTGGGCAGTTACTAAGTTATTAATGAAATATAAGTACTTTGGATTTTGCTTCAGCATGACACCTCCATGGATTTTGAAGCAGAATTGCTGCCAGAGTTGGGAGTGATGTTGAGGTTTGAGTTTGTACGACTTCTATTTCCATCAGCAGTATGGGTTCTGCTTCGGTTGCCTTCGCCAGTGTGAGAACGACTTCTTGTGCCCTCTCCAGTTTGTGATCGACTTCTGTTACCTTCCATGGATGTTACACTAGATCCAGATGCAGTGCGTGATCTCATAAGTCGGGTCATACTGGCAGCAGGCACTGAAATTAAGAATACTTCGGTTTATCAAAATGCAAATTGATACACATCAAAAGATAAATAATTTAATTTGGAAATGGTCAGCTCAAGCGTTCACATTAAAAATAAGGCGATTTGTAGGGTAAAATGCCAGTGGAAAGTCTCCTCAGTGGGTTTGGCAGTGTGACATTTTTAGGCAAAAATATTGCATTTAGGTACAGTTCGGAGGGAAATGACATGTAAGGAGGAGGGCTCATGGTATGGGGGTGTCTGGTTAGTTACCCACCCAATAACTGACGATGGCTATGGTCATTCCAAAGCATTACCCGTTTCTCCACACCCAAAACACACCTTCCTTGGATCTCTGGGCTAGCTCTATCAAGCAGTAACATCACATGTTGGCTTGACTTATTTCTAAGCAGTCTGCTGGGAGCTAATGGCTTAGTTGCAGCTGTAAATGCACTTCTGGTGTAAGAAAAATAAAAAGTTACTCACTGTAGTGACTGAATTACTCCTAGTTCATAGTCCCCTTTCCTCCATACGGCATGCGAGTCCCCATACAGGGCCGGTACAGGAACCATTTTGTCCCACAACAATGTGCTTTTCACCTTTAAATGTACAGCGTGGAGAGGCAGGCTTCAGGCGCACCTCATCTCGGTCTCCATTGTAGTACTGGACACTAGACTGTCCATATTGGCAACTTTTTTATAGTGAGATGAAGAGGTTGTATGGAGGAATGGGGATTTTGGACTAGGAGTACTTCAGTCAATACTGTAAGCAATTTAGAATTACTCCTTCATCCCATCCCCTTTCCTCCATACTGCATGGGCTATTACAACACTATTCAAGCTGGGTTGGGGCGGAAACTAATGCACTTATGAACTGTAAGCAAACATTTTTCAGCACTGCCTGCCCAAATGCTCCATCTGACTTGGCACTAGTATCTAGGCAGTACATTTAGAAAAGACAGATGGGGTACCCAGGTTACTGCATTACTGATTACATGTTAAGGCACTTCCCACTGGTAAGCCACCACCGCTGCTTCAGCTCTTAATTCATGGGAATATATACCCACTGCAGGGGGCTTTTTCTGGAGTCTGTAGACTTCTGAAATTGCTGTTACAATCCACCTTGCTATGGGTGCTTTGGATGCCTGGGAACCCGTAGAGGATCCTCCAAAGGTAACAATAGGAGCAGCAGATTTCCGAAATTCTTTGGTTCTGTCTAAAGAAAAATGTAAGTGTGCTCCGCACATCTAGACAATGTAGAACCGTGTCCACCTCTGATGTGGGATCGGGACAGAATGTGGGGAGCACAATTTCCTGATGAAGATGGAATGCAGAAACGACCGTAGGAAGAAATGCTGGGTGTGTTCTAAGAACCACCTTGTCCTTGTGGAATACTGTGTATGGTTCAGTGGCTGAGAGCTTGGATTTCACCAACTCTGCAAGTGGAGGTTACCGCCACCAAGAGGGTGGTTTTGCAAGTGACTAACCTAATATCTGATGAAGACATTGGCCCAAAAGGCTTGTGATTGAGCGCTGCTAGAACCACATTAAGATCCCACACTGGATGAGGTTTGATCCTTGCTAATGTTTGACCACTGGGTTAGCTGAGGATAACAGCAATGTGTCTGAGTTTCTACAGGCTCCGATAGTTGCTAGGCAGGTACGGCATGTGTCCACCTGCACTCCTGTATGAGCAGATTAAATGGAAAAGCATAGTACATAATCCAGAGAGAATGAAAGGGGTTTGACTTGATTGTCTTTAGCCGAATAGCAGAAACGAGCCCCCTTGCTCTTGTATTGATCTTTAATAGAGTCTTTGCAAGCCTTTTGAATTATTTTCACATTTTGGTGAGGTAGACCAAGATGTCCTAACGTGGGCTCTTCAGAAACCAAGCTGAGAGGGCAAGTTTGTCTGGAGCCGGATGGATCACCAAACCTTTCTGTTGTGTTAATAGGAGAAGACACCCCATCTGTAACTGAGGTTACAGATGGGTTGACCCGAGAACCACACCCTTGATAGCCAATGAGGAGCAATCAGAATACCCCAGTAATTCTCTGAACAGCCCCTTGGATAAGGAGAATTGGAGGTAAGGCATTTCCCCATAGATGGTGCCTTGGAATCAGAAATGCATCCTCTAAGGATGCCTCGCCATTGTCTGTCTAGGAGGCAGAGAGGGGATATTTGGAGTTCTCCTCCATGGCAATAATGTTGACTTCTGGATGCCCCACTTCAGAACGATCTTGCTTAGTGCTTCTTGGCCGAGTTCCCACTCGTAAGAAGTAGTTGCTGGTCTGCCTCAGTTGTCCTCTGGAAAAGGAACTGCTCCAAGGAAAATGCCCTAGGTCATTGGAATAATCTTGTCAAGTGTCGAGAGAAGGGTCAGGACCCAATACTGGAGACAAGGAAAACTATTCAGGTCTGGCAAGGTCCTGGCAGGAGAGCATACCAGACAGATTGATAACTGTTAAATACCTGGCAAGTTAGTATACCAGGTCTTGGGAAAGTGAAACTGCATAATGAAAAACTGGGAATCCGATAGAGTATACAATGCATTCTACAGAAACCTGTAACTAAGGAGAATTAGGATTCCTAGTTGGAAGGTATACCAGGTTTTCCACAAAGGAACCTATACCCAACAATCAACTTGGATTGTTAGAAAGTTTGAGTGCTGGAACATTGCATAGTATTCTAGGGGAAGGGAAGAGTCCTTCCTTCCTGATTTTCTAGGGAACTTTTGAACATCAAGCCACCATCAAGTATGTCAAGACCAGGTTATGGTTCCAATCTGGGACAAAGGGATTGGCAGAAACGAATTGAGAAGGTGGGGCAAGAGATGGGGTTCAATCTCTCATTCCCTGCACCATGCCTCAAATCTTGTCCACCTGCACATGTACAGCGATCCTGTAGATGGTCTGCGTGCAGCCAACACCTCGAGTACCTCCTCAGAGGTTCCAGTCATATCTCATCCACTCAAGAGCCACGCATGTAGGTTGAGGGAATCTCAGTGAAACACCCAACCTGACTGGGTTAGGAGATCTGGACGCTGAGGCAACCAGTGAGGTGGACAGATACAAGAGTTTGGATTACTGCATTCCTTGCCCAGTCCTGAGTGATTAAGATCATGGCTGCTCGAAATCTCTTCAACCTCATGAGAACCCGAGGAATGTCGGGAATCAGCAGGCGCATGAAGTGGAGAGGGAAGGTCCAGTCCACCAGCAACACGTCCCATACTGCACCTTTTGCTGGGAATTTCCACGAGCAAAACTATTCGCACTTCCTATTGGACTCTGTTGTGAACAGATCCACTATTGGGGTACCCCAGCGAGTGCAGACCTCCTCTAGGACTTCCTGGCACACTCCCCACTTGTGCGAGTCCTTACTCTGCCTGCTCAGAGCATCCACCACAGAGTTCTCTGTCCACATCAGCTGAAACGCCGAAACCTGGTTCTCCAGTAACCAGAAACACAGCTGCACCTCCTCTGTGCAGAGGGGATGGGAGTACACACAAACTTGCATGTATTGCCACTGTGTTGTCCATTAGAATTGGGACATGCTGCCCCTTGAGAGATGGCGTGAACACCCGCAGGGCTAATCGGATGGCCCGCAACTTCAGCCTGTTGATATGCCACCTGGCTTCTCTCATAGATCAAAGACCACTCACCTGCAAGTTCTCGCAGTGAGAACCCCAACCCTTCAGACACGCATCCGTGACCACTCGGGCCGGAGGCCAGAAGAGTTCCCCGTCATAAAATTGCTGTGGTTGCCCCACCAGTCGAGGTCGGGGACCACTTGGTTGGACACAGGATCCGTGAGCACTCCCAGGTACTGAGATCACTGGTCCCTTAGGAGCCACTGAAGGGATCTCATGCGCAGTCTGGCCTCTGGCACTAGAAAAATACAGGAGGTCACGAGACCTAAGAGGCGGAGGAAAGAAGCCGCTGGTAAGGTGACATGGGTCTGGAACAATGTACTATCTGTGCTAGGTTGTCAGCGCTCTCCTCGGGAGGGAAGACTTTCCCTACCCGAGGGTTTAAGACTACTCCGATGAAGGGGAGCCTTTGGACTGGCATCAGATGGGTCTTCATTTTCAGGGAGAAGCCTAGCCTGTGCAGTAGTAGGCATGTGCCGTCTAGATGAGATCAAACTTTCCCTGCTGACTTACCCCGGATCAGCCAGTCGTTCAGGTAAGGAAATACATGGACCCTGGATCTCTGGAGGTGAGCCACAACAACCACCATGAGCTTGGTGAAGACCCTTGGAGCGGAGGTCAACCCAAAGGGAAGCAGCTTGAAGTGATGGTGCTTGTCCTCTATGAGGTACCTTAGGAACTTACTGTACTTGTAATGTATTGGCACATGGAAATAAGCATCCTGTAGGTCTACAGTCCTGAAGTTAGAGGTTGTGGAGAATTTCCCTCAATGTCACCATCCTGAATTTGTCTTTCCTCGGGAACGCCCGGAGGTCCAAAATGGGACAGACCTACTCCTTTCTTGGGCACCAGGAAATCGTGGGAATACCTGCCTGATCCTCTCTTCGGGAGGTACCTCTTCCACGGTACCCTTCAACAACAGGGCTCTCAGTTCTTCCAGGACCTCCCGTCATGGTTGGTTGGGAGGCAATGGGGGTCTGCCTAGTGCTTTTCTTAAAAAGGGCCGACAATAACCCCAGAATCAACTGCAGGGCTCAGGTATCAGAGGGAATTTGCTGCCACTGGGGCTAATGTCCTGCCAACCATTCAACCGGTAATTTGTGGGAGGGGAAATCAAAGCGGCTTAGGAAGCTGGGTCATCCCCACTACTGCCTGCTGGCCTCTAGAGGCCCTTCTGCCCCTTCCGGGACACGAGAAATGCCTCTGCCCATGCCTAAGCTGCAACTTCCTGCCATATGGTACATACCATCTGTAGCCTCTGCTTCTTGAGGCAAAGCTGAAGGCATGCTTGGCCCAGCAATTTAGCGGTAACTTTACACTCCTTGTGCTTTTCCAAAGAGTTATCAGCTTTTTGTCCAAAAAGCAAATCTCCCTCAAAGGGCATGTTCAGTAGTGAGTTCTGAATATTTGGGGAGAAGCCAGAGGTTTTTAAACATGAGCAGACAAGCCTAACTACTGCTGACCCCACTCAACAGCCAATGCTGTTGATATTCAACAAGCACAATCAAATAAAATCTCCTTACTCCAAATGAAAATAGCAAAAGAAAAGCCACCCTCACACAACCACCCAAGACTTACAACCCAATTATAGACCGTGCTCCCAAGGAACAGGACCCAGATGCATGAATTATGTTATCTAAAACTTCCATCCTTGAGGTGGAGAAAGTCATCCTCTCTCTCAAACCTTCAAACTGTCAGGGTGACACCTGCCCTGCCCAGCTCATAAAAGATGCGGCTAGGGATCTTTCTCCATTGATTGCAAAACTTGTCAACTCCTCATTCACGCCCGGCACTGTGCCCACCAATCTAAAACAATCTTGGGTACTAACACTGCTCAAAAAGCAAACGCTAGACCCACAAACTACCGTTCTATCACGACAGTTCCCCTTCTGCTTAAAATCCTGGATAAGATCGCTTATAATCAAATCCAAGGTTTTCTGGGACAACACAAACTCTTAGGAGAGCGCCAATCATGATTCCGTCCCCAACATGGCACAGAGACTGCCCTCATTGATTTGAAGGCACAAATAGATGATCTAAGAGATAAAGGAAAAATTGATCTCCTCCTGCTGTTGCACCTCTCGGTGGCATTTGACCTCGTGGACCATGGGGTACTTTGCAACCACTTAGACTCTTCCGCACATTTCTCCAGAGAGGCCATAACTTGGATTGAATCCTTTTTTAGTGACAGGACCATGAGGGTGTTCTGTCGACAGCAGCTAACCCGATCCCCATCCTGTGTTGAGTGCCTCAGGGATAGTGAGTCTCCCCCACCCTATACAACATATTTACTAAGCCCCTTTTTGATTATCTGGATCTTCTCGGTATCACCTACACTAACTATGCAGATACCCACATTCTCCTCCCACTTTCCGGGGATTATGATAAGGATTTGGCCTTGGTAAATGGGGTTTATATCATCCAGGCATGGATGGCAACCCACGGTCTATGCCTGAATGATGATAAAAGAGCTTATCCTTGGAACTCATTCCAACCTCAAAAAAATAAGCCAGGAATACACCTCATTTGAGATTGATGGTAATATCATCAAGGTGTCTAAAGAGGTGGAGACACTTGGCTTCTATCTGGATGCCACCCTCTCTTTCAACAAACAGGTAAAGTCTCTGGCATCGGCCTCCGCTTACACATGTAAGCTCATTAGAGCAGGCAAACGCTTTCTCTCTGACAACTGCCTTATCTTAGCGAGAGCATTAATCCTCGTCAGGCTAGACTATTGTAATACCCTCTACATTGGAACCAATAAATCCATCACACATCGAATTCAAATTTTACAAAATAAAGCCCTGGAAGCTGCCCCCGGTGTCTCCAAAAGATCGCATATTTCAAAAATCAGGCGCCAAAACAACTGGCTGTCTAACCTAAATAAAATCCATTTAAAAGTAGCATCCCTTGTACGCAAAGCCTGAACAATGCCACACGAGCTATCTCACTAACAAACTCACAAAAAGAAACCATACACGCCCAGCTAGAACCTCAAATGCCAATAGCCTCATCATACCAAGATTTAGGCTAACTAAGGTGGGGGAAGCAGCTTCCAGGTTCGAGTGGCCCAATTATGGAACTCGCTGCATCACCCTTTACGTGAGGAGCAGCCCTTTCCGAAATTTCGATCTAACAACATTAATCAGCTGTGGTCTGCCAATGATTAGCCCACCAGCGCCTACTCGTCCTCATGGGAACCCAGTATAGACATAACTGTTCTGCCTATTTTTGCTCTTATGGACTTCCAGACTTTGCCCATCTGGCTAATGTCCATTTTGAGCCTGTACATATACTGCCCTCATTGTACTTTGTACTCACTATGCCTGTTGTAAACTGTAATTGCCATCTACCTGTAATATATTGTATTCTGTATGTAACCTATGACCCTACCCTGTAACTTAAGCTTGGCATTTTTTGTACTGCTGCGCCCGGCTACCTTCGGGTTTGGTGCACATTAGAAGTGAATAAAACAAACAAATGCAGTGTGCCAGGTCAGTCTGCAACAACTGCTTGACTACCTCCTTTCCATCCTCCACCAGCTGTAAACATCCATCCCAAATTGCACCTTCGGGGATGTACTGAGCTGCATGCTGCACAGATTTCCACAAACCAAAAGGAGTATTTTGCACATCCGCAGGCTACATTGGTGGCTTTGAGCGCCATGCTGCCAGAAGTAGTAACCTACTTTGCCATTGCGTCCAATTTTTTTCATTCTCTATTTGGAGGTAGATCGGATGTGGATCCCGCATGTCTGGTGGTAATTGTGGCAACGTGCATAACAAGCTCATATGGAGAAGGCTGTGTAGCAAGGAAAGAAGGGTCTCCTCTTGCCGGCCTACACTTCCCCCATGAAATTGGAGCTTACAGGGGGGGGGGGTTGTGCAGGGATGCTGCCATAAGGAGGATAAGGGGGATTGATATAGCAGAGTTAAAGGGCATATTATGCTTAACTGTATGACCTTTGTACTGAATCTTGATATTCGGACACTTGAAGGGGTGTGGCAGAAGACTTTAAACCAAGGGTTCCTACCACCTTTTCAACCAAGGCCCTAAATTATGCAGGAGTTTGCAGCCGACCCTCCTGGGACTCAAGGACCGGAGAAGTATCAGGCCATTGGCATCTTGTAATACCCGGGCAAGAGCTAATAAATCGGCTTGGTGCCAGAATAGATGGGTCAACGTCCCCTTGGGCGCCGAGCTGATCAATGCTGAAGATTGACTGCATGGAGTCAAATAATCTAGACCTCGACAATGGCAAGAAGGAACCATCACAGACTGCGCCGAGGCTTTCTCTGCAGATGCGGATGGGTAGGTTTTGGGCACAGATAAAATATCTTTTTGTGCCAGTGGGACTGTTGGCGCTGATAGAAGGAATTTCGGTGCAGAGGAAGGCTTTGATGATGCATGGTCAGCCTTGCGATGAACAGCCAATGGCATTTTACGCGCCTTTGTTGGCGTCAATGTATTGGCTAGCGTGGAGTCGGTACCACCAAGCGCCTTTTGCTGCCAAAGCTTGCTGATCTGGCGGGGGTGGGGGGGGGGAACTGCACCTCAAGTAGTTTCGTTTGAAAACATTTCAAGCATTTCAGACTTTAAAAACTTTCCCACTCTTCCCTAGTGGTTGGCCCAGCCGAGGGCTTACCTCTTTCCGACAAGCTAGACATGTGTCGATGGCAGTGACATTGCTTCTTTCGCGAGGAAGGCTTCTCGAATATGACCGCTTCTCAGTTTTTCGGCAATGCTTTCCTTTCCCCTTTTTGGGGGTGGTATGCTCCATCTCGGCCTCAGAAGACTGGACGAGTGACTGAGCCGGTGACTAAGAGGGCCAGCCCAAAGCAAGTTTCTCACGTAGGGGTTTGGACTGCATTTGAGCACGACGCACAGGCCTCCATGTTGTGACTCGCTCCAAAGCTTCACAGAAAAATGTCGTGGGGGTCGGCCATCGAGATTTTGGCCTGGCAGTCGGGACATCTCGTGAAGCCCGAAATCTGGCAAGTAGACATTGCGGTAGGGGTTTTGAAGAAAATAGACCACTTTTTGTCAAGAAACGTCAAAGACTCAAAGTTGTGTTCCCGATGCAGTGTGCAAGCGTGCTGAAAAAAGGAATTGAAGCATGTGGCGTAGTGATGTGGTATTTATATGACACCCAACGTCACACCCGGAGCAGACTATCGAGCAAGATGGATCGACGGCCGAGTTGCGGTCTACTATGCCCCTGTAGAAAGTTTCCGAGCACCAGAGCTGGATGAGGATATCCATCAGATGAGAAAAGCAATCAATTTAAAACCCGCTCCCATAAGGTGTCTCACCTGAAGTCTATGAACATCAAGGCTCGAGTCATGAGTCAATTCTGACGTTCAGGTTGACTGAAAACCGCAAGTCAAAATGGGTGCTGATAAGAACCTGCAGTGTGTTTTGTCTTCTGCCAGATTGGCTCTGATCAGCCAGTCGCCTCGGTATGGCTAAACATGACAGCCATTGTTCCTCAGCAAATATGCAAAAGTTTTCATAATATTGGTGAAGAGCAGAGATCAAATGGTAGCACACTATTCAAAAAGGTCTGAGGCATAGAAATTGCAGATGAGATTGCCAAATTGCAACATAGGTATGCATCCTTCAGGTCCAAGCAACGAAGCATGACCCCACCATTGGACTCTAGAATCTGCATACTTTAACACTACTCGCCGGCATGCCTGGCTCTCCTTCGGAACTGCAAAGATCCTGGAGTAGTATCCCCTCCTCCCAAACTAAAGGGGCAGCTTTTTTTATTTAGTATGCCATTGACTGCGCAACCTCCTTGAGCAGTGCTGGGGATAGAGGCAGGAAGGGAGAGGGAAGACTGAGGTGCAATCCTGCAGAAACCGCTGAAAGAAGCAAAGGAGTTTTCATAAAATGCCTCCAGTGCTCAGAGTGCAGAGCAGGTCTGCCTGAAACGTGGGTGCCATGGACCGGGATGCCACAATCATTATTTCTCTCCATCAGAGGCTGAGGGAGAGGTGGCGAGTTACCACATTAAGGTACAGTTCTCAGTTGCTTGTGCATGCCAGGCATTTTCTCATTTGGCCTGTCTCCTCACCTGGAATCATCAGAAACCTCTGAAATATGTGGGCCTGCTCTTAGATGTACCTCGAGATTGGCTACAAGGTTTAGTTTTAGGCTTCAAGAGGATCACTAGTGGTTTTGCAGTTAGCGAACTAGCCTTCTTGGGAACTGTTTTATCTATGGACAAATGGAACAATTCTGCAGTCAAAGGGAAATTAAAAATCAGCACCTGCACATTGGTCGTGAACTTGGTAGAAGGCATTTACATCTACCGTTTCATGTATGCCCCTAAGAAGATGCCATGGGTAGCTGCAGCAATACGTGTTACGGAAGATGCCAAGAGATCCTGAGCTACTAGTTTTGCTTCGTTACACCAGCCGTGAAAGTGGTCTGCTGTAATGCAGAAGAAAATCAGCAATCTCTCTCCATACCTTTTGAATGGCTTTGCTTGACGAAGATCCAAGCAGAATCAGATGAGGCCGCTGAAGTGGGGTTGGCATACAGCAATGCTGTAGCTAGGACTGAGGAGAGGTTGTGTAAGCAGCAAGCGGGCCCTTGCCCTTGCCCTTTCTCCCTCCATCTGGATGTCTCACATCCAGCTTCTTAATGGTGCGTTCCCTCTCAGTAATGTTCTTTCTGATACATGTTCCTCCCATGGATTCATCATCTTTGATATCCATCATGCAGCGCAGTAGCTCATCTGAAACATTTCTGTCACCAAGGATAGCAGTGCAGCTCTGTCGGCTCTGCCTGATGCCTCTACACACCCCACTGGACACGAGGTGCTGCACTCCGGTACCTTAGTTCCACTCTTTTTCCCCTAGCACTCTGAGGTGGAGGGATTGCAGAACCACAGTGTACTAGCTATCGGCCAAACGAGGGGCAGGGTGGGTGCATGAGGAATCCTTGGGTGGAACATACATCTTAAAGAACATTACCAAGAGCCAAGTGATTTATTCTTGTAATGGATTGTGACAAATCGCAGTATTCATCTGTTCTCCCCAGGAAGGAACCTCCCCCTTTGAGGCTAGGGTGGTGAGCCCACTCAGCAAGACGCTCCCTAGGGGTCTGGACAAGTGGGACCTACCTGGGCGAGACTACCATTAGGGAACAAGGACTACCGTTCCTGTGAGGAACTCCCTAAACCACACACCATAGTAGCATATATGGGGCTATCTGCAATGAAGACTAATTTGCATATATGGCTGAAGGCAATGTTGAACCAAGGCAGCCTGATAAAGGAAAATATGTTGCTTTAAGAAGAGATGTGTACTTAACTGAGATGACCGGAGTACCCAGGAGAAGCAGGGGAAGCACTTTGACATGATCACACCTTAGAGAGGCAGCACCAAGATGAGCCGGCAACTTCAGGGAAGGCAAATAATGCCAGTCTGATACGCCAGAGGCCCGGCCCATCCCACAATGGAGACTTCATTGTGAACCAGGAGAGCGGAATCCTGTACCAGGTGGCGGCAGGACCATGTCCACATCGCAATGGGCAGGACGCCCAATGAACCACGCTGAGACCATCAGAGGAGGGAGCGCTAACAGCTTCCCAACACCAGCGTCTGTGTGCGGTAGCAGTCAGAGGAGATGCCGGGAACAGGAGATTAGTGAAACCAAGGAACGAGAAGGTGAACACCAAAGAGCAATTACCCAAGTGAATTTGCATGCCCTGCAACGTCCCCCTGCATAAAGAGGTAACAGGGAGTACAGGAGAAGCATTTGGCTGCTGGAGCAACATTAAAGATGACAACTCGTCCCAGTAATAATGAGGAGTTAAACGAACCGTGCAAAGCATATAAAGAGAAGCATGTGTGGGAAGTAAAGACTGGGAACAAAGACCAATGAAAGAAGGGAAAATACAAGTCCAAAAGTAAAGAATGGAGAAAGTATGCCATGAAATCCTGTAATAAAAGAGGAGATAAGACCATCAAGTGAACATGATAGTTACTGAGAGAAAACCCAGGAGGGGATAGATACCAAAGTGGATCAAACCACATTCATGCTGAGAAAGCCTGGATTAACAGAGTTTGAAATATTCAAATAAGAGTGTGAGGAAGTATCACAAGGACAGTTGTCACAAATATCACTAAGGAGAGTACAAGCCCCAACAATATTGTGGAAGAGCTACAAGAATTAACGAGATATCAAGAGTATCAAGAGACTATTATAGAAGATAGTGTTAGTAAACAAGCAACAAAAGGAGACATTGATATAAAAAGACTACCAGCAGATAACCGAATACCAGGAGAATTAAGCCATCCCCCGGTCTTGCTTAAGTTGGTTTTATTAGTGGTAGGGTCAGGTAGAATTAGATTTGGACAGAGGACATTATTTTCTTTTTTATTATACAAGTAATTTCATAAATGATTATCCAAAATCTATGAATTGGTGTTTCTCCATTAATGTCTAAGTTGGATATAGGCTAGCGCTCTCCACCCAATATATCTGAACCAGGACTGCTGATCAAAAGATGCTCATGAAATAAAAAGACGTCAGCCTTTTTGCATTTTTTGAAGCATTGAATCTCAATCGAAAATGCTAAGGCACATGTCAAGAAAAGTACAATTATTAGGAAACCTACTGCTATAAAACTGCATCTCTGAAAAGAATAAAGAAACATCACAGAACATTACAAGTGGGCCGACTTCTGTATGGTTAAACGGCACCGCATTTTACTTCTATTGCTTAAAGTTGACAAGAGATACAACATTAGGGCTACCACATGTACTTACTGTATCCCATGCCTTGCACGAAATATTTGAATGCTTCTGCAAGTTTTGCTGGCTGGAAGAGAACATTGTTGATTAAAATAGATTTACTAATAATTTACATTATATTATTCCATCTGTGCTCATTTTGTTTTTCAAATTCGATAATTCAACTTCGTGTGCATAATTATCTGTTGGACGGCTATGGAGGACACCCTTTAAACGAAATAGTTAATAGAAATATGGTATACACATTTGTGATAGAGGTATATGAATTTAAAACGTATTTTCCAGTCTTGCCTGGTGGTCAGCGGAGGAGGATTTCAGGGATATTAACCAATGTCCCCTTCACTGGGATTGAGAAATCTACTCATTTCTTCTGAGTGAAGATTTTAATCTATTTACAAAATCCTCCACAGATCCTATTGCCTCAACCTGGATCAAACAATTCAAACCACTGACTGCAACAGGTGGTCAAAGACCCCAAATTCATCTTCAGCAGATCACCGACATCCCCTTCACCATCACACTCCGTTAGGACAGTTTATCTGAAGTTCTACCCAACTTCATCAAAACCATTCAACTGAGGCAGTACAAGACTCCAATCTTAGTATAAGGCTGTACCACCCGAGTACATGGTAGCGTAGACAGAGCAGCCAGGCTTATTTTAGGAGGGAGAGAGGGCTGTAGAATCAGTACAACTGAAATCTTAATGCAAATGGTCCAAAGAAACACTATGCAAAAATAAAGGATTTATTTAAATGCAGGTAGGCCCCGATAATTCTAGGGGTAAATAAGTACTAACAGATGAATTCACAATTATAAAAACACAACACTATACTTGAAGGTACACAAACCAAAGAATAAACCTTATTTGGAACAACTAACAGTTGTAGAGAAGTCAAAACCTTTTCATACACATTCAGTATAGGTCACACCTATTCTTGGGGAGTAAAAACCAATGGTCACTTTCACAATTACATTCAGCAATGCAAGGGCAGTAGACCCTACCAGTTGTACAGTGACTGTCAAATCACATAATCAGTCAACTGGACAATATACTTTGTGAATAGTGGAACACTTATTCCAGGTACAGTAAAAACCTATAACTACTTTTGCAATATTCAATTACAGGTGCTTTCAAGATCAGTGAAACACAGATTGAGATAAGCAGTAACTCTGGTAACGTATTTTTGGATGGCAGTAATACCCATGTAATTTTTTTAAAATCTCACAAGGAGTCAAGGTTAGAGCTTTACCAACTATACAAGTGACTGATGTAGGACTTCTAAAGGGACAGTTAGAACCACAGACTCTGGGTTAGATAGCACAGGGAAAGAGGGAGGTGCCTGAAACTCATTGTGCTTAATCGTCTTGGTTACAGGAATGCACCCAAAGGTGATTGGCTGGCTGTCCGGCAAGGACAGCCACCCTGCTGCGTGATTCACCGCTAGGCTGGAATGACTGGGAGAAACCTGCATAAAAGGTGAGGCTTTTTGGCTAGGAAGGCAGAGTCAACCACTGGACGAAGTAATCAGGAGAACTTGGAAGAGGCACCTGTAGCAACTCCTGGACAGTTGGTTTTCCCGGTGAAACCCTGCTGCTGTGCTAAAGCCCCAAATTCACCCCGACTAGAGAAGCCCTGCAAGGACGACTTCTCCCTTTCAGTTGGTGGGACCAATCGACTCCAAAGTAAGCCCGCCTGGACATCCTCTCGAAGCTGATGGCATTTCCACTGCTGCTGTTGGAACCAAAGCGTCAGGGAGAGGAACACCAGATTGGGTGTGTTGCTTATAAGTCAGACCCGAGTACTAGGAATCCCCTCCAGACATCCCTGATGCAGGACTGACCAAGCCTGAGCCACAACAGAGTGCTGGACCCCAGAAGCAAGCAAAGTCTGAAGTGGTATCCGAGAACAGCTGTGTTGCTATTTTCTGTCAGACGCGAGGAGCTGAAACACTGAAGGACTGCTGAATTGAAGTTTTCCCATTGCTGCCGCTGACCATCCCATTGCAGAGCAGGAGTCCCCAGACGTCCTCCCTCTTCTCCCCGTGAATGAGGCTCAGGAACAACAGGATCTGCAGATCTGTACAGGAACAGAAGTCAGCTGGAACCATTTCTTCTAACCAGAGGTAATGTAGAGAACTTACCTCTTGTTGTGAGGCCATACTTGTTTTCAGTTGAGACCGGTCTTGGTTACCTTGCAGAGTTGCTAAAGCTTTGCCCCACTCAAGCCTCTCAGCTTGTGGCCCTTCAAGTGTTCAATTTTCTACATTGTGCAAGACTTTTTACCTACCTGCAAAGAAGATCTTCAGCTCTCCCTGACATTGTGCAACTAACTGTCCTGGCTCCCTGAGTGACTTGTGTTACCTCTGACTTTATGCTTTGGCCTTTCCCCCAGGAAAGGGTTACTTTTACTCTGCTTTGAAAGGTTGTTAAAAGTACTTACCTGTTTATGAATTTGTTAACCTTTGTTTTACTCCTCTATTCTATCTTTTTCACCAAATTCAGTATTGCTCTAAATGTACCAGTGATAAATCAATGTCCTCAGTGGCCTAGCTATTTAAGTAATATAAGGGTGTAGGATGTGTCTGTGTGCCATCCGCAATGGGTATCAACTGATTTAGAGAAACTAAGCGTGTTTTGAAGTATATTTAAGTGTTCCATGTGTTGCTCTCTTTCTGAAAAAGACTTATATAACTGACTTTGAAATAAATTAATAATTGTTTTATCAAGAAACCTTGGACATAAGTGTTTATTTGGATAACTGTGTGGTGAAACTGTCACAACATTACTGCTCACATTGACCCCTCTTGAGACAAGCCTGGCTGCTCAGCCACACTACCAACCTGTGTAGTTCAGACTTATACCAAAGGTTCGGTCCCTATTGCTAGGAGGTCAGGGTTATTTTAGTGCACCCAAAGGGTACTGAATACAATCTTGCCTAACAGGCGGTCTGGTTGTCCAATCAGGACAGCCAGACCCACACTGGGATTTGTCCATATTCAGGCAAGGAGGAAGACAAAGGGCTGTGGAGTTTTGCACATGAGGTGTTCCTGCTTCAACATGGCCGCCAACCTCCTCCTTGCCAAGAAGGCGACCACATGACATCCAGGAGAGCCCCCACTGGCCAACTGCAACTGCAGAAGGCCAATCAGGCACCGGCAGGCAAACGCCGGCCCCTCATCCAAAGGATCCTCATCACAAGGAACTTTTCCTGTCTGGAGCCTGTCCGGAGGCACCTGAGGCCTGGGCTAAGGACTCTGCCCGTTTTCTGGTAAGCCTGCCCTGACCCTGCAGCTTGCCCACACCTCCCCAGAACCTAACCTTCCCACCTAATCCTTCATGCAGTACACCTCATGGGTGCCTCTGCTTTTCACTGACTTTGGACAATTGCTTGCTATCACCTGGTCTATTGTTGATATACAATATCTCACTATACTATTTATCGCATTTACCAGTATTGCTTATCCGCTTGTACTGTATCCTCTTGTGCAGCCAACTGCTACCTATTATGCCCTGCCACCATTTAGCCTCTGCCTGCCCCACTTAAAATCGAATTTAGGCATTTTATTTTGATGAACTGCTACCTATTATGCCCTGCCTCTAAACTACCTAGCACTAGTCGCACGATCCCCCTGTCATTTCTGTCACATACCAGCAGCACACACCAGCTGCACACGCGCACACACACACACACACACACACACACACACACACACACACACAGCCACTCTCCACGATCATGATGCCCAAGAATGCACCTCCCAATCATAGCATAGTTTTACTCTCCCGCACTCTCCCTGCCACACTCCGCTCAGCCAGCCTAACAGCAATCCTTATAGCCCTCACTATAATGGCCTCTACGCCTCCCCACATATTCCCAGCACACCTCACCCAGCACCCGGCACTAAATTCACATGCCGCAGCACCAGACTACAACATCACACAGTCTTGGCCGCCTAGCCACCAGACTCAGCAATCTCAGAAATGGATCACTTCCTAGGTATTTACTCTGCTCACCCACACCCATCACAACTAGAAACACCAGATTAGGCACCCGCACTGCACCACTACCCCATGCTAACATGAGCATAGGCACTGCCCTTCTCCCCCCACCATCCCAACATGCCTCTACACTACTTCACACTAAGCTCCTCACTACCACACACCACAACAAGCACACTTCACCCCATACTAGTACAAACAAAAACATCAAAGGCATACAACACCCACCTCTTAAATGTGCACTACTGAACGTACACTCCCTACCTGCACATGCCCTCGAGATAAATGATCTATCCACACTCAATCTGGACTTACTTTGCATCACTGAATCCTGGCTCAATGATGCCTCCTGCCCAGCCATCATATTAGCCCTACCCACAGGCTACACCATCCTTAGGCAAGATAGATGTGATAAGATTGGAGGGGGAGTCGCCCATGTCCACAAAGACTCACTATCCATCAGATTAGCAGACCATAGTACATGGGGTGGTAATGCTGATATCCCATCAGCCAAGCTTACGCTCTCCCCCAATAATCTAATCAACATCCACATCCTATACAGACCTCCCGGACTCCCAGCTGACTTCCAAGAGCACCTCTCCCATCGACTCAGCAACAACATTAAAAAGTCCTCCAAAATCCTTCTATTAGGAGACTTAAATTTCGGGTACAATGATCCCAAGTATAAATCCGTCGCAACCCTAGCTAAAGAACTCGCAGACGTAGGTTTATACCAAAGAGTCCTCACCCCTACTCACTCAAAAGGCTGTACCCTTGACTGGGTCATGGATCACAACTGTACATCCAACATTACCTCAAACACCGCCCTTCCTTGGATGGACCACACATGCATCGAATTCCTCATCCCCACCAACCCTAAACCTAAGACTCTCACCCACGCACCACCTGCCACAATAAGTTCTAAAAAACTCAACGCAGACAACTTGCGTCCCCACCTTAAAAGCCCCCGCCTAGCACCACCTTTCTCTCAGGACCCAAATATACTATCAGCTATCTTCAATGATACTCTCACCAATGCCATAAACTCTATAGCCCTCACTTGAAAGCAAGAAGGAAAAAAAATAATTTCATTGCAACTCTTGGTTCTCGGAAGAACTCCAAACCCTCCGAGCTCAAAAGCGCCAGTCGCTTAAAAACTGGCAAACGGATCTGAGTGATCTAAATAAGAGCCTCTTCAAACAAATAGCCCTCCAATATAAAAAATCCATTTTAGCAGCAAAATCCAACTCCTCCAATGATAGGATCTCAAAGGCCAACTCCCACGCTAAAGAACTATTTGCAATCTTTAATGAATTAGTCACTCCTCTGGCTAACGCTGATGAGATAACTAAAGACAAAGCCTGGTGTGCCAGCATTCAGTCCGTCATGCTCAACAAAATAAAACTCCTCCAGAACAAAATCCAACACCACTGCAAAGCCCTCCCAAACCAAAAAACTAACCGCCCTACACAAGACAAGCGTAGTAATCTCAATCACGCTCAATTCTCCTTCAGAGACGTCACTGAACCTGAGGTCCTTAATCTCATCAAAAACCTCAAACCATCCCTCTGCAAAGCAGACATTTGCCCTCCCAGAATCATCAAGGAATGCACCAATTACCTAGCACCGCTGATTACTGCCTTCATTAAAGCATCTTTCCAAACAGGAACTGTCCCAAACAATCTCAAGGAAGACACTTCTAAAAAAGGCCACACTCGACCCAGCGCAACCCAACAACTACAGACCGATAACGACTGTCCCGTTACTCCTAGAAATCCTGGACAAAGCAGCTCACATCCAGATCCAATCATACATAGAAGCTAACTCCATACTAGGCAAAAGACAATCTGGCTTCCGTGTCGGGCATGAAACAGAATCCGCCTTATTAGACCTAAAAAATCAAATCTCACAGATCATGGACAAAGGCAAACCTGCCTTGCTCCTGCTCCTCGATCTATCAGCTGCTTTTGACCTGGTAGATCACCAAACACTCAACACCCACCTCACCCATTCAGCCCCTTTCTCTAATCAAGCAGCATCCTGGATCACTTCCTTCCTTGAAGGAAGAGCCAAGAAGGTCTACTCCGACACAGCTAACGCAGATCCTACTACTATAAACTGCGGTGTCCCCCAAGGCTCTTGTACAGCCCCCACCCTCTATAACCTCTTCACAAAACCCCTCTTCGACCTACTTGACTCCATGGGTGTGGCATATACAAACTATGCAGACGACACTCAAGTACTTTTACCCCTATCTGGACTCTATCACCAAGACGCCACGGCCCTTCACAACATCTATGCCACTATCCAAGCTCGGGTGGCAATCAATGGCCTCTGTCTTAACCAGGAGAAGACTGAAATTCTCATCCTGGGCCAGACAAACACATTATCGAAACTAAGCCCCCAATACAACAACTTCAACATAGACAACTCAACCATCTCTGTATCATCCTCTGTCAAGACTCTAGGTGTTCACATTGATGCAAATCTATCGATGAACAAACAAGTCAGCGCCATAGCCTCTGCATCAGCGTTCAGCACCAAACTCATCAATGCCATTAAACCCTACTTATACACCCCCAACAACTTGGCCATAGGTAGAGCAACTATAGGAGCCAAACTCGATTATTGCAACACCCTTCTAGCTGGCACCTCCGGCAAAAACATTCACAAACTGCAAATCACACAAAACAATGCCCTCAGAGCCACCATGAGCATCCCTAGAAGAGACCATATATCCCACGCCAGACGTGAAGCCCGGTGGCTCCAGGTCAAAGACCGTATTACTCTGAAAATCCTCACCATCACTCACAGATGCATCAACAAAACCGCTCCAGCATACCTATCTGAAGCAATATCAAGGACCACATCCACTAGCCCCACCAGAGCTCAGTACACCAACCAGCTACAAGTAGCACGCATAAAGAGAGCCATAGCGGGAGGTCTAGGCTTTTCCTATATTGCACCAAAACTCTGGAACTCACTCTCTGCCACCCTTAGAGCTGAAATTTCCATCTCTGTCTTCCGCAACAACCTCAAGGCCACTCTCCTCAACTAGCAAGTGGAGGACTGGCACCTCCACTTCTGCCATGTATATTGTAATATAACACAAATGTAATATAACTATATTGTAACCTGTATATATACTGCTAATGACTATGTAACTATATTGCTAATGACCATGTAACTAAGTAACTAAGCTTTGTACTGTAACAAGTGCCACAAAGTCCTCGGGCTGTTGTGCGCTATATAAATACGAATAAAAACAAACAAAAACAAACAAAACTTCCTGCCCCCACAGACAGACTGAACCCTGGGTGGGGAGTCCAGGGGGCTCCAAACAACAAAGGAATTTCCCACCCTAGATGTCAGGGGAAGGAATACAAAATACTAAAATGGCGAAAAAAGAAGTTGGGGGCCATTTTAGTAAAATGATCACCCTTAGGTGCCTTTAACTGCAACTGTGAACATAGCCTGTGGTAAAGGTGCGCCAAATGAATACAAGGTATCAATGCCACAAGTCATTGAAGGTAAGCTTGTCCCTGTAACAGATTTGTTACAGTGTTAATGTGAAAGGGGACACATTGCATCTCCCCAGCACTCCACATAAGGTGGGGTGTGCTGGCTTTACAGAATAAAATGTAAAACTGATGAAAAATCCTTTCTACCCTTGGGAACTGTAGTTCTCTCAAGTTTAGCAAAAGAAAGTTAAAAGGGGATCCCCTCAGGCAAACCCAGCAACAGGCACTTTTTGCCAATCAGTTGTTAAAGAGGATAACTTTAAATAAAAAAAAAAAAAAAACACACACTATGGAGAGTCAAATAAATGGCACCCATAAAAAGAGTAAACGATTCTGCGAGTGTGGAAAAAGGTTCCCACTCTATTAAGGAAAAATATCTCACTAGTAAAGCAAAAAGTTCAGGGGTTGACCCAGGTCAGGAAGATTTACCAGTTCTGTGAAAATCTTACCCAACACTTACTAACCTCTTACTGCTTTCCCCACCCACCACCAGCGACATGACCATATCAGTTTATCTACAAAGCAGCCCCCTGAAAACCATGATCATTTTGAGATCACCAACTACTAAACAACTGAACAGTTTGACCCTTTGCAAAGCATTCAACAGCAATAAAACAGGCTTCGTAGAAGCAAAGAACTGGTCAGTGTTAAAAAGGAGTAGTCTTGATCATGCAGAGTCTTCCTCACAGCGTCATTGCAGCCCATGTTTCATACATACAAAATGGGGTAGGGATAGTCCCTTAAAGCATTGTGTGGATTGGGACATGTGAAAAATATATATATTGGTATACCAATAGTATCCACTATGCTGTTGTAGAGAAATTTAAGATGAGTTAAATCGATTTAATTGTGTGTATCCTAACAGCGGATATCACAATTATTTTGCGCCACTATAAATACTGAAAACAGTCCTTCTTGAAGCAAATTTTAATGAATTATTTTGCACTTAAAGAAAAAGAGCATATTTGAAGCCCATGAACAAACTATTTTTAAAAAGCAGTATTCACGCACTAGTATAGTTCTTGGAAGCAGCATAGGTTACTCTTACATTACTATCAAAGATCTCAGCATATTGCCGCCAGGCCAGTACTGACAGTAATGTGTTGTCAAAGTTCAGGCAGGTGGGCCCAACTCCATTAAGAGGTTTGACAGCGATTTGCACAGGCGGAAAGTATGCAAATGTTGAACCGACTCAGTCTTCAACTGCATTCCTCCCCATAGCAAATCTGCCTGCAAACCACCTTTCCTTTTTTTAGTTTTCGCTATTAGGTACTGAAACTATAAGAGTATAGCTAGGGAGAAATGGCATAGGAGAGGGATCCAAAGCTTGTAGGTGTTTGGGCATTTACCCACCCACTGACTGCCCATGATCATTCCTACCCACTTTCTGCCCCACATGCCCAAAACACATCCTCCTGAGATCTCCATGAACGAGCTATAACACACCTTACCATCAAATGGTGCTCTCAAAGTGCCTTCCAGTGATTTTGAAAGCAGTCTTCTGAGAGTGAATGGCTTAATTTGAGCTGTAATTGTGCAACTGGTAATAAAAATGCCTGAACCTAGTCTGCCTTTGCCACTCGATTTAGAAGCACTATGCGTGCCCTTCCCTGAAGTCCTATTAAAACCAGGCATTGGCAAAGCCTACAGTTTCAGCTTGTGTATAAGTATTATGTATTTACCAGGCACTGTTCTATGCCCAGGTACTCGCACTATTTTGCAGCTGCTGCAGTCAATGAGCAGTTATTACCACTGCGGCAGTGCTTGGCAAATGCCTTTCCCATGCCTACACAAAAGCCAAAACTGCTGGCATTACCGATCCTTGTCGAAATAGCATCCTGGATGTGCACAGCCACTCTTGCACAAATAAGAGACACTCCTGGACACTAATTGTCCATTTGCATTCTTTGGTAAAAAAGCATACACACATAGGCACTAGGAAATGACTGATTTGCATGTGTCAAAACCCAGAGATAATGAGGGAATGCCCCCTCTTGAATGTTAGCAAAAAGGCAGTTGGTATTACAGGCAAGGCCTTGTGTAACCCAGCTCCATTTAATTATTTTATAACGCACCTAATAACCCGGAGACCAGTCGAAGCACAGGACTGGGATTCAACCCTGTGTTGCTCTGCGTTGTCTTGCTTCCAAGACAAAGGTATTGCCCCCGAGCTATCCTGATGGCAACTACATCTCTTCAACACCGGATCACCCCATCTGCTCCCACTAGCTTTCCCCAACACCTTGAGCTAATGCTGCCGCCCCCAACCCCCAAAACCCTCCCTGGATGTGTCCCCTATGTACATACATCATTCCAATGCTTCTCAGACAGTTTGTGATTTACAAATCCCATACATATATAGCATAGGCAATCCTGCAAGACCGAGAATATCCAATATCAATGCGCCCTCACAGCCCAAAATGTATACAAACTGAATCAGCATGGAGAAGGTCACCAACCTCATCCTTTAACTAACCCTGCCCTCCTTATGCCAATGATCGGCCCCATTTTCGGATCCAGTAGATGTGCGCTCTATCTGGTTCCCCGTCAACCTCTGAACCCAAGATTCCCCCTCTGCACTCATTGTTACACCACATGCTTTCACTGTTACCTGTCTGGTAATAGGTTCACTGTAACCACGAGCCACAGACAGGCTGTCTTCTTGTTTTCCCGCCTGTTTCATGTAACTGAGCTTTGCTTGCAACAGCGCCATGATACGCAAGGGCTGCTTTGTGCGCTATATAAATGTAAAAATAAATTCTACCATGAGCAACACAACCAACGCTAATCACATGGCTACATATTTTGGATGTTTCATATCACCTAGGAGAGGCACCATTGTGTCCACTTCACAGTGCTAGTGGTTACAGCTCAGACTTGGGGTTAACGGATGGCCCTACTTTTGCATTAATTGCCTCTGGGTTAGCGAGGCCATTGCCAGTGGGCGCCTATCTCAAATTATAAAACTATTCTGCAACCTTCAAAGGGTAAAAACAATCGCTCCAAAAATGGAGGTAACCAGTTTACAAAATGCCCACCATTCAATATCAATTTTGTGCAAACATCCGTTTTAAAGTAATATCCCATTTGGGATTGCAACATTTTTGAAACATGGTGACTGAATGGACACATACCACGATGATGTTTTTTAAACTGAGTAGTGCAAAACGAAGGAGGTCAGTATCTTCTGAAGATTGCCTCAATTGGACAGAAACACATTATGCCCAACAGGCATCTTAAATAGTATATCATTTTAAAAATGTTTGCACAAATTTGGGGGTTAAACCGTTCCTGCATGGGATATTTGGAAAGGAAAAGTTACTCACTATAGGCACAACTAATATTATTCCATTACCCCCTTTCCTCTAATGTATGGGTGTCCCCCATTGGGAATGGGACCAGAGACATTTCCACCACAAAAATGCGAATTTCCCCCTTTAAACTGGAAGCTCTTAAGCTGCAGGTGTGACCACAGACCACTAGCCCTACCCACTGGTGCTCCAGCTTAGTCCCCTTTGAATCCTCGAACGCAAGACTTAACGTAACCCTTGACCACAAAACTTCTTGTGTCTCATGCCTTGTTAATATGAGTGTACATTATTAACTGTTACAAATTTACACTCCTATTAAGTCGTGAGACAAGTAGCCATTAACTGCGACACTAATATACTTGCCAACACACCTTATGTCTGGACAGACCATCACCTTATCACAATCACCTTGAAGGAAACCATTCAGCCCAACCAGCAGAACATAGCCCCTCTATGCACAAGTACAACATAACAGCCGAGAAACTAGTTCCACTGCTACAGCCCATTCTCAAAGGCCCCGCCACCTTCTCTGATCCTACTGTCATGGTAGACATTTACAATCACACACTAAAAGGCCATCAACACATTAGCTCCACTAAAACTACACAAAGCTAAACCCCAAACTCACCTTAATTCGTGCTACACTCTGCACCTCATGTGCCTACGCAAAATCAAAATAAATGCATAAGCCGTATGGAAGAGCATCCCCACAGTCATCAACAAAAATAGCTTCATATTTGCTTCCCTCAATTACAAAGAGACTAGCCTACAGGCAAAAAAAGACACTTGCATCATAAATGCCAAATCTAGCACGAAAGAACCCTTCAATATCCTCAAAGAGCTCGAAATCCCCACTTCACCACCAGACACATGTGCTAAAGATACTAACATCCAGAAAGTCTTACTAGGTAAAATCACAATGCTTCAAGAGAAAATGGAAGCTAAGAAACTAAGCCTGTCACCAGACAACGTCCAGCCTACTTCACCAATGCCCCACCCCACTGGCCAATCATAAAACATTCAACTTCTCCCCCTCTCAAAGTAGTTGAGGACTTAATCTGCATATTAAAACCCTCAAAATGCCAAGGCGACATTTGCCCTGCCCCAGTCATCAAAGAGGCAGCCAAGGACTTGGCACGATTCATCAATGCCTGCATAAACGTCTCCTATGAAACAAGCACAGTCCTGAACAAGCTAAAAGGACGCCTGGGTCCTCCCACTTCAAAAACAAAGAAAAAAGAAAAACTACCCTGGACCCCAATATCCCCATGAACTATAGACCCATCACCACTGTGTCGTTCCTCCTGAAAATCTTGGACAGAGAGTTTACCTACAGATCCAAGAACACCTAGAAGCCAACAACCTCCTTGGACTTAGGCAATCCAACTTCAGACCCAAGCATGGGACCGAAACAGCACTGATTGACCTTAAGACCCAAATTGAAAACCTCAAGGACAAAGGCTAACTAGCCCTCCTATTAGACCGGTCAGCTGCATTTGACTTAGTAAACCACAAGGTCCTCTGCAACCACCCCTCGTCAGCAGCACACTTCTCAGACAAAGCTAATAGCTGGAACAAATCATTCCTCAATAACAAAATTATGAGGGTCTTCGCACCGTCGGCCTCAGCACAATCATCATCCGTCACATGTGGAGTCCCACAAGGATCATGTGTCTCCCCCACGCTTTATGTGTTCACGAAACCACTGTTTGGGTGTCACCAATACTAATTATGCCGATGACACCCAAATACTCATCCCCATCTCCGGTGACTATGCTACTGACTAATGCATTGAATGACATTTACAGTACCATCCAAGCCTTGATGGCGAAGCATGGATTGTGTCTAAATAATGACAAGACGGAATTACTGTTCTTGGGATCACCATCCAAAATCAATAATCTTAATCAGTTCAACAAATTTAACATTGATGGTAACATTAATGTCGCAAAGGTTTTAAAAACCTTAGGCATCTACATTGTCTAGATAGGTTCAGAGTCCAGTCAAACAAATGCAATAGCTTCCTCAGTGGCCTACACTTGCAAGTTAATCACAGCTTGCAGACCATTTCTCATGACTGCCAATTGCATAATGCTAGCCAGAGCACTAGTCCTATCCAAGTTAGACTACTGGAATGCGCTCTATAGTTCAGCTACTTCTAATGCCATCAGATCACAACTAAACATTGCCAGGTCAGAACACATGTCTGCATCAAGATGGAACTTGAGTAGGCTCTCTATCAAACAAAGAATTACTCTCAAAACCATATCTTTGACACAATTGTCTCACCAACAATGCACCCACATACCTTACCAACAACATATTTCAAAACATCTCTGATCGCCCTACCAGAGTTGCAGTCTCATTGTCTCAAGATCCCACGCTTCAAACTGCAGAAGGTAGGAGGGAGTATCTTCTTGGCATTAGCAGCAAAGTTGTGGAACTCCCTACCCTTAACTCTAAGATCCAAACCATCCCTTCACATTTTAGAAAAAAGGCAAAAAGCTGGCTCTCCACACAAGAGAACTAACGTGGTGTCATGATTGCACTTTCCTATATTCGGCACTGAACCAAATCTGATGCACCTCACCAATCTATATTTACCTATGTAACCCACATTCATACAACCTCTTGTAACCCACATTTAGCTGGTCTTTTTCCACAGACTGATGACACAGCGACAAAGATAAGCTCCATCAGTGCTCTTGGTGCGTATAAATGCACCACATTGGTGGACATCTGCCGCAGGCATGGCTAGCCATCAACTCACAGTAGAATGAATCTACAACCTACAACAACATTCGGGCTAGCTGGACAATGTTTTTAAGCCTACTTACATCACACTATAGCTCTCCCTGACGTAAGTATGCAGCGAAGACCCAAGACAAATTTGGGCATGCTGGCACATAGCGAGTCTCTAGCACTCACACCATCTCCTGACCCCTCAGCATCCATCCACATGCCTTATTTTCGTGGGTTGCTTCTACCAGATTCAGGCCAGCCTTGCTGCACACATGCATTCTAATCATTATCAGAACTCCCACTACCAGCGCATTGAGACTAAAATAATGGTATAAGGCGCTATATAAATGCCTATTAGAATACAATTTGAAGCAAACAAACTTCTTTAAGACTGTTTGCTAGGAGGCAGCATTTGCCTAGGAAACTAAATCAAGACAGTAATGTTTACAAAACAGTGATGGTGTTGCCCATGTAGTCGATTTGGAATCGTGTCAATTTACCCTTCAACAACAGGGCTCTCAGTTCTTCCTAGAGCTCCTGTTATGTTTGTATTGGGCAGGGGGCGGTCTGCTCTGTAGTTTTCTTACAAATGGCAGAAAATAACCCCACTGAATGAGCTGTAGAGCCAAGGCATCAGAAGTAATTCCCTGCCACTGAAGAAAATGCTCCGTCAACCGTCCCGCAACCGGTCCGCGGTGGAAATCAAAGCCCTCATGCATTTCTCCTTCTGGGACATACTGAGCAGCATTTTCAACTGCTGTCCATAGACAGAAGGAGTACTTGGCAAAACTGCTTGCCACAATGGTAGCTTCTAGGGCCATGCTGCCTGAAGTGAATGCTTTCTTTGCTCAGACATCTACTTTTTTTGCTTCCCTTTCGGGAGGCAGAGTGGATGTAGAAGATGCAGGAGAGGTATGAAGTGTCTCCTCGAGCTGGCCTGTATTTCCTGAAAATGGTGGAGCCAATGGGAGGAATGGAACAAGGGTTTTGCCACAATTGTTAAAGGATCAGCAATGGGCGGGTTTAAAGGCATTACGTTCTGTTTTTGGGCCTTCATCTAAAATGCCAGTAAGGTCATAACCTTGTACAGGTGCCATTGATGCATGCAATCCCAGGTTGCCAATAACCCTTTCTACTAAAGCCCTGAATTTCAAAGTATTATGAAGGTAGTGCTGGGACTACTGAAATTCAAAGTCTGGAGAGTTGTCCAGACCGCTGGCACCCTGGAGGCTTTGAGCCAGTTGTAAAAGCCGATTCTGGTCATCAAAATAATCAACCACTCCTGAACCCAAGTAAATCGGGTAAACATCCCCCTGGTCATAGGCGTCATGACCGCTGAAGATACCTGCCATAGTATCAAAACATTCAGACCATGTTTGTGGGGTGAATATTTTCTCCATAATCGTCGACGTCAAGGGTTTGTCTCTCGGCACCAATATGGTGGATGTCGCCGTCCATCGGGATAGAGATGCTGTAGCGTCAACATCCTTGGATGCACAGGTTTGATCAGTTTGCACTGGATCTCTTTCGGTGTCGAACGATTTATCGCACTGACATGGTTGGTACCAGGGCACTAGAGGGGTCGGTTATACTGAGCACTGCTCTTGACTCAGAAGCCTGCTGTGTCACGGGTGAGGGGGGGAGAGGGGGTCAGTGGAGGGGAACGTTAGCCGTGCCAACTGCAGCATGCTTTTTGAACATGTCAAGCAGCGAAGATTTGAAATACTCCCTCTCTTGGCAGGTGGTAGGCCCAGCCGATGGCTTACCTTTATCTGTCGACGACTCTGAGTCAGACGGTGGCAATTACACCTTTTCTTTCGGGACGAGGAAGAGTGGCTCCTCCAGTGGGTCTGTTCTTTCTTGGGGTTTGCCCCACAGTTTCAGCCTCCGAAGACTGAACAGACAACCACACTAGTGATTTTGAGGGCAGGCTACCCAGACCTAATTTTTCAGCTCGATCGCGAAGGGATTTGGGTTGCATTTTGGCACATAACAGACACCCGTCAGTCCCCTGAAATGTGCCAAGGCACCAGAGACAACTCGTGTGGGTCAGTGATAGACATCTTGGTGCCACAATCTGAACACCGTTTGAAACCAGATACCTGAGAAACCGACATCTCGCATCGAGGAATTGAAAAAAGTACAATGTTTTCTGACAAAAACATGGAGTCAAAGACTCCATGTTCCCAAGCAGCGTGTTAGTGCGCAGAAAGAAGGAACTGGAGTTGGGGCATAGTGACGTGGTATTTATACAACGCCTGATGTCACGTTCGGAGCCGATGACCAGATGCCGATCAAGACAGATGGTCGAAGGCTGGGTCGAGGTCCACTCCGACCCCTGTCAAAAAGTTTGTGAAGCAGCAGAGCTGGAGGTAATATCTATCAGATGAGGAATCTGCGTGAAGAAGGCAATCCTTTGAAGTAATGGTTACAGCCAATTGTCTACTTTCGGTTAAGTACGAAAACAATCTTTTAGAGGAAGTGATGAGAACATAAGGTGTCTGCCAACTGGACACATGTGAGAGAAGGTTGGAATGAGAGATTTTGGTTTCAATTCCAATATCAGGTTTCTCTCACAAATTGCCTGCTGTCACTATGCGAAGCATCTAGACTGGTCTGTAATATTAATGTAACTTAACTACATTGCTACATCAGGTCTTGTCAAATGGTAAAGACTACACATGAAATATAAGCAAGTGGTACAAGCACATCTTTAAAAATGTTGAATAAAAAGAACTCAAACCCCTTCTCATGGTTAGAGCTCTGGTGTTAACAGGGGGCAAAATGGAAATAAGGCAAGTTCCCTGCTGCAGCCGATGTACCGCCAATCCCTTTGGCTGAAACACCATTACAATAGGGCAAAGGTACAAGTGAAATTTGTAAACTCTGCCTGAGCATAAACACCTCAGTAGAGTAAAGACAGTAAGAGGAGTTTCTTGGAATCTTTGGCTGTACATTCTCGTGGTGGGGTAAGGGTGACCTTGAACCTTCTAGTGCGGGAAGCAACAGCATTCCTCGTAGCTGCACAATGCAGGCACCTTTGTAACCAATGAAGTGGTGCATACTGTTTACATCATTGTTGTTTGTGCAATTGTTCAAAATACCCAACACTCCAAGAGTAAAATTGAGAAATGTATCGGGCATTCTAGCACACCATTATGTTTGTGGGTGTGGTTTAGGCTATGAATCTTGTCAGATTGAATTTAAGGTCATTTAAAATGTGCGTTAACTCAGAGTTGGTTGGACTGCGCAATATATATGAACATTGAGATGTGTGGGTATTGGTGTAGAAGTCCTGTTATCGTTTGAAGTACTGTTCCACTGTAAAATTCCTACCTTGGGCCTCATAAATTTGCTGGTCTGGTAACAACGGTACCGGTAAGCTTGCCGGTACTGTTGTTGGCGGACCGCCAAACTACAAGTTCCTTCATGCCCGCCTGGTCTGACCTGGCGAGCGTACCGGCACCCGCAAGCAGAGCATGCCGGATGCACCAGTACCATTCGGACCTCCCCATTGAGCCCTATTGGGCTCAACGGTAATGGGGAGCATTTCATTCTGGTGCCCGCGAATGGGCAATTACTGGGTCCGGCAGGGCCATAATGACCCGGTAAATGCCCATTCGCGGGTGCTGGAAAAATGTGCAAGTTTGGCGGCAGCCAGCCGGTTTTACCAGCAAGGCTACCAACAAACTTGTAACAAGGCCCCTAGTATTTAAAATATAATTAATGTAAAGATTTCTTGTAAGCATTACAGTTATGCGCTGTGCGACATCATTTGCGGTTGGTTCTCCTGGTAGTACTGAACATGCAGCAGAATGTCAGACACACGATACACCCAACAGGGATGCCATTTGCCTGCTTAGCAATAAGCAGCTTCTGTAAAGATGCCTGAATGGATATCTTTAGATTACAATTTTACAGCTGTGAAACAGTGTGTACCTTCGGCACATGCTCACCCTTCAAAGGCATCGGGTATCCTTTCACAGGTTTTATGAACTTGCCTATTCATATTTACACTTCGCCACAGACCTCTGAAATGTTGGACAGGGAGGGAAATGTGTGCTTGCCTCTGAACATCATTTTACTGCCACCTGTGGGTACTATGTGCTTGACTTAAGTTTAATGTTGCAAAACAATGCAACATTTTTAACCTTTACTTTTCTGAAGTGAAAATCCTCAATTTTGCGATGGTTTAAAAAAAAAAATGCATGTGTTGTATTTGAATATGAAAGTGATTGCTTAACACAGTGTATGTGTGTATTGATTAGAAAGAACTCCAAAAATAATGCAAAGTTGCACCAATAAAAACGATGTTTTGGCTATTTAGCATGTCAAAGAGTATTTTGGGAAGATGAGAATTACCAAAGAGCTTTATAACCGTCATGTGTCTGAGAGGTGTATGACAATCACAAAATACCTAAAAAAAGGAACCGCCTACAAAACCCTGCTTTAATAAACAAATGTCATCTTAACAATTAAGCTTTTGCAAGCATATATACAAGTTCGGCCATCAAAGACTTTAGCTGTCAGAGTGGATTGACTGCCAACATCTCCAAATTACACAGTGTGGGAAGGTTCGGAGAAACAAAATTGGATTTATATTTACAAAATGACGGCCAGTAAATTGAAAATAAACAGCAATAAAATGCCACTGCTCTGGTAATCTGTCGGCGTCGGCCGTGTTGTACATATGTCTGTGGTCAGTCATTCCATTCTGCAGGTCTCAAGAGCCCCAATTGAATTTCCTCGTCATCAAGACCTGCTGACCTGACCAAGCAGCAGTTAAATATGCGTCAAGGCCTTCCATCGCTCAATCTGGCAGCTTGGCTCTTAAGGTCATAGTATGGCCACCATGCTTGGAGCACGACTGTTTAGATAATGGCAGGCACAAATGATGCGTCTGGAAGGGACACATATTCAAAGAAGTGGAAAAGGTAATTCAGCTTGTGCTGGGGGAGGTAAGGGGGCTATAGCCCCTGGTCTTTTGGTTGTAGCCCCGGAAGTTATCTCAGGAGCTACACCCAAAAGGCTAGCTAGCCCCGAGTCCTGACAGTGCCGACATTAGCGTAGCCCAGGGTCTTTTCCAGACCTAGCAACACCCCTGAGCTTATGTGTTCAGTCAGACCGGCATTGAAATATGATTTACCCGAGATTTTTAACTTGGCTCTTTCTGGCAGCATTTGGTGATAAAGTTGAGGAGTCTGCTTTGCACGTCATTGCCTGTGTGTCAGTTTACTCTTTCTTGCGAATTAAACAGCTTAGACAGAACAGTGTCTAAGCTGATGGGATCTCTGTTTGAGCCAATGCATTATACATGTTCAGGAAGGTGGCTTTTATACTGATCAATACTTTGGCACAAAGTATGGCATATTTACAAGCTATGTCAACCCAAGACCACTTCGGAAAATTATATGCCGAGGACTAATCCATGCTTAGTTCCAAAGGTGGCTTCAGGTTTTCATGTGAATCACTCTTTCAGTGGACTCCCAAAACCTAGAAAGCACCGCAGATAGAGTGTTGCATGCTTTAAACGCAAAGGGGGCACTAATTGTATGTGGACAAAACAAATTCTTTCCGTCAAAATGAACAATTGCCCGTTTCCTATTCGAATCAGAAGTGTGCCGGCACACATCATGAGAGGGCAGGCTGAGACCTGAGCCTTGTTTGCCAACGCACCCCTCTAGGAATTCTTCAAGGCGGCTCGAGTGCTAGCTCTTTTGGCTTTGCAACTCCGGTCTCAGTAGATTCCTGTAGTTTACTGATCAGAGCTCCGTCCACTCTCCTTTTGTAGAGTGGACAAAGGTTCTGCCACACTCAGTTTCGATAAAACAGAAGAAATTAAAACCATTTCCATGCAGAGATTCATGTTCCTCATGGTCATTCTTGACTCAGTAGATATGGCTTTTCCTCCTCTGGAGAGGGGGAGTAGTTTTCCAAGAAAGAAACCCAATTCAAGCCAATTCAAGCCATCTGATTTTTGAAACATCTAGGTTATTGGCCTCTTGCATCAATGTGATGCCTCATATGAAGCAGAGGATGTGAAACAGCTTCTGCTGACCAAACCAAGGAAAGCAACTAAAAGAGCCTCGAAGAATAATAGGGATTCCTTATTGTAGACGAACAGAAATCTAGAATCCAATTCAGATCAAAGGATAGTGTGTGTGACACTACATATAACAACCGTGTGAATAAGATTACAAACTGTATTAAGAGGAAGTGGAAAATCTTGAATAGCGGTACCTCTTGCTTTGATGAATTGATCTTTCCCTTTAAGAAAAGCATGTGCATTCGAGATCGTATTATTCAGCATGATAAGAGAACCGTCAGTTCATAAAAACCACTAAGTGAACTTTGAGGTTTAAGAGCAGTATGTGGTCCTTACCCATGTGGTAAATGCACTATTTGCCCACAAACTGCCGCCAGTAAAGAGGTAGAGATAGGTAGACATAGGCCTGGCTGGTGTCCAGTCATTTGGTCGAATTAAAACTGTTCGAATGACATTTGCTCGAATTTTTTTCTTTTAATTATATATTTATTTTTCGGGTTTTCGTTTTTTAAAAAAAGGGTTTTTTAGAAAAAAAAGGAGGTTGGGGGACCCCCTCCCCCAAAAAAAGAGTGAAAATAAAAAAATTTAAAAAATTCGACCATTTGGTTTTCGACCAAATTGGTTCGACCATTTGTCTGGTCAACCAATTTTTTTCGACCAAATGTCTGGTAACCGGCCTGGCTCACCTGTGGATTCTGAAGGAATGAACCAATTGCATCACAAAAATGGTGATCTACATGATCCGTGTGGTTTGAAGTAGATCAGTAAAACCAAAAGATGTGTCAAAACAAGAATGATTTAACACAGTAGCTTCCTTAGGAAACAAACCCTCACTGCATCATTAGTGAAGCCTTTTGAGGAGCTGGAACATCATGCATTTACATGGGTTGTCTTACAACGTGTGACTGGTCATACAGTAGAGAAAAGTAAAATACTTATGGAATTGGAACAGTGGTTTATTTTTAAACTTCGGAGTTACATCGCTTGTCTGAATGGGAGACATTAGAAAGTGATTACTTCCCCTCCTTGAAAGGTGCAGAACAGCGGAAGCATTTAGGATAATTGTTGATGCAACACCATTTTTAAGCCTTGGCTGTATAGCACACGGAGAACCTACGAGTGTAAGAAAGTGGGGACTAAGTGCACTTTTGATGTGGAGCAAGAGGGGCGGGTGAATAACCTTGTTATCACTGGTGCTGGGCATGTGTCAGGTCTGGTGATATTGTGTTTAGAATGTGTGCTTCATGTGCCTTGGTCTGGGCCACCCCCCAGGTGCCCAGAGTGGGTAAGTTTAGGTAAAGATGGACCAAGGATTACTTTGCGCTCCAATTGCCTGCGGCGTGCCCCAGGGGGCTTGTATGTCACCCGTTCTTTTCAACCTATATATCAGGCCACTTTGTAGCTTACTAGAGGAATGGGGGTTGATTTCACCAACTATGCTGAGGGCAACCAGCTAGTCTTGGAGATCACCGGACACTACGACCTTGGAGCTGCAAACCATGGGCGGAACTATAGTATGACCGAATTCTGGATGACCAACAACTGGATGTGCTTATATGGAGGAAAAACTGAAATAATATTCTGGTCCTCTCAGGCCACGGCCAAACTGAAGCCCGATTACCAGGCTTTCTCCATTCATGAATGCATCCCTATATTAGGAAAGGTTAAAACATTAGGCACCTACCTTGAACCATCCCTTAGGGGCGATGCCCATGTCAACCAGGTCTCTAGAAACGGTTCTTAAATCCTCTGTTTGCTAAGAAACATCTTCTCCTTCCTCTCAGAGGCTAACTGTGCATCTGTAACTCTGGCTATTATACCATCAAGGCTCAACTATTGCAAACCCCTTCTGCTTGGTTCTAAAGGAGTGCCGTCCTTGTCCACAGATGCCTGCACAGAAAAACTCCAGCATGCCTGAAGACCTAGGTGACCCCCTATGAGCCAGCTAGAACCCTCCCATCTTCAAAACAGGCACAGGGTTAACTGCCCCAGCTTCTAATGGGCAAATTCCCTACGTAGCTCCTTCCCAGTTTGATCAGCTTCCCCTGGATTTCAAACCCTCCTCTGTAAGCGAACCTACCCCCGACTGACCCCCTTCACCTCCTGACCACGCTCTTGTCCTGTTATTCCTGTTCATATCTGTTTTTGTGCGCCCCAATACCTGCAGGCTTTTGCCATATAAATAAATATGATGGTCAAGGAGTTCTCTCCTGTGCTTTATTTTTCAATAATATGATACATATTTCAAATATACAATCTTATATCTGGGTCAGACCTGTCCTTGTTACAGGTTGCTGTCAAAATCAATTGACGAATATACTAAGCACTGTTTGAGTGACAGAACAGCCAACATGTATTTGTCAAAGAAAGTTGGTGTGACTTGTGAAGTCAACTGCTTACGGATGGTCCCGGGGATCGGAGGGATTACAAAATACATAGAGTATCAATGCACGATGACCATTTAGGTTACCGATGGGTGAGTGGTTAGAGGTAAGCAGTTTCCTGCACAATCAATTTGGGTGTGCTGCAGGTGCAGCCAAGTTTGTAGACTTGATGGAATACCTAATGTTCGCAAGGCTCCAAATGCATTAGACTCCGAGCAGATCGTGTGTGTGTGTCACCAGGTGGATTGATCCTTTGTCTGCTACCTGACCCTGCTCCGGGGTCCGTTCATCTGCCTGACCGGGAATTGAAGAGACATGTCAAATACACAGATGCATTTGGAACCTTGCAAACGTTACAAACCTTTTGCACTATGACTAAACCCGTGAAGGTCTCAGGTTTCAAGCCATTGTCAACTTCCAATGCCAGATGTCAATTTCGGACTCCCACAGAATAGGTCTGTTTAGTGGAGGAAGATGACATGCATGTCAGACGATGCACCCAAATGCACTTAGGGAGAGGGCTGCAAAACCTTTCCCACAAGGAAACCGTTTGAGGTTGCCAGGTGCAGATTGTGGTACCAGTCCAGAAATACAAGAAAAAGAAAAGAAAACTGCATGGGGACCAGCTCACCAAGAAGTCCCTCTTGGACAACTCTTCTTTAAAGGAGTCACCGCTGCAGGAACTCCTCAGGGAACACAGTTGCAACCACTGCAGTTTGAGATGTTAAAGGACCAGAAACTACAATAGGTGTTACATTTTTATGTACTTCTGAGTGGGGGAGCAATTATAAGCTCTATGCTGTTGAGTTCATAACACTTCACATATTAAAACCAATCCTAATAATCAATTCACATCTAAAATTCATCTGAATTTCATTACAAATCCATAAGCTCTATTCAGAGGGGTGGACTGTGAGATCTGACCAAGGACCGATATAGGGCCGTTGTTTAGGTTTTGCTATTTTGTGCTGCAATCATAGGTTCCCCAGGATTTGCATCCATGTTCCAGGTAGTAGAGTGCCTGTAGATGGAGCCATGCCCAGTACTCGATTGGATCAGGGCAAGGCCTATGGCTGTGGTCTGGGATCGTCTGAGCCACCAGATGGAACCGCTGTGCAAGGCTTATTGCTATGCCCGTTTGTCACATTTATGGGCCACCTGATGGACCCCACTAGGCATGACCTTGCAGCCTCTGACCTTGCAGGGACAAAGATCCTGCCCTGGCCACACCATAAAGCCCAATGGGTCATGGCCCCTGAAAAAGTCACTAGCTATGGCCAGCCCCCTTTAGAATACAATAGCCTGGCCTGTGATTATTGACCTCTGTACAGATTTACAGGCCACCAATAACCCCATTGCCCTTTATCTGAGTCCAGGACCCAGCTGATGGCTGCATACCCTGGTCGTCGCCAATAGTGGCCCATGGACCGCGCAGCTAATACAGCAATTATTTATTTTCTGGAAATATTGCATACCTCTAGACCCACCTCAACCTTACTGGCGAATGGGATGGGAGACTACCTCAAGGGCCATCATATTCCTGAGGGAGTGCCCGCTTGCCATGAGTGACTCGTACACCATTAATGTCCTGAGAAACCAGCAGTGGAAACTGCCTTTCCTGTATATATGTGGGGATATTGCACTCCTCCGGCACACTCCTATTTTATGGGTGACCTCGAAGAGCGGTCCAATATGCCCCTTTTAAAATGTTTGTCGGATGGTCAGTCCACACACCCCACTTCTGTAATGCAGGCCGCAATTTAGGACGAGCAAACATGTTTGCCTCTTATCAAGCACGCAGATTGGCTGTCCTTAACTAAGCATTCCAGTTGTCTTTTACCGACTCCATGAGCTTGGACCGGTCAGCATGTACCTGTATCTGGGATCATGGTAGCTAAAGGGCCAATCACACACCTAGAAAGTGGCAGGTTGCTATGGATTGTCCGAGAGCCCCTTTGTCACCAACTGGTTTTTGGCTCCTTTTGACAAGATTTCAAAAAAATAGTTGGAAGATATGCAACAAACTTGCAAAAGCATGCTTATAGGACCACAATGGTTGTGATCGTTGAGACTGTCATTGACATCCATAGAAAACAATATCTTTTCACGTGGTTATATGCCAGCCTATGAAGAGTTTATTTTTCTATATTTAAATGCAAGTATTTTTTGCGGGAATCACTTCTTTACTGAAACCTACATATTTGTGATGATTTAGACTTAGCGTTTTCGCCCAAGTGCTTTACAACATTCCAAATATGGTACACAATTGTGCAGAATAACAAAGTAAATACACCAAAGCCGAGTAGAGGATCATTAAGAGGAGAGAGCAGAAAGAAGAGTGGTTTTAAGTGGAACGCGAAACAGGAGATGGATGAATAGATAGGAGGAGCGTCCCAATGATACTCGCTCCAACCAAGTTACTGGAGAGTAGGAAGGAAGAAGTGGTTGTATGTTTTTTGTGACGATTTACTGTCTGCTTCTAATTACTCCTTGCTTTCCCTTCCTCTAGGTGTACATCTTTGACTGCACTGGTATTTTGTGTCCTATCCTTACGGGTGTTAAACCTGCTGTTGGTTCTCTTACTGGAGGAAGGCATGCATTGATGATTTGTAGTCATTTTCTTCTACGCTCAGTGTCAGGCCAGTCTGGGGCTCTTGGCACCCTTTGCTCGCTTAAAGAGCAAGATTCAGTTCTTTAACACGTTTGCAACTTTCTCTTTTTTAATCACCTATTATAGTTTGTTTTTTGGGCAAAGTAGCAAAATTGAAAAAAAAAAATCAATGTAATAACTTATAAAAAGTTTATTCTAACTTGGTTGTAAAGAACATTTAAAAATGCTTTTTAAAAGAAATCGTTCTCTTGTTGGGGATATATAGGATGGGCATTCTCCACAGAATCAAGTATGGCTGCTTTATTCAGGACATTCATTACATCAGGTGTTATGGCATGAGGTCTTTAAAAGAACATCATTTCAGATAACACGGATTCTTACTTGCAATGTAAATGTTCAGTGCCAATGTTGACAAAAAGTGTGCAAAATAAAGAGACAGATTTAGTCGGTCACACAATAAATCCTCTAATTCTGCAAGCTGCCCAGCACCTCAGCGTAGGCCAGAGGTTATAACACAGCATTTCTAAAGAAAGTGCGGCTGTTAAAGCATCTTATAAGTTACATGCGTCTGCCAGAAAAAAAAAGAAAAAAAAAACTGGTTTGATAAAATATAAAACAGGGCCGCCCCTGCGCATGTCAGCATCTTAATGAGAGTAATGAGAATAACATTACAAACTGAAATGTTATGGTGCTAAATGCAATGGCAACACAAATGAGAGCAAGTATCTCAGTGACAATACCTGGACAACTTGAGGGAATCCACCACAATCCGACATCTGAAAAACAAAAGAAATACAAGGTAAGAGTTTCATCAAATCAAAAATAGCCGACACAGCAAAGTGAGGTAATGTGATAGTTAACCAGTCATTGGGCTAATTAGTTGTCGACTGACGTTGCAAAGAAGGGGCAGTTGTAAATAAGAGCATGGTCATTGGCAGAACAGGATATAGAGGCAAGAACCTTAGGGCAGCAGGTTTATAAATCTTTGGAGTGGGGTCAGGGAACGAGAAAACTACTTGTAAGAAAACAGTACAAAGGAACAAGGTGTGATCAGACTACTACTACTCATTGGACAAAGGTAATCCAACAGAAGTGGCAGAGACTTTCTAGGACAACAAAGGATCCCGAGAGGCACACAATTCATCACAGCTCCAAGGAATCTGCAGGACAAAGGATTGCTCCAATCCATCTGTCCGAGAAGCTCAGTCCCAGTTGGCTGCAGGGTCATCTGTAGCCAGAATATACCGGGCCTGAAAATTCCTAATACCCAGAAACCACAATTCTCGAAAGGCATTTTATGCAGCTTCACAATCACATTGTGGAATTCCATCCCCAAGTGAATCATGAAAATCCTGACACTTCAAGACCCGATTTTCTTTACTATCCCTTTCCCTCCCACAGATTAATTGGACCTCTACAGCACCCAATTCCAGGAGTCTGTGCCTGAAATGGTTTTCGGGTAATCCACTTCCTTTCCTTCTTTCATACCTTTCACAATTAATACATTCTGAACCTCAGCGAAGACGAAATACCCTTATCACTGAAAAGGTTAACATTTCCTACCTCATCCGTGCCCTGTCCACCCCCTCAAACACAGCTGTCCAAACCCGCTCGACAGGTCCAACCATCTGGTAATCCCCTTTGACATTAGTCTCACCTCCCCAGTCAAGCACACTGCTAAGAAACTCAGCAAATAAAGCTTCAGATCATTCAGGAACTTCCCAGTGGAATCACTCAGGGAAGTCCACGCCAACCTCTACCTCACATGGACCAATCTACTTCAGAAGAACCAGGACTACGACTCAGCTCTGCAAGAACCAACACCCTCACAAGAAACATCACAGGCATGCCCGAGTGAAAATGCCCCACCAAGCCCAAAACATTCCACACCCTATTGCACTAAATAGCTCAACTTCAACAAAAGAATCATCAGAAAACAAGAAAAGAGTTGGTGAAAATCCTCTAGCGCATCTGACCTCGCTCTGCTCAAGGAACTCTGCGCGCTACACAGATTAGTCACTACTTCCAAGCACTAGCAAAACACCATAGCCAAGGCCAACTATAAAAGTAGATAACCTCTTCAAAGCTATCAAGCATTTAATCAACCCTCTACCCAACACACCAGTAGCACACATCGAACAATCCACCACTATCAACTCTTTCTTCATCAACATCAGCATGATCTGCCAACACATATGCCAATGCGACAATTAACCACACACTACACATTCCATCTCGTAAAACCACAACTGCATGGACACTTAAGACTCTCACTATGGAAGTCCTCACTGCCACCCTAGCATCCTTAAGCATATATATATGCCGATGACATCCTCCCTGCCTCCGCACTCTAAACAATTCGACATAACCTGACAATCATCAACCACTAACTCAACACACTTTCCCCTTAACACCCCCCCCCCCCCCCCCCCCCAAGGCTTTACTAATGTTCTTGGTTCAGGAAACACAAGACTGAAACCTCCAACTAATGCCACATGACTGTGCTTCCCTTCCTAGATAAGATCTTTAAGAAAGTAGTAGCCATGAAACAGAAAAACAGAACTTAATTAACCTAAATACTCAAATTGAGGAGCTAAAAGACAAAGGCAAACTAACCCTACTCCTAGACCTGCCGGCAGTATTCGAGTTAATAGATCACAGGGTCCTCTGCATACACCTTACATCAGCTGCACTCTTCTCCCACAAAGCCACATGGATACAATCCTTTTTAGATAACAGATCAATGAGAGTCTCTCATACTGCATCAGCCAACCCTGAGCCAGTCACTTGCGGTGTCCCTCAGGGCTCATGCGTATCCCTACATTATACAATGTATTTACCAAAACCTTGTTCGACAACCTTGACCATCTGGGCGTCACCTACACTAACTATGCGGATGACACCCAGATACTCATACATATCACTGGGGACTATGAAACAGACTCCAAAATGCTCAACAACATTATCCCAGCCTGGGTGGCCAAACACGGACTATGTCTAAACAACGAGAAAACTGAGCCTGTCCTCCGAGGATCTAAGCTCACACTCAATAAGCTATGTAAACAATTTGAAGCCTTCAACATCGATGGTAACTCCATCAAAGTCTCTCGGCATTTACATCGACTCAGCACTAAACTTATCAGGTTAACGCACCAGCCTCGTCCATAGCCTACACCTGTAAGTTAATCACTGCTTGTAGACCCTTCCTCTCCACACCTAACTGCATCACCCTAGCTAGAGCATTATCACTATCTAAGTTAGATTACTGCAACAGTCTATCAGAACTCGCCAGCAGAACTTGAGAAAAATGCCAAGTTCTCCAAAATAACACCATCAGGGCTGCACTGAATATTCCTAGATCCCACCATATATCAGAGGCTAGATGGAACCTAAACTAGCTCTCCATCAAGCAAAGGATAACAAAACTCTTTCACTTACCCACAAATGTCTTGCCAAACTTGCACCCAGCTAACTGACCAGAAACTTCACCCGTAACACCTCAAGCTGTCCTATGAGATTGGCGCAGGCACACTGCCTCAAAGTCCCGGGCTTCAAGCTTCAAAAGGCTGGAGGGGGTAGTTTCCCAATACTTGCAACCAAGTTATGGCACTTCCTTCCTCACTCACTGATAGGTGAACAGGTCTTTCATCCATTCAGAAGGAACGCCAAAAACCTGGCTTCCTGCGCAAGAGCCATAGGTCATGTCTTCCCCCCGGCCACTAGATCGACATAATTGTAATTATTTGCTGTAATAATTAGATGCTCCGTATATTCCTGTAAGCATGATCACAGCTGCATGTAATTATTTAATGCTTTGTATATATCTGTAGCCCAATTCTCAGTTTATCTCATCTGCCTCATTATGGCATTACCCTTATCTGTAACTATGTAATTACTTTATCATTAATGTTTATTATTGTGAAATGTATCATTTGTAACCTATTTAAGAAATGCGCCCAGATGCCCACGGACTGGGAGCGCTATACAAATAAACAAAATACAGCTCCACCAACATATCAAAGTCAACAACCTCCTTCAGTCCTACTAATCTGGCTTCAGACCGTTTTTCAGGACAGAAAAGGCTTTCATCAAGGTCATTAAGGATGCCATTAAAATTCACAAGTAAGGCCATCCTTGCCCTCCTGGTTGATTGACCTAAAGCAGCAAATCGACACGTAGACCACTAGATACTCACTGTCATTCTACACCGCCACATATGGGGGCTAAGGAGGAAATCCGTGAAATTGTCCTCAACTGGCTCAAATCCTACCTCGCTAACTGGAACCAGTTAATCCAAATAGATTCCACCAGATCACCAGCTTTACCCATGACAAGTGTTGCGCAAGGACCCATCCTCTCCACTGTGCTCAATCTCTGCATGGTATCACTCGGACCTGAACCCTACTGGCTCCACACAGCATCCACCAATACATAACACACAGCACTGTTTCAAGACATCCTCCATCAATAAAATCCACAGGCTCAAGGCCTGTCTCACATTGAGACAGTCCTGATATCCAGTGCTTTCTTGAAACCCAAACCCTCCAAGACCAAATACCTACTACCAAGCAACACTGAACACCCAGACATCGAGACCCGACTCTCTGCGATGAACCTGCAGGGCTCCTCATTCCAGCTGGCCACATGCGCCAAGTCTCTTGGGTTCGATATTGATACACCTCTCCTTTACACAGCACATAGTAAGGAAGACAAACTGCTTGGTACCAACTTTCACTCCTGCGAAGAATCAAGCCCTTCATCCCAGATAATCACTTCCGATCTGCTGTCCAAGCCTTGGTCCCTTCCCACCTGGATGGTGGTAATGCCATTTTGAAGGGCCTTTCACCCAGTGATGTGTCCCACATGCTTCAGCATGACTGAAAAACGAATTCAATCACATCACCCCAAACTTCAATGAACTATACAGGCTCCCGATGCATCCACATATCTACAAATCTAGCTGATCATCTACAAGGCTGTATCTAAGTCCCCAAGCTACATCAGAGAGAAGCGCAGCATCTCCAGAGGCCTATGATACACCAGAAGTAAAAACATGTGCTGAGAAACTCAGCCGGTGCAGGAAGGAAAGAACCACAAGGCAGGCCTTCCCGGGCTATCCCCGCAGACTATGAATCCTCCTGGCGATCAACACCAGACTCACCCGCCTCGCTTCAGCATTTCAAGGAGCTTAAGGCTCTCTTCAAGGAATGTCCCCACCCACCATCTCAGTCCACACAACCTCCACTCCCCACTTAACCTGAAACTGGGTGATCTGCTCCTTCCCCTGGTTTCTTGTAGATCCATTGCTGCCAAATGCCTGCCCACCCACCTCCTTCGTTGTTGGCTTCCCACTCACTTGTTTCTCTGCTTTCCCCACTGTGTCCTTCCTCCTATGATTTGTATTTATTTTAAAGTTATTTTTATTGGCATTTCAACAATACAACAAAAACAGTTTGCACAGCTGTTACTACAAAAAAATGTACTGTTGCACGTGCGTATCGGAGCATCTTTGCACACCTGTGTGCAATAAGTTTACTTCAAATCCTCATTGCATGCTGCTGGCCCCCCTCTTCGAGTCCTATCCCCAATGCCTCACTCTCAGCTGTGCAGTTCAACCCCCCCTAAAGCCCAACTAGTAACAAATTGCAAACTGCACGCTTCTCCCGTGTGCCACCTGCCCTCCACCTATCTGTCTTCACACCTTCTGCCACACCCCCAAATCAATTGTTGCCTCCCATTTTACATGCTCACTTCATGATGGCCTGAGCCTCATGGGGGCACGTCGTCTGAGGGTGCAAACATACTTTGAACCTCTGCATTCCATGCTGCAACATCATTGCTAACTTTGCTCTGTTCCCTTCGCAATGCCCTGTACCACACCACTCTCTGCCCATTACTTTAAATACCCCCTCCCCCCACTCGAGGGCCCACAGCCCATTTCCATGCCATGGCAATCCTTCACTTAGCCAGGCCAGAGATTAGGTCTTTCGTCCTAGGTATGTACGTCTCATTTCATCTGTGCTTTAATTGCCCTAGTAAACTCACCTAAGGTGGACACTCATGCAAATCTATCCCTGCCCTCAGGACACTGCTATGCTGCCAACACCTCTCAGCTACAGGGCATGACCAGAACAAGTGTAGCCTACCTGCCAATTTGTCTGCACACCTAGGGCATCTCTGTACCCCTGTCCCCGGGAATAATGAGGTGGGTGGGGTCATGCAAGCCTTGTGCTGTATTAGCTTGAATCTAGCATTCCTCAAACCACTACGTGTACAACACGCTAGCCCATTCCCCATCTGTTAAGGCATGCCCAATATCCTATTCCCACATACTGTCAGGTGTCTCATGGATGGGAGCTCTGTATCGTTGCCTTCCCTTCCTGTGGTTTTCCAGACTGATATTCACTGTTCATGCTGCTTTTTAATGTTTGCCTCCACGTCCCTTGGCCAATCGTATCAGTAAAGGCCTCCTCCTCAAGCCTTCGACTGAGCCGAGACATTACTGACCCATAGAGGCCGCCCCACAGGCGAAATGCGTCAATCCTTTGTTTCTGCATTTCTAGGTTTCACTCCTCTCATGCGGAGCTCGAGGCCCCCATGGGAATCCTCCCAGAAGTCTGGGAAGGCAGCAAAACAGTCCCTGGAGACATTCCCTAGAGGACGCCTATGGTCTGCATTTCATTCTATAGGTGCTTGCATTCCATAAACTCCAAAAGCCAGCACAGTGCACCAACCCTTCACTGGTGCAGATCGAAGACTTTTTGCCCTGTACTGCCATCTGTGGAGGAAAGTATGCTTTCTAATGAAAATAAATAAAGCGTAAACGGTAAGCAAAATAAAATGAAATGCTCTGTAATGGCTATAATTAAATGCGTAAAAAGGCACAATACGCACCTTCTCTGTAGGGCTGGATACAGTAGTCATGGCAACACCATCTTGATGAGCACCACATGGCCCACAGCACCACTGATTTCTCAATTCCAATGAAGCACCTTTAACATATTTGCTTCATATTTCTTTTTCGGTTCATGGTATATGTCCTCCCCCAGGTATCGAAGGGTGTTCACTGTCACCTGCAGCCCCAGATTTGGTAAGTGCCTATGTTCTAGCCCTGCCAGGCCCGCCAGTGGGAAAAGGCTCAATTTCTCCTTACTAATGGCGATTCCAGACAGCCTAGCAAAGTCGTCCAGCACAGCCAGGAGGTGTGGCAGATTCTCTGCCGGGTTCTGCACATACAACATCATATCATCTGCATATAGCAAGACCACATGCATGTAGTTCCCCACCGGTATGCACGCCTCTGCAAGTCCTTCCGGTGAAAGACCGCCAGAGGTTCAAATGCCAGGATGAACAGCATATGGGAGAGTGGTCACACTTGTTAAGAGCCTTTGCCCAGTTCCCCCCACTCCCAAGATGTTCCTCCCTGTTATTACTCGGGCTAATGGCTTTTCGTATAGGGACTGCACCCACCACGCAAAGTGCGGCCCCACTCCAAAGTGTTGCAGCGTTTCATGCAGCCACCCCATCTGACAGAATCTAACGCTTTTATCACATCTAGTGAGGCCACTACATATTCTATGTCACCTCTTTGCATTTGTTCTATAACACGGTGCAGTGTGTGCAGGTTCCAAGACATACGCCTGCCAGGGATGTAGCCCGCTTGATCAAGTTGCACCAGTGTGCTAATCACTCAGTCTAGTTGCCAATAGTTTGGACAGTATTTAACAGTCCTTAATAATCATTGAAAGTGGCATGTAAGAACCACAGACGGGGGCGTCCCTAGTTTTAATATTGGTACCATTATCGATTCCCAGAGGCTGGTTGGTAGCAATCCTCCCTCAAAGGCTTCCTCTAACATTCGCAGAAGGTGCAGTGCTATTTCATCCATGCATACCCTACAGAATTACACTGGGATCCCATCTGCCCCCTGCATTTTACCTGTGGGTAGTGCACGTATGGTTGCTTTCAGCTCCTCTTCTGTGGGAGGTGCGTCTAACATCTCCACCTGCTCCAACTTGGCCAGCTCAATCTCATCCCAGACTGCCTATGTCCTCAACCCTGCTCTCCCTCCTTACCCCAAGCCTTGTATAAGCATTCACCTTCTAAAGACCGTGTTGAGCTCACTCTGGGCCTGCCATTCCTCTATGCACTCTTATGGTGCTAATCACAGTCCTTCCCTGCTCCACTTAACATAACCAGGCTAGCAATCTCCCAGGCGCATCCCGGTTTTCATGGAGCCTCTCCAAGTATTTGCCAGTCATGCTTGCCCAGGCGCTTGCAGGCAGCTATGCACTCATGTCTCTGCTCAATGAGTATCCGCTCGCCTCCCCCAATTGCCCATCCCCCACCATCTGCGCCTCCATCCACTTCTACATGCTGGATGTAGTGCCCATTAAGTCCCTCCATATCACGCCCACTTTCCCTATTGCCTGCGCCCTGATCACCACCTTGAAGGATTCCCACAAGGTCTGGTTCTCCCCACACTATCCGCATTGAGCATAAAAAAATTCCTCAATCTTCCCTCAAAAATAGTCTCTAAACTGCTTATTGAGCAGTGCCTCTGCTCTTAAATCACTACGTCGGAAAGGGTGGGGGTCTATTTGCAATTCTCTACCACATCACTAGCAGCGGACCATGGTCCGAAGACTCTTGAGTTACATTCCGCTGCCACAAATTCACCCAGCGTCTCACGCCAGTGAGCATAAAGTAAATACACGTGTGGACTCCATGCGGACTTGAATAGTAGGAGTACCACCTTCCATCCCCGTTCAACTGTCTCCACATGTCCAACAATCCTAACTCCTGCAGCAGGTTCCACAGCGCCTTAGCAGACAACAATCTCCTCCTGCACCTTCTGTCTGACCTATCCAGTACCAGGTCTAAAGTGCAATAGAAGTGACCCCAATGGGCCAATGATCGTTGTCTGAATGCCAGCAAGATGGAGATCCTCCTCATCAGCACACCTTCACCATCCTTTCCCCTCGCTCTCTGGCCTGCCTCCCTTGGCCCTCCTCCTACCCCCACCTGCAAGGCTAAGAACCTCGGGGTCATCTTTGACTCCACCCTTAAATTCTCCGCCCACATCTCCGAGGTCTCTAAAAAGTCAAATTTCCGACTGCACCTCCTCAGAGGTACTCTGCCTTTCCTCTCCTTCCCCCAGAAGCTCATGGCATCTCAAGCTCTGGTTCCCTCTAGCTTGGACTATTGTAACAGCCTCTTTCTAAATCTACCTGCCTCTACTCTCCGCCCTCTGCAACTAATCCAGAACAGGACTGTGAGACTGGTCCTTGGCCTCAAGCCCTGGGATCGTATCTCTCCAGCTCTGAAATCTCTTCACTGGCACCCAGTGGATGCAAGGATTAAATTCAAAACCCTCTGCATTGTCCACAAGGCTTTCTGGGGCCTGGGTCCAAAATACCTTCAGCTATCCCTCTGCAAATACCTCCCCTCTCGAGCTCTTCGCTCCTCTACCTCCAACTCACTCAGGGTCAGTTGTTTTTCGAAGAAACAAGCTGGGGGTAGATCTGTCTTCGGCTGGGGCCTTCCTCTGGAACAGCCTCCCTGCCACTCTAAAACTTGAGGAGAACCATCTCCGGTTCCGGAAGCACCTCAAGACCTTCCTCTTTTCTTCTGCCTTTGCTCCCCCTCTCCCCTGCTGATCTGTTCTCTTGGCACCATGCACCTGGCCATCCTCTGTCTTTTGGGCCCAGGTACCTGCTCATCCTGTCACACTCCCCGCACTGCCTCTGGGCCACCCCTTGCACTGGGGTCTGTATCTGTACCCATACAGCCCCCCCTTTTTCTTCCTGCACTTATCGGGCCTACCTTGTCTGCTGCCTTAAACCTAGCGCTTGCAAATTGCTGGCTGCTTTACCACTGTTTGTTGCCTTTATTATTTATTTTTTGTTATTTATCTGTTTCTCCTCTGCTTCGCACTTTCCACCTTTCCCCCTTCCATGCACTCCCCCTCCCCCCTCTCCCATGCACTTGCACGTTCTCAATGTCACTGGGCCTAGTAAGATCGCTGTTTTGTTCTCCCCTATTCCCCTCCCTTGCCTTGTCGCGCTCTGATACACTTGTGTACGAGCGCGATAGAAATAAAAAAATCAATCCCCTCCCCCACCCCCACAGTCAGAGCATCTCTAAACAGTGCTAACCAGGGGCCCAATGACCGAATAAATGTAGTAGCATCATAATTGGGTGCATACGTGTTTATTTTGCAGATTTCTCTGTTCCAGGAACCCATTCATCACCATCATTCGACCCTCATCACACTTGCAGTCTAGGAGCTTTGTACAGGAGGGGTCAACCTCTCCCCCCTACACTGAATACAGATAAGCTGATCGGCAGATCAAATGATTCCATTAATGCAGAAATCAGGATTATAGTGCCTTTATGTAAGGTAAAAAGTGCACATGGCACTGCGCATATTTGGGTTAAAATGACCAAGGAAGTTAAGGGTGCTTTAAATATCACACACAGGTAGAGGATCTCAAATAGGTGAATACAACCAGAGAAGGCCCTTAAAATGCTTCAAATTGCCTTCTTTGGTATTGCTGACAGATAACATTTACACGTTACTTTCAGTCCTGTTGATGCCAGAAGTGCCAAAAGACATCACACTGTCAACAGGGTTTGAAGTTGAGAGGAGCTGCTTCCTGCTTCTAGCCTAGGAGAGCCTGGGTAGCTTGAAAGCAACAGCTGCCAGGAGCTACTTTTGACTCCTCAGGTCAACTGGTGCCTTACAAACATACACGTGACATTAACTGAGTATTTGATAATGCGGATAAAGGAGAATGTGGACACATCTACTATACATTTAAATGTAATGAGTCATTCAGAATGGACATAAAGGTAAAGTGTGCATCTCATATGGAAGTTCGAATTGGGGTGCGCTGGGTGATGCCCGACAACTAGGAGCTGGTTTTAGCTTCTGCTAATCAGATCTCAATTTCGAACCCTGTGCCAAGATATGCTAGAGTCCAATGGCAAAGCCATTATGATTTATATATTCTGCTCAGATAAATGCAAATGAGCAAAAGTTAGTTCTTCAGGAACCAAGCCTTCAAGATTAGTAATTTAGGGGAAGGGTGAAGCACCTGCCCCTTCTGAGTCAGATCTTCCATCACTGGTATATCTAAACAGGCAAACCTCACTAGATCCAGCAAATCCACAAGTAAAATGAGACACGTTCAGGGAACGGAATTGCGAGGGTCATTATAGAGTTCTGTGTTGCTTTGAACTACATCAATGTCTGTATTATAGGAAGCATAGGAAACGCATAATGTTTTGTTCAACAAATCAAGCTGTAGAGCATTTCCCAAAGAATAACGTCCCTGTCCCGCAATTGATGCAAATAGGGGGCAGAGGGCATTGTACTGGGTTTGTGGACAGACCCACAGCTGGTTGACTCCACTTCTGGAATAGCATCTTCGAAACAGATGCCTTTAGTTCCCATTTCTGTGGAGCGGACTGTAGTCAGCTCAGGTTGTCCGCCAAGATGTCTTCCTTTCCCTCTAGCTGGGACTGTGTAAGAAAAAGATTGTTTTCCATGGTCCAATATCATATTTTTTCTGCTAGAACGCAAACTAAACGGGAGAGATCCCCCCCCCCCCCAATTGCTTGTTTACATTAAACATAGCAGTGGGATTGTCCGTAAAATTAAAGGGCATTCCAACACATTTATGTGGTCCTTTCTCCTGTTTTGATGAAGGAATGTGTGTTGTAAAATCCTGACAATTAGCACCCCATACAGTATTCTGATAAAATCTGTCATTACTACAACTTGATTGAAGTTGAAATGGAAACTCCCCATCGATACATTTTCCAATTTGTTCCACCAAACCTGGGGTTTCTGAATTTAAATCGGTATTGAAAGTTCCATACTCTGCGGATCAAACAGCTAATTCCAACTGCTGGCGAGGTGCCATTGCATGGTTGTCATCCAAAGTCTTGCAAACGGCCTCAGATGGACGCAAGATGCAATCAGACATAGGGGTCTCTTGTACAACCAGACATACATCACTTGTCGAACCTTGGTGAGCCATGAAGACATTTGTTGTATTTCCAAAAACCCTGTCTACAGACGGTAAGGCTTTGCTTAGAGTAGTTTCCATCACTGCTCCTATAAACGGATTCCTCTGGGATGGGATTCATTTTGATTTGGCCACATTCATCGAGAATTCCAGCTTACACAGGGTGTTGCAGGTCAATTGTACCTCCGGCAACACCTCTTCTGGAAATTGGGCCTTTATCAGCTGAGCGTTTAGGTATGGGTAAAGATTTACCTTTTTCAAACGCAGGTGTGATACCACTGTGCCCAAAACCTTGGCGAAGACTCAGAGCCGAATTTAGCCCAAAGGGAAGAATGCACTTTTCATATAGTGAACATCCGGTACTGACAGTGAACCTTCAATATGGGTATGTAAAAATAAGCGTCTTCAAGGTCTAGCGATGTAATCCAATCGTCCAATCTGAGGTACAGGTACCATGTGAAATGTCTCTACTAAAACTGGTTCAAATATGATGGCTCTAAGATTGAGACCCATTTTTTTTTGGAACCAATTTTATTGCGCTGAAGAAGTTTATGAATCTCCAAGAAGCTGGAGAGGACTTCTGGAGCTTTGGCGGAGAACAAGATGGTGCAACAGGAAGGCATGAGAGTAAATTAGATGATTGAAATTCAAGTGCCAGTTCTCCTGTGTAAGGTTTTCCCACTGATGTAGTAATTTTGCAATCCTTCCAGCTATCAGGGATGCATGTCCTATGATGTAGGTTGGAACAGATGGTTCATACATCCCTGGATGGAAGTCAGACTTTGTATCCTGTGACATACCTGTTGAAGGTGTACCACTTCCCTTCGGCCTGTGGGATACATTTACCCACTCAGCAGTACTTGCCCCACATCACCGAGCTGCATTTCAGCAGAAACTGCAAAATGGCTGCGCTGGCTCCTGTGAGCACCATTGCCTCACACCAAAACTGCATTTTGCAACAACAGAAAAATGGCTGCACCACCTTGCCAAGCACATATTGGGCAGGATGCACCAAAGGGGCACACTGAGAAAGCCTGCCAGCGTGTTGCTTACATGTACAAAATAAGGGGAGTGAAAAAGAAGCGCTGCTTTGCTGCAAGGCTGAAGTTCCCTGTGAAAAAGAGAATATTTCACCTTTAAAATGATGCCACTCTGATGCTATTTTCCCGTTCTTCAGCACACTACCTTTATCAAAAGACCCCGTCATGCCCAGCAATATCCACAATGTGCTTCAGCTGCTGAATGACGGGCTCTGTGCCAGCCAAATCTGAGAAAATCAACAAAAGCTTTACTTCAGCTGTACGGAAAACTGCTTAAACCTTTGCTACAAAATGTCATAAATCACTGCTTGAATAGATATTTTAGCTTTGTGTGCACATGTCCATTTCATGGAGACCTTTGCCTTGTACACACTGGTGTGTAAAAGAAGATGGCAACAGCTACAGAACAGTATTGGGAAGTCAGATGGAAAAACCGAAATTTGAAAGGAAAATGCTAGCAGCTGTCACCACATGCAAAAATGGGCTTCTGCAAACCAAAGAAGAAAATGCCTGTTCTAAAAGTACTGTGTTGAACAAAAACGTATCCTTGCCTAGCAATGTGAAAGGGGATTGTGCTGTGAAATACATTTATGAGATGGTTTTATTCAGCAGGTTTTCTTCTAATTGAGAATAAAAATAAATATCAATTAAACTGCACTAGCAACCTGGGAGAAACCAGCCCAAGACAGGTTTCTGCTTGGGAGGGATGCTAGCAACAGAAGGCCATTCACAGTAGATCCTAACACACAAGTGATAATTGCTACCTTTCCCGACTTTAGTCTTTGCTCCAGCCTCTTACAATGGAACTTCTGGGACACCGACCTGTGAATTCATAAACCTTCACTCAAACTGGGAACCTCCCCCCTCCCCCCAGGGGCTGAACTGACAGTTGGGGGGTAGCTGAAGAGAACAAATGGTTGCAGTGAAGGACAAAGGATGCCCATTTGTTTCAAAGACTATTTTCTTTTTAAATACAACTTGTAAGACTTATCTTTGCAACAGGACTGCAAAAATGTAAAAGTTATACAGTTTAAATATGATTTTCGTGGCTTTCAAATAAGATATCTTGGCTGTCAATAGCATGTATGGGTCACGAACGCCAGAAGAATGAATCATGGGGAAAGGACATATGATGGAACGTTAAAAATGATCAGAAATAGGCCCCATGATAGTATGTACACACACCTAAAGTTATAGAATTTTAGGCTGAATGTTTCACATTAAAAATGACCAAAGATTATTAGAAGGGCAAAACAATGTGTTACAGACTGCAGAGTTGGACTGGCATGTTCTGCATAACATATGTAACCTGCTTATGGAATTTGTTAAGATGCCCCAACTATAAACATGTGCCATTTATGGCAAAACTGGATTTTGGTAAAAAGTGCTGTGGGATGGCTTTTTACCTCAAAATGCAAACTCAAACTGGGGCGATTAACTTAGGCTGGCCTATCAGTCTTGGAGCTAGGCCTAGCTCAGTTATGCCCACCAATAATTTGTGATGTCACCAGGCACTAAATAAGGGGTGGTTGACAGAACTCTGGACACTTTCCTGAATTTCCAGCGCCTGCATTCCTGATCTTCCACATTCATCTTACTAGACTCCAGATCCCACTGAAAAGCCGGAGCATAGCTGATCCTATCCAAACAAGGCCAAAGCATTGCTGACCATCCCAGCAAGGCCTCAATCATGAAACCCCACCAAAAATCCCAATAACCAAAAGGGAGAAGCTGTAGTATTTCTTTTGGGAAGCATTCTGAAACCAGCCCTGCTTTTGCCCACAAACTGCATGCCCGCTGCCACCCTGCCATCCAATGACCCAAAATGCCCAGATGTACTTGCCATCCAGTGACCAGAATTGCCCAGCTGTTTGTTGTAAGGCGCGACTGCCGTGTGGTGACCAAACCCAGTTGGTTGTTCCAAAATTCCAAACCCAAGTATGGAATGGGAGTATCTCCTCATCCCAGAGAAACACCTCATTACGAGTCAGGTTATCGCCGGACTCTTATTACCATTCCGCCTCCATGATTCCTGGAATTATCGGGGCATTACGACCCTGGTGACCCGGGAATTCCGGAGGCAGAATTCGGTAAATCCCCATTCCCATTGAGTCCTACAGGACTCAATGGGAATGGGGAAGTGGAAACACTGGCACCATCTTGTAATGGTGCCGGTGTTTCCACGTCCGCCTGCGGTGGGTGGTGTTAAACCCGGCAGGTCAGACCTGGAGGGGATGACACCTCCGCCTGCAGGACTCGAGATCACCCGGTATGAAAACGGTGTTGGCGAGTTTACCACCACTGTTATTTCCATACCGGGTGACTCGTAATGAGGCCCATTGTCTCCCCATCTTGAACCTTTTGTCTTTATTCCACTCGCTAAGCAATCCTATCCATACCCTGGTAACTTGTTAAAACTGTTAAGACGGTCAAGGGCAGGGTGCATGGATAATTCTAAGTGCGATCGCCATCTCACTTTTCATTTCTGTCTAGTGTAAATCATAAGCCCTTAGTAATATTTTGAGTAATCAAAATAATCCCTAGTTAAAGTTGAGTGCTGGGGTGACAAGGTTGACTTTGTGAATCAACCTTGGAGCTTACTGTGTCCCCCTTTAACAATATAGTCTAGATAATTTAGTTTAAGTCAAATTTGCCTCTTTGAAAACGGATTCATATTTCCAACTGCTCTATTTTCCTAAAACTGAACCCCATTCCACCCCGAAAATCTCATACAAATCTTGAGCTACCACCATCCTTTCACTTTGATATTGTCCCTGTGATATACATCTGTTCCCAAGCCCAAAAACCACATTCAAATTCAGTGTTTCACCCATTTCTTTTTTTAAAAACATGTTTGCATTTAAAACTGCTTCTGTGTAAAAATGTAACTTTCCAATGTGTGATTTGACGGCAGTGGGTTTTCAATTTGAAATCTGTTTTGTGAACTGTATGCTTTTGTGATACCTTTCCTTATGGCTGCTAGTGATATAACATCCCTGATACTGTGATAAAAAATATATACAGCATTATTTCAAAACACAGAATACATTATTTATCAAAATCAGAGTGTCATTTTAGGCCTTTGTAAGGGGTTTAAAAACCCCGGATTTTGATTCTGTTCACTGACTTTTATTCCAGACTACCTGCTGCTTCGTTCTATTCACCCAGAATTTGATTTGTGGGTTGAGGGAACATTTCAGGGGGAAACCATATCTTTGGTGCCATCTATCCCAATTCAAATAGTGCTCCTATTCAATTGTGCTTTGGATATGTTCATGTAGAAGGTTAACAAAGTGTAGTTCAGTAGTTTTTATTGTAATTATCACCCAATGGTGATTGCTGCCCAATATTAAAATGGGTGTTTTTGTGAATTCCAAAAATAAATATTCTATTGTATTTTCACCAACCAGCCTGGTTCATGCTCCATTGAGACCCGGGGTATTTGTAAAAAGGGGGTGTGAGACGGGTCGGGTATAGGCTCAATTTGAATTCATTGAAATTGAAGAAAAAGAATTCCTATTGAGCACCACATCCCAGAATAAGATCAAGTGTCCTGGTCCGATGTGTGACACTCGATTGGAATCCTTAACAGGCCTGTATCTTTTCTTCAAGGCAGAGATGAACAAGTTACTCTCTTACCTGGTAACGTTCTTTCGATGGGATGGTGCGACAACGTATTCCACATCTATGACATCACCACAGCTGTGCTGCTTCGGAAAATCTTCGGCGTCTGCGTCCTGCATCGATGACGTCGATACGCCGCCCTCGAGGACCTCCTCTGACGGCCGACGTCACTGGATGTTATAAGTAGGACGCACAACACCCGTAGCCTCAGTTGTAGTTTTTTCCCCAGTCTTCTGCCAGTCTGACACACAAAGCCTTGCGGAAACGTAAGCTGCAATCGCATAAGAAATTCTGTAGCGGGGAAGGTAGCGATATGGAATACATCGTCGGACCATCCCATCGAAAGAACGTTATCAGGTAAGAGTAACTTGTTCTTCGAGGTTATTGGGTCCTCTGACGTATTCCATATCTATGACAGACTCCCAAAGCAGTACCAATGCAAGGAGGTGGGAAAAGAATTTTAGAAAACAGAAATTTAGCATGCCCAATCAAATTGCAGAGTAAAGGACCGCATTGCCAAAGGCCAGATCCTGCCCCCGGATGGAATCAAGGGAGTAGTGACGTACAAAAGTATGTAGCGAAGCTGTATGCAGGTGGCTGCATCACAGATGTTACAAATAGGAACACCCCTCTGCAGGGCAGTAGAGGCAGCCATACCCCTGGTAGAATGGGCCCGTAAGACGACCGGTGGGTTCTTACCCACCAAGCGGTAACACTCAGATAGCCAAAATAATCCAGCGAGGCAAAGTCGGTTTCATCACAGCCTGTCCCAAATGCTTTCCAGCGTGACCAGTGAAGAGCATCATCCACTCTGACCCGGGACATGCGTGAAATATAAAGGCTTAACGATCTCCTAGGATCAAGCCTATGGAGCCTCCCCTCTTCCTTACCAGGATGTGGAGGAAGATAAAATGCCGGAAGAACAGCCTTCTGGCCTAAATGAAATTCCGACACCACCTTCGGAAGAAAAGAAGGACAAACTCTAAGGACAACCCTGTCCTTATGAAACACAGTGAAGGGTGGCTTAACTGAAAGTGCCTGTAACTCACTCTGCGAGCGGAAGTGACCGCAACTAAAAATACAGTTTTAAGAGTTAACAGCCTCAAAGGGCATGAATGTAAAGGCTCAAACGGAGCACCCATCAGAAACTTGAGAACAAGGTTCAAATCCCAACCGGGCACCTGGAAAGGTGACAGAGGGAACACGGTAGTGAGCCCTTTCAGAAACTGAGAAATTAAAGGAATTTTAAAATAGGAACACTCTTCAGACGAGCGCTTAAATATGGACAGCGCCGCCAGGTAACCCTTAATGGTACCCACTTGAAGGCCCCTGTGGGCCAAAGAAAGCAAAAGACTGAACCATGGGAATTTCACATGCAAAAGGATCCACATTCTTAACCCTGCACCAGTCGCAGAACTTTCTCCAACGGCAACGGTACAGGGACTTTGTTGCAGGCCTTCTGGCCGAAAGCAACACCTCCATCACGTCTTCAGGGAGGTCCCAATCCTTATACCTCAACCTCTCAGAAACCAAGCGTGAAGGTTGAGGGACCTGACCTCTGGATGGAGAACCGGACCCCCCCCCTCCCATGAGAGCAGATCATCTCGGTAGGGAAGACTACGTGGAGGGCAGATGGACAAGTCGAGAAGGTCCGGGTACCACGTCCTCCGGGCCCACGCCGGAGCAATGAGGATCATCCGGGAACCAAGCCTCTAACCTCTGCAGTACTTGCGGGATGACGGCGACTGGAGGAAACCCGTACAGCAGTGGGAATGACCACTCCACCACGAACGCGTCTCCTAAGGCTCCGTTTGGAGGAAATTCCCGCGAGCAGAACCTCTCACGCTTCTGGTTGACACTGGAGGCAAAGAGATCCACTTGAGGGGTCCCCCAAAGGGCAGAGATCTCCAGTAGAATCTCCTGAGCCAACTCCCACTCGTGAGAGATCGCGCTCTGCCTGCTCAGAGTGTCCGCCGTCTCGTTTTCGTCTCCTGCCAGATGAACTGCCGAGATCGAAACTTCCTGCTGGATTGCCCAGAACCAGAGCTGCATCGCCTCCCTGCACAGAGGAAGTGATCCTGCCCCTCCCTTTTTGTTGAAGTAGTGCATGGCCACAGTGTTGTCCGTCAGGATCAGGACATACATTCTTCGCACAGTCGGCAGAAAAGCCTTCAGGGCTAGCCTGATGGCCCTCAGCTCCAACAGATTGATATGGAGTCTGGACTCCGACAGAGACCAACGACCGCTGACGGTCAACTCGTTGGCATGAGCTCCCCATCCCGTGAGGGATGCGTCCGTCACAATCGTCACTTCCAGCCAGGGCAGCCAAAATGGAGCCCCCCTCATCAGATTGCCTTTGTCGGCCCACCACAGAAGGTCCTGGCCGACAGAAGACGGCACCTGAACATTGTCCAACATCCTGCCGGAGGACAGAGCACTGGAGCTTGAGTGCCCATTGCAAAGATCTCATCCGCAACCTGGCCTCTGGCACCAGAAGAATGCAGGCTGCCATGAGGCCAAGCAGTCTGAAGAACTCTAACGCTGGGAGAGTCTGGGGAAGTTGAAACTTGTGCACCATCTGCTGAATGTGATGAGCCCTCACCTGGGGAGGAAAACACTGCCCTAGGGATGTGTCGAGCACTGCTCCGATGTACTGGAGCCTCCGAGTTGGTGTCAAATGGGACTTCAAGTTGAGGGAGAAGCCCAGCTTGTGGGGGGAGTGGCAAGTGACTGACAGATGATCCAGGACTTGCTCGGGAGAGCGCGCCTTGATCAACCAATCGTCCAGGTAGGGGTAGACGTGAATCCCCCTTTCCTGAGGTGCACTGCAACCACTACCATGAGCTTGGTGAAGACCCTCGGGGCGGAGGTCAATCTGAACGGCAGGACCCGAAACTGAAAGTGCGAGTCGCCAACCGCGAACCTCAGGTACTTGTGCTTTGGATGGATCGGCACATGAAAATAAGCCTCCTTGAGGTCTAGAGACACCAACCAGTCCTGAAGTTGAAGGGCCTGGAGGACTTGAGAGGGAGTAACCACCTTGAACTTGTCCTTCCTGAGGAGTTTGTTCAAACCGCGCAAGTCCATGATGGGCCTCAATCCCCCGTCTTTCTTTGAAATCAAAAAATAAGGGGAATACCAGCCCTTGTTCCCCTCCGCTACAGGCACCAGTTCTATGGCACCTTTCTCCAGCAGGGATTGAATTTCCCGTGCAAGGAGCGGCTCCGGACTCTTCAAAGAGAGATTCCCCGGTGGATTGTCTTGAGGCCTCTGCCGGAAAGGAAGACAGTAGCCGTAGGTTATGATCTCCAGAACCCACACATCTGCAGTAATGGCGCGCCACTCTGCAAGATGCTGTGCCAGCCTTCCCGCAACCGGCGAACCATGGGACATGGCCTCACGACTGAGCTGAAGCGGCTGCGGTGTTGCCGGAGGGCAAAGAGGCAACAGCCCGAGCGGCCTTGACACCTCAAGTACCTTGTTTTCCACCTCTGGCACTCCTATGGTGGCCCCTATGACTGGCAGCTCCTCTCGCTTTAGGATGAGTAATAACGAAAGGAACCTCCCCTCCATTGCTGTCCCCTAGGACGAAAAGGTGGAGGTTGTCGAACTGCAGCGCCCAACGACTTTGCTGCAGCCTTTGAGGTCTGCAACCTCAAGGCTCTCGTCAGCCTTGCTGCCAAAAAGATGTTCCCCGTCAAAGGGCATGTTGAGGAGCTGGGCCTGCACATCAGGAGCAAACCCCGGCTTCTGCAACCACGTAAACCTGCGTATCACGGTGCTCGCCGCCATGGACCGGCTGACGCAATCTGCCATGTCCAAACCCGACTGAACGGCCTCACACATGGCATCCTTGCCATCCTGAACCATGGCAAGGAGACCATCCCATTCGTCTCCTTCGGGACTATGTTCAACCGCCAAGGAAACAGTTCCACAGAGTGTGCGTGAAACGAGACAAGGCACATATGGAGTTGGCCACCTGAAGCGCCATACCCACTGCAGAACACTTTCTTCCCCTACAGCCGTTAAAATTCTTGTCGTCCCTATCGGGAGGAATGGTAGGGTACGACGCCTGCTTTGCCAGGGCCGTAGCCACCTGCACCACCAAACTCTCCGGAGTAGGGTGCTTGGACAAGTAGCAGGGGTCACTACTGGATAGGGCGGTATTTTCGCTGCAAAGACTTGCCCACTGCCCGGAGACTCTCCGGAGCAGTCCAAGCCGCCGCCACCCTCCTCTGTAGAGCCATAAGAAACAGCAGTACCGGGTCAGTTGGTGGACCAATGTCGAGGATATCCATAAGGTCATCCTGAACAAACTCCCCCGGGGGAGCAGACCATCCTAAGTACTCAGTGACCCTTGACATAAGGCGCTGGTACGAAGAATTGGCATGAGTGCCAGGCTCAGGCCTACAAAACTCAAACCTCCGGAGAGGTGTCCAGCCCACTAGCATCATGCAGGGACTGCCTCAAGTCCTCAAACTGGCTATGGCCCAAGAGAATCTCGTCTGGCACCGTGTCAGGCACCATGCCATCAGAGCCCTCATCCACCTTTGAAATGAACTCCAGATGGCGGTAAGAAGGCACAGAACTTGAACCAAAGCCATGCTTGACCTTGGCCAGAGCCTTTCTAGGTGGTTCCCCTGAGCCACGGGGTACCCCCGTCGACACAGCCTCGAAAGGCATCGAGTGAATCGGCATCGACAGCATCGCCAGCGCCGACACAGTCATCAAGACTGGGGCCCCGAACGTCTCCCTCGACGGCCAGGACGCCAATGGCATCGACGACTTCTTCGAAGGCAAGCCCTCAAAAGAGTCCGACGACTTCGGCACCAACGGCGTCGACGTCTTCCGTGAAGACACCACAGGTTCACACAGTCTCGAGCACGTCGAGGACCTAGACCGGGCATGCCGAGAACGATTCCCCTTGTCCGAGCGGGACCTTTCCCGCGAATCGTGACGACCACCCGAGCCCGAAGGCGTGCGAGCGGTGTCTCTCGGCTGATCACGACCTACCCCACTCGGAGGCACGGACAGACCAGTGCCCTGCAATTCGCGAATCCCCAACATTTTCTTCCCGAAGGAATCCCATTCCTCCGGTGTTGCATGCTTGGTGGGGTAAGCGACCCGCCGACGGGCAGAGTCCTCGGATGAGGATGGGGAAGGCGACCGATGACGGCGCTTCCGGAAGTGCCTCGAAGAGGCAGAGGAGTGGCGAGACCGACTCCGGGACCGAGACCCACTGGACTTCCGACGACGACTCAGAGTCGCCCCTCGAGTCGTCCGTTGAAAGCCCTGCAGACCTCGACTTCTGGGGCTTGGACACCTTACCTACCGATAACTTCTTCTTGCGCCCCGCAAGGCTTTAGACGTGAGCGACTGGCAGTCGACACAGTCATCCGTGTCATGGGCCTCCCCGAGGCACCAGAGGCAGGCATCATGCGAGTCCGTAACCGACATCTTGGACCCACAGTCCCCGCACTTGTTAAAGCCCAGACGCAGTGTGGATGACGAGGTAGACATCTTCACAAAGAAATACCACAAACAGGTTCGAAGAACCGAGAAACATAAACTGCAAAGAGTCGAGGTGCGCTGAGATTCCCGAAGCAAACACGTTCGCGGAAAAAACGGAACTGAGGCTATGGGCGTCGTGCGCTACTTATAACATCCAGTGACGTCGGCCGTCGGAGGAGGTCCTTGAGGGCGGCGTATCGACGTCATCGACCCAGGACGCAAACGCCGAAGATTTTCCGAAGCAGCACAGCTGTAGTGATTACTGTCATAGATATGGAATATGTCGGAGGACCCAATCCCCTCGAAAAGGATGCCTTCTTACTTGTAGTACATGTTTTGAAATGACCTGAAATTCTGATGGTGAGGTTGGCTAACTGAAATAGAGCTCAAAGATTTTGCTGCTGTCACACTCACTTTGATCCGTCAGCTGGTTAGGTATTTCAAAAATGCAAACAGGGTATTCCTGTTGGAAGGTAAATCCAAAACCTTCTCTTGAATGTCCTGTTGTAAAGATGTAGCATACCAATAAGCAGGACTACACGTGCAGACTACAACTGTCATAGCTCTTGCTGTGGCATCAGTTAAGTCCTTTATATCTTGCAGCTGTTGTATAGCTGCATCACTCCCTTCTGAGACCCAGAAGGTGCGCTCATTTGTTACTTCTTGTTGGAGAAACTCTGCAAAGCAATCTAAATTCTCCCATTAAGGATTAAGGATGTTAAAGCCTGAAATTACAGTGGCTGCATAGATTTGCCTCAGCTGTAGGGAAGCATTCACATAGGACTTTTTTCCACCCTCCACTTAATAAGAACTTCATATGGTCAGTATCGTGCTGCATTATTACACAATTATTTGCATACCTATGGGGGACTGTAGAGGTATCATTAAATGTGAGGGGAAAATTATTGCGTACCATGAGAAACCACAAGTGTTCTCTCTCGCTTTGTGCTCCAAGATTCGTAGCATGGGCATTGAAGCAAAGAGTGGTCCAAATCCTGTAGAGTCCAGGTCCTGAACAGGTGCTACTTTAAATCCAGCCTTGTAAAATGTGAGGTCAGCAGTGGCCCGTTCATCTGACATAAGGGACCTCAGAGGAACTCTAACTGGACATTCGGTTTATAACAAATCTGGTTTGTGGATACATCGCATGCTAGGTTACAGTCTCCTCCCAGAAGGATATTTAATTCAAAATATTGATCACCCCACAAAGAGGGAATTGTAACTATCCATAGATTACAGATAGAAACCTCCCACTTTGAACAGTTGAATTGGGATGACTCAGATTGGCCATTTGGTTGTAGGGACTTAACCAAGCAGCTCCATGAGAATGCTGCTTGCCTATAGACCACCAGGCTCGGCTACTTCCTTTTTGGAAGGGCTGGACCATTATCTTTCAACTATAGGCAGCAAGTACAAGGAACTTCTCAGCTTGGGCGATCTCAACATTTGCTTGAAGGGTCAATCAGGGATTGACTACAGATGACTGTGGGAGGTAATGAGACACAGGACTTACCCGGATATATGGCATGCAGATGTTACTTATGGGGGTACCTACTCAATGTGCTATTGGTTAGTGGAACGAGAATTTCTGTAAGGGATACACTACCCATGGCATGGACAGAGCATTAATAAAGACGGTTCACAGTGAAAAATCATACATTTAGAGAACAGTCGGGTGGTGCCAAACCTCTGGTTCTTACACGCAAATTAAGAGCTTAAGAAAGTCTTCAGCCCCGAATTACGGAAAGGCATAGATTCTATTGACTTCACTCAAATTATGCTTTTTTTAAGCAGAGTGCTGTAATCATGAATAATATGTGTTCTATTTATGCTCCATGGAGACAAAACTGCTCAAATAAAATTCTCAAAATCATGGCATACCCCCAGATGGATACATTTACTGTAATGATCTTTCTATGAATTCTTCTCTCGCAGATTCCTCATCCGATAGATATCCCTATTCGGCTCTGCTGCTTCGGAAAAACTTCAACAGGGGGTGTAGTGGACCTCAACTCTGCTGTCTATAGTTTATCCGTCTTGCTCAGTGCTCGAAAGTTCCAGATGTGATGGCAGGGATCACACCACGTCACTACGCCCCATAACCGCATCCAAGCTCGACCTCTGCATAGGAAAAAAAGGCTAACTAGTCCAGAAGAGGTTAACAAGTTTCCCAAGGGAAAGAAAAACCTTAAGATACCACAATTTGTAGCATCAGAAAAAAAGTATTCATTTTTTGATAGAGAAATCATGCAACCTGAACATCAGAAGATGGTCATCCTGGGGCTATCATTAGGTGGCAGTCCACTAAAAGATGCACACCAACCGCCAAACATTCAGAGCGGGATGGACAGGTAGGGAGATGAGGAATATGCGAGAGAAAAATGCATAGATAGAATGTGCTCTAGCACCTTGAATTGTCTTTTGTGCTAGATGGAATTACAATAATAGATCTTAGAGCAAATGATAGGACAGACTGAAAGAGTATGACAAAGTACTACTTTATTCTCAGTAGAATAAAGCAGGGAGACCTGACCAACACTCACACAGTAGCTTGATTACATGGAGGTCTTATACCTCAATATGCATCATCTATGACCTCATTCTATGTGGCAAAATACAAAACCTATTAAGGGAAGGGATTAGTGAAGGGAACATATCTACTTATAGAATATATAAGGATCAGTGCTTCGTTGGCTACACCTGGTCTGTAGGGCACACCTTTAACTACCTCTAAACACATAGTACTGATTATAGTGAACAAAACAGTGGATTGACTCCAGCAACTTTGTACGTTAGGTTGTTCCTCCAAACCCAATGATCGGTTGGCATTTTAGCCCAACCTTGGACTTTTAGCTCCTCAGCAACACATGTGAAACGAAACGTAGGTGTTTTGAATCCCGTCAGACCACTCCCCATTTTCCCAATTAGTCCATCATTGTAAGTGGTAGGCCATCAGCCAAAGTCTTTTGTTTTGTAGTTTATCTTGTTACTGCTCACTGTTCTGGAACATTCAAGGGAGTGTGAGCACACCACTATCTTACCTTAAGGCTCGAATCAATAGCCTTTGCTTTTGACTTCTCCGTCGTGTCTCGAAGGATCACAAATTGGTCAATTTCAGCCTTTCATTTAATGACATTTGATTTAATTATGCAAGGTGCCGTCGCTCCCCTTGGCCTCTAGAGACTTGCTCACTCTCTCATATGAACATTTGACCAGCAGTTTGGCTCCCAGATGTTTGTCTTGTTTCATCTATTAAGAAATTCCCACATTCAGAGTTTATCCATGTATTCCCTTTGTGCTTTGCACTTATCCCTCAAAATAGCATCTTCGTTCTGGGCCAACCTTGAATTATGATCGCGTCTGCTCACAGGGCTGTCTTTCCGCGTCTCCTGATTCCTCTAGCCTTGGCCTGTCTGAGGTAGCTTAGCTAAATTCGACGTGAGCCGTCGTCTATTTTCCTACTATGGCCGTCCTTGCCACGTTATATATTCCCCTATACCAAGCTTCTACATGTCGTCTTTCTACTTTGCATTACTGCGTATTTACAGTTACTGGTCAGTAAGTTACTTCATTTTCTTTAGATCCATGATAACTTTAGCTTTAGGTTCCTTTTACTCTTAATGCTTCAGTAACATTGTTATTAAACATTTTGATATTGTTTCAACATAGGTTCATATATCTTCAAGACATCACTTCATCCTTGTCAGATTTTATTTACCGGCAAACCACGATATTCGCCGATGCATTCTGACATCTTGGCAGGCAGCATCCTTCCGTTTGCCTTTCTTCCATGCAAGATCCTTCCACACTTACAGTGCAAGGGTAAATTCTCTATGGCTGTGAGTGCATAATGTCTCTCAAACACTCAATGCTGTATAGAAACAATACAGGGGGTCCCATCTATGGCTCTTCTTTGACTGTTCCAATACGACGGTGGCGAGGGGTCAGAAACTGGCAAGAAAACATTTACCTGCAATTTCTCCTTCAATGGATTGCCTTTCTCCTACAGATTCCTCGTGTGATAGACTCCAAACAGTAAGGCAAAGGAGGCAGGAAGAAAGTTATAACATATTTTGCAGCACTGCCCTGGCAAACCCTGCATCAGCCTCAATGGGCAACATCCAGCCTGTAGTGTCTAGTGAACGTGTGAAAGGATGACCATGTTGCCGCACAACAAATCTCACCAACTGGGACCCCCCCCCCTCTTTGTAAGGCAGTCGAAACAGAGACCACCCTAGTAAAGTGTGCCCTGATGCGAGAAGGCAGCAGCCTGCCTGCATACTGGTAGCACTCCACTATACACAAAATTAGCCACCGGGAGAGTGTTTGCTTAGTCACCCCCAGAACTTTAAGGGATAGAGAATAGGCCACAAAAAGTTGATCAGATTTTCGAAGTTCAGACATCCTTACAACATAGAAGCTCATGGCGCTTTTGGGATCCAGATGGTGGAAACTTTTTTAGCAGGGAGCGGGGGTGGATAAAAGACAAATGAAACTGATACTACCTTTGGTAGAAATCCTGGCCTTACTTTAAGTGAGACCTTCTCTCGAATGAACCGCAAAAAGGGCAGATTGCTGCAAAGGGCCTGTAATTCACTATCCCGCCTGGCGGATGTTATGTCAACTAAGAAAGCAGTCTTTAAAGAGAGCAGCCCCAAAGAACCGGTATGCATGGGCTCAAAGGGAGCCACCATTAAGAAGGTTAGAACCAGATTAAGATGCCTATCTAGGATAACAAAGGGAGTTGGCAGAACCGTATTCACTAGGCCCTTCAGGAATTGAGCCATATCCGGGATTGTAAAAATTAACCTTGATCCGGGGCCTCTTGAACACAGACAAGGCTGCCAAATATCCTTTGACTGTGGAGACCTGAAGGCTTGCTGAGACCATATTATGTGCACCAGGTTGCATGAAGTTGCAAACTTTTCACCCCTTGCAGCCAGGTTCTTAATAATTGGGACAGTAGGGTGTTCTGTGGCACAGCAAAATCCGAAACCGGTTACGATCTCCTGTGGGGTGCCACAGGGAGCTTGTACCTCCCCTTGTTTTTACAATATCTTCACAGACCCTTTTTTTGCTATGTTACACCATGAGAAGAACAAGTTACTTACCAACTGTAACGTTCTTTCAATCAGATGTTCCTCCCACGTATTCAATGCGTCATCCAGCGCACATACCGTGGATGAACTGGCCATTAAAAAAAGTCTTCTCCATAATTGAAACTTAACAAATCTAAGACCGAGCTTCTTGTGATTGGATCCTCTCATACTTTAAATAAACTTGGTTCAAGTATGAGAGTTTTCAGCTGGGTGAAGATACCATAATTCCTTTAAAAAAACATGAAACCACTCGGGATCACTTTTGACCAAAGATTGTCCATGAAGCAACATGTTAGCAGCTTAGTATCTTTATGTGCCTATTATATAAAATGACTAGCTCATCTAAGACCCCTTATACCTTGGTATACGGCATGCGTCAGATGGCGGCACCACTCTAAAGACAAAGAAAAACAGGGAGTGCAAAGCAAAAAGTAACAGCCCAAAAAATAGGCTGTCACAGGACGCAGCAATTCCAACCCTGCCACGAGGTGGAAAAAACAGGAACTGGAAAGGGCAATTGGTGACGTAGGGGTGAAGCGTGGAACACATGTAAAAGTGAACCATAAACTTTAGTAAAGTTCTTTAAGAGGCAGCTATCTTTGGAAGCCAGCCTTTTCTGATCCCGACCAGTTGGGAAGGAGGGAGAGCAGGACAACAGAATTAAATAAACCATTACAAAAGTTTAGACATATTTACGAACTGAACAAACATGAAACAATGTCATTGCATATAACTTCGAAAAGTAAAAAGCATAGGATAAGAATTTAAAGAGTAATAAGGAACATTCCAGAGTTTCGGAACCCAGACGGCAAGAAGGAAAAAAAAAAAGAAAAAAAAAAGTAAAAAGACTAGATAATGCCACAGGGAAGTCGAGAGAGTCAAAAGAAATAAAGAACAACAAAGTGGCCAAGAAGGCACGTAGACAAAATAGACGAAAAAAATTGTGGGCGAGCCCATGAATACATTTGCAAACTATGCAAAGAAAATAAAAGTGAAGGCAGGCTGAAAAGGGAAGACATTGAAGTGTGGCTAAAGACAGGGCGCTAGAGTCTGGTGCAAGCTCTCAAAGCAAGCAGACAATTTGCAAGCATTGGCAAAGCCAACAGTTTTGGCTTGTGTATAGGAATTAGTCATTTGCCAAGCACTAACAAAGGTCCAGGTATCTCACACCAGCTTCCAGCTATTGCCATCTTAAGGACAGGTTATAGCCGAGGTTTAATGACCCAAGGTTTGTGGACAGGAGTGGGTGCGGTAGGTGACGTGCAGGTGTTGGGCATGGAAATGACCGGTCTATGTAGGGGGAGGGCAGAGGGAGCATTATGTGCAAGAATCTTGCATCGCTTGATATGACTAGGAGTATAATGTGAGAATATACGCACATTACAATTCTTACTATGGGTCGACCTCATATGCGTGTACAGTATAGGATAAATTAGACGAAAGTGGGAGTATTGTAATGATTAATCTGGGGGACAAAGAAAGACCATACAATTTAGCTCACTTGTTATGTAGGGGCCTTATAGTGTACATTGCAAGAATGCAATATGCAACTTCGATCACATGATGTATAGTTAACATAGGGTGTATAGTATTGTGTGTTGTAATCCATAACACCGGACCACTGAAACACAGAGCTTAGGTTACATATTATGTAGGCATCTTATTGGAAGAATACTCGAGTTCTTACTATGCTGAGCACTGTAAGAACAAGCAGCTTAAATCACTTGCTCAGCAGCAGGTTTATGGTTAATATGGCAATAACTCGCTATGAGGCCATCCAATGAACAGGCAACATGGATCACTCTGGGTGTAGGTCACGTGTTGGTATATGTGCATGAGACTTTAATGGGGATATGCAGGTTCTGAAATGAAGGACATCGATCGCTAGATTTCTAGGTGCCTTTGGTGTATATGGTATGAAGCACTATTTGCAGGATCTGAGGGTGCGCAGATCAGATCACTTGATCCATGGGACCTTACAGGGTATCATGTAGATGGAAGGTGGAAATCATGGTTAGAGCATTTCACATGAGGGTACTTTATGGGGTATAGGACAGGAATGTGTGGGCAGTTTAAGAACATGCACCTTAGAGCCCTTGTTATGTGCATAGTGTTTGATTAGTAGGGTGCCCCTTTGCGGGGAATGGGATCACCAATGCACAGGTTTGACCACTGCCTGGTCGGACAATATTTCTTTCTTCTCCATAGATGTCCGTAACATAACACATTTAGATGCTGGGGCTAACCCCATATGCAATAGCATATGGGATGCAGATATGCAGTGCTTTAAGTGGGGTAAGAAATTGAGGGGGGCCTCATTTGGGGCATGGCTTGTTGGATGTGCGTGGCCTAAAGAAAACCATGTAAAAATAAACAGTGGTGGTCTCGTCTACATAACTAAGCGCATACTGCAACAGTGCTGGTGCAACCAAAACTTGTGATGCTGGGTAAATCATTTTAATTGCACTGCGTCTTAACTGCAGCACTTAAAGTCCTGGTGTAGCAAATAGTGACAAAGTGTGATATTATGCTACAGTATACAGCAGTGTAGCCCCAAAGTGTAACCTTGTTTGATGCAACTGTCCTTGTTCAGTGAAATAAGAAAACAACTGATATTTCAGACCCATGTCCATGTATGCTGCCTGAGCCTCATGCCCCTAAACTACACACGAGTTCACGGGCCAAGATATACATTCATATACCTAAATGTAGCGGGCTAGTTTTAATGTTAGCATGCAGTTAATGGATTTTGTTCCCAGCGTTGCTGCACATTGCTTCATTTAATCGAAAATGAGGGTACGTTGTTTAGAAAATGCCTCTCAGGCAGCAGAAGACAAAAGGTCGAATTGCACGCGTATACACACAACGATAAACACGCCATACTTGCATTTGTGAAAAAAAACGGTCGTTTGTAAATATGCAACCAGTGTCAAGATTGCGAGCAATGCAAGTAGCGTCCCAATGACCCACGAGAGATCAGTTTCTAGATGACTTGGCAGCGAGTATGTCATCAACAACCTGGTGTGCATGTGACCCGCTGCACCAGGTCATTTGCAAAAAGAAAACAAGGTGATGGCTGGGAGGCTATGGCCTTTCCCCCTGAAGTCAAGGCTTTCAGAAGCTAATGTCTCTGCCATGAGATTAATGGGTCAAACATTAACACCCTTTTGTCTCCACTCATGTTTTGCAGGTTACAGTGCATGGCTGAAACATAATTCTTACTCTCAGCCTTACGCTGTGAAAGTCACAACAGGGAGTGGAGACAAAGGGGTGTTAATGGTGGGGACGCTGTGCATTTCCTGAGCTGTGACTAATACAAGTGCCAGCCAGCTGCAGCTCCGCGCAACATAGTTTGGGCGAAGCTGTGACTGCCCTGCAATTCTGTCAGTCACAGCTGCCTGACTTGATGGCGGGCTCTTCTCCCCGCGCGGCTGCCGCCGTGGTGGGACAATTGCCCGCCGTTGGGTGGTGGGATCGGGGGCCCCCTGGCAGAGCCCCGGCTCAGCCTCACTTGGCCCCGGCCCACTTAAAGCACTGCAGATATTTGAGGGGGTATCTGAGGAAGTGGCCGGAGCGATGCTTGCAGACTAGGTGGGAATTTCATGATGCTATGGATAAACCTGTGCGAGTTGCTCTATGGATGCATGCCATGCAGAACTGGGGGTAATTCTAAGACCGAGGGTTACTGCAGTAACATGATATTTAGACATGGGTACGTTTCACTTTTCAGATATTTGTCAATGCACCGCCTACGTTTGACCACATCAAATCTATTCTTGATCATCTTCACTGGCACAGTTTAAGATTCATTCACACCGGGGGAAGGGCTCTCAGCTAATCAGGTGGCTGGACACGTGAGTGAGACCACAGTACCACCTGCGTTTCTCCAGCCACCTGAAGCCCTTCTTGATTGTGTGGAGGAAACATGGAGTCACTTCCTGTTGCCTCCCCATGCCTCCATTCTTCCACTTCAAGACATCTCGCACAATTGTCCACATCCGCCCTCCCAACAAGCCTGCTGGCCCGGAGCCTTCTGCTCTGGTCGTGGGACTCCATCCCATCTTTGGCCACCATAAAAATAGAAAAGGGACTGATGCTTTTGCATTTACTTTGCTGGCAGCAATTTCTTTTTTACTGTAGATGGGGTTTGGGCAATATGCGTGGAGCCCAACTCCATTAAACAGGGCCAGGGGGTGCGCACCTGGCCGGTAATGGCCCTGAACCCTCGTAGAGACCCTCACTTTGCTTGGGCCTGCCTAGGCTCAGAATGGTGGGCTGTTACCTCCAAATTATGGCCCCCAACAGGATTGTTACGGTGAACCCATCTATTCTCAAAGTACACTTTTCTTGTCATCACTTAAAACCACACAATTCAGCCAACTATTTTACCCATAAGTCCAATATTCATGGACCATTGCTTCCAGTTGAAATATGGCTACTGAGGCATATTTTTCCCTTTCAAAAAAGCCCAGATGCAGTCTCATTTCTTTTCTCTGCCCAACTGCTCTTGATATTCTTATTTTCCTTGAAATCAATATCTACCATTTTTCACTACACTTATATTTAGTATGACAGGATTACTTTAAAAATCAATATCATCATCACCTTTCATAGAACTTTCCTTGCTAGAGTCCCACAAGCTTTTAAGAACTGCAATAATAGGTGTGAATTTCCAATGACTCACTGCTATTCAATATAGGGACGTTGGAAGAGTAAATTGACAAGTTGGCCCTTCAAGGATTCAAACCTGTGATTGCAGACTGCACACAGCCCATAACTCACTGAGCCATCTTCCTATTTTTGCTTGATTTTTTGAACAAATTGAAGCAATGTTTTATTCCTCTTTGCTTTAGTTTGATTTAATGGTCGTATGTACAGCACACTTCTATTTCTCACAATAGTGAGTTACAGCATTTGCAAAATGAATACCTTCAATTTTCTCATACAAGCCACTAGAGTTTTTTTTTTAAATGTAATCTGTGGTTAGTTCTTAAATACAACACTATACATGAAAAGGAGAGTGTGATCACTGACAAAACACATTGTGGTCCTAATAACCTACATTACCAAACGTGTTGGAATTATTTATAATCGAGACAAGTGACAACAAGTGCTGGGACACTGTACGAGTTCCAAAATCAAGTAAAGGATTATTAGTTAATTGTTCTCATATTCCACTTTGCTTTATATAGTCAAGTATGCCACAACTGTGTAATGCAGTTAAGAAGCCAGACCATTAATATCTTACCTTAAGAAGTGTAGTCTTTGTAGGGTCCAACTTTGAGTTGCATTCAACCTGTTTCATTAGAAGAATATCAGTAGAATATTACAGTTTGACCAAGTATTTAATAGTTATTTTTTAAACCTTTTTTTCAGAAGGCTAATATTTGAACATCTAAACTACGATTGGCTATTGTCATTTCAGAAATTCAAGCATACATGGGATTTTTCGTCTCAATATGCAGCAGTTTAAACATGGGTTGCACATTTGAAACTACTTCTCCAATGCGTTTCCTTCTTGGGTTACATATTACCATTTCAAAAACCACAAACACCACGTGTGGCAATAATAAAAAGGGATCATTGTTAGGGAGAATTCTCAGAAATGTGCCAATTCCCTCCACCTTAGAGACCCTTTGCAACTTTGCTGGATTTTGAGGACTTGGTTTTTTTAACCTGAAGAGAGCGAGACCCTTTTTCCCCACACATGTATTTTAATGTGATTTCTGAGCTTTGTGTTTCTTTTGGTTATGAGCCTGACAAACGCCACAGGCATCATCTTTTACATTGTGTCACACAGCACATTCAGTGCAGTGGCAGAGGGAAGTCTTCCAGATTTCCCCAAGGTTTAAATAATTTCTCTGGGATAAACTACTGTTTCCCAGAGTAGTAAAGTGAAATTGACTTTACTTACATTTGTAACTTTCTAGACCTAGCACACACTATGTTACAATAGGGTGCTTGAGGGGTTACTTAGTAAGCCCCTTTGTCTAGCATCTCATGTAACATTTCTTATGTTACCCTTTCTTCACTGAATGGCTGGTGGCAGTGGTTTTGTTTTTACTACCATGGTGTGCATTTACCGCAGGCTGCGTTCGCAGCTACAGTAAAGCACACAAGGGTGCCAATTTTTGTAAAAATTTCGTTTTTTTTCACCATTTCTTTGTGGAACAGTCCTTGAGATTTGCTCTGCACGCCAAACCAGGTTTGGTCCCATTGTTCACTTTGCTTTTGGTAGGATTCACAAGTGAAGCCCACCTCTGGCTCCAGGGTGTCTGGGGTAGGCAGGAAGTGAGGGAGGTGCCCGAAACTCCCTGTGCTTAGTCTCCTAGGAGACCCAAATGCACTCTGTAGTGATTGGCCAGCTGACTTTCCGGCAAGGAAAGTCACCCTTCTGGGTGACTGACATCTGGGCTGGAATGAATGGGAGAGAACTGAATAAAAGGCAAGGCTTTTGGCTTGGAAGGCAGAGTCGACCACTGGACAAAGGAACCAAAGAAGAACTTGAAGAGGAAGCCTGCTGCAACTCCTGGACCGTTGGTTTTCCCGGTGAAGCCCTGCTGCTGTGCTGAAACTCCAAATTCGTATCAACAGAGATGCCCCTGCAAGGCCGACTTCTCCCTTTGAGTTGGTGGGACCAATCAGCTCCAAAGTAAGCCCCCTAGACATCCATCTCGCAGCTGGTTGAATTTCCACAGAGTTGCTGCTGGAAACTGTTTAGCCAGGGAGAGGAACACCAGATTGTGTGCGTGGCTTTTAAGGTGGCCTATTGCTCCAGGAAGATCCTCCGACTCCCAGGAAGCAGGACTGACGAAGCCTGAGCCCCCTCAGAGTGCGGGACCCCAGAAGCAAGGAAAGGCCATCGACAGCCAGGAACCGCTGTGTCGTCATTTGTGGTAGACGCAAGGAGTTGAAACACTGAATAGCCACTGAAAGTGAAGTTTGGCGGTTTCAAGTTTTGACTGTCCCAGTGCAGGAGTCCCCTGACGTCCTCCCTCTTGCCCCCATGACTGAGGCCTAAGAACAGTGAGATCTGCAAAGCTGCACAAGAACAGAAGTCATCTCCTGCACTTTATTCTTCTATTCAAAGGTACAAACAATGTCTGAGAGAACGTACCTCTAGCTGTAGAGTTGCTTGCACCTTCTACTACTCACAAGTCTAACGTCTTGTGGCCCTACATTTGATTCTTCTTTTCTTCAAAGACTTCTAAAACATTATGCAAAGACTTTTCTGCTTACCCATCAGAAGTGCTTCATCCTATATAAGAATTTTGCCCATTGACTTTGGCTTTGCCTGTTATGCTGAATGACTCTGCTGTAGGGAGACCAAAAGTATTTGCCTGTTTAAGAATATGTGTGGTATCTTGTTCTAATAATCTTTTCCTTTTATTATCTTATAACAGTATTTGAAATGCCAACAGTAAGATATTAATGTCCCCAGCACCCTAGCTATTGAAGTCACCAGAGAGTGTAGGTTGTGTCTGTGGGCCATCCCAAAAGGGTCTTTACTAATTAAGAAACTAAGAGCGTACAGTATTGAAGTGTATTCGTGTGTTACTATTATATTACTCCTTTCCAAAGAAGGCGTATTCTAACTGACTGATAAATTAATAATTATTGAAGTGTATTCGTGTGTTACTATTATATTGCTCCTTTCTAAAGAAGGCGTATTCTAACTGACTGATGAATTAATAATTGTTTATTCAAGAAACCTTGAGTTAAGAGTTCATTTGAATACTTGTCACTGTGAATCTCTGTGCAACTACCCGACAGCACACACTGGCCCATCTTGAGATCAGCCTGGCTGCTCAACAAGCTACCAAAACTGTAGTACAAGCTTATACAAAGGTTGGGTTTCCTATACCTGTAGTCAGAGTTGTTTGTAGTGTTCCCAGTGGGTACTCCATACAAACTTTGCCTAACAATCATCAATGGCTACTGACAGGCAGATATGTTACAAATCATATTTCTAACCTTACAACTTTTACATACTACAAATTTCTACAAATCATCCAAATAAAATGATCTGTGGTACTACAAATCTTTAGCTTTTCTATAGAAAAGTAAATATATTAACCCACCTCTGCCTACGATTTATACTAGATATCTATAACAGACAAATATTGACTTTCCCACTGCTTGCTATTATTCACAGGAAAATAAATATGAGCAAGCAGATTAACTAATGAACCCATTAGCTTTCTGAACGCTGCTTTGAGACCTGGGCATTGCTGCTAAATCACCTTAATATGACAACTTAAAATAACACACGTTACATTACCAGTAGCACATCCTGTAAGAGACTTCCTTTCTCTCCTAAGTCATCCAGCAAGCACAGAATTGCTCTCTCCTCACTACAAGGCTTGGAGGAGTGCCCTGACCACCCAGATGAAAGGTAAGCCCTAACCACTGGCACGCTGGGCGCACATGTGTTTTTTCCAAAATATCAGAACAATTAAATATCTTTTGCAAGACTTTAAATTAAAAGAAAAAAACACTTGCCCCTTGCACTGCTGTGGTGTGCATTCTATCATCCATTGGCTTCATTTGAGGGCCATCCTCTCCATCATGGCTGTCGCTGGATTAGTAGGCACTGGAGTGCCTGCCTTGGGGTGGAAATCCCTGCTGTGATTTGGCCTCTCTTGCATCAAAGGTCCAATCAGGCGAGCTGAAGGCCAGATTCTAAGGGCCCTGTCTGTGCCTGTCTGGGCTGAGGAGGGCCTGGAGGGCCCCCTACCCCTCCACAAACTAGGACACTGGCTCCAGACTAAATAATGCTTCCCCATGTTATTGTATCCATGGACATCTATGCACCCTGTAGAACTGCAAGTGAGTTATGGCTGAAATCCTCCACTAACCTCTCCTGAACCTTTCACTGTCCATTGACACTACCTTTCTTGCAACTAACCCACATCTCACACTGCATTTGTGCCTCCTTTTTAAAAAAAAACGATTTTAGGTGGGTTTGCTTTTTCATCTGTGAACCTCTTGTCTGTTGTAATTCTATTCCCTTCTGGTTTGCATTTATGCCTTTGTGACAACTTCTACTAGGCCACCTGATGAGTTTCGCTAGAACTGTGCTGTGAAGCCACTCATTCCTCATCTGCCTCCCCTATGACACTCTCCATCTCCTACATGATCACCTAGTCTCTCTCTATCTATCACAGGGGCACTATCCTAGTTCAGGGTCCAGAACCCAACCTTCTCTTTGACCAGATCCTGCCTTTTCTCATTAACTTCCATCCTGCATCTCCCCTTCCACACCCTCTCTCCCTCCTCTGAGTGGTGTACCACACCACTGTACACCACCTCAGAAAACCTTCATCAGCACAGACCTCCTCAAGCTGGCGACTTAACACTCATCCAACAAACACTCCACTAACATCTGCTTCCTTCTTGGAGACATTGACCTCTACCTTCTTGCTCTTACCGAGACATGGTTCAATGCCAGCTCAGTCACTGCTTTGTACTCCCTCCTCCATGATGGCTTCTATATCATCTCCAAGCCTCTACCTCACCGCACTGGCAGGGGGTTTGCCTTAATATTCCCAGAGTGGGTTCCTGCTCCCATCTTTCCCACCCAGCTCTACTCTTCATTTGAGAGCCTGGTTTGCAAGTTGGTCATCTCTCCCGTCTCCACCCTGACCATTGCTACCATTTACCAGCCTCCAGGTGCCACCACCCTGTTCCTCTCTGATTGGGCCAATTTCTGGTCTTCCTTACTTTCATCCACCTCAACCTCCTCCTCCTGGGCAATTTCAACATCAAACTGGACTTCCCTGGCTCTGCATCACCCTCTTCAATGACCTCTGCACCTCACTTTCCCCTCTCCATTCTCCCTTCTGGGCCAACCCACTCAGCTGGACACACTTGGGACATGCTCATACACTCTGACCTCTCTCCCCCCCTCCACTAGTCACCCCTCTCTCCTGGGCAGACCATTCTCTTATCTCCTTCCACCTGGGTCCTTCTGGTCCTCTGACCCCTCCCACCACCCCCAGAAGCCCTGCCAACCTTGTTCACTAAAGTCCACCACATGAAATGATTGTTAGCTGTTGCCTTTGCTTCCACCCAACCTCTGATTCTACCTACGACTCTGCCCTCAGCAACCTCCACGTTTCCATCACCAATACTCTTTACATTGTTTCCCCAGTCATGGGGTTCCACCTGAAACCTGCCTCTAGGCGTAACACCTGGTACGACCCTGAACTTGCAGCCCTGAAACGAAAGTGCAGAGCGGCAGAACTGAAGTGGCAAACCTCAGGCTCATCCTCCGACAAACTGGGCTGCTGCCGGCTCCAAAGGCAATACAGACTCTCCAGAAAGCCCACATATAGGCACGGGTTTCCGGTGCATCCAACAACATGGCTGAACTTTTAAAGATCTGCAGGAAACTAGCCAACCCCTTCCGCAGTCTCCACCTCCCCTTCTCCTCCTTCCCATGCCCAGTGCAACGCACTGGCCACACACTTCATCACCAAAACACAAGACATCCTGATCAACAATACTATATATGGTTCTTCCACCCAAGAGCCAGTCAGGGGAAGGGGCAGAGTCAGGGCTTCCCAGGACTTTGGGAAACAAGGCAACAGGTATAAAACACAGGGGCCATCTTGTCTCCTATCAGGAATCCACTGATTCCTATGGCAGGGCCTGGGTATGCCAAAATGGAGGATACTCCGAGCACCTGTTAAATTCAGCATGAGCTGCCCATATCCTGCTCTGTGGGCCACACACAGGTACCCAAAAACACTAGGGTTACAGGGATGTACCCCCACCCATGGGTGCCATAAGGGTATCCCATGGGTCTGTTCAACACAACAAAGAGGAAGAGCTGCACTGCCAGGAGTCCCGAATAGGCTCCTGTGTAGAAAACCCATAACACGTGAGGCCCTGTCCCTCCAATGCATTTCCAGCATCACAGAAAGGACAGTTTATAATGCACAGGGACAGACGCAGTGGCCCACAGGCGTCTCCCAGGGTGTAGTAACTGAATCCGAGGGCACATCACTATCCTCAGACTCCACAGGTGTTGGTGCCTTCTTCTGAAAAGGTGATGTCTGCCCAGTGTAAAGTTCTTTTCTCTAGTCATACATCTTATACCTCAATGAGCAAATGAGCAACTGTTTTCAATACCTGCTGCAATCACAACATACTCTGTAGGTCTCTCCTGGCTTCCCATTCTTCCCAGGGATGTGATGAGCATGCGGAGGAACGACGCTACCTCCTCAACTAAAACAGACCATGCCTGGTTGGCCTAGACAACCGGATGACAGCCCAACAACGGCGCTCCATATCTCAATGGGTCCTCGACTGGAGGCAAAACTGACAGTGCCACCTACGCCAGATCATCTGAGAGAGGCAATTAAATTGTCACCTCTGTGACAACAGCAAGCATCTGTGGTAATGGTTTTAAACCAGTAATATTCTGCAGCTTGTCTGGGGCAATGGACCCCTCGCCTGCCAAAGTACTTTCAGGACTGGTGTCCGCCTGCCCAGATCGCTTCCTCTTTTCATCATCAGAATTGTGAAGCTTTTTAGGCTCCCTTCACTACTTTATTCCTCTGGGTTTATGCAGCCAGGTCAGAAGCCTACTCTCCCAGTCATGCCTCATCCGAGGCGACATGTCCCGGCACATCTTGCTGGCCCCCTTATCATAAGGTTGGCAGCATATCTGAAATGTATCGGGATCCTCCTGACCAGTGTTCAAGCATTTGGGGCACAGATCGTGGGACATTGACTGACTAGCCATGAGGGCACATAGCTAGAGCAGCTGCCAAGCTTCAACAGCAGCGACAGAGTCCAGGAACATACTATTTTCAGTATTTTGGCTACCAATCTTCTAAAACAATCGCAGACACAGCAAAGTGACCTGAACGTGAGCTCTTCCTAAAGGTTCCTTGACAAACATGCAGCAATAGATTTTAGAATGTGGCATTACAGGACGCTCACAATTGCCTGGATGTGCAAAGGGGAGAACAGTTTCTTCCTATGTTAATGTTTACAAAATGTACAATGGTTCAAAGCATGAGTGGTGGAAAGAATCTAAAGTATGGGAATCTTATAAAATAAATATCAGATTTCTTTAAGACACATGGGGTCTCACGAGTCCTGGCGAAATTGTGCTCAGGTTTCCACATGGACTAAAGGTCGTGAAATGATTCGGGCTTTCCCGCCTTACGACTATAACATGCATATATAACACGCATATGTTCAATGTTTCTGGAAATCCTTAGGTTATGGTATACACTTTGAAATCCCTTTCCATCCTTGTTTAGAAGATAGAATCGGATTCGGTAGAGCACCAAACATACTGACATTGTACCATGTGTCAAAATGCACCATAAGGTGACTCCCAAGCCATTGTTGCATTATTACATTGTAAAGAGGGTCAAAAGGTGAGGAATCCGGTAGGTCTAGTTTTTCACCACCATTGTCATTACCACTACATTCCTTCAATTGACATTCAAAGGTATGAGCAAAAAAGCAAAAAAAAAATGCAGCTGCATATGGGACAAAAAGCTTTTAATGTTTATTTTTAAAATGGAGGACACGTTATGTTGCACTTGGCCTCAATCAAGCAGGATTGATCACATGCAGTATTCCATAGAACAAATGCATGAACTCCAGCTCGTGTTCTAATCAGGTGGTCAGTAAAAATTGGTGGCGCTTGAAATACCGCCTGAATTGCTAACAATTTATTTAAAAAAAAAAAGAATAAACCAGGTTTCCAGAACACTATGAGGTTCTTATTAGTTTCACAGGGTACACAATTTCAGTAATTATGAAAACAATTTGATAATCCATACTTCTAATAAATAGATTTCTGAATACTATATATGGCGAATGACAGCAAAGTAAACCTACCACAGCATCCACAGCAGGTGAATCGTCACCAACGACTAGCAAAGATGGGCACCTATTAAAAGAAATAACTTAGTTATATTGTATCTAACAATCAAAATGTTTTATTTAGAATGCACGATTAACACAGCTTGCATGTATTCTACTAACAGACATTGCATGAAAATAAATAATTGTAGTGATTAAAGCATTGACGACCAGAAGGAACAATCATGAAAATGCCAAATAGAAGAGTTGTGATTTACTCCATTGGGACTACAGAAACCACTCAAAATACAGGGCACTACGGATCTTTGATGGACGTGCCATCAGGCCTGTCCGATAGCAACTATTGGCATACCAGTACCAGCCCCAGAAAGAGGAGTGATTGTAGGTCTTTGTTTTGTAAGTTATCCAATTATCACAATCAGCTGGATTAAATACATCAAAGGCAATTCATAACTCAATGAATGTGTGTTATGTCTCAGTGGGTGTGGAATAGAACGCTCAAAACAACTGAAAGTGGGGTTCACCAGCATCATTCATTGTATGGAACGGGTTGAATAAGGCCTATGGGAAAAGAAGAACAAGTTACTTCTTACCTGGATGTTCCTCCGACATATTCCTTATCTATGATAATTGTATCTCCAGCTTGCTGGCCTCAGAAAACTTTGTTCCCAGTAGAGGGCGCTGCACGTCGACGTCCGTCGAGTAGGTGTTCCTCGACAGCCACCGTATCGACGCCGAAATCATCATGCCCATAAATAGCCACGCGCAGCGTCCGTTGCTCAGTTCCATTTTGTAGAGTAAGATAGTCTTTGCATGAATTGGTTATTACCCTTGAAGGAGCGTAAGCTGTAACCACAAGGGAAATGTTACTGCGGGGATGGATGGGAGGGGCGATAAGGAATACGTCAGAGGATCATCCATCGAAAGAACGTTACCAGGTAAGAAGTAACTTGTTCTTCGAAGGGATTGTGTCCTCCGACGTATTCCTTATCTATGATAGACTCCCATAGCAGTGGTATGTGATTGGAGGCGGGAGTAAGAGATGCCATGTTACCCTTTAAGAATGGACAGAGTGTAACACAGCTTTGCCAAATCTAGTCTCTTGACTAGAGGAGGAATCCAGGCTATAGAATTTGGTAAAGGTATGTGCGGACGACCATATGGCAGCCGCACATATGTCTCTAATTGGTACCCGTCTTTGGAGAGCAGAAGAGGCTGCGATACCTCTGGTCGAATGAGCCCTTAGATTTTGAGGGGGCTCTTTCCCTGCCAATTTATAACATTCCAGAATGGCTAGAATAATCCATCTGGAAATGGTTTGTTTGGTTATTGGTAATCCCAACTTTTGTCCTGTGTAACCTACGAAGAGTTGGTCTGCTTGCCTAATCTTAGCAAGTCTGCTGATATAAAAACTCAAGGCTCGCTTAGGGTCCAGCCTGTGTAGTCTCTTCCTCTTTCCCCGGATGGGGAGGAGGATAGAATGAAGGTAAAATAATCTTCTGAGTGATGTGAAATTCAGAAACTACCTTTGGGAGGAAGTTAGGGTTCACCTGTAGAACAACCTTGTCCTTCTGAAAAATTGTATGAGGAGGTTTACAAGATAGGGCTTGTAACTCGCTAACCCTTCTAGCAGATGTTAATGCTCTTAATAAGACAGTTTTGAGGGTGAGAAACTTCAATGAACAAGAGTGGAGTGGTTCAAATGGAGCACCCTTTAGGAAGTTTAGAACTAAATTTAAGTCCCATAAGGGAACTTGGAATGGTCTTGGAGGATAAACATTAGTTAATCCTTTCAGGTATTGTATTACTAATGGAATTCTGAAATATGATGGCTCCTCTGCAGTGCGCTTGAAGATTGACAGCGCTGCGAGATGGCCCTTAATAGTGCCAACTTGAAGGCCTGAATTTGCCAAGTAAAGTAAAAAGGATAACACCGCAGGTGTACCACATGAAAAGGGTTTGATATTCTTTACTCTGCACCAGCTGCAAAATGTATTCCAACGGCAGCGGTATAGAGTCTTAGTTGCTGGCCTTCTGGCCGAAAGCAACACCTCCATGACGTCATCTGGAAGGCCCCAATCCTTGTACCTCAACCTTCCAGAAAGCAAGCGTGAAGGTTGAGGGTCTTGATGGCTGGATGGAGAACCTGACCTCCCTTCTGCGAGAGAAGATCTTCTCTGTATGGAAGACGAATTGGAGGGCAGATGGACATGTCCAGAAGGTCCGGGTACCACGTTCTCCTGGCCCAATCCGGGGCAATTAGGATAATGGTCTTCCGAAACCTTCTCAACCTCCTGATCATTTGAGGAATGACAGGGACCGGAGGAAACGCGTACAGAAGTGGGAACTCCCAGTCCACTACGAACGCGTCTCCTAGAGCTCCTCTTGGGGGTAATTCCCTTGAGCAAAACCGGTTGCATCTCCTGTTGATACTGGTGGCGAACAGATCCACTTGAGGGGTTCCCCAAAGGGCGAAGATCTCTTGAAGGACTTCCTGAGCTATCTCCCACTCGTGGGAGACTGTGTTCTGCCTGCTCAGAGCGTCCACTGTCAAGTTCTTCTCTCCGGCTAAGTGAATTGCCGATAGAGAGATTCCTTCCTGAATTGCCCAAAACCAGAGCTGCATCGCCTCTCTGCACAGTGGTAGTGATCCTACGCCTCCTTTTGTTGAGGTAGTGCATGGCCACCGTATTGTCCGTCATTATCAGGACATTTCTCCCCCGTACAGACGGCAGAAAAGCCTTCAGTGCCAGTCTGATGGCTCTCAGCTCCAACAGCTTGATATGTAGTCTGGACTCCGATGGAGACCAACGACCGCTGATGGTCAAGTCGTTGGCATGGGCTCCCCACCCCGTGAGTGAGGCATCCGTGACTAGTGTTATCTCCGGGCATGGTTGCCAAAACAGTTCTCCTTTCAAAATGTTTTCCCGACAGGCCCACCACTGAAGGTCTCGAGCCACTCTGACCGGGATCTGAAGGAGATCTGTCATTCTTCCTGAGAACTGTGACCACTGAGTTCTTAGTGCCCACTGAAGAGATCTCATCCTCAGGCGTGCCTCTGGCACAAGGAATATGCAGGATGCCATGAGGCCTAGCAACCTCAAAAAGTTGTAGGCTTGGAGACGTTTGAAACCTGGTGACCATCTGCAGAATATCTTGAGCCCTCACCTCTGGTGACGAGGCTTTTCCCAGGGAAGTGTCCAGGACTGCTCCAATGAACTGGAGTCTCTGTGATGGTATCATCTGTGTCTTCTTTAAATTGAGGGAGAAGCCCAGTTTGTGAAGGAAGTGGCAGACATAATCTACTTGGATCTGAACTTGTTCCGAAGATACCGCTCTGATCAACCAGTCGTCCAGGTAGGGGTAGACGTGAATCCCTTCCCTCCTTAGACTTGCAGCCACAACCGACATTAGCTTGGTAAAGACCCTCGGGGCGGAGGTCAGCCCAAATGGCAGAACTCGAAATTGATAATGAGAGTTGCCAATTGCAAACCTCAGGTATTTCCTGTGCTTGAGATGAATTGGCACATGGAAATAAGCATCCTGAAGGTCCAGAGATACCAGCCAGTCCTGAAGCTGGAGGGCCTGAAGGATCTGAGAAAGTTACCATCTTGAACTTGTCCTTCCTGAGGAACTTGTTCAATTCTCGTAAGTCCAAGATGGGCCTCAGTCCTCCATCCTTTTTTCGGTACCATGAAGTAGGGGGAGCACCAACCCTTGTTCCTTTCCGCTACAGGTACCGGTTCTATGGAACCTCTCTCTAGCAGGTCTAGAATGTCGTGCAGAAGGAGCGGATCTGGAAACTTCAAAGAGTTGTTCCCCGGTGGATGGCTCTGAGGGGTGCGTAGGAAAGGCAGGCAGTAACCTTGGGCCACTGTCTCCAGAGCCCAAGCATCTGACGTAATAGCCTGCCATTCCGTCAGGTGGTGAGTTAACCTGCCCCCTACAGGTGTTTTGTGAGGGGAGACCTCAGAGCGGTTTGGGAGCGGCTGATACAGATGGCGAAGGTAAAGCGGCTCCTGCTGCTGCGGCTTTCTTTCCTCTACCCAGTCCACCACGGGTAAATCTTCCTTGGCCTCTTTGAGCCGGCTGTCCTCTGCCTCTTCCGTATGTGGAATAATAGCGAAAGGACCCTCCTCTCCAAGAGGATCCTGAGGGACAAAAAGTAGTCTGACGGATTGCAGCTACTAATGATTTTTCTGCTGCTTAGGATGTTTGCAGTTTTTCCAGACTGTCATCCGCCTTTTTACCGAAAAGGGAAGAGCCGTCAAAGGGCATATTCAAAAGTCTGGCCTGTACGTCTGAAGCAAAGCCAGACGTTCATAACCACGCATGCCTGCGAATTGTGGTACTTGCCGCCATGGCCCTGCTGATACTGTCAGCAGAATCAATGCCAGTTTGAAGGACTCGCACATTGCATCTTTACCATCTCTGATATTTAAAAATGCGTCCCTTTCTTCTCCTTCCTGGAGGCAGTCAGCCGCTGATGAAGCACACTCCCAAAAGATTGTGGCTGAACCTAGCGAGCGTACAAGTAGCATTAAAAGATTTTAATGCATGCTACAAGCAGAAAAGACTTAGCCATAGCATCATATTTTTTGTCATCCCTGTCCTGTGGAGCAGTGGGGTAAGCAGATGTACTGCCTGATGAAGTTGCTGCTTGGACCACCAGACTCTCTGGAGTAGGGTGCTTAGATTGGTATTCAGGGTCAGCAGCAGATACCCTATATTTTGTTGACAACTTATTAACTGCAGGGACAACTTCAGGAGTTTCCCAGTTAGTTAAAATCTTTCTTTGTAAAGCAGAATGAAAGGGAACCACAGGATCCTCCTGTGGACCTTTATCCAGAATATCTGTGAGGTCATCCTGTTGAAAAACAGGTGAAGGCGCCAACCAAACCATGAACTCCATATTTCTTGACATTAGGGTTCTATAAGGGGTTTCAGCATGTTCCCCTGGGTCTGGTTTGACAAATTCCACTTCTGGGGAAGTGTCTAGGCCACTTGCTTCCTGTAATACATCCTGAAGGTCTTTCAACCTTCTTTCCTCAGAGGCAAAAGTCTCTGGTTCAGGTGATGTGGTCCTCTGCAGCCCAAAATGCCTTTCTTGATCAGAACCTTCCCTTTCCTCATAAATTGAAGTTAAGGGGGGATGCTCTGGCCTGTGAAATGGTATAAAACCCATCTCTAAAGCAGAGGGAGCCATCATCAGTGGCCTTGAAAAGGTCGATGTCGACGCCGATGTAAAAATCCTCGAAGGCGCCGACAAAGGCGTCGAGAAAACTGGAAGAGACCTAGAAGAACTCAAGAGGATCGGAATCCTGCTCGAGGATGTCGACGACGTTCTCAACGTCGTGTCGGAGGCTCTCGGTGTAACCGTTGGCTGTGGAGTAGCCGTGGGTTTCTCTTTTATCGGCATCGATGTCGACTCGATCGACAGATGCGTCGAAGAACCCTTCAATAATGGCGTTGATGGCGCCGATCTATGCTTCGAGGGGACTTTCGACGATGGCGTCGAAGATGCCTTGTTTCCCGATGGCCCGTGGCGCTTTTGGGTAGGCTCTTTCGCCGGGTGCTTCAACTTGCGGCGTTTAGATTTTTTGGGCTTTTCACCCAGGGTATCGCCCTCAGCTGCCTTCGAGGGGGTCGAGGCTGCTTTCTCGAAGAAGCTTAGCATATTTTTTCTGAATTCCTCCCACTCAGCCTAAGAACTGTGTTTTGTGGGGCAAGGTACTATTTCAGGGGAATTAGAAGAAGAAGACGATGAAGGGGATCTTCTACGTCTCTTTTTCGAGTGTCTAGATGTCGACGAGTGGTGGGAGCCACTTCGAGACCTAGAATGAGAGTGTTTGACGGTGAGGAGACGAATGTCTCGACTCTACCTCGGAAACTTCGAGGAAGTTTCAACTGACCTACCTCTCTCGAGCTTCCCCTTACGCTCCTTCAAGGCTTTCGTCGTCATGGACAAGCATTCCTCACACTCCGAACACTGGCCTCAACTCCCAGACACCACAAACAGATCCTGTGAAGATCCGTCAACGACATTTTCTTCCCACAGTCTCGACATTTTTTGAAGCCGGACCAAGGAGTCGTCGGGTCGGAGGAGGAAGCCAAGGAGTACGAGTCGGTATTTGAGGAATAATGAAGTATATTTCTACTGAAGAACTGAGCAACGATAGTCCGAGGCACACGAAGCGCGGAAAAACGAAACTGAGCAACGGACGCTGCGCGTGGCTATTTATGGGCATGATGACGTCGGCGTCGATACGGTGGCTGTCGAGGAACACCTACTCGACGGACGTCGACATGCAGCGCCCTCTACTGGGAAAAAAGTTTTCCGAGACAAGCAAGCTGGAGATACAATTACCATAGATAAGGAATACGTCGGAGGACACAATCCCTTCGAAAGGGTATGTTACAGAAAGGGTATACAAGCAGAAAGGATAACCTACCATAGGAAATTAATAAAACAAACATAGGACGCATTTCCCCACCCACTATCTAGTGTGATCCTCCTGGACAAAGAACCCACATTTCTCTTCTAGGGGTCACAATGACCCCAAAATGTAGAATACAGGCACATGGTTTGGGAATGGCCCAAAATGCTCTACAGGCAAGGTATCCAGAAAATAAAGGCATGCTCGAAGGCCAACATCGTATAGCAGAAATAAAGTGTAAAGCCTCTACAGACAGTTCATGCCCATTCAGCCTCAGGCACTTAGAAGTAAAGTGTGAAGCTGGAGGCCCAACATAAATCTGATGAAACCCCCTGCCCACTATCTGCATCTGCAGATCAGGAAACTTGCTGGATCCTGCAGAATACCTCCTGGATGAGGTTGTGTAAACCCGACCTGAGGGGCCACACAGACAGGTGACCCCCTGGACTACCTAAATCCCCTCAGCACCAGGAGTATCAGATGAAATGCACACATCAAAAAGTTCCACGAAATCAGCAAAGAGTTGCCCAAAGCCCCTTGTATATAAAACTCTGTTAAGCAGAACTAAAGTCGTTTTAGCTTGACACTTGCCGTGAATAAGTCTGCAGAACACCCAAAATCTTGAAGGTACGGTCCACCACTCACTAACATCTACTGGGGGAGAATGTCCTCCAATTGCTCTTCTCTACAAGGTGGAAAACCTTGACCGAGATGCTCCTGGAAAGCAGCCTGTGTCCCTGCACAACTTTAGTGATCCCACGCCTCTGCATTAGTTCACATAGTCCATGCTGGTTGTCCATCAAAGCAATCCTGCCCTGCAGCTCGCTGAAAAGCATGTGAAGTGTGGAACTCTGCTCCAACAGATCTATGTGGAGTAACACTTCCCTTGCTGACCACCTCAAACATCAAGCTCATTGAGATGTGCACCCCACCTAGTCACATGCATCTTTTATGGCCTGCTCCTGAAAAATCATGAGCAAAAGGCTCACCCACCATGTTCTACTCACTCTTGAGCCAGCTTAAATCCTATGCCCGAGCCACACTCCCCATCATGCAAGTAACCAGTCAGCGATTCCACCTGAAATTGTGCTCCCATTTGTTCATCCTCATGCAAAGCTTCCACAGAGAAATATGAAGGACACATGAGCCCCAAAAGCCTCAGAAAGATATGAGTTGCCAGCATTATCAAAGGATTAAAGTTGCCCAAAGGCATTCGGATTGCTGAAACCTCTCAGGCGGAGGGAAAAACGTCAATGTCATGTCCATAAATTCCCCTATGAATTGCAAGTAAATATTATATATAAAATTCGACTGAGTTTCAAGAGATACGCAGACCATGTAACAGCTGTCAGATGGTCTCAAGAAATTCACAATTCCGATATATGATTTAAGTGTTTTTATTAGCAAGATTCACTTCACCATGTCAGGTGAGGTTTGAGGTTGCTTGTTAACTACTAAATGGCCGTTTTAGCTGGGTCCTCTGCCTCCTGTGGGCTCCATCCACCCTAACCAAGGCCACCCCATCAGACATCGGCGTTAATACTATATATCTGTAGGGCAGAAAGGCCAAGGCCTTCTCTGTATCACTTCCTTTGGGACTTTCTAGGGCTACTCGGTCCTAGATTGTTTTAAATGGCACCTGTGTTTCTTCAAACTTTGCCACGTTCACTCTCACTTCTCTTGCTGATCTTGCATTATTCTCTACCCCCCTTTTCTATCCTGTCTATCTCCCATGCTACATTACAACATTCTACTCTCACCTTATACTGCTACTCACCCCTCCAACCTACTTTCCTCCTATGTCCCTTCGGTCATCTCACATTCTTCTCTCACCTAGCCTCCTCGCTTCCCTTCACCACTGATCACTTGTTCTTACCTTACACCCACCACTCCACAACCCCTCCCCCTACAACAAGTCAACCTCTCCATCTATACACCGTCTTGACCTTCCACGCTCCTTTCGTTCTACTCCCTCTTACAGCCCACTCTGCCATCATTTACTCAGAGAAAAAATTCCCCTTTTTTAGTGCCACTCGGCTTTCTTAATTTTGGAATAGCGCTCCCTACCCTCATGCAAGACAACTAGGTTTTTTGTCCTCGGAGTTCCGCCTTGGCTTTGTTTCGAATTTAGGACCACATCCCCACCAGGCAGTGATTGCTTGTTTTATTTCAATTATTGCTGTCATATGGCCTACTTTTGGGTTGTTATACAGCTTACAACGTTATGTGAAAGGTTTTTTATACTTCAGAGAATTGTTAAAACATGGCTCTAACTCACCAAGCTAAATAGAAAACCTCATAGAAGGGAAACTGCCAAGACATTACAAGAGAAACACCAAACACAAAGGAAACCTGATGGGCCGAAACAAGGCCACCCGAAGAAATAAAGCATTCTACCGCAAATCACCACAGAATAATATTAACTCAACAAATCAACATAACCTTGCACATAAGCAATCAGACGACCACCCACTAGAAACTCCAATACTCTGCATACTCGTCTCCAAACACTGAACAAATCACACATACCTCCACTGCAGAGAAACAACAAAAAACCCACCCCAAACTACAGGTACTCCACAGCACCCAAAAGGAAACCAATCCAATCACATACAAATCACCCCATATGCACTCATGCACCAACAACCACAACGTCTACCAACTAAAAACAAACCAGCACAAAGTGACTGGTTTTTCCAAACTGAAGCTAACAGCAGAACATCAAAGCTCTCTCGCCCTTTTCCCTCTCAATCCCACTATGCCAACCCCCCAACCCCAAGCCCCATTCCTTTTCAGATCCACCAGTGTGCATAGAGACCATGAAAATGGCAGTGGTGCACGATATAAATCACAGACACACAATACCTCACCTTCACTCCTATCCAACTTCGCCACAGACTTCAGTGCTACGCTCCCGCTTCTGGTCTCTTGGTCCACTTCCATACCTCAAGCGAACAGTCCATACACTGAGGCTCCCATATGTCTTCTACCAGTTTCTTGCTGCTTATTGACTTTTCTACCCACAGCATTGGTAGTTCACTTTACCCGACTACAACCTTAGGTTGAGCCTTACTCCCCCAATACCCACCCCTCCACCCCTCTTTTTAGTTGCGTGGCCATTCGAGCAGTCTCTCTTCAAGTCTGATGAATGTTGTGTCGAGCTGCAGTGAATATTGCTTCATTTTATAGATGCTAGTCTGCTTGGGAGACAACAGTTTGCTTGGGCGATCCGCTGCACTTCATTCCAGCAGTGTCGGATGGTCCTTGTAGTTCTACAAGAAAACTAAAATAACTTGGGCCAGAATTGAGAATACGATATGGCATTGGGTGACTGAGAAGACGATACGAGGTTATTTATAACACGCTTAATACCCAGAGGTTTCTAAGTGCGCACCTGGGGATCGAACCTGTGTTACTCTGTTGTCTTGCTTCCAAAGGTGAGCACGTTGCTGCTGAGCTATCCTCCTGGGTGACTGAAACAGTTACCATTCATTACATCAAAGGCACATTCGTTGGCGAGAGGGTGTGCGGGGGGGTTAGTATTGCGGCCCATGGATAGGGACTGGGCTACGCCTCATGCTTCCCTCATCCCTCAGGCTTTGCAGGGTCCCAGCCTCCCCCTTATCCCTTGCCTCTGACAGGGACAAGTCCCTGACCAAGTCAGATAACACCTTGGCCTATAGAAGCACTGAAGGCATCCCCTCCGGACTGATTTACCAGTCAAAGTATTAAGTGAATTCCCCCACACCTGCAGACTCAAATTGGATGTCATGACAGATGTGTGTGAAGACTTCAGCTGATGGTGAGACAAAAGGCAACAACTTGAACTGCTAGTGCTGACCCACGGTCAAACTGCAAGTACTGTCTGAGTTGACAAGATTGGGAAATGAAAGAAAGTGTCCAGAAGGTCCAGTGACATCGTGAAGCCTTTAATGAGAGTGCCAAAATGAGGGACAATGTGCCCATCTTAACGTTGCTTGTGTACTTTGACCTCAGTACTAAAATGGACTGCAATTTTTCAAGGTATCTTTTTTGGATAACATCTCAAAACCCAGAAAAGTTCTTTTCAAAGCAGGCATTTTATGGCTCCTTTTGCAACCATTGTTCAACTTCCAGGAATAGCTCTGCTTGACAAAGCTCCCATCTTGCAGGATCCACTGGTGCACAGGGACAGCTTCCTACTCCCTGACAAAGTCCCACCCATGTGACCTATCCAATGAGGACACACTCAAGTGGCTTTTCCCGGGGCAGCTGCCCCCAGAGTAGCAGTCTTCATTTGAACCTCACCCTCCAGTAGCTTTCTGGCATGTCTGCCCGTTTATTGGAATAACCTTGCAAAACAAGGCTTCTGAGGAGTTCAACATATTGACTTGCAATGCTGTGCCATGAAATACAGCTGCAGTGTAGCCATTAAGACCCAGAGACTGGTCTTGATTACTTAAACACTTTTCCAGTGTGTGATACACCTTGTTGCAAAATAGTCTGCCCCTTTAAAGGGCATATGCATAATCTTTGCCGGCATATCATGCAAAAACATTTGATAGCCTCAACCAGCCATTGCACCCTATGGCAACTAGATTCACCCTTCCCCTAGCCACCAAGTCCAGTGTCCAGACCAGTCTGGATAATGTGCGGGTAGGACTCAGAACCGTAAACCACTACAATCTGAGCTTCAAAGCTCTCCACAGGCAGAGATGATTTACTGCACCACATGTCACAAGCCAAACTGGTACATTACTAGAGTTGTTTGCCGAATTAACCAACTTTATGGCAAGAGAACCAGCTGTAAACACCCTCTTAGCCATGGTATCTATAGGTTTTGTTACTGTATCAAGGTAGGGAACACATTAGGGTGCCCTGTTGAGTTAACAGCAGGTACCGCCAAAAAAATCAGTGTGTGGTCAAAAAGATAAGTCGGATTCTTCCCACAGACTTCTACTTTGTAGAATGTTCCCATTGAAAGTTATGGGGGAGCGGGGGAGGCACTGAATTCGCTCAGAGGCCAGCAACTGGGTTATAAAAGTACACACCAAAAGGAAGGGCTAGGTCTCTGAACTGTTCAGGACCACATTCAAGATCTTGTCTCCCAATCTGATCAGTAACATCCAAGGCCTGAATATCCAATGCCTTAACTGCCAGACTCATTAGATCCATGTACAATCGGAATCATTAGGACCCACAAGCCCATGTTCATCAAGTAGGATTTGAGGTGCACTATCTAGACCACTCAAATCCTGCACATTCATTAATAATCTCTACATTCACATCACCCCATTTTGCTCTATCCAGAGCTTTCCTGGGCACTGGAATAAGGATCCTACCAGTCCCCAATCCTCAACACTTCCAACTTTTGCAGCAAAGCATCACTCTTGCATGGAATTCAATTCTGTAGGTTGGCATGATAAATGATACCCTAGACTACCAGAACCTGTATACAATCCTTTGGTAGACAATCACCAACATCTCTGCCATTCAGGCACCAAGCTGTCAATGTTAACAAGTCCAGTTTGTGGTGGAGGATCTGACCGCTCTCCCTTGTGGGAAGATTAAGCAATACGGGAAGAAAATAGTTGGGCATTCCACTGCTTCGAGATTGGTTTACCAGTGGTGACAAGTCCAAGTTCCGGCTATTAGGATTATGGTACGCCTTTTGTCAGAAACCTAGCTATTACCTTGGCAATACATTAGAAAGGCGGAAATGCATACTAGTGTTTCCCTGCTCAAGGAATGAAGACTTTTTCCAACATTTATGGGCGCTTGAGTGTACTGACAAAGATGGGGCATTTCAAATGTTCTCTTGTCTCAAATAGACTATGTACGGTTCTCCCCATCTCCAGAAGAGGTCCTTTAAGGCCAAACAGGTCAACTCGCAGTCATGGGTCTGCACCAGACATATGCTCAGTACACTGTGCCCACTAAGACATTTGATTTGCCTGGAAGATGCTTTATGAATGTGTCCATCTCAATCAATATCAATGGAATAGACTGCCTCTTGGGACAGCTGAAGAGGACGAATTCAGTTTCTTATGCAATACTTGTAGTTGGTGTTGTCCATCTATATTTATAGTGTCCTTCCGAGATGAGTGAGAAGAATTTTGCAGTTCAGCATATAGCACACGAGTGATGCTTCTGCCTCCCAACAGTGTAAACTTGCCCGAGAATGCACTTGCTCAGATCTGCTGGATTTATCCACCATTGTAGAGGCTTGTGGAAGGTGTGCAACAATGTCTAGGAGTCCCAGCTTCCTGTGTCATGCACCCATCCTCTTGGAAAGGATGCATCAATAATGTGCAAAATAGTGCCTGACCCACACACACATGCTTCTCTGGAGGGACGTGCAGTTTCAAAATACAGGTTCTTTAGCGACTGGTTACTGAGCAGCGGGAATATATTCCATCCATTTTCTGACGAGGGGTCCCTTGAAATTGATGTGTCCAAGTTTAATCCCAAAATGTGTCCCTCCCCTTGCTAGACTGGAGGCATGATATTTTGCTAGTTCACTGGTAGCTCCAAGTGTTGGAACAACTGTAGGATCTCATTCATTTGATGTTTCATCCTTCTCGCATTCTTGCTCCACCTGCAAGACCACCAAGCTTTACAACTCCATGAGATTTTCATGAAGCCGTAAATCTGATTCCTAAGGAATATGCCTGCATTTCGGAGGCAGATTCCATAGGAAACCATTGCACACACCATCCGCAGTTTGTAATTTACAGGCATTCTTGAAAGGCTAAAAGTGATTTTGCATGCATTTACTCATAACTTTTTTACTCAGTTTCCTAAAACTGGAACCTTTCGTGCAAGGACCCACTAGCATGGAGGTGCTAAACATCACCCGCTCCCCCTAGTGTGCAATTACCACTGAACAATAAAACAAGTCACTTACCCTTGGTAACGTTCTTTCGACTGGATGTTCCTTTTATTTATTGGGCATTTATAATGCACCTATACACACGTTTTTAGAGGCTCGACAAGAGGGTGGGTGGAAAAGGGAGGACAAAACAAAAATGTTCCTACTAGGCCTTGTGACATTCAGATCGTGCAAGTGCAGTAAAGGGAAGTGCAGTGAGGAGTCTCTAAAGCCTCAGCAACATTTCAATATTTTATTAATGAAGTGCTTTGTGAATTTTTGGACATTTTTGTTGTGGTTTACATCAATGATATTTTAATATAATCTCAGAATCTGGCACATTAAAATCATGTTCGGTTAGTGATTCATAAATTGAGAGAAAACCATTTGTTTGCAAAGCTGATAAAGAGCAACGTCCATACTACGACTGTAGTATTTCTAGGTTTTGTGATTTCTCCCTCGAGTTGGAGATGGACTCTAAGGTTCAAGCAGTGGTGGACTGGCCATCTCCAACCAGGGTGAAGGGAAGTTTTAGGCTTCGACAATTTCTACAGAAGGTTCATAGAGGGTTTCTCTCAGACAATCACTTTGATCACCAGACTTCTGAAGAAGGAGGTGATATTTGTTTTGTGTCCAGAGGCTAAGGAAGTGTTCCAGAGTCTAAAGAAAAGATTTACTTCAGGACCGATTCTGCTTCATTCGGATTATGAAAAAAACATTTTCTGTAGAAGCAGACCCCTCAAATCTTGCAATGGGTGCCGTTTTATCTCAGAAACATGAGACCTCAGGACAATTGCATCCAGTTGCATATTTTTCCAAGCAATGTTCTCCAGGGGAAGTTAATTATACAATTATGGATAGAGAATCCATAGAGGATCAGCTTTTGAGGAATGGCATCACAATCTCATGGGGGCAAGATTTACTGTAACAGTGTTGACCGATCATATAACAGTGTTGACCGATCATAAAAAAAAAATAGAAGCAAATTTCTATCGGCTAAGACTTTGACCCTGAGACAACTGAGATGGTCTCTATTTTCCGTTGACAACTTCATGGTTACTTACAAACCTGGGAGATTGAATGGAAAGGCAGATGCTATGTCTCACCAATTTCCAGGAAGGGAACAAGTAGTGGAATTGTCTCCTCAACCTCGGATTGCCCCAAAATGTTTAATCTTAGCTGGTAGTCAGGATGAAAAGTTTTGTCAAGGAAATTCAGGAGAATATGACCCAAGATCAAATGGAGAGTTGGGTGCGGCAAGATCCGACTGGCAAGATAAACAATGTGTTGCCTAATCATGACACCAGACTTTCTTCCTATGGAAGAACTTCGAGAGTTTAAAAAGAATGTCATGAATCAATTCTGTATGGACATCCTGGTTTTCGTAAAACCATAGAATTTGTGAGAAGACATTTTTGGTGGAAAAACATGAGTAGATCATTTAAATTTTGTCAAAACCTGTGAGGTCTGTGCTAGAGCTAAAACTCAAGTGGGAAAACCAGTTGGACTTCTGGAACCACTTCCCATTCCTGCTTACCTGTGGCAGGCCATATCTTTAGATTTCATTGTAGATCTCCCAAAGGATCAAGGTTGTTCTACCGTTTTGGTGGTAGTGGATACTCTTACCAAGGAGGGACATTTCATTCCAATGGTTGGGGAGGTGACAGAAGAAGGTTTGGCGCAAAGTTTCTCTCAGGCTATTGTTCGGTTGCATGGATTACCCTGTCAAGTCATTTCAGATAGAGGGTCTCAGTTTATATCAAGGTTCTGGAGAGCTTTTTGTATAGTCTGGGAGCGGAGGTGAAGTTGTCTTCAGGCTAGCATCCAGAAACGAACGGGCAAGGAGAACGAGTAAACCAGCAATTGGAAAAATATTTAAGAAGCTATTTACAAACTGGAGAGAGTTGGGTGGATTTAATTTGGGTTGCAGAGTTTGCCTACAATAACTCTATAAAGGATTCTACTTCCAGGTCCTTTTTTTTGTCTCAAGGTTTTCATCCTCAGTTTTTGAGAGAACAGGTTGAGGGTGGGGTGGTAACAATCCAGCAGTTAAAGAAAGGTTACAGGTCATGAAAAGGAATTTGTAACGCGCAATTAAGGTGCTCCATGTAAACAAGGCCACTTACAAGAAATCTGCAGATGAAGTGCGGAAAAGTTCCAGAATACTCAGTGGGTGATAGTCAGGTTATCAACTAGATATTTAAGAATTAAGGGAATGAATACATTCTGTCCACGTTTTGTAGGTCACTTTGAAGTTGAAAAGGTTATCCACCCAGTAGCATTTAGATTAAGGTTACCCTCTACCCTTAGGGTACATCCGACCTTCCATGTTTTTGCAGGAAGGAACTAGATTAGGAGTTGCCCCAAATCCAGTAATTCTTTAAAATCAATCTGAAGAATTTGAGGTTAAGGCTATTCTTGATTCAAGAAGATTAGAGGGGAAGTTCAATACCTAATCGATTGGAAAGGTTTTGGTCCCAAAGAGCATTCTTGGGAGGGGGCTCATGATGTTCATGCTCCAGCGCTTGTGGCCAGATTTCACAGAAGGTATCCTTTTAAACCAAACCCTGGGTCAGGGACTTGGAGAGGGGGCACTGTCAGGTTTACAGGCAGTTGTGGCCCACAAGGTTTCATTCCTCATACACACTTGTTCAATTAGGATTATATACATTTTCAGTTTGGGCCTTAACATATTAATTCCAGAGTGCAAAGATTATTCCAAGCCAAGATGGTGGAAGGAACCCGAGTCCCGATTGGTGGAAGGCTAAACTAAGGACTAGGCAGAATATTCCCAACTGCCTTTCATTAAGAATTGTCAAAGATAAAACTCCTGTTTTGGTTCCTGTGTTTTTGGGCCTGGTGTCACTGAAGAAGCAAAGAAAAACTGTTTTCAACTATTAAAGAAGAAGTCTCATCTAGAGCAAGAAGATTGTTTTCATCTTTCCAATTCAGGTAAGTAATGATCTTTACAAATGAGAAGTTAAGAAATCGGTTTGTATTTAAAAATATTTAAATAGATCTAATTAGCTTTTAAAATGTAGTTCCAATTAGTTTTCACATTTGTATTAAGTAGTATCTAATTATTTCTGTTGCTCATTTGATATGGCATTTATAACGCGCCTATAGACAAGTGTTTTAAGGCGAGATCTAATTTCAGGAAATGGTTACATTTTTTACTACGCATGCGCGCAGTATTTCAGCGGTCAGGAAACCGCCTCTCTGTAATGTTACTGCCACCTTGTTTATTTTGTGGGCTGCGCGTATAACGTTACTTTTCTTTAACAGCTGCTTCCCACTTTCATCATGTTCCTTAACTTAGAGCTGTGTGTCGTTATCAGAGGCCTTACTGGCAGTATTGCTTCAAATTTCATAGTAGGCGACCAATTCTTTGAGGTAAGCCTTTCTCCTGTTTATTTTGTTTGTTTTTCTTAGAAGTCACCTCGGGTTGTAGGAATTGTGCAAGAAGCCTATCCAAAGATTATCCACTAACTTGTTTCGATTCAGAAAAGTAATTTTAAAGTATATTTACATTGTTACAATGAATTGCCTTTTTAAAGAATACTTATTTTAAAAAATTGAGGTTAATTGGCTACTTGTATTTACGGATTTCATTTGTACAGCTCTACAGCTCACATTTACCCCTCTGCTCAGTCACACTCAGTCACACTCACAACTTGTGTAGTAAAGACCTATACCAAAAGGTGGGTTACCTAATACCAATCAGATCATCAATTCTTGGCTAACACAGAGAAAGAAAAACAAAAAAGGATAGTCAATTAAACTTCAAAAGTACTCATACGTTACCACATATTCCTGTTAAACCCATTTGTTGCTAGTGTCAAAATGCCAATCAAGTTCAACACTCTTAGTTATTCTCAATCCTCACCTCATTGCGAGTTTGCTCTAAACACCCGCTTTACAACTGTACACTTGTCAGACCTTATATCCTATCCTTGGTAATACCTCCTAGGTCTTAAAGCATCTCCTAATTGGTAATGCCCATGCCAGGTGTGCCCCAAGTGAACCCATTATTATGCATCAATAAACCAATTTAGCCCAAATGCAAATTAGACCAAATGCAACGCTTTTCTCCACTGATGGAGCAAGGTTTACATTTTAGGGCAATTTGCATACCCACAATGCCTCCGTTGTGGCTCAGAACGGAAGGTGAACTTCCAGCGATGGCTACTAGGAGGCATTGTGGAATATGTGACTTAGCTCAAATGGACTATTCTACTTTGACATTTCTGGCAACAGGTTTTTTTTTTGGTTTAAAAAAAAAACAAAAAAAAAAAACACTTTTTAAACCCACTATACCGTTCTTGGTGAGATATCGCCATATCCAACAGGATCTATTCAGTGCTTGTTAACATTACTGAAGCTCTCATGATGGAGAAATCTATTAACACAACACTATTTTGTCTCCCCATCCTTAGATGAGAATGCTTTCTCAAGGGCTGTGAAAGAGGAACCCTGGAAGGGATGTGATGTATTGTTAGTGCATGTGTTGCCTTCTTTGATCCGACTTTAAATGCAGCAATGCCTCAACTTCTACTCGGTTAGTCTACTAACCAATATTCCCCTGTTTCTCCTATGAACCGTCCCATCCCAAACTTTGGCACTTCCGTTTCAGCTGACTCCACCTGCTGGTTAGCATGGAAAGATCTGTTCCAATTCAGTTATTATTCCTGGGCAGATGCCGTCCCCAATGTCAAGAGGAGGGTTACAAAATCAAAGTAGCTCCTCTGTTTTTTCATATTGCAGTATTTCAACTGGCACAGAGCTTTAAGGTTGCTTAATATTCAATTACCAGAGTCCGCTTACAGTGATTACAATCTGCTTTATACATGACAAAGGGATTGCACAAATATGATAACACTTTTTGGCAATTAAGAATGTAATACTTACTTCAGAGTATTACTAGGTGCTCCTGGGAAAGGACGCTCAATTTCAAGATCTCTTCGGCTAATCAGAAACATAACATTGTTAATTGGCAATCAAACATTGTTTCCAACACTTCACAACTACACATCCTACTATATGTTGATCAAATATTATAAAAGCATTTTAATATAGGCCATGTGTATATGTATCTTATATTAAAATAGAATTAACTATTTGAAAATAGTTATTTTATACATTATTCAAATTTTATCCTACCGTAATAGCTAAATCTGAAAATTGTGATAACATTCTATGTGTCAATTAATGTAAAAAATGAGGGAGAAGTGATAAACCCAATGATTACCTGTTATATGACTTGACAAAAAGTTGTAGATTGTCCCTGTTTATATCATGCAAAATATGTTGCCGATAGGTCTGGATCAGATCATGGTTGTTTTGAACCTCCTCCTAAAAAAAAAAAATCATATCAAGACTACTGAACACACAGGTGAGTCATTTAAAAAGCGTGCACCATCCTGAGAAGCTCCAATAAGTTTACTCGGAACAGAAACGTAAATGAAACAGCAGCAAAGCAGAGAAATAGACACATGTAACTGGTATCATAGCTTTGATTAATAGAAGACTAAGCACTGCATACTGAAAGAAAGAAATTAGAGACCACTAAATAAGTGGTAATTATCTTGATGCGATTGGAAATATCAAGCTGGAAGCTAGACCAAGGTTATCAAATATGATGCAAATACATTTCTAAGGAAATGACAACGACCTTAAAAAGAAAATCTTTGTCATTAAATTGGTAACAATCCATTTCACATTTTCAGAACGTGGCAAGGCACATTAGTAATTACACAGATATTACATATGAATGTTTCTTGTTATTTAAGTCTATGCATGTTTTCCATAGATCTGAATTACACTAGTGTACATTTTGGCTGTTGCTTGTGTTTCAGTCTATGCTTTGATAGTTTCAAGTGACAGGACGAACTTCGGCTGCTCTACTTCTCCTCGATCTGAATCAAACATACATTTGAGTTATAAATAGTCACATGAATATGGCAGGCTGGTTGCTTCTGACCCTAGAAGATGGCACAGAACACATTGTATCATCTAGATTTAATACAGACACCAGAAAGCGCTCAAAGCAACGTTTTGAATCAATCATAATCACAAACTAGCCTAGGCAGAACCCATATGGCTTTTTAGCCACTATGCTTATTACAGGAGGTCAGATACATAATTGGTCTTGGTCCAGATGAACAAGTTACTTACCCCTGATAACGTTCTTTCGACTGGATGTTCCTCCCACGTATTCCTCATCTTTGACACTTGTTATCCAGCTTCAGCTGCCTTGGAATTTGTCAAAGGGCGCTGTGTGTCTATGGCGTTGAGTCTTTGTCCCTCCAAGGCTTCCGTCGAAGGTGATCTAATCAAAGGCATATATAGCACGAACAGTGCCCATTGGCCTCAGTTCTGTTTTTCCCCTTTTAACAGCAGAGATGCCCGCTAAACACAGGATTGACTGTACTCGGCCTTGATGGAACTGAAGCTGTAATAGCACAGGAAATTCTACTGAGAGGTAGGATGTGAGGGCAATGAGGAATACGTCGGAGCAACATCCAGTCGAAAGAACGTTACCAGGGGTAAGTAACTTGTTCTTCGAATGGATTGTGTCCTGCCACATTTTCCTCATCTTTGACAGACTCCCACAGCAGTATTAGGTTTGGAGGAAGGCGTAGAATTTGAATTCATACATTTTTATGACCAGATTGCAGGACTGCTTTGCAAAAAGTACTATCCTGCCCCAGGGAATAATGCTTAGTGAATGTGTGGCTGGAAGATCACGTTGCCGCTTCCCAAATGTTTAATTGGTACACACCTTTGCAGGGCTGTAGAGGTAGCCATGCCCCTGGTGCAATGGGTCCTTAAGCCTTCAGGAGGGTCTTTCCCTGCCAGCCTAGAACATTCTGATATTGCCAGAATTATCCATCTAGATATGGTCTGTTTATTAAAAGCCCGACCCAGTTTATGTCCTGTATATACAATAAACAGTTGGTCATCAATACATAACTTAGACATTTTTGATATATGAGAGCTAAACTCTCCTAGGGTCTAACCTATGTATTCTTTCCTCCTCCTTGCCAGGATGGGGTGGGCAATAGAAAGAAGGTAGAACCATTTTCTGACCTACATGAAAATCAGAAATGATTTTGGGCAAAAATGAAGGTTTGACCCTTAAAACAACCCTGTCCTTGTGGAAGATAGTAAAGGGTGGCTTGGATGAAAGTGCCTGCAACTCGCTCACTCTACAGGCTGAAGTTAGAGCTACCAAAATAATGGTTTTAAAAGTTAACCTTAAAGGGCATGAGTGCAAGGGTTCAAAAGGTGCACACATTAGGAATTTTAGAACCAGATTAAGGTCCCAAACTGGAACCTGGAAAGGAGATGGGGGAACACATTGGTGAGCCCTTTTAGAAATTGTGTCACCAGTGGAATTTTAAAACAGGAACATTCCTCCGATGACCGCTAAAAGATGGACAGCGCCACCAAGTAGCCTTTGATGGAACCAATTTGGAGCCCCAGATTGATTAAAGATAGAAGAAAGGATAAGACATCCAGTGTTTTACATAGACAATGATCCACATTCTTTTCCCTGCACCAGTTGCAGAATGTATTCCCACAGCAACAGTACAAAGACTGTTTCTGGCTGAGAGCAAAACCTCATTACGTTATCTGGGATGTCCCAATCCTTATATCTCAGCCTTTCAGAAACCAAGTATGAAGGTTGAGTGTCTTGACCTCTGGATGGAGAACCAGACCCTCCTCTCTCGAGCAAAGGTCCTCTCTTTGTGGAAGATGCATCAGAGGACAGATGGACATGTTCCAGGTACCATGTTCTCCTGGCCCAATCTGGGGCAATTAGGATCATGTATTTCCTGAACCTCCTGATCACATGAGGAATGACAGGCACTGGAGGAAATGCGTACAGAAGTGGAAACTCCCAGTCCACTATGAACACATCTCCTAGAGCTCTTCTTGGGGGAAATTCCCTGGAGCAATAACTTTCACACTTTTGGTTGACCTCGGTCACAAACAGATCTACTTGATGGGTTACCCAAAGGGTGAAGATCTCTTGAAGGACTTCCTGAGCTAGTTCCCACTTGTGAGAGACTGATCTGCCTGCTCAGAGCGTCCACTGCAGTGTTCTCCTCCCTGGTTAGGTGAACTGCCGATAGGGGGATTACGTCTTAAATTGCCCAATACAAGAGCTGCATTGCCTCTCTGCACAGTGGTAGTGACCATACACCACCTCTCTTGAGATAGTACATGGCCACTGTATTGTCTGTCATTATCAGACCATGCTTTCCCCAAACAGAGGGCAGAAAGTTCTTCAGCGCTAGTCTGATTGCCCTCCGCTTCAAAAGATTCATATATTGTTTGGACTCTGATGGAGACCAACGGACACTGATTGTCAGATCGTTGGTATTGGGTCCCCACCTTGTGAGTGAGGTGTCCGTCACTACGGTTATCTCTGGTCATGGTTGCCAGAAAGGGTCTCCCTTCAGAATATTTTTCTCGCAGGCCCACCACAGAAGGTCCTGTGAGACCCTGGTTAGAATCTGAAGTATGTCCGACATCTTTTCTGAGAATTGGGACCATTGAGTTCTTATAGCCCGTTGAAGGGATCTCATTCTCAGATGGGCCTCTGGCACCAGAAAAATGCAGGATGCCATAAGGACGAGCAACCTCAAAAAAAAAAATAAAAAAAAAAACGATCAGAGGCCAGTAGACTGTGGGCATTCTGAAACTTGGTAACCATCTGAGGAATATCTTGAGCCCTCAGCTCGGGTGGCAAGCTCTTCCCCCAAGGATGCATCTCGTACAGTTCTGATGTACTGGAGCTTTTGAGAAGGTGTCATAGGGGACTTCTTGCAATTGAGGGAGAAGCCCAGTCTGAAGAGTGTGGCAGGTGACGTTGAGATGATCCCAGGACAGTTTTGGGAGAATGCGCCATGATCAGAAAATTGTCCAAGTAGGGGAAGATGTGAATCCCCCCTCTCCTGAGACTCGCTGCCACAGCCGCCATCAGTTTGGTGAAAACCCTTGGGAAGAGATTGGCCCTAATGGCAGAACACGAAATTGATAATGCGAACTGCTACTGCAAACCTCAGGTATTTTCTGTGCGTGAGATGGATTGGCACATGAAATTAAGCATCCTGAAAGTCCAATGACGCCAACCGATCCTTGAACTGGACGGCCAGAAGGATCTGAGAAAGTGAGACCATCTTGAACTTGTCCTTTCTGAGAAACTTGTTCAAGTATTTTAAGTCCAAGATGGGTCCTCAGTCCTCCCTCCTTTTTGGGTATTAAAAACAAGGGAGTACCAACCCATTATTCCTGTCACAGGCACTGGTTCTATTGCACCTTTCTCTAGCGGGGTTAAAACGTCCTGCACAAGGAGCGGGTCTGGAATCAAAGAGTGGTTCCCGGGTGGATGGTTCTGAGGTCTTTTGAAAGGGAGGCAGTAACTGTAGGCTATGGTTTCTAGAGCCCAAGCATCTGAAGTAATGTCTCGCCATTCTACCAGATGCTGAGACAGTCTACCCCTCGAAGTTTGCCCACTAGGACAAAAAGGCTGAGTTTGCCTAATAGCGGTACCTAAAGATTTGCCTGCCGCCTTTGAGGTCCGCAACTTCAAGGCTCTAGTCAGCCTTGTTGCAAAAAAGGTGAGACCCATCAAAAGGCATATTGAGAAGCCTAGATTCCACAACCATGCAAATACGCACATAACAATGCTGGTAGCCATCTATCTGCTGATACGATCCACAGAATCCAAACCTGACTAAAGAGACTCACATGGCCTCTTTTCCGTCTCCAACAATTGCTAGGAAGTGGTCCCTTTCATCCTCTGCAGGAATGTGCTCTGCCGCCATGAAAATGCAATCCCATAGAGTGAACGTGCTAGGGCACAAGTCCAGTTGGCAGATTTTAGTGCCATGCTCACTGCAGAGAATACCTTCCTTGCCCATCCATCTTCACGTTTGTCGTCTGTATCAGGAGGGATGGTAGGGTATGCAGCTTGTTTTTATGTTGCAGTAACTGCCTGAAGGACAGTATTTTGTAGTTACGTTTTTATCAACTTCTGGATTGGTCTACGGAGTCTCCCAGTTCCTGGCCACCCTTTTCTGCAGAGCTACATGGAAATGCAAGATGGGATCTAGTTGTGGAACTTTGTCACGATCGGTAAGGTCGTCCTGTTCATAAGGCAATGGGAGCCTACTCCAACCCATGTAATCCACCACCTTTGACATGAGCTGTTTTATAGGAAGCATCTGCGTGCTCCCCCAGATTTTCCAAATTCAAGTTCATTTGAGGCATCTAACCCACTTGCAGTTAGCACATTTTCATAAAGGTCCTGCATCCTGGACTCTTCAGCAATGAAGCTCTCTGGTACATTGGGCATACCATATTGTAGGCCAAATGGGTCTCGTCAGACCTTTCTTTTTCAAAAATTGGAAGGACAGGTTTTGGCATAATTGTCTTCAAAGCCAAAGTGGTCGTCAAGGTTTTCTTTGTCAGCGCCAATGATTTAGGAGGGGCACTCTGCATCGATGGTACAGCCTGCAAGGATGGCGCAGCTAGAGTCGAATTCTTTGGCATCAATGTCGACGGTTTGGCGGGTGACGGAGGCACTGCTGGTGTTGATGGCGTCAACGACCTCAAGCCTTGTGCCTGTGTCTTGTGTGATCCTTCAATGAAACATTAGGTCGAGGCCTTAGAAGGCCCACTATGTGGATCGGGCCTTTCTCCCATGATCGAGGGTGTGCAGATTTTGGATGAGACCTTTCCTTTCTGGCTTATTTCAAAGGCTCGCTAGGAGCACGGCTAGGTTTTTGTTTTTCAGAAATCTAAAGCATTTTGGCCCTGAAGGCTTCCCACTTGGCCAGAGTGGATTTTTTGGTCGGGCAAGCGACCCTTTCGGGGGAAGCGTCCGACGACAAAGTTGACCTATAGTGCGTTTTCGACTTAGAGGGCAAAGTGCTGTGAACTGTTCCTCGACCTGGACCACTTGGCCTTCTTCCTCCGAAAGTCGCTTCTCGACTGGTCAGTCAGAGGCCTTACAGATCAAGTAGGGGATTTTCTTTAGGTGTTTTGACTATCTTCAGCTTCCTCTTCCATTCCCTCAAGGCCTTTCCAGTCATGACTGGCACTTCGAGCATTCGTAGGTCTCATGGCCTGCACCAAGGCACCACAAGCAGGTGCAGTGCGAATCTGTCAGGGACACTTCGATCTGCAATCCCGCCAATTCTTAAAACTGGACGTCGGAGTCGTCGGTATCGATGATGAAGACATAGTTTAGAGGATTTAAAATAAAGATGTCACAAGATGTGAGGCGCAGCAAATTTTGTCTAAGCTGTTGTGGAAAAACATAAGAGGCCAACGGGCGCTGCGCGTGATATATATATGCCTTCAATGACATCACCCTCAACGGAGTCCTTCGAGGGACTTTGACTCGATCGATGCAAAGCGCACTCTGCTGAAAAAGAAATTCCAAAGCAGCTGTAGCTGGACAAGGGTCAAAGATGAGGAATAGATGGGAGGACACAATCCACTCAAAAGCAAGTCCAGCAGCATTGGTAGGTATTGTCCCCTCTGAACGGACCCAGAAGCAACAATGTGCTTGGTCTTGTTGGGCCTCATCAATGATGAGCGTGATTCCATAGTCACCGTTATCAAGGCATCCACGTCTGGCCATATCCCTTCCATCTTAAAATGTATGCCGTTAGGCAAGCAGCTTCTGCCTAAAAATGCACAGCTTCAGGTCGCTGAGCTCCAATACCGTTAGGGAGAATTGTCAGACATTTTCTAATTCCCTTCTTCCTAGAGACCCTCAGCTCTTTTGCTGGACTTCAGGACTTTTAAGTTCCAAGCTGGAGAGAGTGAGCCCTTTTTCACATTGTCATGTATTTTTATTGTGATTTGGACAATGTTTCTTTTTGTCTTTGGAGTCTGACAAACTCCATAGCATCTTTGTAAAAATTGCTAACACGATTATAAACTAGTAAATAAAAAAAAAAAATAGGCATCTTTTACATTAAGTCTTAGATTTCCCAAAGTTTTAAATACCTTCTCTTGGTGAAACTCTTGTTTCCAAGAGCAGTGAAGTGAAATTGACTTTACTTACATTTTGTAACTTTCTAGACCCAGCACACACCATCTTACCAAAGGCGCTGGAGGGGTTACTTAGTATCCCTTTGTCTAGTTTCTCACAACATTTTTATGTTACCCTTTCTACAATTAATGGCTGGTGGCAGTGGTTTACTTTTTACTACCATTGTGCGTTTTTACTGTGGGCTGTGTTCTCAGATGCAGTAAAGCACCCATGGGTGCCCATTTTGTCAAAATGGCCCGGTCTTTTTTCGCCATTTCTTGGAAAGGTCCTTTTTGAGATTTACTCTGCGCACCAAACCAGGTTTTGTCCATTTGTTTTGTCTTTGGTGGGATTCACAAGTGAAACCCGCCTCTGGCTCCAGTAGGTCTGGCAGGGGCAGGAAGTGAGGGAGGTGCCTGAAACTCCCTGTGCTTTATCCCCTTGGTTACAGGAATGCACCCAAAGGTGATTGGCGGGCTGGCTGTCTGGCAAGGACAGCCACCCTGCTGTGTGATTGACAGCTAGGCTGGAATGAATGGGAGAAACCTGCATAAAAAGGCAAGGTATTTTGGCTTGAAAGGCAGAGTTGACCACTGGACGAAGCAATCAGAACAAGAATTTGGAAGAGAGACCCGCTTCAACTCCTGGACCATTGGTTTGACTGGTGAAGCCCTGATGTTGTGCTGAAGCTCCGAATTCGCCTCGACTAGAGTAGTCCTGCAAGGCGGACTTCTCTTCAGTTGGTGGGACCAAATCAACGCCAAAGTAATCCTGTCTGGAAATCCTCTCGGAACTGGCTGTACTTCTGCTGCTGCAAACGCAGTGCCAGGGAGAGGAATACCAGATTGTGTGCATTGCTTTTAAGTTGGGCCCGAGCACCAGGAAGATCCTCTGGACTTCCCTGAAGTAGGACAGACTGAGCCTGAGCCACCTCAACAGAATGCTGGACCCCAGATGCGAGGAAAGTTCAGAGTGGTATCAGAGAACCACAGTATTGCCATTTGCTGTCAGACGCAAGGAGCTGAAACACTGAAGAACCGCTGAATCAAAGTTTGTCCGTTGCTGCCACTGACCTTCCCATTGCAGAGCAGGAGTCACCAGACGTCCTCCCTCTTGTCCCTATGACTGAGGCTCAGAAACAGGATCTGCAGAGCTATACAGGAACAGAAGACATCTGGAACCAGAGGCACTGTAAAGTGTAAGAGAACTTACCTCTTGTTGTGTAGCCTTTCCTGCTCTCATTTGAGACCTGTCTTGGTTACCTTGCAAGAGTTGCTATAGCGCTGCCCCTCACAAGCCTCCCAGATTGTGGCCCTTCAAGTGATTCTATTTTCTACAAGCTTTTCTAAAAACATTGTGCAAGACTTTTTAACTACCTACAAAGAAGTTCTTCAGCTCCCCTAGACACTGTGCAATCAACATTGGCTGTCCTGGCTCCCTGAGAGACTCTTACCTGTGACTCTGCTTTAGAGTGGAAATTATTTAACATTGGAAGGTTTTAAAAAGTACTTACCTATTTATGAATTATTTGTTAAGCTTTGTTTTATTCCCCGTTCTAACCTTTGCACCAAACTCAGTATTGCTCCAAATGTGCCAGTGATAAATCAATGTCCAAAGTGTCTGAGCTATTTAAGTCACCTGAGGGTGTAGGAAGGGTCTGTGTGCCATCCCCAATGGGCATCATCTGATTTAGAGAAACTAAGTGTGTTTTGAAGTATATTCTAACGGTTACATGTTTTGCTCCCTTTTGAAGGCTTTATAACAGACTGTAAAATAAATGTATAATTGTTTTATCAAGAAACCTTGAGTGTAAGTGAATAACTACTGTAAAACTGTCAACATTACTGCTCACATTGACCCCTCTTGAGATAAGCCTGGCTACTGAGCCACACTACCAACCTGTGTAGTTCAGACTTCTACCAAAGGATTGGTCCCTAAACCAGGAGGTCAGGGTTATTGTAGTGCACCCAAAGGGTACTGCATACAATCTTGCCTAACAAATATCACTGCATCCCATGCCAGGTTTGCGACCTACATAGTTTCCAGATATGCCTTGCTCAACTCAACCCTAGTAGTTAATCACTTTCATTTTCAGCTGCCTTCTATTACTTGGACCCTCTTAATAGATTGACTTAAAGTCCCCATCACAGGTGAGGATTGGAGCAAGGGTGGGGCAGATGTTTGCTAGACCTAGCAGGTGCAGCTTGGAAGGCAAATATCTGCCCCGTTGGCCTCTGTGCTGGAATCCGTCTGGGTCAGACGTGGTCATGCGTAGCAGGCTCTATTACCCACAATATGTCCTTACCCCTCAGGTGCTCGAGTATCTGTGGGTTCACAGATTCTGTGCAGAGATCTGGTGGGTCAAGACAAGGGTACCTAGGAGTCTAGTCTCTTTATAGCCAGGTGTGCCTTGCAGTGCTTCACCACCCTCCTCTTCGCCTCCTCTGTGCCACCTGTAAAAGGGGGCCTGCTGTTCAATCTGGCTACTGCTGACAAACAAAACATGGAAAAAAATATAAAGTATGCATTCTCCAACATGGCTAATGATACATTTTCCATACACTTAACTTCCCCGCCTATCTCTAGGCCTCCAAATCTTGTGGGACAGACATTTAGAAGATTACCATGGGCTTGTTCGAGAAAAGCTACAGTTTGAGAATTGGTGGCGAGCCAGAACTTGTGGCAAGTGACACCCTCTGGTGTTCTGACATATTGCTCTAGTTCAGCATCCATCCATCCATCCATCCATCCATCCATCCATCCATCCATACTCTTGTGATCCTCAGCCCACCAAGGGCTGCATGCTGCACTGTTGAATTAGTTGTGGATAGACTTTCGCAGGTAGGAATAGTGGCCACTGTTGCTTTGGTGCTGCTGCAGGTAGGTTCCCCTCATGAGGTCTTTAAGAGCGTGGCACTATGCACAGCAAAAGGACACTAGTCACTTCTCAGGTGTTCAGGAAAGAGGCACCAAACCCCACAAGTTCTATATTACTTGCTTCTCCCATTGATCAGGTGGTTAACATAGGTTTAACTTCATGTAGAAGGCAGTTTGAGCATGAATGGGAAATACTGCATGTCAGATTTCAAATGCAAGGACAGGAAATGGCTGATCTGCTATTACCAGGCAGTTTCTAGTGACAATTATGGCTCCAGAAGAATGCGCCAAAGTGTGCTATGGAAGAAGGAAGTAGCAAAGGAAAAAGACAGGTATCCAGCAATTTTATTGCGGCCAAAAATACTGCAGCAAAAAAACGAATTTAGTTTTACATTTTCTGACACTGCCCACAAGGAAACCACAGAGCGTGAAAGCTAGGGCACGTGGGATATGCGGGGGTGGGCTCGGGCAGTCATTTATTTAATGGGCAGTATAGGGTTTGAGGGATCTCCCCCCGCATATAAAATGCAAACAAACTTTTAAAAATGATTTACATTTTTTTTTTAAAACATGTCTTTTTTCGCAATTTCTTTGCCGCAGTAAAATCACATGGAACCGGCTCACAAGGGAAGTTAGGAAGCTGGAAAGGACAATCTTCCATTCCGCTTCCCTTATTTGCCGCTTTAGTCACCGTGTTTACCCCCTAATTGTATCCCCATTAACTTCCCCTTAAAGGCATGGTCTAGTAACATTTTTTATTGTCCCTACGGGTTGGTCATGTTTTTTTAAGCCGAAGTGGCTCGATTTTAGAAAACTTTCCTAGGACCTTACCCGAGTTTTCGTCCATTAAACGCACGCAAAAACAAGCACCAGGGAACCGCCATTTTCTGATAATCCTATCTTTTCTCCCCCATCTCCCTGGCTGACCTGCTTTTGCGGCACTAAATCAATTCCCCCGCCCCTGAGCCTGTCATCAGCAGACTCGTACCACCCATTTCCCAACGCCAAAGCACGTCTCGTGTCAACATTCGCTGCGATTCAGCTAATGACATGTCGCCATGGAAATGGCAGGACGCCTCTTTCCTCAATAAGTATAAACAGACCGTTTCACAACACACAGCAGCAGATTTTCAATTCCATTCCTCTCTCTGTGTTACTTTGAGTATTCTGTGGCTTGTTTCAGTGCTCTGGTCAGCTACCTTCGCCGCTTGTAGCCCGTGTGAACACCTGTACCATCTTGGTAAATTATTTTACTTTGTTTACCACACAATGGCTGCAATAATGCCCTACATGTACGAGCCTGAGTATACCGAGGAGGAACTACTGGAAAGGGAAGCACGCGAAAACGATGGGGATTCGGACGGCAGTTGGCAGGACGAATCAACAGATGAAGAGCCTGGGCCTAGTCGAATGGACGGCGTCTCCACCTGGTGCACATGCAATCGGTGCGAGCTAATGCCAACTGCGGACGAGAACTGCTGCTGCCGAGAAAACTCAGGATGCCTGGCCTACATTTCGGAAGGCGAGCCACGACCGCAATGCATCACCGAGCTGCCAGACTTCAGGGCAGCCTGCCTCACACGGGCCGTGTTGAGAATAATGATGGTGCTTATGCACGAACTTCGCGCAACTGTTCGTCCTCGTAATCCGAGCAACGAGTAAGTATACTCTGCTTGTCATGCCACTCCTATTTCATGTTCTTCTACTATATCCAAAATTACATCTACATATCATTGTAACGCATGTAAGTCGTTCAATAGTGTGCATTGTCTAGATAGCATTTGTCCGTGCAGAATGCCATTAGTTACAAGAATTGTCATTGACAACAAACGTTTATTAAACTTATCTTGGTCATTTAAAAACAGTTTGTTTCATTTCTTTTCACAGGTGGTACAGGCTGGTGGCCTATCGTTCCTTTACATGGTGGCTCCACGGGAGGCTTGGACACCGCGTTCGAAGAGTGATACCCGCCTGTGCCGTTCGTTCAATTAGAGAAACGTTCTCGAGTGACAGCGGTCAATACAGGGGATTTTCTCTCACTGTGCTGCAACCTGACCTGAATAATCTTTAAAGTCTTGTATTTTTGTGTCATGAAAATAAGATACAAAATAAAACACCACATATATTTTAACAACGGTTGTTTCGATTTTTTAAATGAATCAAGTGTGTCTCCATTCAAGGATGGACGTCAGACATCTGTGCTCCGAATGGGTGAAGGTCTGGTCGCTGTGAAGCAGGGTGGTCACTATCTATCAAACTAACATAACATATTCTCGATAATGCATGCACTAAATAACACTTGTTCAAAGTCTTTCAGTGGGTTATGTCTCTATAAAAGTCACACATATGTCTATACTAACAATTACCATTGGATTATACAGGCCTTAGGGTCTTGACCACTATAATACACCGGTTGAAGTGTGGGTCTGTGCTCACAAGAATCTCCGGTATGTGGCATTTGTTATTGATAAGCAACGATATACTGATATAAAGGCGGTTCGCGCCAGTGGATGCGCGCTGGCAAGGGGGGCTGTCAGGGGCGCGAAAGGCCAAGGTGCCAAACTACATGTACACTTCAAAAGGTGTCCCACGCCAAGGGGCCATCGGTCACATGGCCTCCTCAGACCCTGCGTCTCCAGCCAGGCCTCCCCTTGAAGCAGGCCGCCCCCCTAAGACCACGACATACATACGTCATTCATTCACAAACACACCCCTGTTTCTAATACTTTATAAACCACTTGATATGTCTCATGAGAACATCTTTGTGCTTTGCAAGTCAACTCCTGAACGTGTTACCTGGCAACCACTGAGATCTATGCTAATCTGCTAGTCGTCGTGCTATCCGTGAACTTCTGTGACCGCTTAGAGCAAACCTATCAGTGTGCTACCTGTGGCCACCCACCTAGTCTCCTGCAACATACTGCTCTGCTTGCTGAATCCAACTGTTTGTTGGTCAAGGTAAGGCCATGTATCCTAGTCATATTTCGCAGATTTTAAAATTTCTATCTATTTGCGAGTTGAGTACACAATAGTGCTAGGTTCATTGGTCTCATTGCTATTGACTTGAGTTTCCATTGCTATCCTATCAATAGATCTATTTATTTTCATCTCTGTCTATTGTCATCGAATTGCATCCTTCGGGGGTCCAGTCTATAATGTAAGCATGTTTCCTTCTCGTGCAAGACCGAACATCCAAGGGACGAGTTACATGTTCAGATTTTAGACACATCATTTATACATTTCTGCAACTTATGCAAATACTAAGCCACACATAATGAACTGGTATAGTTCCTGCGACCAAAACAAACCTTGCATTGATCATTGTATGATTCATTTACTTTTGTATCAAATCTTTATTCTTGAAGATTGTATAATGTCGATATTTACTTTTCAGATTTATCAACAATGCCTGCCTGTTCGATTAGCGGTTGCCCTTCGAAGACCCATGCGAAATCTGAAGGCACTACAATGCATGTATTCCCGAAAACTGTTGATCGAATAAGAGAATGGGTCAGACATTTCGGATATCCACTGGATGAGCTGGAAAGTAGAGTCCAACAAGTCTTACAGGACAAGAGGAGTGATCGATACCGCATCTGCAGCCGGCACTTTTCCTTGGACATGTACACAACATCTTGGGTAACAAAGAAGAATAAACGGCGAACGACACGGAAATTGCTCGAAAACGCTATTCCCACTCTATTCGTCCACATTCCGCCACCGGTGAGTCAAGTGCCCGGATTTAGCTTTAGGCCTTGCGGTAGTGTGGAGGTAGGCGAACGGATTAATTGATATTGTAGGTGTTCTATCCCTTGTAATGATTTCGATATTGATATGAGTGTATAGTTTTTTGAATAATGACATTTATCAATATATTCTTTTTCGATTTCATAACCCACAAACGCAATGTATATATATGGGAACAGGGAACTGTGCTGTATTGAGCATTTTTCAAGTATTCTGTCGCCTTACATGGCTATTTTTAATATTGGCATTTCATTATCAATCATTAATTTACCTTTACAACTTCTTGACTATCCCTTGAATCTGAAGCAAGAACATTCTACATCCTTGACGTGGTCGCAGTTATCAACCACTTCTAGTGTGCATCAGGTAATCTTACTAGGCTAATCCGCTACAGACCTGTTTTATGCATGTCAAGTAATATTTTTATTTTATCGTGTAATCATTTTACTGAATGTTTGGTTAGTGCTTTCCAATTGATATACACCTTAGTTATCGTCCACTGGTGTTCGTTTTCAGTTATAATTAGTGTTATCCATATTGATGCAAGTACTGTCTTTCAGGGAGATGCTGAAGCGTCCGCCACATCTACAACATTTCTAGATGTTCAACAGCTGGAGGTATGGATACTGACAGCTCCATCGAGCGTCATCATCAGAGCTGGAATTCTTGTCGTTTGATTGTTCTACACAATGTTTCATTCGTGGTTAGCCGTTGATATGTACCTGTGCTGTCGACCCCAGGTGTGTGTTATGTTTTCACTATTGTAATCCTCACTAATGCAAGTACTATGTTTCAGGCAGTTGATGGAGCGTCAACCCCTGCACTTGATGCAGAGCCTGACATTCAAGTAATTCCAGGGGAAGTGGAAGCGGGACCATGCATATACGTATCGGCGCAATAGCTTTCGGAAGTGTGCACTACATTTGCAACATCCACAGATATTCTTCAGCAGCACGAGGTATGTATAATGAAAGCTCCATCATGCGTGATCATATAACGTGATTCCATTTGCTATACTTTCTTCCCTATTAACGCAAGTGCTGTGTTTCAGGGAGACGACAAAGCTTCCACTACAATCACAACATCCAATTTAGATGATGCAGATGTAAATAAATCGGAGAAATAAGTCGATGAAATGTGATCATATTTAGATTTTCCTTGATTCCTTTGGACAATGCATCATTTGCAGTTATCTCTTTATATGTACCTGTGCATTCGACCCCAAGTGTGCGTTATGTTTCCAATATTGAAAAGCATACTAATGCAAGTACTGTGTTTCAGGGAGATGCGGATACCTCCTCTCCAATACAACCATTCATGGCAGTCCATGCAGAGCCAGGGGTATGGATACTGACAGTTCCATCGAAATAGATCACTGGTCGAATACTTGTCGTTTGATTGTTGCACACAAGGTTTAAATCGTGTTTGGCTATTGAGATGTACCTGTGTGTTCTTCCTCACGTGTGTTTTATGCTAACAATATTTTGATACATAGTAATGAAAGTACTATGTTTCAGGGAGACGATGGAGCCTCATTCCGTGCTGTCTATGCAGATACAGAAAATATAGTCGTTGCAGCGCAGGAGGACATGCGTACAGATGTTGAAGGTCGAGTCAAAAAAGTTGCAAAGAAAAAAAAACAAAAAATGGTTAGTTACAAACAGTTCATAACTTTAAAAAAATGTTTGTGCTGGGGACTATTTTATGTTTTTTTCCAGTCAATTCTACTACACTCCATCTTGTGTTTAAACTGAACATCCCTTTTCCAATCTCTCCTCCAGTTACCCGTGGGTGTCAGAACTATACACACACAGACAGTGAAGCGAATGAGAGATGTGGCTTGCCAGACCGTGTACACTATGGAGGAACTATTAATTGAGGCGAGGCGTGTTCAGGCTCGAGATGCTCATGTCCAATGGCCAGAACATGAATTAACTGTTTGGAGACTACAGCAAAGTTGCATTGGACCATAGCTACAGTGCGACTGCACCACCACAAGAAGATGTTATTGAATGTATTGAAGATAGCTCTGAAGTAGTTGCAGATCAATTTACACAAACTACACCCGCCAAAAATTTGCCAGCAAAAAACCTGTCGACATTGTTGTGTTCTCCCATCAATGTTGAAGTAATAGATGTCGAAATGACAGAGAATGAACCAGCCGCAGCATCCATAGACGCATCAGAACTTGATATCACCGATATTACTTTCCAATGTGTTGAAATCTCCACAACGTCACAGGCTGAAACAAAGTTGACGCAGGATGACAGTTTAATGAAAGAGAGCAAATACATTGTATTCGACAGTTGTTTGATGGAAATTATAAGTATGCTGAAATGTGTGCATTCCATTAGAGGGAAAGTATGTGGGAAGCCATTGATTAATGTGACTCAAATAAAAGGCAGTAACGTCAAAATAAATGCTGCCTGTAGATTAAATCATAGGTTCTCATGGTCTGCACAACCGATGCTGGGGAAACTGCCAGCAGGCAATCTACTGTGTGCAGCTGCATCACTTTTTAGTGGCTCCAGTTTTGGAAAGTTAGAGGCTTTCTTTCAGTTTGTGGGACTCCACTTCATTTCTAAAGCGCTGTACTATATATACCAACGCGATTATCTGTTTCCGGCCATTAGTGATGCTTGGAAAATTGAACAATTGTCTCTAGCAAGTAGATTCGAAGGCAAACAATTCAGGCTAGCCGGCGATGGACAGTGCGACAGCCCTGGATTTTCTGCCAAGTACTGCACCTACCACTTTCAGGACATGGATAGTAAGAAAATTGTGAGTTCGGTGGTCGTGCAGGTAACACAATGCACATCGTCAGTGGCCATGGAGAAACTAGGATTTATAAAATCAGTGGAATATCTACAATCAAGGGGAATGCTCATCGACCTCATAGCCACGGATAGACACGTTTCAATTGCCAAGACAATGAGAGAGCAGTTCCCACATATTAAACATCAATTTGACGTATGACATCTTGCTAAATTAATCAATCAATAAGAAAATCTCGGCTGCAGGGAAAAAAAAAAAGGTTTTGAAAGTATTTTGCATTGGTCACATTCTATCACCAACCATCTTTGGTGGAGCTCAAAAACGTGAGGGGTCAGTGGAAATACTACTTGAAAAATGGCGGTCACTGATGCACCACTGTACCAACGTTCACCGCTGGACAGCAAATGAACATTTCCACCAATGTGAACATGGCCCTTTGTCCCCAGAGGAGGCACGGAAGAAGAAGTGGTTGATTCCATCTTCACCGACGCACAAAGCCATTGAGAAGATTGTTTTCGACAAAACTCTATCAAGAGATTTGAGAGGACTGACAGAATTCTGTCACACAGGAGATTAGGAGGTATTCCACAATATGTGCCTAAAGTACAGGACAAAGCGCTTGCATTTTAGCTTTCGGGGCATGAAACATCGCACTCTACTAGCGGTCTAGCCCATAACAGCAATGTCAGACGTGAACAATCTAGGACTAGGGGTAAAGTAAGGATGCCTCGCTACACTAAGGTGTTTTCAAAACGAAGTAAGCAATGGGTGATCAAACCAGTCTATGATGAAATGCAGTTCGACTTTGTGAAAGACCTTATTGTTGCTGTGTTAGAGAAGCACAGATATGGAATTTTGGACGTTTCTGTGCAGAGCAGTGATCCATTGCCACCGAACATTGCGACTGTACCATGCCCACCCAAAGCACTTCTGATTGTGAAGTACAAATCCCGGTTTAAATAATTGCAATACGATTGTCTTTTTGTAAATAAATGTTATTGTACAGTGTACCTGTAAACCTAACCCCTACCTTCACCATCATGGGTGGCGAACAAGCGGGGTGTCATCTTTGAATTCTCTCTATTCACATCACATATGTGTATGTATATATTTTTCTCATGTCTCATCTCATGTAAATGTAAATGCTGCGCACTGTTAACTGAGGGGAGGCTTGCGTATTGCAAATAATAAAACAAACAATAAATCTCACTTTTAACTCAACTCCTGTGGTACTTTATACTTTCCCTGACCTTCTGCCAAAAATTAAATGTCTCAATTTGGGCTGCAAAGCTCACAGACAACGGGGACAAAATTGGGATACTTAGAACGCGCCAGCCAAGCGGGCTGTGGCATTTGGGAGAGAAGCCAGTTCGCATTTGCACACTGAGGCGCACTACATAGACGGATTCTAAACTTCAAGTTCTCACAGATGCCTATACTACGTGATGTTGCAAATAAAGAATGTGAAGGACAGCGCCCATATGAGGCCCACAAGTCGCACTGTAAGTGTAAGAGTCTATTGTTTTTTGACCTTGAGACAGGGACCATGCTGAAAGAACTACATTTGAAGGGAGTGCGCAATAACGTAAAAGACAATAAGGCAGAAAATTAAGAAACTAGACCGAGTTTCATTTTAGTTCAGTATACGAAAAATCGTTGTCAAGAGCACGGTCCGTTTTACAGACTGCATTACAAAGAGACACAATGGAAATTTCACATATAATGTAAGTAAATCTTTACACGCTTTTATACCGGAATGAAGATTTAATGAATGGATGCATGAATAAATGAATGAAGAGCTAGGAAAAGAAAGTAAAACGTGTTCGTAGTGGGCACATGGGCATGCAGGTCCACTGGTCTCACCGATCTCGGTCATTGGCCCAGCCACTTTTCCCTGCACTGCCTACCTGCACTACGGGACTGTCTGTATCCTTCAGCCCCTTCTCCCGGCATTTACCTTGCACTTGCCACCAGCTGGCCCTATTATTTAATTTCTATTCAACTAACCATGTACAGCCCTTCCCCATGCGCGATCAGAAAGACACCTGGCCTAGTAGGGTCGTTGTCTGTCTGCCCTTGTTCCCCACCTGCCTCGTCATGCCTATAAACACTTGAGTATAGGCGCGTTACAAATGCCATATCATATATCATATCATTCCTCACGCATGTAGACTAACTGTCGTTTATCATTGTGTGTTGGCCTCGATTTATCTTGTTACTTTTCGCATTGATTTTAGAGCCGAACATACTCCATTAAACTATCCTTGCAAGCAAGATCGGCCGTAATAAATAAAATGAGTAATATTAATGAAGTTCGGCTAGCAAGACTAATTATAATTTTTTTGTTTTCATAACAGGCATTTGATCCCATTCTGCCACTGCCATCTGTTTGAGACACCAGCGGATGAATTCGTCAGCAGACACCTGCAGCTTTGTGTCAACAACTGGAGCACGATCACCATATTATGGGACGATCGCCAAGGGCCCACGTGCCCTTACGCTGTACTAGTGGCTAGAAGCAACATATCAACCTTTAGGCTGGACTAGTGCCTAGTTGATGGAACAGCCTTGCGGTTCACCGTGCTTCCAAAGTGATTCTTTTTACGAAAATGAACACCCTGTGTACCATAAAGGAACAGCGCATGACTCAAGATGAAACGGAACAGTTATTGCGGATACAGATAAAAGAAAATAAATGGCTTTCGGAGTTCATATGGCAATTGCTGAATATTCTCTAAACATTTAATGTCAAATAAATGTACTTTACCAAATGTACCGTGTTGCGGTTTCATTTTAAAGTACAGTTTCATATTCCGAATTGTGGCGCGCTGTGTTGTGAGTTGATCTGTGTTGGTTTCTGGGTTCTGTGTGGAGTCGCGCAGAAGACGACTGGGCGCGTTTGCCTACGCAGCACAGTAACGTCACAGAGAGAGGCGGGGAATATGAATGTTTTGATAATGTCAGGCTCAGGGGCGGGGGAATTGATTTAGTGCCGCAAAAGCAGGTCAGCCAGGGCGATCGGGGAAAAGATAGGATTATCAGAAAATGGCGGCTCCCTGGTGCTGGTTTTCGCGTGCGTTTAATGGACGAAAACTCGGGTAAGGTCCATAGGAAAGTTTTCTAAAATCGAGCCACTTAGGCTTAAAAAAACATGGCCGACCCGTAGGGACAATAAAAATGTTTACTAGACCATGCCTTTAACGGTCTCCAGTCAGTATAGCTAACCAAATTGATGCCAGCAGCGTGAGGGTTTAGTTGGGATGAATTTATTAACAAACAGTTGACCAAAGCACTACTCAGAGGTGGCAGGGTAACCTAAACATTATGTACCCTAGCTTTCTGGCTCTGTGGTTTCGTTGTGGGCAACGCAAACAGTTAAAGCAGTGTTTAGACATAATGGCTACGAGGAAGGGGTTATCGCTACAAAGTTTATTTTCACTGGCTGAAAGCAGAATTGGGTGTCTGGCAACCAGGGTGGGGATGTGTAGGGATTGTTTGTTAGTAGCTGAAAGATGTATATGCGCTAGAGAGGGTTACAACATTGCTTACTTTCAAATGGTATATGCATGGCTCGTAAATTCTGCCAGTTGGATGACGAGAAAGGGCATTTTGAACATTCAAACAATGTTATGTTGACTGAAACGGAGAGACATGGCATGGAGAAGGGTGAGATGAATAGTCGGGTGATGTAGGCATTTTTGGTGGGAGGCTATCTACATACTCACCAGGTAGTTTCCCCCTAAAACAGGGAAAATCCGGATGTGCTGACTTTCTTTGTCATCTAGGAATGTGGACTGAATTATGTACTGGGAGGGATTTCCAAGGCTGGCAACAAGATCCCAAACCACCCCGGGATGAGGTGGAAGAGGGGCTGCTCCCACGATATCCTCATCTCACACCTAGAGCCTCTGATGCTCTTAACATGGAATATTCATGAGCTCCAAAGTGAACATAATGACCTCCATTATCAAAAGTGCACTGCAGGTACCCAAATATGTGGTGTGTTGACACCCCTCCCTCCCCCCACACCCCTGGTCTTAAAAAAAAGGCTATATATGCATAAATGTCCAAAAGATAGACCCTCATGGGAGCAAATTGTGTAGGTGGCAGTTAATAATCAGGTTGAGGAGATGCGAGACCATTTCCCTTAATATAATGCACTTCAATGTGTCCACTGATTAAGGGAATAGAAAACGTTACTCGCTGTAGTGATTTCTGTACTCCTAATCCATGGCCCCCTTTCTGACATACTTTAGGGAAATTACATCTTATTGGGAAGGGACGAGTGTGCCATTTGCATTACAAAATACATAGGTCCTTTGGGGTGTATGTGGTGTACATGTGTGGTCTGGACACTCATCCCACTGCCGCAAAGTAGGCTTCACTTTTCCATCCTCCTAGTTTGGAACCTGACATCTACGTTTTAGAGGGAAAGTGGGCAGGCCTATGGAGTAATGGGTCTGTGAACTAGGAACAGAGTAGTTGCCCCTACGTCCTTACCCTCTTTCTTCCATACTTGTTCCCCAACGCCCATGCACTTATAACCCATGGGTGTGACAAATTGTATTCTGCTCTGCAGAAATACAATGACTAGAGGCTAAAATGCCCACTCAACCATCACACTGCTACAAACCAAGAGCACACACAATCAGAAATGCAAAACTGGTACAGTTGAGCTACACCTCCTCTGCCTTGTGGCAACCTGGGTAGGCTATGCTCTTAAGAGGAGGTGATGTGTCCAGTAGTGACCCAAACACTACAAATTAAAGGGAATATCCAAGCAAGGTTCGATAAAAGTACATATACTTTAATCAGAGACACTATCGGCAAGAAAACCAACTAGAAAGCGCTGTACAAAACCCCATCCCTGTGGAAAGAACAGAGAATAGACAACAAATAGAACAATGTAGCACTCAAGAATATGATTTCAGGGGTGATCGGCAAATTATAAACCGTAAAAAGATATATGACCTTGAATGAAAAAGGTGCAAAGTGACCTAACCAGTACCTAGGGCCCCAAAAGGACTGTGGCATTTATTGGTCGATAGTACCTTGTTTCGGGTTGACTGCTTTAAGTAGAAATGCAAGTCGTTCCACCTCAATTCGGATACGTTGAATTGCATGTGCTCAAGCGGCAATCAAGCAGGCTCTGATGTGGTAGATGTGCTGTTGAAATGCGACTTTTCGGTGACGCAGGTCAGAGAGCTCACTGGGATCTGTTATGAGGTTGGTCGAGTTGAGTTGTAATCAGCAGGAAGGGTCAAGGAGTGATCCACCAGCAGTTCAAATTGGCAGATGCCTTTTATTCGAAGCTGTAAACCTATTGCTCCTGAGGGTTACGGTGAAGCAGCATTTCGATGGCGGGTCAAGGTGTGGCATAACCCCTTGTTGGAGTCTGCAAGTGACTCTCTAGCAGAGTCTGGTCCTGGCATTGGGTGGTTGATTCGAGCCTAGCAGGTGACTGGCTCTGCAATGGCATGCTGCAGCGCCAAGTGGACTGGAGATGCATGCCCTTTTTTGAAGGTTTAGAGAAGTGATGGTGGCTGAGATATGCTTCAACAGCAGTTTGACCGTTTGTGAGTTGGCAGAATGGAGTCCCTTCGCTGATCTGGTCCTCCACATGCTGCAAGACCCAATTCAGGGGCTCAAGGACAGGATGAGCCCTTCATGGTCTGCTCTACCAGCCCTGGGAGATTCTGCTGCAGAATGGCAGGTCCTGAGACACAGCAAATATCACCCTTACTGTGCCATGGAAGTGGGTAGGGGGCAGAGCTCTCATCTCAGTGGTTGAGGGCTTTGGAAAACACAACTCTCCCAACGAGGACCAAAGAATACTTCTCCAGTGTTTGTTCCAGCGTGAATCCAAGTGGTGGGTGCATCCTTCTTTTTAAAAGGTAAAGGTCCACAGCTGATTGGGCTAAAGCTAGCCTGCTTTACAGGTCCAATCAATGTTCTTGAAATAAGTGGGCTCTACCATTCTGACATCACACCCAAAGTTGTTTATGCTAGAGGAAGTGTAGGGGACAGGAAGGTGAGGCTGAAAAACAAGATAGCAGCATCCTACCTCAACTGCACAGAGCTCTCCTTAACTAAACTAACCCTGCCCCTTGCCTTCTAAATGGGATCAAAGTCCTAGATATGCAGCACTTTGATGCCAGGCCAAGCCTTTTGTGAATGTGTGTGCCCTTTGATTTTGTTCTCAGTCAAGCTTTCTGTGGAGTGGCTGCCCCGGAGAAAGGGTATTACCTGCTCTTAAAAAGGAACAAAGAAAGGCAACCACCACATCCAAACAGGCTACATTCCTGCTAGTAGGACAAGGTCCAGCGTGTCTGGGGAGAATACACAACACTTCCACAGCTGAACTGGGATTACGTGTGATATCAATTTGAAGTGACTGCAATGATTATGATCAGTGCCGTGTGTGTACCAAGCCCCAACTCAGTTCTGGCTTGTATTTAGGGGTTACATTGCCACCAGCATGGGCCACTTATAGAAGGGACGAGAGAAGCTGACGTGAAAGCAAGGTTTCTAGTCCCAAACAGCAACGGGATGGCGTGACCAAAGTTGAGCAGAGGCGCACCAGCAGGTCCATGAACAGTGCCAATACAACTTCACTTAAGAGAAGAAACTAACCAGTGAATCCGATAACACAAAACAGTGTGTGAAACTGGAAGAGCTATGAGAGGCTAACCTGATAATTGCTGAAGACTCCCATCAAAATACCTGGTGGTGTTGTCTTGAAGCACACAAGGTAACTGGAAAAACAGAAGGGGGACTGAAGAGAATCATTACTGCTATGCTCCTACTCGTCCCAGTAAAGATAACATTCGCACAGAGTAAAAAGAATGAAAATTACTGGTGACCTCATTTATCCCAGTCACGCTAAGATGTATGCTTTGAGTGATGAGAAGGAGAATCACTACTGGCACACTCAGACTAGTCTCAGTACAGAACAGATATTGAGATTAAGTGAAGAGAAGAAGAATCAGTACTGGCACATTTTGACTCATCTGAGTCAAGATAAAAGATTGAAACTTAAAGTGGGGGGAAAGAACCATTACTGGGTCGCTCATGTTGTCCGCAATCAAGGTAAGACATTGAAAGCAAATCTTTACTGGAACACATACTCGTCCCAGTCGAGATACAGGATTGCAAGAGATTGCAAGAGAATCAGTACTGGAGCACTCATACTGTTAATAGGAGAATGGTGTGGAATAAAGGGAGATCAACACGGAATTAAGATAAAGAAATTACTGGAATGCTTGCATTCATTCGTCAAAATAAGGAAGTGGGGTTGAAAGAAGAAACCATCATTACTGGATGGTTCATACTTGTTCCACTCGAGACAAAGTAACAAGAAAGGTTTACAGCCCACGAATTCAAATGCACAACAATTGGATATTACTGAATAGGAGATATCGTGAGAAGGACAAACCAAGAGGAAAGATTGAAAAAGAAAACCAGGGCCAAGCTGAAAACAAAGACTGAGGTAAAGATCAACGACTCAGAAAATCAAGGGATAAGCTCCAACTGCAATACATCTATCCTACGAAAGGAAAACTGGATCTGCGCGATCAGACTGCGGCGGCTTTTACCGCGACTAAAATGTTCGCATGAGAAATGCACAAAAACGCACATTTCCCATGCAACCATGCAGGGGTCTCCCCCACAACCCCTGTACACTATACTTTGTAGTATAGTGAGCGGGATGTTGCGGGGGACTCCCTGCAGCCCCCGTTTTTTTTCCCCCCCGTTTCTGTTGGGAGATCTGGGGGTGTCACCCGCAACCCCCACTCACTGTGGGATGTTACGGGGGACACCCAACCAGCCCCCTTCAGCCTTTAAATAAAAAATATTTTTTTTCATACCGACCACACCAAAACACCTTGGTAGTTAGAACATTTTGTGGTGTGTGTTTTAGGTCTTTTGGTGGGGTCAGTAATTTTTTTTCTGAAATTTTGTCCTATTCCAGGAAAACTACGAGTAGAGTAAGAGAAGAGAAACATAAGAAGGATCAAAAGAATAATCAAAGGAAAGACGCTTGAAACCTTGAAGAACCCAGAAGTACAAGTAGTTACCAGTAACTACTTAAAATTACTCTATTGAATGGACAGAACCAACTCGCAGGAGAAGGGGGTCATTCTCCCAGCTTTTGTTATAATATTGGTAGGGTTAGGGTAGGTTAGTTGGGGCAGTGAACTGACCCCAATTTGGACTCGCAGACATGCACCTTTTTTTTTTAAAAACATTTTTTAGGTAGGGAAACCCTTAGTGTAAGGATAGCTCTGCGTTTCTTTCATTTAATAAAAAGTACCAGTGAGCTGGATAGGGAGTCTGAGTCCTTCTGACACGCCACAGCTGCCAACCCAAATATTCACACACACTGTTCATGACCATTCTATAAGCCGCATTTGAGTGGCATGCCAAATTAAAGCTTAGGGAAGGTATCCAGATCACTGGCTTCCTTCAGACAAGTAGCTAGGTGTAGACAGGATTGATCCAAGACCATTTCCAAAAGGTTCATACTTAAAAGGGTAGGATGTTGTCCTTCCTACTAGTCTTCCTCAAAAATGGACCCAAAGGATTTGAAAAGAAATCAGTCTTTGGCTTAGGTTTGAAGCTCAAAGTTGTGTTCGAGGTAGACATCGAAGGGCCATTCGGCTCCTTGGAGGTGGAAGTCACAGAAGCTTTTGGATTAAATGTCTCGTCGACGCTACACAAGACACTGCAGGGCACTTTGGAGTCTGGCTTTTGGGAATGCAGGTCAAAGCGTTACTCTATTCCCAGACAGTCTGAGTATGCAGTGGGATCAATAGCCTTTTTCAGCTCTTTTGAGGGAATAGGAGGGACCGCATTCAAGAAAACTTTCATCACTTTTTCATGGAGCTTTTCCCATTTGGGTATCAAGGTAGTCTCGTCGGGAAAACATACCCGACGCTTGGCAGGCAAGGAATCGGAAGATGAGGAACAATGACTCTTTCTTCAACTTCTTCTATGAAGGCGAAGAGTGATGGGAGTTGCACCTGGATCTTGGCAGTTTGTAATATTTTAACTTTTTTGGGCCTTTCTGGAGACGTCTCTGGTGGAGCTTCTACCTTTGTAAGACTTTCTCGTTGACGGTGTGGAAGATCAACTTAGAAACCGAACAACCTAGGGTGAGTTTCGAATTCATCCCTTTTAAGGCCTTACTGGTCATTCTTTGGCCTGAGCCACATTCATGTTCTTCGCCGAGGCATCAGAGAATTTCTGTGCAGATCAGTGCTCGACGGAGGCAGTCTACTCATCTCTTAAAGTCAGTTTTCGGCATAGAAATTGTGAGATTTTGTGCATGCAGCAACACAGCACTGAGGCAATGGGAGCAGTGTGTGCTACTTCTATCATCGACATCACGTCAGGACACTGGAATGGTAACCATTGAGGGACATTGACTCGATGCTGCACGGTGCCCTGTTGTCAAAATTATTTTCCAAGGTTACAAGGTAGGATACAAAAGCTGAGGAACCAATTTGAGGACACAATCCATTAGAGGAACAAGTTACTCCTCCCACATATTCCTCATCTTATGATCATTCTCCTTCCAGCTTTAGCTACTTCGGAAACATTTTTCGACAGGGGGCGCTGTGTGCCATCTCGTCAATTCGATGGCCCTCCAGGGCCTCCGTTTGACTGACATCAGTATAAATTGTGCACGCAGCGCCTGTTGGCTTCAGTTCCGCTTTTTACCCTCCGGTAGAGGAATTACCAGGCGTACCATAGACCATAGGCTCCAAGAAAGTGTAAAGTGTAAATACACGTAAACTCTACAGGTACGCTGGGAGGGGCGATGAGGAATATGTGGGAAGAACATCCAGTCTAATGAACGTTACAAGGGGTAAGTTGTAGGATAGACTCCCAAAGCAGTAATAATTTGGTGGTGGGAGTATGAATTATATTTGTTTTTAACTGTTATGGACTGAATGAAGGATCGCTTTTCCAAACATGTGAATGGATGACCAAGTGGCCGCTGAACAAATGTCTGACAGGGACACCTCTCAAAAGAGCAGCAGAGGTTGCCATGACCCTTGTGGCATTTGCTCTCATGCCTTCCCGCCGTCTTTTCCCGCTAACCTGTAAAATTCCCCAATAGCCAGGATGATCCCTCAGGATAGGGTCCATTTTGTAACAGTTAAGCCCAATTTAGGGCCTGTAAAGCCAATGACTAATTGGTCATTTTGATGAAATGTAACCATTCTTGATATATCCCTTTTTGGGACCAGCCTATGTAATTTTTCTTCCTTTCCAGGATGAGGAGGTGGATAGAAAGTTGGCAAAATGTTTTTTTATGTCAAGTGGAAGTCGAAGACTACTTGGTTTCACCCTGAGAAAAACCTTGTCTTTATAGAAAACCGTATCTAGGGGTTTACAGGAAAGTGCATGCAACTCACTTACCCTGCGGGTTGATGATATTGCGATTAGCAAAACAGTTTTCAAGGTTAACAGTCTTAATGGGTATGAGTGTACAGGCTCACAAGGAATGCATATTAGAAATGTTAACACCAGGTTAAGATCCCATAGAGGGACTTTGAATGGAACTGGTGGAAATACATTAGTAAGACCCTTTAAGAATTGATCTGAGTGATTTTAAAATATGAATCCTCCGAAGAGCGCTTGAAAATAGATAGGGCCACTAGGTAACCTTTATTTGGACCAATCTGGAGCCCCCGATTCGCCAAACGTAACAAAAAAGAAAGCACCATAGGTGTGTTACATAGAAAGGGATCCACATTCTTATCCCTGCAGCAACTGCTGAATTTGTACCAATGGCAGCAGTAAAGATGTTGTTGCTGGCCTTCCATTAAGTCATCTGGGAGGTCCCAATCCTTGTATCTCAACCTCTCAGAAACCATGCATGAAGGTTGAGAGTCTTGACCTCTGGATGGAGACCCTGACCCTCTCGCGAGAGACGGTCCTCTTTTTGCGGAAGATGCATTAGAGGGCAGATTGACATGTGCAGACGGTCCGGGTACCATGTCCTCCTGGCCCAATCCAGAGCTACTTTCTCAACCTCCTGATCACGTGAGGAATGACAGGGACTGGGGGAAATGTGTGCAGGAGTGAAAACTCCCAGACCACTACTAACGCATCTTAGAGTTCCTCTTGGAGGAAATTCCCTGGAGCAGTACAGTTCACACTTCTGGTTGCAAACAGATCCACTTGCGGGATTCCCCAAAGGGTGAAGATCTCCAGAAGGCCTTCCTGAGCTAGTTCCTACTAGTGGGAGACTGCTCTGCCTGCTCAGAGCGTCTGCCACCATGTTCTCCTCGCTGGCTAGGTGAGCTGCTGATGGAGATTCCTTCTTGAATTACCCATAACCAGAGCTGCACTGCTTCTCTACACAGGGGTAGTGACCCCACAGCTCCTTTCTTTTTGAGGTTGTACACGACCACTGTGTTGTCCGTCACTATCAGGACATTCTTCTCTGTACAGAGGGCAGAAAGGCCTTCAGCGCTGGTCAGATTGCCCTCAGCTCCAAAAGGTTGATGTGTAGTTTGGAATCCGATGGAGACCAAAGACCGCCAATTGTCAGCTCATCGCCGTGGTCCCCTCACCCATGAGTGACGCGTCTACAGTCATCTCTGGTCATGGTTGCCAAAAACATTCTCCCTTGAGAATGTTGTCCTTGAAGCCAAACACAAGGTCCTGAGAGACACTGCTCAGAACTTTCAAGTGGTCTGACATTCTGCCTGAGAATTGGGAGCATTGAGTCCTGAGTGCTCATTGGAGGGATCTCATTCTGAGGCGAGCCTCTGGCACCAGAAAAATGCAGGATGCCATGAGACCAAGCAACCTCAAAACCACAATCGAAGGCCGGAAGATGCTGGGCACTCTGAAAATTGGTGACCATCTGCAAAATATGTAGAGCTCTCACCTCAGGAAGCATCCAGGACTGCTCTTATAAATTGGAGTCTTTGAGATGGTATCATGTGGGACTTCTTGTAATTGAGGGAGAAGCCCAGTTTGTAGAGAGAATGTTAAGTTATGCTGAGATGTTCCCAGGCTTGTTCGGGTGAACGTGCCCTGACCAGCCAATCATCGAGCTAAGGATAAACGTTACCCCTCCAGGAAGATGAACCAGAGTAGGGGTGTTGATGATGTCTAATGGCGGCGCCAAGGGATTTAGCCGCCGCCTTCGAGGTCAGCAGCTTTTCCAAACTCATCAGCCTTGCTGCCAAACAGCCTTGAGCCGTCAAAGGGCATAGTGAGGAGTCTAGACTGCACATTTGGTGCAAATCTTGACTTCCTCAACCATGCAAATCTGTGCAACACTGTGCTAGTTGCCATGGATCTGCTGACGCTGTCTGCAGTATCTTGACCTGACTGGAGGCATTCACCCATTGCCGCCTTACTATCCTGGATGATAGCCAGGAAGCAGTATATTCCTTCACCTTCTGGGATGTGATCAGCAACCATAGCTATGCAGTCCCACAGGGTAAGCATACATTTTAACAAGGTACAAGTTGCACAAGTAGACTTAACGCCATACTACCAGCAGTAACTATTGTTCTCGCTCAGGTATCCACTCCTATCCCATCAGGAGGGATAGAGGGGTATGCCGATTGCTTAGTAGATGTAGCAGCAAACATTCTGGTGTTGGATGTTTTGTTAAGTACTCTGGGTCACTGCTGGATGGCCTGTATTCACTACAGCCACAGTCTGGGGCGTCTTCCAATTTGCTGAGACCCTTTTTGTAGTGCAATGTGAAAAGGCAAAATTGGATCTTTTTGGGAACCCTAATCCAAAATATCTGTCAAGTCCTCCTGCCGAAGGAAGGAGTAGGCCGGCTCCAACCTAAAAAAAGATCACTTTAGTCATCAGTTTCCTACGAGGAGTCTGCGTGGTCAGTAGGATCTGGTTTACCAAATTCCAGTTTCATAGAGGTATCTAAACTACTGGCTGACTGAAGGTTATCATACAAGTTTTTTTAACCTAGACTCTTCTGAGATTAATTCCTCTGGCACATTAGGGGTGCCATATTGTAACCCAAATGGTGATGTGTTATCTGAAGGTTCATTGTCTTCATAGATAGAAGTTAGACTTACAAAAATCTTTCTTTGGCAAGTGTTGGAAAACCATTTCCTGGGTTACTGTTGGCTTCAACAATTTTGAAGTAATCAGTCAACTACTTCGGAATCGATTTTGTCGGAGTCGACTTTGACACTGGAGTCGACGACGGTTAGCGAAGGCGTTGACTTTTTATGCTTTTTTGAATGGACCCTCGATGGACTGGATTCCTGACTTGGTGTTAACGATTTGTCAGAACGAGATTTTTCTCTATGCTGTACCTCTTTATGGCTCAGTTTCGAAGATTTCGGCTTTGACTTCCCTTAGTTGTCTTGATGCAGATCGACGGGTGCATGGGCTTTCTGCTTTTCCTTCAAGGGGGTCGGTGCTGCATTCGCAAATATTTTAAGCATTTCTTTACGAAGCACATCCCATTTTGCTGGGGAATCGGACTTAGTCGGATATTTTAGATTACCTCGGCTGAGGAAGGTGAACTGTTATGCTGTTTCTTGGCCTTCTTCGACTAGGAATGGCGCAATCAACTTCTCAATTGAGATCTTTTAGGTTGAGGAGAATCCCTCAACGCATTGGTCTCTCTCTTTAAGCTCTTCAAAGGAGACTTAAAAGGCAACCTCACCACCACTAATTTAACTTTACACCTTAGAGCCTTTTCAGTCATCGCCTGACAGGAGTTACAGTCGAAGGTACAGTGATCGGTACCAAGACGCCACAGTCATATGATGGTGGTCGGTGATCGACATCTTCGATCCACAGTCTTGCCACTTCTTGAAGTCCATTTTAAGAAGCTGACTGGGAAGACATTTTCATTTATCGTAATTAGCTAACGAAGTTCACTGAAGAACCGAAGGGCGCCGTAATTCTCCAAAGCGTTAGCTCGGAAAAACAGAACTAAAGTCAGCGGGCGCTGCATGCACTATTTATGCAGATGTCGTTGACAGTGCCCCCTCTCGAAGAATAAAAATTCCAAAGCAGCTAAAGCTGGAAAAAGAATTATCATAAGATGAGGAAGACGTGGGCGGACACAATCCATTTGAAATGTGGTTTTCCCCTTTTAAAATTTAGAGTGCGCTGAGGCATGGCTGCAGAATAATCATGCCAAACTAGCCCCACTCACTAGCGCCTCACCACAATCTTTTGTAGCACCGGACACAAGACAGTCTAGTCTGCTATCTTTTTAATAAGGGAGATGGATGGTGGGAGGTATCGAAGAAAGGGAACTTTGGACTAGGACCAATTGAGTCACTACGCTTGGTAACTATCACCCCTACGCCCCATTTTCTTTCCTTCATGGTTGATTTCAACACACCGTTTCCAAGGGAGGAGAACAACTTGTTACGGATTACATGCACAGAGATCATTTTTAGAACCGTTTGACTATTGGTAGGTCAGTTGCAGCTTTTGGACAAGACGGTCACCACCTCGCTCATTACATCCCTTGGCACTGGTATCTCAAGGGCTACAGCTATGGCCTTGGCCCCTGATTGCATGTGCATGCATATCTGTTGGGGGAGGCTTGTGCTGCAGTTTGTAAGATTCCGAAATGGCTGCTACCATCCACCAGGTGATTGAGACTTTGGAAGCCTGCGTACACTGTGCACCCAGTGATAAGCCTCCTTAAGTTTTTGATTCTTTCCATGTAGAATTGTAATGCTCTACACATTTCAGCAATGCAAAACCTTGTCCGCCTTAGAACTGCCACCCGGAAAGAAAGTAGAAAGCACAATTTCCTGGTCAAGATGGAATGCTGAAACTACTTGGCAAAAATCCAGGATAATTCCTTAGGACCACTTGGTGTTTTTAAAAGATTGTATAGTGAGCCATCACCGATAAATCTATAATGTGTGGCATACGGCAGACTGGTGTCCACATTCTAAGAGGATCTGCGCCTGAGAGTTGGAGTTTGGATGTTGGGTGAGGGGAAAGATTAGCAGACTGAGGCTGCAGGCTGATTGAGGAATATTAAAACTAAATAAACATCATACCAAACCTACCTGCTGTTATCCAGTCATTTCCTTGGGACATAACGTGCAGAAGCTAAAGCCATTAAAATTGCTGTTTTCCATGTGAAAAGTTCAAGGTCTGTGTAAGCGATCGGCTCAAAGGGTTTAAGTGCCAGTGTCAATAGAACTAGATTACGATCCCATGCCGGATGTGGCCAACTGATTGTAGGATATATGGGAGCTAGCCCCTGTAGATTTATAACCACCTGGTTAGCCGATGTTAAAAAAACTTCTCTGAATTCCAACCCGATACGTATGGCAAGTACCCATCTGCACCACATACTGAGTGAAATGTGCTAAGGACAGCACGCATGCGGGTTGACCTGGTTATCCCTAGGCCAGAAGCAGAACTGAGGCCATGTACTCTTATACTGAGATCTGGTTGACACCTTCCAGGCTTTTTGAATTATCTGTAAATTATGATGCAAGAGCCAAGGTGACAGAGTTGCCTCCTCAGGAACCAGGCTGCTAGGGCTAGTTTTTCCAGGGCTCAGTGATTGGGTAGGTGTTGAGACAGGTGTGTTGGGGTCCGAGAACCACACTCTGGGTGGTCAATGAGGGGCTATTTCATGCAGTTGACTCCCCAAGCTTTCGAATGAACCTTTGGAAAGGAAGGATTGGAGGAAAGGCGTAGCACCACAGATTATCCAAATGGATATGGAATGCATCCCCCAGAGAATTCCCACCCTGGCCCACCCAAGAGGCCAACATTGTGTCCTCATCTTTGGCAAATGGACCCACCTTCAGCAGGCCCAAAGTCTTGAATACTATGCAATGGGATTTTTGGTGCAGTTCCCACGTGAGGTAGTTACCAGCCTGCTCAGTCTGACTGTGCCTGTATGGTCATCCCCTGGCAGGTTAACGGTTCTGAGACTAGTCCCCTGGCTTAATGCTGGGTCTCTGCTAGCTTGCATAGTGCGGCGGAGGGGGATTCAAACCACCATGCCTGTTGATATAGAACATTGCAGGGCAACTGTCAGTTCTGATTAACATTACCCTGTTATGTACCACGAGTTGGAATGATGTTGGCACTAAGGTGATCACAATCGGCTCCAGGTAGTTCATATGGGAATCTCTCAGCGACTGAATTCTATTCTAGCGTGGCGTCCCACATGTTCAAGGAGGAGTCTAATCACCATTGAATGGAGTGCTGCAGATTACATTGGTTTATTGTTTCCATGACACCAGATCTTGCCTGGTTCCTTGAGCTCGCTGACTGCATCGAAGTTGATCTGATCTAGAGTCTGGCAAGAGGTACCATGAGCATGAAAGATGTTAGGAGTCCTGGTAGCACCATGCAGATGTGGAAGGTCTTGAGGGGTGTGGAGTGGTTCAATGTCTGCTGCTGCAAACATGTCACAGAACATTTTAGGAACATCCTTTCCGACATGTGTCCCTAGCTTATCCACAGAAACACTATGTTCTGAGTAGGGGTGACGTTTTGAGGTTTGAGAATCCTAGGTCAAACACCACCTTAATCAGACTAACTGGAGACTATCGAACCTTCTGGCAAACTGGCCCCGATTAGTCGTCCAGGTAAGGATAGTAAGTGCTTTGCACGCTGCGCAGGAATGTGACCATTGATCTTCCCCCAAACACTCCAGAGTGAAGGGGGGATCTGAAGAAGGGAATGATCTCTCACAGGAAGCACCTGGTAAATCCGTTCGACCAACATACACTGGGGAGCAAGGCACCAGAGGGCGGATGAAACCGCCCCCCCCAAAAAAAAAAATAAAAAAAAAAAAGAAAAAAAAAGAAAAACACACACTGGAACCAGGAAGAGAGCACAATCAATCTTACTTGGACTTTTTCTCAAATGTGGTGAAGCCAATGCGTGACAAACATGCTACACAAAAAAAAAACAATCACTTGGAAAAGCTCCATCTGATGCAAAGTGAAAATCATTATCAAGAGCTTCTGAAACGTAACAAACAGCAGCAGGACTTGCCGACCAGAGGACAAAAGCAACTTTATCCAGGGCAAATGAGATGCCAGAGCAAACTGAAGCAAGACTTGCTGACGTGAGGACAATAAGCAACCTCCTCCAGGGTGCATGAGAAACCACTCGATCAGGACACAGGCAACGACGGGTGCTCCAGCTAGTTACAAAATATACCTTCTTGGGTTACAACTGGCAGAAGCAGTATCGTTAATATTCCACCAATGGCATTTTGCGCCTTGAAACACCTGTGTATAGGCACATTATAAATGCCATATCATTTCCAGAGGCATAGAGCCTGAGAGGGCAAGGCCCACCAAAAAACTGTAACTGCCCACTCAGCAGCACCGTGTGGGAATTTACAGATTGTAATGCCACTGCAGTGGGAACAATTACATTAGTTTAAGGCCCCACTTGTTAGACAATCCTGGCTACACCTCTGGGCATTTCAGCAACACCACTACCACCAGTAGTAATCTCTGAAAATGGCAGATTAGCAGACATTCCTCTGGAGAAAGTGACATTTAAAATGAGTGCTATTTGTACAAACCAAACCACCAAACTCATGACACCCTCCATTAACAAGTGTTTATAAATATCACCTGCATTCGCATTTGGTGTACTCCAATTCAGATGCCATTCTTTTAACACAGATTATTGGCAAGAAAATGTTTCAGTAAATGAACTAGGTTTACACTGTTTTGGTACTGCAGTATCAGGCCTACGTAACCCCAGTACCTGATTTACAATAACAGAAGCTTACAGCGAGTTCGACTAACTCTGAAAGAAGTGAGGTAGACTCAGCCTTCAGGTTTATAGCTCTACATGATTTGCACCACCATGTTTCCCTCATTCCAATTGAGACAGTACCAAAGATTTATCAATATTGACAGAACCATCATTGTTGTCCAGTACAGCAGGCTATACTTGCAGCTCAGCAGCTTTCTTTGAAGAGTACCACAGGTGTATGCCTGCATGCCCTAATCTTGAATTGGCAGTGAGGTCACAGAGAGGCAACTTTCTAACCAGTATAAAAAAAGGCAGTTCCCATGCAGAGACCATGCTCAATAATAACTCGAGATGCATAGACTTTTGGCTTTGCACAAAGCTGTACGATACCTGTGGTACCCAACCCTTCCTTTAAACATCCCCCTCGGTGTCTTTGGTTTTATTCCAAGACAGTATTGACATGGCGTCATCAATTAGAATGTCTAGTCACAGGATTGGCAGGGTTTTTGGGTCAGCCCGCATCCAATGTAGTTCTTGCAACCCACTGATCTATGCATTTAAGAGGGGCAGTGATCGGTAGGGAAGAAACAAGCAAAGGAATACCAAAAAAAAATATAACTAAAACCCACTATATATTCCCTTCCAGGAAAGAAAGAAAAACATCTAGAGAAACTTCCTGTCCAATCGGTAGTGCTGAACAGCAGGAACTGGGAAATGACAAAGCTATGAGAGCAGAGCTAAGCGTACAGAGGGACTCTGGCATGCAGCCTCTACTCAAATGCAGCATTCTTCTAGAGAATGTTTGTTCTAGTCAAAGACTCTGGGCACTTGTCCAATATGTCTTAATACTGCTGCATGGAACGTGTTTAACCTTTATCAAATCATTGTTCATTACATACCCTGTAGCGACATAAAAGCCATAAAATAAAATACAATTTCTTGACCGCTCATGAGCGCTCCCACTTGGGACATGCTAGTTTCCATCGGCAGCTTTCAGCCACTACATTTTGTCTGACTGGATATATGGGGATTTAGAGAAACTGCACTGAAATGTGAACATTCTGGTGTAAGTGAGCTTCACAAAGTTCTGAAATCGGGCAGGACTGACAAAGCCGCCTCATACTTGTACGGTGGCCAAGTTCGGTTCTACGTTATTTCGCCGCAGTATTTTTCATCGCAGGTTTTTTCATCGACTTTTTTTTCGAAAAACTCGTTTTTTTTTTGGTGGGGTTACCCCCCAAAGGCCCACTTTTTAAAAAAAATTCCCTTACACCCACATCCATATATTTAATTTTTTAACCCCCCCCAAAAAAAAAAAAGTTTTTCGAAAAAAAACTGCGATGAAAAAACCTGCGACGAAAAATACTGCGGTGAAATGCGTGTATACGGTTGGATGCAAGCAAAATTAAAACATTTGTGTTTGGACACAGTTCACTTAAAGTCACGGATATTTTTTTTTACAAATTGAAATGACTGAAGGACATTACATTGGTAGTGTGTGAACAACGTCATTGTAAATTCTATTGTCCTCCAACATACTACTTACTAAAATTATCCAATGAATCAAATATTAAAAACTTGGGAAATAAGGTGTGCATACATTTCTACTTGGAATTTGTGGTTGAATACTGCAGCCCACAATTCCACCACATGAATGCATATAGGTTTCTCCAGTGTTTTATTCATTCATGTTACTTCATGCCCATTGGTATGCAGGGCTAGTTAAGTCATCGACTCACTTCTATTCAGATGCAACATAATGCAATAAAAAACATTACTAAGCTCAGTGGATATCGCGCCTTGAAACACTTACGTATAGGCGCGCTATAAATGTCATCATATGCAGCTTACCTTTGAAAACAGATGCGAGATGACCATATCTGGAAGTGCATGTGTCCATCCAGAAATCTTAAGAGAAGAACACATTTATTTTGTAAAATCATACCAACCATGTAAAGCAGGTAATATGTAAACATAATGACTTATGTTATAAAAAGATGTTCTACTTTATAACAATATCCACATCATCAGAAACTTCCAACAATACAAAATGTTTGTGGAGGTTTGTTTGGATTTTAAGAGCTTCTGTAACTTCAATATATCTCATAAAAACATGCTGTAAATCATTAAAACAAAAATGTTACCCCTAGCAGCACTAGTTCACAATTACTGCCATTGTGCATAGATTAATATTTAGCTTTAAGTACTAAATGGATTGCTAGAAATCAAGATTATAAACTCTGCAGAACATTCACTCTCTAAAGTGACAATAAAAGCATTCCACAACCAATTAATACAATCATGGCCTTACCGGTCAGGGCTATTTTATAAGATGGGAGGATATTAGCGCAGCACTGTTACGGAAATGCTCTAATGTGGCAAACAAACGTCCATAGTGTGGTTTAGGAAGGATTTACAAACAAGACGGCTGCTCGAGCATCGAGGTAAAACAATTCGTTTTTAAGAGTTATGCATGTAAACCCATAGGCCCTTTAAGCGAGGTAGCACTATTTGGGATGGATGGGGATGCAGAATTTACTCAGACACCGATAATAAGACTGACTCAGGAAGTTGGCAAAACATAACTTATTTGCAATTATCTAAAACAGTACAACGGACGTTCGCTCAAGTCGCTCAACGATTTACAGGAAAAGAATTGTTATATAGCAAAAACTCGTTATCATTGATGTCATACTATGTGGCAAAGTAAGAAAGACCTAACTGGGATTGTGGTTGGTCTACGGGGAACATCTTGGTATACTTTCTATAAGTGATAGAATTGTGATTGGGTCTAAGCTCAGGTGGGTAACTATACCCAACCCTGGTGCAAGTCATCATCGCTGTCATAAAATACATGTTTCATTGGCTTTCAAACTATAGGGCTTCTGGAATATTCTACTCTCTAGCAGCACACAAGCCGGTACCCCAGGTGCTTGGAGGGTTAGCTTGACCATGCCTCCCCACCTAATTGGCCCATCACCCATCACCACTCCTACTGTCTGCCATTCAAATTGTCTTTGAACTCAGCCTTGCAAAGTATCACCGCTCCTGAGAATAGAAGGGAATGTGAGTACAGCCTCATCTTCTAGTCATGTTGCATCTTGCCCAAAGTTCTATTTCCATCTAGACCATGTGACAGGAGACGGTGTTTGAGCTCCTTTCATATTTAACACTATTAAATTAATAAAACCTGGCACTCTGTGTTTTACTATTGCACCTCAACAGGAGCTTGCCTTGCTTCTCACGTTCATTGTTTGTTTTATTCACTTTTTATGCGCGCCAGACCCAGGGGTAGCAGGGCACGGTCGCAAGAAAATGCAAAGCTTACAGGTTACATCAAAGCATAGCGTACAATATAAAATACAGTGATTACAAAGTATACAAAATTTGAGAAAGGTCAATCCAGTTACAGGTTACATCCTGGCAGAATGTACAGTAGAAAATACCGTGAGGTCATGGGACACAGATACTTACAAACTATACACAGGACACAGATAATACAAAATATACAGGGTTTGAATGCGGGCAATCGGGTTGAAGGTGATATAGGTCATGTGAGATCAGCTGAGGTTAGTCGAGGTGAAGAGTTGGATGACATTTTTTCTAAAGCGAGGGTAGGGTAAGTCCACTCTCAAGTCTTGTGGTAGTGAGTTCCAGGTCTTTGCAGCCTTTACCTGAAAGCTATTACCACTGATCGTCTTAAATCTAAAGTTCAGTATTGTCAGGCAATTTGAATTGACAGCTCTAGTCGGTCTGAGGGATGTTCTCCCGTGGAACATGTCAATCAGGTATTTGGGGGCGGAGTTATTGAGGGCTTCATGGGTCAGGGATAACATCTTAAGTGTTATTTTGTTCTCAGTGGTCATCCAGTTGTGATGGCGTCTGGCGGCAGAGATGTGGGATCTTTTGTTTATGCCTAGTGCTGCTCTCGGGGGATATTTTGTAATATTTGTAGTCTTTGCGTTATAGTTTTATTCGCTCCGGAGTAGAGAGCGTTGCAGTAGTCAATCCTAGAGAGTATTAAGGCTCTAGCCAGGATTAAGCAGCTCTTGTTGGAAAGGAACGGTTTACCGGCTCTTATCAATTTGCACGTGTAAGCCGTGGAGGAGGCAAGGGATTTTAGCTGTTTGTCAAGAGATAGGGTGGAATCAAGATAGAATCCCAGGGTTTTTACGTCCTTGGACACTTGGATGATATTCCCATCTATGTTAAATGAGCAGAATTCCTGACCTAATTTTTTTATATTATTTTGAGTGCCCAGGATAATCAACTCTGTCTTATCATCGTTCAGACAGAGGCCATGAGTGGCCATCCAAGCCTGGATGATGAGATATACCCTGTTCACCAATTCCGTGTCTTTCGCATGATCCCCAGAAACCGGGAGGAGGATCTGTGTATCATCTGCATAATTAGTGTAGGTGATACCGAGATGGTCCAAATCATCAAACAAGGGCTTGGTGAAGATGTTATATAGAGTTGGGAGACGCAGGAGCCCTGGGGGACACCGCATAAGATATGGGTGGGATCTGCCGCTGCCGACGGGGAGAAGACTCATCGTTCGTTCACTCAGAAATTACTCAATCCATCTGATGGCTTCCGGGGAGAAATGGGCGGCGGAATCCAGGTGACTACAGAGGACTTTGTGATTCACCAAATCAAAGGCGGCTGAGAGGTCAAGGAGTAGCAGAAGTACTGTTCTCCCTTGGTCTTGTAGCTCGTCAATTTGGGATGTCAAGTCAATAAGGGCAGTTTCAGTTCCATGTAAGGGACGGAAGCCTGATTGTGTCTCTCCTAGGAGGTTGTGTAGTTCTAGATGCTTTTGAATTTGGTTATAAGCAGCTTTGTCCAGAATCTTGATAAGAAATGGTACCGTAGTAATAAGGCGGTAATTAGTAGGGATGAGGCGGTCTAATGTCTGCTTTTTAAGTAGGGGGGAGTACCCAGGACTGTTTAAGGTTGGCAGGGATGGTGGCTGAGGCAAAGGAGGCGTTAATCAGTTTGGTGATAAAGGGCGATAATTCTCTGGCAGCGTCTTTTATTAAATGTGCTGGGCAGAGGTCACCTTTACAGTTAGATGGTTTTAGCGACAGGATAATTTTTTCTACTTCCAAGGTGGTCAATTTAGAGAAGTGGAAGGAATCACTGTGCGCCAATAGATTATTGGTGTTGGGCATTTTAGGCGAATCCTGAATTTTAAGTACTTTTTTTGGCTGGATTTTATTTTGGAGAGTAATAATTTTATGTGTTAGGGCTTGCTGGATGTCTGTGCACCAAGGTTTGTCTTTGGTACAGGCGTCCGGTGTGGCGATCGGCGACTCAAGTTCCTTTAGAATAGAAAAGAGCTCTTTCATGCTGGAATTAGAGTTGGCTATACGGTCATCATACGAGTTACGTTTTGGCTGGCAAACTTCTTTTTTGTAAAGTGAGGAGAGAGGTTAGTTTGGCTTTGTCGTCGACTGAAGGACAGAGCCTCCAGGTGGTTTCACTTTTTCTTTTCAAGATGCGCAAGTCTCTTAATTGTGGAGTAAACCATTTGTTTAGGTGGGCTTTTGGTTTGCTTGGTCTGAGTTTGAGAGGTGCCAGTTTATCTAGGGTGATGAGCATGATATTATTGAATTCTTGTACTAAGGTGCTGGGGCTTAGATTAGCTGATAATGCATTGAGGTTCGGTGATATAGCTGGGATCACTTTCTCTACCGTAATGCATTTTTTATTTCTGGTTAAGCAAGGCAGTGCTATTGGAAGGATTGTGGGATTAGGTCTAGACGTGGCTAGGTTAAAGGACACTAAAGAATGGTCTGTCCAAGGTAGGGGTCTTATGGATAGGATAGTGGCTGAGCAGTTACAGTCGGCTATCCAATCTAGCGTTCTTCCCTTCAGAAGCGTAGACTTGTCAACTCTTTGAGATAAGCCTAGTGCGTGAATAGTGTTGGCTACCACTGTAGCATTAGTATCCGTGGTGTCATGGAAACCTAAGTTAAAGTCCCCAAGGAGGATTATTTGAGAACAAGGTTTGAGGTTATTAGTGAGAAGGTTGTGGAGATCCTCATCAAAGGTGCCTAAGGGGCCTGTTGGTCTATATAAAAGGTGGATGGTGAGAGTTTTATTATTATTTATCTGGAGTTTAGCAGATAAAGTCTCGCAGGATTGGATCGATTGGGTAGGTACTAGTCTGAGTAAGTCGCAGTATTGGATCGATTGGGTAGGTACTAGTCGGAGTGAGAGGCTTGTTTAGGAGATTATGGCGATGCCGCCGCCTCTTGCACCTTCTCGGTCATTTCTGATTATCTTGTAGGCATCCGGGATGGCTAGCATGAGCGAAGGTCCTGCTGCATTGTATAGCCAAGTCTCTGATCGCGAGAAAGTCAAGGTTGCCTTCTGAGATTAGGTCGGCAATGTCTAGGGCATGGGCGACAAGCGATCTCACGTTCAGGAGTGCTCCAACAATAGTTGGGGTCTTGGAGACTTCTGTGGCTTGGGGGGATGGAGCAGTAGGTGTATTAGATGTAGTGAGTTTATTGTTCTGAGTAGGGCAAGTATTGGAATTGGGTGAAGGAGGTAGTCTAAAATAGCGAGGATTGCAGATCTGCTGGAAGTTAGTTCTGATGTTGGTAGGGGGAAGAGACCTACGGGGAGGTTCATGCAGTTTGGTTAGCCTGGCGCGGAGTCTAAGGTTTCTACTAAATGTATCACATGGACGTGATGCAGAGGTGGATGTCTCAAGGGATCCATGGCTAGGATATAGGTATTGGCCGGAGAGTTACAGGTCAGATGTATTACCGAGGTCAGAGGAGGCAGGGTGTTAGGTAGGTTAACATCTAGCATAATGAATAGATGTAGGATAGTCCTCAGTAGGACTGTGTAAATGGCTGGTAGATACATAGTTATATAAGGAGGCCTATCTAAGATACCACATTAGTAGTTGGTGGGAGCAGTTGGTAACAGGTGTGAAACAATGTATGCTAGAGGCATTAGCATGTAGGAGCAATCTGGTAATAAGAGTCACCTAGATACTAAGTGCTAATATGATATATGTAGTCAATGACTCAGTAGCAATGATTCAGCTATACCGGCTAGGTAGGTGCAAGAGCAAATGCAATCAAGGTCGCAGAGGCAGAGGTTTAACTAAACTGGCTAAGAAAGTACATGTGCAAGTGTAAACAATGACTCAGAGGCTGGGCTGGGCCGGCTGCACTCATCCACTCGACCTAGCCAAACTATTGCCTAGAATTATTGATTGTATCTTTGGTCCTGCACCCTTCTAGTCAGCATAGCTGAACCTTTGTTGCGGAGACCTGCTTGCATTTGATGCACGCGTTGGAGAGCTCCTGCTCCCGGAATGCAGGAAGGCATTGCATCTTCTTGAATAGATAACCAGTTTCTTGACTAACCCATCTCTTGACATTGGGCCAGACAAGCCTTCAATTCTTCTACTGCGCCACAATTTCAGCCCTTCTGTTCATGCAGTCCTAGTTTGCTTAAAACAAGGTGGATCATCCAGATTCTATATACATATATACAATGGTGGCACCGCCTTCAGTCTATTCACTACATAGCTAGCCTTCATGATTAGTCTACTTGTGTTTCAGCATCTGTACATTTATAAAACGGCTTGCATTTTCTTCAGTGCTTTTCCTATGTGCAATCTTGATTCCACACATGAAACGTCACTCAATTCTTTGTTTTGTCATCAGAATCTATAAGGTCTATGTACTTTCTTCTTCGGCATCTCTTTGTGGTGCAGCATCTTCAGGGCTCAAGTTGAAGGTACACGCAGGTGGACGGAGTCGCCCCACTTTTTTCAGAGGGTACCTTGATATGCCAATTTCTGGTGATGCCACAATCAATTGGTATGTTAATGAGCCCCCCCCCCACTTTTTTTTTTAGGACTTGACCCCTGGTCATCTTTGCTTCACGTGACGTCACCAGGCTCTTGCCTTCCTTGCTTCATATTTCAACGACCTCCCTCAAGAGACTGTAATTTCTCTATGGGTACATCATATAGGGCTTTCTCAATGGATACCAAGCTTCAAGGATTCTTAACGGGATAGGTACCATTCCTGGCGTCGTGCATGTCGCAATTTCCGGTTTCCAACATATGGGTGAAAAAGGGGCGGGACTTCTGCAAGAGTCACTTGGCTCCTCCTCTACACATGCAGACCAGGTGGCTTTTTTGCAGATACACCATATTGGAACATTGATCAAAAAACGTGCTGTAGTGAATTTTGTCTGTAGTATTCCCGTATGCTGCCTCATAACATTATACAAGAGTCACCATTCAAAAGAGATCCTGTATGCAGCAAATAATTAGCTATCCTCTAAGCAACAAATATTTAGGTACCCATAACATGCATCTTTCTGTGAAAGAATCACCTAATGCTCCCTTAGGATGCAGTAGATAAAGTATTACTTCTGCCTCAGAGAGGAGGAAGGTAAAATGCAACAGAAGGACTCTGTAGAGATTTAAAAGAACACCTCCAGGAGAAATTAGGGTTTCATGCAAATGGCATTAGTATAGTAGTTCCAGGTAAAAATGTGGCATTTAAAATATAATAGTTTAAAATAACGCCATACAGTAAAGGGATATGTATAGCAAAGACTACATTGAATTGCTGCATAGCTTAATTAAGCCAGGTTTGTGGGTAACGTTACAGACAGCATACAGGTCTTATTCAGCACACCCAGTAGATTGTATGCAACTATGTGGCAAGTGTGCCATGTGATTCCTAACTAATTAGGCATAATTTGAAAAGGTAGCAGCTATTTTAAGTATCCCATGTAATTACATTAACCATCACGAAGTTGCATACGTTTGGCCAGCTGCTAAAACCTGCAATTCACTAACCTTTCTGGTCATTTCATAGGCACAACAAAAAGCTATCAAACATCAAATGATATTCAGAAGCACAAATGCGTTTTATTCCCCGAGATACAACTAATCTCAAATTCCACCAAGTTTGAGCATCAGATATTAAAAAGAGTCACCTATAGCCTTCCAGTATTTGAAGTATTTTTTAAAAAGCAAACCATCTTCAATCTTCACTTTGAGAATGAAAAAGAGCGGACATACGGAAGCCTGAAACCTTTCAAGCCAAGGAAGTATACCGAGAACAATTTACCTTCCTGTCGATTCTGGTTCCCTTAGCCCTTGCGTGCCCTCCTTCACACCTGAATACACTAAACAAATCTGCATTTATGAATAGTGTGTTGAATAGCGTGTCACTAACTGCCAGACACGGATAGATTTTACTTCTATGCTAATAAGGATGGAAAATGCATATACTTGCAAGGGTGGAAGGTTGGGTATTGTATAGGAAGGTTAGGGTTAGATATCAACATGACGTTCGGTTTTCCTTAAGCATAAAATAAACAGTATAAACCTAGAAAAGATGAAAATGCCAACCAGGGTCAAGTGAATAGGTGAAAAACTCCTTGCCCAACACATTTATCCGGTCTGGAGGAAGCACCCAAGAAGTGACTGCCAAAATGAATGTGGGTGGGGGACTTCTGTGGCTTATGTCTGACTTATGATGGACCACCAATGCTGCTGCTCTGGTGGAGTGAGCATGAAGAAATTGGAGCGATGAAATCCCTTGCATGAAATAGGAACGCGATATGGAGTGAACAATTCATCCAACTACTCTTGCCTTGGCCCTTCCTTTAGAGTGAAATTCACGACCTATGTGGCAGTAACATTAGCTACTGGTAATTTTAAAGGAACGTCCCTGGTATATTAGAATGTACTTTAATTTATTGACCCACGAAGAACTTAGGATAAAGTATTTTTTAAAACTATGAGTTTAGGTTTATATATATTTTTAATTATGGAGGTTTGGATTTTAATGTCTTTTATTTACCTTTGTGAAATAATTGGTGTAGTCATATTAATGAATTTTCTGGAATCTTGTTTGAGTTTGTAATACGGAATTGGTATACTATACACACACACACACACACACTCTATACCTGTATAGATGATTAATTTAGATGAGACAGAAGCGGGTTTTGATATGTCGGATGGGATTCTTTTTTTTAATTAAGTGCATATGGTTAATTAACCCTTTACACTACATATATCATTAATGAAATAAAAAACAATATAAAATGTGACTTCCGAACAATTCATTGTGTACATGTTAAGATTTCCATATCTAAGACAACGCGAGAAACAATTCAATCACATAATCTAGTTTTCTCTATATTCCAAATATGGTACGCTCCAGCGCCAATAACAAGGGATTCAGCCCCGCACAGTAGGCTCCAGAATTGGTCAGATTTTACATTTCTATACTTTGCCATACAGGCATTGTAATCTAATACATTGGGCCAGGATGTGTCATACAGTCTCAATTGCTCCTCCACATAGCCTACAGATTCTCATCTCTAGGAATTTCTACCCAAGGTCTGGTGTGGGTCAAGACCGGTAGAATATCAAACCTTAGGTAGAGTATGAAATGCGTCAGCCCAGGAGAATGCAATTTGGCGATATAACTACGATCAATTTTCCCAGGAATGCCTTGATGGGGATCAGGGGCCAGGGCGCGATCATATCATCGCATCTTATCCCCCATTTTAGCTAGATGGAATTCAATCACCGTCTTAGGGACTACAATGACGAGAAATGTAGATCTCACTAAACCAAGTACTCCTAATGACCCTCCGTGAATGTTCCACTGTGAGGTTCAGGAGACTTGGCTCATGGGAGACTTCCAAAGTAATCTTATGACACAGCCTACAAAACAGCAAGCTCCCACGGTCAGTTCAGGGACTGTAACTCAAGTTCAAGCCTTAAAACGAACATGCCATCTGACAATGCAGCAACTAAAATTACAATGCAACTCAGACGAACGCCTCAAAAAGCAAACACTCACTCCAATGGTCACCAGGAAAAGGGCTGCTGTAAATACATTGGTGCAATGCAAAAAAGTCATTTCCACAGACCGGACAATATGGTCATTTAGGTGGTCTTGATCAATTGCATTCAGAGAATTCCGATCTCCGTCTCTCCTTGCACCTTTGATCGATTAGAGGTCGGAAAATGAACGAAATGAGCTCATTATGACTGATCCCCTTGTAATAGCGGGCTTCTCTGGAATGCCAAGACAGCCATCAGTGGATCTACAGACCTACACTCAGTTTGTAAGCCCAATAACAGTCCCAAAATCAACTGAATTTAATAGTGATTTTGCAAATAGATTTAGAAATGCAAGAGAAGTACTCTCAGACCCCAATGTTAACCATAGGAGATGTTGTTTTAAAAGTGCGGGGGAGCGTTCAATTGGTGCAACAAGATGCGACTCACAAGAGAACTTGCAGGAGAAAAATAATGAAGAATCCTCAAAGGATTTATCTATAGAAGAAGATCTGGGAGATGCACCACCAGCAACACGGCACAATAATAATTCCAATAACCTGAATGTTGGAAGCCTAATTAATAGTGCAGTGCTGTTTGAGCAAATTAGGCCTGTACAGCCCGAAAATGTTAAACGGAAACGTTAGGGCGTCTGACATCTGCAGGCTCTAATTCCTTGGAACTAATGAACAACCAGCCTAAGCAAACTTACACCATATTCACCAGGAGTAATACAAGTAAATCTAAAAAGTCCCCGAAAAAGAATGCCAAGGAGCAAAAAAATAAAAAACTAAATCTGGGACAAATTCATTTAGCCCAAAGTTCAAGTTCCAGGCAATTTTTTAAAGCAATCAATCTACCCAAGCTGGGGACCGTTAACTTTGGCTGCGGTTGTTAACAAATATCAAAATATGACAAGACAAGGGCCCATGCCATCTGAATCTATCCCAATAATACCATATGCTCCACTAGACAATCTAATGGAAATTGTAGAAAAGAACCAAGGAACCAACTAGTTAAATCATAACAATACCACAGCTGCTGATAATGTGACCAATTCAGCAGCGAGTTCTCGAGTAGTCAGAAAAATCCCAATATAGAAAACAAGCAACTTCAGATAGCAAAGAAAGCAGAACTAAAAACGCAATTTTTGTTTTGAGATGAGATGATCAATCAATAAACAAGAGAGACCTGTGATAGGTCTTTCTAAGCCCAGTTATTGTGAACAAGAGAGGTCCTTTGACACTCAGAATAAAAATACTTTCTATAATAGAGCGAATGGCAGTTAGTGACTGGATTCCAACACAGAATCAACCTAGTAGCCATAATAAAGTTTGGGTGGGAGGGTGTGGCTAGCAGCCATGTAAAGACGATGCAAGCACTGTGCAAGCACTGCAAGCACTGAATTCCCGTAATCCGTCCATCAATCAGCAGTACAACTGATGCCAAAATTACAGACAAATTTCCCAAAGGAACATATGGATGCTGGAAGGGACGGCGCATCTTCGTGAGAAGGGAGAAGTGAACGAGTCGCACTCCCGCAGATCGCCGAAGGAAAGAGGTGCTGCAGTGCTGGAAAGAAAATGGCAGACACTGGAACCTGGGGTTGCGAGCCCTGAGAAGGGTGTGTTGCGTAGTGTAACAAAGGGAGACGCATATGTGTAACGGAGGTCGGGCGGCCTGATGGTCCTTCGGGGGCAGTGAACCGAATAAGAGAACAGAAGTGCAGGCAAGCTAGCGGACCAGCAAACAGTGATAATTGCGCCGGCTGCACTGAGAGAACAAAGGACCGGAGACCTGCGACGCGGACAAAGCGAGCCACAAGTACGGAGTGGATCCTGGTGGTGATACATGAAACCTGCCCTTAGGTGGCCAAGACCAAAAGGGGGGGGGCAATTATCAGAAACTGTGCCAGGGGTGTGGTAGAGGACAACACTAGACATTGTCCTCCCCGGAGAGAGATGTGGAAGACCACGGGACAAAGACTGGAAGAGGCGGCAGAAGGAGGCACTGTACACGAAGGGAGAACATGGACACCATCGCGCTGCACCTCAGGGAGCACTCTAGCTCTTAGCTGCTGAAACACCATAGACCCAGGGAACATAACCTTGGCAGACAACACGGGGCGCGGTGGGCTGTGACCCACATAATCATACCACGATCACCACAGACAGAGCAGCCCCTTTGTCTGGACCCATTCGCACATGATAGCAGCTGAACAATATGGGGCCACCAATGAGATAAGGCCTCACTGAGTGGAATAGCGGCTAGGGGCCCGCCAGAGGCACCACAATAAGTCATAATTTAGCCATGCACCCAGCGGCCATCGCAAGACCAGAGCTTGAGGACCTCTGTGGACGGCAATCCCACATAGTGCTGGGAGGAGCTTACCCCAAAGATAACAGTAGAAATATGGCGTGCAAAGGCAGCAAGGCTAAAAACAAGCCAACGCTAGAAACCTTTACATCTAGCCAGGCACCTCGGCGAGAGAAGGACTAGGACAGAATGAAAGAACAGCAGACCCTGGATACCCCAGAACCAGGGAACAGGCAGATCCTGGAGGCAATTTGGGTTCTGCAAACCACACTAGAGGGCAAGATCGATGCAGTGGCAATTGGTGTGGCACTGTTGTGTCAGGATGTATGCGCTCTTGCGGACTGTACAAGCAAGCTCGAAGAGCAGGTGAAAGAAAATACGCCAGAGTGCAAACAACGAAAGAGGTGGATGTCCTTATGCAAAAAGTTAAACTACCAGAAGATAGAGCAGAGGAAGTGGAGGGCAGAACCCGCAGGAATATTATTGGTCTACCAGAAGTAATTGTGGGAGCGGTCCCCATCAACTATGTAGAAAACCTAATGCTGCAAGAGGTAGGAGCGGGAGAACACTCCCAGGGTTTCACAATTGAAAGAGCGCATCGCTCCCTCATCAGAAGATCACCCCCTGGTGCCCTGCCTAGACCAAGAATAGCCAAGGTGCTCAACTATAAAGACCAGGAAAAGATCTTGCCTTTTTCTGGGACAGGTGGGACTATACAAAGAGACTCCGCAAAAGTATCAGTGTACCCCGACTATAGATTCCAAGTCCAGAAGCTGAGACCCCAATTCATTGCCACGAAGGATCAGCTACAAAAAGAGGGACTCAAGTACATGCGGATATACCCGGCTAGGCTAAAGTGATTCATAATGGCAGGGCCCTCTTCTTCGAATCTCCAGAGGAAACACAAGAAAGGAGGGATAGGACACAGTTGCCAGAGGATCCGGATCTCAGCCAAGATGCAGGACTGCCCTGATAGCAGAAGCGGGACGCGATGTCGCAATGCAAGATCCAGAAGCAAGAGGATGAGCAGAGCCCAACCTCACCACTTAAGGGAACAATTTAATGTACTGTCTAGATGTGATGAGGTCATAATAGTGTGATCAAGACAGTATCGCGGACACTTGGTGGAGGGCACGCCAACGCAGACCCAGACACCCCCCCCCATAGGGGAATCAAGGGGCTCGGTATAGAGCCTGCCCGTAGGGCACCAGGAAACTAGTCTTGCGACCAGGTTGAATGGAGCGGAAATGGGATTATCCCAGCATGCTTTGCATAGCGGGACGAGTTGTGTTTGTGGGGAGGGAGAGTGGGGAGAGGGATGAGTAAGGGAAGCCTACCAAAACTAATTGTAGAATGCGTCAAACTCCTGTTAACATCTTAGACACAAGCCATGGGATCCAACATGGTCAGAATCACGACATGGAACGTCAGAGGACTCAACTACGTGAAACTTAAGACTTGGCACGTATATCCGGAAAAACAAGGTTGGGATAGTACTATTACAGGATACACACCAAGATGGGCAGAAGCAAAATAACCTGGATAGGGCGTGGGGAGGAGTCCTGGTGGGCTCTACTTATTCGGCATATGCGAGAGGGGTCCTCATCTGGATAGCCCCCCACATACCATTCAGAATGTTGACAACGAAGACTGACAATGAGGGCAGGATGAGATGGGCTGCTAGAAAACCGCGAGGTCTGTATAGTTATCACCCACGCTCCTAACCATGATGCTACGGTGTTCTTCAGGTCCCTGTATGCAAGATTAGGCCCATACACAGGTGGCACCTTGATTTGGGGAGGGGACTGCAACTGTACGAGAGATTTGGTGGTGGATAGGTCGGACACCAAGCCAAGGCAGCCATCCCCACCAGCTAAGGTTCTGAACTCGCTAGTGGAGCACTCTGAATTGCAGGAAATTTACAGGGTTGAGCATGGGATGCAAAGGGGATATTACCATTACTCAGTGCCACAAAGTATATACCAGGATAGACCATATGTTCACATGGGTGGAAGGGGGGATGAATTTAGGGAGTCGGAGTACTTGGACAGAATATTATCAGATTGCTCACCACTGGTGGCAAGGTGCAAGGTGTTCGCTCCAAGGCTGCCAATTCCCACATGGAGACTGGAGTGGAGCGTTACAGGATAATGCGTTTGCAGAGCACGTTAGACAGAGCACCGGTGAATATATGACAGTGAATGAGGGGAGCGTGCAAAAGGTGAGTAGGGTCTGGGAGGCATATAAAGTTTATCAGAGGGGTGATGATGGCAGAATCAGGGGGTGCACAGAAGGTCTTGATGAGGGATTTGGAGAAAACAGAGCAAATTGAAGAGGAAGGAGAGGGGAGGCCCCGATAGGCAAGGAAGGCCTGGAGGAGATAATTGCACTGAAACAAACAGGCTTAGCACAATGGGATAGGTTTGGGAAATTCAGTTATGCAAAACATCTGGAGAGGAGATGTGCTTTTAGACGTGAAACCCCGAGGTGAACCTGCCGTATATACTGGAGGTGATGGACAACTCCAGCATGCTCACTGGGAAATCATGCTGGTTCCCGCTGGTGGCTACCACTAAGAGGGAGGCGGAGGACTTGCCAGACCTCTCCCTGCCCTGGCACAGGAGCTTCTTTTGGTTATCAACATACATCAGGACCCTTTACTGGAACACGAAGACAACACAGTACGTGCCAAGGTTGGTCTTGTAGCTTCCATGGACTTCTGGAGTAAACTGCCCCTCTCGGTGATGGGTAGGGTGGCATTACTGAAAATGGTGGCGTTGCCACGACTCATTCACTGCTTTGGTAATGTACCATATGACATTCCGAAGTGGTTCTGTCGGGAAATAGAGAAGTTGTGCAGGGGTTTCCTGTGGCAGGAAGGTCGAAACAGGGTGGCACTGAACACATTACAGGGCGGATTATGGGTGCCGAATTTCGAACTGTATTTCCTAGCATGCCAATTACAGCACACAGTGAAATAGATAGCTGATGAACCAATGACAGACAGCATTGCTGCAGCCCGCTTTGCGGCGTAGGGCCCTGAGAGCTCACCTTTGGATCTCTACCGGCACCCGCCAGGAACACCCCTACCTGGTGACATTCGGTATCCACTTTTGGCACAGGGTCTGTAGGGTCATCAGGATGGAGGATCCGCTCTCTCTCCTCGGTCTTCCCTCCATTTACCCTCCCTTGCCTAATCATGCCTTGAAACACTTGTATATAGGTGCATTATACATGCCATATATCAATGGGTGAGCATACACTTATGTGTAGAAATGATGAACATTGTATTAGAGCCTTTTGTTCTGTGTTTTGGTGAGTTTATAAAATATAATAAATAAAAAGAAAATGAAGTTCAGGGGCCAAATAAACTGCAACCGTTGAACTACCAGTTGATTATCACTTGTTGGCTCACCCTGTATCCTAAAAAGGATTTGAAAAGAACTAGCATACTTTCTATTTTGGGGACGTGCCAAGTCTAGAAGACATATCTATAGACATCCCAACAGGTTGAATTTTTAGATGAAACCGATTTAAATAGTAGACTCTGGATACAATTGGGAGTCAAATACCATTTGGAAGGCGAGAGCTGAAGTATATGAATTGGGCTTTTTAATTGCAAGATAAAATGGATATCATGACAAACACTAATAAAAAGAGTCGAGAAACACCAATTGTGCCATCATCCCATTGCAAGAGGATGGGCCGATAAACCAAAAGGTCACTAGGGCAGGTGGCAAGTGGTGATTCCAAAAACTCAGGGATCTTGCTGTTGTGGCGCAATGCGAGCATAACCATCCCAAGCTAAATCAATCTGCCAAATCGGTTTGGCAAGTTGGAATACCCAAGGGTTTTCCCCACCCTTTGGATACTTGTAAGGCCTACTTAAATATGGCAGACATAGTAGAGACATGGCTACGAGATTTCCTGACGTGGTATGACCACCAAATTGCCTTAAATCCGGCAATAAGAGCATCTAAAGGACGGCCCACGTTGGGCCTCTTAGTAGCAGTAAAAATGAGTTCTGGCCTAGTGGTAGTACCCTGGGTCATGCTAAAGCAACTTAATCAAGTAGTTAAAAGCCAGATCTTAACAAGGAAGATCACCCTTATTAAAACATACTGGAACGTAGTGCTAGATTTTTGAGACTTTGATAACACACTTATCCTTATAACAAAGGCCCAAGATATTATGAACACTAGAATGGTCAGTGATCTGAATTTACACTCCCATTTGGAGGATGCTCCCAAAAACCTAAACGCACAATGGATCGCTTTTATGAAAGAGAACTGTGATGACTAATGGGTCCCTTATTGGAGATATTCCACCAAAGAGCACATGGCAAAGGGGTTCGCAAAAGTCAATAGGCTATATATACTACAGGAAGCCATCCTCTGTGTGCTGGCAACAGCGCCCCCGTCACCAGCCCTACGGATTTATACGGTAGGCTACCGCATTTCAATTAGTCTCTACAACTACGCGGGTTGCTCTGCAAAGCGACCAATTTATTGGTGCACCAAGCCTGTATGAGGCCCACTGGAAAACAAGGAACAGCAACCTCCAGTGTACGGTGGGCGTGTTAAAGGTCACAATAGTTTGATTGATGTGCTGCTTTCCTTTCGATGACCCGTGAAACGGCCACACTGGCTCTGCACTGAACACTGACAGAAAGTGTCAAGGGTTTGCGTGCGGGTCGTAGAGTTGGAGAAACCATTTAACTGCAGGTGTGACTGTAGTGAGTCTGCAAAATCGCAAAGCTGGTGCGGCTTGGTCACTAACATACTAGTGCATGTTGAGAGAAGTAAGCAAACAGATTCTTCGGAGCGTAAACAGTATTAGTGGTGGTTAGAAAAGTACTATATCCGCATGTGTGTTGCTTAATAATTATCTTCCTTCTCCATGTATTGAAGCTGTGTTTCTCGTTGTTGTAAGCATATTTCAGAATTCATTCATCTCTGTGCATGCTCGTCCTACGCCTAACTGCGTACCATGAAGTGTCCGTACTGCATTTGATGAGAACTGCAATCGAAGCATAAAGGACCAGTGGGCAGGGTACTACCCTTCCAACAATACAGTTTGGTAATTTCATGTACAGCATTCTCCACATAGGCTGCGGCCAACAGGGACACACCTGTAGGGAACCGGAGCTTTAAAACATATCTTGCAGACCATGTGCTCCGCTAATGAAGCTTACCTGCCAAAGGGCATTGTACTGTGAATGTACTGCAAAGCATTACTCTACAGAGGGAAGCTACTTGGAAGTGCTTGGGAAGGGTCCGTCCAGGAGCACGACAATGACTGGCAGCTATTTAAGTGAGGTCCACCCAACATTGCCCTCCCTCTACGCGTCCCCTATGGTATCCCTGTAGGTGCTGCCCCTTCCGAACCTGCCCTTGCCTTTCGTTCCTTCAGTGGCGTCTGTGACAAGACCAAAATAAATAGAAATCAACTGGAAAAGGAAAAAAGTTGTAAAGAAAGCTCCTTTCAGAGTTGAACAATGGAATGGACAATGAATGGATGCAGGGTGCCGCGCACTCGATACGCTGCACAGATTGTACGCTAAATAAAGGGAGGCGTGGTACTGTGGAAAACACTGTAGTGGAATCTGGTAGAAAGGGCTCGCTGTAGAATTATTTTTTTACGTGTTGCAGTAAGTTTAAGTGCGCAACACCTACTACAAAAATGCCTCCTACACTTCCAAGGACAGCAAGGCAATTTTAATAGGGCGTGCAGGAATCGGAATGACAGGAATATTAAGAGGAATGCTATTTGTGGGGAAAACTCTTCGTGCTGTGAAACGTCATATTCCCATTTGTAATGTACGACATCGGCACATTTTGTAAAAAGGCACAAATGACTTCACAATGTACCGCTCTTTGTCCATTTGCGGACAAAATGAAAAATAACGCAGCAACATCTGTCTGCGTAATGGGATAAAACAAATTATGCAGGAGATTGGAAACAGACGCATGACCTGTGCAAACTGCACTGGAAGTCGTGTAACATGTTGTGCAATTCTCTCCACAATGATGAGCAATAATGTCATGATCGCGTGTCACTGAAGTCTAACACAGACAAACCAAAATCAGTCACTTCATTGTAGGTACTCCATAGGAGTACAAATCCACATGATACATCCAAAATGAGCAGCCACTGCAGTGTTTTCAATCGATGTATTTACAACTCCCCCCAAAAACCATACGCCGTGGCTCGTGAAGCACAGCCATAACCGCACCCTCTGCATTTCGGTTGACAAATACACTGTACAATTCACACCCAGAAATCTTATTGACCAATTCTGTAGCGTCCACAGGCCCAATTCTATGGCCGCCATCTGCAAAAGGGGCATATGTGACACGTGCAACCCTGCAACTATCGCGATGTCCGCTGACACTGTGCGGGAGTGGGGGGAATACATTTCAGGCAGGGTAGGGGACCTAGTTACTAGTGGCGGCTCTGAAAAGAGCCCTTTTAAAAAAAAAAAAATATTTAAAAAGGTTCCTCCATAGAAACACCTTTGTCTGCGGTTTTCAAAAGGTATGCGTTTTGTAGTTCAGCTCATTCTTACAATAGGGTCTTCAGTGCAGCCTGCAGATAGGAAAACAAAATATCATTGCCACTGTTCGACAAAGAAATTCCATTAGCTTTGAAAAGGTGTATATCGAGAACCAATGTCGTTCTCACAGGAGAACATCCCAGCAGCACTCAAGAAATCACACATGCTTCTGTTGATTAGACCCCTTCCGACCTCTGGCTGGCGACAACAATCATTGGAATAATCTCATACTATTTGTGATGAATACATGAGAAAAGAACCTACGCAGTGGGAAAAATGCCCTTCACTGCTTTCATCAACTTCTTCAGTTGACAGCGCACATGGGAACAAGGCATGGAACCCAAATGCAATGCTCCATAGTGCACGGCCACACCATATACAGTTGCAGCAGTGGCCACTCGTTGACATACTGCAAGCAGACCGCTAAAATTGCACATATCGCCAGAGCATTCCCTCCAAATTAAAATCACAATGAAAGCCTTTTTCAACGTTATACTGGAACAGATCTTCCACAAAGGCATCACCGACTACCAAAACAGTGAGTCTGTCCATCCGTGCCTGCCACTCTCACTACACAGAGTAATGGAAACAAATGTTGCCCTTTCCCTATGACGCACACGCTGAGCACCTGATTGGACAATCCCCACAGTCCAATTTCAATCCGACAGCATGGTGAGAAGCGCACAATGTGGCACGTGCACTTTTCCAAATCCTGCGAGGGCTACGGCCCCAGCAAAGCAGGAGCAGTCGTCATTAGCTTTCCACTATATTTTGTCCATCACAACCTCATTGGCTACTTGTACATACTGACACGCATCCACCAATGGCATTCACTGTTACCATCCAACACCGTCACTTCTGTACAACACTTCATTCGTACCGATGCACAATAAGCCTCCAAGTGTCGTGTCATTGGAAAGCACAGCCAGGGGAAAGTTCATTAAAAGAATACAAGAATTGTGCATCAATATTCATCCACATGAGCACTCATAAGCACAAAGTGGAGTTCTGAAAACTTTTTCTGCAGTATGTTTACAACTCCATTATAAGTGCCTGTGCACATGGTATCGGCCAGTGAGCGTCCATTATGTTATTAAAAAGGATATCATTTTTTTCTCCCATCCACTACCGTCAAGTGGCACTGCAATTGTATATGCTTGCAACATTTCCATTTACCCATATCACCCATTGTCATATCAAAACAGGAAGTCTCTTCTTTCCGTCCGACAATACTACAAATTTGTTTCCCCACTAATGCACGTCCTACATCAATCGTAAAAATATGGCACCAAAACCAGAACTGGATGTATGTTACCAACCTAAACCAATGCCCGAAAAGCTCAATGTCTACACAGCTGTGCATCCCTGTAGGTTACACTATTGCAACAGCCTCATGAACTCTGCCTGCTTGTACTCACTGCAACTCATCCAGAAGACTGGGTACCTTGCGCTTGGCCGCCCGTCCAGTGATCATATGGCTGCGGCACTGAAATGTCTGCATTCGCTGCCAGTAGCTCCAAAGAATAAGGTCAAAACCCTCTGCATTATGTACAAGGCCTTCTGGGACCTCAATGCCTGCAACTCTCACTTCTAAATGGGTCCGTGCTCGAGCTCTTCCCTCTTTCGCCTCCAACTCAGAGTCACTCGCTTCAACAACCAATCAGTTGGTGTTACATCTCTTTCTTCAGCTGGGGGCTCCCCCAACAACGGCCTCCCTGCCTCCCTGAAGCTTGAGGAGAACCATCACCAGTTCCAGAAGCACCTCAAACCTTTTCTCTTTCCATCTGCTTTATCTCCTCTTATTCCCTGCAGACTTCCTAGCTGAAACTGATTCTGCACTGGTGTTCGGCAGAATCACATGCAATGCCCTTTGGGAACACTCCACACAAATAAGACTACAAGTGTAAGAACAATTTCACCTTTGGTACAAGCTGTACTACACAGTAATGTGGTAGCAGTGGATGAGCAGCCAAACTTACCTCAAAAGTAAAGTGAGCAGTACAAGAAGTTTAACAAAGGCCTAGAAATCACAGTGGTTCAAACAAACACTTACTCAAGGTTTCTTAGTAAAAGAATATACATTTATTTACACAGTTAGTTGGAAAACATTCCACTAGAAAGAGCAGCTCAATATCACAATCTAATATACTACAATACACAATCAATAAGTTTCTGAACAAGTTCAGCTCCCCTGAAGTGGGAGCAAAATGGCACTTCAGTTACTTTAAAAAGACAAGGTTAAAAGAATTAAAGCATAAATACTTTCAGAGGCAGGGCAAATGGTTTCAGTTCACTACAGCCAGCAATTCAATAGTCCTGGACCAAAGTCAATGGTTCAGAGTTTTGATAGGATAGCACAGTTCTGGTAGTAAACGGTTAAGTCTTTGCCACTGGTTATAGAAGTAGTTGGTCAGGCGAAGTTAGATGTCGGTTTAGGGAAGGACAAGCTTTCAAAGTTGGGGAAGTTTCACAAACTTCCAACGCGGCAGAAAGGATTTCCTGACCGCACTTGCACAGTAACTTTTAAATGAAGAAGAGCTGTAGCTGAGGCAGTTGTTCCTGGCAGTTCCTGCAGATCTCGCTGTTCCTGAGCTTCAGTCGTTGGGACAAGGACATTGAGAGGTTCCTGCACTGCCCAGGGAAGAGGCCACAAGCTTAGCTAAATGTCGGTTTAAGGTGCGAGTGCCTTAAAGACCTTAAAGACCTCAAACAGGCATCTTTCTCACTGCCCATCCGGTTTTCAACAGCACTCTAAAGAAAATTCGACCAGTATAGAGTGTCCAGGTGACTTGCGAGTTGGTTGTTCCCACCAAACTCAAGGGAAGAAGTTAACCTTGAAGGGCTTCTCTGTTGGAGTTTCAGGCAATTCGGACCTGCAGCAGGGCTTCACCAGTGGACCAGGAGTTGCAGCAGTCTTCCTTCAGCTCATCTTTGGTTCTCTCGTTCCAGTGGTCGACTCTGCTTTCCAAGTCCCAGTGGCCTGCTTTTAAAAAGTCCCCCCACGCCCACATTGTTTCCAGCCTAGCTGTCACTCACCCAGCAGGGTGACTGGCGTGATTGGGCAGCTGGCTGTCCGGCAAGGACAGAGTGCATTCAGGTCTCCTAGGAGACTAAGCACAGGGAGGTTTTTTGGGCACCTCCCTCACATCCTGTCCACCCCAGACACTCAGGCGCCAGAGGAGGGCTTCATCACTGAAGCCCGCCAAAGGCCAACGAACAAAGGGACCAAACCTGGTTTGGTGCGCAGAGTTAAAACACAAGGACCTTTCCTAAAAGAAACGGCGAAAAAAGTTGACCAGAGTATTTTTACAGATAGGTCTTGGGCGCCATATTGAAAAACATGGCTCAGACTTTTAGCTACCAGTGTTCGCGGTTGTGAAAAATCATGGTAGTTTGTTCTAAACCACTGCCGGCAGCCATTTCAAGAGGGGCAGGGGTAACATTTGACTGTTACATGAGTGTTTAGACTCGGGGGATGCTAGGCAACCCCTCCAGCACTTTATAGGAAGTTAGTGTGTGTTGAGTCTGTAAATTTAAAAAGACTAGTAAAGTCAATTTAACTTTACATGTTCTGGGAGACAGTAGTCAGTCCCAGAGAAGGGATTTAAACCTTGGGAAGTCTGAAAGACATCCCTGTGTCACTGCACTGAAGGTGCTGTGTGACAAAAAAAAGATGCCTATAGAGTGTTTTTAAAATCGGTTACGCACACCTGGTCTCTGCGGAGGCATTGGGGCACGGTCACAGACCTCCCAGGGATGAAACTCCTCTTGTCTGTTCCTCCCTCTACACGTGTGGGGAACTGCAGTGATGAGCAGTGCTGTTCCTGCGTGAATATAAGGAGGTTTGTATGAGTATGCAGCCTGTGGTCCCTCACCCCTTCTCCAGACCTCTTCTCCCTGGATGGGGCTTCCCTGGGGTTGCACTATTCTTGAGGCTCACCTGCTGAATGATGAGGAGCTCTCCGTCCTGCTGCTTCTGGCAGGGGCGCTTGTTGAAGGGAACAGAGTTCCTTCACTGGTCCCTTTTCGAAGTCCAGGCCAGCTGCGACTAGACCACTTCTCTGTAGGTAAGTGTTTCCCTTTGTTTCCACTTGCCCGCTTGCCTGACCGTCGTAATTGTATTTGTAAAGTTAATTCTCTGTCCTTTGTATGCAAGGTCTCTTTTCTGCTCTCCCCCCTTGCAGGTGGTGTAGAGGTGCCAGCAGTAGTTGCGGTAGAAGAAGCGGATCCGGCGGTATGGAGGAACAGGGCTGAGATGGTCCGACAGCTGGCAAGTAGCCTTTAATGGTGCCTTAGGGTGCACGTTGGGTTTTAAATGCGGTGCGACCCTGGGCTGGGTGTTTTCGGGAGTTCTAACCTTGGTCTTTTCTCATTTCAGGACTTCGGCTTTGTGGGACACAGCGCAGGTGCTGCGGCGTCTATTCGGTATCTGCCAAGAAGATGGAGCATTGCCATGAGATGCGAGCCAGGGTCCAGGTAAGGATGCTGTTGCAGGATCACGAGGTAAGTAGCTGGACCAGGTGGTGGTGAGCTTCAGGTAGGCGCAAAGTAACATTAAGCATTTGCTTGAGGGATCGGTGGGTTTATGTAGTCTTGTTCCCGGCGACACCCAGTAGCTCTGGCCTGCCTTCTGTCACGCCCTGCCACACCCTATGAGTCAGCACCTGAAGACCAGGCCTAGGGAGCCACGCCCGATGAGTCAGCACATGGGGATGTTCTCTGTAATAAAGGCTTTCAGCACCTGGAAAGTTCTTGTAAACTAAAAGCACTATAGGACTGAAATATAGTGTGCACTTAAGTAAAATAAAAGCACTCCTGCATTAAAATAAAGTGTTGCTGCTCACATCTCTATAAGCCTGGCGCCAAAGGCACCAGGACGGAGTCTGGCCAGGGGCACTGTGTTTATGAGTCCCAAAGGGACATGAGTGATTCAAGTGACCCATTGCCCTCATCACTAGATGGTGTGGTTTTTGTGTTCTGGGGCCGGTGACCATGACAAAACTCCATATACAAAGAACACAAAAGTAAAAAAAAACATCAAAATACATGAGAGTGGGAAAAAAGGCTCACACTCTTTCCAGGTAAAAATTAAAATCCTAGAAATCCAGCAAAGCTGATGGGGGTCTCAAAAGGTAAGGGAAATTAGGACATTCTTGAGAATTCTCCCCAACTGGTTACCTGGCCACCCTCTGATCTCGGGCCCAAACAACCTCCCCCCGCAAGTTGCACCCCTGCACTGTCTTTCTGGCAAACCATGCACATGGGGATTGTTTTCTGTATCCCCAACAGTACCACCACGACGGTATGATTGCACTTATCCTTGCAATTGCCACCATTGGCACTTTTTTTTACTTATTGTCATCATTTCTTCTTCCCATGTACTGCACTTTCTCCTCCCCCTCCCATACACATAGGCGATCTCAGTGACACATTCCCTAGTAGGTTTGTTGTCTCCGTCTCCCCTCTGTTCCCCCTCTCTAGCCTCGGTGAACCTTTAAACACTTGTGTATATGCGCAGTATATATGGCATATCATGCAATATCACATATGATATTATACATACATTGCATTCATAACAGGATGCATACCACTTACCTTGTAAACTTCACAAAATGCTTTTCTGCAGCATCCCACTTACTACAAACTTATGAAAAATGATTGCAGAAAAGCAACACTAAGTGTATTGGCGGAACTTCGAACAAGTACATACGTTGCATGCATACAAACAGGATGCCTGCCCCTTGCCTGACACTTCCACCATACTCTTTTGCATTTCTCTATAAAAATAGACGTACCACAGTGTTTCCGTATGCACCACAACCACAAACCTTACTGAGCAATCTGTTTGCCTGCACAGTCCCATTTCCAGCACTACCATCCTGAAAGGGGCCGCATATGGCACTTTTAATCCTGAAACTAATGCGAAATCCGCGAAGGTATCTTACTAGGAAGGGGGGGTGGAAGAAGTGTGAAACAGGTTATGGGATTGGGTCTGTATTAGTCAATCAGAAAAGAAGGATTTTATTCATTTTTTTCGTGCTGCCTTACAAAGAGCTTTTTCTGCTTTTGCTCTTTATCTGACTTTTTCATTTGCCTCCTTACATTGTTAGAGAATTGTAAAACACTTGTTACAGTCTAAAACATAATATTGCCAATATTGGTAAAATAAAATGCCATTTGCATGGAACCATTGCAAATTTTGCTCATTAATGATGTCATAGTCGGTGGAGAACATCCCAGCAGTGGACATAAATTGACACATGCATCTGTTAATGAAACACCTTTCCGACATCTGGTTGGGGACAAATTACACCGGCATGGTCCCATGCTCCTTTTGGTGGCATGCTTGAGAAAACCAAATTGGCACTGGGAAAAATTTGCATCACTTCTTCCATCAACTTCTTTAGGCGACGTAGCAAACGTCCACATGGCATGTACCCCAAATGTAGAGCTCCATAATGCAGTATGACAACAGTACCGACGAAGGCCACACATCTGCAAAGGTTAACCATACCGCCGAAAGTGACCTCTTAGACTACGCCCAGAAAGCCTCCATTCCTTCCAATGCAAAATTAGCAGCTATGCCTCTTTGCGCGGCATACCTCTAAAGATTGTGCACAAAGGTATCACCCACTAGTACGACTCTGCGCCCCTTCATCGCTTCCTGCCACCCTCACTGCAGACTGATTGGGGGGGGGGGGAAATAGTACCAGCCCTTCCAGTGAGGTACGTCCTTGACACCTGACTGGCTAATTCCCACAGTTCCATTTCCATGTCCACCATGCTTAAGGGCAGGATGTGGCAGGTAAACTTTCCCAGCTACAGTGAGGGCCGTGCCCCAGTAAAGCAGGGACACTCCATCCCTTTCCACTGCAGCCATGCATCCACGACACTAGGCCCTCACCACAGAGAGCACACCATAGTACACCCTAAGTTTAAATGCTCATGTCAGGAGCAATGCACTTCCCATCTGCCATTGAGGGTGCCAACTTTCACCTTGGCAACATATTCGCATGCATGGTTGCATAACATTGCATTAAGTGTGAACGGTATATAGGTGCCTGTGAACATTGGCCATATTTTACATGTGTGCTGCTGAGCACTTCCTTTCATGCCGCAATATCTCAAAGCACTTAACGCAAGGGTTGTACAAGGGACTAAGCATAGCAAATGCAAATGGTCACATGTGGCTCCCTAGTGTGTAACAGGTGCAATGATCTACAACATATGCTAATGTAGGCATAGCAGCTCACTTCTGCTGTTCCAAGGCTACAATGTCCTCCACAACCATTGTGTAAAAGTCACCAACTTCAAAGACATGCAGAGTTACAACTGCTTGCCTGAATTATGTTGTGGTAGCTCTGGAGAAGGGTAACACTGTTGAGTGCATGGCCTATGTCCTACGGCCTTTGACCATGCACCCAACAGTCTAGACCTTGCCCCCACCCACCACAACATAACAGACATGCAGGCGAACATGTCCCAGTTACCATAATCCACTAACACACCACACTGGTTGGCACCCCTACCCACTTCCATTCACAAAGCATTCTATTCCTGCTAACTGAACAACAAAATCTTGACATCATTGGTCCAGCTCCCATTACTCTAGTAAGTGCATAGATCCAGTATTTCATAATGCATGACAACAGTCAGTAATGTGAACAATGCAAAGTACCCAAGCACATATAGGAACCAGTACAACTGTTCCCTCTTCTCCAACACTACACCCAGTAGACACGCTGCAGCACTGCTCACTGCAGTACAACACTTACTAATCTGCTCAATGCAAACTACCCAGCACATATTGCATCCACTTCAACCATACCCTCTCCTATACGTACAGTATTCCAACACTGCACCCACTGGACATGCTGTGGCACTGCTCACCACAGCATCTCCAGCCATCCACCGACAACTGATAGATGCTGCAGCAATCACCACACCCATGGAACCAACATTGTATGCAATGCAGCCAAACCGCACACACACACACATAAAGGAACAATGGCAAACCTACTTGCAACCAGTGGACATAGTTGTGGGTGCAACAGCTCCAGGGTATGCATGCAACATTTGAAGAGTCTTCTAAAGGGCAAACCCTAGCAAACGGAAATTGTCACATGTCACTCCCTAATGTGCAACACATGCAATAATCTACACCATATTCTAATGAACACATAGCAACTCATTTTTGCTGTTCTACCAAGTCTACAATGTTCTCCAAGACCATTGTGTAAAGGTCCCTACCTTTGAAGACATACATTCCTGCATTATTTTTGTGGTAGCTGTGGTGAAAACAGACAGTTGAGAGCATGGCATGTGGCCTTTGGCCATGCACCCAACAGTCTAGGCCTTGCCTACAGCCACCACAATATAACAGAGCCATGCAGACGAACATGTAGCCATGTGCCAGAATTGACAGACAGCATAGGGACCAGCACTTCAACCCAACCACTGCACCATAAAGCAGGGATGCAAGCACACATGTTCCACTAAACATAATGCACAAACAAACCACAATGCTTGGCACCACTACCCACTTTCATTCACAAACCATTGCATTAATGCCAAGCAAGCATGAAATTCTTCAATTCTTCAAATTGGATACTAGCGACGGATACCTCTGGCACACCGTCTTCTTCTAATCGGATATGTCAGAGGATGCACTTGTCACCACCCCCGACCTCTTCCATCCCTTCTTCTAACCACTAGATGCCGCCGTAGAGTATGTTTTCCAGGCCCTTTCGCCACTGCATTGTCCTCGGATACAACATGCCAGCGTTATCGAAAAGTTCTGATGGACATCACGTCAGCGCACACTGCAGCCCAATCAAATTTTTCACTGCGCAGTGAACAGGGAAAAGGGATGCTGGAGCGGAGCCAGTTACGACTACTTTCAGTGGCCACACTTTTACATACAAGAGCCCCACTAATGCACACAATGCCTTAGGGCCTTGGCACACACACCACATGGCTATCCTCCAATACACCATGGCAGTGTTTAGAAACTCCTTTGACACACAGCACGCTTCCCTCCAGCTAACCACTGTCTGCGTCCAAAGTTTGCCGACAACATGCCGTACCACAAGCCAATGAGACTTCTGTCCGCAGAGCAAACAGGGAAATGGGTCAGCGGAGCAGAGCCAGATGTCACTATTTTTTTGAGACGTACATTTCAGTTATTTGCAACCAAATTACTGGTCGGATTTCCACCAAACACACAAAAGCATGCTTTCTGAACCAAGCTCCCACTCCAGCTGAAAATCTGTCCAGCCGTTCAGGCTGTAGCCGTGCGCCAAGTTTTTGCCCATTCAGTCTATGAAAAAAATAAAACAAGAAATTTAAAAAGTTGGGATCCCAACTTTCCAGCCCCGCATAAAACCTCAAATTTGCCGTAAAAATTCAGAGCGGCCCATATACTGCAAAGTTTGCTGAGGATTCCTCCAGGGGGAGCGAAGTTATAAACCGCCGAATTAGTACTCTTCTTACGAGTTTAGTAACTTAACCAATCTATATATCTGGATAAAAACCTATTTGCAGTAAACCTCAAATAAACAGGAACCACAATATGCTAATTCTAAAGTGGTCAATGGCCACAAATCTACCTAGTGTGATGACGAATTATGCTAAAGAACTAACACTGACCATGGGCCAAAATCGTTTAAAATGCTCTGAACCTAAGCTACAATGTATCAGGCTTCTGATGGCCAGATTAATTTCGAAGGCATACAGTATGAATCTGTTCTGCAATCTTAAAATACAATCCATTTTAGCAAAGCAAAAGATATATAAAAACAAACATATGGAGAGTTAAGAGACAGAAAAGCCAAATTACGATGTGATAAAAAAACTGAATACACATTTGCCTCGGAGTAAGAGTGTTCGTATTAAAGAACATTAAAAAAAAAAACATAAAAATTGGCTAAGAGGCCGTAAAGCCAAAATGTTTGAAAGACGAGGAAGCTATGTTAAAAGCTGTGGAGATCAAGAACAAGGCACAAACATGGCGGTACTTAATCCATATTCATCCACTATGCAAAATGAGCTACAAATTAATGGAGTATCCGAGAATCAATGGATTAGATATTATACAGGTCTCTATGCTCTTAGCGTCTTAGATCAGCAGACTGTCTTATTGCCTATGAGTAATGAGTTTAATAAAGATCTTGAATATTACATCAACAAATCTAGCTCGTTGCGCGCTCCGGGGCCAGATGGGATGAGCAATATGAGGTTTAAAAACATCTGCAAGCCTCGACCTTGATTTTGTCTAATATTTTTTCATACATAATGCAGACCAAGGTCATACCAATATCCTGGCAACACTCAATTATTCTGATTTTAAAAAAGTATAATAGACAAGCACCAAACAACTATAGACCGATAGCCTTGCTGGATGGCCTTGGTAAGATATTTGCATGGTTCATTTTAAGAGACCTTAATAAATGGCTAGATAACACCCAGAACCGCGATCCCTTCCAAACAGGCTTTGTGCTGGGGATGGGTACAGTGATCAATTTAATCACCTTAACAGCTCTAAAGAACAAACATTTCTGGACTTTTGTTGACTTTAGAGCCGAATTTGACTGTCCAACGAGGTTTATTATTCTCCAAGTTACAAAAAGCCCAATGCCCACCAGCCATTATAATAGTGATCAACCAATTGCATTTGAATACAACAATTCCGGTGAGACTAACCCTGGAGGGGTTTATGTCGACCCAGATTGGTACATACAGAGGCCTAAAATAGGGGTGTATTCCATCTTCTACTCTAATTGCTTCATTTTATATCTGCAAACATTGCATACACCCCCAAGCTAGTTATCCATCCAATTGTGTGGCTCCTCTGCATGGACGCTTTAGTCCTGCTCTCTAAAACGCCAAAAGGGCTACTGAGATTACTAAATGCTTTAGCCTTGTATACAGAGCAAAATGGTTTAACTATTAACTTTGATACAAACTTAAGATCTTACAATGTGGAAATAACCGGTTGAGAAACAAAGCCTATAGGTGGAATTTACAAGTACCACATCTCCTAGTTGTTCATTACTACACATATTTGGGCTTAAATATTAATGATTACAGAAATGATGAAACATACTTTATCACTCTTGAGAGCAGACGACTCAGAACAATAATTTCTCAAGCTAAAATTATGCTAGCTAAATATGGAACATTTTCATGTATACCAGCTAAGACCTTTTATGATCAGAAAACAGTTTGTCTTGTTGTATGGATCGGCGTCAAAAAGCATCCTTGATCAACAATAATGGACACAATAAGAGGGCACATTTTGGCATCAAGTATTAAAACTGCCTTCTTGTGTGCCTGTACAAATGATACATTTTGAAATGGGAGTAACATCACTATATGCCAAGTATGCTTGGAAGCAATGTGCGTTGCTGAGAAAATGCATCATAAGTTCCAACACAAAAACATTGTTGTTCATACTGGCGTCTTCCATCAGCAACACCCATTATACATTTATCAGAGATTGCATAAGTGGAGAGCCACCACCTGAAACATACTAGAGGAAGCTGATGTAAGCCTAGCTGTATTGATGCATAATCCAAAGAGGGCCAAAATAAAATCATATAAAAATATATGAAAATGATTGGATCAAAACCCAACAGATTTGCCAGAAGTATAAGGACTTCAGAAATAATCCCTTCAGCAATAAAAAAAAATACCCAACTGAAATAGCTAGCTATTTGGTAAAAAAAAGTGTCACCAGTTCGCAGCCAAGCCTTTCTTCGATTTAGATTGAATCTATGACCAACAAGGGACATTCAGGCAAGGAGGAAGAGCATAGATAAAATTGGTAACGTATGTCGATTCTGTAAAAGTGGGACGCAGCAAGAAACCTTAAAAGATCTAGTGACTGAATACCCAATACTTAGTGGCAAACATAATTGTTACTTAGCAAAATATTTGAAAGCTTTCAGAATCATGGGCCCAGACAAACTATGGTTAAGCATTTTTTGTACACCTTATATAATCGGTGAGACTAGCAACAGTAAGATTCCTGGAAGACTTACAATTAAGCGAATAGGTGGAATAACAGTAATGATACAGAAAACTTTAAAAGCTTTAACTAGATGTTCTGTGTAGAAAGATGCTTGTTATTGTTAACTAGTCAGAGAAATTTAAAAGGTGTATAAATATGGATTGTGATTAATGTTTTGTCTCAGAAATCTGATGGTGATACACTGAGAAGTGCTTGTTTTTAAGACGAATGTATATGTAGTTAACACTTGTGTAAAAATGAATGTTAGCTGAGTAGAAACACAAGTTAGTTACTTAACTGCAAATGTTAGTATTGATGTTGAGGAGTTAACAAGCATGATTATTATTTTAATGATGCGGAAACTGGTTATTAACTGTTTAAGTGAATGACAAGCTCATATGATGTTAGTTGTACTTTTTAATCTTATGATGAACATGTATGAATGACTATTTTGTAAATGTTCATTCAAAGGTTGATCCATCAGCCAAACAAAAAAAACCAAAAAAAGCGCCTCATTGCCTGAGCTGGAACCGAGCAGGGTAGGCAAGAGCAAAGTATTTTTGCCTCCGGCAGTACCTCTAAGGCATACATTATCCCCGATATAATCGACTGCTTGTAAACATTGAGCTTAGCCTCAACAGACCCCCCCACCCTAAACTTTTAACAATACTCATAAAGATTGTGCCATTTGGTCCAGGCCGCACTAAAAGCAATCTCACCCATAAGGGACTGAGCTTTGGAAGCCTTGATACCCAGATACTCATTCGGCTACATGTCCCAAAGTCTGGCCATCTATTTTCCAAACAAAACTCGGGAGCACTGTATGCTCGCCTCCCGATGGTCATAGTTTGTCTTAGTGACGTTTACCTTAAGGCCATTTTCTCTTGCATAAACACTTAATGCGTCCAGAGAACACTGTAGCCACACTGGGGTAGCAGAAGTGACATCACACGACCCTTGACCCCCTGATGACATCGCAGGGGGTGACATCATTTGACCCCACTCGGAAGTGATATCGCAGGAAGCAATGGAGCATAACCTTTCACCCATTGACAAAGTAGGAAGTGGCATCACATAGCATTGTAAACTATGAAGAATATCGTTACAATATCACTATAATGTGATGTACATTTCATACAAGAATGGATCGCCATATGTATCGTTAAGATCAGTGTGTATAGGCCCATATTTCCAAATTACTGTGAATGCAAGCAGACGTCCATGACCAAATGGTAATGATGTGTTATTATATAGCACTTACGCTTAAGCGCTTTATATCGAAAAAATATACACCCAATATCACCCAGCCTGTGTTGGTACTCATTTATCGATCTTAGAAGGATGAAAGGCTGAGTTGAGGCATTTAAGAACAGACTAAATCAGTGACTCACCCCCTGAAGTATGCCTGAAATAAACCTTTAATGAGTCAAGCAATTATTGTATAGAAATCCAGAAAGACACATTATTAGACACAGAACAAGAACGCCAGCCACTCCAGAAGTAAAGAGCCACATGGTGCTGGCCACAGCCCAGGAGCTTGCATTACAAAAAATAAAAAACGTCTTTGATGTCGCAAGGGAGACCTCAGAGGTCACTGGTGCGACCTCTGGCAACCCCTAAATGATGTCCCTGGTTGCCCATTTGTGAAAGGCGTATACCAGATTATCAGAATGAAACCACTTCAAGAAGTACAGGACAGAATCGTCTACCCCCAAACTCTACAACTTAGCCCAAAGTTTCCCCCAATAGACACTGTTGAATACCGAGCTACAGCCAACAAAGCACATATGCAGTACTTGATCCAGGGTTTGCAATGCGTCTGAAATCAAAGTGAGACGGACCCACAAAGGATTGCTTGTGGAGCAATGCGTTCTGAATCTCATCTGTCATGACAAGGGCTCGGTTTTTGCCCCAGTTTGACATTATCTCCAATAACATCTTCGCAAATATCTTGCATCCACTGTCCAACATAGCCAATAGTCTATAGTTCTCAGGCAGCTGCTGTGGACCCTTCTTATGCACAGGGATTAGCACAGATGGTTGCCAGGTCCTGGGGATGATGCCCGTCTCACAGATATTGAGAAATAGTAGCCCCCCCCCCCAATGCCACTGCCAAATATTCAGGTTTGCTCTTAAAAATGATGTCACATAATCCATGAGGGCCATCTGACCAAGAAGCTGATAGTTTGCCGATTATCAGATACATATCTGCTTCCATCACCAGCCTCTCAACCTCAGTGTTCACCATGGGCCTACAGGGTGGATGGAGTCAGAGGAGGATCCTGTTCCACCCAGTAGTTTTCCCTGATGTAAATTTCCCAATGGGTCCCAACTACAGCACACACTTCAGGAGTCCTGCCCTCAGCCAGGTTAGATCGAATTAGGTGTCAACATTTCCTGGTTTCTCCCTCTTGGATTTGCTTGTTAATTATCATCCAGGCGGCACTGGCCTTGCTATATCCATGATTTATAATCCAACATTTATATATACATTTGAGCGCAGAGATTTCTTCTTTCCTCACTAAGGATAGTATGGTATTGCCTTCTATCCAGGCGTTGCCACCCCCTTAGCTCTCTTCTTACTGGCAATCACTGCATCATAGGTGGTTCCCGGCTTTTTTATTGCACATCTAGTAGTGATGGGCCTGTCAGATTGGGTTGCATCTAGCAACCAAAGTGTCCAACTTCCAGTCACAAGACTGTACTGTCGAAGTCCCCCTAGCTTCTGCCCTGATCAATCTAGTGTTTAGTTCTCGTTTATACCCCTGCGTCCAACATACTCTATTTCCCTGAACATTGACCATGGGATTGTTTGCTTTCTGATCAATAATTTCAGTTTTAGAGACCTGAAGTGTCAAATTCAGAATAGCATGTTCACTCATTGGTACTGTTAAGATGTTCAACAAGGGGAAAAGGTTTACAGAGTGGGCCATTCGGAAAAATGAAGTTGAGGCAGCTATGATGTCTGCCATTAGTCCAGGTATGGAGTAGCTCATTCGTTGGTGGATACAAAAGCTGCAGATCGAATTTCCCCCAACAAGTCCCTCCAATCAGGACCATTTTTATGATGTTTGCTTTTAGTTCCTACCTTTCCTGAAGACATTCGTAATCCATACTCACAACAATCCACATTAAAATCCCCTGCCACCAAGACTCCGCCCTAGGATTCTGCAATTGCCAAAGACAAAGAGAATCAATGAGGGCCTTCAACCTAATGGTCTGCATGCTTCGAGGGGATGGGGGGATTCGCACAGAGTAATCACCAACAGGCTCCCCCCCAAAAGGCAACCCAGTTATTTCCATGCAAAGTGAATATTCTTTAGAACCGGCCCCAGTAATCAATTTTTCAAGATATGTGGCTTTAACTCCAATACATAGTCCACCCACCGGTCGGCAAGATATAGGACGGGGAGATAGCAAGAAAAATAGTAAATGGCCATCCGTGTCAAAATAGGAGGTGAGCCAGGTCTCTTGTAGTAGAACTATATCATTAATCATATAATCTAGTACAGCCCTGTTATTCATGCATGATGAATGGCCTCTAGAATTCCAGGACATAACCCTGAGAGCAGAATTTCTGCAAGAGTCCAGATTTCATTGTGGGATCGGGGGATATGGGACAATCCATGTGCTCTCTTTCCTCTCTTCCATTCCTCCCTAATCAGTATGCTTTGCATCTACTCCAGCCCCATCCACACATCGCGCTGGTATGTTCAAATGCAGAAGCTAATCTCGGTTTGGCAGAAAACAAAAATGTCAAATCCCATATGAAGAAAAAAGCCCTAGAATGTTTGCAGACGGATTCCACCAACAGGAGTGAAGCAAAGGCAGCTAGGACCCAGTTCACCACACTATTAAGGATGGGTAATTCCAAACCCTCTATATCCTTTGATGCGATAGTGGTTAGGTCTGGAATTTGATATATTATGTTAAGCAGCCAGGTCCGGTTTAAGAAAGGGCTGTCTCCTGTAGGGAATCCTGACAATTTTTATGCATTTCAGCCCAGCAAAACATTCAGGATCTGGCAAAGACGTAACAAATGCTGATCTAGCAACCCTGGAGGCCTTCACATACACAAGGCAATTTTCATGAGTAGGGACCTGTGCGATATATTGCTGCCCCGTAAGTTCCATACACTCCAATGCCTTGGCCCCAAGTCTAAGTGATCATCTCACACTTCACAGTTGTCACCATGTGAAGAGGCTGTGAGTTAACCAAGGTGTTTTACTCCTAATGTTTCACACTAGCAAGAGGAGACCACTTCAGGCTGCAGAGCACGCTTAAGCTTGGCCATATTGACCAAGCTCGTTCTTGACTTGGTTGCTTTAGTATTTTCCTTTCAGGCTTAAGTATGTACTCCAAAGACCCTTTACAGGTGGGAGCCGTTGGAGGCCATTGTTTAGTCACGCCTCGCCCACCCATTTGTCCAAGGGGCCATGTGGTAGAACTTTTGTCATGTCATCTCCCACACTGTTGGTAATAGTGTAAAGGCACGCAGCGGTGGGAGGGATGCTCTCCAAGTTTAGAAGCCTGGGATTTCCTCCTGGCCTTTGGAGGTTTCTTTAACTAGTCCTCTGAGTTTTCGTAATTCGAGGAAGGGTCCGTTTCAGACAAGTTTCTTATTATAGTTTTGTCATGCAGAGACAGGGGCTGTCCAACATAGATAGTTGCACACAGTGTATCAAAGGCTTGATCCTCTGTAGAAGCAAAGATTTTTACAGTGTCGTACTGGTTCAATGGCCGTCCCTGGGGATCGAGGTAGGTCTTTACATTTTCCCACCCCCTCACTATTTGGTCTCCGTAGGTTTCCTCAGGCATCACTTGATTTGGTTGAGCGCAAGTGGTAGTCTGCTCAGTCATATGGGCAATCAGCTGAACCATACGGTTTTAAAATTTCAGACTGTACCATTGCCAAGCTGGGACACAATTACAGCAATGATTCAATCTTGGTTTCTATGTACTGCATGGAGCCAGCTGTGATAGAAGATGCAAGCATATGCCCCCCCCACCCCACCGCGGCAATAGGTGAGGGAGGCTCTCCAGCTTCACCATCCGTACTACTATATTCTAAGGAGTATACGTATTGCTCCAGGTCAGGAGAGGCAAAAAGATTTGTAGTCAGATCACTACTTGCAGTATTGCTGGGTGGGCCCAAGGAGTTTAGTTTGAAATAAAGAGGTTCAGTAAGGAAGCCTTAATTGTGAGTGAATTTCCAAGGATCAGCGCCAGATGTGTTCACTCTGCCTTGGTTTCCATTAAATGCAAGGATTTTCTGGGCCGGGGAGCCGTCACTGCCTTAGACGCAGAATAAGCAGATTTCTTGAAAAAAATTTCAATTTGAGCTTTACCCCCCGAGCCCCATTTGCCTTTATTCCCCTTGTATGCAGTCACAGGATGGTTAAGCCTGCCTTGGGATGAGCTGCGTGCGCATTTCCCTCTACTGGTCACATCGCTACGCAACCCATAGCAGTGTTTTTGTAGGCAGGCATAGGTGAAGCCAATCAAAGTCAAGACACAAAGTCAATCAAGAAAAGCGTACCCGAAGTGGCAGTGGCCCTTGTGCACTCGACCAATAAATTTCCACTTGAAAGGGCGCCTCCAGCACAGAACAGCTCCTCGCTTTCCCCAAGCACCTTTCACCATCTGCCAAACACACAAAGCCACACACCAAGCCACGCTTCGCGATGGAACTTTGTATGTGTGTTAGCTCCACCTCCAAAAGTGAAACAGGAAAAAAAAAAACACTGCCCACGTCAAGGCTCCGACTCCCAGCCCTTCCTGCCAATGCTGCCAAACACACTAAGCTGTACACTTCACATGAAGGATGTGCAATGTCAGACCGGAGGGATGTTCGGTATAAGTAAGCCTGGTATGAATAAAGTAGCAGGGATAAGAGATATCAGCCCTGGTGACTAAATGTCTTTCCCTTCTCACCTTTCACAGACTGCACAGCCTGCAAGGAGTCTCCGCCCAACTCTGTGTGCTCACAGAGACCAGACCAAACCAAACTGCTCCGACTCGCAGACAGCACTGCCACTGCGTGTGCGCCAACTGCGCGCTGCCCGTGATTTAGATGCACTTCCGGTTGCAGGAGGCAGGACTTACAAAGCGTGCCAATGGAATGAAGGTCGGGTAAAGTTATTGCCCAACAAGGAGCCAGTACTTGTAGCGATCATTAGATAATAACGATTTAAGGAAAGGATATATTCCATGAGGATGTCACAAGTTGTACCTACAACAGGACAGCGAGACAGCACTCCCCCACAGCACTCAGGCGCTGCGCATATTCAATGAAGTACAATCTTCTTGTGTAACAAAGTAAGGCTCCTATGAAGGCTAGTGCTGATGTTTGCCAATTGCTCTGGCTGATGCCACGTCCAGAAGAAAAAGAGGATTCAATGATTGTTCCAGAACAGGTGAAGCCATACATTGGAATGATATGTGGAGTAGAGAGGTTATACTCTATTGAATAGCAGGCTCTCTAATGGGGTGAAGATGAAGACTATCAAAGGGGCCCACCATTATTCAAAGAGAAATGTCCTCTCGAGAAAAGGCAAAAGTTAGTATTTATAGGATTCATAAACGACTTCACCAGCCAAATAACTCACGCTAGAGAATCATAGAAAAAATCCTTTTCTAGCCATTTTAATAACAGTCTAGTAACAAAAGCAAAAGCAAATCAATAAGCTTTGCAACATTTAAGTAAATACCATATACTGCACCCATGATGGCCAGATTTTCTTATTAATTGTGTACGGTTTACAAAAAAGAAACCTTTACAATCATAGTAATACATGTAAAAAGTTAAAACCACAAATTCAAACATTTCATCTTAGCCATTTTATCTTAAAATCTAAAATGTGCCTTTTATTCCAATTCCCTTTCAATGTTAAATTTTATCTTTGAGAACTAGTAATGACACAATCTATTAAAAAAAAATAATCATAAAAATAAAAAAGACCAATTTTAGTGCAGGGAGTTCAAGAACCCAGCCATTGCCAATTCATCGCTCAGGTTTTCAGAACTTAGGTACCTCTTCCAAAGATTCAGCCAATCAATATTCTGGAGCAGTTTACCCAAGAACGCCATTCTCTGAGCATTCAGGGCGGCACAATAGAGAACCAAATGATTTACACTCTTGTTCACATATTGCGTCCGATTGGTTGATCCGCCCTCGTCTCAAAGAAAATTATTTGGAAACAAATTTGAGTGCAGGAGTACATGCCCTCTTTATGTTCCTGAATTAAACGTACCAGCGAAGGATCAGCAAGGAAGGATCAGCATGGGAGGATTCTACTGTGTTTACCCAGTCATAATCAAAGAGTGATTTTTTTTGACCCGATGTGGGGTTAGAAATAAATCCCCCTGTTCAAAATTCAATTCACTCAGGTTTTCACAACAATTCTTCAAATGAGTTTGGTACCTTAATTTTCCTCCTGCAGAATGATCGACCTCCATACCATTTTTCACTGTACCATAAATTGATCCTTCCTGTGGGTTCAGAATAGCTTTATAAAGAGCCAACATTCTCCAACGGACTCTTGCTCTCAAAGTGAGAAAGCCGAACTCGTACCCAATCTCTAACCGCGGAACTGATTTAGAATGCGTTAGGACACGTTGCCAAATAGCTTCCACAAGGTAACGTGTTTTAAACATACCTTCGTTCCACAGTTCTAAGCCATAAATTAACTTTGGAACAACCTTGCCCTCATAGAAACAAATTGTGGGCCTAATTGAAAATCATCCAAACCTCCCATCAAAATTCACCAACTCGTTCATGAGGCAATTTACTTTTTGTATTAGGTAGGAACCTAGGCTTACTCTTGATGGCGATCAGTAATATAGAAGCCCAAAAAGATGACACTTAACCTTTTAATTCTGAAATTAGCCAGAACCCAACTCTCTAAGGCATTCTTCCTTCCCCTCTGCAATCGCAAAATGTTGGTCTTATTAGGATTCATTACAAGGACTGCCATCTGCATAGTTCTCAAAAGCAGACAGCAGTTTCTGCAGACCTACTTGGGTATTGGGTATTGTCGAAGTGAAGGCAGTCATCTGCATAAGCCATCCATACATAACTTCTCCTTAACCACTCTTGGAGGAACAAACGAGACAGGGAGTAAGATCTCCTGTATATCGGATACATACAGGTTAAATAGGCAGAGGGGCCAAAACACTGCTGCCTTAAACCACACTTAGTTGGAATCCTTCTTAACATATCCCCAGCCTGATTCAACCTTACTCGAACAGCCACATTTTCATGAAACATGATAAATTTCAATAAACCCCACAGTAATACCCCAACAATGTAATTTCCATCATAGCCTGTTCTGATCAACACGGTCAAAGCCTACCGAAACAGCTATTGAAGCCACAAATGTATGTCTGGTGTGGTATTGTCCATCCAGGCCCAATCCTGGATAGACCTTAGGACACATCCATCAATATTTGTGGAGTGCCCTTTTCGAAACCTGTCTGGAATGTATTCATTCACCCAACCGAGGTTTCCCACTGCTGTAGATGGCTTAATACCAAAGTAGCAAAAACTATTAGTATCCTGTAAGGATATAGGGCGGTAATTCCTCTGTTCACACCTCGCACCTCTTATGAATGGGCATAACCCAAGCAGCATGCCACGATTCAGGAAAGACCTTTTTCGCACTCGTGTGTTTTTCTTTGATTTGAACCCAGTGTTTCTTTTGGTTTTGGAGTCTGACAAACTCCATAGGCATCATCTTTTTTCATTGCGACACACAGCACCCTTGGTGCAGTGTCACAGAGAAGTCCTTTGGATTTCTGCTAAGGTTTTAATACCTTCTCTTGGATAACTACTGTTTCCAAGAGTAGTAAAGTGAAGAACAGTTTGTGTAGTCTTTCTTCCTCCTTAGAAGGAGGAGGTGGAGGATAGAATGAGGGGAAAACTATTTTCTGATTTAAATGAAAAATCAGATATTACCTTGGGTAAAAATGATGGTTTAACCCTCAACACAACCCTGTCCTTATGGAACACAGTATAGGGTGGCCCAGAAGATAGTGCCTGCATTTCGCTCACTCTTCTTGCTGATCTTAGAGCAACTAAAAATGTTTTTTTCCATGTTAATAATCTTAATGGACACGTGTGCATAGGCTCAAAAGGGGCACACATTAAGAATTTTAATACCAAATTTAGATCTTAAATCAGTACTTGAAATGGGTGAGGAGGAAACACATTAGTGAGACCTATGAATTGTGCTATCAAAGGAATTTTGAAGTATGAGCATTCTTCCGATGAGCGCTTGAAGATGGAAAGTGCCGCAAGGTAACCTTTTATTGTTCCGATATTCAGACCTCTATGTGGTAGGGTCAGAAGGAAAGAAAGTACTTCCGGAATAGAACATAGAAAAGGATCGACATTCTATTCCCTGCACCATTTGCAAAACTTTTTCCAACAGCGACAGTACAGAGACTTTGTTGCTGGCCTTCTTGCCAAAAGCAACACCTCCATATCATCTGGAAGGTTCCGATCCCTGTATCTCAGCCTTTCAGATACCAAGCATGAAGGTTGAGTGTTCTGACCTCTGGGTGGAGAACCTGACCTTCCATTTGAGAGAGAAGGTTCTCTCTCTGAGGAAGACGTACTGGAGGACAGATGGACATGTCTAGAAGGTCCGGATACCACGTTCTCCTGGCCCAATCCGGGGCAATTAGGATCATGTGGTTCCTGAAGCGTCTCAGCCTCCTGATGACTTGAGGAATGAAAGGAATCTGAGGGAACGCGTACAATAGTGGGAAATTCCACTCCACCACGAACCCCTCTTCTTGGGGGAAATTCCCTTGAGCAATTTCGCATTTTCGGTTGATTCCGGTTGCAAACAGGTCTACTTGAGGGGTTCCCCAAAGGGCGAAGATCTCTTGAATGACTTCCTGAGCCAGTTCCCATTCGTGGGGCACGGTGCTCTGCCTGCTCAGAGCATCTGCCGTCATATTCTCTTCCCCGGCTAGATGAATTGCCGTTAAAGAGATTCCCTCCTGAATCGCCCAATACCAGAGCTGCATTGCCTCTCTGCACAGGGGTAGTGACCCCCACACCTCCTCTTTTGTTTAGATAGTGCATGGCCACTGTGTTGTCCATCATTAGCAGGACATTCTTTCCCCTGACGGATGGCAGGAAGGCCTTCAGCGCTAGTCTGATTACCCTCAGCTCTAAAAGGTTGATATGTAGTTTGGACTCCGAAGGAGACCAACGACCGCCGATTGTCAAATCGTTGGCATGAGCTCCCCACCCCATGAGTGAGGCGCTACTGTGATCTCCGGCCATGGTTGCCAAAAGGGTTCTCCTTTTAGAATGTGTTCTGTACAGGTCCATCATAAAAGGTCTTGTCTGACCTTGTTCGGAATCTGAAGATCATCTGTCATTTGACCCGAGAACTGGGACCACTGAGTCTTTAGGGCCCATTGAAGGGATCTCATCCTCAAGCGTGCCTCTGGCACCAGAAAAATGCAGGATGCCATGAGGCCGAGAAACCTTAAAAAGTCGTAAGCCTGGAGATTTTAGGCATTTTGGAATTTGGAAACCATCTGAAGAATGTCTTGAGCCCTCGACTTGGGAGGCGAGCTCTTTCCCAAGGATGTGTCTAATACATCTTCTATGTACTGAAGCTGTTGGGAAGGTGTCATCTGTGACTTCCTGAAATTGAGGGAGAAGCCCAGTTTGTGCAGGAAGTGGCAGGTGACTTTCAGATGATCCAGGGCTTGCTTGGCAGAGCGCGCTCTGATCAACCTATCGACCAGGTAGGGGTAGACATGAATCTCCCCTCTCCTGAGGTGCGCTGCCACCACTACCATTAACTTGGTGAAGACCCTCGGGGCGGAGGTCAACCCGAATTGCAGGACTCGAAACTGATAGTGTGAGCCGCCAACTATGAACCTCAGGTATTTTCTGTGTTTGAGATGAATCGGCACATGAAAATAAGCATCCTGGAGGTCCAATGACACCAACCAGTCCTGGAGTTGAAGGGCCTGAAGGATCTGAGAAAGGGTAACCATCTTGAACTTGTCCTTTCTGAGGAACTTGTTCAAGTTTCTTAAGTCCAAGATGGGTCTCAGTCCTCCGTCCTTTTTGGGGATCAAAAAATACGGGGCGTACCAACCCTTGTTCCTCTCTGCTGCAGGTACTGGTTCTATAGCACCTTCCTCTAGCAGGGTTAGAACTTCCTGCTGTAGGAGCCGGTTTGAAAGTTTCAACGGGTGTCTCCCTGGTGGGTTGCTTTGAGGTTGCTTTAGAAAAGGAAGGCAATAGCCTTGGGCTATTATTTCTATAGCCCAAACATTTGAAGCAATGGCTCGCCATTCTTGTAGATGCTGCGACAGCCTGCCTCCCACAGGTGTTTTGTGGTGCAAGTCCTCAAAGTGGTTTTGTGGCGGATGTTGCAGCTGCTGATGGCAAATAGGCTGCAGCTGGAGCTGGCTTAGCACGTTTTCCTCGTACACCACGAGTGGCCTTTCTTTGGCCCCTTTGAGTGGCCATTCCTCTAGTCTTCCCGTATGAGTAGTAATAACGATAGGATCGTCCCCTCCATGATTGCCCTTGTGCACGAAAAGGCTGAGGTTGCCTAATAGCAGCTCCTAAATATTTGGACATTGCTTTTGAGGTCTGCAACCTCTCAGGGCTCTCGTCAGCCTTGTTGCCAAAAAGGTAAGACCCCTCAAAAGGCATGCTCAGGAGACGTTTCTGTACGTCCGGTGCAAAACCCGACTTCCGTAACCATGCAAACCTGTGCATTACCGTGCTAGTGCCCATGGACCTTCTTACACTATCCGCAGTGTCCAATCCAGATTGAAGGGATTCCTGCATGGCTTCCTTTCCATCTCCAACGATGGCTAGGAAACCTTCCCTTTCTTCCCCCTTCTGGTATGTGCTCCACCGCCATTGCGATGCACTCCCACAGAGTGTACAAAAATGTTGCCAAGGCTCATGTGGAGTTGGCAGATTTTAATGCCATGCTACCGGCTGAAAATACCTTCCGTGCCCAACCATCCACACGCTTATCGTCCCTGTCTGGAGGGATAGACGGGTATGCAAGTTTGTTGGAAGCTGTGGCTGCCTGTATGACCAAACTCTCGGGAGATGTTTTGACAGATAGCCGGGGTCGCTACTGGCTGGGCGGTATTTTGATCTTAGGGATTTATTCACCGGAGGAATAGAATCCAGAGTTTCCCAATCCTGTTTTGTAAGGCTACATGAAGAGGTAAAACTGGGTCTTCAGTGGGACCATGATCCAATATGTCTGTCAAATCGTCCTGGACGAATTGGGCCGTTGGTTTAGCCCATCCCAAGTAGTCTACCACCTTGGCATTGTGCAAAGACTCCACCAAATCCCTCATTCTGCTTTCCTCTGAGATCAAGCATTCTGGGACATTTGGGGTGCCATACTCCAATCCAAAAAGTACATTTTCCTCCTCGGATCTCTCCTGTTGCTCAAAAATTGAGGTCAAGGATTTGAAAAACTCCTTTCTATGGAGAGGCTTGTAAACCTTCTCTGGGAGAGGAAGAGGTGCAGTACCAGGCTCGGAAGGAATTACATTTTTAACTTTTTCCTTCTCTTTTTCTGGCTGTCCTGGCTTGGTTGGAGCCTTTGGCGCCAAGGGTTTCGACGTCGATAAAGGCGTCGACGATGACACCGTGGTCGTCGAAAGGGTCTGCTTCGAGGGCGTCGAGGCGGCCTTCGACAGTTTCTCCTTCGAGGTGTGAAAGGTCTCGGACGGCATCAGTGACCTCGAGTGGTCGACTCGAGTCAAGCATTTGTCGCTCGGCGTCCTCTAAGGTTCCCTATCCTTCCTTTTACGATCACCCGGGCTCGAGGGCGCGCGAGTGTCGGAGCGATGACGCTCTCGGCCGGTTTCCGAAGAAGGCGCGGACCGAGGCTTCGCGTTCTCAAACACCTCCATCATTTTGACCCTAAATGCTTCCCACTCTTCAGAAGACAAATGTTTTGTGGGGCATTTCATTTTCGGAGACTCGTCTGACGATGAGGTGGAGGGAGATCTATGGCGTTGTTTCTTCCACTTTTTCGAAGACAACGAGCGATGAGAATCACTTCAAGATCTGGATCTATGCCTTTCGCTTCGAGGAGATTTTTCCCCATGGGGCCTCGACTCGACGCTAGAGGCTTTCCGATCCTTCCGACCTACCTGTACTCGCAAGGCCTTTCCCGTCATCGCCTGACACTTTGAACAGGCCTCCATGTCGTGGCCTTCCCCGAGACACCACAAACACTCGCGGTGCGGGTCCGTGATCGCCATTTTTGAGCCGCACGACTTGCATTTCTTAAAACCCGATCTCGGGGTCGTGGTCAGCGTCGATGACAAGGACATAATTACTTCTCGTAATATTATATTTCCTGACAGAACTTGAGGCGCGCCGAATGTCCGAAACAACGTACTGTGGAAAAACGGAACTGAGGCCAACGGGCGCTGCGCGTGCTACTTATACACCCGATGACGTCACCCTCGACGGAGGCCTTCGAGGGACCATCGACTCGACATCGACGCACGGCGCCCTCTGCCGAAAAAATTTCCAAAGAGCAGCAAAGCTGGATGGAATACATCTAAGATGAGGAATACGTTGGAGGACACAATCCACTCGAAATGGACTTTACTTCCATTGTTCTCTTTATGGACCCAGCACACACTCTTTCACAATAGGGTGCCGGAGGGGTTAATTAGTATCCCCTTTATCTTCTCATTTAAACATTTTATGTTACCCTTTCTACAATTCATGGCTTTTGGCAGTGGTTTACTTTTTCCTGCCATAGTGTGTTTTTACCGCAGGCTGCGTTTGCAGCTGCAGTATAGCACCCATGGGTGCCCATTTTGTCAATATGGCCCCAGTCTTCTTTTTTCGCCATTTCTTGTTGGAAAGGTCCTTTTTGAGATTTACTCTGCGCGTCAAACCATGTTTGGTGCCTTTGTATTTGGCAGGATTCACTGGTGAAGCCTGCCTCTGGCTCCAGCATGTCTGGCAGGACAGAAAGCAAGGGAGGTTACCAAAACTACCTGTGCTTAGTCTCCTTGGTTAAAGTAATGCACCGATAGGTGAATGGCTGATAGGCTGTCCTTGGAGGACAGCCACCCTGCTGTGCGGGTGACAGCTAGACTGAAAATGAATGGGAACGACTTGCATAAAAGGCGAGGTCTTTTGCAAGGAAGGCAGAGCCGACCACTAGATGAAGGAATCCAAAGAAGAGAAGCTTGCTGCAACTCTTGGACCGTTGGTTTGCCCGGTGAAGCCCTGCTGCAGTGCTGACGCTCCGAATTGGCTTGGACTAGAGAAGGCCTGCAAAGGACGACTTCTGTCCTTGGGTTGGTGGGACCAATCAACCCCAAGACCAACTCGACAGGAACCCCTCCCTCTGCTGGCTGTACTTCCATTGCTGCTGCAGGAACCGAGTGCCTGCAGGAACACCGGAATTGAGTGCATCATTTTTAAGCAGGACCGGAGCTCCAGGAAGCTCTTCCAGACTCCCTCGAAGCAGGACTGACCAAGCCTGAGCCACCTCAGAGCGCTGGACCCCAGAAGCAAGGAAAGTCCACAAAAAGCCCAAGAACAGTGGTGGTGCTGAAATCGTGCCGCCGATCTGAACATTGCCCATTGCTGCCGCCGACCTTCAAATCGTAGTGCAGGAGTCCCCAACTTCCTCCCTCTTGTCCCCATGACTGAGGCCCAGGAACAACAGGATCGGCAGGACCTAAAACAGGAACAGAAGTCAGCTGGAAGCATTTCTTCAGACCTAAACTGCTGTGTACTAAGGAGTACTTACACTTAACTGAGAGCAAGCAAGCTACACTGATGAGAGGTGAGACTTGCATTGGCTGCCCTTTGCAGAGTTGTTTGCATCTTTGTCTTTCACAAGCCTCCCAGCTTGTGTACCACCCCCCCCCCCACAGCGATTTCTTTTACAACAAAACTCTAACATTGTGCAAGACTTCCATTTACCTTCAAGAAGTGCCTCAGCTCCCCTAGACTTTGCTCAAGTGACATTGGCTGTCCTGGCTCCCTGAATACTCTAACCTCTGACTTTGTGCTTTAACAATCCCTCCAAAAGTCATACATACCTTACTTGTATAGCTGGGAGAGGGTTAATTTACATTGCATTGGGGGTTCAAAAGTGCTTACCCTGTGTGAGAAACTTGTTAATTGTGGTTTCCTTCCCTAACCTTTTCCTTTTTGCAACCACTTCATTATTACAGTTAAAGGGTAATAAGTGATATTAATTCCCACAATGTCCTAGCTATTAAAGTCACCTGAGGGTGAACGAAATTCTGTGTGCCATCTAGCTTACTTTAGTGAACTGAAGAAGTGTATTTTTGAAGAGTATCTTTATTGTTGCCAATTGCGCCCTTCTAAAGAAGGCTCATTTTAAAAACAGACTTAAACTAATAAATTATTTAAATCAAGAACCTCACAGGATTACTACATATAGTCTTGCCTAACAATTAGTAAGCTCATTGGGGCCTGTAGTTCGAGACCGCTTACTTGAGCAAATCAATTTCCGAATATCCCTACCTCTATAGGCATACACCAACTTGATCTCTCATGGCGTAAGCTTTCAAAGGGCTCCACCCAAACTGATTCAGTGACTGCATTTTTCTCTGCAGTAATTGACGGTATTATCCAGTCCTTTGCCAAAGTTCAAAAGTATGCAACGTCTCAATATTTAACAGACTCTGCATCCGCATGCAGTATGTTTTACCAACCTAGACTCCTCCTCAGTACTCTCGAGCTGCCAGAGTTTTTTTTAAGTGCCCTACTGTTCATTAAAAATATGTAAATGAGTTTTACTTTGATTCCTCTTATGACCAATAGCTCTAAACTTTTCCATGATCGCCATCAAAAAAAGAACCAAAGCATTCAACATTGAATACTCCCAATTTCCACTCAAGAGTGGAGCTATTCATAATGTGCTTAAGCATGACATTCATTTGGTTAATATAAACATTGGTCCAGCTAATGCGGTTTCGGCCACAATTGATCTTTAGATTTGCAGGACCTCCATTAAACTAATTTAATTGAAGCTCTTGGGATCGAGTGGTCACTCCAGGAGTTATTCATAATCAATAAATTACTGCAAATTTCAAACAAGGCATGGTTCACAAATACATAATCTGAAGTAGACTCACGATTACCTCGATGCCATGTTGGTTGTGCCAAAGTGTCCCCCCACCCCTCGCCTGCCCATTTAACAACTGAAGTGCTATACAAGATAATGCAGTGTACCACTTCCCTCCAGTAATTGACTTGCACTTGGAGGACTTCATATCCAAAGTTTAATCCCAAAATGTCCCCTTCTTTTTCTGGCATGACGCAATTGGACAAAGTCTCCGGCTAAGATAATATGACACTTGCTCTCCTCTTTATGCCAATATAAAATGGTTTGAACAGCAACATTCAGAAATACTTCCAAATTGCCCACCTACTTATGCCAGTAAACGTTAATCAAAGGCAACTTAAATTCACATCCAGATAACTTAACAGCCAAGATGCCCTAAGGAAGATCAGTGATCGCTTCAGCAATAACTTTATACCCATAACATAAGGTAATGATCAGACCACCTGCAGACTGCCCGCCACAACTATGTTTGGCTTCTTGAAAAAAATCCCGATAGCCATCCATTACTGGTTTTTCCAGCAGCCAGGTTTCTTGTAAAATATGCAGTTGCATTCCTTCATTAGATCAAGAATTTAAAGATTATTAAGTAGATGGACTGTTCGTCTTGAAATCCAGGACACCATTTTCAGTTCATCTATTCCAACAGTCGACCCAGGTTCATGTATAATATCAGGAATGCCTCGTATGCCATAATGCCGAAGTGACACCCACCCAAACCACTTTGGTTATTCTTAACCTGGAGACCACTCACTTGTTTCCCATATCCACTGGAATTCCTGGAGACTCCGCGGGTCTATAGCCTTGTGTGGGAGTGAGGGGTTCTTTGGGCCCCCCTCATGCATTCAGTACAATGTGCATCACTTGCTCGACCAACAGTGGGGGACGCCTCCATTGCCCTTATGCTAACTAACAGCCCTTATGCTGACGACACCCTCACTGTCTCCCAACCCCCATTCATCTGCATCACATTGTTCAATGGCAAAACACATTTTCTCCACCTTCACTCGTTTTGCAAGAACTAGTTCCATCACCAATCTGTAGGAGAAGAATAAAGTACACCTGTTCATCTGGTTTAGATCAGGAAACGCCACCCTTTCCAAATCAGTCGATGACAAAGTAGCCAAAACATTGAGAAGACATTAGTTCTCTTTAAACATACTTTAACATTCTCTCCATGCAGGCTAACCAATTGTACCATATTGCCGCCGGTGAAGCCACACTAATAGCTCTTCTTTTAGTCAAGTTACTATTTCATATACTTCTGTAAGCACATTCCTGTGAATCAGAGCTTCTAGCAAACTTCAATACACTAAAAAGTTTGTCTATCTGCTTGTTTATCGACCATTCTTGAATGAGTCACCCTCATTCATATGTCACATAGGATTATTCAATACACTGTAATCGCAGTGGACTCCAAAGAAGCAATCTTGTCTGTCAATTTTGGAGCAACACTCCTGACAAATTATTTAAACAATGTATTCATTTCACTTTCAATAGGTTGCTGTTCCTTTTCTTTAATCCTCCTTTCAGTTTCGACCATCCAGGGTGAAGTGTTAGGGAGAATTCTAATTTCTGTGCTAATTCCCTTCAACCTTAGCGACCCCTAGCTCTTTTGCTGAACTTAAGACTTAAAATTTTGTCCCTGGAGTGAGACCTTGTTCTCGCTCGTGTTTTTACCCGATTTGGATTTTGTCTTTTCACTGTTTTTGGAGTCTGACAAACTTCCTTAGGCTTCGTTTTTTTGTATGGTGACACAAAGCACCTTCAGTGCAGTGACACTGAGAAATCCTTTGGATTTCTTATAAGGTTTTACTACCTTTTCTTGTTTGATCTACAGGTCCCAAGAATAGTAAAGTGAAATTGACTTTACTTACCTTTTGTCTTTGTAGGTTCAGCACATACCATCTTATGTGGCGTGCTGAGGGGTGGGGGTGCTGGGGGTTACCTAGTGGGTGACCGTTTTGTCAAAATGGCCCCGGTTTTATTTTTGCCATTTTCTGTTTGCGAGGCCTTTCAACGCACAGAGTAAAGCCCAAGAGACAGGTTTGAGCCCTTTGTTTATCTTGCCTTTGGCGTTCTTCATCCCTGAAGCCAGCCTCTGGCTCCTGTGTGTCTGGAAGGACAGGATGTGAGAGAGGGTTCCGAAACTCCACTGTCCTTGTCTCTAGGAATGCAACTAGTCCCGATTTGACAGCCACCCTGCTGTGTGATTGACGGCCTAGGCTGTGCATGACTGGAAGAATCCTGCCAAAAAAGGCGAGGGTGTTGGGACTACAGGCAGAGTTGACCACTGGGAGAAACCCAAAGAAATCATGAACGAAGCTTGCTGGAACCTCCTGGACCTTTGAATTGCCCGGTGAAGCCCTGCTGCTGTGCTGAACTCTCACCTCGACAGAGAAGCTCCGGACGGAACGACTACTCCCCTTAGGTTAGTGGGACAAACTAACCTAGAGACAAACTCCACTGGACCACCATCCCAGATTGGCTGTGCTGCTTCGTTGCTGTGCTTCTTCGTTTTCCCGGGAGGATAGCTCAGCGGCAACGCGTGCGCCTTGGAAGCAAGATGACACGAAGCAACACAGGTTCGATCCGTGCTGAGAAACCTCTCGGTATTAAGCGCTTTATAGATAACCTATCATACCATATATGATATCCTGTGAGAACCCAATGCAAGGGGTCGAGTGTCTGTTAGTCGATTGCAACATCTGCCGCGGAACGAAGGCGGCTAGAAGCTCCAGAAGTCCAAGGGCCCTCCAGAAGCAGAACCTCCAGATCCAGAGTCCCCTCACCAGAGTGCAGGACTGAGGGAGAGTCCAACTGGTGCCCAAGATCCACAACAGTGCTGTTTTCCAAGTGCTGAAACCGCAAAGTGCAGCTAAACTGAAAGAGCCCATAGCCGCCGATAACCTCCCAAGTACCACCGCAGGAGCCCTCCAGACGTCCTCCCTTTTGTCCCCATGACTGTGGCTCAGGAACAAGGGTCTGCACCTCTGTAGTAAGACTGAATCCAGCTGGACCACTCTTCTTCAAACCAGAGGTACCGTTTAGGCTTGGGGTACTTGCCTCATTGTCTTTTAGCCGTGCTCTTAGTTGGGCATTGCATGGGCTTATTTTTTATAGAGTTGATTCCAACTCTCCTTCCACTGGCTTAACAGCTTTTGACCCCACAAGTGATGTTTTCTACAAACTATGTGCAAGACTTTGGACAATCTTGGCATCTTTTGCACTTCTTGGATCAAATAACTTTGGCTGTCCTGACTCCATGAAGATTCTTCTAGTCCATTGTCTTGGATACCATTAGTCCCTCATAGGTGGTAGCTTGTATACCGTTACTGCTGGGAAAGGCTCATCTAGATTTCATTGGAAGATTTAGTTGACCTCGCATACTGGAGAAACTGTTTAACCTTTTTCCCCCTTCACTAACCATTCCTTTCTGCAACTTCAGAATTTGCAAAGTATAACTAGTGTGATATATAAATGCCATTACTGTCCTTGTGATTGAAGTGACCTCAGAGTGTAGGAATTGTGTAAGTAGCATATCCAAATTTTATCCACCAACTTGCTTTGATTATAAAAAGTAATTTTAAAGTATATTTACATTGTTACAATGAATTGCCTTTTTTAGAATGCTTATTTAAAAATTGATGTTAAATAAATAGCTACTTCTATGTAAAACCTTGAGTGGGCTCGTTACTTGGCTACTTCCATTTACGGATTACAATTGTACAGCTCTACAACTCCCCATTTACCCCTCTTGAGACTGGCAGCTCAGTCACACTACCAACTTGTGTAGTACAGCCCTATACCAAAAGGTGGGTTACCTAATACAAAGCAGATAAGTGTTGTGTAGTCCCTCAGTGTGACTGCATCAATACTTTCCTAACATGAAGCATTTTCTATATACCCACTCTCACTCTGGTCAGTCCAAGGTATCCGTACCAATATTAACTAAATGTAGCAGAACTAACCAATCCACACCCCTTTGTTAATATTCCCCTAGGTTGTTGTGGTGCCACTATACTATCCGTCTGTACTCCTAGTGGAAGCGGGTTTAAGTAGACCAACTCCAGCATTACACACCTATTTCTTATAATCATGCCCCCCATTAGGATCAATATTTACCCCAATTTTCTGGACATCAACCAATAGACTTTCTTCACGCAACTGGACAATATTAGCATCATTCCCCGTTACCACAGGTCTATTTACACTTTTCTTCCCCTTAGTTTGATTCCCTAGACTCAATGTTTCAATAATAGATAAATTCCTTAAATATTTACGGGAGGACAAATTCTTGGTTTCCCCCAATTTGAAGTGCTTCGATTTCATTTGTTCCACGACTTATCACTCAGCCACTTTTGGCTGGGTTTATGCCTTCCGGCTTCTTAGGTTTCATTGCCTCAATTAACAGTTTTTTTGCATGGTGACATCACCCCAGTGTTAACCAATAAAATAGATTCCGCCAAATAGGATGAAACATGTAGCTGTTGCACAACGTTCCTCCCACTCTTTGAAGATAATACAGCATGGTCCCCAGCCTAGGCGATCACATTGTCCATCATATTATTACCTTCTATTGAATTATCACTTACTTACTGGTATGTTATTCAAAGTTCCAGCTTCGACCTCAGCGACTAAGCAGTGGGGTGAATTAGAAGCAATAGAGGCAAAATTACCAGATGGCTTAAAAATACTCCAATTTCACAAACATAGAATTTATCATTGAATGTTGCTTTACCTCCTCACAAATATTATCATAGTGTTACAAACGAACTCCAGACCATATTTAATGCTGACAAAGTGGGACACATGAGTAATTCGCTCATCGACCTCTTTAAGGGTATGATGTAATCCCACTTCCCCCACTGAGATCGAAGTACGTTTGAGCCAATGATGGATATTCGTTTATGGAGTTTCCCCATCGCATTAAGTAGCTCGGAGGGAGAGGCCAGACACATAGGGTCACAAATGTGCTGCATTACATTTGGTAAATCAGGATATTCTGTGTCAATAATAGAATCACATTTTCAAGACTCAAATTAGTCAATTCATTCACATGAGAGTGATGCAGTAGCGCTACTGCTTTACTTGCATTCCTTATCAACGTACTGGTTCCAGTTATTTGTAAAAATCTATTTTTTTTCCCTGCTATTGGGGTAAAATGTATACAGACAGCAGGATTACTAACAGTTGAAAGTTTTGTTAGTTTATTTTTTTTCCCCCTGGGTGATCAGACCGCTGATGAACCTGTGAGCCCATAATCCTATTCCATCTTCTCCCAGATTGTGCATGAGGGCTGCCACAATCTCTTCCTCTGGACAATCCAATGTCCCCATTTGATGCTCATTATTGAACGGGCATTTATTCCATTCAAACGGGCACTAGGTCCTTGCTCCAGCTCGTGATCCTTAATTGATGTAATTTCCTGACTCCTCAGGCAGGTCCGCAACAGGCAAATCCTTTAACATGTACTCAGATGGTTAAATAACTCAGGGGTAATTGCACTTAAAATACAGCGGTTCAAATGTCACTTTAAAGACCCATAACGTCCATAAAATAGGGTTACACATAGTTAATCCACTGAAGTCACTTATAAAACACGGTAGACAAAAAATAGTTTTAGGACTACAAAACACCCAAACACTGGAGTGTAAAATAAAAACGTTTATAGTTACAAGACGACCCTGGTAAAAAAAAAAAAAAAGTTTCAACCACAGTTACCAGGGCCTGTATTACTCAGTAGTTACTCCTTCCGACAAGTATTGAATGAGGTCTCAAATTATTTCCTCTGCATTTCCGAGCTCAAAGGGAAATCAGCCCCGCAGTCACTGGAAAACGAAACGTCTGGAAGTCTTTGGAACTGCACAATTGTCCTGGTCCGATTCAAAGAGTACTCACATACTCCCGATGCTTGAAGACAAATTTCTCCCCAAATGGCTGAGAAAATGCTGGCAGCATGGTGGATCTGCAGCATCCCACATAGCCCCACAGCCGACTGCCATACTTTTCTGCCGCACTGCACAAAGTGCAAACACTATGTTTTGGAACCAAGCACAAGTAGCGAGATTGTTGACAATGGACCTCTTCTGCTGAGTAAGGAGATCTGGAGGAGATTTCAGCACCAAGTCTTCCAAGGCTAGGTTAGGCCCATAAGCTCAGGGAGAAAATATTTAATGACCTGAATGGTATTCAAAAACATACGTGTCGTGGCAACACAAAATTGTTGGACCAGTTTAGAAGAACAAGTTACTTACCTGTGGCCACGTTCTTTCGACTAGATGTTCCTCCCACGTATGCCTCAATTTATGATATCTTCATATCTAGCTTTAGAACATTTTTCTAGCAGAGGGTGTCGTGTGAGTCGATGCCAGTCAATTCGAGGTCCCTCGTCCCCATGCACCTACAATTCAGACAAGAACTCAAGGCCCACATCAAGGAATCTCTTTGCCTCAATTCCTAGGCGATCACATCACCCTTCGCTAGACACCCTCCCTTCTCCTCCCCACCACCCAGTACAGCTGTGCCCCTCTTCTGTGCCCTCTATCATGCCCTGCTGAATATTTGTTCCCTTACCTCTGAAAAGCACTGTTATGCATCTGTATTGTTGTACAGCTCTGTAAAGCACTCTGTTGCTTCTCGAAGCTAGATCCATGCTCAATAAATACAATAATCCTCCACCACCTGGATTGGTAGCAGTCTCGATGCTACACTTGGGGCGGAACTCTGACCGTCATTTAGGAGGTACAGCTGTTCAATTCTAGCAAGTAATTGTGTAGAGACTACGTTTTCCAAGATTTTGCCAATAAATGAGAGGTTCATAATGAGCCAGTAGTTGGCTAGGTCGTCTGGATCTAGGGCTGTTTTTTTTGCCAAAAGATGACTTACAAGACCAGTCTTGAGGGTGTCCTGGAATTACCCTTCTGTGAGGGAGTCATTAATGAGGCTGAGGAGCACATTGAGCACAGCGCCCGTCAATTTTTTAATGATGGAGACCATGATGATATTGTCAAAGTAAGAAGTAGGATTGAGGAAGGTAATCATTTTTAGGAGATTTTGGTGAGAGGAGAGAGAGGATACTGAGAAGGAGAAGGGCAGTGTGTGCACCATGGTGCGGGGCGTGGGGGAGGAGAGAGGAGGAGGGCTAATGTTGTGGCAGCTTCATTTGATGGTCTCTTGGAATTGGTCCATTTCTTTCAATAAAAACTGTTGATTCCATCTAATATTTCCTGAGTGGCTGGAACCTCTGGGTTGGGTGAGGGTTTGGGACAATACTTTTCTTCAAAGAGATCTTTGCTCCGGTTATAGGCTGCCAAAATGGTGGAATGCTACAGTTGGTGTGGCCAGGTTTGAGGTTTGGGAGTTCGCCAGCATTTCAGTTTGTGCGTCACCATTACTCTAGGGGTCTGATTGAACATTTGTGGAGGCGAGCTTGGGGTGTACAAAAAGGCTATGGTTTTGAAGGGGCATGAGTGTCCACCAGCTTCACCAGTCTCGCAGCAAAGTTTTTGAATAATTCTACAAGGCCTGAGAGACTCGCATTGGTGGAGTGGGCGTGGGGTCCTGCAAAATGTGCTTCTAGGTCATTAACTGGGAAGTTTTTAAATGAGCGTCATTGAGTGAGGGTCTGTGCAGGTGATTTTAGGATTGTGAAGACTAAGTCTAGGGTGTGGTTTTTGTTGTGCATGGAGGAAGAACACTATTTGCTCAAGGCCCATGGAACCGGTCAGTGCAAAAAGTATGCTTCGATTGTGGTTGTCGGACTGCGACTCAGGGATATTAATATCTCTGAGAAAGACATTGGAGTGTGCTAAATTGTCAGAGGAGAGTAAATTGAAGATGTTGGCAGTGAAAGTCACTCCTGTGAGGTGGTCTGTAGATGAGCTGGAAGGTGATTTATTCCCTGTGTGATAATGGCAGGTGAGTGATTCATATGACCTTGGTCTGGAAGAGGGATGATGGAGCATGGCCAATCACTCCTGTGGATGCCCTTCCGGGCCAGTAGTATGTTGGATGCAGTAGCATTGAGGTAGGAGGACATTGAAAACTTTAGGATAGGGTAGACCACGATCAGGGCATCAAGGTCGCTGTACGAGAGGTCGTCAGCACTCTCTGCAGCCCGAGTGACAGCTGAGCGAGCCTTGTTCAACATGAGAGGGAGTGTGTATGTCCTTGGGTGTTGGGGAGAGATTGATTAGATCTGCTAGGGTAGTTTGCCGGATATACCCAGGGTTCTTGGCCATTCGAACCCTAGAAAAAGTGTGCGATGGGCTTTGGAGTGAGGAGAAACATTGCAATGTCTTTTGGCAAGTAGCAGTAGTAGCGACTGCTTTGTATGTGAAATGCAGGATAGTGCAGGATAGTGGGCCTGGCTCTTGGCCCATTAGGCCCCGAACAGGCACACATTAGGTCCTGGTCTTCATCCATCCTTTGCTCAGGACTCCAGTGATGAGGATGCCAAAGGAGGACTGGTAAAATGGGTGGTCTGAGAAGCAGCTGAGTGGCACAGCCTGGTCAAGTGACCAGCAGCCTACTCCATGTGGTCAGCCTGGCGATGGCCTAGAGCCCTTAAGTTATTAAGGTAACTTTTCTACCGTTCTTGGATTTCTTATGATACAAGAGTAACTTGACTAACGTGGAATTTAACTGCATGATTTATTGCTTTGGCTTTACAAGTAAATCTCATTTTATTGGAAGAATACTTATAAAATATAATCCAAGGTGTTTCTTCTTACAAAATAAAAATCCATTGGGCTATCTCGTCCAAGGATTTCATTTTATTTGAATTTTTTAAAAAAAAACACAATTTATTACCGAACAATCCATACATGCGGTTAAAAAGCATTGCAGGTGATAGAAAGTGCCTAAACTGTCCTGAGAATGTATCATTATCTGCTGCATTATGCATGAGAGCCGTTATTACATGGTTTTCACTCTTCCTTGCTCCTACATTGCATCCAACATGGTACACTTCCATTTAACAGCTTTTTTCTTTTGCAGCGATCTTGATAACATAATTCTACATTCAAATGTGCCCGTTACGATAATTCCACTGTTCTATTTAAAGTCAATAAAAGATCAGACACAAATATGTCCGATGTCCATGCATGGCCATTGTGAGGCACATTCTCTAGCACCCCTTCCGCTTTCCTCAGTTGGGTTTCAGAATGGTCATTCGGATGAACGTTTTGGGTACTTGCATCATGCGTGACCTGCGATTTATTACTGGAGAGACGGAAATTGCCTATGCGAGGTTGGAAATCATGTGGTGCGGGGGAAAGGTAAAGCAGTTATCCATTGTATATTGTAGGCACCAAATATTCAGCTTCAATTGCTGCTGTAGATTTTGCAATCTGGGAGACCCAGGGACACGCACTCGTGCATACAAGCTGGTCCTATATGCTGCTTTGCCAAACAAATGCACAGAATAAAGCAGCAAACACACAAGTGTTGCAACAACTTCTCCGGTTCTTAACCCTGATGATAACAGCTCAGCTCCCCTACTGACCAGATTCAGGATGGAGAAGACATTTAGACCAGTACCAATTTCACCATTGATAAAGGCCAAGGCCACTCTGATGCTCCCGGCCTTTAATTCCTTCACGGAAGGATATACATTTGAAAGACTTCTTGGGGAGAAATCCTGAGATATGGCAAGAATATGTTCTTTCCACCAGATGTTTATCACTTGTTGGTATTACATCTTGTTTAGAAGTGCTGAATTGATGCTACAATTTTCCCCATCATGGGTCTGGTCTGATGGACTGGTTTAGGATACCTTTGGGCTCAAGAGGCTTTTTCAAGAATGGTTTTCCTATTAATGACTTTATACAGTGTCATACCCCACCAAACGACATATCAAAAAATTAGAATAATCTTTCCCACTAGCTCCTCAAGGCGGCGTCCAATGAGCATTTTTGTCTGACATTGGAGCCCAGAACAGCCAGTTTTTCTTCCAAGTGGAAACAGAGTCTATCCTCTGTAGGCTCAGAACGCATTCCCCTTTTCTCACTGCATTGGTTCCTAGTCTGAAAAGCATCCATTCTGAATTTCATGTTTTTGATCTCTGCAGTGAGTTGATTTAAACTGATTTTGAGCTCAAATGTCTACGGTCGTTCGTATTGGAGATCCAGCAGTTTAACTTACCCTCATCTTTGCTGCATAGTTGAAAGGGTTCTGCGTCTGGCAGAAGTATCGTTATGTGAAGGATTTTTGAAATTTTGAAATCCAGGCCAGCAAGATCTCAGATGCAAATTCTCTACAACAGCCTGGGCAGTTGGGAAGTTCAAAATGCGTACACTGGCATTCTGCCCCAAGTTTATAGGTTCATTTTTTTTTTGTATGCAGATGGTATTGTATTAAAGGTGCTAATTCAGCACCAGATAGGTGGGCGCACCTACCACCTATGAGAGTAAAAAAGGGGGGGGCAGGGTAACCTTCTGGAGGGAAACACAGGCACACAAACCAACTGCAGTCGCACCATGAAAGAAGGCCTGGCTAGGAAATGTGGGGATGGGGTTGCACTTTGGCGTATCATCGGCCTGGGGAACCTTTGAAAGTCAGAACAAAACAGAGGAAACCCCAAATAAATGTATCTAGCAGGGATACCCTCACAATGGGCTAAGCCTGGCAAACCGGCTCTAAAACACATTGTCAACACACAGCACAGGCCAGGGAGGAGGGAGACTGAGCCCAAGCTGCACGCCACGAGCCAAATGAAACAGCTAAGATAACACTGGGTGATGTAACTGAAAGGCAGCAAGCCAATTCTGTCGGCATGGAGGAAGAGGTGAAGTGGACCTAAACCAGTGAACCGTTCACATGGCCACAAATACCTATCGGCAGGTGGTTGTGAGAATGGGAAGCTGAACAAAGTGGCGTTCCTGGAAGGACCAATCAAACAGTAATTTTCTCTGTCCCTGGGAGGTGGCCAGCCTTCACAGTATCCACTACAAGGTTTGCAAAGGCCAACATTCAGTAGGTACCGTCTCCCTGCCCACTAGAAGCAGGCTGTATCGTGTTCTTGTCACAATGGTGCTGACCAACTGTAGTTCCGTCGGTCAGCACAAATGTAATTTTACTAATTGTAAAATGTTCCTGGGAGGGATGAGAATTGACATGATGCCACATTGGGAGTTAAGTTGGAATATTGTTGATCTCTTCGCTCCAATCATGATCTACTAGCATGCGTTAGCACTAAGGATATGACAAAGTGTAGCCAAGGAATTTCTTGGGAATGGTAGACCATACAATCCTTTGAGCTGTAAAAGGGTCTAATGCCTTGACCATTGTATTGAGAGTATAAAGCTAATGTTGACTGTATGAACAGATGTGCGCTCTCCAATCAGTTCCTGTCCACTGTTCCGTTTGATTTGTGCTCGCCCAGCTGTAATACACAGCGTTACTTCTTGCCTGGTGTGGGCTCCTTTTTGACTGAGTCTTATAAGGCAAGATCAAAGATCAGCACAAACTCATTAACCCAAAACATAACAAGTGTGCACTAATGGTAAGTACACAATATACTGCACCAAAGCTCAAGTCGCTGAGGTCAAATCTCTGGGTGCCAACTGTGGTCCATGAGAAGTCCATCTGGTTACCCAGTGGCCTCTGGACACGGGCCATATCCAAGCTGGCCAAGTAGGTGATCAAATCGTTCTTAGATATCACTGGATGACATGTAAGCTAGTTAAGAGTTAACACATTTGCATCTCAAAGCAGGGCCCACTTAGCCTTTCAGTCTTTGGAGGATAATTTGAGTAATATTATAAACTGTATAATAAACCTTATTACAGTGCTTCGAAACTGGGGGAAGACGGCACTAATCACTACATAAGATCAAATTATTTGGGATGGAGGTCTAACTCTGGACCTAGAAGGTCCCAAGGCAGCAAGGGCCTCTTAGCGGCAAAGAACAGAGGATAGGAGATGGAAAAACATGCACTCAGTAGAACTATGATGACAGGAAAGCAGCAGTAGCTAAGGTGAAAAAGGTAATTCCCAGGAACGTAACCCATTGTCTGGACAAGAAGTAAACTGTTAAAAAAGGAAAACACGTTTCCCAAAATCCTTTCCGAACTCCAAATACAGGAATGATGTCCACTATGTATGATGGTAAAACAGCAACTAGCTCTCTTATGGGTACGTTCGAGGACAGGAGACATACATTTGTGTTTCTTGTTAAGAGGATTGAAGTAATTACTTTCAAAATGAAACTGAAAAGAGTGTGCACAATACAGTTGATTTATAGGGGTTTCCTTTAAAAAAAAATTGAGTCGAAAGCTGCTGAATTTATCAGCCTTTTCAATCTCAGGGAATCTATCATATAAACACTAGAAAAAGTACCCGTACTTTGCATGGGTTCTGTCTACAGAACTACAATCAAGGAGCAGATGTGGAGGGGAGAATTGGTGAGCTGCAGCATAATGGGACCTTCTGTGCGGTCTCCCCACCTGTCCTCACCCTGGCATGGTGCACAATGCTGTGGTGGCATTGGAACGTGATTTTTTAATCCAAATGTTCCTGGCATCGAGATGGTTAAAATTAGCTTTGTCCGGTCCTTCTACGACCACATTGATGGTTTGCACATTGCAGTGCAAACATCTTGGAAACAGTGCGTCCTGGGCACTTGAAACGTAGGTTCAAAGGTCCCATAGGGACCTTGAAGTTCTGTTCCTGCTTGAAATGAGCTCTGCCCATTCCTTCTACGACCACCTTGATGTTTCACTTTTTCCAGGTAACCATCTCGTGTGCAGGGGCTGACATCTGGGGAATGGGGTGGGGTCTCCACATTTAAGGTTGCCAGTGACAACCGTAGGGTCCTAACGGCTAACTGCAAAATGTGGTGGATTGTTCCTCGTGCGTCACACCATTCTACTAAACACATATATATATATATATATATATATCATTTTTGCGATCTTAAAGCGAACATGTACACGTGTTTTACATTAATGAAAAGTAAATAAGTAACTGACAAACGTCACCTACTTTGGTTGCTGCCCAGTCCATCCAACCCTCAGCGCAAGGGTTAATATTGATGAGAACAAGTCCTTCCACCATTGTTGGATGATTAAGCTGAAATGTAAACCAACTCATTATTACAGCGCCAAAGCAGAAACTACACAACCATAACCTTCAGCTGTACAAGATGCATTCCAGTTATACGTTAAAATATCCTTTCGATTTCAAGACAAACCAGCATACAACCCTACGCCCTCCTTGCTAAAAAAAGAAACAGTATACCAAGGTCTGGTTTATTTCCTATGTGGAGATCTCATCTGTGCGTAGAACTCCACAAAGACAACTGTTAATAGAAATTGCCCAGACAAAGATGCTGTTGCACCGCCTGCATCCTCATGAATGTTAATAAAATGCACATCTATCCTGATGGATGGGACAAAGGGACGAGGTACGAGGTGTTGCGGTTGCCACATTGCAGACCTCTACCTTCTTTTCTGGGTCCAATTTCAGACAATCAGAAGTCACTTTTTGCTACCCACCATAAAGTAAACAAATAAATTTGCAACTAAGACCGCACCACGGTGAACATATGGATCAAAAACCTTGCAACCAAGGTACCCCGTCACATGGACCATATTCTTATATATTCTGGAATGCTCGTTGAACAACACAATAAAATGTGTTTTGTAGCCATGCAATTGCATGCTGATCGATAAATGCAGGTGTCCGGTCAAAGGTTCGACACCAAAAGGATCGAATGACCAAAGGGTCGAATTTTATTTTTAAATATATATATTTTTTTGGTTCTCGTATAGTACAAAAAAGTGTTTTTTGCACCAAACAGGTGCTTGGTGGTGGGGCCCCTCAAAAAAATAAAAAAAAAAAAATTGACCCTTTGATTCGACCCTTACATTTGGACATTTGACTTAGAACCATAAATGCCCATCTAAACAACCTGTGCCATGGGCGTCATTATAGGGGGGACAGGGGGTTTTGTCCCCCCAACTTGTGGCATGCCTTTTTGTCTGTCCCCCTGCCCCCCATCTTTTGGAGGGAGGGCGTGGGGGCCGCAATCATCAATTATGTAATTGGACAGCAGAAGCCCAGCTGGGGTGCCCAGCAAGGCTTGCGCCGTCTCATTACATAATGCTGAGATACCTGGCAGCCGTGCTGCAACACATTCAGGGCCGGGTTCCCTGCGTGGCCCAGTCCCTCACCCTGACCGACCTGAGGTACTGAACTGAGTGTTGCAGGGCCTGGCGCCACACACACACACAGGAACTAGGAAGCTCATTCTGCTTGCTGGTTTCTGTCTAGAGGTGCTCAAGTGCCAAGAGGTTAGCTCAGTGTAATATGAGACGTGGCCCGGGAGGCATTTGAAAGCAGAGCAGAGCTACTTTAAAATTGTAAAAAAAAGGTTTTTCATTGTGTTTGTGTATGTTTGCTGGGGGGCCTGGACTGCGGGCTGACCCTAGTGAGGGCGCGTGTCACATTTGGACAATGTGAGCAGAGCTCACAGTACCCATTAAAGCCCCAGGTATGAAGACACACTAACAATAACAAATAGTGCATTCTCTGTGGCAAGCCACAGCTCTGCAATGCCTCTAAAATGAGTCTTGCCACTTTTCAGATGCTACTAAAGCACCACCCTCCTAATTTCAAAATGAAGTTGGCAGAAGGTGCTCCCTCCGCAAGTGGAAAGAGTCAAGCTGAGAAAACGTGTGACCCAAAACTGTAGTACTCTGCAAATTCTGTTAAATTAATTTGAGTGCTATACGCCTTCCAAACATAGTGAACTTTTGTTAAGCAGTTTTTGCTCTAGGTGTGCAGGAGGAACTGTATGGGATTTTGTGTTAAAAGCACACTTTAGGAGCACTGTATAACTTTTCCCCCTGCCACCACAAATAATCTTCACCAAACTGGCAAAAAGTATTTTGAGTTTTGAGTTTGAGTTTCGAGTTTAGTGCAAATTAGTATTTACTTTTAGTCTATTAGTCATGCTTCAAGTTACAGGCCACCAAAAACTGCTTTACTTACCAAACTAAGGGAGTAGCCAGCATTGTAAAAGTGTAGGGGATTGGGGGGTTCGGTGGGAGGGGGTGAGCAACAAAATGCAGTGAGTGGAATTCCACATGGTCTCATTAGCGCCCCCAAATAGCCCACCCCCGCCCCAATCTACTTTTTTGGTAACATTAGTGGAAGATGGCATTTTAACACAACAAAATACATGCAAACTTTCTAATTATTTATATGGATTGCACCAACAGAAGTGACTTCACAGAAAAGGACATTGCAAGGCGCATCATTAGTCTTTGATACTTGAGGCACCATGGAAGTGACTTTAGAATAAGCTGCCATAAATAAGACAAGTGACAAATAACTTTGCGGTGCAAAATACCTAAATTGCACTATTGTTATATGTGGAGCAACTCTATAGTTATTAGGCTTTTCCATTATAATACCATGATTAACATAAGCTTTGAGGTGAATCGGAGTCACTTGCAGAGCTGCAGATAAGGCACAATGTGATTAAATGATTTGCTCAGGATCACACTTGGTTAAATGGTGAAACTGGGATGTGGACAATATTTCCAGGTTTAGTTAATATAGATATTTATGCTTCTCGGCTTTCTCTGTTTGGACTGCTGCTGCTTTAAGAAAAAGAAGCTCCACTGCCAACAAAAACCTACCTACAGCGCGGAGCGCGCGCGGAGTACCGTGCAGAGTACCAGTCTGCACCAGGACACCAGTGTGAGAGGACGTGCCTCTGCTTCTCTGCTTTCTCTGTTTGGACTGCTGCTGCTTTAAGAAAAAGAAGCTCCACTGCCAACAAAAACCTACCTACAGCGCGGAGCGCGCGCGGAGTACCGTGCAGAGTACCAGTCTGCACCAGGACACCAGTGTGAGAGGACGTGCCTCTGTGCTTCTCTGCTTTCTCTGTTTGGACTGCTGCTGCTTTAAGAAAAAGAAGCTCCACTGCCAACAAAAACCTACCTACAGCGCGGAGTCGCAGCGGGCGGAGGGGAGGGGGCCTGCCCCCCCCTGGAACATCCGCTGTCGGCCTGGCACTATCCACACGGAGGTGAGGTAGGACCCGCTATTTCTCTATTCCCCTCATTGTTGGAATTTTCTTCTCGTCTGTTTGCACCTGTCACTTTTCCTGGAGCACTCCGGTTTCATTGAATATCCTGCTTCAAGTCCCTTTTCTCTACACGCCCCCTCAACCCCCGCCTTTGGTGACTGCGGTGTCCCGCTATCTGCGTTCCAGTACCTGAGTCCGCACTGCTTCATCTCCAGCTGATAATGGAGGATGATGCCGAGCAACGCTGTCTCAGAAGCCATTTGAAAAAAAATACTGTGTCCACGCCCCATTCTCAGCTTCTTAACTCACACAACTTTGTACCGACGCTTAAGTCGAGGACCACAGCAAGAAGTACATCACACTCGGCATTCGATCCCATTGACTCGGATGCACAAATACAAACTCTTCCCAAAAACGACTATGGAATATACAGCACTCCACTGCCTACATGATCAAAAATCCCAAGAAAACTTCAGTGGATCTGCGCAGGGCTTAGCTGGCTCAGTCATACCATCACGTCAGACGCAGATACCCGTGGCCTCGCTGGGATCTGGAGGTGCAGAGGGATGTGCCCCTCTCGCCTTGGCACCGGAGGACAGTCGGATGATGATTCCGCCTACCTGCGCCATCGACCTCTTTACCGCTTTGGCGAGTGGCCCTAACATCGAGCAGATCGGAGGATCTCTCGCTGTGGGTCTGAGGGCGGTGGCAAGGGGGCGTGGAATTGATCATTCACCCTCACAGGAGTTACGGGCGCCATTTTTGGGGCTCGTGGGAAAATCTCCAGAAACCCAGATAATTAATCCTGCTAGTACGCCTAGTGAAGGCGGTCCACAGGCGGACTTGGAGGCGGCAGCGGGGATATTTTAAAATTCCAGTTTACGGACTTTGGACCCCGGAAATAGGGGGACCTCCTCCCAGCCGACCATAATGGCCTTGGTTCATTCATTGCCGCAAGAGATCACGGCTCATTTTCCTGAACAAAGTCTCAAAGAAAACGCATCAGCGTCAACTGCCCCGTTACCACGCCATTTTGAGGAAATTCATACATCGATCTCGCAGCCAACTGATGATTCATTAAAACAGATCTGTATTTCACCTACAGAAGACTTCACCTGCCCTCAGACAGTAGAGGCCTCAAATAATCAAAGCTCACCATCCATAACGAGCTTTAGACTCAGATGTTGACCTACAATCCAAGGCCTTGGACACTTCTAACCCTAAACTGAATTTTCTGCCGAATAAGAAAAGAATTCAATATAAAAAAAGAGGCAAGCAGAAATCTAAGATGCCTCCGCCACAAGGAACTAATGATCAAACACCTATACAAAAAAGAAAAGAAGATGGTGATGCTGAAGAAAACAAAACTACTAGAAGAACCGGGTCACATTCTTTGACCAAAAAACTAGGGCTGGGGAAGCAGTCCCTGCCAATTCCGCTGCTCTCTAATGCCCTCTTGAACTTCTTTAAGATACAAGGAAAACGTAAACTCTCTCAGGACTCCGAACTTTCAGATGTAGAAATTCTAGAAGCACTGGAGGAGACGCCCCCATTACCAAAATGCAGAAAATTAATATCTGGGCAATTAAAACAGTCTGAGGTGATCCCGACGGAAGATATCCAGCCTCAACTTACGGATGGGAATGTAAGCAATACAGCGCACTGCACCCCAGTATCAAAAGACAGAAAATCAGTACTTGGCCACAAAAAACAGAATGATGTGATGCTGTCGGAAGACATCTATCCTCAATCTTTTGACGTGAACATCAGCGATACAGCGCAGCGCACCCAATCAGACCTTCTGTCTACGAAAGGAGCCCATACAGATCCATATACTCGACGAATCAATTCAGGTATATTGGATCTACCTGGACCTGAACCGCCTATATCCGCCCAGCCTATCCAAATGCAACAGACAGAAACGCAGACAGATCAGATAGGGCTTTCGCAATCTGTTCTGTCCTGCCCGAATTACAGGAAACAAAGTCAGGCCACAGAGACGCAGGCAGGGAGTGGCATTTTCTTGGACCGAAGAAATATGGACTCTATAAGAGAGTTTACAGCTCCAGAAGATCAGCGGCATCAACAGGGAATGCTGGACATCTTGGATCTACTCCAACCTAAAGTATATCCCTCTCAGAGACTAATGAGTCCACAACCCTGGGCAAAAATTCATCTTCCATCTTCCAACCTTCGGTCTACTTCACAAGACCCCCCTCTTGATTCTGTGTTACAACGTATTTCAATCAGTGGCCCATGGAACTCCTCGCCGAGACTACCAAATCTACCGGAGACTGATTACACCACAACGAGACGCCGGCACTCAGTTTCGAACACTTTACCTACAGATGGCAGAGATACCTCATCAAAAAATGGAAGACCATCTGATTCGCAAACAACAACGCATAAAGATTTACCAAATAACAAGAGAGACATGACCACGATCATGTCAGCAATAACTATTGCGATGGCTCCCTTTTGTAAACTATATGAAACTTTAGGTGAGGCCTCGAGAGATAACACAGCTACTTTAGCAATTATCCAATCAAAGCTGACTTTCCTTGAGGGGTTTATATCGGCAATAGATCTGAAATACGATATTGCCCAAAGGAAAAGAGAGGAAATTGAACTAGACTTTGAAAAGACGACGGCGATCAAGATTCAAAATCCCACTGCACCTGCCCTTGTGGAACAAAAATCCACACAGACTATATCTAGGAAAGGAGACGATGAATTAGCATCAATATTTACGATCAAACCAAAACCAGCCACAATGATGAGCAGAACTAACCTGAAGACTAACACACTGCCGATACAAGGAAAAAAAGCTCTTATACTAACAGAAAAGGAGAAAAAAGATCCTCCGAGACGACCGTCCTCTCCAGTCAAGTCAGCACTGGCCACACAGGCAATCATGGCAGGCAAAGAAATTACGGCCAAAGGGAAATCAATGGCTGTATCAGCGATTGACCTAACTCAATCGCCCAAATCAACTGCTGATTTCTTGGACTCTAGCATCTTGGACAATATGTCTGTCCACAGTGAACAAGATCTATCTCCTAAGTCTAAAGACCATCATGAGGTAGAAATCGGTCCCTTGATAACCTCAATTCCGCCTCTAGCTAAATGTGCTATAGTGTAAGGTCCCGCGATACTACACACAAATGAGGGTGAATGCGCTATGACACATAGATGCTGCCTCACAAGGGCGGCACATAAGCACCACCAATGCGGGCACAAAGGGAATCCGACAGACGCATCCTTGCCGACTACACACACCAACTCAAAAATCAGAGGCGACGGCTAAAGCAGAGAAAGCTATTCGACTTTTCAAACTTGAACAAATGTCGAACAGAGATAAATACATGGTCCTAAATCGCAGAACAGTCCTAAAGATAACATCGTCCATATCCAGCCTGAAGTCTCTGAAAACGGAAGACTTTAATTTAATAGAGCCATATCACAGAGACAACAAGGCTAAAGCCTATCTCCATATCAAGGCAGGTGCAATTCAAAATCTGAGTCAGGAAGCTGCAAAAGAATTAAAAACTGCTGGCCTTCTCCTAACCGAAATTATAAGCCAGGCTCCACCATGCAAAAGAGGAAATCAGAAAGAATTGTACACTAACAAAAGAAAACAGGAAGCTAATTACGATGAGCAGTATTCTGCTCGAAGAGCAGAACTAAAAAATCATTTCCAGGTCCAACCAGACACGAAACAGGAGACACGTAGGGAAGATCTCAACACATCACGAAGAATGGAGTCGAGGGCCAATCCGGGGAGGCGTGAAGAAAAATACAATCGTAAATATTCGACTGACACCTATGAAGTCTTTCCGTCCCAAAACTACCAAGTAAGAGCCAGAATTAGCCCGGACCAAGCGACTCTAACTAGACACCGTGGACACCAAAGAAGTGAAAGGCTGCGACATGGCTCTCCGCAACGAAGAAGACTCGACTCTAATAGAAATCGCACGCACTTCTCCCCGAATAAGCGACACCACGATCCTCCGGCTAAGACAAAGAAAGATTCATCTACAGGTGGTCCGTGGAACTGGTTAAAAGGAGCTCTCAGCTCTAATAGAAGCAGATAGCAATCATTTAGCGAAGCGAAAGAACCCACCCACTCTAAGGTGGTGACGCTAGCCTCATGGAACACCAGAGGACATGCACATTTAACCGATCCTAATAGTGAAGATCTGGGCCGCTTCGACATTCTCTGCCTCCAAGAGACATGGCTTCTGGAAAAACCGAACATGGATGGATTTGAGATAGAGATTTCCCCGGCAGTTAGAGGATTGCTAGGCCGGCCTTCTGCTGGCCTTCTGATTGCCGTAAGGACAGGACAACATCTGAAAATCATCAAAACGTTTGTTAAAACCTATGGGATCCTGCCAATTCTCATACAATGGACTCACTACTCAGAAACCACCAGACTCTGGATAGACACCTCCCTTGCTGTCATCACGACATATTGGAATCCCCAAAGAACGTCCATCATTGCCTTTTGTCAATCTATGGCCGAAACAATTGACGCCATTGTGATTGAGTCGAATACGGCGCATATCATAATATGCGGGGATTTGAATTCTAAGTGTCCTCATCCCAAAGAGGCAGGTCTAAAAACAGTTCCGACCACGCAAACTGAAGTGAGAGGACAGGCCTGGATGGAATTGATGGCTTCTAGAAACTTGCATAATGTAGCATGGATTAAGGACTGGCAAACCCAAATTCCGACCTGGGAAAGAGGCTCTTCCACAGCCACGCTCGACTATATTTACACCTCTAACGCCATGACTTTAGAAATGGAATGTTACAAGGTGATCAAAACCCTCGCGAGCGACCATAATATGCTTACCATAAGATGGACTTCTATCGCCAGGGAAACCAGAACTTATACTCCTTCGATTGAGTCCAATCCCCAACAGACTCGATTGCGCATGACAGCTGCCAGCGTTCGAGCTATGACTCAACAATACTACACTGTGGGGGCTCATGCAACATTTTCTGAGACGTGCTCAAGACCAAACTATATCCCGCTCCTGGCAAAGTTCAAGATGAAGCAGAAGGAGCCTAAGGTCAACCAGACCACCTTTAATCATACATACGACAAAATTATAGCGGAAAAGAAAAAGGCAGTCAGAAAATTGAAACGATTCGCCAAAGTGGAAAACTCCCTCAAGGGGTGGGAACTATGGACAAAAGAACTTAAGTACTATAAAGCCTGGGTTAGATTAGATTAAGGTTTTGGTTTAAATTTCATGTGCTTAAATAATTATTTATAGAAATGCCCTGGACGCAAACCACATTACATAATAAACTAGCCTTTCATAGTAAACTAACCATACACTATATACATTGTCATAGAAATACGTTTAGCAATGGGAGTATAGCTTTAATTTTATTCTCCCCATTCTGCATGCAAAGGCACAATAGCATCATGTAGATTAATGTGAGCCTAACAAATCCCCCTTGGGTTTTAAAGCCATAGTCATTATTTTATAAAGCATGCAACATTATGCACCCTTCTCACTTCTGATCACTCCCACCCATTCACATTTTTAAAGGGTCCCTGCTAATAGTACCCCCTCCCTACCATCAGTGCCTAATGGCTCACATTGTAATGTTCTGTTGATGCAGAGCAACGGGAGGACCCTCTGCTGCCTGGAGCTCCTTGGGACATTGTCCTGCCAGCGGGACACCTTTGCCGTTGGGCGCCCTCTTTGATGTGCCAAACGGGAGAGGTTTCCCAATGACAAATGTTCCGGTCTGGCCCTTAAAACAGCCACTCAGGGCAGCCTGCCACCCATGCCTCTCCTGCTCGGTACTCCACTGCTTGGAGCCATTTGAACACAGAAAAACATACCTTCATTTTAATCAGTCAGAATCTTGTAGAAACAATCTATCAGCACGCAAACATAAAGTGCTGTGCAGTACCAAATTCTGGAGATGCATGGCATTTGAACATTGATACCAAGTATACTTGGTCACCCACTGCACAGCATTAACCGATGGCTTCTGCCTTTGAATGAAAGGAAAAATCAAGGCAATTGCTTACATTCCAGTGAATCTGTTCCTTTCAGCCATGGCTTTATATTTCAGCTACGTCAAGTCAACTTGGCCCAGAATTTCAGGGGGTGAAGTCTGGTCGGCTCAATGGACGTTGCACCACTGTTTCCATGTGTTATTGTAAATGTACATATAAATGTTGTGTCGCTCAGGGATTTAGGGATTCAGGGATTTAGGTTTTTTGACTGTAGTCATTTTTGCTACAAATAGGTTTTAACTCGGTACAAAAAACCAAACCCATGTCCCGCCAAACCGCCAGTACACCCATAAACACCCCCTACTTATGTTTTCTCCATCCTCCGCCTCTTGTGTACCCTGCAGTCTCAGATCCATCCCTCTAATGCGGGTTGGATCTGATGCTGCAGGGTCTGTTTTTTTTTGTTGGGTCTCCTGCCACCACACCAAATGGAGGACAGCCCTCCAACCACTGAAGCCAAAAATACTGAACATGAGGAGCAGGGGGAGCAGGGGACACCCTGCATCTTCAGCTCTTCATGTTCAGTATCTTCAGCTTCAGACTAATGGTGGTGACTGAATTCAGTCAAATCTACCATTCAACCAGATTTTTTCGATCAATTTGGCCGAAATGATCCATAAGAGTCACCATCCGCCCTCCTTCCACCCCGTCCCCCCCCAACATTTTCAGCAAAGTTACTCCTCTGGCCTGTGCTATTAACTTTTAAAGCCTCTAACCGCAGGGGGATGGCTAATACATCCAACAAGAAAGGAAAGACAAACCTCTCAAGTAAGGTAACAGACAGAGCGACAAAGCATAGCTCACAGAAAGGGGTAGTAGGCTGACAGAGGTACAATTACTCCACACACATCTAATACACACTTTAATGTCAGATATAAAACCATCAGTTCAAATAAGTACTTTAGCTAATACACACAAGCTAATCTCAGATTATTATAAACAGTAATGCCTATGCAAGGGCTCTCCTAATCCCAAAGTCTATGTGGGTCCTCTACCAGATGGGCACACCCAAAATAAAATAAACAGCGGGTGCAGGGGGCCAGAGAACCATACATCCTAACAGCCAGGTAAATATCATATAGACCTGCACACAACTGTGCAATGCTCTAAAGGCACAACCCAAAACCCACTATATGTCGAAAGTCTTAAAACTGGATGTTCAGCACCCACCATATGGTATGGGAGAAAGGGGGAATACACAATGTAATGAACAGGAACAATAGGTTTAAACACCCCTAGAGCATATATCAGTAATACACATTCATAAGCACATCCCAGGATTATAATGAAGATGAATACACACATTTATATATCAAAGTAATTAAGAAACAAACCATAGCCAAAGGGTTACAAAAACGAACACATTTTAGACACAATTACCTTCCAGATAACCTCAAGGAAAAATAATACACTACCATACATAGTCAAAATATTGAAAATACATTCAGCATAATAAAAATGCAGGGTATGACATTAAACAAACAGAATCAAGGTTAAAGTGCTAAAAATATAAAGCTTGTCCCAGAGTGCACTGGACCCCTTGTGGGCCCAAGAAAAAGGTCCATGGGCAGGTAAGTACCCCCACAGAGTCCATTTGAGGAGATTGAGAGCAAGTTCCCAGTTCCATAGAAATAAATAGAAAAGTAAAAAGGCCATGCGCTTTAATGGAGGCAATTCTCATCGACCCTACAGGTGCAGTTTCTGTGAAGCACAAGGAAGGCCATAGGAGACCACAAGGAAGTGTTCCACGGGTCAGAAAAAAAGGCCCAAGACCACAGAAGTAGCAGTACAGGAAGACCCCCCAATCGAACTCTATGGTGATTGTGGTAAACACTTGCATCCCAAGGAACCTCTACACAGACCAGTGGGCCATCTGGGGTGGAGTATTTCGAATAATGTATTCCAGTAGCAACCAAATGTAGGTACTAGCAGTGGTAGTCTGGGAAATAGTTCCAGCAGCACAAACCAACCCAGTGAGTAAACTGCTCTTATCCATAGGTGACGTTTTCACAATTCGGTTGCTAAGTGCGTGAACCCTGGTTGAATACCAATTCCATTGAACCAGAAAATGTACAGCTCTTCCCAGAGACTCAATCCTGCATCAGAGGTTCCAGCAAGGAAGACCCTAGAAAGACAGGAGCCTGTGAAAATGGCTCACAGCAGCTTGACAGAAAAAAGTAGGCTTTTATGGTAATGAGTCTTTCTGCAGAAGGAAATACCATGCCCTGTAGGATGCCCCAGAGGCAGCAAATGTAAAGGTTTTGGGTAGGAATATGTTTTTTTACCTACAAAACTAATAGCATTTATGTGGTTTAGATCATATCATAGTCTGAATGAGAATAAAGTGTAAATCACGGAACTACTACTGTGGGATAGGCTCGGAGGGGTGATGAGAAATAAGTGGGAGGAACATCTAGTCAAAAGAAACTCACCAGTAGACTCCCAAAGTAGTATTAGTTTTGGTGGAGGGAGAACAAATTTTGTAATCAAGGGTTATAAACTGAATGAAGGACTGCTTTCCCAAAGCTTCCATCCTGGCTTAAGGTGGAATTAAGGCAGTAACGCTTTGTAAAAGAGTTAATGGTAGACCAAGTAGATGCCTCAAAAATATATTTTATTGGACCCCCTCTTTGCAGAGCAAAGTAGCCATGCCCCTAGTGGAATGGGCTCAAGCCTCCTGGGGGTCAGGGGGGGAGATCTTTCTCAGCCAGTCTATAGCATTCAGTAATAGCCAACATAATCCATCTGGAAAAGGTTTGTTTGGTTACAGCCTGTCCCAGTCTATGGCCAGTATATCATATAAACAGTTGGTCATCCAGACAAAACCTTGACATTCTAGAAATGTAGAAACTCAGAGCCGTTCTTGGGTCAATCTGTGTAAACTTTCCTCTTCCTTGCCAGGATGAGGTGGTGGGTACAAATTTAGGGAATTCCATCTTGTGTCGCAGATGAAAATTTGATCTAATCTTAGGTAGGAATGAAGGTTTGACCTTAAGGACGACCTTGACCATATAGAAAACCATAAACAGTGGTTTAGAAGATAGTTCCTGCAACTCACTCACCCTATGGGCTGATGTTGATGCCACCAACAAGATGGCTTTGAATATTAGTCTTAAAGGACATTAATGGAGTGGTTCAAATGGTGCACACAAGAAATTGCAGAAGAATTAAGGTCTCTAACACGTTTTTGAGCCCCTTAAGAAATTGTACTACCAAAAGGTATTTTAAAATATGAGGTTTCCTCAGACGAGCACTTGAAGGTAGAAAGAGCCGCCAAATAGCCTTAATGGTTCCAACCTGGAGCCCCAGATTGGCCAAAGGCAGCAGAAAAGATAACACCTCAGGTGTCTTGCATAGAAAAGGATCCACATTCTTAACCCTGCACCAGCTGCAGAATTTGTTCCAAAGGCAGTGGTACAAAGACTGTTTCTGGCCAAAAGCAAGCTCTCCATTACGTCCTCTGGAAGGTCCCAACCTCTCAGTAACCATGCGTGAAGGTTGAGCATGTTGACCTCTTGATGGAGAACCCCCACCCTCCTGTCTTTGAGGAAGGCGTTTTGGAGGGTAGATGGACATGTCCAGAAGGTCCAGGTACCACAACCTCCTCGCCCAATCCAGAGCATTTAGGATCATGCATTTCCTAAACTTTCTCAACCTCCTGATAACATGAGGAATGACGGGAACTACAGGAAATGCATACAGGAGTGCAAACTCCCAGTCCACTACCAACGTGTCCCATAGAGCGCCTCTTGGGGGTAATTCCCAGGACCAGAACAGTTTGCACGCCCGGTTGACACTGGTCATGAACAGATCGGCTTATGGAATTCCCCAAAGTGTGAAGATCTCTTGAAGGACTTCCTGAGCTAGTTCTCACTCGTGGAAGACTGCTCTGTCTGCTCAGAGCATCCTCTGCCATATTCTCCACTCCGGCTATGTGAATTGCCGATGAGATTCCTTCTTGCATTGCCCAGAACCAGAGCTGCATTGCCTCCCTGCACTGTGAAAGTGAACCTACACCACCTTCTGTTGCGGTGGAAACAATGCCACTGTTGTGCGTCATTATCAGGACATTCATACCCTGTACAGAAGGCAGAAAAGCCTTCTGCGCAAGTCTGATTGCTCTCAGTTCCAAAAGGTAGATATGTAGTTTGAGCTCCCGTGACTGCCAACGACCGCCGATTGTTGACGTGGGCTGCCCACCCCATGAGTGATGCGTCCATCACTACTGTGATCTCCGGCCATGGTTAACAAAAAAAGTTCTCCCTTCAGAGTGTTGTCCTCACAGGCCAACCAAAGGAGATGTTGTGCGACCCTGCTTGGAACCTGAAGTAGGTCTGACATATTTTCCGAGAATTGAGACCATTGTGTCCTTAGAGCCCATTGAAGGGATCTCATTCTCAGGTGAGCCTCTGGCACCAGAAATAATGCAGGATGCCGTGAGGCAGAGCAACCTCAAAAGTCGAAGGCCGGGAGACACTGGGCAGTCTGAACTTACTTGGAGACAATCTGCAGAATGTCTTTGAGTTCTCACCTCGGGTGGCAAGCTCTTTGCCAAGGATGTAGCCAGTACAGCCCCAATGAACTGGAGCTTTTGAGAAGGTGTCATATGGGACTTCATGTAATTGAGGGAGAAACCTAGTCTGAAGAGTTGCAGGTGACGTTGAAATGATCCAGGACTTGTTCAGGCGAACGCGCCCTGATCAGCCAATCGTCCAGGTATTTGTAGACTAGAATCCCCTCACCCTCTCCGAAGACTCGCTGTCACCACTGCCATTAGTTTGGTGAAAACCCTTGGAGCCGAGGTCATCCCGAAAAGGCAGGAGTCAAAACCAATAATGAGAACCGCCAACAGCGACCCTCAGATATGCTCTGGGCTGGAGATGGATTGGCACTTGAAAATAAGCATCCTGAAGGTCCTATGACACCATCCAATCCTGGAGTTGGAGGGCCTGAAGGATCTGAGAAAGTGGGATCATCTTGACCTTGTCCTTTGTGAGGAACTTGTTCAAGTATCTCAAGTCCAAGACGGGTCTCAGTCCTCCGTCCTTCTTGGGGATTAGGACATATGGATAATACTATCCTTTGCTCCCTCTCCTAGAGGTACTGGCTCTATAGCTCCTTTCTCTAGCAGGGTCATCATTTCATGCAAAAGGAGCAGATCTGGAACCTTCAAAGAATGATTCCCCAGTGGATGGTTCTGTAGTCTCTGAATGAAGGGATTGCAGTAACCTTGGGCTATGGTTTGTAGTGCCCAAGCATCCAAAGTAATGTCTCGCTATTCTTTTAGATGCTCAGACAGTGTCTCCCACCGGGGTGTCGTGAGTCAAGACCTCAGATGTTTTGAGGCAGCAGACACAGTAGCTGTTGGTAAAGACGCCCCTGCTTGAGTGGGCTTTGCACCTCTCCCACCACGAGGGAATCTTCTTTGGCCTCCGACCAGCCATTTCTCTTGCCCTTCCAACTGAGTAGTAACGAAAGGATCTACCCCTCCAGGAATAGCCTCTGGGGCGAAACGGCTGATGCTGCCTAATAGCGGCACCTAAAGATTTGGCTGCCACTTTCGAGGTCTGCAGCTTCTCAAGGCTTTCGTCAGCCTTGCTGCGAAAAAGGTGAGCCGTCAAAAGGCATGTTAAAGAGTCCAGATGGTATTACCCAAATTGACCTTTTACAAGTGACCTTTTGCCCTAATCGACCCAATTATAGTGGTCCCAACTGACCTTCTGCACAATTGACCTTAATATTTTAGTTATTTTATATATGTATGGGGTTGGTTTTGGATTATAAATCTAAGGGGATTGGGTGAGGGTTGCGGCGAGTTTTGGATTGGGCAGGGGTTTTTGGGGGGTTGCCCCCACATATATGTCCTAATTCACCTAAATTTGGTCACTTCTCCCAAGGTTAATTGTGAAAAGGTCAATTGGTAAACAACCGTACAGATTGCCCATCCGGTGCAAATCCAGACTTCCTCAACCACATAAATCTGAGAATTACAGTGCTTGCCGCCATGGCTGTGCTGATGCAGTTAGCAAAATCCAGACCCGACTGAAGAGACTCGCACATGGCTTCTTTGCCGTCTCTAACAATAGCCAAGAAACTGTCTCTTTCCTCCCCTTCTGGAATATGTTCAGCCACCATAGAAATACAGTTGCATAGAGTGAATGAAAACTTTGCTAAGTCACATGTGGAGTTGGCTCACTTAAGAGCCATAATCCCCGCTGAAAATACTTTCTTTGCCCATGCATCTACCCTTTTGTTATCCCTATCCAGTGGGATGGTTGGATGAGCTGCCTGTTTTAAGGTTGCAGTATCAGCCTGCACCACCAGACTTTCTGGGGTGGGGTGTTTTGATAAGTAGTGGTGGTCACTACTAGATTGGCAGCAATTTCTTGACAAGTTCTGGTTTACTGTCAGACTGATTCCAGCGTCTCCCAATTGGCAGATACCATTTTTTGAAGTGCAATGTGGAAAGGTAAAATGGGATTGTTTTGTGGACCCTTAAAAAGGAGGTCTGTTAGATCATCCTGCTCGAAGGGAAGAGTAGGCCTACTCCATCTTAAGTAATCTACAAACTTAGACATCAACTGTCTATTATGCATCTGCATGTTCATCAGATTCAGGTTTTCCAAATTCTAACTCTGGGGAAGTGTCCACTCCATTGGCTGTTTGTACATTTTCATGAAGGTCTTTTAGCCTGGATTTCCCCTGCTATAAAGGGACATTTGGTGTACCATACTCTAACCTAAATGGCACAATTGTATGACGGCTCATTGTCCTCATAAATAGAGGTTAGTGACTTAAAATAATGCTTTCTAGGTAAAAGGAGTATACGTGTCGAAGGCACAGCCGGCGTCGACGACTTATTCTTTGATTTTCAGCTCGAAGGATCCTTCAATGATTCCTCATTGCGTGAAGGCCTCGACTGCTCTTGATGTGGATCTGGCCTTCGTCCCGGGATCAAGGGCGGGCAGGATTTGGATTAAGCCCTTTCCTTACCTGCCCTGGAAGGCACGGTCGGAGCATGGCTTGTCAAGGGTTTCTGTTTTTAAAAAAAGGTTGGCATTTCTAACCTAAATTCCCATTCGTTAGGAGTGGAGGCAAGATCTAGCTCTCTCAGGAAAGGAGTCAGATGAAGTCGAAGTGGGCGATTTATGGCGCCTCTTCAATTTCGACAAGCACTGGTGGGAGCCACTACTCCACCTGGACATGCTCTACCTGGACCTTTTCACCTTCCTTCGAGGAGAGTCGCCTCTCGCATCAGCCGAAGGTTTCTTCGATGGGGTAGTCAATGCAGATTTCTTGGGGTTTCTACCTACCGCCAATTTCCCCTTTTGCTCCTTCAGAACGTTTCCAGTCATTTATGCATTTCGAGCAGGCCGAGCTCTTGTGCTCCACACCGAGACACCACAAGCACACTCGACGCAGATCGGTTATTGACATCTTGGAAGCACAGTGCAGACACTTTTTAAACCAGTCTTTGGGGTAGTCTGTGTTGTAGATGAAGACATTTTAGTATTTTGCGAATGAAACTATTGAAGCGCATCGTAGTTCTCGAAGTGTAAGCTTACTCAGAAAAACTGAACTGAAGTCAACGGGCGCTGCGCGTGCTATATATACCTTCAATCACATCATCCTCGAGACAGAGGTCCTCAAAGGAAATCGAGTCGAATGCATCGACGCACAGCACCCTCTGCCAAAAAAATATTCCTAAGTAGGTGAAGCTGGAGATGGAATATTAAAAGGTGAGGACGACAATCCATTTGAACAAGTGTTTAAAGAAAGTCGACAGGAAGACCGAAGTTGCTGCCTTAGTTATGGATTCCCATGGGACAGATTTTTGAAAGTCCACTGAAGCAGACTTTGTCCCGAACCAGATGGGCATGAAGACCGTGGAGTTAAGGTTAGTCCTGGACTGAAAGCTTCCACAAAGCATACTATGCATCTTTAGAGGCCCAAGCTCGTTTCTCAGAGTTTCCAAAAGGCAACAAACCGACTTGACGATGTTCTGAAGTGCTTTGTCCTATCAAGGTAGCACCTAAGTGCCCTACTTTTATCTATAGAGAATACTTTGTGTTAAAAAATGAATTAGGGAAGAATACAGTTAAAACAACGGAAGAGGGTTCACCTGTAGGACCACTATCCTTCTGAAAGGATGTGAAAGAGTCCTTCGCACAAAGTGCCTGTAATTCATAAGCTCTGATCACCGACGGGATGGTGAAAAGAACTTGCTGTTTTCCAGGAAAGTAATTTGATGTCGCTGGTTCCCATGGGCTCAAACGGTTTAGGAAGTAATGCATTAAGTACCACATGAAGATGCCATTTAACATGGAGTTTTGATGGGAGGGTAAAGATGGACGAAACCATAAAAATGCCATTTCACCACCAATATGATAGGGAGAAAAAAAAATTCTGAACTTAAATACGATCATAGAATCCTACATTACTGCTCTGTCCTATTTGGATCCTGTGGCCTGTAGGTCTGATATAAACTAAGATGTTGAAATGGGATTAGTTATTTTTCCCCAAACACCAGTGACAAAAGCAGATTGTGGGGAGGGGTGTCATACCAGACAGTTGATCTGATAGAGGAAGTTCCGACTCTCCAGAAGATGTATTGTAGGACAGATTGATAAGACTGGTCAGACCCGAGAACCAGAACCTGGTTGGCCACCACAGTGCTACATACACCAGCATGCAATTCATTGATTTTCAGGGTTTTAAAAGTGCTCTTTGGTTCACCAGTAGGATGTGAAAACACCAACATGGCCCAAAATATCTTCAAAGCATCTGCCAGAGAGATTGGGCCCAGTCCTTGAGGCAAACAAGGAGAGGGTGACGAAGCTCCAATTATTAAAAAAAAAGTGGAGTACTTTTTTGATTATCCCCCCCATTGATGGTTCACCGTTGCTTGGCAACTGAGTGTTCTCCGTTGCTGAATTTTCCAGTCCAGCAGTATGAATGGCTAGTAGCCATATTCCTCTGTGTTGTCCATTTCCCACATCTGTATTGACACCAGAATTAGGGGGTGAGATATGGTTCCTCCTTGTTGAAGTAAAACAGAATGCATTATCCATTTGAAACATTGTTCAATAGACATGCTATTAGGCCAGGAAGCTTGGTATTAACTGCAATAAGTTTATGACCTCCCTTCTCTCCATCCGAGACCAGAGTTTGTAAACCTCCAGATAATCCATTGCTGCTCCCCAACTTAGAGGAGTTGATGGTAATGGGCACCCAAGGTACTGGTTCCAAAAAGGGGTTTCTAATCATTAGGTTGTCGGGTTAACCCCCCGCACCCCATCTCCAACACTGGGAATGGTGAAAATGGAGTCTTCTGCAAGACCAAGCTTGCCTCAATACTAATTCAGTTTCTCTCATCTTGAGCCTCACCAACGGTACCAGCAGGACACAGGAAGCCTTTAAGCATAAGAGCCTCTGAAGCAGTCATGTGGGTTCATTGCAGAAACCGGTCCCGTGCCCTTTCCTTCCTAACAAACCCTTGCCATAGTCTTTCTACTAAAAAACCTGTGAAAATCAGGTCCCTTGAGGCAGTCCGAGAATTTCATCCAATTCACAGACAGGCTAAAACAGTAAATTAGATGTAGTAAGGACCGGAGATGGAGATTTGCCATCTGTGGCCAATTGGATCTGAGCAGACAATCACCCAGATAGGCATTTACATTGATTCCTTGCAGTCTGGGAAGGCTGCTATCGCCAACATCATTTTGTTGAACTCTTGGAGCCAAACTCAGGCCAAAACAGATGGCTCAGTACAGGAAATTATTGTTCGATAGACATTTCCGATGTTGGCATATCGGAATATTGAATTATGCATCCTACAGATCCACGAGACAGTGCCAATCTCCCTGTTGGAGTAGATTGGATCTGTATGGGGTGAACATCTTGAATCTCTCTTGTGGAAGATGAAGGTTGAAATCAGACCGGTCTACTATTGTGCGCAGGCCAACCAAGCTGGGTTTGGGCACTGAAAACTCACTCCTTGCTGTGGCTGTGAAACTTTCTCTACTGCTGTCAGAGAAATTCTGAATCTCAGCCAGGAGAGCAGAGGATCCACTTGGAGAGAGGGTGGTGGAAAGGAAAGGGAGAGGGGGACAGAATGCAAGCCACCAAAAAGACCCATGTGTCGGATGCAATTGTCCTTTATGCTTTCAGATAGTGGGAAAATCACTCACCCCACCCCCCCTCACCACCCCACCTGACCATCGCTTAGTGTTTCTGTCAGTGGTGGTAGAAGATGCTCCCATCTAAAATGATGATTAAGAGAAGAAACCTTGATCGGTCGTCCTCTGCTGCTTTTGCCGTTGAACACTGGAAGTGCAGTCTGGCTCTCTAGATTGGTGGTCCTAAAGCTGCAAAAGAAATAAGGTAAAAATCAGACCTTTAGCAAAAACGTCTGGTCAGTAGGTTTGGTTAGGACTGACTGATATTGCAATTAAGGTACTTCTTTTGCTCTTCACGACCTCCTCATCAGAGCTCTGAAGAGCTCATTGCCTTCAAAAGGAAGGTCCACCGCCTTATATTGAATGTCTTTTGCAATTCTGGTTGATGCAGCCATGCCTGAGATGTACCTTGCCAATCCTCTAGTGGACATATCCACATGATCTGAAGATTCTTGTACATTTTGTGCCAGAAATCTAGCATCCGTTAGTCCCTTTTTAAAGTGTTAAAGCTGTTGAGGAATATATTTCTCAAATTCCGATTACACCTTCAAAGCTTCAAATTGGCAGCAGCTAATCTAGCTTGACTAAGTTGAAATGTTAAATTGGAGAACATCTTCTTTCCCACTCCTTCAAGGAGTTCATCTACTTTCATTAATAGCAGAGATGCTACTGAAGTAGAGGCCAACTTATAATAAAGTATAGCAGATGATATGACCGTCGAGGATGGCTGCGGCAAGTTGTCATTGATACCTTATCAGAGGGCAGAAGCCTATATCGGGAATTACTCTTTGTTAATATGTGGTCCCAAATGTGGCTTTTCCCACAGTGTTTTGGTATCTGATATGATGTACTTTTTGCAGGAAAAGCCCCAACATCAGATGTCTTCAGGGATACAGCTCCTAATACACAGACCTCAGGCGGGGGGCAGACTGGCCTAGGAATGTCTAACTATGATACGAGATCCAGAACTCTATCACGGAAACCAAGGATTGAAGGTGGTTCATCTGCCATTCCCTTTGTGTCAGTATCTTTTGTCAGCCAGCAGTTCAGTTCGATCCACAGGTTGCAGAGTCTGAGGAAGGTGGTTTAAGCTCCTTTGGTTCTGGTTAATGCTCTGCCGGAGGATTTCCAGAGTTTTACCCACCTTCCGTGGTTGTGGGAAAAATTCCCTGAAGAGAAAGTAATTCTTCATAAGGCCAGAGTGCATAAGGGTTTGACATTTTGTGGAAAAAAGTGTCTTTTTGAGGACTGTCGCAGCTGAGAAGTTGGCATCGGTCTGATGAAAGGATTGCCTCTAGGGTTCAGCTGCCACAAAGGTCCTCCAAGCCATGGATCCACACATCATAATGAGGAGGAAGGGATAAAGTTGAATGCAACTACAATCTGCTGTGTGGTGTCCATTAAATTCTGGTGGAAGGGATCCCCAAAGAGGCACTAGGCACTGATCTAGGTCTGGTGTCATTTAGTTTGGGAGTGGAGGATGTAAAGGAAATGTAGAGGAAATGACAGTCAGTCACATTTTTCACAGAATTATCTCTTGAGGCAGGGGGGTTGGCCATTAATTTGGGCACCGTAGCCCCTTTCAATTTTATTTTTTATTTTTATTTTTTTTTTGTTACAGACTGATGAGATGTTTTAGTTTTTTTAAAAAAAAAAGGTAGATGAAGCATGTACCAACATGAACAATTCTTGGACAAGGCTGCATAAATCAAGGACAGCTTGTTGGAGGGGCAACTCTGGGAATGGAAATGTGGAAAGGCGTGGTCGTTTAGTTGGTGCTTGATTCTTGTCAAGTCAATGTCTACATAGAAAAATTGAATTGCACCTTTCAGCCACGTTGATATTTTCTACCAAGTAGGCAGCCTGAGCGCCCTGTTGGACAGAATAAAGTCAGTTGTATTCCAAGTCCAATCTATGCTGCATTTTCTAGCTGTAGAAGAAGAGTCTGTTCTAATCAAATTTCCTGGGAGGGAAGTGCGGTTGGTTAGGGAGCAATAGATTAATCACACAATGTGGCTCAAAACTATTGATCCTCACAGATAATATTACCATGTGCCATCTTGTTCTTTTGTTTTACCAAAACTATCAAGAGCCTGGATGTCTGGTTACATACATCTCTGAACAGGAAATGTACCTGCACTAAAACCATTTTTCAAAAGTCCGTATTTGAAAAATCAGTACACCAACCGATTTCGGGGTTGCATTTCACAATTGGACCGGAGATCAAATAAATTGGCCTACATCCAACCTGTTCAGGACTCAGAGGGACAGTCACTATGGTGTCAAGCTTTTTCCCTGTATATATTGTGACCACCAAAGCCAGCAACTTAAAGTTTAGGATTGCGAAAATTCACGTACGTAAAAGGTCATACCGGCAAAAACAATCACTGGCTGGGGGATTCACTGCCTTTTAGCAGAGAAAGATGATAGTGAATTAATTTGTATAGTAATTATACTAATAAGCTGCCTCTAGGCAACGTACTATGTTATGCATGATCCACTGAGCAATGCGTTGTGAAGGTGTAAAGCCATCTAAGGAGTAATGTTATAAATTCAACTATTTGCCCCATGAGAAGGTGTAATGAACAAAATGGATCATATCAACATACAGAAGTTTTAGCTCTGGCATGGGCTGTACCACCAGAAATGAATTCTGATCAGGAACTCAACTAGGATTCCAATTTCTGGAAAATTGATATGTCTTCACTACATTACTGCCCAAACCCCTATCAATTTTGGTAATTTGGTTCCATGTTGGAAATTGCAAACTTTGTAGTCCTTTCACCAGAACAGTACAAGCCATAAGGGGATGATGTACTCCTGAACGTTTAGCTCCATGGATGACAACCTTGTGGAGAATTGATGTTCATGTAAATTGATGTTTCTGTGCAACAGAGTGTTTGAGGCTTACATACCCCACAGCATACAGTTTTTGAAATAAAAAAGATACTTACAGCAAATCTAGTTAGGATGTAAGCACCAGCTCCAATCCCCATTCCAATAATACTCTTGAGGCTAAGGAAAAAAATATATGATCTTGTCAAAAACAGAAATAAACTTTAGGGCAACATTTACCTACAGAATAATTCCACGTTGCCTCATCACACCTTCCTCCAAAAGCAAATGCATCGAGCCTCAAAGGCAAGGCTATATATTCCTGTGCCAGTCCATGCTTGCTCCCCCACCCCTTCAATATCCAGCACTCTGCCTCGGTCCCCCCTCAGCAAAGCACACAAAAATGTGTGCAGCACACGCATTTATTCACTCGCCATTGCCGCGCCTTTGTGATTGAAATGCTGTCTGACTGCATAGCCCTTTTCTAGGCTGCAGTGCGAACTGATTTAGACAAAGAAAAACATTGGGTAACACCATGGCAGTGTGGTTTAACATCTACAAAGTATTGACTTAGATTTTCATTTGTTTTAATTAAAACATCACTTTAGTGTTGGCTTATACTATAGGTACATTTTATATTTAACTTGTCCAGCAGTATTCATTCTTATGAGGTTAGCATATAGTCTCATTTCATACAAATTATTTTAATTCAATTCTGTGTGGGTGGTGGGGGAAGAGGTCCACAGAGCATTATGCACAGTTTATAGGGGTTTCTACAAAATCACAATGATGACAGATTCAATCTCAAAGCATACACTATTGGGAGCACCGCCCATCCTTGATTTGACCAATAAGGTATGCATACATCCAGTGGATTGAGAAACCAACCAAACAAAAACATGACTGGAAAAAATTTGGAGCACCACATTTAAATCCAAAGGGGCATGAGGCTCCTGGATATGGATGAATAAAAACAAAACATGCTTCTTGCAATGCCACCTTACTCATTTTGATTGGCATTCTTACTGTACAATATAGTAGCCACCAGCCAAGTATCAGATGGTTTCACATAAATACTTGAATACACTAGATAAAAAGACGCGTAGGGCACCATTAATAGGGCATTGTGATGGGTTGTGTCTTTCCAGTGGCCAGTGACGTACATGTTTTGAGATTACGGTAATACAGTTAAACTGGTAACAATTACATTTATAGATGTAGGGCAGGGGTGCAAGATTGCACACTTATTTGGAGAAAGAAGATCCTCTCCAAATGGCAGACTGACCAGCCAACATATGAAATGTGATGGTTCTCAAAGCGAGCTAGTCGTTAAATCCCACATGAAAAGTGCCTTCAGCGCTTTAAAACTACTCCACTACTGTCCAAAAACACAATGTCCCATGCATATGTCAAAGGGCCTTTGGGCAAATCATTTCTAGAATATAATCTCCAACCCAAATTTAGATAGAGATGAAGGTAACCAAGGTCCACAGTCGTACATGAAAATGTTCCCTGCTAATTTGAGTAGATTCCAAGAGGAGACAGTCACTAGAAATGTAAAACAAATGTTACCATGTTTGTGAATGCTCACATGAAAATTAGCCAAAAGGGTATTCAGTTACTCTTTCGCTTTAATATCCTCGTCCAACGTGGGCTGAGATGCCTGCTTAAGAAGCAGCCAATGCCATGAAAAGTCTTTACACCCCTGGGCATTAAAGCTGATTTGGTAAAACAAGGTGACATTACTACACTAGAGAGATGTGAATACAGAGATGCACCTCACATTGGGGAAGGATTCTATTTTGTCAACAAGATCTGTATTTATCTTTTGTACTACTTTTAGAGACCAATTACTAACTTACTGCAATGTTAAGTGTGAATTTTCTTTAATAAAGAATTACAGTTCCTACTGAAGTAATGAATAGTGAAGTATTCAGGTGACCACTGAATAGTTGCACAAGTATTCGGTCGGAGACACATAGTTGCCTTTATCATAAAGTTATGTAGACTAACACTATGCAAATTAAAAACACTTTTAAATATATATATTCATTATTTATTACTTTTCTTTGTTGTCTATGGAAGATGTTTGTGTAAACCAAGAAAGGAATACAATATCAGAAAATAAACTGTTCAAAGTGGCAACCAAAAACCACTATCCACAATTAAATAGATATATATTTATATACATCACGCTCGTACACGAGTTTCATAGCGCGACAATACTCAATCTTCTGCCGACTACGGTCACTGAAGGCTGTGGTCAATGCTGCTAATCCTCAACTGCTATAGGTATGAAATAGGTTACCTGGATTGCTGAAGGTAGAATATGTATTGCACTTTGATGGGCTGTGAGGGACAGAAAACGTAACACCTAGATGTTTTGCAAGGGATAGGAAAGGTGTTTCACAAATAGTTTGCTCGGGGTAGGACATGTTTCATACCCAGACAGATGGCTGGGGGTAGGAAATGTAGCACACTCAGATGGCTTGAAAGGGATAGGCAATGTGCTAACTTAGATGGACTGTTGGGGATAGAAGACATGTTACGCTTGAATGGCTTGCAAGGGATAAGAAAGGCGTTACACTTATGGATTGCTCGGGGTAGGCAATGTAATACACTAAGAAGGTTTTGGGATGACAGGAAATGTGTTCTGCCTGTACGGATTATTGGGTAATGGGAATTGTATTGCACGTGGATGGATCTTGTGCGTGGTGGGCAGAACGTTCTCGCACTTGAATGGGTCTGGGGGTAGGAAAGGACACTGCATTTAAAAGACTGCACATGTTGTCCAACACGTATGTTGCTCCGGTACGACGTCCTTTCATCGCAGGATGTTTTACTGCAAATTTGTTAACGACAAAACCCATCAACCTCTTTAGGGGGGGTTAGAAAATTATGTGGGGTTGGTGTTTAGGAATACATAAAAAAAAATATGGGGATTCGGGGGAGGGAGGACCCCAATAATAAAAAAAAGAAATTTGATGGGTTTTTTTCATTTAAAAAATTGCAGTAAGAAACCCAGCAAAAAAAACATCCTGCGATGAAACGACATTAACCGTTGCACCTGGTGTAAATTACATGTGCTGCACTTGAATATTTAAGACTAGCACCTTATTGGCACTTAGAAGAGTCTGGTAAGACAGCATGTTATGTTAGCCTGACTGGTAACCTACATAGCACCTACAGATTCTAAATCTGTAGACAAATTAGTTTTCACAACTTGATTAGCAGAGTTTGCTAATTAAAATGTTCTTGATTAGCAGACACACCCATTTGATTAGCAAGACATAAAATGAGCATCAATACATCAGGTGTGTATATGTCATGTCCTCAGATCGTTCCTTCGGCCATGTCCCGCCAACCACTCAGATAACCACCTTCTCACAGTCACCTGCTTCCAGGGGCTCACGCAGGCATTCCAGTTTGGCTCGCGCGCTGGCGAAGCAATCGCCATACACCCTGCAGTCGCGCTTGCGGCCGTTTCTCCATTGGCAGTTGCCATGGAGATTAGGCAGCCGCTCGAGCAGGAAGACAAGTGCTCGTTCCGTTGCGACCCGATCACGTGACGTTATGCGGTCATGTGCCCCAGGCTCACGGTCACGTGATTCCATTCCGTGTCATATGACCAGGAAGTAACTGTATTTAAGCCGGGCAGTGCTGGTATACCGCGCTTCACAGCCGTTTTCCTCGGAGACCCTGTTTTGGCTGAATAAACCCGCTTACCTGGCTTCCTTGAATCTGGCTCTTGTTTTTGGACTTCTTGTGGATCACGTTCGGCGACGACGACTTCGGCTCTCCTGTTTCTCACGGCTTCTGACCTCGGATTGAATCACGGACTTCTTGCTCTTTATTCCTCCACTGGATTCGGACTGCCTTTCCTGGCTTCATACCTTGTTTTTGCTCAACGGACACCTTTTGGATATCCCAGGCCGCATCCTTGTACAATAAATCATACTTCCCAAGTGGTAGTTGTCACCCAACTATCGAGGGACCACAACACTCTTCAGGTGGAGATTGGCTAAAAAACATCCTGACCTATCCTTTAGGGTGGATTCCTTGCCTACGTGAGTCCCGGAACCATCTCTCAGGTCCATCTTCCCTTTCATCAGATATCTGGTAAGAAACTGGCCATTCTTTGTTTTATGCATATAGTACCCTGCTTGCTTGGTATTTAATCATTGTATTTTTTTACAGCTGCCTTGGGGCTCCTAGTACTTCGGTTCCGGCCTCGGATCTCTCCACCTGTGGCCTCAAGGGTTGCACAGGGAGTGATTAGTGATTCTCCCTGTGCAGCACTTGGGGACGGAGGTCTCTTATATCTTCACGACTATCAACGCATAACAGTATACCACTGAAGACAGATGAGACCTTGCAAATTCTTTAAAATTTCGCTAGACATGCAGGGCGAGTAACTTAGTTTACCTACTCGATTTAAAGAAATGCACACTATCCATGTCAACGGTTGACAAAAAATGTAAATGGGGCATGTCATTACAAACCCACTTCATTTGGCACACTACTGCCACCCACAGGCTAGCCATGCACAGTGCAACTTGTATTCAGCATTTACTGCAAACAAAGTAAATGATAAATGAAAGTTTCAAACATCCCCTGCAAATGGTACTTGACTATGCAAGTGGTTGAGTAGACTGCGCCCTGGATGGGTCCCTGTAAAATGTAAAAAGTTAGGTGCATGAATGGACACAGATGATGAAAGGCTCCAAAACAGTTTGGCCAGCTCTCTACCCAGGTGCAAATATATAATGCAGTCATAATCATGGAAAACTGGAGGCCAACTACAAAGTATGGTATTCCAGTAGATGTACAGACAGGACAGAACTATTGATCACTACTTCACATAAACATCTAGTTAGCTGTGTGTATTCATTATGTAAGGATCAAGTGTGATACTAAGCAGAGTGCATAGCGTAGCACACAGAACTGGGCAAACTAGGTGAACCATTTTAGTTTATACCAACTACCTTGAAAGGGAGATGGCTGCAAAGTAATAGTGTGATATGCTAAAATAGAATGTCAAGGAGTATGGGATCAGCTCATGGGCCAAGCACCAGTTGCACAGATGCATGCAAACAGATCACAGAACTAGGTTTGCCATCTAAAGCATTTGGCCGTGCAATCATGTGCATTTTCAAAAGTGTTCACTCATCATTGTGATACATCTTTCCCAACAAAAGAAATATAGTTGCAACTGAGATTTACATACACCAACCTAAACTTTACTGTAAAGCATGGAGCCAATGCAGTGTTTTACAGTAGAAATAGTGTGACTGTGCATTATGTAACAAATTCCATTTTTAGGAATGGAATTGCAGGACTGTCTTTTACAAAAATAAAGATCACGCATACAGGTCTTTGCCAGTATATAGTTAGCTTAATGAAAGTATCATCCCGATTACTTCAGTTTAATTATTCGAAAAGAAAAACGTGTATAGAACTCAGACATAGCCCTTTTGGCACAAGAGTGGAGGAGAGTATTGCTGCTGCACATCTCTTCATTAGTCCCTTGCAGTGAACAGAGAAGAGGGCAGAGAGCCCTGAAGGCAAGAGGAATGCAGGGTGAACTGTGCTTTCACTGAACAGGGTAACTTAAATAGCTAGATTTGCTACACAAGGGTCAATTTAATTAGCAAACCTACATAATTGCATTGCTCTGCAACTCTGCTTATTGTATGCCTTGAATCAGCATTGCTATCTTGGGAAGATCGTTTCATTAAGACTTACAAGGTAGCCTGTCTGACGCCTTCAGAATCCTATACACTTGATGCCATTGTAGACTGCTTGCACTTAGAAGAATTAAGGTCAGCTCTAAAGAGTCCACTGGTGGGGTACGGGGGGGGTTTCTGTACTTCCGCTCTCTATATGGTAGAGGAGAGGCACAGAGGACCTCTGCCAAGATTCTCTATCTGGTAGCTATGGTCGAGCAATCAAGGCCTAGCTTCTCAGAAGGTGATGCAGGCTGGTTCTAAAGTACAGTGTAGTCCCCAAGCACCCACAAAGGAATGTCCACGCACTATATCGGTTAAAACACAGTCTTTATATAATTAATATTCAAGGTCATGTACACCATCACAATAACTCACTTTGTACTCCGAAAATCAACAATGGTAACTATAAACAGTTCTAAAGTGGTACCACTAACGTTATCAGACCTCATTGAAGTGCATACGGTCAGAATAACGCACAGATCTAAATAAAGAGAACCAACAATAGAAAGAGGGAGTAACGCAAGATGGTTGAACTGGCAGAATACTGGTTACTACCGTTACCCAGCTCTGTGTGGAGATCCCCCCACACCTAGGCAACCAGTAGAAGAAAAAAAAAAAAAAGACAAGCCCAGGCCATATATTCTTCTCAATGGACATTTCAATAGTTCTGCAACCCCAAAGTAGCTGGCGTTGTAACGTTCCTCGTCGGGGAATCGACAGCCCTTCGAGTGTCCTCCCTTTCAGGCAGACTGAGAACAGGTCGAACTACGACGGTGAAGTGGCCGCGTCGTTCCTAGCGGTGCTCATTTATGGATAAGCGTAAATGTCCTGCAAGGAAGAGGCGTGCGCGGCACCTCAGTGTCGATAGGTCTGGACCGCAAAGAGTTGGAAGCACTGTGGCCCAGCAAGGCGGCGAGTCGTTGGCATCTGTGGTCTTTGGGTGGCGGGAAAGCCACCAGTGGATGCTCCTCGGCGTGTCAACGGTCAGGCCTTCTCCAGCAGGATACAGCGTTGACAATGCGAACGAGAGCATCCTTGGATTCGAAAGTTCTTAGGCAAAACGGAAGCACGGCGGCTACAGTCAGCGATGGCGGTCGTCGACAGTGGCGGACAACAGTCCAGGTGCTTCTCCTTGGGGTTCCGCAGCAGTCCCCGTGTCGGGTCGGCAGCCTGTCGAAGATCTGTCTACCAGGGAGCTTAGGCAAAGATCAGCTGTGCACGATGGTCCCTTGTAGTTCGGAAGAGGGTGCCTTACCAGGTGCTCTCTGGGTCAGTTCTTGGAGGCATTGCAGCTTTCAGATGGGGACGGAGAGCAACAGCAATTCTTCTCTTCCAGCAGGGCTTCTAGGTCAAGCGTCAGTTTCACTCCAGTTACTCTTCGTAGTTTGGACTTCAGCTCTGAACATGATTCCTAGCAGTGAGGTCCCCAGATATACTGTTGATCTCCCATTAATTCCGCTGGGTCACACTGACGCATCCAATCACTATGAAGGGCATTCATGCAGGCAGGCAACCAATCAGGTGCACAGTGCATTCAGGTCATTCACTTCTCTCCAGACACTCACAACAAGTTATGTGTATTGGGACAAGTACCGAGCCATTCAACACTTCATACTGCATTTATACCGGTTTCGGGCAGGGCTGTCTCAGTCATTGTGTCAACCACCAGATACTAGACACCCACAACATAGCATGCTTATTTGTCACACTCCATTCACCCAGGTCCCACCCATAGGCGTACCCACGACATAAGGTAGTTGGGAAGGCTCCAGCCAGTCTGGTCAGCACTTCCCCCACAACACCATATATGGAACTTCCACCCAACAGCCAGTCAGGGGGAAGTGGCAGAGGTAGGACTTCCCGGGACCTCGGGAAGACCAAGGTAACAGGTGATGGAAGGCAAGAGGCCATGGGGGCCATTTTGCCTCCATCAGGAATCTACCAATTCTAATGACAGGGCCTGGGCATCCCAAAATGGAGGACACTCAGGGCACCAGTCATTTCAGCACAGAGCTGCCACCAGCCCATACCCTGCTCTGTGGGTCACTCAGGTGCCCAAAAACATACACTAAGGGCACAGGGTTGCACCCCTACCCTTGGGTGCCATAAGGGTATCCCATGGGTCTGTTACCAAACCAAGAGAGCTGCACCGCCAGGAGTCCCACATGAACTCCTGTGTGGAAAACACGACAGAACACGATAAAAAGCAGTAAAAGTACAAGGATACGGAGGCCCTGTCCCTCCGATGCATTTCCAGCATCACTGTAGCCTACTAATAATGCATAGAAAAGTCTACAAATGGTAACTGGCTTTTTGTCCCCACAGATGATTTTATGACACAGCGACAAAGGTAATCTCCATCGGAACTCCAGGTACGTATAAACATATCACTCTGGGGCATCTGCTGCAGACATGGCTATCCATCCATGCACATTAGAATGCAGCTACGACCTACGGAAACAATTGGGTCTAGCTGATCAGCGTTTTAAGCCTGCTCACCCCAGATTTGCCTCTACACCTGCCATTGGAATACAGCGACAACCTAAAACATAATTCCGGTTTAGCTGGCCACACAAGTCTCTTGCAGTCGCACACAATCATGACCTCCCTCAGAACCTACCCACATGCCTGATCTCTTCGGTTGCTTACCAGAGTACAGTCAACCCGAACAATCCCCATTCTTGTTCATATACACACATGCACTCGAAACCTTTATGAGAATTTCCCATACTCCAGACTGCGGTCCCCGAGGGTGTTCCCACCACAAGCACACGCAGACTACAGTAATGGTACAAAGGTGCTATAAAAATGACAATTATGGCACAGTTTGTATTTGTGTATTCATAGGTGTTGCTTGTTGTGCAGGGCCCAAAAGGAGTATAAGCCGGTCAAGTGGCACAGCGAGTAGAGCGCTCGCTTTGACATTCGTGCAGAGCTTGCTAACGCAGGTTCGAATCCCGGCCGGGCCAAACTCAGCCTTTCATCCTTCCGAGGTCGATAAATGAGCACCACACACCATGGGTAATAATAAGCAGCGCTCAGATACCCAAGGGTTCGTAGCGCTATATAAATGCCGAATTATTATTATTATTATTATTATATTGCTTACTTGTAACTCCTGTTCTCCAGCATTGGTATCTTTCATGGATTCACATGCTTTGAATATTTCCAGTCTTCAGGCTGGGAATCCTCAGTAAGCTCAAATTGCATTATATAGTAAAGAAATAAATTGGTTCACTTTTGTAATGTATCGCTGTCCTTTTGGGTGGCCTCTGACCCAGCCAATGGGACGTATCTAGCTCCACGCTAGAGGCCTTCTTCACATTCTAACCTCGGAGAGCTACCCATGTTGTAGCCTTACCCGTCTTGGAATGGATGGCGGGTGCATGTGAATCCATGAAAGATACCAATGCTGGAGGCCAGGAGTTACAGGTAAGCAACATACTACTTATCAAGCATTGGATCTTTCATGAAATCACATGCTTTGAATAGAATAGATATTAGACAAAGTATGGTGGTGCAAGGGGAGAGGACTACCTCATCCCTGCAATACTGCTCTCCCAACTCTTGCTTCCGACTTGTTTTGCCCTTCGATGCAGTAGTGCTTCACGAAAGTGTGTAGCACAGCCCAGGTTGCCTCTTTGCAGATATCTTCTATGTGGACTCCTGTCCACAATTTGGCCGCTAAACCAATCACTGCTGTGGAATGCACTCAAATTGACCCTTGTAGAGGTGTTAGCTTTTGTATGGAATTTTGAAATAGCAGACATAACCTAACCAATCGGGCTATGCTCTACTTAGAGATGGGTTAACTTCTGTTTGGAGGACCAAAAGCTATAAACAATTGCGAAGTTAGTCTTAAAGCTTTTGTTCTGTTCAGGTAAAACTTTAGGGCCTTATGAAGGTCCAAAGCGTGCAGAGCCTTCTCCTCTGGATTTGAAGGATTAGCAAAGAAAGCCACTAGCACTATTTGCGACTGTAAATTTAATTCTGTAAGTACTTTCTGGATAAAGCTGGGATTAGGTTTTAAGATTACTTTTAGACTTGAAGCGAAGGCATGGTTCTTTCATTGATCGCACTTGAATTTCTGACATTCGTCTGAACGTTGCTGCTAGTATTAAACAGGGCTCCACAGGGCACACTTGGTAAACACTGCAGTCGTTGAAGTCTTCCTTATTTGAGTAGCCATTCTCATAAAGGAAGATCTACCACTGGCGAGGCTCTCTCAAAACGATGCTGCTTCTTAGACTAGTATCCTTGACGAGTCTCTTGTAGCCAATCCTGTTGGACAGGCCTTGTTGACTAGGTTCTCTCGTACACAAACATGTCAGATAAACGTTTTAATTGGGGGGCGCTGCTGCGCCGAAACAAGAGGTGTTTAGCTCCAGATGGGGAGAGCGAATATGCCTCGATTTTACCTCTTCAACTCCATCTGATCCTGACAACAATGACGGCTCCGCTTCGGGAACCTCTCTGCTGCGCGCCTGCGGACTTTCAGGGTCGGGGGTGCTCTGGTCGCTGAGCCGCGCCTCCCGCTTGAGCTGGGGCTGCTGTTGCCTGGCTCTCCCTGTTCTGCGGCTCCTGGGTCCGTGGCTCTCCCCGCCACCTGAGGGTGCGGTGCTGCGGGCCGCTGTGGGGGATGGGCGCTGGACCCCCGGAGCACGCCTGATTGCGGTGGCTGGCGTGATCACCCCTCGCCGTTCCTCTGCGGATTGCCCTGGACTTCTGGCTTCTCCCCTGTCCTGCAGCTGCCTCCCACACCGTCCACGGCGACAACTGGAGGCCCCGGACCCCCCCCGCCTCGCCTACCTGTGAGCCACGCGGAGCGGAGCCATCACTACAGACCCCCCCGCCTGCACACTGTCCGCCGCCTCCCCTTCAGACACTGGTCCTAGTCTGTTGCAGGACAAGGGGTGCGGCGGGGGGGATAAATGTGACCGGCTCCCGCGGTCCTTGCTGCCAGCCCCTGCTGCCAGCCCCTGCTGCCGCCTGTGCCCCACACTGCCCGTCATCCTTCACTCCTGCTGCAGCCGCGGTCCTCGGCCTGTTCGGGGCAGCGCAGGCTGACGCCGAGGCCCTTAGGTCAGAGATCTGCAGCGCTGCTGCCCTCCACCAGGGTCCTTGTGGGCGCTTACTGCGAGTGTGCCTGTGCCACGCGGCACCATTGTCCCCCCAGCTGAAAGCCCGTCCTCCTGAACACTTGCTGTGGGTCTTGGCCCTGTCCTGGGCAGCTCGCCTGGAAAACACCCCTACTGCACACCTCCGCCCTGTGTCATGGACATTTGGCCTTCCTTGCCTGTGCAGTGATACAATTGGGCCAACTTGAGGAGCCTCGCCGGCCCCCGCAACTAATTGCAATACCCTGCGGGGTTGGGATCCTGTGGGCTCCCGCGCCCTCACTGTACACAAGTAAATCAGCTGGGCCAGCCCCGCAGTCCTTCAATTGTGCTGTGCCACTTAAGCGATCAGCACGCTCCTACCTGGAGGTGGGGTCCTCCTCCGACACCTGCATCACCCTGCTCGTGGCTGCCCGCGGTTCCTGAGTCGACCATACCCTGTGCCTCACTGGCCTGACCCCCATGGTCCCCCGCTGACATCGCCTTGAGCCATTTCCTCCTCTACCACTCTAGGGGTGCAACGGACCTGTGACATCACCACAACGAAGCTTCCCTGCGGCTTCAGGGGGCACGAAGTGGGCATTGATTGACCGGAAGAGGTTGCCCTAACCCTGCACCCAGCGTACCTCATCACCTTCCTTGCATCAGCCCCCTCCCGATATTCTTGATTGCCATTTCTCTGGGGTCCTGCAAACCATACGCTAGCCATCACCAAGACTAAGGGTGCTGGGGCTGGAAAGAAGCAAAGCTCATTAAACATGTTCGCCAAGACACCCTCCAGACTGCCGTCCGAGTCTCCAGAGGAATCACCTACCGTTTCGACATCCTTAACCTCTGATGACTCGCAGAAAATGCTGGAGTACATGCGCGAAGGCTTCACCACGCTACATACTAAATTGGACGATATGAATGGCACCATCTCATCTATAAAAGCCCATATCGAAAGAATGGACAGCCGGGTTGCCGAGATAGAAACAAGGGTTGGCACTGCCGAGGATGACCTGGGTGCCCTTTGCGCCGCGGTGACCACTCTCAGCAGTCGGGTCTCGGCAGTGAAGAAAAACGACGACCTCGAATCTCGCTCTAGACGAAACAACCTCCGTTTTGTCGGCGTACCCGAGGACATCAAGGAGCCCATGGAGGATTACATGGAACGCATCCTTTTAACACTCCTTGAAAACCCTAAGCTCTCTACACAATTTGCAGTGGAAAAGGCACACCGCTCCCTGGCCGCGAAGCCCAGACCTGGGACGCCACCTCGGCCCATTATAGCCAGAATTCTAAATTTCCGTGACCGAGATGCCCTTCTCCGAGCGGCCAGGGCCAAAGGGGAGCTACTTCTGGGATCGGTGAGGATTCACCTGTACCCGGACTTCTCTGTCACCATGCAAGAAGAGCGCAAAACCTTCCTCGCGGTGAAAAAGACTGACTTAGGAGTCAAATATTCCATGCTCTTTCCTGCAAAGTTAAGGGTCGAACATTCCAACCAAACATTCTTCTTTACCATTCCAGAGGAGGCCTCGAAATGTATAGACCAACACTTTCCGGGTTGACTCACTCATCCTCATTACACGATCCACATTCACTGTGGTTATTGTCAAACCTGAGCCACAGATGGGACCACCTTAGGCGAGTCCCCCTATGATGGCCACTCCTTTAATGATGTTCACTAGTGGCTGGTTCGTTTCATGTTGCTCCATCAATCCTCCGCAATTGTGGCACTGTTCGCCACACAGACTCATTGTGTTTAGAGACATGCGACGTTCTGATAAGTCTGCACATCGTGCCTGCTTCGAACACTCTGGTTAATGCTGTTGTATTGCATAATCTCCTCTCGCTCTCCCCGGTCCGGTGCGCCATCGCTCAGCTAGCTAATAGACCCCCAGGCGTAGATGCCTAGAAAGTTGTGGTTGTTATGGTTATGTTTGGGTTTTGTCCCTCTGATTGGGGGAGGGATGTTGGGGGATGGGACGTTATGGTTAAAAAAGTCTTGACGGCCACTGGAGGCGCCACGCGCGCCATAGCGGTACATTTTGAACACATTGATAGGGGGTCCACATGCATCTAGATCGACCAACTTCCTTTCGCTGGTGACCCCTTTGCAAAAATACAATCAATACCCTCATGCGAATGGCTAATATCAACCTTACCTTCATGAGTTGGAACATTCTGGGGTTGGGTAATTACAAAAAGATGCGGCAGATACAGCTGCATGCTGAACGCCACGGAGTTAAAATTCTATGCCTACAAGAAACCCATGCTCGCTCTGAGCAATGTGAACGATTTGCTAAGCAATGGGGGACCCAGAGGTACTATACCATCTGTCAGGCTGAGAGGTCCTGTGTCCGCGGAAGCTGCTGAACCCCCAACAATCCCCCTGAAATGTAATTCCCAGAACTAGATTTCAATTCAGCTCTGCAAACTACACCCCAAAGGGAAAGGGGGAAGTGGATAACAAAACACCAGGCTGACTGCATCAAGGCTAATCAAAGCTGAACCTGCAGAGGATATAAGAAAAGCAGATACAAATCCTTTCATTACTTACTTAACCTTAAGAGTGGGAAAGAATGTAAATCCTTAACTAATAATTAAGAATCATACCTGGTTCTTCTCTTGAAATTTCTTAGAGAAGCTTGTAAAGAAGCTGAAAATCTCTCTTACTTGAGACTCTTGAAATTCACAGCAACTTCTTAATTTGGGCAAACCTGGAAAGTTTTGTTCTTTGCCTTTTTTCCAAAATTCACTAGTTGTCCAGTTAAATAGTCTTTATTTTTTCTCTCTTTTTCTTTCAAACTTTTCCTTTGTTTTCAAACTTTTTACAATTCAATAAAGTTTGTGAATTCTTGAAGAAACACGTGCTAAACACACACGCGGATAATCTCAATACAGAAGATTTGCACGTTGAAAACTTCCTGCGTTGAACACGCGCACTGTAAGAAAAGTCCACGCGCAGAAAACACACGCGCTTGTAAAACATGCCAAGCAGAATTCACGCGCAAACGGAATCACGCGCAGAAAACACACGCGCTAGTAAACTTCCGCGCTGATGAATTTCCGCGCCTATTCACACGCGCCTTATAACCCACGCGCAAAAGAGTTCACACGCGGTCGAGTACACGTGTTAAAAAGCACACGCACAGATAACCACACGCGCAATATAGTTCTCACGCGGCAAATAGATTATCGCGCCAGGAAGCACACGCGCTGGAAACACACACGCTATAGAGTTCTCACGCGAACGATTCTCGCGCTAAGAAGCACCCGTGCTGGAAAACACACATGCTATAGAGTTCTCACACGACAAACAGATTCACGCGCTAGGAAGCACACGTGCTGGAAAACACACGCGCAGTCGAATACTCTCGCACGCGCAAAGGTTCAACGGTTAGTTTCAGATTAGACGTAGTACGCGTTTTACAAATAGCGTTCAAGCGCACTCAGAAAGTTCAAAAATATAAATTCAAAGGTAACATTTTACGAGTTCTCACTTAAATGTCATTAAGATAAACAGAGCTGCAGTTAAAACAAAGTCACTTATCTCCAGAACGATTTCTTTAAGATCTTCAGAGTTTCCTGTCTTCAAAACGAATTCCTGACAGCTGATAGCTTCTCCTGAAACCCCCAAGAAAGTAGCCGCTCAACTGCTAACGCCTGAAGGATAAAATCCACCAGGCCCAAGTCTAAAGCAGGAGCAGCCACTAAACACGTCCTCTCAGCTGGGGTTTAGATGATGAAAGGCAAAGAGTGACAGTTTAGAATGTTCATTGTTGTTCAGCAGTGTTTTCTAACCAATCAGAGCTGTCCCTGTGAAACTCCATTTTGCCTTGGGTCAGAACCAGGATTCTGAATCAGCAAGTTAAGGCCAAACCAACTACAATAGAAAACTTCCCACCCACACAAGGCTAATCTAAAAAGGATAATAAAAGAGAAATAATGGGAAAGAAACTTGAATAAGGGAAAATAGCCTGAATAGGGGAAGGAAACCGGACACCAACTATTCCACCCAAAGATGTGGCACCCTTACTTTAATCCATAAGAGCTTGAAGTTCACATGTCACCACTCGCACATAGATCCTCTTGGTAGATATGTATTGATCATTGGCAAACTGCAACACCAGGAAGTAGCCATCTTGAATGTATGTGGCCCCAATGTCGACAACCCCGATTTCTACCTTCACCTAGCCTCTCTACTTGAAGGCTACCCCCTGGTCCCGATTTTGTGGGGAGGTGATTTTAACACGATATTGGGTGTCACCCTGGATAGGTCGGGCTCTAGGCCTCACCAACTGGCCAGTGCAGCCTACACTATCCTTACAACGCTCCCGCGTCTGGCACTGGTGGATGCCTGGCGTCTAATGCACCCTGATTCCCGTACATACTCCTTTTATTCCTCAGTTCACGATTCGCACTCTAGAATAGACAGATGGCTCATAACAGACATGCTGGTCAGATGCCTCTCTCTCACCTGGCTATCCTCCCCAGAACGCTATCAGACCATTCACTGGTACTCATTTCCTTAAACTGGGGCCTTAATGCTGATAAAACTAGGCAGTGGAGGATGAGCCCCCATTCACTTTTCAACCAGGTCTTAGTGACCGAACTCCCATCCTCTATTGAGGAATTTTTTGAGGTCAACACAAACTATCAACGCAAGCTGTCCTCTGGGAATCCTTCAAAGCGTACACGAGAGGAATTGCCATTTCCAAAAGTTGCGGTATCCTGAAGAGAATCCGTGCAGATAATGCCGCTAGCGAATCAACCCTGGCCAACCTCAAGTCCCAATATGCCCCAGATCACTCCCCAACCACACTAGCAGAGCTGGGTTCAGAGCTGGACAGGTTCCGCGGCCTTGCCGAGCGCGAGGTTAAATTCCTGGATTCCCCCCCCAGTCGGTAAGGAAATACGGTGAGGGAGCGCTACCGGGTCGAATGCTAGCTCGACTGCTGCGTCGTGAACTCGGAGCTCCCAATATCCCGGCCATAGTGAAGCCTGATGGCTAACTCGCCACTTCCCCACAGGATATTAACTCTGAGTCTGTCGTTCTACTCATCCCTGTACTCTGAAGTCGACGGTCCCCAGGTTCCAGAAATTGATTCCTACTTAGAGAATCTTCCGCTATCAACCCTGTCCGCTGACGGTAGCATCTTCCTGGAGAGGCCTTTCACCACCGAGGAGCTTATTGAGGCTATTGAGTCGCTGGCATCGGGGGAAGGCTCCTGGCCCCGATGGGCTCCCCATGGATTTTTATAAACAATACAAATCTCACCTGGCTCCACACTTACTGGCCCTATGGGAGTCGTCGTGCGATAGGGGTATCCTTCCCCCCCATCTCTCCGGGAGGCTATGATAACAGTGCTCCTCAAACCTGGTAAACCCCCTACTCAGTGCGGCTCATACCGTCCACTCTTGTTGATTAACAGCGATGTAAAAATATACGCTAAGTTACTGGCCAACCGCCTAGCCCTGTACATGTCCCACATCATCCACCCTGACCAGGCGGGTTTCATTCCGGGTAGGTCCACATCCCTGAACCTGCGAAGACTCTTTAATGTGATCAGCAGGATCAGCCCGGCCACACAGGCGGTAGCAGCCACTCTGGATATGCAGAAGGTATTTCACTCGGTCTCGTCGAAATACCTATGGCGAGTTCTCGAGAAATGCAAGTTTGGCCCTAACTTCCGAACCTGGATAAGGCTACTTTACACCGCTCCATCAGCCAGAGTCAGTACTGAGGACAGGTGCGCCACTCTCTTCCAGATATCCAGAGGTACGCGACAAGGATGCCCCTACTCCCCGCTCGTTTTCGCCATAGCCATGGAACCCTTCGCTGACATGGTCTGCCAGTCACACTCGCATAGGGGATTGCGCACAGCCCGCCAATCCGATATAAATTTCCCTCTATGCCAACGACGCCCTTCTATACATCCGTTCCCCCGAAACCAACCTCGCCCCTATACTAGCAGATGCTGCCCATTTTGGAGACATATCTGGTTTGAAAATAAACTGTTCCAAATCTGCTTTATTTCCGCTCACTGATTCCACACAACCCCCCTTGGAATTCTGTGGATTCATCTGGTTTATCTAGTATCACTTACCTTGAGGTGGTGGTCTCACGTCACACGGCAAGGCTGCGCGAGGACAATAACCAAAATTACCTAATCCGGCTACAAAAGCCTCCAGCTGGACCAGGCTCCCCATTTCACTAGCAGGTAGAATTGGAATTCTTAAAATGGTGGTATTACCTCAACTTCTTTACCGATTCACCAATCTGCCTATATGGCCTGGGGACGCATTCTTTAAAACACTACGCAGTATAAGCAACACCTTCCTATGGCAATCTGGTGCAGTCCGCCTCAAACTGTCTACGCTGTCTGCCCCCAAGGAACTTGGCGGGTTCAGCGCCCCAGATTTCACCAGATACTGGGTGGTAGCCCAATCTCAGTTCGCCGCTCATTGATTTAACACTATTGATCCCACCCCACATGGTCGGCTGGAGAAACTAACGGTCTGTGACCGAGTGATTGGCTCCCTGATTCTCAAACCAATCCCGCCTGACTCGGATTCCGCAGACCCTGTTGCTAGCACATCCTTAGCATTGACCAAACTCTGGGCAATGGTCGACACACCCCACCCATTCCATGGGGACCTGCCACCATTGAACTTCTTCCCGGATGTCCCACATATTCCACAATCAGTATCTCGCTGGTCTGATGCTGGCTTTCTGACACTCAACTTCATTGAGTGGCCTGACCTCCCTATCTCCCTCAAGCGCCGGCCCTCTGTGTGGCTACAATACTCCTCACTCCGGAAGAATCTCAAATCCAGATACCCTGATTTCCCCACCCTACCACCTGGCGAGCCCATAGTTGCGGAGCTTTGTTCCTTTTACTCCTTCAGGGGCAAGGTGTTATGCTCACCTGGTTCCCACAGGGGTGTCGAGCGGAACTGGACAGCCACGGTCTCCACCAACGTAATGCGTAATGCAGAGCTGACTGACTGGACTGGCCCACCTAGCTTCGTCTGCTTGACCCGTAGAAGCAGTCTCCTAAAGGCGGAGAAAGGGAACTAGCCACCCGTGGATTTGAGTAATAGCCCCTCACTGCGTCCCCATTTATCACCTCTGATATTCCCGTTCACAAAGCTCACCTTATAGTTTTGAATGATGAGCTCTCCATCCTGCAAAGAACGCAGGGGCGCGTTGATGGCCAGTTACTTCACTGGCTTGAGGATATTGGACGAGTTCTAGACAAATCTTGGCCCCAAACCTCCTGGCGAAGGACCGTAAGTATATAGTTCTTAGGTGTTCAAAAATGTCTGAATAATCACTCTTTTCCAATTCCTTTGTTTATCTTGCAGTTTAGACCCAAAAGAAGATCATCCTGTGGCAGCTGAAAGCGTTCAGGTAAGAGTCTGTGTTACCCCACACTGTCCGTTAAATGATGGCAAAGTTTAACTCGCTGCTTTCTCTTTTCTTACAGGTGCGGCGTAAGAAGATTTGGCGTGCTGGTGAATAATACCTCCGGGGGTAAAATCAGGTAAGTATATGGTGGCAAGAGATTGTCCTTGTTTGTTCCCTCGGCTCACCTTGGTTTTTTCTTGTCCCCCTTAGGTGCTGGAATTCGGCAACATAATGATGGAGACAGCGGCGGATCATAGAGATGCTGCGAGGAACGGTGAGTATGACACGGCGCTGCTGCTGGCGATGCGACGTGTTTAAAATAAAGTCTGTTTCTGATTCAAAGGTGCGATGAATCCGGAATCAGGTAAGAAACCCAATAATGTTCTTGTTCTAACCTTTCTTCTCCTTTCCCTTCTTTCTAGGCGCAAAGGACTCGAAGCGGGCGTGGCAAGAGGCTGGAAGCTGACTGCAGGCACGGTGAGCGTTACGCTGCAGGATGCAGAATAACGCAAAGCGTGTGCTGCTCTTCGGGCGTGGTTTAAATAGCCTCCAAAGTAGTCCCAGCTAAGTATTCCTCCACAACCACACCCGAGTAACAAAATAGTCCCTAGGTAAAGTAGTCCCTTCCAAGCCTCACATGGACTTGGATCTCTTGCAGCATGGTCTGTATCAGGTAAGTTTTAACATATGAGCCTGGCGCCTATGGTGCCAGGACTGTACCCATATAGGTCCTAACAGGGGTTGCTGGGCTTTCTCTTGGTAACATGATTCCCGCTTCTGGGGTTGATGGACTTGGTCTGGATGCCCGGGGTAGGCATCATGACACAAGGTGTCGAGACTCTACGGCTTATTGCAGACTAGAGCAGCCCCCTCCTTCACCAAACTGAAACGTAAGTGGGAGGGGGACCTCGGGGTCGAGCTCACCGACGAGAGATGGTCCCGAATGTGTGCCCGCACCCACAACGTGTCCTATAACACTAAATTTAAATGAATCCAATTCAAGGTGCTACACAGATACCATCATACACCAATGAGACTACACCAAATGTTCAGCAGCGCTCCTCCCAATTGCCCCAGGTGTGGTACGGATCAAGCCTCCTACATCCATATGCTATGTTATTGCCCTCACCTGACCCAATTCTGGTATGACATCTGTTCCACACTTTGACGTATTGGAACACACTATTGCCCCCACCCCGCTGCACTGCCTTTTCCATGATCTCCCTCAGCTGACCCGCGACTCTAAGAAACCAGCAGGTCTGTAAATGCTGTTGGCAGTCCGCTGCATATTGTTGTGTTGGCTCCGCCCCAGGGGCCCTACCTACACACAGTGGCTTAGGACAATTACATGGGCACATGACACCGAGGAGTCCTGGAGCGCAATGCAACACCCACATTCAAGGCCAAGAGACATCTGGCGGAAGTTCCGGGATTATATGACTGCTATGGCTTCACCGTTGAACTCCGTTTTATCCTCCCTGGATTGTTCCCCGTAAACGTTGTCCCCCTCAATTCAGCTTTTAATACTTTGTCTGCTACCTCATTCTCCTGCCTGTTTCAGATGACTCATGGTATTCTCCTAATATGTATATTGCTTGGTTGTTTGCTGCGGGTGTCATGTGGCTCCCTTTGCCTCAGGTGTGTTGTCAAGTCAAATAAAGGTTAACAAAAAAAAAGATGAGTTTTAATTGACGGGGCTCTCGTAAGCTAGCCCGTTGACTAGACTTTCTCGTAGACAAGCCTGTTTTGATGAGAATTTCTCATAGATTAAGTGGTCCTACAGACAAGCTTGTCATTAACTAGCATCTGTCCTAAATGAGCCTCCCTCTTAGGATGAGGCCCTCCTTCGATGGACGAGCCTGTTATTGACGAGGCTCCCTCTTAAGACTAGGCTCTGTCAGACTAGCCTCTCATGTACCAGCCAGTCGGAGACTAGGCTCTCTCATGGACAAGCCTCTCTCGTGGACCAGCCCTTCTAGTTTTTCTTTTTCCTTTTAGAAGAGGAAGGAAATATCCCTTCAGATTGGGAACTTGTTAAGAGTATGAGGTTTATCAATGCTCCTGACACCAACCATGCACCTAGAGGACTCAGCCTCAGGCAGAGGATACTTCCTCATTTAACCAACCTACTAGGCATCTGTGCCTATCTCAGTGTTCCTTCACTGAAAGTAATGCACATTTTTCAGTCTTCATGTATATGGTTGGGTAGAGGCAATATAAGCCCTCAGAGTGCATAACCCCCTCCCATTTCTTTTTTTCCACAGGTCTCGCATGGCTTAAAGGAGGGATTTGTTAGATTTCCCTTCCAAGATAATCCCTTCCCATTTATCTGAAGTAAGAAGCAGATTGAAAACCTCTGCTGCCTCAAGAGCTTCCTTTAGCAAATGTCCTTGGAGCTATTAGTAGATAAGAGTTTCATCACAAGAGAAAAGAGTTAAAGGACTCTTCAGCACGATGTGCGGTTAGAATCTGAAGTTGGCCTCCAAGGTGGAGCTAGATACTCGATGTCCCATTGGCTGCGGCAGAATTATGGTAATATACAATGTAATCTGAGGTTACAGAGGATTCAAAGCCAGATGGGGAATATTCAGAGCATGCGAGTCCATGAAAGATCCAATGCTGGAGAAGTATAGTGTGTGTGCATGCATCACTGAGGAGAGACTGGGGTGTGTCCACTCATTCCAATGTTCTTGTAGGACATGCCCATCTTTGGCATTGTGGCTCCAGCAAGGCACTAACACACAAAAGGAGTGATTACATCAAGTAGCACCCGGCTGAGGTGCTGCTGAACACAAATCCCTGGGATGCTTCTACTTGTGCTGCTGAGTGCAGATGAAGCATTTGAACAAAATACTTATTTATAGATGGTATTTTTCCTTTCTTCTTTGGGTGGGTTATTTGTGGTGTTTTGCGGCATGGTAAAAGACACCAGAAAAATATATATAGGGAATTCTGAGTCCTCCATGGTTCTCGGCTGACCCTGTAGGGACTTTCATATCTTTGTTATGTGCATGTTTATTTGTCTCATTTGTTTCACTTGTACATCCATTCCATCCAAAGTTGCTAAATTTAAACGTGTATCTCATCTTTATTAAATAAATGTCCCTCTTTTTTAACTCTCCACCGTTGGGACGGATATTTCTGCTGCCACTGTCTGGGGCATTTTGTTTAAAAAAAAATATATATAGCCACTTTAGGAATAACTGTCACTTTCACCCAATCCAAAGAGACGCATTGTGTCTACAAATAACACGAATCTACAGTTGAATCTACAGTTATAAACGGATGTTCCTTGGTCTCTAGAACATTCATTAAATGATTGTCACATAATGTGCATAAAACCTTGGATGTTGCATATGGTAAACCTCGTGTTTTCAGAATGGACTGACGCAATGATCCCAAGGCATTAGAGATCCATTGTCTACTTAATCATTACTTTGTTTTTAATTTTAAACTGAGGTTTAAATTGAGAATGGTTATATAATCCCCAAGAAATATGAACATTACATCATTGGGTCAGTCCGTTCTGAAAATACGAGGTTTACAATATGTAACATCTAAGGTTGTATGCACATTTTGACAATCATTTAATGAATGTTCTATTTATAGCAACATATTTTTACTACAAAAACACATCGGTGGCAGGGTCTAATATCCATAAGCTGGAATAGCGAATGAACTGGGATGTATCCCATTTGACAGCCCCTCCTCATTCGTTCCTCCTTGCGCCACCGATGGTTCTGCATGTTCAGGGAGCCAGTCATTAATGCCACGGCTTCTCGTCCAGGATTCAGGCAAGTAGTATACTCCACATTTGACTTGGTGCCAACATCAGGCAAGTGTACAGGGGGCAAAAGCGACCAATGCCTACGTGCCAAGATTGTTGCGGGTCATACACAGTTCGGGGAAGTTGCATTGTTAGATCAGCAGCTTTAGGGTTTTGCATTGGCACAAATGTGGGTCAAAGGATTTCTTGCCTGGTTGCTTCCAGGGCTGTTTTTTTCTCCAATTCACCAGTGATTTATTTCAAACAGGATTTCAGCACTGTGTGCCGTCCTTGCATTTGGAATTCCCATTTCTTACTTTCCTTCAGAAACACCATCCGTAGCCCTTACTGCTTTCGGCTTGCCTATATTCCCGTGCACGGTGACGAGATGAAATGGCTCAAAAGCCAACTGCTTGCAGTCACCAATCACCTATGTCCACTATAATTAAGAGCAACAAATCAGGCAGAACGTCTAGGTTTGTTGATCCATTTCAGTTAGCAAAGGACAACAAGGTGCTCTGATTGTTAAAAGTTAAAAATACCCAGTCACCATCCACTACAGTCAATAGAAAGAGGGTTATTGAAGATCTTGGCAAATGGATTAGGGGATGGCTCAAAGGCTATCTTAAATCGAGAAATATGGCTTTAAAATTGCAAAAGTGCAATGGAAAGTAACTCTAAAGCTGGCCACCTTTACAAGGCTCTGGGGAGAAGGGGATCTAGGCACATGCCCACAATGCAGCACCTGCGAGGAGACAGCTGCTCACCATCTTCTCATGCCTAGCGTCACAAAGTTTGAGAGCACTTCACCTCAAACCCATTATAAGATCTGGTGTGCGTACTATATTCGATACCTTGGACCTGTGCAAAAGATCGGATGATCTGGACAGTTTTTAAGAGGGTCAAAACAAAGTCACCAAGCATGGGGCCAAAATAATTAAATTACACACCAATTGTACACAGACAACGTAGATGAACCCGCAAGATGTTTTATAGAGTTTTCAGTTGTGGGGGATGCAAGAACCCTTTCCTCCTTTAGTGTGCTTGTTAATAAAAAGGGACATTGATGCATCTTATGTTTGAATGTGGAAAATGGAGCCAAACAATCTGTAAGGCAACCTGGCGCCAAAAGCATATTCATTTTGGGGGCTGCAAGTATATACTTTCCTCTTGTTCCGCTTGCTGAGTATTATGGTTGCAATGACCTTAACATGTTCAAGTTCACATTTTAATTTTGATTGTAATGTGTTTTCATAAAGAATTATGTATTTTATCTTGTACTTTTATTAACTTTCATTTTTTGATTTGTGTTCTTTTATGGCCTCATTCTGAATAAAAGTAATGATCTGTATACCATACATTACTCATCGTATTTCTGATACTTTCTTGCTTAGATTCACATGCTATGCATAGTCCGACATCTAGTGGTAGTTGGGAATATTGCATGACTTTTCCTAAATTCGAAAAAGGGAAGTCTACAGGGCGGGTTTGTAACACTATCCCTTGTGTGAAGTCTACTATACCCATGGTCCTTCACAGGTTTAGGTCCCTCAAATATTGTGTTACCGACACGAGGGTGCATGAAGTGTTTGCGCGAGTAGCAGAAAGATAAAGTAGAAAATAAAAGTAAATAAAAACATCTATGCACCTTAAACCCTAGGAGGGAAGGAAGGGTGGGCGCATGCAAATATAAGCAAATAAAGCCATCAAAAATAAGATTATGGCGAGTAATGTATCCCTTCTGAGGCTTGTGGATCTGCTTAGAATCACAAGCTATGCGTAGATTAGCAAGCAGAACCTGGAGATGGAGGTGGGCTGTGTGAAGGTACAGTAGCAAATCGATGTTTTAATACTGCTTGTCCTACCTGTTCATCTGCTTGTGCGCTTAAGCAGTAATGCCGTGCAAAGGTGTGCATGGAACTCCAAGTAGCAGCTTGGCAAATTGCATCTAAAGGAACATTTGCAATCATGGGCGTAGGACATGGGAGGGGGGACAGGGAGGACAAATCCCCCCCCCACAATTGTAAGTGGGGGGGGGATGTAATGACATTTATCCCCCCAGAATATGTTTGGTGTGTAGTGCAGGGATCTGTTTTTGAAGTGGGGGAGGGGCTGCAGCCCTCTCCCCCGACCCCCAAAGCATGTGGGCAATACCCTAGGGGCAGATGGGTGATCATCTGCCCCCAGGGAAGGGGGCAAACAAAAAAAAAATATATATTTTTAAATGTAGTTTTGAATGGGGGTGGGTGGGGCCACTAACCACCAGGGATTTTTGCAAGGGGGTGGCCCTCTCCCCCACCCTAAGTGGATGGGGCACCTTATGTAGCCCTCCCTGGGGGCAGAGTTCTGCCCCTAGGAAGGGGTACATGAGATGCCCCCATCCATTTGGGGCGGGGGGGGAAGAGGCCACTGCAAATATTGGCAGAGCCACCCCTCCCAAGCCTGCGGCAGTCTGTTTTGAACCCCCGGGGGGGCAGATGGCCACACACATGTGCCCATCTGCTCCTAGGGAAGGGGCAAAACAAAAATATATATTATAACTTGTTTTGGGTTGGGTTGGGGAGGCCCAGGGGCCCACTAGACCACCAGGATACTTTGTGTTTCAAAGGGGGGGGTGGGTGGCCCTCTCCCCCCCCCACCATAGGTGGATGAGGGGGCACCTTATGTAGCCTTCCCTTGGGGCAGATTTCTGCCTCTAGCAAGGGGTAAATGAGATGCCCCCATCCATTTGGGGTAGGGGAAGAGGCCACTGTAAATATTGACAGAACCAACCCCCAAGATTGGGGCAGTATGTTTTGCCCCCCGGGGACAGATGGCCACACATCTCTAGGGGCAATGTACCCATTTGCCCCTAGAGAAGGGGAAAAACAACAAAAAAACTCAAATTATTATAACTTGTTTGGGGTGGGGGGCCCGGTGGGGCCCACTAGACCACCAGGATTTCTGTGTTTGAAAGGGGGCCCTCTCCCCCCAACCTAAGTGGATGGGGGCACCTTATGTAGCCCTCTGTGGCGGCAGATTTCTGCCCCTAGGAAGTGGTACATGAGATGCCCCCCATCCATTTGGGGTGGGGGAAGAGGCTAATGCAAATATTGTCAGAGCTACCCCCCCCAAGCCTGGGGCAGTAGGTTTTGCCCCCCTGGGGGCAGATGGCACCACACACACACGTGCCCATCTGCCCCTAGGGAAGGGGATAAACAAAAAATATGTTCCAACTTGTTTTGGGTGGGGGTAGGGGGTCAGGGGGGACCCACTAGACCACCAGGATTTTTTTTGTGTTTGAAAGGGGGGGTGGCCCTCTCTCTCCCCCCACCCTGAGTGGATGGGGGCACCTTATGTATCTCTCCCTGGGGGCAGATTCCTGCCCCAAGGAAGGTGTACATGAGAGGCCCCCCAATCCATTTGGGGTTAGGGGGAAAGGCCACTGAAAATATTGCAGATCCAGCCCCCAAGCCTGGGCAGTAAGTTTTGCCCTGCACAGGGGCAGATGGCCACACGTGTGCCCATCTGCCACTAGGAAAGGGGCACAACTAAAATAAAAAAAAATTATAACTTTGGGTGGGTGTGGGGGGCCACTGAACCACCTTGGATGTTATAAGTGGAAAGGGGGTGGCCCTCTCCCCCCACCCCAAATGGATGGGGGGGCATCTCATGTAGCCCTCCCTGGGGGCAGATTGCTAGATTGGGGTTATCAGTGTGTTAGCCTTTTCCCTTGGCGCCCAGGTAGGTGCACCCACACATATGAGGTACAGTTTTCGTCGGAACACCTGTTGGAACGTGGGAAGGTAGAACATCTGTTGGCTGCGTGCTTCGGTGGGTGGGCAGAGGGAAATGTCTCTGAAATTTGGTGGAAAAAAACACATTTCACTCTGGACACCCACCGAAACAAGCCGCCAACACCACATGTCCTACCATCTTGCGTTCCCACAGGTGTCCCAACGAAAACGGTACCTCACATGTGTGGGTGCACCTACCTGGGCACAAAGGGAAAAGGCTAACCCACTGGTAACCCCAAGCCTTTCGGCAGAGCAGATTTTGCTCATGTGGACGACATACAGATTTGGACCTAGGGTGTGGAAGCCACCAAGGAAAACAGGGAACCTCATGCATTTCCAAAAAAAGGACACCAGTGGGAATCCACAGAGGTCTGACTTGCGCGAATTGCCCCAATATTTATTACCCACAATCCCCGGCAAAGTCCGGAACATTACAAAAGGGGCCCAAATTTGGCAGAGATATCTTATGCAACAAATGTTACAAGGGATTGAATGGAGACATACCAGAATCACTAAAAAAAGCCCTTGGCAGAAATACCCATGGCAGTTAAGGGGTTAAGACGGTAAAGCCCCAGAAGAGAGATGATTTGTAAGGTAGCTCAGTGAGTTAATGCTGCAATGCAGATTGTGCACAGGAATATGTAACACCTGTGTTCAGCACCTGGCTTAATCTTCCGGTAGGACAACATGCAGAGCGAATGGATTCAGCTTCCGATGAAACAGCATTTTCCAGGTCAATTGGTTCAGAAAAAGTGGTGGAAAACACTATTACTGTTCCTTTTTCTAATTGACCAGATTTTCGTGCATTTTCTGGGCGGAGTTCGGGAGCCGAGTGGACACACCAGGCCCCCCTAAATTTCCCGCTCCACCAGACAAATGCGGCCTTACTGCCAGCACGGATTCTCATGCTGGAAATAAGAAAAGTGATTCCACTGGGATCTCCTTGGAAATTAAACCTTGTAAAAGCAGGCGGTGTCCAGAGGAAGCCATTGTCAATTCCGCCAGCAATCACTAATTGCGCGAGGTATTTACACTCTTCCAGAGTGGAAAAGCAATGCGATTTCACCTGCCTTTTACACCAAAATCTTCCATTTTGTGGCGGAAAAGTAAAAACTTGCGCCAATGGAAGTGGTCCACTCCATGCAGTTTACTTTGCGCCTTGATGCTTGTGGGTTTTCGTGATGCAACACATGTAATAAATACATTTAACATGACCCCAGATAAATTGCAATTCGTGAACAGAATGAGTGAGCATGGCATGTCGCTGGTAAGAGGGTGTCCTGTGCTTCTTGAGTATGTTGGCAAATGCCCTTAATTGCCATCTCACATAAAACAGGTGCTTAAACCCTTCAGTGTGGATTGAGCAATAATAAGTCGACAGAGGTATATCAAATGGCCAATTTAGCTCTTTGGGTGACATTGTGAAAGTGGGAGAATGTTGCCTAGAATGTGCCACTTTCTCTGCGGAGTGAATTGTGCCCACCCCGAGGAAGAAGTGTGAAAAACCCACAAGGGCACTGTGCCCTGCTCTTTCTGTGTGTCAACAGATCCTAACTCAGACATGGGTAAGTCTCAGGTGGCAAGCCTGTACCCTAGTTGATGTGGCAAAGGATTCCAGACTTCGAGGCTGATAACATTAGTAGCATTGAGTTATATGCCACCTGACAGGTATGTGTGATAAAGTTGCAAAGCAGAGCTGTTAGTGGGCTAAAGCAGGAGGCAATGTCTTCCTACCCTCAAAGGGTACGTACGGCCAAAATTAATAGGCCCCTCCCCCCATCATGGCTGTAAGGGCCAGGCTCCAAACCAGGGCAAGAATGCCCTCCAATCATCCATGCCCACGATTAGGGTACCCCTCGTGCTCCAGGAACCCGGTTGAGCAACCACTGTGCTTTCCAGGTGATACTAACATTATTTAAAGCCAGAAGTCTAAAATTGCAGCTGGAAATTAGCTCCTGGCGTGATCAAAATGTCTTAACCAAGTGTGACATCATCCCCTTCATTTATAAGCAATATGTGTGTTCTCGTGTTTATTCATCCACTGAATTACTGTTAGAAACAAAGGCAAGACTTGTGTCTCTTGTGTAGGCATTAGGAAGGCAGTTTCCAGCCTCTAGCATAATATGCCCATGTTCTTCCAATATTGGCTAGCTGTTGCCCTCTTATGGCCAGGTAGAACCATTATGGCAGTGACTGGCAAATGCCTTTCCCCGGCAGACAGTAAAGCAGAAATAAGAGGCCAATTCAAGACACGGAACAAACAGAAGTTAAGACAGACTGCAGCTGCCTTTGCTGTGTTAGGGAGAATATGTTGAGTGTTCAAGCAAGGAGGTATGTATTAAGCAAGCAGTGAGACAAGGGAGAGGCAAAGAAAGGCCAGAGGGGCTCTTTGAATAGTGTAACGGGGCAGAGGACCCATGCTCTGCCGTCCTAGTAACATGCCGTCATAGCAGGAACAGTCTCAGATGAGAACAGTGATGCAGGCCCTCTGGCTGAACATTGCAGTTTTGAATTTCAGATGTCTTGAAACCTCATAGAAATACAGCTTCAAGCTTAAAACCATCTCTCTATACTTTAAAAATCTTCACCAAGCAAGCTCAGAAAAGTGCGGGAAACATGTGGAAGGAGCTACTTAATGGTTTGGTGCCTTGAGGGGCTTTCAAGGGATAAAAAGGCGAGAACTTCTTCCACAGTGCCCATACCAGGAACAGCCTCAGACAAGAACAGTGATGCAGACCCACTGGCTGAACATTGCAGTTTTGAATTTCAGATGTCTTGGAACCTCACAGAAATACAGCTTTAAGGCGAGCGTTGGAGAGCAGCCGCCGGTGGCCTGAGGGATCAGTAGACGTCGGCAAGCCCTTGCCAGGCCCCCCGCGGGCCTCCGTGAGTCCTTGCCTGGTTTTTCAAATAGTTTTTTGTAATTTGGGCATTCGCGCTCTGAGCGCGCGTTGTGTGTTGCCTGCTCCCCCCACCCACTTCCTGGTCCTGGTCTCCCTTCCCGCCTCGTGCCCGCCCACACCCCCCTCCCCCCTCTCCCACCCCTCCTCCCTCCGCCTTATCCTTCCCCTTCCTGGGCAGCCCCGCTGCCCGGCAGCCCCCGGCTAAGGGCCCCTTAGGCAAAGGGCGGCTCCTATGTTTGCGGCTCCCTGTGTGTCTGCAGGTGTACGCAGGGGACGCCAGGCGCCTGGACCCTCTCGCCACTGCTCGTGTCCCATAGCTGTGGTAAACTTGGTTTTTTCCCCCTCGCAGGATTCTCAAACTTAGGTGGCATTTGTATCTAATACGCACTCACTGTCTAAATGTGATAAACCTGGGCTTGCCGCTCACTTCCTGCCTGCGAGCTCTTGTCTCGTTCTGTCTCTCCCCCCCCCCTTTCCCCTCTACTCCATGGTGCTCTCTATCTCGCCCATCTTCTCTAACTGCTTCTCTATTGACTATCCTGCTCTCCTCACTAAATCTGGTAGGAAAAAGTTTAAAAAGGACATCCTGGTCTCCAACCCAGGCCTCCCTATCGCTGACACCTACACTAGTGCCTGCTCCAAGGAAACTCTTACCGACATCCTCTTTTTCGTGCCCTTGCCTGTCCTATGGACCCTTCATATGGTCTCTGTGCTTCCTTTCTCCTCTTCTCCCATTAATGGTGGCACCCGTTGGGATGTCCTCTTGGCCTCTTTCCTCTCCTCTAAGGCCATCATTAATGTCTACGCTAATGGGACTGTCCTGGTCCAAGGTCCTCAGGCCAACCTTCACCTCTTTGATAGACGCTTCCCACGCCTCATCAACTTCCTTTCCTCTCCTGCTGTCCCCCCTCATCTGTCCTCGGCTACCTTGCCTCTACCCTCCCTCCCTGCCCCCTCTCTTGCTCCTTCTTCACCTCCCTCTTCTACACCGCCGCAGGGCGTACCTCTGATCTGTACCCCTCCCCGGAAATCCTTCAAGGATGGCAACCTTCTCCACATTGCCACACTCAACGCTCGCTCTGCCATCAGGCATTCCTCTGATATCTGCCGCCTTCTTGAGGAACTGGACATTGACGTCCTCGGTCTTACTGAGACCTGGTTCACGGCCAGCTCTGTCACCAGCTTTGACACACTCCTACCTGATGGCTACAAGATCCTCTCCCTGCCAAGACCCAACCGTGCAGTGGGGGGGTAGCCCTTAGTGGATTCCTGCCACTGTCACTCCTACGCAGACCTACTCCTCTTTTGAATGTCTTGTCTGCCGACTCTCTCCCTCTCTCCTAGCCATTCCCTTACCGTGGCTACTATCTATCGGCCACCTGGTCAACTTTCCTCCTTCCTCTCTGAGTGGGCTGGCCTCTCCTCCTCACTCCTGTCCTCTACCACTCAACTCCTCTTTCTTGGTGACTTCAACATCCACCTGGATGCCTCCTGTCCCCCCACTGGACTCTTTCGTGACCTCTGCGACTCTCTCTCACTCTCTATTCTCCCATCTGGGCCTACTCATTCTGCAGGGCACAGTCTTGATGCTCTGATCTCTTCTGACCTTCCCCTCTCTGTCCCTCTCTCCACTCCTCTCTCCTGGAGTGATAACTTTCTCCTATCCTCCCACCACACCCTCCCTACCCCACAGGCAAAGCCACCCTCATCATTGCCACCCACCTTCTCGGTCATTCGACCCATGAAGCGCGTGTCATTTGCGGCTTTCGCTGCCACCTTCTCACCCCCAGCCCCCTCCCACCTCAGCTGACTCCCACCCTGACACAGCCCTCTCCTTGCTCCACTCTGCTATATCTGATACTCTTGATATCCTTGCCTCAGTCATGAAAATCCGCCTGAAGCCCAAAGCCAAATGTAACTCCTGGTATGATTCGGATCTCGTCACCCTAAAACGCAAGCGCATGGTGGCAGAGAGGAAATGGCGTGCTTCATGTTCATCCTCTGACAAACTGGCCTGCCGCCTGCTCCAAAGGCAATACCGTCTCTCTGTTCTCACCAAGAAGAGAGCCCTTATCCAAGCCCACATCTCTGCGGCATCTATCAACTCGGCTGAGCTCTTTAAAATCTGCAAGGAGCTTGCCAACCCTGCTGCAGTCTCTACCTCTCCTGTCCCCTCCCAGGTCCTCTGCACTGAACTGGCCTCCCACTTCATCTCTAAAACTCAGGACATCCTGTCCTCACTCTCCTCCTATCACCTCCCCCCCCCTCTCTTCCCTGCTCCTCCTCTGGCCCTTCTGCAGCCACCCCTCCTCCCTCCTATGCCTTTCCCCTTTTTTCTGCTGACGACGTTTCCAGACATGTCCCATCTATGAAAGTCTCGTCTAAACAGATTCACCCCTGTTCCTCCAAAACTATCAAGGACCACATCGACTCCCTGGCTCCTGCCCTGGCTGACTTTTGCAACCACTCCTTCGCCTCTGGAGTCTTCCCATCCCCCCTCAAGCACTCCCTTGTGCACCCTCTCCTTAAGAAACCCTCTGCCGACCCCTCCTGTCAGGCTAACTATCGCCCAATCTCCATCACTCCCTTCCTGGGCAAGCTCCTGGAGAAACTGGCCATCTCCCAGCTTAACCTCCATGCTGAAGCTGTTGACAGTCTCCATGACCATCAATCTGGCTTCAGAGCGGCCAGAAGCACGGAAACTGCTCTCCTGAACATCCGTGAGGATCTGCTCTTAAACCTCGACTCCAACACTCCGTGTGTTCTCATTCTGCTCGATCTCTCTTCTGCCTTTGACACTGTCAACCATGCCATCCTGCTCAACCGTCTCCGTGATAACCTGGGTATCACTGGTCAGGCTCTGGCGTGGCTGACCTCTTTCCTTTCCAATCGACCCTCCCAGGTCCAACTTGGGTCCTTCCTCTCTGACATCTTTTTCTCCACCTGTGGCGTTCCCCAGGGATCTAATCTCTCTCCCTGGCTGTTCAACCAGTATCTGGCACTCCTTGCCCACCGCATCGCCGCCCTCTGCCCCAACTTTCAGGGCTATGCGGATGATACCCAGCTCATTTTCAGGCTAGCCTCGGCCTCCTACTCTCCCTCATCTCTGACTGTCTGTCTGCTATCCAGGATTGGTGTGCTGCCAATGACCTCTGCCTTAATGCTAGTAAGACTGAGATCCTACTCATCGGCACACCCACTCCCTCCTTCCCTGCAGCTCTCTGGCCGGCCTCTCTTGGCCCTCTTCCTGCAAGGCAAAAAACCTCGGGTTCATCTTCGACTCCACACTCTCCTTCTCTCCTCATATATCTGACGTCTCTAAGAAGTCACATTACCAGCAGCACCTCCTCAGAGGTATTCTTCCCTTCCTCTCCTTCCCCAGAAGCTCACTGTCTCCCGAGACCTGGTTCTCTCGAAGCTGGACTACTGTAACAGCCTCTATCTTAATCTGCCTGCCTCCACTCCGCCCTCTGCAACTCATCCAGAACAGAACTGCGAGACTTGTCCTTGGCCTCAAGCCCAGGGACCGTATCTCCCCAAGACTGAAATCACTACACTGGCTCCCAGTGGCTGCGAGGATTAAGTTCAAAACCCTCTGCATTGTCCACAAGGCCTTCTGGGGCCTAAATACCTTCAACTCTCTCTTCCTAAATATCTTCCTTCCCGAGCCCTACGCTCATCTGTCTCCAACTCCTTCAGGATCAGCCGCTTCTCGAAGCAACGAGCTGGGGGTAGATCTCTCTCTGCGGCAGGTGCCTCCCTCTGGAACAGCCTTCCCGCCTCCCTGAAACTTGAGGAGAACCATCTCTGGTTCCGGAAGCACCTCAAAACCTTCCTCTTTGCTTCTGCTTTCTCTCTCCCTCTCCCCTGCTAAATTTTTCACCAAAACTGCACTGATCCTGCAATTGGGCCACTCTCACCGACCTTGGTCCTGGACCCAGTCACTCTTCACTTGCACTGCCTCCCTGGCAACCCCTGCACTGCGGGACTGTCTCTGTATCACTGCAGCCCCCCCACCCCCTCCCCAGCACTTGTCTGCACTTACCTTGCACTTGCCACCAGCTGGCCCTATTTATTTATTATTTTATTTCTATTCTACTATTTGTATTGCACTCCCCCCTCCCCCTTCCCCTTGCATTTTTCCCTTCCCCCTACACTTGCGCGGTCTGAATGACACCTGGCCTAGTAGGATTGTTGTCTGTCTTCCCTTTGTTCCCCCCTCCCTGCCTCGTCGCGCCTTGAAACACTTGTGTATAGGCGCGTTACAAATGCCATATCATATCATGAGAGAATCAAATAGATCGGGCTTTGCAGCAAATCTTAAACGAGAAAGGAACCAAGTCCAGCTCTACATTCAGAATAACAAAGACAAATAAAGGCTAGGCTCTGAAGCCAGCATGAGATGGAATAAGAGGGACCAGACTCATTGTGAGAGGCTGGCCCGGCCCTCTAAGGGGCGCTATAGCGGGCTGCCCCTCTGGCCACCCCCCTGGGTCCAGATACACCCAACCTACTAGGCATCCCCTGGGTCTGACGCATCCGGCCGCGGACCTGGGGAGTTCTTATAAGGGGGTGGGCTTGCGATCGCTCATCCTCCTTGTGTGCTGTACCCCGCAGCGGACAGTCAAAGCAGCAACATCACACACCTGGTCCCTCTACTCCAAAAACGGGGCTTACTCAGAGGTACAAGCAAGATTTCCTCTTTCTTTGAAACCCCCATCCTTCCATTCCAAGAGACACACACGTCTCCTTGCCCCACACAAAAAAAGTAGCAACTTGCAGTTGGTAGAAAAGGCTGCAACTCCTTTATTTGGCAGGAATCCACCTACAGGTAATCTGCCTCTTAACAAGCTGGCGTCCTAGCTGTGGCCCACTGGAAGTAATGGTTATTTCCTCTCTCTTACCATGAGCTCATAGTCAGATGACAAATCCAGAAACGCAACATATGAAGAAATGTTCTTTGCTGCTGTTTGCTTTTCTGTTTTTTCTTTTTTTTTTCTCTTGTTTTATACAGTGATATTTGTAATTTAATACGTACTGCTATTTTAATTTTAAGAAAAGTCGAGTTCTTTGACTAAAACACAATAAATAGAAAAAGCAAAGTCCCCAAGGAGTCCCCGCCCCCCCCCCACCAGATTTTATGTGCCTCCTACGCACCTGTGCAATGAATGTTAAAGCAGCCCCTGTGAATCAAGTAGCGTGGGGTCTTGGTGTAAAAGGTAATTGTTTGACAGTTAGCTGAATCAGTTGGCTGTCTTGACGACCACCAGTCTGGCTTCAGAACATCCAGAGGTAAGGAAACCGCTCTCCTGAACAATGATGACTTGTTCTCAAACCTGTACTCCAACTCTCCTTCCATTCTTATCCTCCTCCATTTGTCCTCTGCCTTAGACACGGTCAATCATCTCACTCTTGACTTGTTGACCTTCTGTCTCACTCTCTTCCAGCAGCATCCCGCAGGGCTCTATCCTCTCAATGTGGCTTTTTAACATTTACTTTGCCCGTTGCCCACCTGATCTCCTCTTTCCTCATTTCCAGAGCTATGCTGACGGCACACAGCTTTTCCTTCAAGCTTCCCTCCTCTCATGCCTGACTGCTATCCATGCATGGTGTGCTGATAAATGATCTCTGCCTTACGACGGAGACCCTTCTCATTGGACGCCTGCCCCCTCCTACTCAGGCTGCCCTCCATGAGCCCCCCCCCTTCCGATCACCCTCTCGTGCAGCTAAAAACCTTTGTCTCATCTTTGTGTCCTCCATCTCCTTCTCACCCCACATCGCTGACCTTGCCAAGAAGGCCCACTTTCAGCTTTACCTTCTCAGAGGTATTCTCCCTTCACTCACCTTACCCCAGAAACTGTCTCTAGAGCTCTGGTTCTCTCCAGGCTGGATTATTGCAGTCTCTTTCTTAACCTTCATCTTTCCTCCCAGAGGGACTGCAATATTTATCCTTGGCCTCAAGCCCAGGGACCGCATGTCTCCAGCCCCAACGTCTCTCCACAGTGGTTGCAAGGATCAAATTCAAGACTGTCTGCATCATCCACAAGGCTTCCTGGGGCCAGGGACCTCGCCACATCCAACTCGCTCTCGCTAAATACCTCCCTGCTAGAGCCCTTTGGTGCTCTAGCTCCAACTCTCTGCAGAACAGATTTGTCAAATGGAGAGAGGGGGGGTTGTGGGGTAGATCTCTTCGGCAGGAGCCTCCCTGTGGAATGGTATCCCTGCCCGCTACGTCTTGAGCCGGATCTCCTCAAGTTACGGAAACTAAAGAACTTCTTTCTTCCTCCTTCCCTCTCCCCCTCCCTTGCTAGCCTCCACTTGCCACTGCAACTGGATTGCTGTGACCCTTATGAGTATTCCGTGGTGAGGACTTTGTTTCAACCAGTCTCCCCTACACCCCCTCTATGAGCACTTGCTCTTGGGCTTCCTTCCCTGACTAGCCACTGCATCTGGTCCACCATGGCACTATTCTCCCCTACCCGTGCCTCCCCGGGCACTAGCCTTCTCGGGCTCCCACTAACACTTGCCCATCCCCTGTGGGCCCAGTCTCTCTGGCACTTGTTCCTCAACCAGTTCCCTCTCAATTCCCATGCCCTGCCCTGGCACCCCCCTCCCCTGCACTCATTTTACTGCAATTGCACGATCCGAATGTCACAAGGCCTGATCGGATGTTACTGTTTTTCTCCTCTGCCCCCCTCCCTTTTGTCTTGTGGCGTCTGAAAACACTTCCTGCTGTATAGGCACAATACAAATGTTCAATAAATAAAATAAAGAGCAAAGCTGGACTAGCCATCTTGAGATAGTGTTAGGGAAATCATCTCTTTCTCTGTCAATTTTTTAAATGTTTTTATAAGCATTTGGTTTAAAGAAAACCTTATCAGTTATAAGCAAAAACAAACATCTATTAAGATGGACAAACCTGAAAGAAAAGCTGTACCAGTTACAAGCATGAACGTGAAACATTTTTACATCTGTTCATATTCACAAGCGTAAAAGAGAAGAGTTTTACAGCTGTTGTGTATTTGTTGCAATTTTAGTGCTCACTATTAAATAGAACATTTATTTTCAAAAGTTTAATAAGGCTAGGGTTAATGACAGTCATTCAGATGATTCCACCACTGGTCAGCCGATAATGACGGTTGGTCAGTAATGTGGTTAGCCAGCCTCAATTCCGTTATTGCCAAACAGTATAGCACTCGGGCTGTAGGGATTAGTTCGAGTCTTTGCAATGTCACAGTCTACAACTGAAGTCAGCTACATTCCTTGCCATCCTGGCAATAAAGATCTCTGGTTGTAAATAGCCGAAAATGCATACTCTGCACGGTGGTAACTGCTTTGGGCAATGAGTTAAGAGAACAGGCTTTAAAAAAGGCTTTCTCATAGCACTTGAAACTCGATCTTTCATGCTGTGTTTGAATGCAGTCAAGAGCCCCTTTTACTTTGCTCGGGTTAGTTAACATTTCCTCAGAAGATTCGGGGCCCTCCAGAGTTACAGTACAAATATGCCTCATTTCACACAGCTCGCCTTCCTCCCCTTCCGAGAGCAACCTGGAGAAGTTTAAAGCCCATTGGTGGCGATGGTATTATACATTTCCCAAACAAAGCCAGGGACTTCCAGACCACAATTGCATAAAGGTAATTTAAACCGAGCTCCATTCCTATGGCTTGAATAGGGGTTTCGCTTCAAAGGTGGAAGGTTAAGAACCCTTTTTCCAAAATAGGGCATCCAAGAGAGGCCAAGTTGTAGGCGAGAGAGCAAAGAAAGCTTCAGCGCCAAAGGTGACAATTGGTATGACCTTCATTCGGTAAAATAATAGGAGGACTCAATGTACTTGGAGTATTTTTTTCAAGATCATCCGGACCTGTGCAGCTACAGTCTCGACATTGCTTCATAAGATAATCTCTTGGGGCATCGATTTAATTGTTATTCAAGCACATCCCTAAATAGGTTATCAAGCTTACTTGGGTGAGCTTCTCACTGTTCATTTACCAAGAGCATTTGTTCCCTCCTCTACTACCCCTGGTTCCAGGATTAATATACAAGACTTTGTTGCATTGATCTTTAGCCAGTTATCTTGAATGTTTACGTGCAAGGCATCTAGTTGCCTTTGCAGACCGACCAGGTCTAGTCAATGAGGACAAAATAGCCTTTAGCCTCTCCAAGTGAGTGCCAGCTAATTTCGGGGGAAGCGGGGGACTTCTTGCGCTCTTCAATGCGTTATGGATGTCCGATATGAACAAATTGAATATCGCTGGAGGTAGAGAGCAGCCTTGCTTCAGACCCTTCATGGTCTTAATGGGTTCTGAAAGCAGGCCCCTCCCATCCAGACTTACTCTTAAAAAAGCCAGAGTAAAGGTATTTTATAGCTTCAACCAGGTCTTCTAGGCATTTCCACTCTTCAAACTTTGACCAGAGTTTTGTGCGATCAATTGGGTCGAAAGCCTTGGCCAGACCTACGAAGGCCAGGTAGAACTTTGTGGCTTTCTTTTCCTTTATATGACTTTTTAGATTGTTGATCAAAAAGACTTTAAGGGCTGTGCACACTCTGTTAAACGGGAAATCATATTGTGCCTCCTTTTAATTTATATTGGCCTAAGCCCAGTCGCTCTGCGAAGAAAACCGCGTTGCAAAGTTCCGATTTTAGATCGACTTCGCTGCCATTTTAGAATCATCTGCAATTTTGATTTCTGTTTGAATGATTCTCTGTTCTAAAATGGTGGACTGTGTTTCTAACTTGCGACCAAGCCTTCCCGACCTTTGAGCTCAGTTAATGGTTAGAATGTCCAAGGGCCGACTGTTCAGACTAGGTTATAAGACCTTGTACTGAGTACGATTTGTTGTCCTAGGATTGTCTGCGCCAACAAGCCTCATCCACGAACACTCATTGATGACAATGTTATGTAAATACCGAGCGTGGACACTGGCAGAACTCCATTGTGTTAAGATATGTACTAAGACTTATTGCTGACTCTAAGAACATACTTCGCCATTGTAATTTGATGAAAATGCAAACCCATGTAATCCGTGTGCATATTTTTGTATGAGCTATATGTGAACTCGGCACGAACTCTAGACCGCAGATTATTAACAAGCAGAGGGGCTGGACAATATTGTTAGAAATGTATATAAACCCGAATGTTGAGATGTCCAGCACTCTCCCTCCTCACTCTGACAGGCTGGTACTCATTGTGGGGTGTCAAGAGCCAGATATATCTGATACAGATAGCTGTGTTTCTTTGTAACTGTGCAGCATTAAAGATCTGTGAATTTTTATAGCCCGTGTTTGGTGTATTTTCTTTTGTGGTACTCAGCCTCGATATTTCTTTGCTTTTACAACTCCTTTAATGAAACCAGATTGCCTGATGCCATAATATCCAGAGGTCATGATCCATTTCGAAAGGCCCTGCAATATTAATGCAGCAAAGGTCTAACCTGCCACATACAACAAATCTATAGGCCCGTAGTTGGCAGGGATCGCCCAGTCCCCCTTTTTGAAGATGGGAACTATAATCGCTGGTTTCCACCAGGAAGGTACTTACCTTTAATTTGTTCGAATGGCACTAAAATAAAAAATAAAAATTGCTGGCTGTGTTGATGAGGGAAAGAATGTCATCTTGCATGGTCTCAAAAGTCCATGCTCCACCCTCTAAAGTGGGAATAGGTCTCAGGGCTGGACCAATCAATCTGGAACAGTGAAGTGAATTAAAGTATTCCCCCCAGGCACTGGCCGAAACTGCGTTAATCATTTCTGCCCCCTGAGGGGCACTTAAAGCCACTGATCCTCTGCCAAATCTCACTCATATTTTTGAACTCACTCTTCAGCATGTTTTTGGCATTTGTATCAACTCATGTTTTCACGATTGGACCCAATTACAATAGTTTTGCTTCAATTTCTTGCTGATCGTTCACGCATCATTCGTTTTCAGTTTTTTTAGATGTCTCAGTTTGGAATTTAAGATCTTTTTTCTTTTGGCCACTGCTTGATCGTGTGCAACGGGGTGAAAGAATGTCTTGGGTCTGGTTTTCTGAGTTCCACGAAGGACATCAATTGCGGATAATCTAGGACTTGCTCAACAGGGAGTGCTTTTTCCATGTTCACCTGTGCTTAGAATCTCACGGTCAATAGATTGTCCATCTGGAAAGAATCAATCAGATTTCTCCCTGCAGACACACCCAGTGCTACAGAGAGGATTTTCACATTCTGGGCCATGCAGATTAATTTCAGCATGTTTTGGTCAATTGCCTCGTTTTCAGAACCATGAAATGTTGCAAACTTTAGCATGTTATGTGAAATGAAGAAGTAGTCCAGAGTCTTGCCATCAGGGCCATTTCCCCCCAAGTTACACTTGTCGGGGTGTCACCCTTAGTGTTTCCATTTAATATGCAAATATTCCTTAGTGACAACTCCTCATGCCACCAAAGGTCTCTTGTTTCTGCTTCAGTTGCAGCCAGATTAAAGTCCTCATTTAGGCTGTTTTTATCAAAGCAATTCATATTTAGATCCCTGCAGATTATAATATGAGGATCCAGCCATGATTGCAATGCTCTGTCCAAAGTGTCCATTATTATTTCTTAAAAATGAGCAGCATCAGGGGCAGAGGTGTTCCAGTAAAGGTTAAATACAATCAGCGTGTTTGAATGTGTGGGGTTAGACTCCTTCACCCTAATTGTGAGGACCTAGATGTACGGGTTGCAAATCTCCAAGGTTAGGACTTCCAGGTCAGCGTCGCGTTTCAATGCCATCAATAAACCAGCCATTGGTCTCCCCTTCTGCCCTTTCACGGCTGGATTAAAATAGACTGGAGTCTGAGCCCTGTTCTTCATGACTCAGGGAAAGACCCTTGCGCAAGGTTGAGGCTTTGATTAAGGTCAAGGTCAAGTTTTTAACAAACAATTTTCTCACATTCAATCTTGGTTTAGATGGCGTTTTTACATTTAGTTTTTTCCTGGTCTGATCTTTCACTTGTGTTTTCACCCCTGCCATGCCCTTCTTCCTGGAATTTGTGTTGACTGGCGCAATGTCACCTGAGCTTAGCTTAGGAGTCTCAGACTCCTAGAAAATAGGTCATAATCCTTTAAGGGGTTCTTTAGATGCAGGTCCAGTATCAGCTTGAATAGGTTCAGTTGCGCACATATGTTCCTGGCCTCCACCAGTTGGCCGGGATCAACTAAGTCTCAATTACGGTGCCGTCTTTAGAACAGTCGGGTTCTGCCTTGCTGCTGTCCTAGCATTCCAACATTCCTACATCTTCCTAGATTATAGTCGATGCTGGCTGAGCAGCCAGGCAGCCACCAAGGTTGTCGTAAGCCAAGTTCTTGTTCGTTAAATACAGCAAAGGGATTTTTCTCCTACACTGGGTGGTCTTTGATTTTAGTTAAGTTGGAAGTTCCAAGTTAATGCTCTCGGTTTCAAATCTCCTTTTGTCCTTTGCCAAGATAATTGGGTCTGGAATGCTATGAAGGATGTTCGTGATCTGTGCTGTATTCTTGTCCAGTTTATCTTGAATAGCTGTTATAAACCCTTCCACAAATATTTACTTTGGCCAGTAGCATTGCAAGCACCATTGTTTTATCTTTTAACTGGTCACTCACATTATCAAAGTTAGTCTCTGGTTCTCTGTAGTACAAGGCCAAGGATATTTGATGGCATCAGTCGGGGGTGGTTGTCCCACCGGGGGCACCAAGTCTCCTTCACTAATGGGGCTTACTATGTTTTTGCGTTGGTAAACTTCGTGGGTTAGGGTTTCAGCTTCCAAATTTTCCATACTTTCTAACAGTACGCTCAGATTCGTCATGGTGCAAAGCCTCCTACTTTGGTTGACTTCGCTGTTGGGACCAGAATTAATAGATGGAATGTTTTTGAATGTCAGCTTCCCATTTGGGCCCCTAAGGGGGTTGTTCGGATTTGATTCCAGTTAATTTCTGTCAGATGGAATAGGAAACTGCTGAGCCTTCCTGGTATTTAAAGTACCGAAGGTGAATGTTTGTGGAACTTGCTGGAGTGCTCAAAATGTTTACCAGACATGGGTTTTGTTCCATGCAGCAGTTTCCAGATGGAGCGTGCGCTGCTTTCAGACCTTGAAGGCACGTCCCCCCTGATGAGGGCAGAGCAAATCTATCAGCTCTGTGCACCATGTTGGTGTCACAGTCCTCCTCGGTTGTAGGGAGGAGTGCTTTTGTTCCCCCCTCACTCCACTTGTCAATGCAGCTATGATTCTGCCATTGAGGGATCGTTCAGTCGAGAGGCCGAATCGGCAGTCATCCTTGCTGAAAGTAAGCTGGGGGGAGAGCCGTCATGTAATGGAGAGGCGAGAGAGCAGATGTCACAGCCTCATCAGTGGAGCCGTTGACATTGGTCTTGGGGCGAGTGTGGTCGCAGGCGATGGAGGGCCGATAGGCAGGTACACTTTCCTCTCCCCCAGCTGCCCTATCCTTCAGGGTGAGAGGAGCCTCTCATACAGTTGGCGTAATGTCCAGTGCTAGCAGTGATTTCAACTTCAATGTTGAGTGGGCAGGGAATGCTGAAGGATATGTTGGAGTCTTTCCCACCCTGGTTGCACATGGGTCCAGCTATCAATTGGCAGGGGGCGAAATTAGACACTGCTTCAATGTCCATATATATTTAACAGTGTCATCAATTGCACCACTGCCTCCACTGCAAGCACTCACCTACTGAGAAGTGAAGACATCAAGAAGCTCCTGGGAGGTCTGACAGTTTGAGGGCCGGTGACACTTCTTCTGGAGCACAGTATGAGGAGATGGCGTGAAAACCTAGGATGGGTTCCAAGAACCACCTTGTCTTTGTGAATGATAATGAAGGGATCTTTCACAAAGTGATGGACGTTCACTGACTTGTCTTATAGATGTACAGCCACAAGAAATGCAGTCTTGTAAGTTAAATGCTGGAGACTGCCCATGTGCATTGGTTGGACCCATGAGTTGTGAGCACAACATTATGGTCCCAACCAGGTGGTGGATTTGCAATGGAATGATATAGTCTTTCAAACCCTTCCATGAACACTGATTACTTGCACTTTCCAGCACACTACCTCATTTTGAAAAGTAGTATAAGCAGACAATGCTGCTAAATGTACTTTGATAGAATCAAAGCCTAAACCAGAGTCCAGAAGATAAAGCATTTACTAGACCATGCGTGAAGGAGAACAACATTTGCACCAAATTACACATCTTTTCCACTTGTTGTGTTAGGCTTCCATGTTTCTTTTAGGATGTCCATACACCTTAGTGGAAGGTTTAAATGTCCAAACTCTGACTTCAGGAGCCAAGCTGGCAAGTTCATGAGGGCATGTTGTATGGGCACGGAAGCTTAATCGGTTTGCACATTGCAAGTGTGAATAGGTGTGGAAACCGGTTCACTGATTTTACTGTAAAACGAATGTGTTGGGGTTTTTTACCAAAACATATCCACCAGAAAAAAGAATTTAAAAAACATATTGGGTGTCCCCACAGCTCCCTTCATTTCCATATGTGTTTAACCCTCCTTGAACCCCCCCTGTGTTAATCTCTTACCCCCGCACATATTTTAAGCAGGAGAAAAACATGACAAATTGTGTTTTTCCAATGGATTTGTTTCGGTTAAAATGTTTTAAAGGATTACAGTGATTGGTTCCTGGTGCATGTTGTGTACTATTTTGTTGAGTGGTGCCGGTGGAAAGTAAACAAATTTCCAGGACGAACTCTTCCAGGACCAACTCATCCACAGGGTGTTGCCCTTGGATCCTGGTTGGGGAAAACTGGATGCAAAGTCTGGGCATTGTGTGTTTTGCTTTGTTGCAAATAGGTTTACAGGTGGATGCCCCATTGGGTAAAGATATTAAATGTCTTTGTGAACTTGCCACTCGTGTTCTGCAGTTAGCTGTTAGGGAGAATTCTCAGAAATGTGTTAATTCCCTTCTACCTTAGAGACCCCCCAACTCTTTTGCTGGACTTTAGGACTTTTTATCTGTCATGTCATTTTAATGTGGCTTATTCTTGGAGTCCAACAAACTCCATAGGCATTATCTTTACACACATCAGTGCAGTGGCACAGGGAAGTCTTAGATTTCCAAAAGGTTTAAATACCTTCTCTTGGTGAAACGGTTTCCAAGAGCAGTGAAGTGAAATTGACTTTACTTCATCTTAGAAGTGCTGGAGGGGTTACTTAGTATCCCCTTTGTCTAGTTTCTCATGTAACATTTTTATGTTACCCTTTCTACAATTAATGTCTGGTGGCAGTGGTTTACTTTTTACTACGATTTTCTGTTTTTACCGCGGGCTGCGTTCGCAGCCACGGTAAGGCACCCAGGGGTGCCCATTTCATCAAAACGACCCTGGTCGTCTTTTTTCACCATTTGTCTGGCCGGTCCTTTTTTTTACTCTGCGCGCCAATCCAGGTTTGGTCCCTTTGTTTTGTCTATGGCAGGATTCACAAGTGAAACCCGCCTCTGGCTCCAGTATGTATGGCAGGGGCAGGAAGTGAGGGAGGTGCCTGAAATTCTGCGTGTGCTTAATCCCCTTGTTTATAGGAACGCCCCCAAAAGGTGATTGGCCAGCTGGCTGTCCGGCAAGGACAGCCACCCTGCTGTGTTAGACAGCTAGGCTGGAACGAATAGGAGAAACATGCATAAGGGGCAAGCCTTTTTGGCTGGGAAGGCAGTCGACCACTGGACAAAGGAATACGAAGAACTTGGAAGAGATGCCTGCTGCAACTCCTGGACCGTTGGTTTGCCTGGTGAAGCCCTGCTGCTATGCTAAAGCTTCAAATTTGCCTCGACATGAAAAGCCCTGCAAGGACAACTTCTTTTTGGTGGGACCAATGAACTTCAAAGTAAGCCCGTCTGGACATACTCTCGAAGCTGGTTGCATTTCCACTGCAGTTGCTGCTGAAACCGGAGAGCCAGGGAGAGTAACACCAGATTGTGTGCCTTGCTTTTAAGTCGGATCCGAGCGCTAGCAAGATCCTTCCGACTTCCCTGTTGCAGGACTGACCAAGCCTGAGCCATTTCAGAGTGCTGGACCCCAGAAGCAAGGAAAGTCTGAAGTGGTATCCGCAGGGCTCAAGTCGAGGGTACATGCGGGGGGACGGAGTCCACTGACTTTTTTCAGAGGGTGGAGTCCGTCCCCCCCAGCTGAAATGATAAACAGTGAATGTCCTCTTTGAATTTATGCATTAAAGCCAACCACGGGGATCGAACCACAGTCATCAGGTTTGTAGGCCGGACACTTCACCACTGCATTATATAACCCGATGAAAAATAACAAACTAAAGGTAAAATGTCTCATTTCGGTACTGCAAGTCCCAGGGAAAACATTTGTATTGGTTCTTGGAGTTTAAAACATGCACATCTTTTAACGTTTTCAAAAACACTATTAGAAGAAAAAAATCCTCTGGGCTTTGTGTGATCGTTTTTATGAAAGGCAAATGATATTCGTCCTGGTGGTTATGCAAAGCAAATGTAATTAAATTTGCATATTTCTCCTTGATATGTTAATTTCTGGTGACGTCACATTCCATTGCATTGCATTTGTTGACAAGTCCCCCCCCACTTTTTTTTGGGACTTGACCCATGGTTATTCAAGAACTGCGGTGTTGCGATTTGCTGTCAGATGCGAGGAGCTGAAACACTTAAAGACCGCTGAATTGAAGTTTGCCCATTGCTACCACTGACTGTCTCATTGCAGAGCAGGTGTCAACCAGACGTCCTCCCTCTTGTCCCCACGACAGGCTCATGAACAGGATCTGCAGAGCAGAAGCCATCTGGAACCATTTCTTCTAACCAGAGGCACTGTAAAGTCTAAGAACATACCTCTTGTTGTGTAGCCTTATTTGCTCTCAGTTGAGACCCATCTTGGTTACCTTGCAGAGTGGCTAAAGCTCTGCCCCTCACAAGCCTCCCAGCGTGTGGCCCCAATTTCCTTTTCTACAAACATTGTGCAATAATTTTTACCTACCTGCAAAGAAGATCTTCAACTCCTTCACATTATGCAATTAACATTGGCTGTCCTAAGTGACACTTCTTACCTCTGACTCTGTGCTTTCTCTTTTCCCCAGGAAAGGGTTAATTTGCTCTGCATTGGAAGGTTTCTAAAAGGTATGTACCCGTTTAATTGTTAACCTTTGTTTAATTCGTAAATTCTATCTTATGCACCAAACTCAGTATTGCTCTTAATGTACCAGTGATAAATCAATGTCCGAGCTATTTAAGTCACCTGAGGGTGTAGAAGTGTCTGTGTGCCATCCCCAATGGGTATCGTCTGATTTAGAGAAACTCTTATAAGAGTGTGTTTTGAAGTATATTTAAGTGTTACATGTTTTACTCCCTTTCTGAAGCAGGCTTTTATAACGGACTGTGAAATAAATTAATAATGGTTTTATCAAGAAATCTTAAGTATACGTTTTTATTTGAATAACTACTGTAAAACTGTCAACATTATCGCTCACATTGACCCCTCTTGAGATCAGCCTGGTTGCTCGACCACACCACCAACCTGTGTAGTTCAGACCTCCAGGCAATAGGGACCCAAAAGTTGGGTCCCTATTGCCAGGAGGTCAGGGTTATTGTAGTGCACCAAAAGGATGCTGCATACAATCTTGCCTAACAGTTGTAGACTTCTGCTTAGAGTGTCTGCTAGTGAAGTGTGTTCCCCTGGAACGTGTTGTGACACTAGGTAACTTTTGCATTTGAGAGACCACTTCCAAATCTTTTGGACTAACCTGGACAGACTTGGAGAGTGTGTCCCGCCCTGTTTGTTGAACATGGTAGTGGTACTGTCTGAGTATTAGAACTGTCTGTCCTACTAAGTGTTGCTGCAATGCTTATAGGGCTTTGAGTAGTTCTAGTAGGTTGATGGGGGTTTTGTGTTGTATTGGTCCACATGCCATGTGCAGTGTGATTAATCCCGAGTGTGAGGCATCTGTTCAGAGCAGCCTGCACTGGTGGGTCGTGAAAGGCTTCCCTTTTAACATGTTCTCTTTTGTCTACCAGCATAGAGCTTGTACTAATGTTTGCAAAACAACCACTAGATCATTGAGGGGGGGAAAACCAACTCTTGTGTTTTTATAATTGCTCCCAGAAATTGTTTGACTGGGGATAAGACTTTCTCATTGATCGAGAACCCCAATTTGAACAACAGATTCATCTTTGCCTGGGTGTCATTTTTGCAATTTGTGGCATTTCCATGTTATGAGCCAGTCATTGAGATAAGGGTACACTGCAACGGATTCTCTGCGCAGGTGTGCCGCTACCACTTCTAGTACTTTTGTGAATGCCCTTGGCGCTGATTAAATGCCGAAGGAGTGTACTTTGAATTGGTAGTGTTGGTTTGATATTGGGAAGTGCAGGTATTTACTTTCGGTGCTCTGGCAACATTGAAATATAAAAGTATGCATGTTGCCATGTAATCCCTTGTTTTAAGAGTGAAATTACCTTTTGTAACATCATGTGAAACTTGTGGCTTCACATACGTGTTGGCTGGATTAAGGCCCCGTGCAGGGCACATAGTGAAGACTTTCTTTGGCACAAGGAAGTATACTAAATAGATACCCTCATATACCTGGTGAGCTGGGACCAGTTCTATTGCGCCTTTTGGAGAAGAGCTTTGATTTCTTCCAGTAGAATCTTTTGGTGTTGCAGTGACATCTTCCAAGAATGCAAACAGTGAAAGAGAGGAGATTGTAGTCGAGGGACAAGACAGGCAGTCCGGTAACGCAATCTCAAGATTGCAGTATCTTGCTCCTTACTAGGTACTGCATAACTGATGGAGCTTTTCTAAAAAAAAACCAAATGCAAACTGACTGGCCTCGCAAGGGAGGGTCCCTATCGCAGGATGTTATTTCGAGGCAGAGGATCATCCATTTGTGGAGGCTCTTCCCCTACCTCTAGCCCTTCTGTATCTGGTTAGAACATTGAATTGGTAAGGGGTAGATTGAACCTGGGGATTACTGCAGGAAGAGGACTGTCCGACTGCATCCCATTGATCGCGAGTAGCCTTGCCCACGAAAGGAGCGGCGTGTTTTAAACTCCCCACCATTGTATAAACGGCTTGCTGGTGATCTGCCGAATGACTTCAAGGTTTCACACTCCTCCTTTGCACTCTTTAGTGCATCATAGACTGCTTCAAATAGCATATTGGGCTTGATTGGCATATTTAACCGGGTAGCCAGGGTTTCTAATTTGAAACCCGATTGACGCAGCCATGCATCGCGTTCTATAATTGTGCTTCCCACTAAATGTGTCTAACATGGTCTGCTGCATCCAAGTTACACTTCAAACATTGTCAAGTTGTTTCTGCACAGTGTCCCGGATACGACAATTGTAACTCGCTAGTATGGTTGTGTTGGCCATGTGGGTTTGGTACACTGCCAATGTTGCCCCCTTTCTGCCTATGGTATATAACTTCTTACTTTCCTTGTCCGGGGGAACCTCTGCGGATGCTAATGGGGTGTATGCTCTTTTTTGTGTGGTTACCATCAAGGAGTCCGGTTTTAACCGTCCTCTGGTGTAGAGGAGGTCAGTTGGAGCAGGTTTGACTTTTTTAATTCTTGTATTAACCGCCCTGGTTAATGTAGGTGCAAGTAAAGATGGTTGGATTAGTCTTTGCAGAGATTGGAGTAAGGGAATGATTTGTGTTACTGCAGCATTATCTCCCAAAGTATCTACGAAGTCTGTATCTTGTAGTGCTTCTTGGGTATCAACTTCTAAGTGTTGGGCTGCTTTAATTAGCAGTGTGTTGTACTTAATCTGATCATTTATCAGGGAATGAGCAATTCGATGGTCTTGGTCCTCTGGATATATATATCCACACACAACAAAAGTTATGGTGGGTTTAAAAAGGTTTAAGAAAAAAAAAAAAACACTCACCCGAATTGTGGAAGTAGGGTCTCTAATAAGGGTGAACCCAGGTATGTTGTTGCCCTGGCAGCCTTGCAAACGTATGTCTTGGGTTGATCAAGCTATGTTTAAAGTAGCACTGCCTTCTTCGACAATTTCCTGGAGGTTTGAGTTAATTTGCATACCCACAATGCCTTGATGTGGGTCAGAACTGGAGGTGAACTTCCAGCAATGGCTACTATGTGGCGTTGTGGAACGTGCGACTTGGCTCAAATGGAAAATATATAACAAAACCACAAAAGCAGCAGGACTGCACTCATGGTCGGGAGATGCTGGGAAAACTGCCAGATCTGTGACACAGAATTGTATTAGTAAAAAACACAGCAGAGGCAGGGTACAACAGGGAAAGGGTGTCCTGGATGACTCGCATCATGCTCTTTGTACTTTAGCAGGTGGTACCAAATTAGAAAAAAAAAAATGTATTTCATGTAGAGTGCTTTTTTCATATTGAAAGCACAAGTAAATGAAACCAGTAGAGCATGGTACGCAGGCAGACATTGGAATGGAGAGTGACAAGTAATATCAAAGGCAGTGCATCTAAATGATGGTAAAATATGTACCTAGTTAAAAGTGAGAAAGATATGCTGCAAAATCCATAAGTAATGCATTGATCAAAGAACCAGAATGACAATTAGCGGCTGGTTCATGGACAATTCTACTATATACCAAGAAAGTTACGGTGAGCTTAAAGTGGTTTGAAAAAAAACCTGTCATCTGAAAAAGAAACTTCACCTGTAATGTGAAAGTCGGAAAGTTCCTTGCTATTGTGGGTCAGAACTGGAGGTGAACTTCCAGCGATGGCTACTAGGTGGCGTTATGGAATGTGTGACTTGGCTCAAATGAACTTTCCCATTATATACATCTCATGGAGCAGCGCTCAATCCTTTTACCAATGGAAATAAAACTAAAGCAACGTTATAGAAAACAGCTTTAATAAAGTCACAGGAACAAAAATGTAAAACCATAGCTGCCCTATAATTAAGATGAGATGGGCTCGCATATGAACCCCTTACATTTATATTGATCACTTGCGAATCGTGTAACAGATTTGACTGAAATTCCGAACACGATTAGAGACTTGCGCCCCTCCAGACTACAAAGTTTCATAAAGATATGTTAAAAAATAAGAAAGTTAATAAGAAGACAACAACAAAAAACTTTTCCAGTGCGGCCTACTTCCCCATTTAATTTCCCATAGACAAAATGTTTGCCCAAGCGCAAAGTCCAAATCACTGGACCGATTTGGACCAGGTCCAAAACAACTTGGACATGAAGCGTTTACTCGCAATCCATGCATGGTTTGGGGTTGTTCGCGCAGTAGCGATTTAAATATTTGATGGAGAATGGGACGCCCTTTCTCAAAAATAGATTAATTTCTAAAAATAAGTAGTTTGATAAACAGCCACCATCTGGTCTCTCTCAATGCGAGAGATATCCTCGGCTATGGCCACGGTTATGTGAAAATAAAACATAGGGAAAAAAGCTATTTGCAGGTCATGTGAATGCCATCAGCTGGGGGGAGGGGGCTAGAGGGCACTAAATGAAATTTGGGAGTTGGAGGGGGTCTAGGGACTGAGTTTGCAACACAAAGCTTTCCAGAGCCTCGGCTATAGCCGGCATCTCAAAGAAAACTGCATGACAGAAACAATGTGTTTTGTGGGGGAAAGGGAGAAGGGAGGAGGTCATCTGGGGAGTGGAGGGAGCTGGCACAGATTAGCGGGGCACTTGGTGAGGGCCTCGGGGGGGTCATTTTTTTCAACCAAGAAGTTTTTTCTGATATTTGCGGCTTTAAAGGACTACGGATAGCCGAGGGTATGTGTAGTGCAGTAACCCAGGTTAAAGTTTAAAAAAAAAAAAATTATATATAAGTTACAAGGCCACTTAGAGAAACGGGCTGTCCCTTTCTTTGATTTGAAGCCGAGCAGGATCAGCCCCGGTTACTGCATGGATGGGTGACCATGGGCATCATAATTAGATTTTTTTTAAATCTGTGCTAGTGTCATTCCTTGAAAGTATTGCACTCAGACCATTTGCCTTTTGCTGAATTGCATTCTGGTATTTGTAGTATGCCCGTCAAGAGGGGAATAATGGCATTGTACACTTTTTGTCTAACATAGTTCAATGGTCAATCAAGGATTTATATATTTGTGTCACACTATGGAATGTGTACTTTTCAAGTTCTCGCTATAAAGCAGAGTATTGTTGAAAGCCAGACATGAGGGTGAGGAGGGGAAATGATGAGGGCACGTAAATCATGACTATTTGCCCACAATGTGGCAAGAGGCACAGTTATTCTCCCCCGATTGTGCTGCTTTTCATGGCACAAGTAAAGAACACATGTGGGTGAAGAGCGCAACTTTTTTCCAGAGCGCAGACGCATCACAAGTGGTTTTTAGATGTTGGCGAGCTTGCTCAAGTATTTGGCTACCAGGATTTTACTTTACTCAGGTTGTCATGTTTCCAGAGCAGACACTCGCCCACAAGTCCAGAAGCACTTTTTTCATGTTGGGATTTCGTTTACCAGGGAATATTTCACGACGGATTGGTGGGTTTTAAAAAGGTGAGCACCAGCATATTTATTGGAAAATGTCTCCTCACTATTTTTCTGGCGTTCATTACTTTTTTAAAAAGTCCAATGCTATTTTGTCTTGCACACTTTCGTCCAAGGGGAAGGTCAAATGAACATTTGTATATTTCACTTTAAGATATATGTTCACTTACTGTGTGTATACATGGGTGTCCACTTTTGATTATGCTATGTGTGCAGAAAATACCAGGGCACGTATTCTTGCAGCCAGTCATTCTGTTCCCCGTTTTCGTGCAGCTTAAATGTGATTAGTTGGGGTTGTGCGATGTATCACAACAGTCACAAAGAGCCGGGCCATAAAACAAGGGGCTTGGATCACGCTGCTTAACCAAAGTGTGTGGTCCGCAGCAAATTTAATCTCCTTGCACATTGCCTAAAAACATTGTGACTTCTCAAAGCATGCCATCTCTTATACATACTACCACAGTCAAAATAGGACAAACATCAGTTTGTGATTGATGAAAGTCTGAGCGATGGGTTGCAATTATTTTTAAATATAGAGTGGTTTGGTAGTGTTCAGCCATGCCCATCAGCCATGACTAGTGGTCTGGTAGCATTTTAAAATGGACAGTTGGCACCGCCAATAGCCATGCCCACTGGCCATGGCCAAAGACCATGCTAGTGGTCTGGAAGCCTTCTAAAAAATCTATGGAATAACAAAACCCTTGAAATTAACAGTTGCAGGGACGTTAAGGTGAGAACTTAACGCAACAAAAACCCTGAAATTAAGGTAAAGCCACCTTAACTTCGTGACCCCTGTTTTGCAACCTAGGACAACAATGACGACATCACAGATCACATCACTGATGCCAACACTATTTCCATTGTATGTAACTGATCAATAATGTAATTGGACATAACACCATTTATAAGTTAGCACATGAAAACTTTGATTACCTTAACAATTTAGGCCGTGGACTTAGCCACGACAAAGGCTGTACTCACTGGCCAGCACCAAAGGCCGTAGCTAGTGGTTGGTTAGTTAGTTTTAAAAATGGTCATGGTTAAAAACCATGCTTTGTAGCCCCATCACCATTTTAAAATATACAGTGGGCAACGTTGAAAGCTGTAGTCCCTGGCCATGGCTAAAGACCATTGCTAGTGCCCATTAATATGTTAGAATATACAGTCGCCAAAGGCTGTGGCCACTGGCTAGTATAGAAGACCATGGCTAGTGGCTGGTTAGTGTATATAATAGAGTGGGCACAAAGTCCATTGCTTATTGCATTTCATCATTTAAAAAATTACAATGGACATGGCCAAACGATGTACAAACTGTTGACAGTCAAAGGCCATGGTTAATGGCCCATTTGTTTCAGAATATATAGTGGGCACAGCCAAATATTGTGGCCACTGGCCAGTATTCTGCTAAAGTCCATGGCTAGTGCCTGATCAGTTTATAGAATATGCAGTGGACACGGCTGAAAGCTGTATCCACTGGTGAAGGCCAAAATCTATGGTTGGTATTTGGCTTTCTTTTTTAAATATTCAATGCACATGGATGAAGGTTGTGACCACGATCCATAACTGAAGGCCATGACTAGTAGCCATTCATATGTTAAAATATATTTGACCATGGCTTAATGCCAGTTACTGTTGTAATGTAATTAGGATGTCATCAGTGATTGCATCATTGTGGTCATATCCTGCGCAACAGGCAGTGCAAAGTTAAGGTTGTATATATAATCTCTCTGGGTTATCATCATCAAATTGGTCTTGGGTGTATTGGCCGTCCGGCAAGTACCATCACCCGGATTTGTGTGTGTGTGAGTACGTACCATCACCCGGATCTGTGTGTGTGAGTACGTACTATCAACCGGATTTGTGTGAGTACGTACTATCACCCAGATTTGTGTGAGTACGTACTATCACCCAGATTTGTGTGTGTGTGTACTATCACCAGTGTGTGTGTCGATGTATGACCAAGTGTAGGCTGAACTGCAGAAGTACTTGGTTCTGAGGTGTTTAACCTTTGTACTTAAGCAGGTGGTTCCCCACTACCTTTTGGGTGTAATGATTCCTCTGGGTGTCTATCCATGAAATCTTCAAAGCATGAGATTAATTTTGTGACCCAAATTTTTCTGTTGTCCGCTCAGTGGATTTTGGAAATGGGAGAGGGTTCTTGGTAGAATGCATGTTTGTCGTGATGTAAAGTGGTTTTGGATGGTTTGTAATGTTTCTCCTGTGATGTTGGTTTTACGGGTCTTGAAATACCAAGATTGATGTTTTAATCTTTAGAAGCATTTTCGGGACGCATTTTAACCTTAGTTGTTGCATTTCAGATGTGCCAGAACTTTGCATCGAGAGTTTAGTTTGTGGTTTGTTCCTCCACACGCGAAAGACTTTAGGAGCGGTGTCGGTAATGGGTTTATTAGCAGTCTATTTAGGATTTTTGTCTTGCAGTGATCGCAAATTGTGTGAGGACTATGGGTGCTTTTGTTAGACTCTTTGGTGCCTACTACGTCGATGGACACCTCGGCCTGTATGGCGTGGAGAGCCCAACACTTAGTGCATGGATCTTTTGCAGGTGCTTCAAACCTTAAATTTAAGACTTGCAGTGCTTTTCTGCATGGTCTCCAAAACGACAATGATTGCATACACAGTGCATGTCCTTCCAGGGATGTTGGCGGTTGCAAGACAGGCTTGATTTTAAATGGGAGAGTTTTCCATGTTGGATAAGATGATTAATGGAAATTGTTGTTAAAATAAAGCATTCTCCGAGTACAAGAATAAATGACCGCCCCACTCTCCCTACTGGGATAGGCCGAAGCCTGGTGTAGGTCGAAAGTTGGTGTCCATCGAGACTCTTGATGAAGATGGTAATTGGAGCGGTCTGCCGAACGTCGGCCAAGGTTGCTTGAAGAAGCGATTGGCAATCAAATATCGGAGCAGCAATGTAACTGTATAACTCAATAATAATGTTGTTGGAATTTCTGCAACACGCGACCGACTATGCTGGCAGAAAAAAACTATCTGAGGGACCTCGACATGTGAAGGACCATGGGTACAGTAAACGTCACACAAGGGATAGTATTACAAACACGCCCAGTCGATGTCCCTTTTCGAATTTCGAAAACAAGTCATGCAATACTCTGCTACTATCACTAGATGTTGGCCTATGCATAGCATGTGATTCCAAGCAGATGCACAAGCCTCAGAAATATATATGTGCTAGTGCAGTTTGCAAGTATGTATGCTTTGCGTTAAAAAGAAAATATATACAATAAGTACAGTATTTAAAACTCATAATTAAAACATATATAGCTATGGGGGCTCTACTGACTCCAATAATTATAGTGGAAGAGTTTGTTGTGCAGGTCCGATATCTTAGCATTTGAATTCTACAAAAAAGTCTGCCATCACAGGCCCAATTAAAACGCAGATAGAGCAAGCTGCAGGAAGTTCTATCCATTAGATGAGCTTAGTTCCAACCAGTAATGTAAGCGCATAACCCTAATAGTCAAGTGATACTGCAGATAGAAGCCAGTGCAGTGCATACATTCCCTCGCTGAATCGCGGGAGAAGACCCATTACCAGATGGTAACTGGTGATATAAAGCGAACGCCTACCAGGGTTGGGAGGCTCCCACCCTACATTGTCCTATGGAGGACAGTAGGGAATAGCAATATATTCTATATAATACTCTGCCACCGATCGGCAAGATACAAGTCAGGAGTCCATCAAGGTTAGGAGGCTTGCTGCCCCCACCAAAATCAGGTGACAGCCCACTCCTGCAGCCGCTCCGCTCAAGGGCTTTACAGCATTGTGTGCCTTAGGTCATGGAGATGATCCTCCGCCCTCTCCCCCATTACAGAGGGGAGAGGGCGGACACATTCCTTTAGTGATGGTTTTACACATTTGAACAGATGCATTTTCCATGAGCTTTGATCGGATTAAGTGGTATGTACCAATAAAATAGAATACAGTTGGTAAAAAGCACTAGCTTTATGAAAACAATGTTTGCTGAGTTAAGACTACATGGTTTGGTTAAAGCAGATACAAAATGCATTATTAGCTAAACAGAAAAGTATAAATGTGATCAAGTATAAACCATCAATTTACTGAAACCATTCAACTTTGAGTGTACATTAAGGTTCGTAGGCGGTCCGATAACGTCTCATTAGGGTGGGGGGTGTATATACGTAAGGTGATCTAGGAAATCGTGAACATGGAATGCACGACAAGGACAAAGTATAGATTCTAAGAGAAGAGTATGAAGCAATCTTGGCATTATGTTTTTCCTTCAAATCGCGGAGAAAGAAATGGCTTTAAGGAGACCACTTTCTCCAAGAGCACAATCTGCCCTCAATCTGCAACTTGAACTCAGCTTCCCATACTCTGCATACATGTCTCAGGAAAGCTCATTACTTCTGCTCCTAGACTCCTTCATGGATCGTCAACTATTAATGTAAATCACAATAGTACAACGTTGTCAATGCGAAACTTGTATATTATTTTCCACCATATAATCTTCCATCTGCTACTCATTGAAATTTCGCTGTCACAACCACATCTGCCAAAATTGGAAGACCATTCATTCGTTTCTCCATCCTTATGAACAAGCTGCAATTAATCGCAGACGACTCAAAAATCTGAAAGTGTTCTTGTTCTCTTCGTAATCGATTTGTTCTTGGAATCTGAACACTTTTCGGACACTTTGCTAAAATGCCCCAATAAGGGTGAAACAGTGCTCTATAAAATCAAACAAAAATCGGGTGGAAAAAGGCACAAGCTCACATAGCAGGTTGAATACCTACAGAAGTACTGCATTGAAACTCACCCAAGTTGTTGAATGACTCCTGGAAGCATTTCAGCTAGCTGATCCATAGAAGGGTAGACATATCTATTCAAATAAAAAAAGAAAGCTAAAATTAAGGCGGCATACTTTTTCATAGCTCATAATCTCTCAAGACATGGTTCATATGGTCACATTATGGTGATTTACGATGAACAGAACTTCAACAAATGGCCAATTTAAAATTCACTCAAATACGCCTTCATTGATCACAATATTCAATGTACGAGGGCATACAGTAGTGCGTTAATCGGTTTACTATGAAAATGTGAATGAGCTACAACCTCAACAGATGCATATTTTTAATGGATATATAAAATTGGGAGTTTATTGAACACTTGAATTAGCACTTTTGTAGTGGATGACTGGTGAAGGCACTTCCATGAACGCTCACACCACAAAGAATATGACCCGCTATGGAAGAAAGACCCAAGCCGATCTTGTAAAGATAACAAGTTCAATCTCACATGCAGATGAGAGCAACAGCAAAGAACTCTCCTGCTAAGAACATTCTGCCAAAAAGTAGTACAAGCAGAATCTTATAAAGCAAACATTGTCATACATGACGCAATACATAAAGTAAGAAGCAGTTTGGCTGATTGGATGGAACCTATACAGGTATCACCTTTATCCATATGGGATGGCGGTTTATTGGTCCCAGCCCAGTCAGTCAGTATTCCATCACGTGGGTGCTGCAGGGCTCGCCTTCTCGCGTTGGAGGTCAGACAACAAATGAATTATACTCCTACTATACAGATTGTTTTAGCACTCGTATTGTGCACTTAGCAGGCCTTAAGACAGACACATAGGAGGTTCTGGGGCACTCAACCTTCACTCACAGACAGAAAAACACACACCATCTTCACTCACTCCATCCGCATCCAAGGTCTCCACCCTTGTTTTGAACTATAATTCATCTCTCCCAGAACCTTGCAATACAAATCACACGACTGTTGCAATATGCCCCACCCATCCTCTTTGAACATTGTTACTTTGGGGTTGGTGGTCAGAGGGCACCCGGTGCCATGGAATTAGAGGATCTTAGGGTTCAGTTCGTTATATGGTCAATAACTTGTGGTCACTCAGGAATGGGCCGGGTCATGCTTTGGTCAGTGTGAGACAACATGCACACCCAGCGCCGGTCTCTGATCGCGGCCTTGTAGGGCACATTCCTCTTGGGTGAAAAAACGCATCTTTGCAACATTTTCAAGAACCATGAATAGATGGTGTGGCGGGTGGGGGTGTGAACTGTCCTCATGGGAGCTTAGCATTACTGTAGATTTGTGGCCTCGTGAATTTGCCCTAGTGCATGTAATGCTGCATTTACTGCGCAGGCGATATTAATAGATATATTAATATATAGATATATTAATATATCTATTAATATCTACCCAGAATAGCGATGCTGCACGCGCCTTGGGTCACACCACGTAGTTACACTATAATAGGTTACATTAACTGGGCGGGAAGACATCCCTCTCACTGTCCCCCCCCTCCCCCTGGCTCATCACAGTGCCTTGATTGCATCTTCCCTTACTTAAAGCGCCCGGGGGCAGGGGGGGTGGGGCTGCTTCCTTCCCAACACTGGCCCACCCGAGATATGGTCCTGTGATAAGGATCAATAACACTGCTGTCACAGTTCAAGGGTTTTAATTTTCTTTGTGGTATACAGGGCAGGCCCTTTAGTCTTACGAGTCTCCTCCCTAATCCAAGGGTCAGTAGTTGGGGGTTATTTGCCACAAATGATTCCCTGTCTAATGTTCCTGAGGTAGTTCCCAACTCTTACTCGAACCAAAAAGTTATTCGGCAACAGGACCATTACTTAGTCCCCCAAGTGGTAAACTAAACAAAGCAAGGCAATTATACTGTAGGCCTTCTCTTGACAGCTCTGGGACTCTGCTATATGTAATCTTACCAGCTGTCTGACTTTCTCAATATATTCTCTGGTGTTAGATTATGGGGTGATCACTGGTTTGTTGGCTATTATGGTCCTCCCTCTCTTCTCACAGAAGGACATCTGTAGGGTTACACCCATAGAACTCACAAAGGTAGAGAACCCCGTTGATGCCTGTGGAGATTTTAGAATGACAAACTCACCCCGGTTTTCTTCAGTCTTCAAATCTGGGTTTTGTGAAAATTCTCCACCTGGGGTACGCTCTCCACCAAGGGTGCGCATCTTCATCAGTTCATACATCTTACCCATCAGTTTGGACATAGAACTCCATTAGTTTGTCAAAAACTCGACAGGGATCCCCACTCGTGTGGAAAATGGAACCAATACCATCAAGATGACTTTTGTTGTTACTTTGTTAGAAAGACCTTTGGATATCAGGCTGCATAGTCAACGATAACTAGAATATAAATGGTACCAGGTTTTGAGGGTTCAAGTTGCCAGACTGTCAATGCCAATCCAGTGAAAGGTTTGTCTTGCAAAGTCTTCTGGCAGGCAGGGCAACAGGCACCCTGGCCAACAGAATCTGCAATGTCATTTTTTTTGTATTCTCTAGACTCAAGTATCTGACAGTTCGATTTAAATGTGCTAATTCCATCAGTGCTTTCCAGAACGGCAAAGTCACCAACAGTTGTTGATTGCTGCCATCCCCTCTTCGATTCACACCGATTCTGTACAGAAGCCACGCCTTTGATAAAATGTGGGGTCGTCAGGATGTGGCTCTCAGTTTCCAAGACTAGACTGATACCTTATTAGCCCATGCCCAGAAGAGTTCTTTGTGTCCCTATGAATTCCATGGAAGCCAGACTCGTAAGACCTCTTGGGAGGTTTTCGGACTCTCGTCCTTAAGACATTTCTCTGAATCCGGCCTCTTTGTCGCATCCAATTCCATTTCTTCTTCTATAGTCATATACAGGCTGTGCCACGGGTTGCCCTTGCTTCAGAATCAAGGGAGTGTTGCCTAGGTTCAACAGAACCACTTTGACATATCCCCCATAGTCCCGGTCAATCACTCCTCTTCCTGAACCACCATGGATGTTATTAGTGGAAAGGGGGTGGCCCTCTCCCCCCACCCCAAATGGATCGGGGGCATCTCATGTAGCCCTCCCTGGGGGCAGATTTCTAGATTGGGGTTATCAGTGGGTTAGCCTTTTCCTTTTGCACCCGGGTAGGTGCACCCACACATGAGTTTTCGTCGGGACACCTGTGGGAACGCGGGATGGTAGGACATCAGTTGTTGGCGGTGTGATTCGGTGGGTGGGCAGAGGGAAATGTCTCTGAAATTTGGTGGAAAAAACAAAATTTTCAGACATTTCACTCTGGACACCCACCGAAACACGCCGCCAACACCACATGTCCAACCATCCTGCGTTCCCACAGGTGTCCCAACAAAAACGGTACCTCACATGTGTGGGTGCACCTACCTGGGCGCAAAGGGAAAAGGCTAACCCACTGGTAACCCCAAGCCTTTCCGCAGAGCAGATTTTGCTCATGTGGACGACATACAGATTTGGACCTAGGGTGTGGAAGCCACCAAGGAAAACAGGGAACCTCATGCATTTCCGAAAAGCGGACACCAGCGGGAATCCACAGAGGTCTGATTTGCACGAATTGCTCCAATATTTATTACCCACAATCCCCGGCAAAGTCCGAAACATTACGACCGCCTACATTTGGGGAAAAAAGGGGCCCAAATTTGGCAGAGATATCTTATGCAACAAATGTTACAAGGGATTGAATGGCGACATACCGGAATCACCAAACAAGCCCTTGGCAGAAATACCCATGGCAGTTAAGGGGTTAAGACGGTAAAGCCCCAGAAGAGAGATCATTTGTAAGGTATGTTGGCAAATGCCCTTAATTGCCATCTCACATAAAACAGGTGCTTAAACCCATCAGTGTGGATTGAGCAATAATAAGTCGACAGAGGTATATCAAATGGCCAATTTAGCTCTTTGGGTGACATTGTCAAAGTGGGAGAATGTTGCCTAGAATGTGCCACTTTCTCTGCGGAGTGAATTGTGCCCACCCCGAGGAAGACGTGTGAAAAACCCACAAGGGCACTGTGCCCTGCTCTTTCTGTGTGTCAACAGATCCTAACTCAGACATGGGTAAGTCTCAGGTGGCAAGCCTGTACCCTAGTTGATGTGGCAAAGGATTCCAGACTTCCGAAGCTGATAACATTAGTAGCATTGAGTTATATGCCACCTGACAGGTATATGTGATAAAGTTGCAAAGCAGAGCTGCGAGTGGGCTAAAGCAGGAGGCAATGTCTGCCCACCCTCAAAGGGTACGTACGACCAAAATTAATTGGCCTCCCCCCACCCCCGCATCATGGCTGTAAGGGCCAGGTTCCAAACCAGGGCAAGAATGCTCTCCAATCATCCATGCCCACAAGTAGGATACCCCTCGTGCTCCAGGTACCCTGTTGAGCAACCACTGTGCTTTCCTGGTGATACTAACATTATTTAAAGCGAGAAGTCCAAAAGGTAATCGCTCAATTGCAGCTGGAAATTAGCTCCTGGCGTGATCAAAATGTCTTAACCAAGTGTGACATCATCCCCTTCATTTATAAGCAATATGTGTGTTCTCGCGTTTCTTCATCCACTGAATTACTGTTAGAAACAAGGCAAGAATTGGGTCTCTTGTGTAGGCATTAGGAAGGCAGTTGCCAGCCTCTAGCATAATATGCCCATGTTCTTCCAGTATTGGCTAGATGTTGCCCTCCTCTGGCCAGGTAGAACCATTATGGCAGTGACTGGCAAATGCCTTTCCCCGGCAGACAGTAAAGCAGAAATAAGAGGCCAATTCAAGACACGGAACAAACAGAAGTTAAGACAGACTGCAGCTGCCTTTGCTGTGTTAGGGAGAATATGTTGAGTGTTCAAGCAAGGAGGTATGTATTAAGCAAGCAGTGAGACAAGGGAGAGGCAAAGAAAGGCCAGAGGGGCTCTTTAAATAGTGTAACAGGGCAGAAGACCCATGCTCTGCCGTCCTAGTAACATGAGAGAATCAAATAGATTGGGCTTTGCAGCAAATCTTAAATGAGAAAGGAACTGAGTACAGCTCTACATTCAGAATAACAAAGGCAAAGAAAGGCTAGGCTCTAAAGCCAGCATGAGATGAATAAGAGGGAGCAGACTCATCGTGAGAGGCTGGCCGGCCCTCACAGGGGCCCTATAGCGGGCTGCCCCTCTGGCCACCCCCAGGGTCCACATACACCCCACCTACTAGGCATCCCCTGGGTCGGACGCATCCGGACACGGACCTGTGGAGTGCTTAGAAGGGGGTGGGCTTGCGATCGCTCATCCTCATTTGCTGTATCCCCCAGGCCCCGGAGGACAGTCAAAGCAGCAACATCACACACATGGTCCCTCTACTCCAATAACATGGCTTACTCAGAGGTACACGCAAGATTTCCTCTTTCTTTGAAACCCCCATCCTTCCATTCCAAGAGATGCACACGTCTCCTTGCCCCACACAAAAAAGTAGCAACTTGCAGTTGGTAGAAAAGGCTACAACTCCTTTATTTGACAGGAATTCACCTACAGGTAATCTGCCTCTTAACGAGCTGGCATCCTAGCTGTGGCCCACTGGAAGTAATTGTTATTTCCTCTCTCTTACCATGAGCTCATAGTCAGATGACAAATCCAGAAATGCAACATATAAAGACATGTTCTTTTCTGCTTCATCCTTAAATTTTCTTCCGTTTTCTTTTCTTGTTTTATACAGTGATGATATTTGTAATTTAACACATCCTGCTATTTTTATTTTAATTTTGGGAAAAGTCGAGTTCTTCGACAAAAACACAATAAATAAATAGAAAAAGCAAAGTCCCCAAGGAGTCCCCTGTCCCCCCCAGATTTTATGCGTCTCCTACGCCCCTGGATAGGCACAGTATAAATACCAGTTACCATAACCTATCAGCACCACAGAGGTTTTACAACATCTGACCTTGCCCAAGAAGTGGCATATTGTGACCACACCAGGGCGTCTCCGGGCCTTAACTGTAGATAACAAGGAAGAGGAGAAAAAGGGATTTAGACTCAAGACAAAAAAAGATCAGTGGGGAAGCTGTTAAAGGAGTAGGTTTGAAACGGTATGATACATTCTCCTCTTTCTAGTTGGCAGCTCACAGATTATTCTCCAAATGATTTTATACCCTCCATTGATCGACAATTCTTCATGATCATTTGCTACCACTGTGGGGCTATCTGATCATTCTCCATCGTCTTCGAAGTTAAGGTGGAGTGAAAGGCTGTGGCATTTACAACTTTGGTATATTAAATTCATATGTATATGAAAATCGAATAGTACTTTTTCAAATGTTTAACGTAAGGGTCTGTACATAGTAAAATATTGCTGTGGTAGGCCCATAAGGCAGTGCATCATAAGGGGGAAGCGATCTCTAGATAAAAATAAGAGAACCCTTAGAAGAGAACAGGGAATAACTAGAAGCCCTAGAGGAAGAACAGATGGAAGGAGAAAGGATTAATCTCCCAACCAAATGATTGCTCCTTTAATGATCCCTCAAAGCTAACACATTTTGGACCAAACCCAGAGATTATGCAATGATTTCCAGAGAAGGATATTTGAAATAGGTGACACAGTAGGAAAATTATTGGCTTAGTTACAAGGCGGGTGGGGGAGAAAGAGGGAGGTGGTGGATGGTTGACAGGTCATCTAATTCATGGACCAACGCAGTACTCTTCATACTAAGCAATGGACGATTACTAAAATATTTTGTTGAATGCTACAAAGAGCATGAACACACAAGAATAGCTGTACGACAAATGAGTTGATTAGATCTATTACTGTTAAATTGAGGACTCTCCTTTAGACTGCCTCTCCCACCAATGTCCAGCGAATACAACATGTCATAAATCCTCTACAATCAGGGAAAATATCTCATCTCTCTTCTGGCTGAATACTGGAAACAATGTGTCCTAGAAAAATGTATTTCCATACGTCATCAATGTTTGAAGAAAAAAGGGGACCCCCCCCACTCACGCCAGACATACGCCATGCCCTAAAAGTGGCAATATTCAAGAACAACAAGCTACTTACCAACTGTAACGTTGTTTCGACTGGATGTTCCTCACACATTACTTATCTTTGATATTTCCCTATCCAGATTTCTGCTTCAGAAAATTCAGTAGAGGGTGCTGCACGTCGATGACTGTCGAGTCACTGTTTGCCTCAAAGGCCTCCGTCTCGATGTTGACGTCATTGGTGGTATAAATAGTTGTGCGAAGCGTTCGTTGCTCAGTTCAGTTTTGAAGAGTGAGGTATTGTGCAGGATGAGACGGCTACTACTCAAGGGAGCGCAGACTGCAGAGACTGCAATTACAAAGGACGTTTTACTGCGGGGAAGGATGCGAGGGGCGATAAGGAATACCTGGGAGGAACATCCAGTCGAAAGAACGTTGCAGTTGGTAACTTGTTCTTCGAATGGATTTTGTTCTCCCAGGTATTCCTCATCTTTGGGCTCCCAAATCACTAATGTGTATAGGAGGAGGCAGTAAGATTTGCATGTTTTAAGTGTGCACAGAGTGTAATACAGCTTTCCCGAATTTGATTTCTTGGCTAGTGGAGGAATCCAAGCTATATAATTTTGTAAATGTGTGTGCAGACAACCATGTGGCAGTCGCACACATGTCTTTTAGTGGAACTCCCCTCTGGAGAGCTGGCGAAGCTGCGATACCCCTGGTTGAATGAGCCCTCAGATGTTGAGGAGGGTCTTTACCTGCCAATTTATAGCATTTTAGAATGGTCAGGATAATCCATCTTGAAATGGTTTGCTTGGTGATGGCTAGGCCCAGTCTACGCCCTGTGTATCCTACAAATAATTGGTCTGTTTGTCTAAGTTTTGCAAGTCTGCTGATGAAGAAAATCAAAGCACGCTTTGGGTCAAGTCTGTGCAGCCTTTCTTTCTCTTTCCCCGGATGTGGAGGGGGAAGCGGGTAAAATGAAAGTAGGGTTATTTTTTGAGTGATATGAAACTCCGAAACCACCTTTGGGAGGAAATTAGGCTTCACTTGTAGAACTATCTATGTGGAGGTTTGCAAGATAAAGCTTGTAGCTTGCTCACATTTCTGGCCGAAGTTATTGCCACTAGAAAAACAGTTTTGAGTGTAAGAAATATCAATGGGCACAAATGAAGGGGTTCGAAGGGAGTACCCATTAGAAATTTTAGGACTGGAACTTGAAAAGGAGTGGAGGGTAGACATTGGTCAACCCTTTGAAGAATTGAATTACTAAAGGCATTTTAAAGTATGAGGGTTCCTCAGCTGTGCACTTGAAGATGGACAGCGTGGCTAGGTAACCCTTAATTGTGCAGACTTTTAGTGCTAGGTTTGCTAAGTGTAAAAGGAAAGATAACACCATCGGTGTATTGCATGAAAGGGATTCAAAAATTAGGGCTCCTGGTTGGGAGCCTATTTTACCCAGGAGGGTCAGTAGGGAACAATAATTACAATTGAATAGGTTCAAGATAAATAGGTGCTCTCAGAATACTCCTGTTTTTTTACACCCTCTGCATAAAGAAAGAGTACATTTATTCAAGCTCTGTTGTAGAATCAATCTTATTCTTTATCTAAAGTTATACAGTTCAACATAAAATGGACGCTCCAGAGTTATCAAAAAAGGGGAGGTTTTTGACTGGAAGTACAGAAAATATTTACAACACACGGAACCAAAAGTTTCTTGGTAAAACAACCACTTTGTGTGTGCAAGACAAAATCAAATTCAAGTATCATTTGTCATAAAGTTCACATGAGAATAGCAAACAGACATTTGGCCATTTATAACATTTTTAAAAAAAGTAATTTTCTCTGTGTAAAGCAGCATAAATATACTGCAGTTGGGGATAGTGCGTCTACACCACGGTGTTTCAGCCGTTTCTAGGTGGGCCTAGTATGCCACATCTGGTGTACGGCCTTCATCAGGACGGGGTCTGTACTGTATGATGTCTGCGCTGCAGGGGGAAAGGAGACAGTTGTCAGGGGAGTATTCATGCACCTATTATTTAAAGACGAATAAATCATGCGCTGTGTAGTATTGAAAACACGCACAGCTTACCTATGGGTGTATTCATTCCACAGGTTCTGTTATTTAGAAGATGTATAAGCCACAAGGGCTAATCTCTGTCTGATGCTATTGTGAAAAACAGAAAGATTGGGGTTTCTTATTAGCATGATGATCACCTTCGTAGGGATTGGAAACAACTCGCTCAAGTTGGGCACTATTTTCATAAAATAGACTCTTACCTCTCAGCCGGAGGTGAAATTTCACTTTTAAATGAGTCTAGTTTCTTTTTTCTTTCAAGTGGCCCCGCGGGCAAAAACCTAAGTGGAGCGAGAATGTCTAATATTTTATCGCACTGAAGGCACCTCAATGGTTCTAAATGTCTGCTGGGTGCGCGCAAAAAAAATGGCCTTACCTGTCAGGGTGCAGGACCTGCTTGCAGTCTGCCGCTGTAGCGTTCGAACCGCCGAGTCATTCTACGATTCACGGAGTCCTGGCTGAGGCGTTAGTAACACTGTTGCTAGGTCTCCGTGATCATTTATACGACGGCCATCTTAGATGGGGTTAGGTTGCCGCCGATAGTAAAACGAGTGATAATGTTCCATCAATCGCTCGGATTGTAAAAAGAAAGTATTTACATGGGTCCCCATGTCTACGGGATCCAAATGTGTAATTTAGACACTGTTAGTGTAGGTTGTCATGGAAACCGACACTGATTGCCCAACTATAGGAGACCAGGCAAAGAGGTCAAAAACGGGTCGGGTTAAAGGAGAGTGATTCTGACCCTCCCCTTTGGCACTGGGGGCGGGACCTCATCACTAGGCGTAGATATGCTGAATGTATATGCTTGACCAGTACAAGTAAAGTTCTTAAAGCAGCATCACAGCAAACAAACACTAAATAGTGCAAAAGGGTCCCATACAGAGTCTAATACAAAAAATAAACGTGTGCAATTAACATTTTGCATTGTCTTTGATAGCTTTGTGTACAGTTGCATAGTCAAACGACATTAGGACACGTTTTGTAAAGAAAATAATGGTACATCAAGTGACTATTGTTCGTAATCGCCATAGTGTAAATACTTCCATGTTGTTTTTTTTTATTTCTGTAGATGAACAGACAGAATTTAATATATATATATATATATATATATATATATATATATATATATATATATATATATATATATATATATATATATATATATATATATATATATATATATATATATATCGTTGTTCTAGTTGTGTTAGTGTTTTGTTCAGGTCTCCACCGCGTTTTGCTGGTTTTACCTTTTGAAGGACAAACCATCTCAAATCAGTGTCCTTATGGTTCTTCTGAATGAAATGTTCAACTAAGGGCTTGTCCGCTACCTTATTCCTAATGCAGGAGCGATGTTCTGAAATGCGCATTTTTATGGCGCGTATTGTTTTCCTACATAAAGGAGGCCGCAGGGGCATTGTATGATATATATAACCCCCTTCGTGTTGCAGTTGGTAAAATCTTCCATTTTCCATTTCACTTGGTCATGTTCGAACAATCTTTTTTGCAAGGTCAGAGGGCAGACCACAGAGTGTCCACATTTGTGGTGTCCAACTAATGGGGGTAGATCCCAGAGCGTGTACGGTGCTTGCGGAGGTGGTTCTATGAAAGTGTGCACCAGTGTGTCCTTGAGATTTGTTTTTTTTTTTAAAGCAAAACACGGCACACTGTTTAATGTGCCAGGATGTTTGACCAGGTGCCAATTCTTCTTGATGGTCCTCTGGATCAATTGGCTCAGTGGTCCGAAGGTGGCGACAGACTATCCTGCCCAGATCCTTTTTGGGTTTGTTCTCTCGACTGATTTTTCTTGGTGCATGTCTGGCCCTTTTCTTTGCTTGGCTGATAGATTTTCTAGTGTAGCCTCTTTCTGTAAACCGTTAAGTCAATCCATCCCTGTGTTGTTGGAATTTGTCTAGATATGTGCAGGTTCTCCGTATACGTAGAAATTGTCTGTATGGTAAGTTATACTTTAAACCCATCGGGTGGTAACTTTGAAAATGTAATAGACTGTTGCGGTCAGTGGGTTTTCTTAATAGTTCAGTTTTTAGCAGGTCGCCAGTTCTGTAGATGTGGAGGTCCAAGAAATCTACTTGGTGGTGGTCCCAATGCATCGTGAATTTGATATGTGGATTCCTTGCGTTGATCCAGTTGTGGAAACTTTGTAGTTCGTGGGATGTGCCCTTCCAGGCGATGATGTCATCAATGAATCGTTTCAATAAGGAAATGTTCTCCAAAAAAGGGTTCTCTGCTGTGAATACATTTTTTTTTTCATAACTGGACATATACAAATTAGCAATATCCGGGGCAAAAGTGGCCCCCATACTCCCACCCTTTGTTTGCTTATAGATTTGGTTCTGAAACAGAAAGAAGTTTTCAGGCATGGCCAATCTCGTACACTCCAGAATGAAATTGGTCAGAGTGGAGTTTAAGTCTTCTCTGGTGTTCAGTATATCTCGTATAGCCTCTAGCCCTTCTTGTTGTGGTTTTGATGTATATAAAGCCTCTACATCCATAGTAGCAAGGAGGCTGTCGTCCGTTAAAATGTTGTTATCAAGTAGATTTATGGTGCTGGTGGTGTCCTTCAGGTATGAGGGCATCTGAATTACATAAGGTTTTAAAAAATGATCGGTGTACAGCGATAGCGGTTACAGGAGGGATTCACATGCCGATACTATCGGTCTTCTCAGTGGTTTTTCCGAGTTCTTATGCATCTTCGGCAGAATATAAAAAGCAGGTGTGAGTGGGTTGGTCTTGTTCAGGAACATCTTTTCATCTTTGCATATCCACCCTTCATTGAGGGCATGTTGCGTGAGGCTAGCAATTTCTTCTTGAAGATCCTTTGTGGGTTTGTGGTCGAGGGGTAGGTATGCTTCGTGGTCGCTCAATAGTCGAAACGGCTGAAACACTGGTGTAGACGCACTATCCCCATTTGCAGTATATTTATGCTGCTTTACACAGAGAAAATGACTTTTTTAAACATGTTTAGGTGATGTTATAAAATGTCCAAATGTCTATATGTTTGCTATTCTCATGTGATTATCATGACAAATGATACTTTAATTTGATTTCGTCTTGCACACACAAAGTGGTTGTTTTACCAAGAAACTTTTGGTTCCGTGTGTTGTAAATATATTCTGTACTTCCGGTCAAAAACCTCCCCTTTTTTTATGTTAACTCTGGAGCGTCCATTTTATGTTGAACTGTATAACTTTAGATAAAGAATAAGATTGATTCTACAACAGAGCTTGAATAAATGTATTCTTTCTTTATGCAGAGGGTGACAAAAAACAGGAGTATTCTGAGAGCACCTATTTTTCTTGAACCTATTCAATTGTAATTATTGTTCCCTTGCATGAAAAGGGTCAACATTCTTATCTCTCCACCACCTGCAGAACTTAGACTGCTGCCGTTGGAACAGCGATTTAGTTGCAGGCCTTCTGGCCGAAAGCAACACCTCCATTACGTCTTCCGGCAGGGCCAATCTTTGTACCGCAACCTTTCAGAAACCATGCATGAAGGTTGAGAGTCCCGATATCTGGATTGAGAACCTGACCCTCCTCTCGCGAGAGAAGATCCTCTTTGTGGAAGACGAATCGGAGGACCAATGGACATGTCTAGAAGGTCCGGGTACCACGTTCCCATGGCCCAGTCAGGGGAAATTAGGCTCATGGTTTTCCTGAACCTCCTTATTACATGAGGAATGATGGGGGCTGGAGGGAAAAGGTATAGGAGTGGAAAATCCCAGTCCACCACACACGCGTCTCCTAGAGCTCCTCTCAGGGGAAATTATCTTGAGCGGAATAGTTTGCACTTCATGTTGAGACTGGTCACGGACAGATCTACTTGATGGGTTTCCCCAAACGGTGAAGATCTCTTAAAGGACTTCCTGAGCTAGTTCCCACTCTTGTAACTGCTCTGCCTGCTCAGAGCATCCACTGCCGTGTTCTCCTCTCTTGCTAGATAAACTACTGATGGGGAGATTCCTTCTTGAATTGCCCAGAACCAGAGCTGCATTGCCTTTGCACACTGGTAGATCCATACCATACACCTCTTGTTGAGGTAGCACATGGCCAATCTGTTATCCGTCATTATCAGGACATTCTTTCCCTGTATAGAGGGCAGAAAGGCATTCAGCGCTAGTCCGATTGTAAGGATGCCATGAGTCCGAGCAACCTTAAGTCGCAGGCCTGGAAATTTTGGGCATTTTGCAAGCCATCTGAAGAATGTCTTAAGCCCTCGACTTGGGAGGCAAGCTCTTTCCCAACGATGTGTCTAACACAGCCCCTATGTACTGGAGCTGTTGGGAAGGTGTCATTTGTGACTTCTTGAAATTGAGAGAGAAGCCCAGTTTGTGGAGGTAGTGGCAAGTGACTTTCAGATGATCCAGGGCTTGTTCAGCAGAACGTGCCCTGATCAACTAATCATCCAGGTAGGGGTAGATGTGAATTCCCCCTCTCCTGAGGTGCGCTGCCACCACTACCATTAACTTGTTGAAGACCCTCGGGCGCAGGTCAACCCGAATGGCAGGACTCTAAACGGATAGTGTGAGTCGCCAACTACGAACCTCAGGTATTTTCTCTGCTTGAGATGGATTGGCACATGAAAATAAGCATCCTGGAGGTCCAATGACGCCAACCAATCCTGAAGCTGAAGGATCTGAGAAAGAGTGGCCATCTTGAACTTGTCCTTCCTGAGGAACTTGTTCAAGCTTTTTAAGTCCAAGATGGGTCTCAGTCCTCCGTCCTTTTTGGGAATCAAAAAATATGGGGAGTACCATCCTAGGTTTCTTTCCGCTAGAGGTACTGGTTCTATAGCACCTTTTTCCAGCAGAGTTAAGACTTCCTGCTGTAGGAGCGGATCTGGAAACTTCAAATAGAGTCTCCCTGGTGGATTGCTTTGAGGTTGCGTTAGAAAAGGAAGGCAATAACCTTGGGCTATTATTTCTAGAGCTCAAACATCTGAAGTAATGGCTCGCCATTCTTGCAGATGCCGTGAGAGCCTGTCTCCCACAGGAGTCTTGTGTTGCAAGACCTCAAAGTGGTTTTGTGGCGGTTGCTGCGGCCGCTGATGGTAAAGAGGCTGCAGCTGGGGCTGGCTTAGCCGGTTTTCCTCGTCCACCACGAGTGGCTTTTTTTCAGGCCTCTTTGACTGGCCATTCCTCTCGCCTTTCCATATGAGGAGTAATAACGATAGGATCATCCCCTCCAAGATTGTCCTGATGCACGAAAAGGCTGAGGTTGCCCAATAGCAGCTCCTAAAGATTTGGCAGCCACTTTTGAGGTCTGCAACCTCTCAAGGCTCTAGTCAGCCTTGTTGCCAAAAAGGTGAGCCGCAGCAAAGTGCATGTTCAAAAGACAGTTTTGCACGTCCGATGCAAAACCAGACTCGTAACCACACAAACCTGCGTATTACCGTGCTAGTGGCCATGGACCTGCTCACACTATCTGCAGTGTCCAACTCAGACTGAAGGGATTCCTGCATGGCCTCCATTCCATCTCTAACTGGCTAGGAATCCTTCCCTTTCATCCCCTTCTGGTATATGCTCTGCCGCCATTGCAATGCACTTCCACAGAGGCACATGTGGAGTTGACCGATTTTAACGCCATACTTCCAACTGAAAATACCTTGCGCGCTCATCCACCCACACGCTTGTCGTCCCTATCCAAAGGAATGGAAGGGTACGCCACCTTATTTGAAGCTGTGCCTGCCTGGACCACCAGACTCTCGGGAGTAGGGTGTTTGGACAGATAGCCAGGGTCGCTACTGGAAGGGCGGTATTTTGAAGGGACTTATTCACTGGAGGAATAGAGTCCAGAGTCTCCCAATTTTTGGCCACCCTATTTTGTAAGGCTACATGGAAGGGTAAAATTGGATCTTCGGTGGGACTATGATCCAATAGATCGGTCAAATCATCTTGGATAAACTGTGTTAAGTATTCAACCACTTCTGTCATTAATTGCCTGTATGAGGGAATCGGCATGTTCCCCTGGTTCTGGCCTGCCAAAGTCTGTTTCAGGTGAGTATCAATTCCACTAGCATTATGCAAGGTTTCCACCGGATCCCTCATCCTGCTTTCCTCAGAAATCAGACATTCTGGGACATTTGGGGTGCCATATTCCAGTCCAAAAGGAACACCTCCTCCTCAGACCTCTCCCGTTCTTCAAAAATTGAAGTTAAGGATTTGAAATATTCTTTCCTCGGATGAGGTTTAAAAACCTTTTCTGGGAGAGGTATCAGTGGAGCCTGAAGGCTTTACAGCCTTTGCAGCTTTTTCTTTTGCTGTCATTTTGATAGCTTCTGGCTGAATTGGAGCCTTTGGGACATTTGGCGCCGAGGTCTTCGGGGTCGACAAAGGTGTCGAGGGCGCCGACGAAATAGTGGTCGTCAATGGAGCTGGCTTCGAGGGCGTCGAGGCACTCTTCGAAGGCTCACCCTTCGATGTGTGTCGGGTTCCGGATGGCATCAGTGACCTCAAACGGTCGACTCGAGCAGTCTTTTTTCTCGGCGTCCTGGAGGGTTCATGATCCTTTCTCCTTCGATCACCCTGGCTCGAGGGCGCGCAGGAATCTGAATGGTAACGCTCCCGGACAGCTTCCGGAGAAGGCGCGGACCGAAGCTTAGCCTATTCAAACACCTCCATCATTTTTATTCTAAATGCTCCCCATTCTTCAGAGGACGAATGTTTTGTGGGGTATTTCATTCTTTTGGGGATTCGTCCGAGGACGAGGTGGAAGGGGACTTGTGGCGTTTTCTTGGACTTTTTCCATCGAAGACGAAGAGTGGTGTGAACCACTTGGGGACCTAGACCGATGTTTTTGCCTTTCGCGTCGAGGAGATTTCTCCTCACGGGACCTTGAGGCTTTTCGGGCAGGTTTTCGACCTCCCTGCAGTTTTCCCTTCCTCTATCGCAAGGCGTTCCCAGTCATTGCCCCCCATGTCGTGGCCTTCACTGAGGCACCACAGACATTCTCGGTGCAACATTTCGAACTGCAGGCTTTACACTTTTTGAACCCTGAATGCGGGGTAGTCTGGGTTGACGACAAGGATATTATCGAACATCTTCTTCAGTAACTGCATCACTCTAATCTCTGAAGCAACACGTACTGCTGAAAAACAGAAATGAGGCTAACGGGTGCCGCACGTGCTTCTTGTATACCCAATGAAGTCACCCTCGACGGAGGCCTCAGAGGTACCTCGACTCAACGACATCGACGGACGCCGCCCACTGCCGAGAAAAAATTTCCGAAGCAGGTAAAGCTGGATGGAATACATCTAAGATGAGGAATACCTTGGAGGACACAATCCATTTTTGGGTACTTCCAAGGATTGTATGGCATCATCCAGTCTCACCAGGAATAGCAGAGGATTGGATGTCAAAAATGCTACTGCTCCCATTTGTGGTTTCTAGAATCCTTCTTGGAAGCAGGTTAGTTTTAACTTGGTGGGTGCTCCTTTGAGGCGTACTTAAATCGATAAATAGTTGATCACTAATCTAGCTGTATAATCGCCTTATGAATGACCAATTTGATAAATGCATCATCCACTATACAATTAGGGGCGTCTGTGTGGCTTTGATACAAATGTGGCTGGGAGCTTTTAACGCGAACCAGGTAAGGGAAGAGCACCACGATACATGAAAATCGCATCAATTGATACATTGGCGTCCTCTATAGGTTGGGCAATTATAACTGCGTTTTTTTGTCTTTCTGGCTGGTATGTAGGAGGCAGCCTCTTTTAGTCATTATCCGCAGTGGCTAATGCATTCAATTGCACCTGGCAAATCACAAAATTAGGCAATAATCAAGATAAGCCAACTGTGCCAGTTTGCATTAAATCTCCAAGCTTTACAGGAGTACCCAAAACCCTCTCCTGTAGTTTCTTCAAATTTTACCTGCACACAGTGACCTCCATATCTCCATGTTCCCTAGATCCTTTGAGTTCAACAGAGGGATTTCAATCCCAAACAGTTCTGTGGTTTCACAAAGCAAGCCACGGTCACTCCACTTGCTAAGAGCAGAGCTACCACGGATGGTGCATGAGATGGTAATGGTTTCCTTTAGAAGAAGATAACCACAGGTCTCACCTTGCCTTAATAAGTCCATTGGCATGCAATGATGGTATTGATATTGAGGAGCGACATTCAAGATCACATTTTAGCTACAAGGTATGAGGAAGTCCTACCACCCATAAGCACCCGGCAGAGGGGTGGGTGGGGATAATGGGCCACCCCGCCAATAAGGAATCTCAGAAAGTGGACTATACCTCACAGTATTTGCCTGCATGCTCAGCCACCTCAGAAGCATGAGGCCACCATCTTGCCTAGGTCCTCCCGCACTGCTTCTCCACCCTCCCAATCTGGACCTCGCCCGCCCTCTACCCCACCAGCCCAAACCAATCCTCACTTACCTGCTCTGCCTTGACACATTCCGCCACCAGGATCACTCACTGTTCCAATGCTTCCACTGCCATGGCAAAGGCTGCCAAGCAAAGGGAGAAAGGACTACATGTAGTTCCTTCATCCATGGTAGATATTTTGTTTTGTGGGGTTTTTTAAAAGTAAATGAAGAAAAAAAAAAACTGCTATTGCCCCATTCATTTAAAAAAAAAAAAAAAAACATTGCACTCCAAAAAGCATGCCAGGGTGAGAAAAAGCAATATACCACAGTCCAGTAATGGCCCAGCGTGCATGTTAAGGACCTTGCTTCACTCCGACCTGTTCTGGTCCCGGCCATTACCTGATCAGTAACGCCCTTCCACGTCATATATATTGCTCATCACAAACATTTGTTTGGCATGTATTTGATGAATGTGATGAAGAGCTGTATGAACAATGATCATTCTTCAGGTTACTTGCGACTAGCCTTTCTAAATATTACCCATATAGTCAAAGATTTATCCTTACAGATGGGTTTGTGTAAGTAAAATTGCACAAGTGGTCCTTTACTCAAATAGGGGTATAGAATTGATACAAAAAAATGGTAGCAGGCGCCCCGCCCCCTCTCTAGAAAGTACCTGGCATGATAACTTGTTCTGCGGTTTTTACCCACTTTGAGAGTCTGCAATTATCACTTTTAGCTCAAAACCTTTTGCAAAGGAGGAATATCCATTTGCACATCAGTCTTTGTCCCACCCACAAGGGCAGTCCAGCACTGACATGCCAGGCACACCTACTGTGTACTATCAAAAAGAAGAGTTGGTTGGATGGCACAGATCGGTTTTCTTGTAGTATAATTTTGGTATCCATGATTCCAGTTTTTATTTGATAATATTTTCATTTCATTGTTTGAACAAAAAAAATGAAGAGGCACTGAACAAAATAGGTCTGTGACGCCAACTTCCACGTAAGTGACAATCTAGAACTGTCTGCCTTTGTGTCTGCTGTATGCGACCCATTTGGGTTTAAATGCCTTATAGAGGTTTCCCAATTTAAACCCATTCAAAGGATCAACAGTTAAGGAGTGTTCCATTGGCGCCAGTTGGGCTCGGCAGTCAAAAGTAGCTTGTGGTGGTGTTGGTGTCAACCTAAACTACTTAAGCTCTTCTAGGCTACAAGTAGGAGCTAAATGGCTCCAGGTAATTGCGAACTCTCCTATTGTCATACAGAACAATTTTTTCATCACAAATACAGGAAAGGATCCATACATGATCACCAAGGTGAAATGGATAGAAAAAGTAAAGCTCATGCAGTAGTCGAATCCTGTTTCCAGTTATATAAAACATTGGGAAAATCCGCCATCTAGTAACCTTCTCGGCCACAAAATGGTTGCTTCATTCTATGGTTCTTTCACGTCTACACTACTGTTACTCGCTTTATGTTGGACATCCTGAATATATGCCATTTCCTTTAGGATCCATCTTGCACTTGCATGTTAGACTACTTCAGTCTTCCTAGGTCTGCTCATATCACTTATCTGGCTAGTTTACATTGGCTACCAATTCAGTATCTTTTTGAATATCAGTTTTTGTCTTGCTTTTAAATGTATACTTCCTTTAGCTCCTCCTCATCCTCATCATCTTTGTTCCCGCCACATCAAGCATCTCGTAATCTCCATTTTGCTACACTTTTTCCTCCATGTGCTCTTCGTGCTTTTAACCATTCTAACTTAGGTCCTAAACTCTGGAAAGCTCTTCCACTTAATACGCATGCGTTCTTCTTCCATTTCTTAATTCAAGAAACTTTGAAAATCTTATCTTCTTCCCGAGCTGTCATGCAAATGTCCCTAGCTGTGGTATTTAATCATTCATATTTTGTACCGTCACTATCATCACGTAAAACTCTTTGAATAAAAGCCCTATACAAGCATTTAAAAAAAGAAAATTAAAACTTCACTTCAGTATAGACTTAACATGCAAAGTACAAACCTCTAGACAACATACGCCTACAGCTCCCCATTCAAAGCTGCAATGTTCTTTAAAAGAAAGATAATGAAGACATCGCTAAACAACATGCAGAGTAACAAACAAATGAAACTACATAACAGTATGCGAGACGATAGTCTAACATTTTAAAAGGACAGCTCCAAAAAAAAAGAAGAAGCCAAATAGGTTGTGGGATATTAATATGTTGTGGTATCGTTGGAGCAGGGGCAAGTAGGGTTACGGTGTCACACAGAACTTAAAATCATTCATTGAGGTTAGCTTGGCAGACGTAGTGCGAGATAGTCTTCGCTACATGATTAGCGGAAAGGAGCCGAGAAAAAGATAAAAAGTATGCTGATGAAAGCAATGACCAGAACGTCAGGGTCTGCAGTCCATACCTTCACTTTAAGTCTATTTGCGAACACAGTTTCTGAACACAGAGCAGATCAGTTCAGTGCTTACCCAGCTGGGAAAGATGGTGCTCCCTCATGTTGACCAGGTGCATCCACGTGACAAACTGAAAAATGCTGTGTGATTTCCTGCATGTCTTCAAAATTGAACAGTGGGTTGAAACAGGTTTTATCTGTATATATAAAAAAAAAATACGCAGATCTATTCAGGTGAACTTATGTTGAAATTAGAAAAAATATGAAATTGTAAAGGAAGGTGGGAAATGGAGACAGCATTTTGGCAGAACAATTTGCACTCTACAGTTACATAACATTCACAAACGGATCCTACAAAGTAAAAAAGTGAATAAAGTTACCTTTATGTTCGTTCATAACTAGCTAGACAAAACTCCCTCATTACGTTATGTTTAATAAAGAAAAAAAGGCTACTAATGTAAACCTAGCATGCAATGAAACAAGCATGGCCCAACCTGGAACAAACAACCCCTTCTCACATAGCCTGATCACACTCATATCTTTCAGCAAGCAGAAAACTGTCTTTGCCACAGGTTGATAAAAGATGGGGTATTCTGGTAGGCCTTTACGTTCACCAACGTAGAGCTACAACGGCCCATTCAAAAGGACCCCTTGCCACAGGGATCCACGCAGTGAGATTTAGATTTGTAGCCCTGCAATTGGTTTTGCTGCCCCAATACCTCATGCAAGTTGACCCAATGTATGCTATGACACAGGTCCAATGTGTGATGGAAGTATTGCACAAAGTGTCTGCACAAGCATTAGCAACCTGGGCGGGGGAGCAAGCCAATCAGGTGGCTAGGAACGCAGGCTTGAACCGCTGACACAAGCCTGTGTTCCAAGCTGACCGACAGCCGGCTCTCCCCATCACCATCTTCCCCCCCACCCTCTTCCCCCCTTTTTTCTAAATTAACCCCCTGACCCACCACTTACCATATTTCAGCTGCGGCAGCCCTTGCTGCCTCAGCCGCACCTTCCTCATCTTCCAATGGCCATTTTGGAAAGGAAGAAAGGCCCTGCACTGAGGCCCTCCTTCCTTTTCAATGGCAGCCATGTTGGTAAAGGATTGTCCTTCCTACAACGGGACGCATGCCGCATACTGTTATCAAGGAAAATCCTTTTTTAGCACCCTGGGTTGCCACGTTGGTAACCAGGGGTGCTAATGGCCTTACATACCTGTTCCATGGGCAACACCGGGGTGTAACAGCCCTGGGAACTCGTTAATGGCCCGAGCGAACTGGGCATTACTCCCCACAACCCCCCCCCTCCACCCTCTTCCAACCCCCCCCAGTGTTACCCGTGGAATGGGTACATAACGCCACATAAGCTGTGCTAGACCATACAATGGCTATGTGAAACAGGTTAATCGCTGTGGGGTATTAGTCAACAATTTGTCCAATGGTTTAAACTAAATTCTGGAAGAAAAAAATAAGAATAAAATCAGTATTTTATTTCTCAAAGGACTGATAAATGAAAATATGACTTATTAGATCAGTGACATAGGAAAATGCTGTATAAATACAAGCTTATTATGGAATTCCCCATTTGTTATTGTGGACATATCTGCACAAGCCTCCAGAAAAGCTATTAGAAGCTGCTTCAAGTCCACAGATAAATGAAATGGCAGAAGACCTACGCAACATTCTGGAATAAGACCTTGAGTGAACGGGGAAGGGCCATGTCAGTATAGAGTCCACATTTATAGTTTTTAATTGCAACATAAGGGACAGAGCGTTTTCAAATTCTTGGGTGAGCATTAAGAACATCTGCACCACAATTTGCATTTTAGGAAAAGGAAATTGGGTTACCAAGGTTTTGAATCTCTCTGCAGCAAAAGAGAAAGAAACGGTCAAGACATGTAGTGCAAAACTCAATCTGTAGTTCAGTAGTTGTTTGTGGTAAAATACAGTTTTACAAAGAAGCACTGAATACATGGCATATTGTTGGCTGGACCAGCCCTAAAAAAGGACATTATAAAACCTTTACAAAGTCATAAAATAATTTGTACCTAAATATGTTGGAATGGAGTATGAAACTAAATAGGGAGAGTAAAATACAGATTTAAAGCTGGTCCTGCACATCTGCATCCCCATCCTAACGTTTAATCCAGTCCATATATTACATACACCAATAAAGACACAGGAGGTCTTAATATTTGTTCTCTTCCCATGGGCTTTATTGAATACCTATAACATTGTTAAGCTCCATTGATGATCCACATAACATTAAGATTTAATATCCTTTTGATCTGGCTATAAAAGACAACCAGTTAGTGGCATTTAGGAAATGTTACTTCACTGTATGCATAGGCCTGACATTCTTGATTTCTGAACTGTTTTGCATTGTGCTGGTTGCTTCTTGCATAGCCCAACCTCACTCGCAGGTTTAAGAATTTAACTCTGCGAAAGCTAGTAAAAGTGTCATTTAAATGATCTGGGTTTACATCGATGTAGATTATGGGGTGTTGTGGTAACAGTGCATCAAGCCTTCAGCTTTTTTTCCTTCACAATGGAAACTAGGAGGAATTTGATACATTATCACCCACCGATGGGGTGCCACCCACTTGGCATCCTGGAGCCAGTAATGGCCTGCATTCTAGGGCAGCTAATTGCTGTACCCCCACTCGCCAGGATCCCTGAAACTGTCTTCCTGTCAGACTGCTTACACACTGCCACCACACCAGCATCCTTTGCCGGCATAACTTGGGCAATAGGTTCCTGTCGCTTGCCACAAGTTGCCTCCATGAGGGGGTCCTCTTGTATCACCATGGCAACCATCTTGGGTTGGGCTAATTTTCACTTTACTGGATGGACCACTGTATGCATCCATTCAAAAGGAACACTTTTTAAATGAACACGAGTTAGGTGTTAGAAGCATGGGTGGCCATGGCTCCAGCTTGTAGGTAATTACCAGCCACCCTGCACCCAGAACTTGGAACTTAATGCTATATTGGTACCTGGATGGACCACCATGGTGAAGTCCCTCTCCTATTTTGACCCTTCCCAATCTTTAAAATGTGCTGCCCATCTCGAATAAAGTTTCCACGAAGTTGAACTCCCCCTCCCCCCCCTAACCCTCCCCAACCAGAGCTTTCCACCACATAAAGTAAATCCCTAGGTGTGTACAAAGATGCCTTATTTCGTATCTTCACTTCACCAAAATAATGGCGAGTGCTTGGAAAATCAAAAAGACAACATAATCAAATCCATTGGGAAATTCATCTCTGATCAAGAGTGGACTATCAGCAAAAGAGGGTATACAGAAGTTACAGGTAGGAACAAGTCAATATCGGACAGTCCAGATTTAAGCACTTTACCAGGGGGTAAAAGGAGACCCCTGCTTACAATGCTATACATTTAGGAAGCTGTGATCGAGGGTTGAAGCAATTGAGCAAGATGAAAGGATGCCATCATCACAAAAGATGCCTTCTGTTAGTCTCTCGTTACACATGAATCTATAGCAATCGATTTCCAAAATATAAGGGCAGATGGCCACTCCTGAATCACGTGACCTTATAAGACACTGATGTAGCTTTCGGTAGCCAGGCAGCTTCTCTTCGTGAATCTGGATAGAGGTTCACTTTGATGGATTTGGTTTGCTCGCTTGTATTGGTGCTAATGTGCTGGTTAGATAACAATAGATGCAGATCAGTGCTTAAAAATAAAAATCCCGACAGAAGATGTAAAGAACTGGATCATACAATTGCCAGCAGATACAAACAGTTAACACCTTTGCCAACCTTCATCAACCTGGATAAATCTTGAAATGCACACTTTAAAATGCTACTGCGAGTAAAAAGAACGTAGCTGCAAAGCCTAAATAGTTTATTAAAAAAGTACGGTTTCTCCAAAGTTCAATTTCAGTGACTTGAATTCAAAGCATCAAGAGAGGCACTCATTTATGGCAGAATCAATGTCCCATTCAGGCCCACCGAAGATGTACCACTGTTGGGTTTTGACAGTTCAAACTGTACTTCGCCTGTTAATCAAAAGTGTTTTGTGTTTGTATGAGCGAACGCTTTGCACGTAGTGTGTCGTGCAGCACCACAGCCATAACTAAGCAAGACTCGGTGCGTCCTGCTGTGTGTTTCATGCAGCAGAACAAACAGGCTACTTTGAGTGATTGTAGTCTCTCCTCAATGTCTATCCAGAAGGAGAGAGCCACTTAAGAAAATAAATAAAATCGCAGTATTGCACGGAAAGCGATCAGTGCGTCGCAGTGTATATTCTGTGCTCCATGCAGTGGGCAAAGACAATTCGGTTTTGAACACGGAGCAGCCTAATTCCTTATTCTTCCGTGGTTGACTTTTGGTTGCCACACCGGTTGCCATTGTTTGTCAGCTAGCGTTGGCAAAACGTTGCACCCAGCACTGAGAGATTAAAACGAGCTCTTGACTATTAAAATGTTGTGGCCGATTTGTTTGGTGATATTCTGTAACTCCTCGAAAAGCTGTAACACTAATTGGCGTATAGTCCAAGTCTGCTGAGGCTATTTAAAATGCCCGGGGAAACCCAGCAATTATAACTTGCTTAGGCAAAAGACCACCCACAGGTCTATGAAAGAACAGTTGGTGGGCAAAAGGGGTAGAAACTCTGAAACGATGTGTACTAGAGTCCCCCACTGCATGGTCTACAGGGGAACCCCATGGAAAATGATTAAGGGGGGCGGGGGGAATTACGTCGTCCTTTCCTATTGAAGTGCAAACAATAACCTCAACTAGAATATCGGATGGTACATCAATGGGATGAGTATGTGAGCGATGGTGAGCAGGAGCAGTCTAAATTATACACAGTAGATGACAACTCACTACTGGAGTTATTATCCGCTCCAAATAAGTGCAGGTGATAACAACTGCGTTGAAGGCACTAATAAAACCACACAAGCATCAGTAGAAACAAGTGATACTGCCCGGCCAGACCAGCCCCCCCCCAAAATGGCCTTGCCTGCATAGCAAATCAAACCCCAGATTTCTGAAGCACAGAAGAGCGTGCACACCACTGCCAGGTCCGAAGCAACCACATAGCAATCCTTTCCCATCTGACTGTGCTGGGACTAGTAGACCTAAGCAACAACATAAACGGTGGGTAAGCACATAGAGGAAAGGGGGCTATATATCCCCTACTAGGAATGACTTTTCATATGCCTCACTCTCACCACTTCTCAATACTTTTCGAAGATTACCAAAGTATTAACAGACACAGAGAGACTGCATCAATATTGGCCAGAGAAGGTTGCATATGACAACTTGCCCACACCAGGCACTATTTGCAAGTTCTACATAAATACATAGAGTGATCCTTACATAAGAACAAAGTGGAAGAGTCATCCGCTTTACAGAGAATGTCAGTGGGGTATGGGTCTTTGAGCTGAAGTGGCTTTTGTGGCATTTCAAACAGCATGGGCATGAGGACCTTCATGATCAGGCTGAGAATATGGCTTGCAAGACTCTAGATTGCAAGATGCAATCCACCTGGCGATGTAAACCTTATACGCCATCAGCTTGGATTATTTTTGATCCAATTAAGAAATAATCTGTTAGAGACCGAAACACCTTTATTTCGGCAAGATACAATTAGAATGCTCTCAATGGTGAGACAACAAAGTGCCTTCCCCACATCCACATCCGAAACGGTGTTCCGAATGAAAAAGAGTCAGTAATTATATTGCTTTGTTGATGTGGAAATTGACAACCTTTGGAGGAAAGGAATGTACTGCCCCAAAAGGACCTGGTATCTGTGCGATACCATTGAAAAGGCTAAATGGGTTAAAGGGACTGTAGTTTGAAGAGGTCCTCAGTGTTTCCTGGGGGAGGGTTTTGGGGCCTCCAAGTCCTCAAACTTCCGGTATCGCTCTGGCATACCTGGGAGCTATCCCCAACAAGTTGGTAGCAGAGGATGGTTGGCTGCGCCAGCCTGGCACCAGGTCATCTCCGCTGCCGTGGAACCTGAGCGGCTGCAGGACCCTCGCATATTTCAAGATGGGCAACACGCGCCTGTGGAAAGGCAGTCAGGAGCCAGTTGGAAATCATCCTGCACAAGGTCAGCGAGAAGTCAAGGCAGACCCAGACGGGGAAGTGAGCACCTTCTGGGTGAGACGGCAGCCAAACAGTGCCATCAGACCACGGAGTGCATGTATTGACCTAGTCAAACGGCATCTGTGGGTGTGAGGAAGGGTATTGAAAATTGTGGAGGATTTTTTAGTGTCGTTGAGTATTGTCTAGCATTGTCAGAGAGAGTAGGGACAGGAGCAGAGGTACAAGTCCATGTTTAGTGCACAGTTTTACAGTTTAACAGTCCTGGTGAATAATCTAGACTATTGACTCCAGGGCACGGATGACAGACGATATGTAAATAGTGGTTTTCCTGTGGGTTGGGTGTTTTAGTTCGGGTCATAGATGACAGGGTTAGCGAAGAAAGATGGCCTGGATTGGGGACGGTGTGTTGACTGGTTAAGTTTCCTGGAGTGAGACGTTTTGCACAGTAGGCGACGCAGCGGGTACAGTTCGACCACAAGAGAATGTTGGTATACTCACCAGGAGGCGGGAAGACAGCTGTGGGGTTTTGGGTGTAACTGGTTATCACAGTGTGCGCAGTATTTCAATTTTCTTAGCACTACCTTGTTTAGTAAACTAGTGATGTCACCCATAGGGTTGCACATAGAACACAGCATGAACGGTTGAGAAGCTAGTATTGGAAAAATGGGATTGGCAGACGCGGAGAATAAGTGACAGTGCGTGGAAGGTGCATGCACAAGATTGTGGGGGTGCCTGAGGAGACAGTGGTTGTGAAGGAGGGTCAGCTGATAAATTGGAGCTAGAGGCTTATAGTAACCTGAAAAGTATTGTCATTATATTGTACCTTTCTCCCTGATCAGTGGATTTTTTGACTTGAGGTCAGGTAAAGGCATGAAAAAAATGGACCAAGAGAAGGGCAGGCAGGACGGGGGGGGGGGAAGACATCCCTTCAGCACTTGTGTAAGGCACTCCCACCCTATAGGTAGAAGATTTGTAAATGTAGCTTAGAATGGTCCAAATGTACAGATAGAAAGTTAACTAGACCATGGCCACCGTGTGCAAGTTTCTCCAAGGATGTGCAGCAAGCACTACAGACACATACAGGGCGCCTATAAGGGGGAGAAGTTAACAAAATGAATGGCCATATTAGAGTTGTGGTGCATGTTCCAAGAGGGTGAGGAGAATGCAGTGAGGTGTCTGAATGGTGAGGCAGCAGGAGGTGAAGGAGCCAGGGACTCGCCCCTCCGCTCTTGCCCATGTCCTTCCGAGTGTAGTATCCGATAACAGACGATGAGCAAGGAATGTACCCAATACGGGAATTAAGAGCAGCAGAGCGATATTCAAATCGGACATTTAAGCCACCACCATATACAGACGAGGGGCCGAGGAGTGCAAGGCAGCCAGCTACTGAACAAGAAACGAGCAGTGAGGTGCAGAAGGGCGCAAAGGAGGAGCTTGGGCGCATAGCCACCAAGGAATGGATAGGAGGACCTATATTGCTGTAACTGGAAGGGAAAATGGACAGGTATGCAACGGGGTGACTAAAGCAACGAAAGGTCTGAAGGGAAGCAGCAAAGCATCAGACTGGGCTGAGATAATGGAGGAGGAAGATAGGAGAGAGAAGGAACGGGAGGAGAAATTGGAACGAGAGGACGGAGAGGAGAAGAGAAGTTAGAGAGGGAGAATAGGGAATGAAGGAGGAAGGAGCACATGGTGAGGGAAAGAAGTGGATCGAGAAGGACCACAAAGAGTAAAAGAGCGGAACATGAGCAGCGAGATAGAAGGACAAGGGAAGTAGAAGAGATCGAGAGGCAAATGGAAGTAGAGCAGTAAAAGCACAAGTTGGCTGAGAGGGAATAAAGGAAGTTAGTTGGACAGGCTGGCAAGGGAATGTGCGCAAAGGGGGATTAATGAACAATAAGAGCAGTAAAAACACGAGTAATGGACAGGGGAAATGACAGGCTTGAGGAGGACAGACAAACAAAATCAGATAGCACAAGTTCATTGGGCAGGAAGAACAGCAGAAAGCCGGAGCTGTCATAGGGGTCTTGGGGCAGGGGTGAAGGGGGCGTAGGTAAGATTTGAGGGACATTGACCTCAGCATGAAACCCAACACAAACTTCAGAGTTTTGCAGACGATTTCTGCAGTAACATTGGTTCAGGGTCTGACAATGAAGACAGGAACAGTGTGGATGAGGGGTGGGGGAGCCGTATCGATCCCAGTGAACAGGGTCAGACAGACAAGCGGGTGCATTGGGAGTTTAGGACGTATACAGAGGGAGAAGGAGGGGACAGCTCAGATGAGCAGGCACAGCTGGCAAACGACCTTCACACCCTACATGACACCACTACATATGTGGATAGGCTTAGAGACCTCCCAGGACGAAGGAAGGGGGAAACAGCCATGGCTGCTCTAGGGGAAGGCTAACAAGGAGGTACGACGGCAGTATCCAGCTACCCATATTGGAACTGATAGATGTATGTGCAGGCATTGAGAGCGAGAGAGGGGACAGGAAGGGCAGACTAGAGGCATGCACGGGGAGGAGGGCTTTACACAGATGCCTTTACTGAAGAGGGGAGGGGTAGGACCTCGGTATATACCATGGAAACCTGCTGACAAGGAGAATGTCAAGTGCAGACTACCCTCATTAAGCGCGGGGGATGGGAAATGGATTTATGAGATGGAAAGGATAACATCCGGAAACCGGTTAGTGGTGGGAGACAAAGGGACTTTTAGTGGCGATCCTTGGAGATGCTGCTGACAACGTATGGTAAAGGGCGGGGTTCGCTGGAGTTACAACAAGACAGTTCACAATGGATCGCCATTTGCAAACTGCAGAGCTACCGTATGGCAAGCATTGAGGACAATACCAGACACCTTGGACATTGGGGAAATTCGGTCACAGAAAATTAAGGACGATGAAAATCCCTTGCAGTATATTCAGGAGTTTCAAGAGTTTTGGCACCTCGAAACTTGAGAACCGTGGGAAAAAAACAGTAGCAATATTCTATCACATACTAGTGCAGGGACTGCCAGACGCCGTTCATAAAAATCTAAATGGAAGCAAGATGGGCAGAAATATAACTCACAATAGTTCACCATTGTAGGCTATGGCAGGAGAAACTCAAGAAAAAGGCAGAGGACAGGAAGATGGACAAAGCGAAACTAGTGCAAAAAGACCGAAGTACACACTGGAAGGGGTGGTATTAACGAGCCCCACCCCCACAGGGACAGCAGCAGCATCACCAAAAATGCAGCAGTTTGCAACGCCCACAGGGGGGAAGGTTCAGTGGGCAGGGGAACGCACCACAAGGGTTTTGGGGAAGAGGGGGGACAACCGAGAGGATGTGGGTTTGGATCGCAGATGCATCATAACCAAGGGGGCTTTCCAGGAGGGTTTCGGGGCTACAGTCAGCAGGACCCAGGGGATTTCTCAGGGGGAGGGGGGGTTCCAAGGGCAATGGAGGGAGGGAGCCACCACAGTGTTGGATTTGTAGGCAATTAAGACACATTTCAAGAGTGTGTAGGAGCAGGGGGATGCAGAAGAATTGGGGAGAATAAGGCCAGCAGCCTATCAAGGGGACCATGATGATTACTATACACCGGACCAACAAGGACAGACAGGGCAGACGAGCAGATGTCACAGCACAAGTACACCAAGTGCAAATACAAATACCAGATGCAAGCATCAGTAACAATATTTACAAGCACCACAGGCTCGCGGAAACATGCAGACATTGGCACAGATACAGAGCAGCTATGCAGCAGCACACATGGACACCATGGCAACGGTTCCTGTTAGCCAGCTGGGAGGAGTTACCATGGTGGCGATCAACCCATTTACTGGGAATGGGATGTCCTTATACCCTCAACTGCACAGCCCACAGACTAACTTGATGTGTCCCATCCTGTCGATCACACCAAACCCTGCGGAGGACCCTCGCATAGGGGTGGCAATAGGTGACAAGTTTTCCTTTCTTGGTGACACAGGGGCAACTAGGTCCTGCATTCAGGAAGGAACATTTAAACTGTTCAGCCGATGCCATGAACACTCAAGGATACTCTGGGGCTCCTGAAGTGGTTCCCTTAGACATTTCATTCTCTATAGGAGATCACAATCAATCACTGCCTTTACTTTACACTCGGCAGACACCTGTAATCACTGGGCTGAGACATTATGAGTAGACTGAACAGGACCATTTCATTCACAGACCAGGGAACAGTGTGCTCCACACCAGGAATACACATGCTCAATGTAAAACAGACTGTAGACGCAAGGTATGGGGGGGGTAAGGGGGTGCCAGTGGAAGCATGTTCCAGTATAGGGCTGACATTGCTATTGCATGGCTTCCAGGCATTGCAGGGAAGGTGTGGCGGGTTCCAAACTGACTATTCAGGCCTGAGCTACCATTGGATGAGTAAGAGGGAACCATAGTGGCAATAGAAATAGAGGCAGTGGTCACAAGAAGGGGCTGGATGACAGGATAGACATGGAGAGCAGTGATCGCAGTGTCAGAAGGATGATGATGCAGGTTGACCACAGTAACCGACAAAGAGCTATTCCTGGACGAGAGATTAGAAAGAGAGATGGTGTTTGAGAGTAGTGCAACTTACTGGTCAAGGGTACACTACAGGGAGGTACCACAGAGGATGGCAATGGAGGCACCATCCCCATTCTGTGAGGAGTACCTGGCCAAGGTAGCCAAGTCCCTATGATGTGGGGCACAGAAATAGCACAGGGGGGGTAAAGATCAAGCTGAAGCCAGGAGCAATCTTACCATGAGTGAAACAGTACCCACTAACAAAGGAGGCAGATGAGGGCATTTAACAGACACTCGAAGCATGATAAAGATGGCCATTCTTATGCCATCATAGTCCCCATGCAACACTGCGGGATACCCAGTGAGGAAGGCAAAGGGGGGGGTAATGGCATTTCATACAGAATTTTGTGCAGCATTCCAACAGAAGCTGCCTGCCTCATGGTCATGGATTTGAAGAATGCATTCTTCTCAGTACCACTTCAACCAGACTCCCAATACTTGACCAGCTTTATGTATAGAAACCATAAGTGGAGGAAACATACATGACTCCCTCAAGGGTACTGCGAGTCACCATCTATCTTTAACAGAGTGATACAGATGTACATGAGCACGATAGAGGGAGAGCACAGTTTTGCAATACGTAGAGGACATTTTGATTTGCAGCCAGACAGATCAGTGTAGGCAGGACTTAGTGCACATGCTGACTGTATTAGCAGACAAAGGGTACATGGTAGACAAGGCCAAGTTACAATCCTGTCAGAAGGAAGTACTTCACATTGGACATACAATTTCACAGCATGGCCGACAGATCATCAGAGAGAGCAGAGAAAATACACAAAAAACCCAAGCCCACAACAGTGAGAAATGCAGCAATTCTTGGGATTATGCAACTACTGCAGAGCATGGGTCTGACTGCAGCACATACACAACACCCCTGCGAGGCCCTCTGAAGGAAGCACAGAAAGGACACAAGACACTGACCAGGACAACCGAGATGAATGATGCATTTGACATGTTGAAAGAGGGAATGTGAACAGCACCAGTGCTAGGGATCCCAGATTACAAGAAGGAATTCTTCCTGTTCTCACACACTGACCTGGGTAGTGATGAAGGAAGTATTGTACAGTGGGTACATGCTATACATTGACGTGCCTTCAACTATTGACTAGACAGATGGGTTCAGACATAAAGGAACTGCAGCGGTGAGTTTGAAGGAGGATGGGACAAGTGAGGTAGTAGCCAGTGCGCGAATACCATCCCATTACTCTGCAGAAGTGGCAGAACTAGTGGCCCTGATACTAGCATTAGAGCACAACAGTGACAAGCGGAGTCAGAGTATACTGCTACTTTCTTATGTGACCTCAACAGTGCATGCAGGACTGGCACGGTGGATCAGGAGAGGATTCAGTAGGGCAGATGTGTCACCAGTGCAGCATGCACCTTTACTGGGCAAACTGATTGAAGTGATTGATTACCCAGCACGGGTAGCCATAGTGAAGTGCCAAGCACAAACTAGAGGGGAAGATCATGTCTCAAGGGGGAACGAAGAAGCAGACTTTGAAGCAAAACGTGCAGCAAATTTTGGAGTGCTATTAGAAATAGAGACAACATCACATGCTCGAAAGTGCACAAGGAACATGGTACTATAATAAGGGTACAACGTATTGACAGAGCACAGTGTGGAATTGCAGGGAGCTGCACTTCCACAGGAAAAAGAATTGTGGGTCAAAAAGGGATTTGCAATGTCTCCAACAGATGCCCTATGGCGGCAGAATAACTGGGGAAGTGGTCGTGCCACTAGCATTATTGAACACTGCACTCACACAAATGCACCATCCAACCCACATGGGGAAAAAAATGACATTGCTGCCTGCATTGGAGAAACATGGTTCGGACCTAAATCAGCAGACCACGTAGCTGAATTTGTCAGTAATTGCAAATCATCAACAGTTTACAGCAGGGCACACCTTGAGAGGTGAGAGAAGCCATACCGTGGCTAGTGGGCCCATTCCAGCATTTACATGTCGATTACATTGACATGACCCAAGTGTGTCAAGGATACCTCTATGATAGTGGTTGTATGCCCATTCTTCAGGTGGCTTGAGGCAGGCCCCTGTTCACATGCTGATTCTCTCAGAGCGGCCAAATTCTTGGTCATGGAAGTGTTCCCACGATGTGCAAGGTCCTGTGGTCTGACAATGGCCCTCACTTTGCCAATGAGATGTTCCAGCACATCACCACACTGCAGGGCATTCAATACAAATGGGCCTATGTGTACCATCCGCAAGCGAATGGGGTGTGTGAATGCCTGATCGACCTCCTGATGGAGTCCAAAGCCAAAACACAGCAGAGCACAAAGAAATTGGCTACACGGCTTACCTCTCACCTTGTTTGCATTGCGCAATAAGCCTGGGTCCAACCATCATTTAAAGGCCCATGAGGTGGTGATGGGATGGCGCATACATCTCCCACTGGCTCCTCCCATAAGAGCACTGAAAGACTAGTACAGATGTGGCGGGACAAGAAATGCATGAGTACATTACTTCCTTGATTGCTAGCACCCCTTTCCTCTCACCAGATAAGACACTAAGGAGGCCCAGAAGACAGCGGAGAGAAAAACTGCGACAATGCATCACAAGTTTCTGGATTTAAAAACCCTGTGAATTTAGGGGATATTGTACTTAGGAACTTTGTGAAGTGCTGGAATCTGTCACTATTTACAGGACCCCATATTGGCTTACCCAATACAGCAATATGTTTGTCCAATTTACAAAGTGTCACCTCAAAACTCTGCCATTTCCCACCTTCTAGAATCATTTTTAACACTTCTACACTATTTCAACTAGTTTTGCATCCATAGACGTCTACAAACATCTGACTTCACTGTGGACCTTCCGGACAGTGCCAGATGACCATACGCTGGTGCGCGGCATTATGACGTGTCCAAGAACCCGTCCGCACTTCACGATCAGATCCGTGCTTCGCAGACAGTTCGGAACTGCATTTTCTACTGATCTAGGAACTTTCAACTTCTAAATTTCCCTTGCACAACTCCAACACCTTTTCCTACTCCTACTCATTATCCATTAACAATCTAGTACACAGTACAAACTTTAGCAAAACTGCATTTATCTCAAAATGGCATCAGCTAATGCCACCCCCCCCTCCCCAAGAGGGATCACCACTGCTGTAATCACGGAGCATGCGAAACACTGCCCCCTACCTTAGAAATAACACATGTGGAACATTTTACCCGGTCCACCTACCGCTCCATATTAGTGTTTGGTGCCTCTTCCCCCTCTAGCCCCCCGCCCCCGCTGTTTATTTTTACTGGCTAGGCCCCCAAAAAAACATACAAATAAAAAAATAAAAACAGAATTTTTGCCGACATTTTTTCATTCGACTTTTTGCAGTCGACATAACTGGACAACGTACTTTTCTGAACACTGATCTACCATTTCACTCTTTCACTGCACTGCTTTTCTGTTCTCACATTTACCAGTTAGGCTATGGCACAGAATGCCACACTAAGCTTCAGCGAGGAACAAATACTCAATATTATTGGAGGCCCTTCGTTTTTTGATCAATGGGGGAATGTAGCTCCTATTCAGACACAGAGCAATACTGAAGAACTGTTAAAATTGAAGAAAAAGGGATTCAGAACTGGACTACATGGTCACTTTTTAAAGAGAGTATTTAAGAGCAAATATACCAGCTGGGCTGGTTATCCGCAATGAACCAGGATTATTTCTGGAAGATGAAGAATATAAAACAGGATTCAGTAAAATTGCCACCAAACGTAGCAGAGATTTGATGGCTTTGACTATTTCAACAGCCCAAAGACTAGCAGTAACATTACAGAAGGAGATTGAGGCAGATGAACTAAAACTTAAATCTAATCCTCTGATCGTCAACCCAGAGGATAAACTAAGAGATTGAAAAGCTCTTTGAAGAATGCAAAGCGCCTACACTGTCCAAAAAAACAAAAAAGCTGGGAAAAGATATTCAAGAATTTAGGTTAGAGAGCACATATCCCTATCTCAGTGCATAATATCTGCAACAGAAAAATCAGGAAAGATCACAACAGAATGGACATAATAGAAGAGGCCCAAGGACGTGGGTTACATTCTCAGACACTAGCAGTGATTCTGCAGGAGAAGAATACTAATCGTGACCCCAACAAACATTTAGATCAAGAGGCCAGAGACCTTTTTTAGGAAGAGGCCAGTTTCGGGGCTACCAAGGGGACTTTTACAGCCAGCCATGGGACACATGGGGAGGCAGAAGGTGTCAACGGCCACGCAGGAGAGGTTACAACCAATAGAAGTTGTGCATACCCCTCGGACAGCAAATATGGAAGCCCAAACCATTCCAGTTTTCAACTTGTCAGACGTAGTACTATCCGACACACAAACCCGGCTCCTTGGTAAGGGCCTTTCCTTCATCCCTACCAATAGGACAGACTGGTAATCTACTGAAGTAGAGATGAAAAAATTCTTTAGAAAAATTAGACTCAGTAATTTCTTTTGTGAACATAAGGATCGTGAAACTGTACTGGACTCTGGTCTGAGGGTTCCCTCTACCTTTACTCCATCAGACAATCAGGTGGCTGAGGAAATTGTGCCATTTGAGAAATTTGTTCTGAATGACCTGAAAAGACTTCAGAACACTAATCATCAGGTTAGGAATAACCTTTCTAACAAAGAAAAAAAAGCATTGGAATAATTAACATCTAATTCCCCATCTGATCATTAAACCAGCAGACAAAGGGGGGGCATTGTCCTCTTCTCATGGACACGTTACAACCGTATGGTACTAGACCTTTTGGAAGACCCCCTTAGCTATTGTCCCCTACGCATGGACCCTTCACCTGACATAGAAAATGAGATCAGGGGGTCACAGTATGTAGATGATCGCTCATGGATCACTAAGGAAGAACTTGAGTACTTAAACCATTCAGAGAAAAGGATCCCCTCCTTTTATAGCCTCCCCAAAATCCAAAATCCATAAAGATCAAATATATCCACCAGGGAGGCAAACTATCAGGCTGTGGTTCCATTTTGGAACCTTTGTGCAAGTTTATAGACGTATTTTTGCAACTTATTAGCCAACAAACTGCTACATATCTGAAAGACACTACAGCAACCATAATAATCTTTGAGGGTGAACCCTTTGATGGTGAACAAGATTTCCTAATTACAATGGACATCAAATCACTCTACACTAACATCCCTCAGGATGAGGCGATAGAGATAGTCCATCAATTTCTCATCCATCAGGCCACCCAACATAGGGTTCCGGCAGCCTTTATCATTGAATTGATGACCATTGCACTTCAAAAGGAACTTCTTTGTGTACTCTGGACAATTCTATCTACAAACACGAGGCACAGCGATGGGAGCAGCTTTTGCTCCCAGCTTTGCAATTCTGTTTATGGCAGCCTTTGAGGCGAGACATGTTCTCTCAGAAAATAATATCTATAAGATGGTTTAGATACATTAATGACGTTATTCTTTTATGGCGAGTTAACATCGAGTCCCTGCAAAAATTCTTTGTTTACCTTAACCACCAACATACTACCATCGAGTTCACAATGGACTATTGCAAAACGTCAATCAATTTTTTGGACCTTTGTATTCAAGCTAAAGTAGGACATCTTGCTTGCTCTTTGTACAAAAAAACAACTGGCAAATACCTTTTTGCACTTTAAGAGCTTCCACACAGGTTGCCGATTATTATGTACATGCTAATAAATTAGCTAGTGATCTGAGAGAACGAGGCTACCCTAAGAAACTGGTGTCCCATGTCCTTAAAAGAGCTAGATTCACCCCTAGGGAAAACTTGTTGGAACCAAGTTTGAGAAATCAAATCCAGAATCGCGTAACATGTGTTACAACATACAGTACCCAATCTTTCGCTATTAAGAAGACTCTTAAGTACTGGCCTATGGTGAGCAGCTGTCTCCCAGACAAAAGCAAACCTTTGTTTGCTTTCAAAAGGTCTAGAAACCTGAGGCAAATTGTTGCATTCTACAAGCCATGGCAGCCCTAACATTAGTCACAGAACCCTTCGGCCATTTCTCCTGTGGAAACTGCCGTGCCTGTAAATTCACTAAGAAAATGTCCAATTTCAAAATTGAAGACAGAACATGGGATATACGCTTTTTATCGAATTGTAAAAGAGTGAATGTGGTCTACTGCATCCAATGTCCGTGTGGACGGAGGTATGTGGGTCAGACCACAAGACCAGTCCACACAAGAATAAGTGAACATCTTTCCAGGATTAGATGCAAGAGCCATCAAGCACCCATGGTATCACATTTTGTCGCCTTCGCCCATTCCCCAGAGGACATTCAATGGTGGGTGATCTATGTGGTTAAAAATAGTTCTAATCCAGAGCGAGCATTGAACAATAAAGAGTCCCGATGGATCCACCGCCTGAGAACACTTGACAGACTAAGGGGCCTCAATAAAGAATTTCCGGCCTACCAACCAGAGTCGTGAGTTTAGAGGTTTACAATAAGAATCCTATTACGCACCCTTTTCGGACATGTAAAAGACGCCCAAGTTGTTACATCTAACGGGCAGCAGCATTATTAACTAGAATCCACCATGTACTCAGCCTATAATTTTTCTGTTATATAGTGCTAAGTGCTCATTACTACATCAGGGCCGGTCAAGTACCCCACTATGTATCAAGGTCTCTTTTCAGCAGCCCAATAAGGTTTTTTTTATACCATTGGCCCCTTTTATGGCATCTTCATACTAACAGGCTGAATGGGACATGAGCCTATTATCTTTCATCTTATCATAAGTGCTGCTATGTAGGTACTGACATAGGTTGCTTGTCTTAGCACTGCTAAGGTACAGACCACAGTGCTATTTTATAACCCATACCAAGATGGGTTTACAACTAAATTGAGATTACAATCTGAGTAGAATGATACATATATGTGCACGTTCCTTCCATAATGATTGTGACATTGCAGTTAATTAATATTTGCAGCCTCTAGCTACCAGCGAAGCAATGTTAGACTCCTTATAAACCTGGCAGGGTCACTAGTCTACTTCCACAAGGTTCAGGCCTTACCTAATAGCCCATTAGGCTGTGTGTAATATGTGAATTACACAAACCCAGGGTGCTGTTCCGTATATGACTGCTAACTATTCAATGGCACGCTTTCCTTTTTGGAAGTTGCACCTCTAAGACTGTTTTAATTGCGACTTGGATTCTCTGCCGGACGCACTGCTACTCGATGGTTTCGTGCTCGAACACGGCAAGCCTGCATCTTGCGGTTCGCGGACAGCAGGAGTTCTGTTGTGCCGCATGAGCATACCATGCTATAACGTGTATGTGGGAACACGCTGAGCTGCTATCTGGGGGACACGACAGACGGCGCTAGGATCCTTTACACAGTACTTTAAACCACTGCAGCTTAAGGTACAGCCAGCCTAATACTTTCATCTAGGATTTTGTACACACTGCACCACGTTTATCTTCTAGGTATTTTGGCCCATAGATGTAAATGTATCCTGTCTCTTCTAGCCATTGTTGCTGGCTGCATTTTTTGTAGTTCATCTCTACAGCTTCCGGCATATTTATATTATTTATATCCCGGCACTGTCCATGACAGGTTTGGGTTGAAACTACAGTCCTTTACTCTACATTTAGCCCGAGTTCAGGTAATTATGTTTTCCCTGATCTGGGCTATCATTAAGGTTGCCCCACACCGGCATGTCCTTTAACACTATATGCCAGGGAAGATGGGGGCATAAGGGAGCTTGCTCACCACTATACCCTTCACCATCTAATGATTAGACTGTCTTTTGGATGGCCTGTGTCACTTCCTGTTCCTCTTGCTTTAAGCGCATAAGGTGTTCCTCCTTGCATGTTAGGTATGACTCCCTTTTGAGTCCACAGTGTGATTACCTATCCATTCTATATACTACCGCACACCATTCACTGTGAGCACTTTTACTTTTTTGGACATTGGTTCTTTACACATCTGTATTTGGTGTCTTTTCTAGTTTCTAGCTCCATCCTTTCATTGTTTTTAGTCTTTATTGGTTAGTGGTGCTGGGCTAAATCTGGAGAGCTAGAGACGTTTCCATTTTTCTTTTTTTTTACAGGATTTGCTCTATGTCAGAGATTTTCTTTGATTCATTCTTCTTTCTCCCCTTTAGGGGCACTATTCTTACATATCTGACCTCTGGTCCCGAGGAAGGCCGTTTGCTTTAGCTCAACACGCTGAAACATATTGGTCCACGCCTGGTTGACTCCTTCAGCACTAAGGTGTGGGTTATGTGCCTGTGAATGGAAGAACAGGCTCTATACATAGACCCCAGCAGACTTGTAAGAAACAGTGGGCTAGTGCTTACATATGAATCAGTCTACACTAGCCACTAATCCCAATTTTACAATAAATAACTGAATATGTTTCTGAAACTCTTGGAACATTCCCTTCCGGACTTTTGCAACTGAAGTTGGGTGGAAATTGAGTCATTTAATAATATTCTTTACCATAGGACACAAATCCAATTTATGTGATTGTCAGTGAAATTGTAAGCTTAATAGAAAGCCTTTTTTTCTTCTTACTTTTTTCATTTTTCATTTTTCATTTTCTGCTTTTTCTGCTTCGTTTGTTGATATTTTGCTTTTTCGACGTCATTTGCTGACATTTAACCACCGTTGTCATGTATGGTTTATGTTTAATTTAGATTTTTCCTGTTCTGTTGATCCATGTAATATGCTTGAAGTGGAGCTGGTTTTAAAAGAACATTGTTTAATACCTTGTAAAATGTTGCAGAGGTTTTGTATAAAAGATTGATTTATGTTTTGTAGTAAATAAGTGTTCGAGTTTTTTTGGTTAGGCCTTATGTTTAGGCAAGGAACAAAAATTGAGTGCAATGATCCAGATAATGGGATAAATTCCGGCTCCATATATACATGTGATGTCATTTTGACTATCTAGAGAACACTAGGACACCATCTGGGAATATAGATTAACACACCCAGTTAGAAGTGATCTCTGCTCTCGCAATTCTTTTGCACCCCCTCATTCTTTGTTCAGAAATAAATGAGGTATGTGCAGGTAATTTATATACCGCATGACCTTTAGATCACTACCGGTGAGGACATATTTTGTTGGTTTTTGCCAAAAAATAAAACACAGGCACATTTGCATAACAATGCTTTCAGGTCCTTGCCAATGCTTCTTAAAAAAGTTTGCTGGAAATCCACCCATGTTTTATTTTTTCAAAAGTTTCAAATGTATGCACATACAATCGTCATATAACCTAGGCCCCACTTGACAAAATCCATTCAGACTTTATGAAAACATGTATATCTAGATTTATAATCTTTTTGCAAACCTTTGTGTAGATTTGTCAAATGGCACCACATTTATAAGCCTTTACATAATTTTGGGACCCCCCCCTCTAGTTTTGCCCTCTCTTGACAGAATGCCACCAAACTTAGCAACCTCATTCGGGATCAGGTCAGGAATAGAATAGCGACATTTCATGCATTTTCATTAAGTAGCGCCAAAGTTATAAGTCATCCAAAAACTGCCCCCAAACATCTGAAATGTCCCCAAACTTCACAGGACTGTTTGTGGACTTTCACGGTGAAAAACACCCTTTTTTTGCTTCTTGCAGCCATATCCCATCTCAACCTCATCACCCCTCACCTCCCCAGAGATTATCTGATCAATTTGAAAAGTGCAATGTTTTGTTTTTTTAAATATGTTTTTACCGCAATGTCTGTGGACACCGGCCGCTGTCCGCGAATCCAAGATGGTGGGCATTTCCAAAAATCTGACACACCTCATGCTTCATCCCAGCCAATCAGCAAACACGTTGCGTGTCTGCGGACATGACACAAGCCGATTAACCAATTGGTGTCCTGTCCGTGGAGCGAACAGGGAAGTGCGTCTGCGGAGCGGACATCGATATCACAATTTTGTTTTATACTTTTTTTGGTCATAAAAAAAATAAATAAAATAAACACAAAACAGATTTACACCAAATTAACAAAAGCACGCTTTTGGGACTTAGCTGCCACTCCTGCCGCAAATTTGGTGGAAATCAGTCCAGCGGTTTGGGCTGTAGCCTTGAGAAAAGTCTTTTCCCACATTAGGTCTATGGGGGAAAAAAAAAGAAAATTTGGGACCCCCCCTATAACTTTGCCCCCTCTGGATGAAATCTCACAAAAATGTTCAAAAAAGTTTATGGCCCGCTCTGAATTTTATTGCAAAGTTTGGTAAGGATTTGTCCAAGAAGAGCAAAGTTATAAACTGCTCAAAAAGTGCTCTTCTATGGGTTTAGCAACTTAACCATAACTACAACATGGCTGCTACACATTTTGAAGAATATATACATATATATATTCTTCAAAATGTGTGCAAGACTTTCAAATATGAACTTGGTTTCTGTCATACTGGGATGCTGGACTGGGTTTGAGCAGCTGCAGTAACATGGAGTTCCTTTCATGGGTGAAACTAACAAAATGATATTTCGTTTTGCCTCTAAAGGGACAATGTGCACCAAAGCCACTAAACATGTAATCATGAGATCTCCCTTAATAGCTGTATGTATGGGATAACTTTGTGGGACACTTATACAGAAACTGTGTGCATTCTAAAGACCTTAATTAAAGACAAAATGTGAGCTAAAAAGGCAATTTCAGCTGAGTCTGAAAGTCTTTGGGCTGCTGGCGATTTCTTCAGATGTGAAACTGAAATCCTTCCTTTAGGTTGTCATGGAGACCAAGAAAGGCCTGTAAACTTCAAACATGAGTGCTTCCCTTAAAAATACAACTTAAATACTTGTAGAGATCAAATTTGTGGAGTGGACAAAATAAAGACTGTTCTGCTATCCAGTTTTATGACCCAAGGCCCCACAAGCCACAGTAAAAACCTGCATTTGCTGGTCATTAGCCTTTCGAATGTGCAGGCTAATCTAAAACGCATACCTCTGCTAGTGTCATGCTCCAGGACGGTGAGGGCCAGGGCTAATGAGTGGGTTTGACGGTCCATTGTGTAAAATGGGAGAAATGGTTTTCATAGTGTAAAACTGACACCATTTATCCCACAATATTCTTTGTGAGATTTCTGGAAATGTGACAATGAAACCCTTCTGGGCATCCCACACACACACAAAGTTATTTAGGAAAAGGTGACAGGGGCATTGTGTTTTCCAGGGATGCAAAAATGTGATAAAACATGTAAAACATGATGCATATGTCGGCCACCAAGGGACACATTTTTCACAGATAGCATTCTGGAGTAAATGAAGAAAAACTATAGCTCTGCACAGGAAAGACATTCAAGCTGCGGAGTAATGTCATTTGACTCGGAGTAAAATATAGGTTTAAAAAATGAATTCATATCTGTCAAAACCTGGATATTAAGGGCACTTGTCATGCAGTGATATTTCTATGTCCCTGAACCAAACCAAGCCCCCGTGTCAAAGTAAGATCATGTTGGGGCTCGCCTCCCCTGGTGTCCCAAAGCACTTCCACATTTTCTGGACCCATCGGTACACAAATGGGAGTGGACTAGCGACAGACCCAATCCCTTCTGTGGGCACTTTGACACAGTGATGTAAAATGCCCTATAAATAAGTCACCCTGCCTCAGATCAGGACTCTTGCCACTAAGCCCGGATGCAAGCTGCTTCTGTAAATCTGGAGGAACGTCCAGCACTAACAGTGAGGCCTAATCTTGCAGAGGAGCCAGGACACTTAGTAGCTGACTTGGGAACCCTTGGAGGAAGGAGGAAATCCTTGACTGACCCCATTGGTGGTCCCATCTGTGGTGCTCGGACGCTCCCCGATGTCCAGTTCCAGACCTCTTATAAGTAGAGCTAAACCCCAAAAACCATAGTGTGTAGGCGCAATGTCCTGGTAGCATTGCATTCAATAATTCCCCATTTCAGAATCCCTGTTTGCCTGTGTAAACCTTAGTGTATTTTTCTAAGCAAATCAATTAATTTCCCCATTTATTTCATGGGATTTGTATTGTTGGAATTCAAAAACATGTTTTCCCAGTGTATTGTGAATTGATATAGTCAAAGTGTTGCCCAAAAGAATGAATCCCATTGTGATCTGAGAAACAACTTTGTCCCAGTGTTTCAATTATGCCCTGCTAAACGGATTTACATCTGCAGCTGTATTTTCCCACTGCATCTGACATCCTAACCAAAACCGATTTTCCTCTTGTGAGCTACCCTCTTTCCCAGAGCTCTGTCATTTTAAGCATCAGTAAAAACGAATTTCCATTTGCATTTTCTTTCCGATTGAAATTGTGCTCAATATCCCAAAGAAAGATTTACCCATTCTGTTCCTCTTTCCCCATTGTGAGGTCAAAAGGAATGTCCATTTGCTCTTTTTTCCCATTGCCCATGTGTTGAACATTCCCCAAACCGATGCTCCCCTTGGGTGCCGTTTAGTAGTCACTAAAAGACCTGCCTGTCTTTCCAAATTTAGCAAAACAAATTGCCTGTCTTTCTATTCTTTCCCTTAGCAGTTGTGACAAATTTAAAAAAAAAAAAAAGAATTTTTTAAAAAATCATTCTTCCATTGTGCTCTAAAAACGATTTTTTTCCCATTCTTTGCTTGCCCCCATATTGTTTGTGAACTATATACCAAATCCAATTTTTCCTTTGTGTTCCCACTCCTTGCCACTGCCTTCCATCCAAAAGTGACGAGCCTAGTGGTTCTTTGAGGGTGGGGGGGGGAGATTTGCTAGGAATTTGTGCGCATGCACTTTCCCGTTTGTTTGCATTCATCTTCTTGGTGTATTTGAAATGTTCTCTGATGATAGTGGTGAATGTAGTAGAAGTAAATTCTTGTACTGTATATATTTTGAGTTCTCAGTGTGCTGCTTGACCAAAACAGATATATGTCTTTGTGTTGCCACACCATTGGTGGCGGTTTTAATTTGTTGGTTCCAATTTGACATTAAATAAGAAATGAATAAATATCTTATTGATACACATGTAAGGGAGGAAGGGTCTTTTATGCCCCCCGCTATACATTCTGCATGAAAGGAGCCTCCTGCTCATCCCATCGTGGGGAGACACCCCCTACCCCCTGGTCTTTTCTCTGTCGTCGGAGAAAGGAAGCCATTGGATGATACATTTAGACACCAATTTATGCCACCCCGGACTCCATCTTTGTACTAGGCCGCATAATCTCTAAAAGCCTTCTCTGCCATCGTACAGCGCTGCGCACAGCCAGCCCCTGGCACCCCCCACCACCTCCTCCCCTGTCTGCGACACCTCAGACTTTTCTCAGAGAAGCCTAGGTACGAATTGTTGCAAACATATACAGTATTCTCTCTCTTCCTCTGAGCTCATTGCCCAGTGTGTGACAGGGGCGAATACTGACTTGTGTACCCATCCGTCTAGACAAACAGGCTCCTGCTCCTTGACCCCCACCTTCAGAAGTTACTGCCACCTTTCATGTAACTGGTTGAAAGACCTTTCCCTACAGACCACCTTAGATTTGCCCCCATATACTTAATCCTACGTGATCATGTATTCTCCTTAGACCAACACCCATCAATCGATTCGTTTTAACCATGAGGCACTAGAGAAAATGAATCCCTGATCATAACCGCCCAGACACACACCTGGGAAAAAAAAAGACCACTGCACCCCTGCCCTCACAAAGGTCTGGGTCAAGAATATGTATGTTTGCACACGATTTATAGGTGACCCCCTCATTCTGGCATACGTTTTATGCCCTGCATTTCTCTTTGCATGACAGGAGTTATTGTGTAGTTTAGATTCGCTAGAACAATTGTGGACCCAGCCCGACCTTCACCCTGCATAGACGAGCCCAGCTGACCCACGTGCCCACAGACCACCCCAGACGCAGCAACCAACTGGAGTCGGGCACTGTATATTGTTACATATTGGGCCATAGAGGCCCACCAGTGACCGTTGCTATCTTAACAAAGTATGTCATGAGGTGTTTTTGCTTTATAACATACTGTTTATGTATGATTTGGCAGAGTGCTCTCAGGGCAGCAGACTTCTCTGCATGCATCTTTTACCTGATAAACCTTTGTTTAACCTGCAATCTTTCTCCTGGTCTCATTCCTTACATGGGTGTGTCCCTTTACTCTGAGTTTGGAATTTTCATTTGGGAATGACCATTGTTCACTTGGTGACCCCGGCTAAGTGATTGATCCGAGAAGACCCCGTACCCTGCAGCGAGATCCAGGGCACCCCCTTTAAGGCCACTGCCTCATACGGCCGACCAGTAGTTAAAAGGCGTACGCTCCTGAGCAGGTTCCGCAGGTCTCGGCTTTGCAAATACCCAACTGATCGCCAGAGCGGACATAGTCTTGGTTGGGGGAGGCACCACAATTGTGGGTAGACTGCCAACAGAGGCTCTCGGATCACCATGGACATGTGAGTATTGATTGCAAGAAGAAAATTAATGGGAGAACGGTCAGATTAAACAGCGGGGGAACGGCCTGTGGGGTGGGTTGGGTGCGAGTTAGATTGAGTGATTGTTGGTTGTCTTTTTGTATGGCCATTAGGTTTTCATATAAAGGTGATGACATAAGAAGAGGTATGGGAACCTAGCTCCGAAAGGGTGGAAGGTGGCGTCGCATAGTACTGCCTCGACCACTGCAGCACTACAAGTGAGGAAAACGGAATAAGTAGGAGTCTTGTATATTGAGTAGACTCGAGAAATAGCAGCAATTATTTCTTTTGGTAGTGGTAAACGTTGTTTAGAGGTAGGCCCAGAAGGGGCCAGGCAGAGGTGAACGCAAAGGGTGAATGAAGGGGAAAATGTACAATCATTGAGAAAGGTTTGGGAAAACAAAAGGGTAATCATAAGTACCAGTTATTTGTTTTTCATTGTTAGTAAGGCGTTGTATGTCAGGTCAACCTGTTAAGTGGTTTATGTTTCTATGTTTTTTTGTTCATCATAAAGTGATGAAAGCTATAGAAGGCACCAGCAAAACGTTTTAAAATGCATTTGAATTATTAATGCTAGAGGTCCAATTATTGAAGTATTGACAGTGGTGGCTGACACATGCACCCATATGTAGGGAAGCAAACATGGAAGCAGATACACAAACCCTGCACATCTGCCAACATCTCCCTTTGTATAACGAGAAAATAAAAAATAAAAATACCATGAGCAATGGCTAACAGATGCAGGGGGAAGGGTTGTCTCAAATATGGCCAGACGGAGGGTCTTTTGATAAGGTGATGCTGGACCTCATGGCGACATACTTAATGGCCAAATGTAAAGGGATGCAGCTCCAAAATAGAAGGGAAGTATTGAATCTCTGGAGGATGTTTGAAGAAACACCTCCTGCGAATAACAAGGAAAGAGCACCACCGGTAGTGGCCACCGACCAGGAGAGAGGTGGGGGAAAAGGAGGAAGGAGATGAGCCTAAACAGATGTACCCATTGCTAACCAAACCTGCTGAAGGATATTGTGACCCTCTGTATTTACCCCGACTAAGTGCACCCACTATACCAGCATTAGTCCCCCCCCTTGCAACCACAAGGGTCTATATGATCCAACAAGGACACCACCAGCCCAAATAGGATGCATCACCCGGGATATAGAAGTCATATCACCAATACCCAAGTGGAGTTGGCCAGACTAAGAGCCCTGTGTGATGAAACCCTATCAATAAAAAGGGGAGGGCAAATACCACCACCACCACCCTCGAAAAACCCTTCCTCTACATCACAGGATGAGTGAAAGTCTGGGGACTTCCTCTGCCACACTGTCAGTACCCTGGTTAAGATAGTGCTTGTAGGACAGGGAGGTGAGCAGGTAAGTACAGGGCAAGGCAGAGAGACATGAGAGAGGAAGAATGTTGGAGCGATATTGATGAGTATGAGAAGGGGAGACAGGAGGGGGCCAGCAAGTACAGTGTTCGACACCACAAGTGGTCGGGGAAGATGCAGGTTGGCAAGGGAGGCTCAGAAACAGGTTGGGGAGAATGGCACTAGCAAAGAAGAGAGGAATGAAGGCAAGTAAAAGCAAAGGGAGAATACATCTACAGATGCCCCTTAACCATAAAGGGGCACAAAGTCCTCACTATGCGCCTTGGGCGCTGCTGGACAAAACAAATTTGCTGAAAGCACTACCCCCGCTCTCCGGGGGCGTGGGAAAATGGATATAGGTTTTTGAGAAAAATACTGTGGGGGTTCCCTTGGCCATAGGGGATATCAAGAGCTTGTTAGTATCTGGAGTGGGGGACCAGGCAGACGGAGTGTGGGTGATGGCAGGGTTCCCGGGAGTAACAATGGACTGATCGAAATGATGGGGCGTCATTTAATAACGTGAGCCCATGGGTGTGGATGCACTGCCGAGAACCTTCTGTGACATCCCCAATTTACAATCAGTGATGCAATGCACAATGGGGGACGAGGAGGAGGCTGTGCAGTTCATTCTTCGGGTGCAGGACATGTGGAGGGCAGAGAGTGGCATGGCTTGGGACCAGGCAATCTCCCTCTTTTACTTCATTATCAAGAGAGGTCTACTGATAGGTACAGAAGGCCCTTGATAAAATTGCTGGTATGTAAGCCAAAGGGTGGCCAGAAATACAGAGCATTATAGTACACCATTGTAGGCGGATCAAATAAAAGGGAGAAAGAAATCACACAAAACAAGATTGGCAGACAAAGCAAAGCTTGTGCAAAATAAATTGGTGAAGGTTGGTGCAGTAACAGCCACCCTACCCAGCAGGGAGATGGGGAGGAGAGGCCAGTAGCACTGCAGGCTATGATGGTGGCCACCTGGGTGGCAAACGGGCAAGAGCAGTGGGCTGGAGAAGAATACAAAGGGCTCCAGTGGCAAGGACGACTTGGAAGAGGTGGGTACCGGGGGCAACATGGAGGATATAGAGGACAAGGTCCCGAAGTAGAGGGACAAGGAGCATGCTGGTCATGTGGTAGGTGGGGCCATTTTGCAAGGGAATGTCACACTCGACCCATGGCATATTACCCATGCACACAATGATTCAACAACCAACAGCAATATGGCCACACCCCAACCAGCCCTCATGGACAACCCATGGGGAGTTATGGACAGGAGGAACAAACCGACGCCCGGTTCACACAAGAGCCCAGGGCACCACCACAGGGGACAATAATTAAACCATCAAAATCAGAACGGAACCATCGTCACCACTGCCAATGGTGCAAAGCACAGTTTGGGGGAACAGCCATGGTTGGGGAACACACATTCACTTTCCCAGCGACACACACCCAGACTGGGACAGCCCACAGCGAGCACTTGAATGTCCAGTCCTATCAACTACCCTATGTCCAGACAAGGAACGATTGGTGGGGTGCAGAGATAGGAGCTAGACAGTTCATCTTCATGGTGGACTCGGGAGCGGCAAAATCATGCATAATGGACAGGTTTCCGCTGTTGGCCCGGAATTTGCAAATGCAGGGATTCTCTGGGGCTGTGGTCACGGTTCCATACACTAAGGATTTAGATATAAAGATAGGCAGGAAAAGTGTGCAAGCACCCCTACTGTACCACAAAGACTCGCCGACAAACCTGCTGGGGAGAGACCTCCTTAGTAAGCTTAATATGACTATTTCCTATACTGAAAGGGGCATGGTGTGCTCCACTCCAGGAATATGCCCCCTCCGGGCAATGCTGTTTTTTAACACAATAGCAAATGAAATAGCCGCTCGAGGAGTGCCCACGAATGCAGACATTTTTGAGTACAGAATAAAGGTCCTGGCACGGGTGGTACCTGAAATAACACTAAAGGAATGGAGAGTACCCTCTGATTACATCTTCCGCCCTGTAGCTGCCCCTGAAATATTGCCAGGCAGCATCCTCATGAGATCAGCAGGGAGTACAAATATCGGCTAGACGTATAGTGGCGATAGGTCTGGACACGCACGGATGCGAATGGCGAACATTACTGTGCATAGACCCAAACATAGCTCTGCGTGATCTAATAGACGAGGAGCTGTTCACTGACAATAACAGTGATGGGGAGATAATGGAACTATGCATGCCATGTGGTTCAAAACAGGCAACTAACAAATCCCCTCATGGCCATTGTCAGCGCACCACTGTCATTTATTGATGAGGACATGCAACAGGTGCCCACTAAATTATGGATCAACCCCCACGATGTAGGGCTCTTGCAAGAGGTAAGCACAGTTAAGATTAAACTTGAGCCCAGTGCGGTGCTGCCCCGAGTAAAACAATATCCCCGTCACGAGAATCAGAGGAAGGAATAAAAGAAACAATGCACTGCTGCAGCAAGGTATCATTGTACCAACGACTTCTTGCAATACCACGATTTATCCGATTAAGAAAGGGAAGGGCTCGAGTATGGTACAGGATTCATACCTGCTTAATGATGTCATACAGAAGGAGTTTACCCTTGTCCCAAATCCCACATCCATTTTGTGCAGCATCCCAAATACAGCTACACGTTTCGCAGTGGTAGACTTGAAAAATGCATTTTTCCTCGGTACCACTTGACCCAAACTCACAGTACCCAACGGCATTTACCCTAGGAGGGAAAAAAGATACAAACATTGCAGATTGCCACAGGGATACTGTGAAAGCCCAATTATTTATTTTCAACAGAATCTTGCATGAAGATCTTGGCAACATTGATGTAAAAAGCACAGTGATACAATACGTAGACAACCTTTTGGTTTGTGGGGAGAGTGAGGGACAGTGCAGAGCAGACTCAACCTTACTGTATTTGTTGGCACACAAAGGATACAAGGTGCAGAGGGAAGTTGCAGTATTGCCTACCAGAAGTATTGTATATGGGACAGCCAATATCCAAAGATGGCAAAAGAATAATCCCAGACAGAGCAGCAGCATGGGCAGCTGCTAGGCCCCACACAATAAAAGACATGACAACATTATTTGGCATATGCAATTATTGCTGAGCATGGATACTTGACTATGCAGTATACACAAGGCCCCTGCTACAAGCACAGAAGCACACAAAGAAAGCAGGGAGTTAATCAGCACCCTATTCTAATGAAACCTGCACAGCTTCCACGCTAGAATGCCCAGCTCCAGCACAACAACCTTGAAAGATTTCCCCAAGCAGGCGGAGGGGGGGGGGGGACTAATGGTGCCCTGGGCGGTCGCCTGGGTGGCCCTGCCCTAAGGCCGGCCCTGCCCACACGTTCACAAGCTGCTCCCCTGCCCAAGAAGCGACAAGATTTCTGTTAAAAACATAGCAACGTTCTTGGGAGGCACTGGAGAAGCTGCCACGTTGAAGCTCAGCCTGTGGGGTCATCCAGAAAATGACGATCAGCAAGTTAAATTCGAATTGGTTTTAAAAAAAAATAAAAAAATAAATTAGTGTTTTCGTGTGAGAATGACACTCAAGATGTGTGTATGTTATGTATGCTTGAGCGTGCGTAAGCGAGCGCGTCTGAAACCAATGCATATGATCAACTTAACCTAATGAATGACTAAAGCGGCTTGTTGCTTTAATAGCATTCGTGCTTAAAGTTTCCCAGATTGAAAACACTTATCCACAACGGATTTGCAGTCATCACGAGGAGAATTTCAAAAAGTCGCACTTTTCACGGACTAAATGCCTTTTGAGATGCTTTTAGAACCCGTGGCAGCCAGAGGATGGGGGCTGGTCATATGGGTTTAGGACGACCAATGGTAAAGTCAGGCACGCGAGAAGAGGAAGATTGGGTTTTGTTGATGTGGGGATTCCCGTCACTGCTTCTTTACGGGTGTGAAATACAGTTCACGTTACACTCGTTAGGGTGAAGTTACAGGGAGTGCTTGGAGCACGTGTTGCATTTGCAACTTGCAGCTGGTCTTGAAAATAAAGTAACATGCAGGGCTTTCTAAGATGTGCAAGGTTCTGTGTGCGACAAAGAACAGTGGTGCGGCCACACCCATTTGTACCTTCATCATTAACATCACAGAAAACATCATAGGAATGGATAGCATGGGTCTCAAATACTAGAGGGGATTGTGGAAGGCTACATTAGGAGTTGCCAAGAAACAATTGAACTTTGAGAGGTGAAATATATATATATATATTATGTATGTGCAATACCTTGGGTGAAACCTTTTTGAATAACGACTTCTAATCGTGGCAGGTACGGCATACTAAAATTAATGACTAGCTCAAGATCTCACACTTGCAATGGTAAAGCCAGGATTTGAGACCAGTTAGCAATTAGACACTTAGCACATTTCTACCGACTAGAACTAAGTGGTTGTTTGATTATAAACACTCAGTCTTACAGAGATGATCTCAAAAGAACACACATCACAATAAATCACTGACAAATATAGACTTCTCAACCAGAAAAAGCCTCTGCCAGGGATCCGGCTTCTATGGTGGGCAACCTGGAATAATGTTCGCTAAAGGTAGGATTTTTAAAGTACTTAGAGGAAAAGAACAATGAGTACACACGGAGGTGTCACAGTTGTTTTTTTGGTAGCCAAACAACAAAGGTTAAAAGTTACATCGGTGCCATTGTTCCGGACCCCATAGAGGCGATGTTTCTTGGACTTGTAGACCTAACATTATAATCTGTAAAACATTTCAAACACGCCCCTCGAGACCCCTTTAGTTACTTAAGGTCTTCTTGCTTCGTCGCTCCCACTACCTCCTGGAAACGTGTTTAGGCCTCCGCGCCAGTTCAACATATCACCAGCTGCCTCACCCATTTATACACAAGTAAACACTGTTGCCTTTGCAAGCTTTGTTTGGTTAATGTTTCCGATATTGCGCTACTTCCTGATGACAGACAGCAAGGGCTGGAACTCAAGCTCTCAAGTGAGAACTGTGGTGGCAGCTTTTCTAACTCTGGTCTCCAAATAAGAACTTCTGTGAAGACCAAAGCACTGAACTCGGCAACATCAGAGTATTGCACGCACATGCACAAACAAACACCCCACTTACGATTTAGTCCAATATCATGGTATGTTAGGATCACAGGTCGGGTTCCCTTTGGGGTGCCGCACATTGTAACATGGATGATTCCATGTGCAGTCTCAATATCTTGCTCCTGCAAAGTAATAAGCAATCATTAAAATTATCGTTGTAATCCAGAGTCCTTAGCATCTTTCAATAAGAAAATAAGCATGTTAAATTCACGAGTAATTCTTGATGATTAATTTAGATGCAATACATAGAATGCATGTGACTCAAAGTGATGCAATGAATGGCAAACAAGGATAAGGGAGTAGATAATTTACGTGATGAAGCATGTGCCATTCTCAAAATAGCCCACTACTCACAATTTGTGGAAGCACTGCCACCTTCTGGACAGTACTGAAAACGTGTAACGAAGCTTAAAGAAGAACAAGCTACTTACCAACTAACGTTCTTTCGACTGGATGTTCCTCCCACGTATTCCTCATCTTATGATATTCGTATCCTGCCAGCTTTGCTGCTTTGGAAAAAAAAAAATTCTCGGCAGAGGGTGCTGTGCACGAAGTCGTGGTGTCGATGTCTCGCCGGGCTCCGTACCGTGTCGACGTCACCGTCAGTATAAATAGCTTGTGCCACGCTCGCTGGCTTCAGTTCTGTTTGAGGAAATATTCAAGGAACACCCAGGCGTGCCTCATGACGGATAGACTCTTCGTGAGAGGAATGTAAGTAACCCTAAACTGTACTGCGAGGTAGGATTGGAGGGGTGATGAGGAATACGTGGGAGGAACATCCAGTCGAAAGAACGTTACAGTTGGTAAGTAACTTGTTCTCGAATGGATTGTGTCCCCCCACGTATTCCTCATTTTATGATAGACTCCCATAGCAGTGGTCATTTTGGAGGTAGGAGTACTGGTTATTGTTCTCATAGACGGAATGAAGTACCGCCTTGGCAAACAAACCCTAATTGGAGGAAGAGGCATCTAAACAATAATGCCTGATGAAGGTATGCATTGATGCCCATGTTTCAGCTGAATAAATATCTGCTGCAGGGACTCCTCTTCAGAGCCGCAGAAGCAGCCATGCCCCTAGTGGAATGGGCTCACAGCCCATCCGGTGGATCTTTTCCTGCCAATCTGTAGCACTCAATTGTAGCCAGAATGATCCAGCGGGATATAGTTTGTTTTGTCACCGATAATCCCCATTTATGACCTGTATAACCCACAGAAAGTTGGTCATCTTGACGTAATTTTGACATTCTTGAAATGTAAAAACTGAGAGCCCTTTTGGGGTCCAGTCTATGCAGTCTCTTTGTCCAAATGAGGAGGAGGATAGAATGTTGGTAATGTGTTTTTTTGTGACAAGTGGAAGTCAGAAACTACTTTTGGTAAGAAAGATGGTTTAACCTTAAGAACCACTTTGTCCTTGTAAATAGTATATGGAGGTTTACATGAGAGAGCCTGTAGTTCACTAACCCTGCGGGCTGATGTTAAGACCACAAGAAGGACAGTCTTCAATGTTAGAAGCCTCAAGGGACAGGAATGCAGAGGCTCAAAAGGAATACAAGTAAGAAAGTACTAGATTTAAGTCCCACGTTGGGACATGAAAAGGACTGGAGGGTATACATTGGTAAGCCCTTTCAGAAATTGAATTATCAATGGAATTTTGAAGTAAGAAACCTCTTCTGAGGAGCACTTGAAAATGGACAGCGCAGCTAAATATCCTTTAATTGGTCCGATCTGGAGCCCCAGATTGGCTAGATGCAATAGGAAAGAGTGCCATTGGGTGTGCCACATTGAAAAGGCTCCACATCCGGATCTTTGCACCAGTTACTGATTTTGTTTCAACAACACCGGTACAAAGATTTTGTTGCTGGACTTCTGGCCGAAAGCAAAATCTCCATTACGTCATCCGGAATATCCCAATCCTTGCATCTCAACCTCTCAGAAACCATGTGTGAAGGATGAGCGTTTTGATGGAGAGCCAGACCTTCCTCGTGCGAGCGAAGATCTTCTTTGAGGAAGACTTATTGGAAGGCAGATGGACATTTCCAGAAGGTCCGGGTACCACGTCCCCCTGGCCCAATCTGGGGCAATTAGGATCATGGTTTTCCTGAACTTTCTCAACCTCCCGATTACTTGAGGAATCACCGAGACTGGAGGAAATGCTTACAGAAGTGGAAACTTCCAGTCCACCACGAACGCGTCTCCTAGAGCTCCTCGGAGGAAATTCCCTTGAGCAGTACTGTTTGCACTTGCGGTTTACTGTGGTCACGAACAGATCCACTTGAGGGGTTCTGCAAAGGGTGAAGATCTCCAGAAGGACTTCCTGAGCTAGTTCCCACTTGTGGGTTATCCCAGTTATCAGCTGTAGCCCTTTGCACCATAGCCTCGGGCTTTAGACAAGAATGACCCTGGCCCTCCATTCCACTCATCTATACCCTCTGCCACGAGGGTGTGGAATGAGGCCTTTGGCATAGTTGTTCAAGACCCGTACCACATCCCTCCCCATCTCCGTGTTTTGGCAGCGATTGTCTCTGTATTGCCAGGTACTAACCTCATATCCAGAGGTACCACCATCACATGTACTGTGTATATGTAATCTCGTGTGCCATTCCTCCATACATGTTCTCTATTGTATGAATGAGCAGTACTTCCTTATGTACTTACCCGACACATTGCATTGGGTTCTCCATGTGCACCAAGCTTACTTTTGCTATCCAGTAAGGAACTCTAAACTTTCCTAGCGTACAAAATAAACGTTGCTTCTCTAAGTGCCAAGAAAAGGCTATGCATTCCCTAGTTGGCGCTGCAGCGCAAAACCTTGAATAGGTGAGATGCACTCACATTCTGTAAAAGTAATTCTGGAGCCAAATATTTTTATCTGGCAGTATACTCGATGCTGTACTACACACGCGTTATTGTGCTGTTGCCACGTAGAATCAAGTTTGGTAACCTTATTTTAGGGGATAATTGACAATCGTCAGGAAAAATCTGACCCTGCATAGTTTACAAAGAAAGCACAAGATTGGTCTTGGAGATCATTACCCACGCATGGCGATGTTACTAGAAGTCTGATGGATATTTAAAAATTAGACAATCTGCTGCGTGAAGGGGAGAGGTACAACAAACGAAAATAAACGTAAACTCCAAAATATTGACACATGTCGTCCCTTTAAGGATTAGGAGCATCGGCTAAGGTTCAATGAAGGCAGCAGGGGTTCTCATTTACAAAAGGGAGCGTGAGCTAGGAATCTCTACATGGATAAAATATTGACTAATGATTAATTTTTTTAAGTGGAAAATATTGTGCGGGTGGATTCCCACATGTTGAAAACTTAAAATGAGTGCACTTAAGTTGAAGTCCTCAAAGCCACCTGTTATTTCAAATGCTGCAAGTACCTTCTCCTTCCCAGACACAAAATACAGGGGAAAGAAGGAAACCCCAGGGTCCAACAACCCATAACGCCAATATAATCACTCCTACTTTTGAATGGAACCAAAATGAATGATGGATTTCTAACATGCTAGGAGAACGTATAAGGAAAACTGTTCTAAATTGACCACCCCCGATGCATGCCTTAAGTTTAAAGGAGCCACCATTAATCAACAATCTAGAAGGTCAGCAGACACTATGAAACAAAAAACACTATTGGCAGAGGGCCTTTCATTGGTCAGACCTCTTGATCTCCAGACTAAAAAATGGACTGGATAGGTCCACATATTAATTTCCGAAGTCTAGAGATTTAGCAGTATTTGAGAGAATTAATAATTTCCCTTTGATGGCTGGTATAGAACCCCCAGCCCCCCAATGGTTTTTCTTTCACCACCAAAACTCTGCCCCCCCACAATAGACTGGTATGGTATTGTTCATTTATATAGTGCCTACAAATTGGCAAGTGTTTCAAAGCTCTGAAGGAGGGTGGGAACACAGGGGGCATTTTTTTTTCATATATATATATACTCATATATATATTAGTAAAACGGGGAAAGGGGCGCACTCCAGTTCCCTGTACAACCTTCTCAGCCATTAGTGTTCTCCTCCGACCGGTTTCTGTGCTCTTACACATCATCAGGGAGGCTGTCTTAACTTACAGCTCACAGCAAGTGCAGGTGATGATAATCAATGATGATTTCTGCTGCAAGGGCTTCTGTTAGATGTAGTCATCAGGTTTAACAAGGAAAAAGCTCACGCCCAATCCCACAGTGGAGAAGGGAGGGGGGGGGGGGGGGGGGAGTAGCCTGCAGTGAGGCACTCCAAAGCAGGGCATATGTCACCCCAGTGCAGCACCCCATCAGGTCTTGAAGATTCCACCCTTCAAAATCCTGGAAATATGGTAAAACGAGGAGAGGGCGCACTCCAGTTCCCTGTACAACCTTCTCAGCATTAGTGTTCTCCTCCGACCAGTTTCTGTGCTCTTACACGTCATCAGGGAGGCTGTCTTAACTTGCAGCTCACAGCAAGTGCAGGTGATGATAATCAATGATGCCAGCGACCAGTGAGACTGAGGTACACCAGGCGGCCAGTCAGCATTCTGTAAGGAATATGAGGCAGAGAGGGAAAGGACAGAACAAGGTTAGAAGGGTAGCGGGAGAGAGAAGGAAGAGGAGAAAAGGAAGGTCGAGGAGTTTCAGGAGACCCAGCTGAGTTGTAAAGGGCAGAAGAAGGGAGGTTGAGGAAGAGGCTGTTGCAGTAGTCCAGCTTGGAAAAAACCAGGGCTCTAGAGAAAGTGAACCTCTGGGGGAAGTGAGCAAGGGTAAAGTACCCCAAGGAGGTGTAGTTGAGACTTTTTAGAGATGGCTGAAATGCGAGAAAAGGAGAGTGTGGAATGACACCAAGCTTTCTTCAGGTGGGTGCAGGTGCAGGGCCAAGGGAGGCCGGCCAGAGTGAAAGTAGGAAAGCGGGAGCAGGGGTCCCAATGCGAATTATCAGTCTTCGTGGCATTGAGGCAGAGGTTGTTTGCAGCACACCATGACTGAATAGCGGACAGACAGATATGAGCGAGCAGGAGTAGGAAGCGGCTGAGGGTGCAAACACTCTGCTAGTTCAGTACAGATGGATGTGCATCTAGGTATTTGTTATCAAGAGGTGTCATTTACTCACCCATCTGTTAAGCATATTATTAACCTTTGATGGAGGACTGTACCAAGGTATTGCATACAGATTCACTTGAGATTGCCAATTGACTCACATCACAAAATGAGTTCTCTGGCTATTTTTTGCAGGAAATTAGGTCTTCCTAGTCATTGCCGTGGCTAAAAGGAATCTACCCGAGCCTCCCTCTGAGCCCCAGTACAAGGCTCGGGCACAGCGAGTCCCAGGGAAACCCTGAAGGGAAAAAACCCTGAGAAGAGCTGCTGGAGTTTGTGGAATCCGGAACGTCTTCTTCTCGGGATCAGGACCGAAGATCAGAAGGTAAGCGGATGGTAACTTCTGTCCTTAGATAGAGAGTTTACACTGGGGCTGGATATCAGCTGTACACTGTGAAAGTTGTGGGTGGTTCTCTCTACTCTCTTCTGTAGGAAACTTCCCCCTTCCTTCTTTTCCTTAACCTCGGTAAGCAGCTTTAGAGTAATGAGTCTTGAAGGTGAAATCAGAGAAAGGATGGAACTGGAAAGGAAAAATATAAATAGAAGAGAAAGCCGGAAATAATATAATGGACCGGAGGTCAGAAACCTACTGCTTGATGCCGTATGTGAAAGGATATTTCCTACCGAGGATTGGATTCATTACTGCACACAAAGGGTGTGCGTTCTTATAATGCGATGAATGGAGAGCAAGTGTGGAAGATGGGACTGCTGTCCGATTGTACAAATAGAAAGTAGATAGTAACCAAACGGGGAGAGCGATTGCTACTCCTAAACTGCACATCGCAAAAGGGGAGGAGTCTGACACTTACCGCTGCTTCTCAGTGTGGCTCTCTGGGGCTGAACTGAACAGAGATTTGTAAACAAACCGAAGGAGGTCTCGGTCTGTGATCGGATTGTCAGATCTGCAGTAGAATGGAAGGGAAATGAGGAACAAGTTAGGACAATAATATGAGTAATCAGGAGTAACCTAGAATATAATCCCTAGGCGAACTCACGGAGCATGGGCATACTCCTACGAGAATAGCAACCCGAAGAAACTGGGATTCGCCTCCCGGATATGTTGTTCCAGATGTTGGCAGAGTCTCAACCCGACCTGGGAAAGGAAACACTAGACCGCGGCTTGAAGTCTCGGAGGGTTCTTTCTGGGAAACTCTCTTTCTCATCATAACACCGGGAACTCCGTGGAGAGCAAAAAATGTTTGTCACAAGATTGCACTTGGACTCAGATTTTTTTTAAAAATGTCTTCATTATTTTCAACAACAAAACAAACATGATATCGTTTTCAAGCAAATTGAGCATTGGTAATAACTCCCCCCTCCCTACCTCCTCCCCCCACAGACCAAGTATATAACAGTGTGCTGCAGTCCCTGTACACCAAGGGTAAGTGCGGGCTGTCCGGATCTCCATCGATTGAGCTGTCTTCCTCTGGACGGAACAAGGTCACCGTGAGGGCCACCCACTGTAATAGATTGTCAGAGGTGTCAATTTTTTGGTGTCTCTGCGCCAGCTCCCATGCCCCCGCCTCGGCGGAAGTCCATCTACAGAGGTCCTCCCACCATGTTGCTACACTGGGTGCTTTGGGGCATTTCCAGGCCATGGCTATTCTTTTTGCCAAGATGTACATTAGGTCCTTGAGTCTGTTCAGTGGTCCATTATATTTCTTTCTAGGGTATCGGCCCAGGATGCAAGCTTTGGGGGATTGCACGTCTAGTGTTATGTCTGCGTTGGCAGCCCTGGCTTGGATCTGTAACCAGAAGGTTTGGATTGCCGGGCATCCCCAGAACATGTGGGACATTCCCACGGAGGATTCATGGCATTTAGGGCATGTTGCAGTGCCTGTGCTGCTAAATCTGGAGATAATGTCTGGGGTGAGGTAAGCCCTATGGATAATGTAAAATTGTACGAGCTGGAAGCGGGCGTTTGGGGATACCTTTTTGTGGTATTGTGTCACAATCTCCCACTCATTATCTTCGAACATCTCGTCAAGTTCAAGTTCCCATTTTTCCCTGCTCTTGAGTCCTTGTTGCATGGAGCAGTTAAGCAGGGTCTCGTAGAGCCTCAAGGTTTCATGGCCTCCCTCTGCCATGCACAGTAGGGTCTCGATTGCTTTGTGCCCGGTGTCGAGGCTTTCCATCTCTGGCCATCGTTTTGTTAGTCTGCTCGCTACTGCCCCGTGTAGGAGGAATTGCCCAGATGTAATCCCCGTGGTTTCCTGCAGTTCAGTGAACTTGTGAATGCCCTGACCATCTGCAAGGTCTCCCAAGGTGGCAATGCCGAAGGATTCCCACATGTTCCTGATCACTTTCTGGCCTTCAGGTCTGTGCGACATTATTGCGGCTATTGGGATCCGAGGGGAGTAGGGGTCTGCCAGGTTGGCGATTGTGCAGGCCCGCTTCCAGGTTCGGATACCCAGGTGGATTAGGTATGAGTCACGGTGACTCTCCACCGACTCAGTCCAGAGTAAGTCTCTGAGCAGCCACGGGGAGTTTGTGGGCTGTAGTAGGCGAGTGTCCGTGGAGGCGACGTCCGCCATCCACTGTATCACATGCTTCAGTTGACCCGCCAAACAAAGTTCGAAGTTAGGGATTTTGAGGCCACCTTTGTCATACAGCCTTTGTGTAATCTCTAGGGCTACTCTGTCTTCCCTCGTGCCATAGGAATTTTCGGCAGAGTTTGTTTAGTTCCTTGAAAAATTGCTGCAGGATGTATAACGGGACATTGGTAAAGAAGTACAGGAGTCGAGGCAGCGCCACCATTTTGAGTAGACCTGCTCTGCCTGCCACCAAAAGGGTCAGTCTGCTCCAGAAGGCAAATGATTTGGCCAGGCCCTCTTTAGCCCTTACTGTGCTTAGTGTATGTTCAGTTCTAGGATAGCGTTGGATTCCAACGCCCAGGTATTTGAATGTGGTGGGTTCCCATTGGAGTGCCAGTGAGGGTATCTTTCCTGGTTTTGCTTAGGGCAGCTAAGGGGTATAGGCAAGATGTCTTGATTTATTAGGATCCCTGTGCATATTGAAAACCCGTTTCTAGTATGTAGGATAGTAAATGCTCAGGGTCTTTCAGGTATAGGAGCATGTCGTCTGCGTACATAGAGACTAGGTGGGTCACTCCATTTATTGTTATGACCCCCATCACCGTACTCTTGTCTAAGGTATGCCGCCACTGGTTTGATGGCCAGGATATAGAGTAAGGGGGACAGGGGGCACCCCTGTCGAGTTCCTCTGGAGAGACACCATCTGTCAGAGTAGATATTATTGGTTCGGACTCTGGCGGTGGGGTGCGCATAGGTGAGTTTGACCCAGTTTAGGAAGGTAGGCCCTATCCCCATCTTGGTCATGGTGGCATGGAGCCATTTCCATCTGACCGAATCAAAAGCTTTAGAGGTGTCGAGGGACGCTACCGCACTTCTACCGGGTTCTTTGTGTTGTGTATGACGTGGTGCAGCTTACGTAGGTTCTCTGTGATAGAACGGCCCTGCACATACCCTGTTTGGTCTTGGTGTACCAGGTGCAGGATGGCCACCTGCAGTCTCCTAGCTAGCAGTGCTGTTAGCACCTTATAGTCCACATAAAGCATGGACAAGGGCCTGTACGAGCCACAGTCAAGACTGGCTTTGTTGGGTTTCAACAGGTGAATGATGACAGCTTCGCACATGGTGTCAGGGAGGCGGCCCACTTCGTACGCCTCGTTATACACCTGGGATAGTAAGGGGGCTAGTAAGTCATCAGTTCACTCCCCGGGAAGCCCGTTTGGTCCCGGTGTTTTCCCCGAGGGTAGTGTTCTAATGGTGGCCATGACCTCGTCGGATGTGATGGGGCCACCCAGGGATGCGATTATGTGTTTGTCTAGGTGCGGCAGCCTGATAATGTCGAGGACATCCTCAATGTCTGTGGGAGGAGTGGGGTCGGAGTATAGGGTTTGATAGTACTCTTTAAACGCTAGGTTTATCCCGGCCTGCGTATAGATATTCAGGCCATCGTCGCCTCGGAGAAGGCAGACGGGTGTTCTAGGGGTCTCACGTTTGTATAGCCACACAAGTAGTTTACCAGGCTTCTCGCTTAGGGCGTGGTTCCTTGCAGTGTATTTCGCATAGCTTAGTTTCCCCAGTGTCTCCCAGTGTTTTAGACAAGCTTGTTTGAGTTTTATCGTTTTCTGCATGTGGGAGGGGACTGGGCATGGCGTAGCTTCAAGGTCCCTCAGCTCAGCTTCAGTGCGCTCGAGCTGGGATGTGGTGTGCCTTTGGGCTCCTCCCGCAGCGGCTATCATTTCACCCCTTATCACTACCTTATATGCCTCCCACACTGTGCTTATGTGCGGGTCACTGTCAATGTCAGTTTGCCAGTAGTTCGGCGTACCTTGTCAGATTTGTTCGTTGAAGGCTTTGTCAAGGAGCGCCTCGCTTCTAAGCTTCCATGTCGGGACGGGGGATCTAGGGGCTGTCAAGGTCCATGTGGTGATCAGTGGTGAGTGATCAGAGAGCACTCTGGCCAGATACTCTGTGTGTTCGAAGAGGGCCGGGTGTTCCTCGTTGGCAAAAAGACTATCGATTCTAGGGTGCACATTGTGCGGTTTGGAATAAAAGGAGTAGTGTCTAGTGTCAGGGTGTTGTACTCTCCACAGGTCTTTCAAGGCGAATTGCTGTGTGCGGGCGTTGAGCACTTTGGTTGGGGGGAGGGGATGGGAATGTTTGCTGTCTGATCTGTCTATGCGCGGATCTAGGGTGCAGTTGTGGTCACCTCCCCATATTACAAGTCCCTCCCTGCAAGGGCTTAGGCGGGTATACAGTGAATGAAAGAAGACGGTGGCGTCGTGGTTGGGAGCGTAGGTGCAAATTAAGCAAAGGTCTCTCCCCTCTATGGAGCCTTGTATTAGGGCCATTCTGCCTTTGTTATCCGTTTTGGTGTGAGATAGGGTTATGGGGACGGATGGCGCGATCCAAATCAGGACATCTCTTGCATAAGTGGAAAACGTGGAGCCAACACAGGTCCCTCTCCAGACTGTCCAGTGCAGCGAGTTTAGGTGCGTTAAGATGTGTCTCCTGCAGGAGGGCGATACCAAGTTTGTGGCATTTCATAAAGGAAAGGATGTGGTGTTGCTTGACGTAGCTGTTTAGGCCCCCGACGTTCCAGGACATTATTCTGATTCTGTCAGCCATGGTCAACACATTGATGTGAGCCTGTGGGTGATTCCTGGGCGAGGTTGCGGGTGGGCCCGGCTGGCCCCAAGGTGATCCTGCAGCGGGTGGACTTTCTCGACCTTCAGGGTGTAGTCGGGATAAATCGCAACCTTTGCCGAGTCTCTTCGTATGATGCCGCTGAGTCTTGAGAAGGCCAAAATTATCTATCCTTGTAGTTGAGCACTTTGGCTATTATGGGTCTGGGTGGGCGCCTGGCAAGGGACCGATGGGCTCTCGATGGTGAAGCCTTGGGAAAGCTTCCCTGCGCCAATTTCCTGTATGAGGAGATTTTCAATGAAGTTCGTGGTGGCGTTGCCCTCAATTCCCTCAGGCAGGCCAATAATCCTGATGTTATTTCTCCGGGCCCACCCTTCGGCCTTGTCGGCCCTGTCTTCTAGGTTTTTCACCGTCTGTGTGAGGGCGTCCACATCTTTCAGGAGTTGCGTTTTTGATTGTGTTATCACGTACTTGGGACTCAGCAGGTTCAGGTCAATAGCCACAGCGTCTATTTTGTTTTCCATTGTTTTCTGTAGGGTCTTTATAGCCTCCAGGAGCTGCGAGTTCACTGGTTCCGGTGTTTCCGCATTGGGTTCCCCTCCCTTAGCTTGGCCCCCCCGTCAGGCATGGGGGCAGTGAAGGTCTCCATGGTGGTCTGCCTGTGCTTATTTCGTGCACCTCTGCCAGACATAGCCCTGGTGGGGTGGACCGCTCAGTGGAGGTGCTGCTTTAGGACTTTGAGTCCGTTCGTTCTGCCTGCGTTGTGCTCTTGGGCCTGTGGGCGGTCTGGGCGAGTCGGCGCCGACCCAGGGGTGTCTAGGGCAATCAAGCCCCAGAGATGCGGTGATTCAGCCAGGCGGGCCCTTTTGAAATGGAGGGGAGGGGGCCACTGTCGAACCACGCCGCTAGCCTGTGGACAGAGGGTAGCACCCCACACCCAGGTTCAGAGCGTGCAGCTGCTTAGGTGTGGCAATGATTAGCCTTCGTGCTACTGGGGGTCTCAGCGCCTGTTCTTGGGGGGGTTGCGTGGGGCTTCGACCCAGTAGTGTCAATGAGCAGTAACACGCAGGGGTGTGGAGTCAAGTGTGCTTTACTTGAGCTTGTGCGCCAGCCAGGATAATGTCTTTAATTATGTTGAGTCACTCCCAGTGCCGCCTGCCACACCAGTGTCTAATCCGGTGCCGGGGCCAGCAAACACTGGGACAGCCCGGAGTGACGTAGGAGCCAGGCACATGTCTGTCGGGGTGGGGGAGACCGGGGCTGGATGGGTCAGGACACAGGGCCCATAAGCTGCTGTAGCGGTGGTGCCCCCGGCCCTCCCCCAACCCACTCCTTACCGTGTGTCTTCCGGTAACTTTTACAGGCGTTTGCTGTGTGCTTCAGCTGGAACAGGGCGCTCCAGTGTGGGGGGCCGCTCCCTGCCCAGCATCCGGGCCCGAGCGCCGATGAGGTCCTCCGGCACAAGGCCCATGCGCTCGCCCCCCGCTGGAGGCTCGGGGGCGGCGCAGTTCAGCGAGCCCGCAGCGGGGCCAAGGCAGCTGGGTCCCAGTGGCACTTTGTATCTCCTCACTCCTCCTTCATCGAGCGGGGCCCGCCGGCGCGTCAGCCCCCGGTCTCCGCCACAATGTGGGGGCTCCTCTCGCAGGCAAGGTGGGATTGCCTCACTTAGCTCGCTATCCTGTGCAGCTGTCGCTGGTCCTGCACCTCCTCTCCTGCCCACACTATGATGCTGTTCGGGTCACCCCTCCTCCGCCGGTCCGGGGCACTGCGGAGTGGGCAAGCCCCTGCACACTCAGGTGGGTGCAAGTGTCTAGTTGTGCAGCACCCGCGCCCACGGCAGCAGTGAGGTGTGCCCGGGTCCGGCCCGCTATCACTGTCTTCATCGGGTGCACAGGCTACAACGCGAAGGCTGGTCTCAGGGCCGCCGCCATTTTCCAGACGCTGTAGGGTGTCCTGACCCACGTTTGGACTATTAAGCTGCAACATTTGGTGCTGTGGGCTTAAAATAAAATCCAAGATGGCGGAAAAGCCCACAGTTGCGCCAGAATCCAGGAAAACCGCGCAGTTTGTGCGTACACCAAAATGGTTGCCTAACCTGCCACCCACCAGTGCAAGCATGATGGGCCAGGAGTGCCATGAGTGAAATGTGTGCCAAAGGAAAAACAGCAGGCTTAAAAAAAAAAAAAAAAAAAAAAAATTTAAAAAAAAGCGCTTTAAAATCACCTTGGTTTCCCCAAATGCAAGCTCAAAATGCCTATTGTAAACATCACAAGATATTCAAAAATCTCAATGAACACCAGCAGACATTTGGCAGAATGTATTCTTGCGTGCATACTAAATCTGGAAAGATGAAGAGCCCAAAACAATGTTTACAACAAAACTGGCTGAGCTGTGGATGTCAGCAGCTTAAGTTAAATGGACAGAAAGCCACGAAAATCGAATTGTTTAAAATAAATGAGTGACCTACTTTTGAGTGTAACAGTTTGCAACTGTTGAAATGTCATAGTTTTGAACTTAGAATCAGCGTTCTAGCTGCATGTGTAAAAATTCTCAGTGTGATTTGAATGTAGAAAACTGGGAACTAAAGTGACATTTAGCTGAAGCCTGGCGAAGAGAGTGGATTCTGCCTGACAACTACCCCCGACAGGAGAGGGAATTCAGCAGCTGTGTTCCCAGGCCTGGCTGCATTCTGCTGCCCCCGCCAATAGGAGAGGACACCTCTGATTGAATTAGGGGAGTGGCACCTGGGGACTACAGGAAACTAAACAAAGCTCTGTCCCTCACTCAGGCAAATGTTATATTGGGGGGGGTCGTAAAATGGCTTCCTCTTGGGAGAAACTGGGAGGAGAAGTGCCTGTGAGAGCAAGCTGAGCTTGGAGGAAGTGGATAAACCAGAAATTCCACCATGTGCTTTGGAAAACCACACCCCTTTGGGGCCAGAGCATGATTTTAAAAAGATGGATAATTCATAGTGCGGACTTGTAAAAATTATATAAACATCATCATTCTTGTGATTTTTCTGTGCACATTTTAAGAGGTGTTAGGACCCTGTGGTATGTTCTTGGGGATAGTAGCGGAAAAAAGGTTGTTACTCCAAATGTATACATGTTAAAAATCTGACACTATCTTCTGAAACCCATATCCCTGTGCACATTTGTGTAAAATCTGGAAAGATTTAGAGGTCGTTATCTGGATGAAAAGGGGAGAATTCTGTCATAAGTGGACACGACATCGTACAAAGACAGGGATCGGATGGTTTGGTGCTACAGAAAATATGTTAGCTGGACCTATAATATTAGAAAAATGGTACATAGATAAATATGTATTTGGGTCAGAAATAGATGTGTGCAATTTGACAAGGGGAGGTTCCTCTGACCATAAAACCTACAGCATCACTCTGACACTCCATTTCTTTCCCCCAATCAAGGGAGAGAGGAAAGCTTGGCCAATGATAAGTGAGAGGGACAGGCTTAGCTAGGCCCATGCACACACCCATTTTCAAAACACATAAATGGAACATTGAAACCCAGGTAGACATTCACTTTCCACTTTCTTGCAGGACGCTTTGCTGGGAGACTCCAGGCTTCAAATCCATCAATATCCAGAGAGACCAGAGATCCAGAGAGACCAGAACTGTGCAGTGCGGAGAGCAGACCCAAAGACCAGATCGCTGTGAAGAACCGCTTGCAGAAGTCCAGCCAATCCTGACCCGATCGGTGACGAAGTCGCATTCCTGTCCAAAATCTAGTGCGAGTACCCAGCTAGCACTGTGCCAAAACCAATCTTAGTTTAAAATAAACTAATCCAAACTATTTTAGCCTATTAGAACTGCCTCCTAAAATCGTGTCATTCTGTCATTTTTAAAACTGAAAACTGTCATCTGTCATTCTGAGCTTTAAAATTTCAAATCCGAAAAACTACCTTTACTAAATCGGCCGTATCTCCGGAACCGTTTGTGCTAGGAGCGAGTTTTAACTGTCATCTTAAAGCTACAATTCTAATCTTTCCAACGAACCTAAAACCGACTTGCTACCCCTTACAATGCCTCTGTAATTGCGCTTGACGTACATGACTAAATTTGCCGCGATTTGACATTTTGCTTAATTTCAGCCACGTGTAAAAAGATTTGTCCTTGCTTTCCTTTGCTGAAATTCATTTGCAACCTGACAATCATTCATAGAGCATTGCTTAAGTGATCCTGAACCAATACCAAGTAGCTGTCACCCACCCTGAACCTCTAGAGGGAATTAAAATCATTTTAGCATATTTTTCACTTCTTTGCATACCACATCAAAGTATATTGCCTGTGTTTCAAACTCCTACCTGTTTTCCTCTAAGCTTGCTAGGGGGGGGAACTAAAATTATATTTGATTGCATTCCTGAGAACTGTGTGCTTTCCTTCCATCTCTTTACCTTGCATAAGGGGGGGGGGGGTGAATTGTCAAAGAGAAGTGATTACATTGTCTTTTGTTGACGTCATATCAAGTTTATTTTCTGTACTGCATTTTCATTCATCATTGCATTGTCCTTGAAGCCATAAAAGCATTCTCAGCTACTTTATCCTCTCTATCTCACTTCTAAGCCATCAAAAAGAGTGTACCACTGTAACATTATCCATTGTTGATCACTATCATCTTCACAAGTGTGCTATCAAATATTAATTTACTATAAAAGTGTGATAGATATATATTGTTTAATTTTCAAATAAACCTTTTAATTTGCAAAACAAACCTACTTCTTGGCTCAGTGGGGTCAGGGGGATTCTAAGAGAGGGGTGTTATATAAGGGTTGTCATCCAGAGTAAACCAACTGGACATAAAAATATATCAATAAGGGTTTCCCTCAGCATCCCAGACTAGGCATTGACTTAGCTGTAGTGTTGAATTGAATCCGCTTACAACGCCTCGTCTCTTCCTCACCGAGCCAAAGCTGCCGAACGGAGTGTCGGAGCTGCACCAAACTTCGGTATCAGGCGTCCCAGTACTTTCCTAATATTTGTGGTGGTTTCCAGTCGATTTAGTGTATTTTAGGATCTGTTTAGCGGCGAATCGATGGGCGTATGATGCAGAGCTGTGAAAGGTGCAGCTGTCCTACATGGCAGTTAGCCACGCCCCGACTCAACAGATAACTGCGGTAGACACCTCTTGTCATAATATAGCCAATGTTCAGCCATTTTGAAAGGGAACAAAGTATTGGGGACTTATTGGAGGTCTTTAATTGGCATAGCAAATACGGTCCATCTAAAATCTGACTACTGGGAAAGTAAAGATAATTACCTAGTGTGTTGTATAATTCTATCTTGTTTCTGACAGTGGATGAGGATCTAAATGTAAAGAGCTAAATATAAAGATCAGTCAGTGATCCAGAAGAGTTTGTTTCTGGAGAAGAAAGCTACCCGGAACATACCCATGAAGCAGATGAAATATGCATATATGGATATTTAAGAAAAGCAATATTACACTCTATTACTCTAGATTGAGAGGACTGCAACCAATGGGTGATCAAGACTTGATATGGTGGCAGCACTTCTTGTACTGTACCTAATGGGAACTCAAAAGGTCATTACCTAGTTTCTTAAAACATAAGGGTTTGATTTTGGACAGGAAGAGATCTGGAACATACCCAAAAGGCAGAACGAAACAAGGGCATGTGGATTCCAAATGAAGTGAACCTTCTACAACATGACTCAAGAATGATACGGCTTAAGTTAATGGGTGATAAAGATCAGCTATGGTGGCTACACCTATATTTGTAAGAATCTAGCTTCTCATGGCTAGGATATATATATATATATTTTTTTAGCAGACTAAGCAGGTGTGGCAGACAATAGATTAGTCATCCTCCTACAATCCTTGGTTGAATCCGATAACCCAGGCTTAGTTTTGGCCAAAGCTGCGAGATGGACACATCTAGCCCACCAATTCTGCCTAAAGATCTGCAAACTTTGGCTGCCCCTTCTCCCCCACAGCCCTACCCAACCCTCAACCTCATTCACGTTAACAGCTACTCACCTTGAGCTTTCCACTCTGCAGCTAGAAGAGCCTGCCAGTAAAGGGGCTCAGCATGGAGTCACGCTCTTGCAATTTCACGACAGCCATGTGTAGTGTTTTTTATCCTCTGAAATAACCGAATCATTGCTCGAAGCATTCTGCACTGTTAGCAAACCAAGGGTGTCAATTTACCCAAGGTGGCAATTGCCTGGGTCATAGTTGGTTGGCCCCAGCTGTGCTGCGTTACAGCCTGGGAAACTAATTATTACTTAAGTACAGATGTCAGTCTGGTCAAGAGGACTTGGGCTTAAGGAGCTGGAAATACCTTGCCAGCTGCCTGCACATCAAGAATATTGAACGAGAAGTATAGCGGTGTCAATCAACTGAAAGGGAAAAGTGGACTGGGAGAGAACAAATCCCCCTTGAGATGCAAGGGACCATAACAAACCGGAATGGCGGGCACGACCTAAGTTTCAAAATCACTCGTTATCACGCATTGAGTCAGCATACTAGGTTGTGCAGCAAGTCCCGGCCCCTGCTCTTCGAGTGAGGCTAGGACGTGAGACGGCTGAGTCATGACACACCCACAGGTGCCTCGGACTCAGGCGTCTCAAGCTGCAACCAATAAAAGTCGGTGTTGGGAGGACACGTGCGCATTCTTCACACCGCAGCGTGAGTAAGAGAAGGAAGGTAAGCTGCATACTTTAACCAGAGGGGGGCTTAGCACATTAAGATACTACCTTGGAGTACTGCGATTAATGTGCCCATAACTCTGTTTGTACATCTCTTAAGGGTACAGACTCTAATCAGATTACTTGCACCGTGCAGCACGCAAGTAAGTCATAACTTCTTTTCACCCCTTTGTTTTTAGAAACTAAGCGTTTAATGGGCGGATATAGTTTCTAACCAAAAACATAGCCCACTTTAGGAACCTTTTTTTGGACCAAGTATGGTTCACATGATTCGAAATAAGTGAAACAATGAAGGTATTGAAACTTACGTTTATTGTGAAAATCTATACTTATTGATAGCAAATTGTATTGCCGGTTACGCTGAACTGTTTCTTGATTTCCATTTTTCCTTTTTTTGCTTTTACTTATTCTGAATGATTCTCGCAACGACAATTGGAACTGTGGTATGGGATAGGTTTACCACTATCACGCATATATGCACAAATAATTGAGGTTTTGAAATAAATTTATTCTCAAAATCCAAATGTCTGTGAATAGAGAGCACAGCCCTGACGAAGGAGACTAATATTCTCCGAAATGCCCTGGCAATATTAAAAGCTCTCATTTTACATCAGCCCAGCTTGGTGGTTTGTTATCTTCCAGACAAAAAATAAACTGAACAATGATGGAACATATATTAACTTTGTGATCCACCTTCTAAACCAAGAAAGCATAATTTGGATACATTTTCTACAAGCTGCATTAATATAATTATATTATATATATATGTTTTTAAATAACTACAAGTAACCTCGCCATAGAGTAAGATGAGAGAGAGCGACCGTTTAGCAGGGTGTGATACACTCCGCTTTTTGTATATGCAAGGGACAATAGTCACAGTTAGGATCTGATTAATCTATGCCTGTGAGTGGCCCCCACAACGACTGGTTAGGACTTTGAGGAGCTGTTCCCTTTAAGAATACCAATGTCTGACCCTTTGAGAAATAGACTGGGAAAAATCGGAAATAGTAGTGGCAAACAAAGATTCTGTAATAAGGTATTTTGGAGGATTATAGCAAATGGTCCACAGGTCAATGATGTGAACCAGGCTCAAAACCCTCACTCTGTCAAATGGGTTACATATTTTACCACTGCTGCTTAACAAAAAGTGACAGATGCTTGTATGGACATTAGCATTACTTTTCATAAAGTTGTTTATTCAATACTGTGGTATGTGTCGCAAGAAATGGCGTTGGCTGTTTTGCATTGAAGTTTAATTACACAATCATATGCAGATTTGGGAACCGCTATGCGATCTAGGGGCGATGATAATCTTTTCAAGTGAAATCGGGAGTATGTCCAGGCTGTGTGCTGGTACTGCTCCCTTTTAGCCTGTACATGCACACCCTAGATGATGCCTTGCTGGCAGTCACTCCAGATATAGCTCAAGTTTGGGACTACAAATGATCACTATTGATGTGTTGAATGTATATACAGCTTAGAACCCAAAGGCATTAAAGCACTAAGTAGAATTAACTTCTGATGGCAATAACAAAGCTCTTAAATTAAGGAAAATCGATATTTTTAGTGGTTTCTTAACAGTCCATAATTAGATGCATCTTAGTTTAAACAGCAGTCAAAAGGGGTCCTTTACATTCTGCCTGTACTTTTTAATTACATTTGGGGCCACTGAGGATCTAGGAAATGGTAGTTCTGAGACCATGTTGGAGATCTTTTTAAGAATTGGGCTATCAAACAATGGCTTGTGAATGGATGTAGCAATGTTTCACTCGAAACGATATTGTACTGGTATGAAGTATAGTTCGGCAAATGTTGAAGTTACAGGTCCATACAGTGTCAAAGACGTGATATTTATAATCAAGAATAGGATAGAATTACAATAACCCAGTTTGACATTTACTATAGCTCTTGCTGCATGTCCAAGATGAAGCTGGGCCAGGAACCGTTAATCTTCTTGAAAAGAAGATTATAGTAACCGACAGATCGAATAATGGTTTTTACATGGGCTGTCATATCCAAGAGTTGGGCAAAAGAAAAAAAGAGAAAAAGAAACAAAAATAAAAGGCCTGAAAGCTTTCGTTTTAGTCAGTATGTTATGTTATTTTGCATTTATATAGCGCCTTATGTATCATTGGTATGAACTCAAGGTGCTAATTAGTCTTATGCATGAAAATGGCAGGGCCGCGGATGTACTAGGTAGCATTATTTGTTTATGAATCATTCAAACTTAACCAGTTACAATCTATCCATGGTGTAATGGTTACTGATCTATGTACACAACACAGTGCTCATGGCCAGAATGCCCAGATCTCTGTGGTAGCAGCGCTTTATTTATTTATTTTTTCCAATGGGGTCCAGTAAACTTGGTTAACACATGCAACGCTAAAACTAAGGTGGCCAGTCTGACCCATGGCCAGGCCCACAGATACTTGCTTTTCAAATGGAAGAGCACTGAAGATAGTTTCGTTTTGACCATCTAGAAGAGGTTTCTCAGGAGATACATCTGGGATGGAAAAGCCAAGTCTAAAAATCCAGTTTACTGGCAATCAAATGAAGTATCCACAGATTCTATGCCAACTTTGCCAGATGCGTGGTTAATTGGCCAAGACTGTATACAACTAAATCATTACCCACTTGCAAGTATATTTGTAGAGTAAGGGTTACTCCATTAGAAAATGGAGAGCATCAATAGAAGTACTTCATGAAGAATGGAGGGGAGTGGAGGGAGGCTGTTCTCCATTCAATCACATCACAAGGTGGAAGCCACTAATTTTGTGAATAGCAATTTGACTCAATGAAGAAGCACTACTAAATAAAATGAGTAATTTAATGGTCATTTACAAGCGTAAAGAAAATGTCTTGTGTTAATTTAGATGCCAAACTGGATTAACTTATTGGGTTTGGGTCTATGGTTTTCCAGTCAATCCACGACCCCAAAAGGTGAAAAGGTGCTAATAATGTTTGGAAAAGTTAATGAGGTCTATAAAAATAAAAGCCCACAGCGTTTGAGAGAGTGATACAATGACAGAATAGGATAACGTTTTGCATAAACCAATAGGCAACCATTGTATCACAGTTTAAGAGTTATACTAGAAGCATAGAGATGCATAACAAGGCTAAGTTTCAGGAAGCTACCATTAGCATCTGAGCTAAGAGGGAGACTATGTGAAAGGATTGAGATGTTCTTGTAGCGTTCACGTCATAATCAACAAGCAACTCAGTGATAAAGATAAACCTTTCGACAACTACGAAAGCCAAGGGAGCTATGAAAAGAAATATCATTTACTCTCTGATGCTGGCTGATGACATAAGGCCCAGGGACTGAGAATATATCTTCCTTGTAGCAAGGCGTTTGCATAAAAGAATGACTGCGGGGAGATTCCGATAGTGTATCCTCTGTATTGTTTTCAGTTGGTTTGACAGTAGTCTCATAGCATACTAGTTAACTTAATATGTAGTTGGACCAAAAGAGCCATGCAAATTGAACTAGGTACATATTTTTTCTAGTATTAACACGAATAGTTTTCTTTTTTTAAATGGCTTTGCAATAAATGTTTGTTTTCGGTTGCTTTTACTTGCTATGATTTGATAATGGGATCAATATGGTCAATGGTAATTGCTGAAGGGGATTTCTACAATGCATGTTATGCCTCTATATGACATATTAATGATTAATGTATGCATAATGGGATGAATATGGCAATTAAAATACCACATCACATGACAATTATTACCAAGATATGCTCATGTACCGTCATATGGGGGTATTGCCGTCTTTAAACGGGTACTGCCATCATATGGCAAACAAATTAAATCATAGACAGGTATTGCCATTATACTGAGCTAGGTACTTGCTCCATTGATAGTTTTGCCATCAGTCCTTCAGCTATTGTCTCAACTGGTCAAGAATTACACTTTTTTCAGGAGGTTGACATTCGAGGCCGCTAGTGATTGTGGCTGGGCATAAATGTTTTCACCAATTTGCCATTAACGCTGCATGCATGCGTGAACCATTCAAGGGGCTTTGGAGGGCTGGAGGGATTTTCCCCAATGAAACCTTTTTTAATGAGGAGCTGAATGGACTGCCCAGAAAGGTTGCGTAACAAAGTCCTACAATTTAGAATCTCTTATACAAAGGGATGCACATACCCCCTCTGCAATCCCCCCCCCCGTCCGCCCCAAATAGATTTTAGGTCCACAACATTAAAAAGGAAGATTTTGCAAAACCTTCTCAGTTTACAAACAAAAACCATGCTGGGAGCGCCAAACACCATATGCCAGCACTGCCATTATAAAAACATTTTCATTCTGGCTCCGATAAAATGTATACCAGCAGGACACCATACTGATTGTGCCCACTGCAGAGAAAGTTTGTTGTGAAGCTTAGAAGCATATGCAGAGAGGTGCACGGGTCATGGTCTACGATGGGCTGGACATTTGTGTTTGCTCAGAATAGAAGTAAATGAAGGCCATGCACAGACTCTCAAAGGCAGATGAATTGATGGCCAATCTGGCCTTCTAGGCAGCCAGTGAAAGGATTAGAACAAAAGGTGAGACTGAAATGTATATTTTGGACACCAAACACAAGGATATCTTCTTCCTTCAGATTTGAGACTTTGCCTAGTCCGGTTTAGAGTTACTCCTTGACGAAACAGCACACTGAATATCTATAGTGATAAATGTGCTGGACCTTCACACTGGTCTCAGCTTAAAAAAAAAAATGAACAGGGCTAACTTAAAGAGTCCACCACAGTTTGTGATCCTAGCAGACTCCTTGGAAATCGGCCTTCATGACAACGGTAAAAGGAATAGGATTATGAGAAGTAGAAGAGATTACTGTAGACAAAATAACAGGAGGTGTTTGCTTCACCAGTCAATATATTCTTTTCATGATGTGGCTAATGTTGCTTCTCTTGCGTTTACAATGTCCACAATACCTTTACACCATTTTACATGAAACAGAAAACATTTTTGTTGATGGCTGATTTATAAAAATAAATGTTCAATTATTTGTTCCACCGCTATAGAACACTGATGCATTTTGGGCCACGTTATTGATTTGCAAATTTGAGAAATACGTTGAGAAAGTACTTTAATCATATTTTTAATTTTAATTTAAGGAATGTTTACTTAATTTTCTATTATTAAAAGAAAATTGTATGATATTGAGCAGAAGTTGTTTTTTGCCATCAGTGAAGTCAAACATGTCCTATGATACTGGCAGTTATCTTAAAGCACACTTATTTCTGGGCATGCTTCGAGGGAGCTTTGTCATAGTGGGAATAAATGTAGAAAAAGGCCTCAATATCCAGTACAAAAATGTAGTGCATACTCTGATATAGCAGTTTATCCTTCAGCTAGACTACATAATATAATTACTGCGGTGAATTGACTCTAGAGGGTCTAGGATGGAGTCCAACTGTGGCAGTTTTCAAGGAAAAATGTTGGTCCCCGGTACTATAACCAACTCTCCTTTACTAAAGCTGTATGATAGCCATATGTACTATTTTTATAAGTATGTATTTTCGCACTGGTGTTTGGAAGTACTGAAACAAAATTCGGCTTATTCATGGAAAAGCAGAGTTGTTTAAGAATGGGAGGCATTTCATCAACATTTCTATCGTGTGCTGACATTTCCATTGTGTGCTGAACATTGTACAACTCATAAAATGGTGCATTACCAGCAGAGATTCTATAATGAGTACTACAGAAATGTTTTACATGTGTAAAGTATTACTCACAATTAATGTTTTTTTTTAAATTACTGCCTGGAGCTAGAGCTATGGAATTGAAAAGGTTCAAACAGTCAAAATGATCAGTAAAGGAAGAAAATATTGTCAGAGATCAATCATTTTGATCTGAAGGAAATCTACATCGAATCCAACAGTGATTTACACAACAGCTCTTCCTGGTCACTGCTTTACCTTTTGTAAAACAAAACACAATCTTACAAGGAGGCAAGAATTTTCACAATTCACTTATTGAGTTTCACAGTCAAAGGTTGCAGATTCGAACTTGGTAAAGAACCCCAAATAAAACTAGATTACAGTGTTGTACATCTCCCAAATTAATAATAGTTTGGAACGACTTTCAAATGGACAGTTCTATTCTCTAGGACCATAGCATAAGTCATGCAACTTCAAGGTCAGGGTGAGTTGCAAACGTGAAGCAAAATCGGCTAAATTCAGCAGGATTACACAAAAAAAGAAAAAAGAAACTGCCGAGCCAATTAAAGTCCTCCGTTTTGGCTTCAACAATTTCGAGATTACTGCATGCACCCTAAACCTCTTAATCGCAAAAAAAAATCCCTTCCACAACTTCAATCTTGCTATACAAGTAAAGTGAATTTTTCAATTGCAAAGAACTTGACATGAAATGGACTCGAGGTAAACAAAGAAAACCTACTCCATATTAAAAAAAAAAATACAGGGTTACTTAAAAACAGGTTTCCGTCAAAACAACCTGGGTGTATAGTATCTCCGCAGTTTCATTTAATACATTTCTCAGACAGATCACTTGATTAATTTAAGATGTTATCACTTTGTAAAGCTATTCAATGCTTAAAGCAAACAAAATACATTTTATTAACACTATGCAAAGCCACATTCTCTCAACTAAAAAGAGTAACTACATGAAACCACATCTTAGCAAACTTAAAACTATACAGTAAATCATCAAGTAGAGAAATGTATTTTTCCCGTATACCAACCCTTAAACATAGTGTTCCGATTTCGTAACACCTCATTTGAAGCACCAAAATCTGTGGTAGTAAACTAAGAACAGATAATGTTACATAGGATGTAAAGAACAGTAATAATCATAACGTTTGTTATAATGCGATCCTATGTTCGGTAGATGGGTTGCACTCTGCAGTTCCCCAACGACCCGTCCCCTGGCACACCCCACATAATACACACACACACACACATCCATACTTACATAATTGTCTGGCTCAAACACAGAGTCGTCCATATCCAATACCATCTCGAACATCAAGTCAATCCAATTGGTCTACTGCTAGCCAACTACAAATAGCGTGTTATTTCCGCTCGATGTCAAGAATGGTTATATAGACTGCCATTCTGCATAAGCTCAAGACTCCCAGCATGCCCGGCACAAACAAACGCAATCTCCTTCAGGATGAAGTCCTTCTTAAATTGGATCTGTGTCAAATCAGAAAGCCCACAGCAATCCAGCTCAGAAAACAAGGTCATGGCTAAAGAGCAGGGTGTTTGGAGGGCAAAGAAAGAAAGAAAAGAAAAAAAACAACGCTACTGTACTCGTCTACAGTGGCATCACAACCTGATAATATATATGTAATATCACATTCCTCGTAAAGTACAGACGAATATACTGCACGGCACAAAGACATGACAAAGTGGACCCACAAACACTTAGCTATGGCCAATACGCCATGTCTTTTAAAAAGACAGAGCAAACGTGCACGATCATACCCTAAAGGTGCTCGTCAAGCAAACAGTCCGATGCAGGCAAGACCATCTTTATTTGTAGGACCAGGAGGATAGCTCAGAGGAAACGCAATGGTCTTCGAAACAAGACAATTCGTACCAGCACAGGTTAGTACCCCAGAGCCGTGCCTAGATGCTGAGCTCTGGCATAAAGCTCAATATTAAAAAAAACAAAAACAAACCACAAAAATACACTTTATTACCAATCAACGAGCGACACCTTAAGAGCATCACTATCGTGATGTGATCAGTCATGTCTGAAATATTAACAGAAACTGAGGCTATCATGAAAACACAAATCAAAATGCATGACAACTACACCAAAATGCAGGGAGACAACGATTTCCTACTTATGTCATGTTACAATCTACTTGTCTTGGTATTGGCGCTGTGTCCCCAGACCATAATGTGTTGGTAGTAAGTGATAAACGAGTGGGAAGGAGAGATTGAAGTAAAGATGGAAACAGATGCCAAATAGAGACAGTTTAGTCATATGCTGCATCAGCAGTTTAATGGGCACACGGGCAGGAAGAGGAAATGTGTGGCTAGTATGCCTGCATGCCTTTAGTCTGCACCAGTGTATAAAACAGTGTGAAAGCTTGGTGGCATAATCAGGCCTGGAGCTGTGTGACCCTAGACATAATTAATTGTGTTGTTGCAGGATGGGCCTAAGTTGCATCAAGCAGGCACTTGTAATGTGGAGGCTTTTCGCTCTGTAGGTTTACATGAAACCATTCCTGTAAACAGGGAATGGAACTTTTTGCAGAGACAGCCGACAGTGCAAAGATTTGGAAGTGTCAAGAAGTGTGTTGGGAAACATGGGATACAGCATGAAGAGGTGGAAATGGGGAAATTAGCTTCCCGTCTAACAGTGGTGTCCTGCCTGAGATAACCTCTCTGGGTCGGTACAGCGTTAAGTCGAGTGATAAGCATATGTTATAAAGCATGAGGTTTTTCTAAATTTCCAATTTGTTGTGTTATAGACAGGCCAACATACTGCCTTGCATTAGTTTTCTAGTGCTTTGAAGAAAATCCCAATTAAACAAAAATAGATTGATATAGTTGCTTTAAAAAAGGGGTTTTAGAGCACCACAAGACTATGCTGAATGAAGCTGTAAATCACATTGTATGAGGGAGAAGACCTTGCATGTAACACTCAAGTGGGGGTAAAATAATGCAGTGACAATCTGGCGCCCCTTCTTTCATGATATGTTGCTATGCTTTGACTTACCAATTAAGCTGTGCCACGCTCTGTATGGCACTTTATTCTTTGGTAAAGCCTCTTTGCAGGAGTGAGGAGCAGTGATGGAAGCGTTCAGGGCCCAAGCCAACACAGTTGAGCAGCAATGCACTAAAGACCAGTAGTGAGTGGGCCAGAAATAGAAGTGAATGTGCCCCAGGATGGACTCACAGAAAATGTGACCCCAAGAGGCTACTACACAAATTCCTTTGATATTTTAATCGCAACATTCGGGAGGGTTTGTATGTCAGAAATGTGAATTTGCAAATCTCTGAAAAGTGAGCAAACTTTTTTTATAGTTTGTGCTCATGTCATGTGTGCCACCAGGATTTTATACTTGGCCACGCTGCCACCACAGTAGACTCTTTCAGAAACCTGTACGCTTTTGCATTTGTACAAAACGCTTAAGGACACAATCTTTAGCTCCGCAGTTGTCAGAATTTGAGGCTTCCACAGTGCATGTTGAAAACATTCACGAGAAATCAGAGTGCAAAGCCCTTCTACTTACGCCCAAACAGCATTTTGGGGCGGGGCTTTATGCTAGAAATGTGTATTCGCATGCGCATATTCGAAAAGTGAGCAAGAGCACCATTTTGTTTTTTTGGTTTCCTCATTTATGTCATGGTTTCCACAAGGATTTTATATTTAACCAAGCACTAGGCTTGTGCTGCTGTGAAAGGTCTTCCGGGCACAGACTGTCTTTGGCTTGGCAGTAGTCTGACCATTTGAGACTTCATGGTGAGCACGAGCATTTTAAAATCATGCTCAAGAAAAGAAAACAGAGCAAAGCCCTTCAAAGTCCTGTCCTAGGCCCGGAATAGCCACAAATGGCCAGGTCCAACAGATGGGAAAACTGGAAGTATGGGCATATCCAAATGATCGCAGGATTTTAACCATGGCTGCCAGGACCAGTCTGCCTGGTGCTTCTCAAGTCCTGCTAGGACCTTTATGAGAATGGTTAAAGAGCAGTGTAAGGCAGGAATCCTCTTAGGATGAGACAGGGCACTTCTGGGAGTTCATTTACATAATCCAGTCTTTGACTAGCTTTCTGAAGCTTAGCTGACGTTGCTGTTCCTCATTAATAGAGCAGAGCATGTGAATGTTAAGTCAATACAGGGGTGTACAGTATGGCTACCTTATTAGATTTCCACCTTCAATTTCCACTCACTTCTTTGTATTTTTGTGTTTATGGCATTGGGGTGGGGTGGGGTGGGGGGGGCTTGGCTTGAATCAGGCTGTAGATATTTAAAGCAAAGACATAATGAAACATCACAAACTAGCCTGAAATAACATGTCCTAAACAAGGTAGCATAAAAGAAAAACATGGCAGAAAAAAAGAAAAAGAAAGGGGGTGAATAATTGAATAATTCAAGAAAAGTGTGAGAAAAGAAAACCTCCAGTAGATTCCAATTAACTTGCATGTTGCTTTGGTAACAAAACATTACACATGCTCATACAGCTTACAAATGACATTGTGTAGCATACCAAAACACTGTATAGCCTAACAAACCTAAGAGTATAGAAGAGAAGAGACAATAAGCATAGTGTCGACACATAGCAAAGTATGCCAAAGCGAAGGATCCCATAAAAATGATGCAACCTAGAAGAAACATGCAGCAAAGGTGGCGTGTCCCTAGAAAGATATTGGTCACACACACACTAACTATTGCTCTGCAGGAGTAACCACATACTCAGCCCTCTCACTACTACAAACCAACAGTGATCCCAATCACAAAGGTGAAACAGGCAGTCAAGAGATACCTCCTTTGCCTTTTGTAGTAACGTGGGCCAAGAGTAGGCTATGCTTAAGTAGTGGCATAACAGTAGCAAGACAAACAGCAATAGTACAACAGTCCAAGATAAAGGAATGACCAATCAAGACTTGTGCAGATTTAACGTAACAAAACCCTTGAAATGCAGAGTATGTTGTAAATCATGACCAGCTTAACTTAGCACACTCTGTTGATATCCCCATAATGACATTTTGTGTGTCATTGTGAATCCTTGGTCTTACAATATGCATGAGATCATGGGCTTTGCAACAGGAACGCGCCCAGTTAAGCTGGTCATGACTTCCCACATCCACTGAATTGCAAGGGTTTTATTGTGTTGCAGCTGCACAACTTAATTGCACTCTTAAGGGTTTTGTAATATATATAATTTTTTTTTTTTTTAAAAAAACACACAAGTTCCTCGCCATGGCCTTCGGCCACAGCCTTGTCCACTGTACATGTTCCCCCAATAGGTTTCTTTTAGACCAACTAGGTGGCTTTCGGCCGTGGCCAGTGGTGCCGCCCACCCAAGCAGATAACCCCCCCACCTTTTTGCCATGGAGATTACTGACAAAGGGGCCCAATCCGATTAGCAGACGCCCTTTTGAGCTAGAATTACATGCATCATTTCATTTAATACAACATCGAGTTAGGGCTTTCACAATCACCAGGTGGCAATCATTCACACCCCACACACAATTTCTGGATCTGAAGGCTGCTGCTGCTCTGGGGGTTCATGTATTTGATGTGCAATTGCAATTCCTTCTAGATATGACTTCACATCATTCGGTGCTCATGAGTAACTTCTCAAAGTATACACTAATGCAGCTAGGGGAATATTTGGTTGAAACGTCAGAGAAATGTGTATGTATTTGTATCTATAGAACAAGCAGGTGTGCAGTTTGCCCAGAAAAGCTGATTGATGCTAGGGATGAACCACTAGGACGGAACAGCAGTAGTGATGGCTCGTTAACAGCCTATACACAGTACAACCGTTTTTAAATATGGTTTAGGTTTCTGGTGAAAACAAACACATAATGGAGGTTGAAAAGGCTGTGGAAGATGTAATTTAAGCATATTGAATTGACAGGATTCCCTTCCCAAACTGGATAGGAAGCTGAAAGTTGTACAAAGCTTGTTTAAGCTTTAGGAATCTGTGGGGTGCATTGAAAGACCCCAAACTGAAGTGCCTTTCACATGGATAGCAAGATTTTAAACAAACAAAAACAGCCTTGCCTTTGTTTTTAAAGTAAAGTTAAAGAGCCATGGGGGAAGGGGCCTACATGGCATTAACAATGGACGAGCAGAATTTTACTTGACAAAAAGGAGGAATCAAAGATCCCCGTCACATGGAAAACAGAATTTTTACACATTTGAAACAAAAACTGCCTGCACATGTGTGCAAATAAAAACGTTTTAAAAAAAAAGTCAGTTAAAAAGATATCACTGCTCACTGAAAAATGTCAGGAAAACAACACGATGTGTGGGTTGACAAAGAAAAATGTATATTATGTTTCACCAGGGTGGATACAATATATTACAGCGTAGAGGTGCTCTTTTTTGATAAGGGGGGGGCTTGTGGATGAGCACAGGGAATTCAATCAACACCACTTTTTATTTTAAAAAAAAAACATAAAGGTAAAACACTTTAGGAAATCTGGCGGTAGGCATATGTTTGGTGGATACAACGCGGTATGTTTTTGTGTTTCATTTAAGTGTTTTAATATTTTTTGGACTAAAAGTGTTAATATTTGTACTAACCTTGTGATTCTGGAACAACAAAGCTAAGCAATGACTATTGAGCGCCTACGTCCAAAAAGTGTGTAAAAGTGGGTAGCTTTCTGTGGAATATGCATATTGGTATTATGTTTCACCCAATAAACTCTAGTGACATTCGAAAAGCCACTTTATCCTCAAAAAAACCATAGGCTGTGGACAAAACTTCAAAGACATATCACAATTCCAGCCTGGATGTCACATCTCCCATCTAACGATCAATCACAAAAAAAGGTCCTGCTAAAAGGTGTCAAAATTCAGTGTGCTCCAGACCTGCTGGCTCTGAAAGCATGGACTCCAAGAAAGGTTATCGCTTGGCTGGAGCATGATTAAAATGTGTCAAAACGGGGGCACCCACTTTCAACAAAAAGGAGACTGATAAAGGCACAGGCTGACCCATTGAAAAGAAATGGCTGGAGGCAGAAAAGGGCTATTTGTCCCACACAAACATCTACAATATATTTAAAAGGCTATTATCATTTAGGCCTTTTTCTCATCATAAGGCGGATGGATTTCATCTATGTACCATTTTTTAATGTAATTTCCAGGTGATTTTAGGGCCATAACTTTCAACTTCCTTTGACTTTGGGAACTGTAATGGCCAGTTTAGCTAGGTTTCTGGCTGATGTGAACATGCTCCAAATGTGAGAGTTGGTGGTGTAAAATGAAATTAGGGATCTGCTTAATAACTAGATATTCATAACTTTATGCTTTTTATGGAAATGGCTGAAAGGTGCCACATGGCCGTGCTATCGGATATGGACATGGTGGTCGGCTTATCTAATACCCCCATGATTAGCAGAAACAGGAAATTTGTTCAGTATGGCAGTTGCTAGTAAAATTATGAAATTGTGATACATAACTAGTTTTGCCAAAATGTTGAAAGGAGAATCAAGGGGGTGATTACAAATGGGAATAGATATGTTGCTCCAGACCCCTAAAGCAATCCAGACTTGGAGGCTGGGTTTGGCCGGAGAGAGAAGGGTAACTGCCCACTCCTATTGGCAGGGATTATTGCAGGGTACTTCCAAGATTGTACAATTGTTGGCGTCATCGCTGCTATATAAAAGGGGGACTGCACTAGGACAGGGGACAGATAAAAGGAGGAAAAAAAAAAAACACACACACACCAGAGAAGATTGGATCTGGGTGGAGTAGTCCATTTCTAGGAAGGCCTCAAAGCTGACTGGGTCCTATGGAGGAGAGCAGGAGGCCCTCTGAGAGTGGAGTGGCCAAACCTCTGGTCTAGCTTTCCAGAGCATCCCGAAATGCAGCTGGCTTTCCTGAACCTGGTTTGCTATGCAAATAGAACTGAGCCCTGGGAAACCAAAAGGTGGGGGGAGTCTGCATGCCTTGAATCCTTTCCCATTGTAGTGGTGGGGGTGGCAAAACCGTTGACCCTTGGGCTATTTGACCAAAAATATTAATTTAATTCGCTATTTGGCAGAACACTATGGGTGAATTATGTTAAAATGTGAAATTGACAAAGCTCTCTTCCCGGTGTATGCTGTAAACTATAGCCCATCATGTAATTGGGTAATCCTTGTTGTCTAGATGACCCCGTCTTAAAGGAAGAGGGGTGTCTTTGTTCTTAAAATCAGTCCAACCTTTTTATCCAGCTTCCCCAACACAGGCCTTTCAGTAAGGGGAGGGGGGTGTGAAAACCAAAATGTACGAAAGCATTCCAATTTTTCCCCAACATAGACCAAAGCAAGGTGTGGGGGGTCTGAAAAACAAAGCGATAAATCACCCTGTGTTTATTTTAAAAAGTTTGGGCGAAATTATAATTGCCATATGTATTTTTACCAATCGTGAAATCCTACTGCTACCCTTCTAAGCCTGCAGGAAAATCGAAATTGCACAGCATAACCTAAGTGCCTTTGTTATGGATCAGTAATTTTTTGGTGAAATGAAATTGGCAGAAAGTGTACAATTGTGTCTTTTTACCTCACTTGTCATTTTAGATATGCGAAGAGAAGTTGATTGTGTTGTGCCACGGATAACGTGGTGTTGACATTTTCGTGCTTATTTCTATTACTTTTATTTAAATAAATACCAAGTTATTGACAGTACACCGGCCTGGTTCTTGGGTCATTGTTAGCTCAGGGGAGAGGAATCAAAGGGGCATGACATGGGTCTGAGATAGAGCTATAGAAAATAATCTGTTGTGTAACCACTTCGTGGGGACAGAAGGGACTACCCATGTTGAGGGTGGCTTCTCAATAAACTGTTACAGATCCCTCTACAGCATGTGGGAAAAGAATATCGTAGGTTATAGCACTGGAAAGAGATGGTGGCATGACCAGTCCAATGTCAATATCGGGAGCATTCAAACCGCGGAGAGAAACTATGTTTATTCAGTAATCCAGTGAAGAACGTGGGTGAGCTTCGAACTTCTACATTCATGAGTAAACTGGTTATACACACAGAAAAAGGTCTCGTTTACTATGGCAAAAAGCTTTGCGCAACTCCAACCACTCTCAGTACACCGTATTGGTCCTAGCAGTATCTGGGCACATGCCTGGTTGGCCATATGATATAGTGAAACACAATTTCTCAGTTATATAGCAGCCATGAAGGGGCAAAGAATAAGTGGTGAATGTATGGACTGAAGAGCTAAGAAGCACAAACAAAAATGCAGCCGTTGCCATCAATGCAAATGGGGGTCAATCCTCACCACTACTTCCAATGAATAGGGCAAAAAAATGCCGTGCTCACAACATTTTATGACATTGCCATTTTATGGTAAAATAGTAGCATTTTGTCCATCTCAAGCATACATAACATTTAGCTTTGCCAGTGATTGTTTTGTGGCATATGTTCAACCTTTCCACATTTAAAGTGCCTTTGTATGAGAATCTCAATTGAGAGCCTTTTAGCCACACCTAATATCCAGATTAGTCGTTATTGATGCAACCATAAATCCATATGGATACGTGGACAAGATCTGTCTTTGCATAAGCGGTGCAAAAGGTAAACTGCTGCACCAAGTGCCAACATTAACTGTGGAGGAGCAATCCCCTGAATGTCTTTAAACAATTAGGGAGCTACTTACTAGAGGCGTTAATACCCACATTTCACCGACCTTCGCATACAAGCTCAGAAACAATACATTAACCATTCCGAAAAGCAATAGCAATGTAGGATGACTGAAACATTACCAATCACAAACAGCAGTCAGAACGCCTGTAAACACTATTAGAACACCCTAGTGGCATTTCTGTAAAGCTGATTGGTCAATCTGCAGGCTATATGCACTGATATAGCCAGCAGATTGATTACAGCCCGCAAATCAGGTGTTTGCAAAGCAAGCAACGTCCACGTTGTATTCTGCAACGTTGAAGCTGCTTACTTTGGTTTATACAAATGTGTTCATATACACCCATGTTCTCAGCAGCATTTTTTGAAAAATAACGAATATGTCGTTATTTTACAAAAATGCTGCTGAGATTTCAGGATTGTGCCCGTTATGACAAATGGGCACAATCCCGAAGCTGCACTGTTGTGCACTACGAGGACGCCCGGGCCCACTTGAAAATACTGGTGGAGCCTGGGCTTACTGGTTTGGTGCAGTGAATCCTACTTTTTAGCACATACACTGCGCCAAGTTCAGAATCGGGCCCGGAGGGTGTTCCAATAGCTTTACAGACCTGCAGCTCAGGCCATTACGGGTGTTATGGTCCCTCATTCCTCGTTAAAGCCCACAACACCCGGTACGGCCCTCGCTGCAGGTCTATAAAGCTATAATAGACAATTAGCATATGTAAATCGTTATTGACCTCTGAGCACATCACAATGTTCAGAGTACAAACAACTACTAGTATTGACTGCATTCTGATTTAAGCAGACAGGTAAACAATGCAATTTCCAGCCAAGATGTCTTAACAAGACTACCTGTTCGAGATTTGTCACTGCAACACCCTATTTAGCACACCAATGAGAATGCTAAAACATAAGAAAATACTTCCACATAAAGAAACCATTTACCTTCTTACACAACGCCTTAGAAACACTCATGTTAAACCCGTCCCAGTTTAACAAAGTTTGTAATTGAAATGCTTAATGTATGACAAGACGGTTATTTAAATACTAGAAAATACACATGTAATATACTAACTCTGTCTACTTACTTTCTCATTAACCTCACTATTTTTAAATTTAAAACGAACTTCATAACATCAGTAAATAATTAACAAAGTGTTTTTTACTTCAGCACCAAAAGCTGCAAAACATTTATTGAGGCCAATATGTTCCAATTGCCTTCTAGATATCGTAAGGGATTTTCACTTGGGTTGATGGCCCTTCCCAAACCTATGGCCCTCAGCTTCACCACGATTCCCAACTTGATGGCGATTCTTTATTCCCCGATAATGCCCATCTGCCCTAGCCTACAAGGTTATAGTGTTCAGAAAGAATGTGTTACATCATATCAATTTCTTTCCATACTGCATCATACCATGTGAACTTAAATCTTTTTGGAACATAGCATATTTTATGCTGGGGCACAACTTCTAAAAATAGCCGGTTGGCAGAGCTAGTTCTATCCTGGACTTCAATGTAGCAATGAGGGCATGAAGATTGCAATAAGAGTTGCATCCAAAATACACATCACCGACAAGAAAGCTGCATTGCCAGTGTTATAGGTCAACCAACACCTGCAGTCAGGTTTAGCAAGTTCAGTGAACAGCTTTGATGACCAACAAAATTAAATCACAGCTTTTATTTTAAAAAAGTGCCTCTTGAATGATAGTGCAATCACCTTCAAACCCGAGAGACGACTGCTATGTACCATTATATTTGGTACTTCAAAAATATGTCGACTTCATTTCTTGAAGTCACAAGACTGCGAAGGCAAACCCTTTAGAAAGAAAAAAAAAAAGATAAGTCATTTTACGTGTCTGCTGGGCCAACACATTGATCAACAAACTATGCAAATGTTTGTGTATATTCACTGTGTGGGAAATAAGCCAGCAATAGAATTTGCCTGCGGCTGGGGCCTCCTTCTGCAACAGCCTCCCTGCCACTCTAAAACTTGAGAACCATCTCTGGTCCCGGAAGCACATCAAGACCTTCCCCTTTGCTTCTGCTTTCGCTCCCGCTCTCCCCTGCCGATTTGTTCTCTTGGCACTGTGCACCTGGCAACCCTCTGGGCCCAGGTACCTGCTCACCCTGCCACCCTCCCACACTACCCCTGGCCACCCCTTGCACTGGGGTCTGTATATGTACCCATACATTACCCTTTTTCTTCCTGTACTTAGACTTAACCTATCTGCTGCCTTAAACCTAACACTTGCCACTTGCTGGCTGCACTACCACTGTTTGTTGCCTCTATTATTTATTTTATTATGAATTATTCTGTTTCTCCTTTGCTCCGCACTTTCCACTCTCCCCGTTCCATGCACGTTTCCCCTTCCCCCCTCCCATACACTTACGCATTCTCAATGTCACCGGGCCTAGTAAGATTTTTTTTGTTCTCCCCTGTTCCCCTCACTTGTGGCGCTCTGAAGCACTTGTGTACTAGCACAATATAAATAAATAAACTATCAATTCAATGGACCTTTGCATTTCCGAGCATGAAAAGATGAGATTCTGCTATTCGATTATACAGCAATTTCTTGCTATTGTTGCATTTTGTAGTGTTCGATATATGCCTCGGAGCATTCGTCAAAATTATGTTTTTTTTGTGCTTCCACAGAACATGTATACATACAATATTTATGTTTCTACAGTTATTTAATATGACTGGAAGTACCTAGGTCACTGGGCTCAGGCTGGACACTTCAGTAAAATGATTCTGTAGGAACATTAAACGTTTGAAGTGTAGTGGGGGAACTGAACTCAAACCAGACACTGTTGGTGCATGGGCTCTGGTAAACTACAAGAGCAGAGTCTTGTGTATTCGGTAGATTCCAGGTGATTTAGACACGTGGGCCTTATATTCAAGGTGATTTGATGACATTCTTATGTCGACACGCGTTTCGACCCAACAAGGGTCTTTTTCAAGGCTGTGGTGGTAGTGCAGTGTGTGAAATCCATATTTATTAGTGTCATGACCCATATGGTGGGGTCCAAGTCAGTGGATGAACAATCTTTATAGTGAAGTGGTTGTATGACAATTGTTAGTGACTCCCCATAATGCGATTATAACAGTGGTGTAAGTATTGTATGTGATACATGTTAAACGTGACCACATGGGTTGAGGATTATATGTGTGAATCAGACGAAATATTGGGAATTAGTCCCAGCATAGTGTTCACAGTCCTAAACAAAATATATGAATCTGATCATACACCAAGGCAAAGGTATCCAGTGTATATTGGCAATGAGATAGCAGAAGCAATTGGAAGACAAAATAAGGAGAAAGAAAAAGAAAATGCATGTTAGATATAAGTGGATGATGAGGACTGTGGGGGCTGGGCCAGGTGGGTCAGGGTTTGGAACAAATGGGGGTGTGGTTCCTTACCGTGTTAGATATCAGGTGTAGTTTGAGGATGCTTCTGAAACAAGGGCTTGTTGGTTAACCTGTGGGGTAGACATAAAAATAGGTTGGGGGGGGAATCTTAGATGTGGTGGTGCCAAGTGGGTGGCGGGAGCATTGGGGCGCCTAGTGCACCGAACCAGGATGCTGTTGGGCCAGAATGGACATGGTGACTGTAGGCTGGGTGCGCGTAGTTGACATATGTCCTGGCTTAGGGAGTGGGTGGTGTGCACGGAGTCTTGGGAGCTCCCCGTGTAGGTAGGAAACAAGAAGCAGAGGGGCGAGAGATAAAGCTCCTAAGTGCAGATTTACATAAAACAATACTGCAGTGTATAAAGTGGTAAAATATTCTGCACTACCTTGCCCTGAATGGGATGAACATGACTTAAGAATTGAGAAAATTAATCTCGAGTTCCAGGACCTTGATGTAGTCCATATTGTATTGACCACTCCATAAACTGTAAGGAGCTGGCCTCAAAGGGATGCCAAACCATAGTTGGGTGACTTTTGGGTTACTAAGTGCTGAGGTAGAGGGGGGACAAAAGAGAAGAGTAAGGATATCCCATTTTATCCACCTACTCTTTCCAAATGCAAACCAGCAGGCACCAGACAGATTCAGTAACTCTGCCCGCATCAAAAATGAGAAATTTGCAGCAATGCAGGAAGATTCCCTGTGAGGAATGGGAAAATGAACCCATCATGGAGGCAGAAAAACATAAGTTGCCACTTAGTGTTGTCCACCGCTCACATTTTCTGGATTAATGAAAATGTGCAACTTAGATTGTAGCTGCTATGCTAAAGTAATGACCTTTCCTTGGTCTAGTTGATGAAAGTAAAGTTTATACTATATATGTTTGTATTTTAAATATTTAAAATGAACCCAGGCGCTCAGGGATATTTAGAAACCACGTAGAACTAAAGGTGAAAGGTGAACAAGTGTGCCAAGTCTGAAGGAGGACACAGACTTGAGGACATGATGCACATTAGGTTATTAAAGTAACTTAAAAAGGCCTGTATCTTCCTATCACTATGGGTGGTCCCTGCCTATATTACCAACAAAGTTGCTTGTTCGTCAATAAAGAATGTTGAAATAAAGCGGTCCGCTGTCCAAAACTATCCCATGTGACCATACCACTATTAAAACTAACTTAAATCAGGATAAAGACTCCCTTCCGGGAGGGTACTCCTAGTACCAATATAGGTCTTTGTTGGCATTGAATTTGCAAATAGTTTGTGACTTCATACGTCAGTCTCTTTAGTTCATCAACTATATTATTAAATCTTCCTCTCTTTATGAATTCCTTTTGAGACTCACAGGATTCATCTCTCATTGTTGCGGTTAGTGTCTCTCATTAAAGTAGTACTGTTCCGGTGAGTTTTCCCTCCTGGACTATTGTATATCCCCTTCACTTGATATATAGTCCAATTGTTCTCTCAAACTCTGGTTCACACTTTTTTCTCTCACATACTCTTCTTGTACAAGGTATTTAGTTACTTTTCCCAGAGTATTGTGTTGTATAACACTTCCTTTTGTGCCGTGAAGAATCCTATGGATCCCTCACTTACCCCCTGCCTAAAGTCTCCTCCCGGGTGGCCGGGGAAAGGCGGATGCATCCTGATCTTGACCTTGGTGGTGGGCTGTGGGAGAATCACCTGGGAGGAGAAAAGGCTCAGGGGAATGAGAGGATTCCATGGGATGATGCACAGTATTTGTCTTCCTCTTTAGAGGAAGACTATGTAAAGGCGAAAATATATAATAGCTTGTTGCAAAAAGCATCTTTTGGTGTCACACAATCCACATGTGAACAGGGGTAAAAACACTCACAAAACCCTAGACCTTATAGGAGTTAAAAGCCCTTTAAAAACCCCAGAGACTTTTAACTCAAACCCTCTGTCACACCCCAAAGGTATAGTGAAAGGGAAAGGGAATTCATAGAAAATCACCTAAAAGAATTGCCTTTTCAATCAGGTTTAGCGACTAATCACGATATTCCTTTAAAACATGGTAGGTGGTCTTATTTGATTTTCACTTCCAACCCCAACTCATTAGGGACTTCAAGTCCCATAATCCTCCAAGTACTGGGACAAGGATGACGACAGAAGAGGTGCAGTGTTATAGGAGTGGTTAAATCATTAATGCATATCCCACGCGAGAGACAGCAGCTTAAAAAGGTCCCCTCAGGTGAAGGCCATTAGTATCAGTGGGAGAGGAAGCAAAAGCAGCAGCAGGAAGTAGAAGCAGCGTGGTGTATGCAGACAGTCCAAACTGCTGGAGGAAGAGAGAAGACGTCGGGACAATTGCATGGCAGAGAGCAACTGTCGTTCCTGAGAGGGTCTGTGCCTCTCAAATCCTGAATTGCAGAGGTCCCACAGCAGGAAGAAAAGACTAGGGAAGTTCACCAAGGACATTTGTTTAAAAAAAAATAAAAAGATCCTTCTTACCAAGACAATTTTTGTAGTTATTGATGAACTGAAGAATTAGAAAGAAAGGACCCTTCTATTTTATGAGTTGGAACTTTGTTGACAAATTTAAGTGGAAAGAAACTGTAGTTGAACATTATTGTAAATTAATGTCCTGGTTTTCTTTTCTTGAACTGTTAAACAGAATCATGTTTAAACTTGGGAAGGGCAATTCACCCAAGTTACAAGGAAAGACTATGGTGCCATTACAAATTCATTCATTACCGTTTGTTGAGAATTGCTAAACATTTCCTCGTTTATTTTCTGCATGTAGAAGTGTGAGGGACACAGTATCCTTTATTAAGTGAGGCGTTGTGGGATGTTTTTATCCACGCATCCAAGCCCTACCTCAAAACTGTGCAGTACTGACATGGAAAACATCATGATGGCCAGAGCTTCCCAGAAAATGCACAGGGAAATGCATGAAGAATAGGCTGCCACTCATTTTTGCCGATGTTATGGGCACAGAAGGACACTGCCTAAAACACCATTGGACTACCCACACAGTAGTCTGAAACCATTGGGAGTGGCAATGCTGATTGCCAAAAGCAAACCCATAACTGTTGGGAATTCATTTTCTTAAATCCCAAAAAGGGGTGCAGTACCAGTACTCACCACTATCAGAAAGCCGGCGTTTTAAAACCACCAGATTTTACTTTTTTGTGTAAAACTGAATAAATGAACCCAAGGCAAGCCAAAGAAAGACTTACTGAGAGGTGGATACAATGTAAAGTTATATTCTGAAGTGACTTGAAGGTTTATAACAAGACTGGCTGAGCTGTGGATTTCAGCAGTTTAAGTAAATTTGGACTGAAAGACACTAAAAATCTAAATGTTTAAATTGACTGAGTGAGCTACTTTTGAGTGTCACATAGGTTTCAATTGTTTAAATGTCATAGTTTTAAACTTAGAATCAGCATTCTAGCTGCATATGTAAAAATGTTTAGTTTTATTTGAATGCAGAAAACTGGGGAACAGAAATGACATGTAGCTAAAAACTGGCTTAAAGAGATTCCAATTTTGCCTGGCAACTACCTCCCCCATCAGGAGTGAAACTTGAGTCACAGCTGTGTTCCCAGGCCTATCTGCCTTCTGCTGGCCACACTAAGGATATGCCATCTCTCTGATAATTGAATTAAGGGGAGCCCCCACAGAATACAGGAGCTCTGAACAAAGCCCTGTCCTGACTCAGGCAAATGTTTTATTGGCGGGAGTCGTAAATGGAGCTTCCTCCTGGAAGGACAGGGGAGGGGCACTGCCTGTGAGAGCAAGCTAGCTTGGCAGAACTGGAAAAACCAGAAACTCAACCTTGTGCTGGGGGGAAACCACACCCCTTTGGGGCCAGAACCTAACTCTAAAAAGATGGATCATTCATAGAGCGGACTTGTGAAAATTATTTAAATGATGCCATAACTCTTGTGATTTTTCGGTGCACATTTGAAGACGTGTTAGGACCCGGTGGTATGTTCAGGGGGGGTTTTAGCGGAAAAGAGGATATTACTCAAAATGTATGCATGTTAAAAATCTGACACTTCATCACTTAATGTCCATACCCCTTGCGCACATGTGTATAAATTTGGGGTAATGTCCGATATTGCGAAACCAGTTAAAAAGTGAAATAGGTGCCATTTTTGAACCCAAGCCCCCAGGAAGAGCAGATTTGGACAGGGTATACCTCCTGTGATATGTGAAGGGTGCATGTAATTTTAAACAAATGTGTACCTGTGCAAATATGTTTTTTGAGCAAATATAGATTGTGTGTAAAGTTGACAGGGGTGGGTTCTCTGTACCATAAACAGACCTCATCATGATGACACTTCATTTCATTCCCCCAATCAAGTGGAAGCGGATGAAGTGGCCAATGACAAGGGGAGAGGGGTAGGGCCTAGGAAGCTAGCCTCTCCACCCATTTTCAAAACACATAAAAGCAGACAGGCAGGACAGATGGGGACCTTCAAATCCATTTGCAGCTGGAAGCTCTGCCGGGAAAATCCATACTTTTACCTCCATCAATCTCTAGAGAAAGCTGTGCAGAAAGATCCAGACTTCAAATCCATCAATCTCCAGAATCCAGAGAGAGAGCAGACCCAGACCAGACCGCTGTTAGCAGAACCAGAGAGAGCTGACCCAGATCACTGTGAAGTGCAGAGACCAGAGTCCAGTCTAAAACCTGACCAGATCCGTGGCGAGGCCCATTCTAATTCAAGAATATAGTGTGAGTACCTAGTAGAACTGTGCAGAACCAATCTCTAAGTTAAAATAATATAATTCAATTTATTTTAATCTAAGTAGAACTGCCTTCTGTCACCTGCCATTTTCTATTTGCAAGCTGCACTTGTCTTTTTGAACTTTAACATTCCAAATCCGAAAAATGACCTTTATTTAATCGCTCATATCTCCGTGACCGTTTGTGCTAGAGACTTGCAGTAAGTTTCCTCAGAAAGCTTAGAATCGTGGCTTTCCTAACCCCTATAGTTTTGCCGTAATCGCGAAAGACGCACTCGCGAATTTTGCTGCGATTTGCAAATTTCTCAACGTGTGAAAACAGCAGTTTTCTTGCTTTCATTTGCCAAAAATTCGTTTAACCTACCAATTACTCCTAGATCCTTGCTAAAGTGAGCCTGGACTAATATTAACTTGATACCACTCACCCTGAACGTCTAAAGGGAATTAAAATTAAAAGCCTTTTAGCATATTTTTCACTTCATTGCCAGCACATGTAAAAGCATTTTGGGCCTGTGTTTAAAACTCCGATCTGTACTCTAAGCTTGCTGGGGTGAACTGAATTACATTTGATTGCATTTCTGAGAACTGTGTGCTTTCCTTCCATTTCTTTGCATTGCATAAAGGGGGGAGGGGATTGCCAGAGAAAAGTGATTACATTGTTTTGTTGAAATCATATTGAGTATTTTCTGTATTGCATTTTCATTCAACATTACATCCATCTGAACTTCGATTAAGTATTCTCTACCACCTTATTCTTCTGTTCCTATTCACAAGTGTGCTAGTGCCAGACTATCCATTATTGATTACTGACCAGATTCAGTGTGATATTCAATTATTAATTTATTATAAAGCGCGATATATATCTATATTGTTTAATTTATCAAATAAACCTTTAAACGTTCAAAACAGAACTACTTCTTGGCTCAGTGGGGTCAGGGGGAGTCCAAGAGAGGGGTGTTATACAGGGGTAGTCATCCAGAACGCATGAACTGGACATAAAGATAGATCAATAAGGGTTTCCATTCAGTATCCCAGACTAGGCATTGACTTAGCTGTAGTGTTGAATTGAATCCTCTTACAAATTGGGGGCTCGTCCGGGATGTTTGGATTAGATCTATCACTTGTGCAGATTAATACAGTGTGCCAGCTGACCAGATACACATATCCGGTCGGATCACACGCTGTGTTACGCTGTAAAGCACTCCTCAAAGGAACGCTCTAAGAAAAAGGTCTGTTTTGCAAAAATAAAATACAAACTTCTGTAAGTCAGGAAGGAACTCAAATTCCAGAATGACGACCTTAGTAGACAGGAAAATAGCCAGAGAGCACTTTACATAAGTTATTTGTGAGAGGTGAGTGGACTCACCAGGACCAGACGGTCTGGTTGCAGGCCATCACGCAACAGGTCACGGAAACAGGGTCAGATATATGGAGAGATCAGGGTCCCTTACATGTGGCCCTGAGTGAACTATACATGGCTCCTAAGGCTAAGGATGAACAAGACAAGATGGTTAGGATAGCGGCATACCTGTACCTATATATGGGAGACATGCAGGATAAATGTACTGAAAGCCAAGATCTGGCGAATAAGCGACAGATGGTGTTCGAGAAGGTCCAATCTGACCTGGTCTCTTCTGAGCAGAGGCTGCAGGGGAGCCAGGAGTCAGAAAATGAGAGTAGACAGCACATCATTAAAATAAAGAGGGATATGGACATCCTGCAACAGGAAAAGGCTGACCAGGATACCAGATTTCTGGCCTTGCAGAAGGAGTACCAAGAAGGTTTGGACTCCCTACTGCAGAGCCAGAAAAAGCTGGAGCAACAGTTAGACTTCAATAGGGCATTTGCTGAGCAGGTAGTCACCCTGCAAAGCCACCTAGATAGGGAGAAGGCAGAGAGCAATAAACTGATTTTGAAAGACCTGGATACCCAGGCAGAATTTGACCAGGAGCGCCAGAAAGCTGGTGCCTTCCAAAAGCAAAGGGACGACCTGGCGGCACAGATGCAAGCTCTTAGTCAGGAAAGGGATACCTTAGGCCAGGAAGTCTGCCACTTAAAAAGGAAATTGGAAGAAAATCACCTGGCCCACCAGGGACTGGGTGACCTCCAAAAAGAACACCATAACTTGTTAGAGCACACCAGGAAGGTGGAGGATGCTCTGGCAAGAAAGGAGCAGGCCAATAGGGACACAGCTCAGGAGGTAACCCTCCTGCAGCAAAGACTGGCCCAGTGCTCCAGGACCAATCAGGAAACGCAGAGAGAGAATGAGGCTCTCTGCCAGCACAATGATAGGCTCCAACAACAGGTAGCGATGCAAGGGAGACTGATAGAGTCTAGTAAGGCCTTAACTGAGGAACTGAAGGCACAGGCTCTTGCATTGCAACAGGGAGCAGGGGCGGATAGAGATGAGGTTCGCTGGGAAAGAGAAACTCCTGAGCAGAACCCCAGGAGCCCTAGTACCAGAGGCCTTTATTTCTCTTTTGTCCCCTGGCGCACATGAGCACAGGGCCACAGGGATGGCAGATTACTATCCAGCCAGAAGCATGGGGCTCATAGGCCAGTACCACCCAGGAATGGAGGGGCGGGCATCTGGGTATGGGCACCCAAGCACAGTGCAATTTAGTGGGGAACCCCAGGAGAGTAGGCCCATTAAGGGCATCCTGAAAACCTCTGCCCAGTTAGGTCAGTGGGGGGGGTACCCATCAAATCCTGGCAGCAAGGAGGGATCTGAAGACTCCTCTGAGCGGTACAGGACACAGGAGACCAGGTCCCCACATTCTGCCAGCCATTCCCAGGCTCGCAGAATCCGGGAAAACCTGGAAGAACAGACGGGAACCTCTGGGAGCAGTGCCTCTGAGTCAGAAGATGAATGGACCAGGGTTACCAGAACCAAAAAGGACAATAAGGCAAAAAGGGCCTTGCTTAAGGACCCCTTAAAGCAGATTAAGGCAATCAGGAGTGTCATCACGCCTTATCATAAGAACGCCAAGTACTCTGTTTGGGAACACTTGGAGCTCTATGAGCAAATGATGGAGACTTTTCATTTGAAGGACAGCCAAAGCTGTATCCAATATGTAAAGTGGACATTCTCCCCAGAGTACTCCAGTTTCTTTGCAGGGCTGGAGGACCAAAATCATTCCAGGTGGTCCACCTATAGGGCGGCCATATTAAAACATTTTTCTGTTCACAGAAATCCCCAAGAGGCTCGCAAGGCAGCCTACAATTTGCAGTGTGGGGAGGATCAGGCCCCACAAGAGTTTGTGCAAGAACTGAAACGTGCCTTTGCGCAGACCACCAGAAGGGTGCGCACAGACAGCAGAGAATTTATTTATACGTTTTTCCATGCCTTGCCCAAATACATAATGACCCAGCTCGTGAGGGATTTTCACGAGAAAAGATCTTTAGACTGGGTCATTGAACAGGCGACCCGGATCTATGAGGTGCAGAAGCCAATAGAAAATAAAAATAATGCGCCCAAAAATCCCAAAGCCAACAACACCCCTGCTGCTGCCAAGGTGGCAGAGGTAAAGGTCACCCCCGTTTTAGAGTTGGAGATGGGGGGGCCTAAAAACCTACCTGCACCTAATAATGCTAGGCCCAGAAGGTCCTTGGGCCAGTCACAGACAGGGGGCCAGGGAGGCAGCCCCACAAATGGGGTCCCTCGCTCTCCTGATTATGTAAGCCCCCGGTACAAGGGAAACAGAACCATCCTGGGTTATGTGTGGACTCCTCCAGCCCAAGTGGGGGATCCAACCAAGCACCTAACCCAGGGAACTTCCCTCCTAACTTCCCACCGGAGGGCAGAAATTCTCCAAATCCTGGGCAGAACTTTTTCCCCAGGTATCCACCCAATTTCCAACCCCAAAATCATCCATCCTTCTTTCCCCAATTCCCTGAGCCCAGACAACCGAATCCGGGAGAGGGGAGGCCAAGGGTGGAGGGGTATCCAAATCTTCCCAACCAGGGGTACTACCAAAGAAGGGATAGCTACCCTTCCCGGGATCAGCCCAGGGGAGAAAACAGGGCCCCGTATCAGCCTGAGCGGGTTTCCCGGTTAGAGCGCCAGGTTCAAAACATGGCGCGGGATCTGGGTCACATACTGAGGGCTCAGCAGAACCCTCAGATGGGCATGCCGGCACAGAATTCCCCAAACTCTGGACCTGGTACTCCAGAACAATGACGGGGGCAGCACCCCGATAACTCACCGGTTCCCAGGGAGGAGGCACAAAGGGAAGGGGGGTGTAAAGCCTTGGAGGAAGCTTCCTTCCTCACTTGTAAACAGCCCCTGGAAACCCAGGAACCGGAAACAAAATCTCTTGCCCCTGAAAGTCTGCCTCCTAAGGAGCAGAGGGGGGTAGGAGAAACAAAAGACCCAAACAGACTCCGTTTGAGGAGGAGGTACGGATCTTCCAATTTGAGGGAGAGGGATCCTCAGAGGATCCTGGGAAAAGGATCTTCTCCTTCAGAGAGGGGGGAACTCCTCCCAAAGAAAAATGGGTCCCTAGGGATGCAAATCCAGACTGGGGAGATGTGGAGACTGAGCTACCGCCGCCCACCATCTCATCCCAGAACCAACAGCAAGAAAATCCCCTGGTTCAAACCCATCCTGGTGACTGCCTCCAAAAAGGGGGGGGGCCCGGAACCGGAGCCAGGGGAACCCACAATGGCTCTGATCTCCAGTTGCCAACTTTTTCTTTCAGATTCCCAAGGCTCTCCACAGAATTCTGCCCAAATCTCTTTGCTAGCGATGTCCAAAACCAGAGTTAGCCCACCAGTTGTCCAAAAATGTGCATTATCTGTGCCCCCTTGAGGAGAAGGAGGGAAGATACTATGCCCCGGTACAAATACAGGGGCAGGGTACAATTTTGGCACTGGTGGACACGGGATCTCAAGCTACCCTTCTGTCCAGAAGGGCCTTTGATGAACTGAATGCAGGGAGGGGAGGGAATTACCAAATTCCTCTCACCTCACTCCCTGGACAACTCCAGAACTTTGACGGGAAGGAAATTCCTGTCGAGGGGACGGCAGATTGGATATTAAGATCGGGCGACACAAGGTGAGACACCCGGTCATAGTAGTGACTCCAGAGGGCACCCCTTGTTTACTGGGGAATGACCTCCTGAGAAGGTTGTCACCCCTAATAGATTGTGTAAACAAGGTCCTCTGGACCCAGACTAGCCGACCAATAAAATTAAAACAGAGTGTCAACCATGTTAGTTTAAACGGCACCTGCCACATGGTTGAACAAAAATCTGACCAAGTAGAATTTCACTTCCAGAATAGCCAAATTCCAGACGTGACAGTAATAGCAGTAGGACAACAGACTGGTGATGGAGGGTCCTCTCTAGTTCTGAAAATCAACCTTCCTTCCAGTCTAAAGTGGTACTCCACGCTGGAAGGAAACACTCTGAGATTCTATACTAATCCACAATCTGAAACTCCCACTCCTATAGTCCAGAAAGATGCGAAATCAGCTCAGAGCCTGGCTGATATTCAGCAAATTGGAGAGCAGTTGTTCATCCCTGTCCAATTAAATGATGGGAAGGACTCTGTTCTCGCTCGAGTGTGTGTGAACAACGGTAAGAGCTTCATCAGCGAAGCCATGTTCCGCCAACTCCCAAAAGATCCAGCCATTCCCACATTCAAACTGATAGACAAATGGGAAATGGACCTGGAAGCACCTAATTCCAAACATCTCCTGCCAAGCAGGTGTATGCTCAAAATCTCTATTGGCAACAAGAGCATAGTCCATAATTGTTGGGTCGTGCGAGACGTCACTGCCGCCTTTTACTTGGGCAGTGACATTCTCAATCGCTTTGCCATTAGTTTGGACCTAATCAACTTCAAAGCTTGGTCCCGATTAGCGGATAATCCCATGGGCTTTGATGATCCAGAAAAAGCATTTAGGTCAACTCAATTGCTACCTTATGCAGTTGAAATTCAGATCAAAGAGGAAGTCACCATCCCAGAAAGGACTCAACAATTCTCCCTGGAAGTGAAAGCTAAAAGAGGACAATATTTGCAAAACCCTGATGCTTACATACATCTAAATGCTTCTCTCCAACTGCAAGGGTTGGGGGTAAACCCAACTCCATTAGTCAACATTGAACATGACACCATTCTAATAGAGGTGGATAACAGCGACTTAAAGATTATTACTCTAGCCGCAGGCACCATTATTGGAATGGCGGTTGATGACCGACATTTTTCCATAGATTTAGGTAATGAACTGTTAGGGCCAATCCCGAAGGACTGCTTTGACAGTGACAGTGATGACAATACAACACCAGACAGGATTTGTACCCGGCATGGGGGGAACTTCCTGGTATACACTTCTTGCCCTTATGGTAAGGAAGATGTGACTTGTGACTTCAGGAGGGATGAGGTGATTTTCCAGGTCCATGAGGGCTGCCTTTCCCACCTGAAGCCCCCAGTCCAAATCAGCACTCTGACCAGGGACTTCTCCACCCAGCTAGAGGAAGCCGCGGAGATAGCCAAACCAGAAGTCTTTCCAGGCTTCAGGCAGATGGTGGAAGAGAGAGTCAACCTAGCTGATGCCTGTGTGACTCTGGAACAAAAGCAAAAGTTGAAACAAGTTTTCTTGGATTTCCAAGATCTCTTTGCGGTAGACTCATGACTGGTCGCACTGACATCCACACAACAACAATCCCCACGGACCCTGGCATGACTCCTGTGTTTGTGAAGCAATATCGCTTGGACTATCCATTATTGATTACTGATCAGATTCAGTGTGATATTCAATTATTAATTTATTATAAAGCGTGATATATATCTATATTGTTTAATTTATCAAATAAACCTTTAAACGTGCAAAGCAGAACTACTTCTTGGCTCAGTGGGGTCAGGGGGATTCCAAGAGAGGGGTGTTATATAGGGGTAGTCATCCAGAACGCATGAACTGGACATAAAGATAGATCAATAAGAGTTTCCATTCAGTATCCCAGACTAGGCATTGACTTAGCTGTAGTGTTGAATTGAATCCTCTACAGCGTTCATCCAACCTTATCTTATAATGAAATGGCATCTGTTGATAAATCTTCAAAAACGTGTCCGCCTCACAGCGCCTCAACGTCCATCCAGTTACCCTTAGTTCCCGATGGGGGGACATCCTCAGGGGAGAGCGAGGAGAAAGAGCCACAGGGAGAAATAAAGGAGAGCTCCTGGTGGTACATACAAGAGACACATACAAATAAAGAAGACGAGAACAACATTATACAGTGTCCTCCTCACTTCAACAAATGGAGACGAGCTGGTGAGGGAAATTGGACCCCCAGTGACTTAACACCATGGTCTCTGCAGCAACGACAGGTGCTGGCCGTATCCCCTGTAAGAGAGAAGACAGTCATTTGAGGAAGACTCTGTTCAACAGCGTTGCTCTAGGTGTGGAAAGTGGTGTTGCAGGGGACATGGACCACAACAGAACCGCGGTGAGTCACGCAGAAAAGGGCTCAAAGGGCACCACCCTGATGAGCTCAAAGGACGGCGCGGCAGGAGCTCAGGGACCACGCAGCGGGAGGCCAAAGCAGTGGCAGAGGAAATATGAAGGACCTTCTTGGCAAGATCCATTCCAAGAGCATGGTTGCATAGTGCAGAACTGATAAAGCATACAAATATGGTTAAGAACAACGCTTCCAGGCCGAGTAGTGGCTGGTGATAGAAAGAGGACTGCAAGAACAGAAACTGTTGTAGGACACTACAGGAGCAGCAGTAGAAGGAATACATCAGCCATTTGCTAACATGTTCTGAATCCTTTCACTCACTGAGAAACAAAACCAACAAATTATTGCAAACCGCTGGGGATCCTCCTTTCCAGTGGAACACTTGGAAGGAGGACTTCCAAGACTATGTTTTGGCCATTCAGGTCTCATCATTCAGCATGGAAAGAGGGCTCTTCCTATGCCTTGCCTCAGGAATACAGTGGTGAGGGTGCTGGGGAAGGGGAGGATGGTGCAGTGCTCCACCCATATGAAATGATTTTAAAGAGGTTAGATTGACACTATGAGAAAAAGACAAATGACACTACAAAAGGTACCACTTGGATGAGAGCAGAACTAAGGGTAATTCTATAAAAAATCTCACTACACTTTGTGAATTGGCCCAAAAAGAAAAAAAAAAAAAAAGAAAAAAAATGCAATTTCGTTCTCAATTATGATGAACACATCCATGATCAATTTGTCGAAAGAAGAGAAGATGAAACAAATCTATCTAGGCCAAAGGCAATCGCACACTGGACAAGGTTATTAAACTAGAGAAGAGTATGGACCATGCGCTTTCCTATGTGAAGGAACTAGTGATGGGAAAGATGCTACGGTGAACATCAAGCACTGTGCAGCAGTTAGTGGCAGTGGCAAGGCGGGCTATCATAATTTCAACTATCAACAGGAAGGAGGGACACCTCAATCCAGTTACCCTACATGGCAGAAAAAGAAGATTACCATCGAATGAAGGGGGGCGAAGCGGAGAAGAAATGCAACGGTCCGCACAAAGGAGTGCTACGGATGTGTAAGCTACTACCACATGGCAAGCTCCCCCACCTGTCCAGGCAATGGGGAAGTTTATAGGAAATGCAGACAAAAATAAAGACATTTTGGGCACTGCTGTTGGAACTTTGTCAAAAATCAGTTTTTTAAAATGTGTATTTATTTGTTAACACACTGATCCAAATGTAAATGCATCTGGGCAAAGGTGTTATAGGAGCTTTGAAGTGTCTCGGTACGACTTCATGATCTTGCAAAGGGGCTCTAGCCTGTGCCTATTTAAAGTAGGCAGGTCTTCAAAGATTTGCAGAATTGTATCAGATTCATGTTATTGAGCTCCCAAGGTAGGCTATTCCAAATTCTGGGGCCATAAACCTAGAAACTTCAATCTTCTCTGGAAATTCAGTGGGAGGGGAGGGGGAATCATCAAAAAAAAGTCTGACAGCAGAAAGCAGCCACTGTTGATCCCATGACAGTTTCAGAAAGATATTTAGTGGCAAAATTATTCAAGCTTTTGAAAATAAGACAATATCTACTCTCCTTAACTGGAGGCCACTGTAGAGAGCGCAGATCTGGAATTGGAGTGGATTTTGAAACTAAATAAATGTAGCTCACTGCTGCATTTTTGTTTTGTTTTCGCATTCTGTAACATTTTCTTGTGTTTTCCTGTAATACCTGCTCGCATACTGTTTCCATTGTCTAGTTGGTAATGGACTAGTGTCTCTGCTACACTTGCATGATCTCCTTGAGGGACAAATGGAAGCGCAAGACGCAGCAGGCATAAGTAGTGAAAGGCTGACTGTACATCAGCTCCCACCTGACCCTCACGGCCAAGGCTGGCCTGCCAGATGGAGGCAAATTCAAGATCCGATCCCAGAAAATCTGGAGATGGAGGATGTTTTGCATCATCAGTGAAGAGATGTCTGTGTCAAAAAGGGCTACTTACATCTTGCTTGGGTTGAGAGTTGAAGCCAATTCAGGGACATCCAGTTCCTCACATCTACCAAACAGTCCTATTTTATGAAAGGGCTCCTTGAAATTACCCAGACCTTTCTGAGATTGGGCATCATCCCAGTAGGATTGAGAACCAACATGCTTCCTGCAGATAGTCATTAAATGTTTCATGTACAGGTTAAACAGCAACGGTGAGTGACTAACGATGTGGGACGCCACAGGTCTGAGGGCGGTAGCCTGAGAGGAACCCTCCAACTTTCACCTGTTGCCATCGATCCATCAAAAAGGATCTAAACAGTTAATAGCCTGTTCGGAGACTTTTCCTTCCGTCCTCAGCAGAGCCATGATCCACAGTATCAAATGTGGCAATTAAGTCTAACATTCCTAATAGCGACATCTCTCCCACATCAGATGCCAGTATTAGCTCAGCTGATAAAGCAACAGACCCATTGGAAGTACGGCGCAAGAATAAAAAAAAACAACCAATCATGAATGGGAAGAGGAACAGTGGCGTGGAGGGACCAAGAGGCAGAACACACGCCAGGAGGCCAGCATTGAGAAGTGCAATAGCGCAGAGGGGGAGATGGAAGAAAGATGGTTTTACCTGGTGGCGTAACCACGCTGCAGCCATGGTGGGACTGCCCCCCCCCCTGAGAGCGGACACCAAGACCAGGGAGCGACAGTGGATCGAATCCTCCGCTCCCAGTACGAGAACCGAAGAAAAGTGTAGAGACAGGCAGGATCAGGAAAGTGAACGTAGATGTGACAGATGCAGCAGAGAGGGACAAACAGCACAATACTCGCCGATACGCCACTCCATTGGAGAAGACCCAAAAGTGGTAAAGATACCAGGGATGCCCATCGTGGAGGGAGACAAGCTAAACAGAGCAAGGAAGGAGTAAGAAGAGCAAGTAGGATAACATCATATACGGGTCAGTCAGACCCTCAGAATGAAATCCAGAAGGGTTATGAAGTCCTAGAAACCAGACCTTTGGGCATCACCAGAGAGCCTAGGAGTGGAGACAGTCTGAGGGAGAGAGAAGTCGAGAGCCCTACTGGGATAGGTGGAACTTTACAGCACACAAGTAGAAGGGAAGCTGGCAATTTCAATCAGTCAAACAAACAGACAAGCTTGGAGGCTCCCTTTGTATTAAATCAGTAGAAAGCAGCCACATTGGTGCAGATGGATTAGGGGTATCATCCCTCCCCTTAAGAACCTAGACAATTGATTTGTATAAAGCCTTGTACATTTTCCATGAGGATCTTAAAGATAATTGGAATGTTTCTTTGATGAGAACCAACATTGGAAATGTGACCTCAACTCGTGGAAACCCCGGAGAGATTCGAGTATTACTGGTCTGACGAATCCCAAACAGAGGGTATACTGCTCTGGCTTAACTTTTGTTGTTTTCTTAAAGTGGTAGGGCCAGATAGTGCATAGGTGCTTGGGCTGCGGACTATTTATTTTGACAAAAACCAAGACTCTTTACTTTATCGGTAGGGAAGTCAGTTTAGCAATAGGGCCAGATGCAGGTTTATTTTCCCCCTTTAAATAAAATGAATACCCTTGAAGTGATGTTCTTAGAGTCAGACTCCTTCTGGTTCGCCGGTTAGTGGGACCACATTTTGCAGATAGGCGTTCTATCATAAGGAGACTGTGCAAGACCAGTGTAAAATATGTATGGTCGGATACCCTTGACGAGAAGTTTAGGGACATCAAAAAGCAATTTTTTTATTTTATTATTATGTTATATAGTTCATATGATGAACTTTTAGCACATATCAAGCATTCACAATTTCATTTACATTCTATACATTACATTTCTAAAATGTGACAACATCTAAAATCCTAATTAAAAGTGAAATGTCATTAGTATTTAAAATCCTTATCCATAGATCTTGAAGCGGTACCCCACTAAAAATACAAATTCTAATTTCTGGATCAGAGTCAAAGCAGAACACTCAATGGATAAATGTTTCAATGATTCCACATCCTGTAAATCGTATCGTCACTTCCTTAAGGATTTGTCAATCTCCTCATTCCTTGCACCTCTCTTGTGGGAAGCAGATTCAATTTAAACCTTAGGTCCTTTAATCGAAAGTCTTTGACAGGGTACTTTTTAAATAATACACCAACACATTAAAACCTTTAACCAACAAAACAATGATACCCCCACAATTTCTGCCCTAGTCACAATCCATGCTGACCTATAAAATTTCTGCTTAACCTTGTTTGGGTTACTACAAAGCTCTTCCAAGAAAGATTCAATTTTCACTAGAAGAAAACCCATGTATTCAAATTGCTTTAAAAAAAAAAAAGCAATATTGAAGGCTCCTGTACGATTGTATTTTGATATAGAAGATCACTGCATTGTGGCGTCAAATGCCAGTGATAGAGGATTGGGGGCAGTATTTTTGCAAAAAGGCTCCTTGCGAGGCGCAGAAGAACAAGTTACTTACCCCTGGTAATGTTCATTTGACTGGATGTTCCTCCCACGTATTCGATATATTAGATATCCAGCTTCAGCTGCTTAGGAAAAAGAAATTTGGCAGATGGCGCTGTGCGTTGATGCAGGGCCTCCATCTCAAGGGTGATGTCAAAGGTGTATATATAGCATGTGCACTGCCCGTTGGTTTCAGTTCTTTTTTTATTTTAGTAGAACTACCCGCATAACCATGGGTTTGACCGTACTAAGCTTTGAAGGAGCGAAAGCTGTAATAGCATGGAAAATGCGACTGTGGGGTAGGCGATGAAGAATATGGGGGAGGAACATCCAACCAAATTTTTTTAATAGCGGTAAGTAACTTGTTGCTCAAATCGATGTCCTCATATATACCTCATCTTTGATAGATGATGAAAGCAGTGTTTGTTTTGGTGGCGGGAGTACGACTTATCAATGGTTTCCATGAACCGAATGGAGGACAGCTTTTCCAAAGCTTCCATCCTGACTCCGGGAAGAATCAAGGCAGTAATGCTTCATGAACGTGTGTGTGTGTATGGTACAACATGTAGCTGCCTCACAAATGTTTGTTAGGAACACCTCCTTGCAGAACCAAAGCGGTAGCCATGCCCCTGGTGGAATGGGCCCTCGAGCCTTGAGGATCTTTGCTCGCCAGCCTGTAGCATTCCGAAATTGCTAGAATGATTCATCTGGATAGGGTCTGCTTTGTCACAGCCTGACTCAGTTTGTGACCTCTATAACCTATTAAAAAAAAAAAAAAAAATATTATATATATATATATATATATATATATATATATATATATATATATATATATATATATACACAAAGTTTTGAAAATCTAGAGATGTAGAATCTTAAAGCTCTACGTGGATCTAATCTGTGTAACCAATCTTCCTCCTTGCCAGGATGAGGTGAGGGTAGAAAGAGGGAAATACAATTTTCTGTCTTACATGAAACTCTGAAATGATCTTAGGCAAAAATGGAGGCTTAACCCTCAGGACGACCTTGTCCTTGTGGAAAATTGTAAAGAGTGGTTTTGATTATAGTACCTGCAATTCACTCACTCTACGGGCTGAAGTTAATGCTACCAACAAAATTGTTTTATATGTTAGCAACCTTAATGGACATGAAAGTAGAGGTTCAAATGGTGCACACATAAGAAATGTTAACACCAGATTAAGGTTCCAAACTGGAACCTGGAAAGGAGATTGTGGTGGTAGAGGGGGGACAGGAGGGGGGAGAGGGGGGGGACACATTGGTGAGCCCCTTCAGAATGTGTTTTACCAGTGGGATCTTAAAATATGAAGATTCCCCAATTCCTCAGATGAGCGCTTAAAGATGGATCGTTCCACCAAATAGCCTTCAATTGTTCCAACCTGGAGACCCCAGATTGGCTAGGTACCGTAGAAAAGATAACACCTTTGGTGTTTACCATAATATATTCTTGTCCTTGCCCCAGCTGCAAAATTTGTTCCATCAGCAATGGTACAAGGACTTTGTTGCTGGCCTTCTGGCCGAAAGCAAAATCTCCATTACGTCATCTGGGTGGTCCCAATCCTTGTATCTCAGCCTCTCAGAAACCATGCGTGAAGGCTGAGAATCTTGACCTCTGGATGGAGAACTCCGACCTTCCTCTTGTGAGAGATGGTTCTCTTTGTGGAAGACTAATTGGAGGGCAGATAGACATGTCCAGGAGGTCTGTGTACCACGTCCTCCTGGCCCAATCTGGGGCAATTAGGATCATGAGTTTCTTGAACTTTATGAACCTCATGATCACGCAAGGAATGATGGGGATTGGAGGAAATGCACACAAGAGTGGAAACTCGCAGTTCACCATGAACGCGTCTCCCAGAGCTCCTCTTGGAGGAAATTCCCTGGGAGCAGTACAGTTTGCACCTGGTTGACTCTGGTGCAAACAGGTCCACTTTAGGGTTAAAATCTCTTTAAGGACTTCCTGAGCTAGTTCCCACTCGTGGGAGACTGTTCTGCCTGCTCAGAGTGTCCACCGCTCTGTTCTCTTGTCTGGCTAGGTGAACTGCCAATAGGGTGCTTCCTTCTTGAATAGTCCAGTACCAGAACTGCATTGCCTATGCACAGTGATAGTGTCCCTACACCACCTCTCTTGTTGAGGTAGTACATGGCCACTGTGTTGTCTGCGATTATCAGGACATTCGTACCCCGTACAGAGGGCAGAAACGCCTTCAGCGCAGGTCCGATTGTGCACAGCTCCAAAAGATTGATGTGTAGTTCGGACCCCGATGGTGACCAACAACCGCTGGTTGTCAGATAGTTGGCGTGGGCTCCCCACCCCATGAGTGAGGTGTCCAACGCTACTGTCGACTCCGGCCATGGTTGCCAAATGGGTTCTCCCTTCAGAATGTTGTCCTTGCAGGCCCACCACAGGAGATCGTGTGCGGCCCTGCTTGGATCGTGAAATAGGTCTGACATGTTGTGAGAATCGAGACCATTGTGTCCCGAGAGCCCATTGGAGGGATCTCATGCTCAGGCAGGCCTCGGGCACAAGGAAAATGCAGGATGCCATGAGGCGAAGCAACCTCAAAAATTGAAGGACGGCAGACGCTGGGCACTAAAAGCTTTCCTCAAGGATGTATCAGTACATCCCAGATGAACTGGAGCCTTTGAGATTGTGTCATATGGGACTTGTTATTGGGGGGGGGGGCAGAGTCTGAAGAGTGGCAAGTGATGTTGAGATGATCCAGGTCTTGTTCAGGTGAAAGCACCCTGATCAGATAATCGTCAAGGTAGAAGACTACTCCCCTTCTCATGAGACTCACTGCCACCACCGCCATCAGCTTGGGGAGGAGGTCAGCCCGAAAGCCAGAACTCAAAACGGATAATGAGAATCTGCAACAGCGAACCTCGGGTACTTCCTGTGCTGGAGATGGATCGGTACATGAAAATATGCATCCTGAAGGTCCTATGACACCATCCAATCCTGGAGTTGGTTGGAGGGCCTGGAGGATCTGAGGAAGTGTGACCAGCTTTGAACTGGTCCATGCTGAGGAACTTGTTGAAGTATCTCAAATCCAAGATGGGTCTAATTCCTCCGTCCTTCTTGGGTATTAGGCAATCTGGAGTGCATCATCCTTTGTTCCTCTCGGTCAGAGGCGGAAGAGGCAAGAGGCAGGAAAAGCAGACAAAACACGTGAACACAGTAATTGACAACAGAGGTGTAAGGGCATTGAATTATCTTTTACTTAAAACTACTGTTAAGGCTTTGAAACCAATGAGAATGGGTGTGCTGCCTTACAGAAGACTGCTTTGTCCCCTCTGTAGGCTGGGAGTACGTAGAAAGTACATTGCCCAGCATGCTTTGGGCAGGGGCAGCCAATCAGGAGGAAGATCGGGTGTGGTGCGCTACCGCGCATGCGCGAGCCCTGAGGTACGGGGCTTGTGCTCGAGACTTCAGGATATGAGGACGTGTGCAAAGCAGCTCTGACGAATTCACACGCGAGGGGCGCCGCCCCACCAGACCAGCAACCCGCCCCTCGCTCACTAAAGATAAGTGCTGCCGCGCTACAGAGGGGAACTGGGGGGAGCACATGGGCCGAATCCAGCCCATATTTTCACCCCTGCACATGCATGCAAAGCTAAGTAGCCACACCTCTGGCGACCCACTCACTGTAACTATTTTCTCGCTTGCAGCTGCGGCGGCACGTGTATTGTTTACATTGGATGAAACACATTCCCTAAGCCTGCAGAACAAACAAAAAGGCATATGTTGCAAGCCTCGCGTGGCGACGCCCATGAAGGCATTGTTAATCAGCATAGCCCGGCAAATATTAGGAACGGGAACCCATTGGCAACATTTTGGACCTTGCCTGCAAATTACTAAAGACTCAGCACAAGACTGACAGCTCTCGACTGGCGACAACCAAAGACCACATCTCTGGACTGGGACTACGAGAGAGCTAAGTGTGCATGCATTTTAACGCCAGTGAGTTGTTTAACTGACATTATTATTATTATGTGCAATTTGCCTAGTTCATCTGTTGGTATCCTATTGTAAACTAGATCCGTTCTCTGTTGTCCTATGACTCATGCACCAATACGCAAAGATAGTTAGCGCCATCTCGTTTGGCAGGTGGAAAAGGTGCGCAACAATCAAAACCCTTCCCAAAATTCCCCCAATCCTGTCCACAACCTCTACCTAACCCTTGTTCCGGTTATCCTAACTTCCCCCTACCCATCTCATCAATGAGACCCTAACCCTCCTTCCCTGCTCTGGTCGCAAATGCCTGTTTAAGCTCCAACTTGCAGGCATCAAGACCACTGTGGGGGGGGTGGTTAATTCCACTCCTGCGCCAGGGACCTGTGTGTTCCCAACACTCTCCACTACAAGTACTGGTTCTATAGCGCCTTCCTCCAACATGGTCAAAATTTCCTACACAAAGAGCGGATCTGGAACCCTCAAAGAATGGCTCCCCTGTGGATGCTTCTGATATCTCTGAATGAAGCTAGGTTTGCCAATGCCCAAGCATCCGAAGTAATGACTCGCCATTCTTTCAGATGCTGGGACAGTCTGCTCCCCACTAGGGTTTCATGATTCAAGACCTCCATTTTGAGGCAGCTGAAGCAGTGGCTGTTAGTAAGGATGCCCCTGCTGAAGCAGGCTTTGCAGCTGTCCAGCTCTCCCTCGTTCACCACAAGGGAATCTTCTTTGGCCTCTTTGACAAGCCATTCCTCTCGCACTTCTAACTGAGTAGCAGCAAAGAGATCTACCCTTCCAAAGCTGTCCACTGGAGTGAAAGGGCTTAGGCTGCCCAATAGCGGCACCTAAAGATCTGGCAAAAAGGCAAGACCCATCAAAAGGCATGTTAAGGAGTCTGGATTTCACATACAGCGCATATCCAGACTTCCTCAGCGACCAGACTGAAGAACCTCACACATGGCTTCTATGCCGTCTCGAACAATAGCAAAGAAGCTGTCCCTTTCCTCCCCCTCTGGAATATGCTCAGCTACCATTGAAATAAAGTCCCATAGAGTGAACGAAAATGTTGCCAAGGCACATGTGGCGTTGGCCGATTTAAGAGCCATGCTCCCCACTGAAAACACTTTCCTGTTTTGAGGTGGCCGTAGCTGCCTGAACCTCCGGGGGGGGGGGGGTGAGGGGGCAGGGGGATTGGGGCTCACTACTAGATGGCTAGTATTTTCTTGTCACGTTTTTCTCTGCCGGGCTTGACATAATCCACAATCTTAGACATTAACCGTCTATATGCTGCATCTGCATGTTCACCAGAGTCAGGTTTACCAAATTCTAGCTCTGGTGAAGTGTTCACGACACTGGCTGTTTTCAAGTTGTCATAAACATCTTTTAGCCTGGACTCCACCAGGCACATTTGGTTTATCATATATTGAAGACCAAATTGTGCATCATTATCTGATGGTTCATTTTCCTCATAAATGCGAGGATAGTGATTTGAAATAATCCTTTCCTGACAAATGAGTACAAGTTTAATCTGGGATAGGCATTGATGGAGGAGTAGTCAATATTTTTATTTAAGTCATTGAGGGCATGGAGTGCTTCGATGCTGTGAAGGTGCCCTTGGTGTGGATGGAGTTGATGACCTCGATCAACTTAATCTTCGACTAACAGCACAAAGGATCCTTATGATTTCTCATCACGATGAGGCCTCGACAGCTCTCGATGAGTATATGGCCTATGTCACAGGCTCGAGGGCGTGTGGGATTTGGCTCAAGTACTTTCCTTACTGGCTTTAGAAGGCATGGTAGGAGCATGGTTTGTGGAGGGTTTTTGTTTATCAAATAGTTTGAGCATTTCTAACCTAAATGCTTCCCTTTCGGCAGTAATGGAGGCCTTTGTGGGACAGGATATAGCTCTCTCAGGAAAGAAGTCGGAGTAAGAAGTGGGCAACCTCATAGAAGATTCATCACAGAAGTGGTGGAAGCCACTCCTCAACCTGCACCATTTCACCTTCTTCCTTCGAGGAGTGTCACCTCTCGCATCATCCAAATAAGGTTTTTTTCAACAGAGTAGTCTATGGGGATTTTTGGAGTTTCTACCTACCGCCAACTTCACCTTTTGCTCTTTCAGAGGTTTTCTGGTCATAGACTGGCATTTCGAGCAGGCCGAGGTCTTGTGCCCCACACCGAGACACCACAGGCATACTCATTGTGGGTCAGTTATCAAAATCTTGGAGACACAGTCCTGACACTTCTGAACCCAGTCTTTGGGTTAGTAGGTGTCAGAGGAAGAAACGTTTTTGAAAAGAAGTACGCTGTAGTTGTGGAAGCATAAGCTTACTTGGAAAAATGGAACTGAAGCCAACAGGCGCTGCACGTGCTATATATACACACCATCAATGACATCACCCTCGAGACAGAGGCCCTCAAGGGACAGAGTTAATTGCAGCAACGCACATCTCCCTCTTCCAAAAAAAAGACAATTCCGAAGCATCTGGATATCAAAAGATGAGGAATACGTGGGAGGACACAATCCATTCCAATAAGGTATTCTCTGATAAAGAGAGGCCACGTGTAGTCTGTGCAATTGGTAAGTTTAAATCATTATTGTGGGGTAGATAATTTTGTGCAAGTACGGACCATAATTCTTTAGTTGGTATTTTTTAACCAAGGCCTGGAAGGTTCCTCGCATAGATTAAAGTAGATAACAGTACCACAGGGACAGGTACCCAATCAACTCGCCGTGGCCGTCTCACACAATTGATCAGGCCATTTTACTGCATTTATTTTTTTAATTGTTTTTTTATTATTATTTTTTTATTTATTTAGGGATGTGGAGGCAGGGTTATTGAACATTTTAGGATATATTTAGGGAATTAGGTATGGGGTTTGCACACCATCAAAAAGGTACAGTAAAAAAAGGCGGTAGTAAGTTGGGATCCCAGTAAATGCACCTGTCTGTGTGCTTAGAATGGGAGCGATTGCCACCAGGGGTTAGCATAGAGATTCTCATTCCAATCATTGACGGGCAAATGCTCTGAAATGAGGTAGACTGGCTATGCAATGTCATTCAATTTTTCAGTTAACTGGTGGCAAAAAAAATAAAGGATTTTAAAAAATACAAGGTAACTAGACTTTCCAGCCTGAATACAGGGAACATTCAGACCATGTCAATCTAAAAGTTCCAATAGAGAACTGTGCGTTATGCATGTGCTCGAATTCAGAATAGTTGATCACAAATGAGGTCTAAAAATGACAACATAAGAATGTCATGAAATATATTCACTTAGCAGAATGCCCTTCTGAAGTGTGCCCTATTAAAGACCATTTAATTTGGATATTGCATTGGCCCTTAAAACCATCTCAAAAATTGAAATGGCACATCAAAAATGCATCAAGCTCCATGGTGAATGCCTTTTGCCTAGTCGGTCATAGGGCTTTCTCCATAAAGGTTTAGAATGTCGGTTTCTTGGTAAGAAGATTGAAAAGAACTCAAGAGAGTATAGTGTGGGATGTTTTAACCCACTAGTCCAGGCCCTGCAACATTACGGTGCGCTGTTTGCATCAGGAACATCAGATGGCCGCTGGAAAGCATTATACATGCTAAAATCACCCAGAAGTGCGCAGGAAAAACCTGAAATAGGCCGTCAATCCATTTTTGCCTATGTCAGTGGTAACACAGGAGACCACTGCCAAAACCCACCATTGGGCTACCCACAGAGTACCATGAAACTACTTGAAAAAAAAAACATGCTGATTGCAAAAGAAACAGCTGTTTGGAAATCAATTTTTCTTGGTTGTCAAATTTGCAAAAATTATGGTTCACAAACCACACAAAGATCCAACCTTTGTTGGGTGTTAATCATTCTACTTCAGGAATCCACATTAATACAATGTCAGCAGAAGTACATTTATCAGAAGAAAATCCACATTTAAAGATGCTGGCTTGGAAAAATATGTTGAAAATAGGTGCAATACCGCTATTCGCCTCTGTCAGAAGCCGGCAATCTCTAAACCTCTAATGTTAAACTTGTGTCTCAAAATCTAAGTGTGGGGAAAGAAGGGACTTCCATGAAATGCAATATAGGGTGCCACTATTGATTTTCATGTTGAAAAAGACTGGAATTGCAGTTATGTTTGCTTATTTTAAATTTGTAACTAATTTTTCGTAAGGAACAATGTCACAATTGACTACAAGGTAACCTGATTCAGCTAAAACTTCAAAGAGGTTTTTCCCCACTGAGAACACACCACCCTTTTCCTTCCCACCAAAAGGAGAGGATCTCATTTGGATGCTAATGAGAAGAGGAAGAGACTTGCTCTGCTGCTCTGGTAAAGAGACAATGGGCTCCTTGAACTGAAAGAAAATGCTAATTCGGGTGTGAACTGAAACCAACTGCCCAGGAAGACAAGCCCATGTGACTCTCTGGCCCAGCCAAGACCTTGGTGGCGGAGACAAACCGTTTGTGGATTCAGAAGGCACAGAAAATATGTTTGAGAAAAAGACTTGTAGCAAATTGCACTGAACTAATAAAAAATATGTAATTTATAGGTTATTAAAATTAAAGTTCGCTCACAGTTTTAAACTAATCTGGAATCTGTGCGATATTCAGAGACTGAACCACGAAAATGTTTATATTCTAGCTATTGTGATTATGTTAGGAATATGAAAATTTACAGGGATATGCCCAGATGGTATGTGCATGTATGTACAAAAATTGGTACAGAACTGACACGGAGTATCCGCCCAAAAACGCGAAAAACTGGCATTTGTGAACCAAAACTCGTAGGAAGATGGGGCATTGACAGAAACGTATAATCTGCAATGTAAATATGTATTATTAACAAGTTGGGGATATTGGAAATATGTTTTTTAGGAAAAATAGATTTTCTGGGTAGAAACAATGGGGAGGGTTTTCTCTGGACCATAAACACAGTGTCACTGACACCTCATGACACACTGTTCCCTTCTCAAATCAGGGGAGAGGGAATTCTCTGACCTATCAGATTCTTAGAGGGTTGGGCATAGTATAATCAGCCTCCCCACCCACTTGGAAAATACATAAATAGGGACTGCTGAGGACAGACACACATTCACCCATCACTGATCACTGATATACCGGCAAAGCGCTCTGCAAGAAAACCCCATCTCCAGACTCCAGAACCCAGATCCAGACTCCAGAACTCTGAAGCAAAAGGCCCAATCCAAAGAGCTGAACCCTTCTCAGCTGGTCTTTCAAATCCTGCAACCTGATTTTAACCCCTAAACTTCCATGGGGCCCAACCACTTCAACAGCCTGGCTGTGCTGTTTTGGCTGCTTCTGGCTAAGAACCCTTGCTAGAACCCCGAGATCCAGATCAGTAGAGCATAGCAGTAACCCAGAACCCATCAGATCTAGTCCAAGATGCTGTGCAGACCAGAGTGCCTTGCTGAGAGCAGAATCAAGTGCCTGAGACCGGTCCGGTGGCGAATGAATTCCAGCCAAACCTTTGACCAGATTTCTGACAGGCCCATTCCGAACTATAGCTGTGAGTATTTAGCGTAGAACTGTCCATAACCAACCTAAGTAATCCAATACAACCCATTCCAGCAAATCCAGAACTGCATTATAGAATCTCTTTTGTCCATCCTGAAATTGTTATTCCATCCACATAATCCTGTGATAATTCTAGTGGTAATCATTTACGCGCTGATATTTTTCTGAAGTTAGTCAAGTGTCCTGGCGGACAAAAGTTGGAGCGGAGGTGCCGCTGCTCTGGTGGCTGGCTGTTGGGCATCTTGCATCTTCATAGCCCCTTAGTATAAACCCATCCTTGTTGGTAAAATCTTAACTCTTTTTGAGAAAAATCAACCTTTACTAAAACCTCTGTAGCTTTTGAACCGTAAATGATAGGAACGAAATGTAAATGTCATTTTGAAGCTAGCATCCTCAGCTTTCAAAACGAACTAAGAAACGCACTCCAATTCATTATAGTTTTGCTGTAATCATTTTTTGTGCGCTGAAAAGTTTGCCGCGATTTTGCATTGGCTCAATTACACCACATGTAAAAATAGCTATTTCTAGCTTTCAACTTCTGAATTTCGTTTTTCATCTGCTAGTCATTAAACAATCATTGCTAGTGTTTACCTGAACCTATCCAAAGTGGCTCTCACTAGTTCTGAATCCCATTTAGTGAATTAAAATCCATTTTTAGCATTTTTCCCCATTCATTTCAAACCACATTTAAAAGCATTTGATCCCTTTTAAAATCATTCCAGTTCTCTCTAAGCTTTCTGGGGGGAAATCGGGATTGAAAATACAATTTTTTTTTTTTTTGTTTTTTTTGTTTTATTGGTTAAACAAAGTTAAACCTTTAACATTCCTTTAACAATCCCTCCTCAAAGAGGTGGAGGCCCCCCAAATTAGGTTCAAAATCCCTAAATGATTGCCCCTAGGCCAGAATCTCCAGTTGTTTGGGTGGCGTCCACCTCAGACTCCCCCTCCTCCTGCTCCAGTTTTAAGGATTCAACAAATTTCAATGCGTCCAAAGTACGGCCCACTTTCTCAGCTGTGATGAGCCTTTCCCAATACTCTTCTTCGTTCTCCTCCGAGATCAGGCTCGTATAATTTCCCATGTACATCAGGCGATTCAATATCAGGTTCGGACAAGTTAGCATCACATACCTTATAGTTTCCAGTTGGGCCTTCTTTCTGCAAAATCTATAGTATGCTAGTGATTTGTCAATTTGCCTTCTTCGCCACCTTATTTCTCTCGAGTGCCAGATGTTAAATCTACAGCAGATCTCGGTAGTGCTGAGAGGGAAATTTAATCAAATATGGAGTCAATATATTCAGAGCTTTGCGTTCCCAGATGACATTATGACATAGGTCTCGTGTTAATTTCTTTTCCTGTGTTTCCTCCCAGTCTTTTTCCCGATTTGTTCTTTTAGCCTTATCTGGGTTATTTTTCAGGGTGTCTTCAAAGATCGCCAGGTATTTTAAAGTTTCTTCACATCTCATTTTCCAGTCTTGGAGAATTGAATCACTACTGGAAAACCCTGGCTTTGCTAGGATTCTGAATGGCACGGGTGGATTGTCCAAAATACACTTTCTATAAAGCGATAGCGATTTCCACGTCATGATTGAAGTGATGGATTGCAGTCTTAGTTCCGATCTTATAAGTTCCAAGGGTAGCGAATTTGGAAGGCGCAAGATCTTTCGCCACAAATAGGCTTTGCATAGGTTCCAGACCTCCCATCTTAGGGCTATGAGGTCCTCGGCTCCATATGTAATGACGGCCACTACCTTTTGCTTATAGAAGGTTGTAATCGGCAACAGAGAAAATTTCCCGTATCTACGATGTAGAAGTAGCCCTTGGTTAACCAGACTTTTTAGTTTTTCTCTGATCAGGGTATAATGGGCCTGCTCATTGCAGTTCCTATTAATTCTTATCCCGAGGTAGATCGTAGTATCGACTACTGCCAGTTTTTCTTTTTCCAATGACCAAGTCTGTATTTTCCCTGCTGTTTTCTTTCTGCGGCTTTATTTCATAGTCAAAATCATAGATTTTTTTGCATTTACTTTCATGTCATTGGCTTTAAGATAGTCATTAAAAGCCTCAATCCTGCGCTGAAGACCTATCGGCGTCTGGTCTATGAACACTGCGTCATCCGCATATAGCATCCATGGTATCTCTATGCCATTTACCTTCGGTGGGAAGGCCCGGATCTGATCTTGTGAAGACTTCATATCAGCCATATAGAGTATGAAGAGAAAAGGGGCGAGGGCACATCCCTGCTTGATGCCTCGGGATGTCTTGATCCTCCTTGATAGACCTCCATTTGCAGTAATTTGAACCTGGATCGAGGTATCGTTATACAGTGCCTGGATTGCCTCCATAGGTCCACAGGGCATCCACAATTCTTCAGTTTTGCCCACAGCCGTTCTCTATTTATTCCATTGAACATGGAATTGTTGATTGTTATTCCTGAAACCTGTGTGCCCACATTCCATCTCTTCCTAATGCATATTGGTGGGAGTGAGTAGTATCAGGGGGAAAAGAGTGATTACATTGTCTTTGATTGAATTAATTTCAAGTTTCATTTCTGTGTTGCATTAATTTCATTGAACCCACACAAAGTTATTCCCTGCTACATTATTCTTCTTATCCATACTCCTAATTGATTAAAGAGATTGTTGACTATTGCACTATTACCCATTGCTGATCACTGCATAATATTCATAAGTGTGATATTCAGATATTGTTCATATTCATAAAAGTGTGAATATATATATATATATATTCAATTCATCAAATAAATCTTTTAAATTTGCAAAACAAACCTACTCCTTGGTTCAGTGAGACCAGGGGGATTCAAAGAGAGGGGTGTGATATAAGGGTACACCATCCAGAAATAAAAGCTTTTGACATAAAATATATAAATAAGGGTTCCAGCTGGGCATCTCATGCTAGGCTTCGACTTAGGTGGAGTGCTGGGTTGAAACCACTTCCAATAGCAACATTCCAAAACAACATGAGCAACTGGGAAAAATGAGGTGGGAGTGACACAGCGAAGACAGTTCTCAGTCACTCTACCTATAGTTTTCAGGATGTCTGCAACCACTGCACTATAAACATCGACATCCCATAAAAACATACATACAGTATGGGGAAAAAGGGACATGAAATTTGGAGAAAGTGGAATTCACCAAGTTATTTTTCTCCTATTTCTATAGTGACATACACAGTGTTATATAGGAGTTTTTCTTTTTCAATCATACCGTTTCTATTTAGTCAGGAGAAGAGAAGGCATTCACCTCGGACGTAGAGTTCACTCAGTTCCCAAACGTAGAGAAGCATCAACCTTTATTTGCGGTTTTCTTCCAACACCAGAAGATGCAGTAGCACAACAAATCCGACTCACCCATGTTTTTACCACTTCCCATAATAAAATGCTCACCTTTAAATCAAATTAGTTGATGCAGGGGTGCTTCTCAAAAATAGCATCCCTACATTTTGCAGAAATTCTGCAAAAATTATAATAAAAATTCTCAACATTTCACTCAAATCGAAGCATTTGTGGTAAATAGTTACAAAGGATCAATATACTGAAAATACATGGTTATCACTTTAAATAACCTAAGTAAGGTTGTTGTGATGTGAAATTCCAGAAATCAAGTGTTTAGGAAACAAGTGATGAAACAATTATCAGGCAATGGTATAAAATAGAACCTTCAAAAGATCAACAGCAAAAGTATTTTACTTGCCTTAATTTCAAGCTCTGGATAGACAACACTGATTCCCTGCAAAAGACAAATGTAGAGAAGATGTAAATTCGGTTCATAATCCTCATCCCCACCATCTTCCTAGTAAACGTGGTACCTCTATCTGCCACTGAGAATCTTGCACTACTGCAAGGAACCCTGCCAGGAGAACACCCAGATCTCCAAGTATGCTCATGTATGGCGCTCCTAGTTAAGGTTTACTTTTCCATCTTAGGGTACACATACACAAATCAGTTGTGCATGATTGCATAGAATCCTCTTAAAATGAAAAAGCTAACATAATGGCTGCATTCAACAATTGGGAATCACAATTACTCAATTTTACAACAAATTAATATTTTGAGAAATAAAAATAGAAAGCCTTTGAGCTTCTTGTGACATTAAGCCATTCTTATCACACCCTAGGGACAGGTGTCTATTGAGGTGCAGTTTGAAATCAAGGTCAGCGTCTGTATTTGAAAATAAGGAACGTCTCAAACATTACTCTCACTGGGACACCCTTTATGAAAATAACCTAGCAGACAGCATTGAAGTTTCGTCCCTGCATTTATTTACTACAGGGAGCCATCCAAAGATACATATGTGACATTAAATGTCTAATGGAGCTTTAGGAAACGCCTAGAAGGCATGTGAAGCAGAATAATTGTCTAAAAGATATATGGCCTCATTACACGGTAGGCGGTGAGCCATGGTGCTATTAGCGCCATGGCTCATGCCGGTAAAATACCGGCACCGCCTTGGCGGAAAGGGGATTTACCGCCCCATTCCAAGGTTGGAGGGGCGGTAAATCCCCTTTCCGCCATTGCCCTTCCCCATTCCCATTTCTGCCCCATAGGGCTCTATGGGAATGGGGAAGGCGCTAATTACGGCACCGCAATTTTGCGGTGCCGTAATTAGCTCTGAGGTCCCTTAGCGGGTTGGATTTTAACGCCTGCAAGAAGCAGGCGTTAAATCCTCCAACCCGCAAAGGGACCTCGTAGTACGGCGGTAAGGGTTAACGGTCACCGTTGCCATTAACAGTGACCGTTCACCCTTACCGCCGTCCGTGTAATGAGGCCCATAGTCTGCATCTCACATGGTAGTTCGATTTTGCAGCAGTGAAAGAAAGGTGTCATCACATAAAAATAGGTTGGTCAGAAATAAAAATGGCAGTAGGAGTGCCCCAGATAGGTCACGACCAAATGAGAGATTGCTTTCCTGTCAGTGCTTCAGCCTTGCTATGTAAAGAGGAAATTAAAAGGGAAAGAAATATTAACAAAGCGACTGATCTGAATACATATCTCGTGCAAAATATCACTAAAAAGGGGTCAAATGGCATGCAAATCCCAAAAATGTATGCACAACCCAAAAATTAAAATCGCCATTACAAAATGTTCAAACCTTTGAATGTATTTGCATCTCCCCATCCTACTCCTTACTATAAGCCATTCACAAAACGTACACCATCCAGAGAAGCCATTCGGTTTGATAGCTCCTGGGTCACAAGAGTAACTCCTGGTCATAGGAAAGTCCGACACCCTAAACTAGTTCCAGCTCCTGGTCCATCAATTCCAATTTTGACCCCTTTGGTCCCCTTCTCGTCAAATGCCTTTATATGCTTCTTGGTGGAGGGAATTTCAGAGGCCCTTCTCGATATTTTGCAGGGGAAGCCCACATTTTGGATTATGCCACTGGATTAAGAACAAAAATCAAGGGACACACTAACGGAACAGATTTATGGGTAATTATGGTAAGGTTAATTCACCACTAAAACGCCTGCAGGCCAATATGGCCATTGTTACGCAGGTTAACAAATGTATGGTACATCACATGCTGGTGACACAGACCACCTGCCCAGCCAGCACACCAAATAATGAAATATCAGTATGAATCATAGCTGTCCAGAACTGCCATCATTATTTCTACAACTCTGATAGGGTGACATTTAATAGTATATGTGGGTGAAATCAATGCAAAAGAATTGGTGTAATATTTGTAAAACATTTCTAAAACCTTATGAAACAAAAAAAGAAACATTTACCTCTTCCACTATGAGAGGTTTAACCTCTGAAAGATTAACGTCCTGCAGTAAATTGGACATTCTGGATATTGCAGTTCTGAAAAAGAAAATATCAAAATATGAAGCAATGCCCACAAGGTATACACACGAGAGGTAGGAACGAACCTAAATAACACAGCCGATATAATCAATGTATTCCAAAAGGGTATATCATCCATTCGTGAATCATTTTAAATATTTTTGCATTCAAACCACCAAAACATTTGCAAGTTAAAATTACCAAGCTACATTATGTTTGGAATTGTTCGTGTATGGGGAATACTTTCCAGATATTAAATATTTATATTTTTTAAAATCTTGCTTTTTTTTTAAAGGCATAGGTATTGCTGTTATGAAATTGGCACTAAGAAAATCTTCATTTTTAAAAATCAGTGTTTTCCTAAGATCCAATAAGAGGCAGAGTTATTTAAGGTTTACCATAGAGGTATATTGTAGCAAGTAGTCAATAGTGTTGTAGATGTTTTTCACATCGTCAGAAATAGAACTGTTTCCTCAGAATCCTATACGAGTATGTCACAAATTGTTCAACACATTTTCAGCAATTTATTGAAAAAAAAGGTAGATCTCCTTTGCGCTGATCTGGCACAACATTGGATATAATCCCACGAACAAGAAACATTTAATCAATCACTTATTGGAAAAAGAGGTACTTTCAAGTGACTGGAAGATTTTTTGATTCATATAGATTGATCTATCGCGCTCGTACACAAGTGTTTCAGAGTGCGACAAGGCAAGGGAGGGAGAACAGGGGAGAACAAAACAGCGATCTTACTAGGCCCAGTGACATTGAGAACGCGCAAGTGCAGGGGAGAGGGGGTGGAGGGGAAAAGTGCATGTAAAGGTGAGAAGTGGAAAGTGCGAAGCAGAGGAGAAACAGATAAATAATAAAGGCAACAAATAGTGGTAGTGCAGCCAGTAATTTGCAAGTACTAGGTTTAAGGCAGCAGACAGGGTAGGTCTGATAAGTGCAGGAAGAAAGAGGGGGGCTGTATGGGTACAGATACAGACCCCAATGCAAGGGGTGGCCCGGAGGCAGTGCGGGAGGGTGACAGGGTGAGCAAGTACCTGGGCCCGAAGGACAGAGGGTGGCCAGGTGCACGGTGCAAAGAGAACAGATCAGCAGGGGAGAGGGGGAGCGAAGAGAGAAGAAAAGAGGAAGGTCTTGAGGTGCTTCCGGAACCAGAGATGGTTCTTCTCGGGTTTTAGAGTGGCAGGGAGGCTGTTCCAGAGGGAGGCCCCAGCCAAAGACTGAGATCTACCCCCAGCTCGTTTCTATGAAAAACGACTGACCCTGAGGGAGTTGGAGGTAGAGGAGCGAAGAGCTCAAGAGGGGAGGTATTTGCGCAGGGATAGCTGAATGTATTTTGGACCCAGGCCCCAGAAAGCCTTGTGGACAATGCAGAGGGTTTTGAATTTAATCATTGCATCCACTGGGAGCCAGTGGAGAGATTTCAGAGCTGGAGAGATACGATCCCAGGGCTTGAGGCCAAAGACAAGTCTTGCAGTCCTGTTCTGGATTAGTTGCAGAGGGCGGAGAGTAGAGGCAGGTAGATTTAGAAAGAGGCTGTTACAATAGTCCAAGCTAGAGAGAACCAGATTTTGGGATACCATGAGCTTCTGGGGGAAGGAGAGGAAAGGCAGAGTACCTCTGAGGAGGTGCAGTCGGAAATTTGACTTTTTAGAGACCTCAGTGATGTGGGCAGAGAAGGAACGAGTGGATGACCCCGAGGCTCTTAGCCTCGCAGGTGGGGATAGGAGGAGGGACAAGGGAGGCTGGCCAGAGAGTGAGGGGAAAGGATGGTGAAGGTGTGCCGAGGAGGATCTTCGTCTTGCTGGCATTCAGACAAAGATCATTGGTGGCACGCCAATCTTGAATGGCAGTTAGGCAATCAGAGATGAGAGAGGGAGAGGAGGTGGCAGAGGGCAGCCTGGAAAGGAGTCAAGCCTCATCAGCATAGCACTGGAAATTTGACCAGAAAGTGGCAATGCAGTGGACGCGAGTTGCCAGGTATTGGTTGAAAAGCCAGGGCGAGAGGTTAGATGCCTGGGGAACACCACAGGTAGAGAGAAAGATAGATGAAAGGAAAAGACCCAAGTTGGACTTGGGAGGGTAAATCTGAGAGGAAAGAGGTCAGCCAGGCCAGAGCCTGATCAGTGATACCCAGGTTTTCACAGAGACGGTCGAGCAGGATGGTATGGTTGACCGCGTCGAAGGCAGAAGAGAGATCGAGGAGGATGAGGGAGAGTCAAGGTTGGAGAGCAGATCTTCACAGATGTTCAGGAGAGCAGTTTCCATGCTTCTGGCAGCTCTGAAGCCAGACTGGTGGTCATGGAGACAGCCAACAGAATTGGAATGAAGGTTAAGCTTAGAGATGGCCAACTTTTCCAGGAGTTTGCCAAGAAAGGGAGTAATGGAAATCGGGCGATAGTTAGCTGGACAATCAGCTGTGGGTTTCTTCAGAAGAGGATGCACAAAGGAGTGCTTCAGAGGGGAGGGGAAGGATCCAGAGGCAAAGGAGTGGTTGCAAAAATCAGCAAGGGCCGGAGCGAGGGTGTCAATGTGGTCCTTGATGGTTTTAGAGGAACAGGGATGAACCCGTTTTGACGAGGCTTTCATAGATTGGACTGGTCTAGTGACCTCGTCAGGGGTGAAAAGAGGAAAGGATGAGAAGGCTGGTGGGAGGGCGGCTAAAGGAGGGTCAGCAAGCACAGATGGAGAGGGTGGATTGGATGTCCTGGTTTTTTTTTAATGAAGTGAGAGGTAAGGGCATTGCAAAGAGCTTGGGAGGCAACCGGAGGGGTAGAGACTGCAGCAGGGTTGGCCAGCTCCTTGAAGATTTTAAAGAGTTCGGCCGAGTTGTTAGATGCCACAGAGACACAAGCTTAAATGTGGACTCTTCTTGGTGAGGACAGAGTCAGTATTGCCTTTGTAGCAGGCGACAGGCCAGTTTGTCAGAGGATGAACAGGAAGTCCTCTATTTCCTCTCAGCTGCCCTACACTTACTTTGAAGTGTAGCTAGGTCCGAGTCATACCAGGAATTGCACTTGGCTTTGGACTTCAAACAGATCCTCATGACAGGGGCAAGAGCATCAAGCGTATCAGAAATTGAAGAGTAGATCAGAGACAGGGCTGTGTCAGGATGTGAGACAGCCAAAGGTGGAGGGGTGGAGGGGGGGGGGGGGAGAGAAAGTGGCGGCAAAAGCCTCAAATGACACACGCTTCATGGGCCGGATGTCCGAGAAGGTAGGTGGCACTGTTGGGGTAGGCTTGGCTTGGGGGGGGGAAGAGAGGAGAGATGAGGGAGTGATCGCTCCAGGTGAGCGGCGTGGTCAGAGGGATGGAGAGGGGGACAAACACCTCTCCCAACAGCGAAGAAAACTCTTGACAGCATGGCATCACCTCTCACCTCTCCCTCCTGTGAAAAGTCAAGACCTTCCCCCGGACAGCTTTAGAGCAACTGTTCAAGCACTGGTCCCATCCCACCTGGACAATGCACGCCTTGAAATCCTACTGTCATCCTCCCATGTGCCCCTGAGAAGTTTCCTACACGTGGCCTCACGCCTATGACCACATCCCAAACCCACATCGACCTTCACTGGCTAACACTACACGCACAAATCACCTTAGTCTTGGAGCATAATCTATGAGAATTGCCTTCAAGTCACTCAGCTACCTTGCAGAGAACCTCAGCATCTCTGGCAAACAGCACACCACCAGATGCCAGGACATGTGCAGACTTGAAATTTACTGCTGCAAGCCTTCTCTGCATATGCCACAAGACTATGGAACCTCCTCCCAGTCAGCATCAATTTCTAAAATTCAGAAAATAACCCAAGACGCACATCTTCAGGGAATCGCTCTGTCTCAGACACCTAGGCCATCACATCGCCCCTCGCACCACATGACTTGCTATTTGCCACCCGCCTCTCTCCGCACTGAAACCTGCAACAGCTGTACCCATCCCTCTGTATCCTGCCTACTCTTGCTGCATACCTCTGTAAAGCGCTCCGTTGCTTCTCGAAGCTAGGTACACACTCAAATACAACAATAATCCCCTATGCAGGACAATCCAAACTAAGATAATGCAAAAGAAAGACGTTCCACTCTGGTTGTGCAGAGGAGCTGCAATGATTGTGTACGTATGTGACAGTACACAGAGGAAATAAAGGAGCATAGATCTGCAAGGCCTTCTGAGAACATCTAATCACCCAATACGAATGGTATTATCCTGGTATATAGTGGCTGGTGCGAAACTCAGCGTGCCACAATACAGCCGAGGAGTGCACAAAGGTGAAATTATGCGTTGTATTGAATCTTTGTTGAGTAATAGTTTAAACTAATACTTTTGACAATTCATTACCATGCACTGTCTATTATAATTGAAGCCAACACAAACGTATGTATAAACACCAGTAACGTTACTGGGTTTAAAAAAACAACAAAAAAATCTTCCATCTAAAAATGTGAAAGTAGAATATTCTGTTTGAGCCAAGTCGTGTCTTAAAGCTATCTAGAATGCAAATTAGCTCAAATACAAGCATTTTGCTATGGAAAATTGCCTATACATTCTCATACACACTTTAAAATGCATACAATGTATTTACAAAATGTACTAATAGTGTAAACCAATGCAGTTGGAATACCATAAAATTCATAAATTAAACCTAAAAGTAAAATGAAAATACCTCGTTATCACAGTATGACAATCAAAAGCAAAACTTGCTGACCTAGCATAAATCTAGCCCAAAAGGATTCTGCGAATATCCAAATGATGCACAAGCACCCTAGAAACGTAATACACTTATCTTCAAGACCTGTGCAGAAGATAAAGGTGCTTGGTTTCAATAAACTATGTAGAGAACCTTGAATGATCGAGGGATGGGGCAATGGAATGGTGAAATACATGGAACCCTAGGCATGTCAGGAACACAGTTGGAAGTCACTTGTCATCCATCCTTGCATCCTCCGACTCTGGTCTAACTGGTATTCATGATCGATATGCTCAGCTAACTATGTGGTGACCAAATTATAATGGGGAATACATCACTATCCTACTTAGACTTGGCTCTGCATCATTACAACAAATCGACGAGGATGAGAACGAGGCGAGCGCAAGCTTGTGTGGGTTCTAGTGTCTTTTGGTAAGCAAATGCTGGAATCAAGCATTTTCAAACTGGAAAGCATGTCAAGAAGCCTGTGTAGGCAGTCTTAAAATTTGGCCACGAGGCGTGCGAGTCACCCTGAATGGAAAAAAATAAAAATTGTACCCACTAGACCATTTTCCTGGCAGGGACATTTGTGACATGGTGAGATTGCCATCTGAAGCATCACAGAGCATAGTAAGTGCATCATTGTAGCTGGGGCTTGACTTCTTTCTCTAGAGGACTTCTGCTCAATTGAGAGCAGCCCCTCAGTTTTCTCCCTCAACTCTGCCTGGATTGTAGAGTGCATTCAATCCTCTCCACTGGTCACTTGACCCATCTCCACACCCCAAGGGCAGCTGTTGATGGGCAGTGGATAAGGGTGATTTTCCAGTTAGCCTGTTCGACCGACACCGCACCCAGCCCTGTCCTGCGCTGCAGCACCTCGTCCCCAAATCAGAGGGACACAGGCAGAAAGGTAAGGGACGACGCAACATACTCCCAAACGTTTGAATCCATCATGTGGGAATCCACTTTTTGAATTCTGCCATTGCAAATTCTTGCCACCTGGAACTTTTGCACTATGGCACTTTGTTGCTGCTGTGAGGTTGCAACACATGTATAATCTATAGGTTTTTGCTCCTTTCGTTCTCTTGGGTTCTGCCTCTGTGAGGTCTCACATTTGAATTATTTTTCTGTGAGAGTCACCACATTTAACTCTTGCCACTATGGTATTTCTGGACATTTGCACTTTGCCACTGAAGTTTTCACCACATTTTTAATCTTGCTACCGTGTGGTTTCACCAAATTTGAATTTGGCTACTGTGCTTCACTGCATCTGAATTTTGCAACTGAGGTTTCTCTACATTTGAATTTTGCTATGACATTTGCACCACTTTGGGTTCTGCCATTTTCCAATCTGGTCCACTTGGAATCCTGCCGGTGTGTTTTCACCACACCTGAATGTTGCTGCTGTAGGGATCTCACCACTTTACAACTTTGCTGCCACAAGGTTTCACCTTATTTTGAGTTTACTTTACTAGGGTGCAATTTCGCTATGTTGGACTTTTACTGTGGGGTTTCGCTAAATTTGAGTCTTCACCACCTGGAATTGAGCTGTCCCGAATTCTGCCTCATTGAATGTTGCCACTGAAGCATAACCACCTTTGAGCTCCACTACCATTATTATTCACCACCTTAAATCATTGCAACTGTGCAGTTTCACCACTTTGAACATTGCCACTGACATCTCCACTACTCCTTGAACTTTACTACTGTGTGGTTTTCACCATCTTTTGAAATTCTGGTACCGCAAGGTTTCACCATTTCTGAACTTTGTCTGCATTTTGCCACTTTGAATTTTGCTACTGTGAAGTCTTGCCACTTGGTAATTTTGCTGTTGTGATGTTTCCACCATCTCAATTGGCTACTGTGAGGTTTTCACCACCTAAATTTTACTACCGAAAGACTTCACCTCTTGTAACTTTAAAAAAAAAAAAGAATTCTGCCTTCAACTCTCAGCTGCTTGCATTTAGCAACATTTGAATTACCCCCTCAAGGACCGTACTGGCTTGGTTTGTGCTGCTCCTGAAATTCAGCCACTCTAATAATGGCATTGTTCCTGCTGCTCTAAAGTTTGCTTTTCGGAACTCCCACTGCTCAGCCATTCTAAAACACTAATTCAATTTGAATGCTCCTAAACCTAACCACTTTCAAACTCTGCCTACTAGATTCCTACTGCACTTGGAACTCTTCATTCTAAACACCTTACTAACTGACCCTAGCTGGTCTTTGCTTATACCATGTTGAAATTAGCCATTTCAAACAAGACTGATGTTCCTGACATTTTGTTCATTCCGAATGCTTGCTACCTCGAATTCCTATACTCTGAAAACCCAACTGTGCTTTACCGATCCAAAAAATCTTGAACTCGCGGTTTCAAACATAACCACCTGGAATCTTCCAATCCAATCCTTACCACTTCCTGAACCCTGCCATTTGCTACTCCTACCTCGAACTGAAGGCCAACACTCTGAATTTTTACCTCCCGGATCCCACTGCCTGGATTACTACAGCCCGAACCTTAATCCCTCCAACCTGCATACTTTCTTGAACCTAACCACTGTGACTTTTGCTACTTTGAACTCCAACTGCCTGAATTTCTCTACCAAACCCCCACCCACAGAGAAATCCCGAGACTCCAACCCAAACAAATATTCCAGTGACAATACAAGCTCCACAGGGAGACTTCTGTGTCTGGGAGCTCCCCAAATTATTGGCCATCAGTACCTCACCAACAAGAATGCCCAAGAAATTCACCCAGAAATGTCCCACCATAAGGATTACCAACCTCGAAATAACAGACCACACGAAGCTCTGCACCCGGGAAACTCAATATCGCTTGCTGCAAACCTATACCACCAATGTCTATCACCAGGAACTCAGGCAGGCTTTCTTCCTTGAAAAAAGGACAATTTTGAGACCTCTGTGACAAAGCAAGCCACCACAAACCTATAACCACATCAAGACACGCATGATACTGATCAGCCCAACATCGATCAATTCCTGACACAAAGGAAGAAGACACCAGGAGGGCTTTTGCCCTTGGAACAAATGCCAAATCCGAGACCTCAGACAAAGGACTTATGTTCCATTTTACTCTTGTGACAAGACACCTCGGCAGAGCCGGTGCTAGAAGACCTAGAGCGTTACTGCGACCCCTTAAGAGTCTGCTGTTAATTTAGCCCCCAGCGAGGGAACCTCGGCTGACCTGGTAGTCGAAGACTTAAGGTGTTCAACTGGCTTCTTTGCCCCCTCAGCAGGATCGGTTCGACCAAAGGCATGAGTGTGGGAAGACTTTGGATCACCCCCTGAAGCCAGAGCCCTCGAAGAGGAACCCTCAATGATATAGCCCCAAGATGGGGCACCTCAGGGATAACCCCAGTACGTTTAGTCACTTTACAGAACCTCAAGCCAAGACTCAGAACACTTTGTTCCAGATGTGGAAACCTCAGGACTGACCCTGGTGACAACAGACCCAGAAGGACTGGGCCCAACTTTAGCCCCCAAAAGGGGAACCTCGGATGAAGATCCAGTCCTGGCAGCCCCTTTGCAGGGGACCTATGAGGAAACTCCAGAGTGCCAATTAGATTCCTTTTGGGATACCTCAGGGAGATCCCTGGCAACAGAGCCAATTGAGCCCCTCCCGACCCGAAGACCCAGGGAAGGAAACCCCTGGCAGTGATGCTCTTAAAAAAGTATATTATATATAATAATAATATTAAAAAGTTTAAAAAAAAATAATAAACTTAACAGTTGCTTACTTTTTTCTTCAATGAACTACTGTAAATTTGGTGGAGGATTTCGCAGAACACCTCCTCCCACCTGACAAGCGGACACTGGAGTGCCCAGACGGAGAGGAAGTCACAGTAGAAGCACGAGTCCCACCGGCGTTCCTGGCCCAAGCCCTCCAGGCAAAGAGTGGGAATCCGTCCTCATGAAATGTTCGCACAATGAATAGGACACAAATCACAGACGCTCTGGCATAGACTCAAGAAAGAGGACTGTGGAACCGGGGCAGGACAAGGCAACAAAAAGAAAAATATTCCGTGATATGCAAGTGCCTCCTACCCTGACCACGCGGAGAAAAGGACTGAAGGGCAATGCGCGTGGCACAGCTCAGGAAGGTGGGGCTATGTGTGGCAGCCGCGCGTAAAAATAAAAGGCCAAAAAGTGCTCCGGTCACATCCCGTTGGATGGAATGTCCCACAAGCATGGAGGAAATAGTCGCAGACTTGCTTATTTATTGGCTTAGCTGCCATGCTAGAGTTTGAGCATACATTAAAAAGTACTGGTTCGCAGAGTGCATGCCCAGCCAGCCAAAGGAACCTCTCTGTTACACATTTAGGAGTTTCCCAGTTCCCACAGGGGTGTTTTGTATTGCATTTGAATTTTGGGTTTTATATAGTGCAAACCTAGGTAGGAAGCCATGAGCGCTGCACAGGTCGAGTGTTATATATGAGCCAAAGGCGGTGGGGTTACAATTAATGTTCAAATATGATACAGGAACTCGAGCCGCCTAATAGACAGAAGAATACGATCTAGAGTGAGTGCTGGCATGGTCTTGCCATCAGGACCGCGTTTTAAGTAGGCCCATTTCCCCCATTTTCCTTGTGGGCCAGTTTTGGGCAGAGATGGCCTGGCTTCTGTGCGTCACTCACCTGAACTAGAGAGTTCTTATTTATAAAACTGTACAGCGAGCAATGTGCGATACATGCATTAATTCCGAGGGCATTAGTATGCTCTACCAATCCATTACAAGTAAATGATGAGAAGGTTACCGATTTGAACGCGAGGTCAAACAATATAGCAAAAGGGAATCTCCCAAAACGTTTTCAACCGAGATAGGGGATCCAGAGGACTAACATTCTTTTAGCAATTACACCACCATAAATGATTACTAAAAGTAACATTTCATAATGCTCTCATCTCAATTTTAAATAACTTTCGTTTTATTATTTCCATGTTTGGCAGAAGGTCTTGTTCCATCCCACCAATTGGCTTGTAATTGCACCAAACGAAGGGTCACAATACGTCTCTTTGTTGGCCTTTCTACATGATCAGATGGCTTTATGTGACACTTAATAAATGTGGTTGAAGACAGGGAGGAGACCAGAGATGAAGCCTTCTCTCCTGTCGGCCCAATTGCTTGGTCAGTGGAATGTCCAGACTCTTGACTGGGGTGGCCCAAGTGGGGCACTGACTTATGCAGGGGTGGCATAAAGTACGAGCGTACGCACATACACACACTGATCATTATTTAGGATCATGGGGTGGCATATCAGATTCCAGAGGTAGCACATAGCACCCCTTATACTCAGTCTCCTCACCCAAACCACACCAACCGCTCAAGATGCACTTTAGTATAAAATGTGAGCAGTCAGCACGGCAGACAGCCGCATCACACCTGCACTGTTTCTGTTTGTCTGCTGCATGCCAAGTACTCACTACACACCTTCCACCCAACACAGAAACTTCATCACAAATTCTTTAAACTTGGAGGAATCCAACACAATGTGCATCCTCCGTTCCCTTACATTGTTTGTTCACCTTTCCTTGCTCTGGGCATTCTCTAGATTGACTTCCTTTTGCCCCGCTACTTGGTAATCCAGTTAGGGCACTTCTTTGCTGTGACACCTCTGAATCTAAAATCAGTAGATTCGACCACATTGCTTGTCCACTCACCAAGTGTGACTGGTATTCCTTGACCGCATACCAACAATGTTCGTTTGAGATATGAATCAAGAGCAACTTATGAGATCACTATTGTGACTTTTTTCCCAAAGGATTCTCCTTCTCATACCTACCAGACTACCAACAAATACAGTCTTAGGTACTACCATGTACAAAGAGAATTGTAAAATACAAAGTAATCAATAACAAACTTCTGTATAAGTTCCATTTCAGAGTGGTACTCCACTAATCAATAGTTGTGCATCTGCAAAATTATCATACACCTGATTAATTTCCCCAATGATCAACAGAATATTTTGAAGGAAAGAAACATGTTGGGTTATGCGATAGTATATGTGTAGAGTATATGTGTAGTGTAGTTTTGTGTTACATTTTGAGGTCTGTCTCTATAATGAGGTTGGAAGATTATTTGATTCAAGAAGACAGCCTTTTCTGTATTTACATTGTTGCATTTGATCTCTGTATAAATGTTGATGTTATTTTTGTGGATATATATTGATTGTTATGGATTTTGTATAATTGTACCGAGTATTTATGTAGTCACGGTCATACGTGACGAAATACGTTGTGTTCTTCGTTATTTGAAGTACATCCATTTTTAAAATCTTTGTACGAATATGATACGAGTGGTCTTCTACATCACAAAAGGAATACTACAACACATGGTGTTGCCCAAGGTCTTGTGTATAATAAATGGTTTTCCATTCGAGGAATGACTAGGATGCCATTTTTCATGGAATCCCTTTGTAGGTGTTTGTTTTTGGAATTAGATTAGCACAGCACATTGCAGAAAACATATGGCATACTGGCATACTGCACAATTTTGTCTCGCACCAGATATGGACGCCATAGCACCAGGACAACAACTGTTGCTAGTACACCAGTCCAGCATATAGTCGCAGACCCCATATCACAGTGATTAGACTATCAGCAGGATACAATCAACTGTACAAAAGGTTACACATGCCTATTAAAGTGCTCTGATCAGAGAAGAATAGACTGTTTCAGGCCGAGGAAGAGCAAAGCTCGAAACACGTGTTGGCTGATTACTTGCCTTTTCTGATTAATTTACTTATTACTGGTCATCTCTGATCATTTTATCAATCTGTAAAAGTCTAATACATTATCCAAAAATGTACAAATATAACGACTATGGTAAGAGGAGCATCTTGAGACCTTGTCTGTTTTTGGTACAATTCAAATTTGAGGCATGCTAGCGAACCATACCCGATCGTTTCAATCATGACTCAGAGCTCTTTACTAGCTCTTGGCTGCAGCGCAGGTCACTGGTTTATCCCATTCCTGTAGATATTCTGTGTTCGCCAAGATTTTGTGTCCAACTGTTCTTCTCAATGTTCATGTTCTCCTCTACTTCATGATGTTTCACTAATTGCCTTCGGCTCAACTTTGTTGCATCGTTCGATAAAATAATTGTTCCCATGATACTGACGATTTCCTTAGGAGACAGGAATCCCTTTTTCTTTTAGCTTTGCACAACTCACACAGACGTCACCCATTACAAATGGTTCTGCACAAACAAGTTTACTCAAATCACCTTTTATACTGCCCGACACGCCTCAGCTCTTCTAATTAACCCACTTCTGTCAACTTTAATAGGTCCCGATGTTACTAACCATTTGGGTGCCAACTCACATAACAATCACACCCCTCCCAAGGTTGTAAACAGGGTTACATCCGTAAATGAATGTGGGGTAGACCTATAAAAACCAGATAATCTCTTAACAATGTTTCTACCTCCAAACATGACGTGTTCTAGTTGGAATGTTTCTTTGTAAATGGTTGAGCCTCTCAACTATTCAATTTTGCCTTGGACATTATAGGGCTATAGTATCATGATGCACTCCAGATTGGTTCAAAACATTTGCCACTACGTTCAACTGAAATTGCATCCCATTATCTGGAAAACCTTCCCTAATAAAATCCCCCACAGACTTGACGTTATGTCCTCTGACCACTCTACGCCCTGCCATTTTGTGCAATAATCCATTAAAATAAACACATCTTTGCCCTTGATAATATCTGGGCAATGGTCCCACTAGATCTAAAGCCAACTTTTCCTATGGTTGGGTGGGTATTTCCCAGAGCATAAGGGAGGTTCTACATCCACATGTATTTGTCACTTGAAGCACATGGAACACTATGCGCTATCATGTGTTCTACTTCTGCGTCCCTATTGGGCCACCAATACCACTCTGACCCTTAATCATACCCCTAAATGACCTTTATGGGCAATGTCCAATATCAGAGGTCTTCTAGGTGAACACTATTTTCACATCTCCACAAGACCTCACCCTCTGCCCACAACACATGAGCTTCAATCTGTGCACTCACTCTCAGATGAACTTCTGAGCCAAGCTTGCACAAGCAACCGATGCACTCGCCAATTCCAAATCAGCCGCATTTTCTTCCCACCACTTTGCTAAATTCAGAGCACCCTCATGGGTTAAACGTACTATTAAAGACCATTCTTCCACAGGTAACAGGTCACAATCTTCGACAGGGAGTCACAACAAACACTCGCAACTAAATTCCTAGGATCTGAAGTATATACACCATTGTAAAATTAAATTCCTGCAACGCCAATGCGCTGCGATTTATCTTAGCAGAAGTATGTGTTTTTACACCCAATCAGTGCATTAACTAGACAAACTGAATGCCCCAAAGAAAAGGTTATGCTGCACAGCCCAATAAGATGCTAATGCTGCTTTCTCAATAGTTGAGTAATTTTGTTCTGCCGCTTGCATTGACCTAGAGGTAAATGCTATTACCACTTCCTGACAATCTTTCACTTGAGTTAAAGTTGCACCCTCCCTCCCCCCCTGTCCTACTCCACTTATATCAGTTGTCAGAATAGATCGGTTTATTGTTGGAGCCTTCACAATATAGCCCTTTATCTATGCAACGATGCAATTGTGCGTTTTAGTCCATACAAGCATATTTCCCCCCGCCCCCCAACAATTCCCTCAAAAGAGCCCTCCCAGTTGCAAACTTTCCATCAAATGTAGAATAATGCTGAGCAAGACCCTGAAAAATCCCTCAAGGCCTCTATGACATGTGGTGTGGGTGCCTTTAACACAGCACATACTAAACTAACTTTCGTCCTGATGCCCTAAATACACTTCAGGGACTTTATCGTGCCATATTGCAAGCCTCGCTTTCCTGAGAATTTCCAGCACTTGTCTGAAACATACATCATGATGCTGAGAATCTTCTGTGAAGATTAAAATAGCATTGTGAAAGCATTTCACATTTGATATTTCACCAAACGTTCCTTCATTATTCTCTGAAAGGCAGATACTGCTGAGAGGAGCCCAAATGGCATTATCATGAACATATATGCGCCAATGGGTGCCACAAATTATGTAAACGGTGTGGGATCTGATGTAATGCATTTTGGTGATATTCACTAGACAAGTCAATAGTTGTAAAATATGTTGCTCCATGGTCATTTCCTGAATTTTGTAATGACAATCTGCCCCCTTAAGAGCTGAATTTTTGACATCTCCTAATCGTGCTTTTAAATTACCACTGAGCACACCCATTCTGCAGCTTCTATTCAATTATTTCCTGGTCACACAGCTTGTCTAGACCATCCTTCAATTTTCCTCCTAACATTAAGGGTACCCACTAAATTCAGACTGATCGCCTTGAACTAGCATAAGGGGTTCTGGGGCATTTGCGTCCAATATAATCTGAAGATCTTTCTGATGTTTCCCAACTCAGTAAGGAGACCCATTTATTCCAGACACAATTTGCCCCACATAATTTCCATTATACATGATCCAAGGATGTTGATAGGCCTTCCATATCCTTTGGGTTTAATATTTTAATCCTTAAGGTCCTGTAACCTGAAGCCTAACTTAAGGTACATTTCGGCACCTATTGCAGTCTACTTTGAGGCTGAATTAGCCACCATCCTCAACTCCCCCTCATTGAATCTTACAACATACCAAGGAGCACCAACAGCATTCACTTCTACTGTTGCCATCAGCAATTCATTCCATCTTGGGAAAACCAATGCTTAGTCTGCTCTTGTACACTTTCTATAAGTAAACGCGTCCATTATATCTCCCACATGTTGCACCCCTATCTGGGCAGCATGCATTAATGGCTATGTGATCATTCCCACCTCACGTATTACACGCAGTCCTGTCCTTATTCCATGGGAACTTGATATTTGTTAGGATAGGTGACCCTTCTGCTCTATTCCTTTGATTTATATTGCATGTGTTCCACAAATTCTCAGTTCTATACGGTTGGTTGCTTTTATTTAATATACAGTTGGTTGCTTTTATTTAATATACAATCAGCCGATAGCTTTGCATATACACAACAACCAACATTACAATGCTCTCAATGTCACCATTAAAATCAGTTAATAGAATAAATGCATACTTGGCAATTAGTATGTCCATTTGAAAGATTAAAACCATATCAATAATGATAAAACATTCATGTGTGAATACTAAAAAGAGAAATATTACATACAACACTACTTTAAGAACCATAAAAAGGAAATACATCACACTACGATATTCAAAATTTCCACGCACTTCCAGTAAAATTTGACGAGATAAAATATCAAATTTATATCACAGCCTTCTAGAAACAGTCCATATAAAAGAAAGATCTTCCAAATTAGTACTATTCTTGTACGCCTTCAAATAGCTCGATTGTAGCCCTTGAAGACTTTCACAATCTAATATTAAATGTTCAAGTGTCCTAATACATCACCGCCACAGAGCCTCCAATATGGCGCGGAATACCCATACCCAGTCGGACACCTGGGGTCATAAGTGCAATACTTAGATTTAATTTCAATCTCAGATATTGCCCTGCCATTGCGTTATTTGGAAATGCTGTTATGTAAGAAGGTTTAAAGTCTTGGGAAGAGATACTCACAAAAGCCTATATTATGGTTACCAGCCAATAGGTTGACAAGATATTGCTCTTTAAACAGCTGCAGTATATTAGATTTAACGTAAGACTTCTTTACATATACTGCCTCATTTGGTATGATGAAAACAAAGAGGAACTCCAGATACCCCACGAACAAAGTGGAGTAGTAGACTGAATTTGATATGATACCACAGCATCCTTCTTGCCATTTCATACAAGTACTGAACATATTCCCCGAGGTGCCCATGGTATGATGGTTATCAATTTCTACAATTGCACCCAGCATACTGTCCGGTTTTGCTTTTAGCAATATGTTGCAGAACAAAATAGACTTCACAGTTGCATCAAAACTAATTCCGGCAAGTTCGAATTGAAGATACAAATACTCAACTGGGAGTGACAGTGGCAGGTATAAGAGCTTGCGCAAGACCCCTGCTTCTTACTTTCCAAGTATGATTTCATATGGGCCACCACAGATCTCAATGCCATAAAACATTATTGATTGAACTTTCATTTGGTACAACAGAACAGTTTCAATAGACATTCTGCATTGTTTGCCTACAAAATGTCTGATCATATTAACTACTTTTTTAGATTTCAGCTTAATATAAATCCAATGTATGTCCCATTTCAAATTAGTTTGGAGGTGAATTCCTAGATATTTATAGCAGGTGGCATTCTATAATTTGGCCCCGTTCAGGATAAAGTATGTTTCTTTACGACTCTCAGTCGGAGCAAATGCCATTGTTTCACTCTTCTCAATATTAATGGCTAACCCATTTGTTTCTGCATATTTGCCCAATGCTTCTACTAGATTTTGTAGTCGTCTGGGTGTATGGTCAATCAATACTAAATCGTCGGCATATGCCAACCAGCTAGTAAAGTGTCAACCCATCTTTACAGCGCATAGTGTTGGGCTAGTGAACTCAAGGCCCAAATCCAAGCAGTATAAGTTGAGGGTGGCAGCAACTATACACCCCTGTTTGACAAATGGAGCAGATAGGGTGCCTTCTGCATCTAACGGATGTGTTAGAGTAAAGAAGCATCAACATTTTTAATAGGCCTAATGGAATATTCCATGCAGCACGTTTTGTTCCAAAGTCTGCCTCCGAGGACCAAATCCAAAGCAGATCTATAAAAACTGCGTAGACTGTTGTATACCTATGTTCCCAAGCGTATTCAAAGAAACCAGTATCAACAAGTTATGGGCAATATTGGATTATTTTATAAACCCCATCTGATTGGGCGGGGTGTTGCAGTATTTTATTAGCACTAATCCAATCATTCAATTCAATAAGGACAACCTTGGCCAATATCTTAGATGGTACGTCCAGCATAGCAAGCAGGCAGTAATTTGTTGCCAAATTCCATGGGCCTTTTTTGTAGACTGGTAGGATTTGGCTTTCACTCCATGTAGGTGGTATTATGCCTGTTACCAATGTGTGAGAAGAGTGTGTAAACACCCTGTCCACATATCAGGATCTTTTTTTACCAATGCACTGGATAGGCTAAGATGCCGGATGACATTAGCAATATCATAGGGAGATGACTGGCACTTCCAAATTACATCAGGGAAGGTCATGGAGCCATCGTCAAGCTCATTTTGGCCAAGAGTCTTTGCAATGGGTGTCTTCCAATCTGGTTCCGTAACTCCAATAGTTAAGAGTCTGAGGTTGGGCACCTCGCAAGACTTTCCAAAATCAGCTATTGTTTTTTTCAATGACTAGCTGAGCAATCTCTTTCCATTTGTTCAAATTAAATGTGTTTCGATAGTCGTATAGCCATTCGCGATATATCTGTATGACAGATCTAATATGGTTACTAACATCACTGGCAGATAGAAGCCTAAAATAGTGTTAAAGTACATAACTTATAGATTTTCTTAGTTCACGCTTTTCAGCTGCCATTTACAGGATCATATATTACCCTTTTATCTTTCTATTGTTTCTGCGATGCTTTTGTATGTACGATGATCTGGCAGAGTCTTTGATCTGGGCAACCGTCTTTGCAAAGGCTGGGCCTGTCCCCACTTTGTTCACCAGAGGTATCTGTTAAAATAGTAATTCCCTGTCAATTTTGGAATAGTTGTATTGTATTCTATTGGCCTGCAGAGTGGTGGAAATGTCTCCTTAGTGGCTTTTACATTCCTCCGTTTACAGTTAGTGTTGTCTACTGTATGATTAGGCACGAAGGAATGCTGTGATGTCATGTTGAGTGTTGATGCCTGAAATGTCAGAATGTATGGGTGAAGGTTCTAGTCCTGACAATAAGGAAGCCCCCTTGCCGGGGTGATGAGCCGGCATTTTGTCCCATTATTGTAACATATGTAACCTATGTAGCAGACGGGACCTCAGCAGCCCATAGGTTAGAGGGAGAGCTGGGTCCCGGGGCTGAACATGGAAAGAGGGCCATAAGCTGAAGAGTGAAGATAAAGTGCTTGAGCCTGATAAGGAAGCTGTGGCCTATAGACTGGAAGACAGGTGTGCCATGCAATGAGGGGGATGCAGTGCCCATCTGCAGAAGGGAGTGGCTATGAAACCATGCCTGCTACCCTTGTATATCGTGCCGGCTACCTTTATATAGTTGGTTACGAGCGTTGAGAGCTGATGCTCTAGCAAATTGGGTGTCCCTCATTGGACAGGTTACTATTACATTGTGGTGGATATGTTCGTGTAAAAGGATTCAGCCGAAATGTGTAGGCACCTTTGAACAGTATGGGCGAGATGACCGCTCAAGTGAAGATGGCGGTTGGAGCTGCAGAGCTCTTAGAAGTGCGGCAGGCAGTAAGGGAATGATGACGTAATCGCAGTAGCAGGTAGAGTCCTCTTTCTTCTTCCGCACCCCCCGCAGCAGATTCTCCAGCTCAGTTTCTTCGCCTTACAAGCAGGTTCTTTAGTGTTGAAAGCTGGAATGGATTGACTTAACTGGTAAAGATCTGGCTTTGCAAAGCAGAGACTACGTGAACATATCCTTTTTCTGAGGTGGAGATGAGGGCAATGTCTACCATTAATGGAACACAACGCATGGTGGTAAAATGCATAGTGGAATACACAAGTGAGTGGTATGACCGTTTGTGGTATGATGACATTAATATGTACTAGCTGATTTGCAAGATAGGGGGTACGTACTACCCATGGACTTTTAGTATGCAGAAAACGATGTTGGTTGGGGTGCTATGAGTGCATAGTGAGTGAAGATGCATGTGTGTTGTACTAACCTATTTGAGGGATTGCAGCGATTTAGGTTGCATCAATGCAACATGGACTTCTAGGCTCAGAAACAACAAGTTTAGGTTGCCAAAATGCAACATGGACTTCTATATAAGAAACCACGAGTTTGGATTAGGGCCCATGACAGATAATGCTTTAGGACATGCATCTCTAGTGGTAAATGTGTACTATATTGCTTCTTGAACGTTAGTGTCTGAGGCTCAATGATGTATGACGTAAAGTATGGTTCCCCGTCATCATCGCTGTGCGGTATGGTAAGGAAATGAGTGAATCTGAGGGGGGTGGGGGGGAGGGCTCTGCCCATTAGTTCATTTTCAATACAGTGTGGATGTTTATGCCACATGGTTGTTTCGAGGGTAGCGTCTCCAATGCCATTTCATTACCTGGGGGTAGTGTCTCCGGTTTATTATCCAATGCTGTTTGGTCACTGGGGTAGTGGTTCTTGCTGGTGGTATGAGCTTGGTTGCGCTGATGGTAGCTTAGTTGCCAAGTCAGCATGTGAGGCACGTCTAGGCATTGCCAGAGATAAGTGTGGTTGTGCTGATGGAATGTGAATCGCCAGGTCAGCGATTAAGGCATGTTTATTTCATGCCGCTTAACTGTAGTTTGGTTAAGGCAGTTTGGTGCGCCTTGGTGCGATTGCGGTAAGAGGGTCACGTGAGGTCAATGTAGTTGTAGGTATTGTGCGCTGGGTGGTAGCGCCCAGTTTGAGTGTGGGGTGACGGTGGTTGTGTGTCACGCAGGGTCAAGGAATGAGCGTTTGTGCTCAGTGGTTTCCACCAGGCACATTGTTTCTTTCACACATACAACTACTCCTCGTAGTTGTGCCTTGTGTAGTAAGACTCCTATCCATCTTCATCAGGGTGCAGTGATGGTTCAATGCCTTTGGTTGATGGTTTCGATGTGCCTGGCCAGCACATCAAATGTTTTAGTGAGCGGAAGAAAACGGGTTGTTGTGCACGCCCGGGTGATTCGAGTCAGTGTGAATGGAGATGTATTTATTTTTATTTTATTAAATGTGTTACTCGCCCAGACCCTTAGGTATCACAGCGAGGTTACAGACAGCTTGGTAATGCATATATTACATTGGCAAAAATACAAGAAATAGAATATACATGGTAAAATACATTTACATCGCATTGAAATGACTATTTTTGTTATTGATTAAATAGCCAGGTTTTCAGCAGTTTTTTTAACCCCTTGAGGGTCGTCTCATTTTGGATGGAGATCGGCAAAGTGTTGCAATGTTTGGGGGCCAAATTCTGAAAACTAGCGCCTCCTGCTCTAGTCTTTTTGACGTGGGGTATTGCGAGTAATGAGTGGTTGTTACATCTTAGGGATCTGGTACTTGTTTTTTTTTGTTATTACGTGATTTAACTAGATGGGGCATTTTTGTATAGGCATTTGAAAGTGGTGCACAGTGTTTTGAACAAGATCCTGGCTTTGATGGGGAGCCAATGTTGCTCTTCTAATTTTGGAGATGTGATCCAATTTTCTTATTCCGAGGGCCGCACTAAGGGCTTTATTTTGTATCATCTGCAGTTTATTGAGGTTGGTGGTCGAAGTACCTAGAAATAGAACGTTGCAATAGTCGAGTCTAGATAAAATCTGGGCCCTTGCTAGAGTGATGCAATTGGATGGGGTCAGGAATTGACGGCTGAGTGAGATGAGCTTTGAAGTGGAGGATGAGAGTGCGCTGATGTGTTTGGTCAAGGAGAGGTTTGAATCTAGATAGACTCCTGATGTTTTTACATGTTCGAGTACTGGGATGATGGTGCTGTCTATGTTGATTGTGGCATAGTCTGGCTGAAGTGCATTTATTTTGGCTTGTGAACCCACAATGAGGATCTCGGTCTTCATCATTAAGACAGAGGCTGTTTAAGCCATCCAGTTTTGAATTATGGAATAGATTTTATTTATGATAGATGTGTCTTATATGTCATCCTCTGTGAGTGTGATGAGAATCTGGGTGTCATCTGTAAAGTTCTGTTGTGAAGTGTCTTGTGCCTGCTGTGTAAGTGTAAAGGGGAAATGTGTTGTGTATTGCTTAATTAGGCCAGAATGCTGTGAAGTCATGTGGAGTGTTGATGTCAGAATGTACGGGTGAGGCTTCAAGTCCAGGCAGTAAGGACAAAACACCGGCTCCATCACCCTTCCTCTCTATGTAACTTATTTGTAACCTATGTAACTGCTGGTAAAGGTATCTTGAGAAGCTGGTAATAAACCTTAAAAGTGAACCTAACAAGGCTGAAGGTCACTTTGTAACAGTTAGAGAAGGGTGTCAGTAGAAGATATAAAGGGTATAAAGGGAAGTGGTCACTCACACCGTGGAATAATTGCCATGTCTTTAAAAAGTTGCAAACCTAATTCATTCACAAACATAGTCCATAGTAGAGGCGGATTTTCCACTTACGCGAGTGTAAGCCATGGGTGTATCACCTGGATAGTACCCATTCCGGCGCGTCATTCCATACTCATCCAGGAGAGATCACTTCCTCCCACGATGGCTAGCAGCACTTTTGAGAATACTCAGCTCAGATGAAGAATTCTCACACTGGACTAAGTCGGTAAGATCAAATTAGGGCATTGAAGTCTCCTACTAATATAATTGGCAACGAGTTTTCAAGCCAATACCAACCGCAGCTAGATTTGCTGCAGTGGTTCTGTTATAAGGGGGGGAGGGACAAACATTGATTAGTACCAGACGACTCGAGCAGAGACATAGGTCAGCTGCTTGTACTATCCATAATGAACTGTTAATTTCTTTCATAGACCAAGAGGAGGACACTGATATCAACAGCCCTCCCCTTGGACGACCTTTGGGCCCTTTTAGCGCTGCTTTGTGAATGGTTAGTCGGCCATCAAAATTAACTGGTCACTGAGCCAAGTCTCCTGTAATGCAACAATCGAGCAGTTGCTTAAGTAGGCTGTCAACCGACCATCACTAAAAATATGTACAAATCCCTGGGTATTATCAAGATTTCAATGTCGTGACATCTGCACAAAATGAGTTTTAAAAATTGCTGGAAGCCATTGCCAGTAACCTTTGTCTACATCATTAGTGATTGGTTTGGGGGGGGGGGGAGAGAGGGGCATTCAGAACAATTGATAGGAGGCGGTGCATTGGCCACAGTAGAGTTTACATGTAGATGATGTGCCATCAGATCACATTTAGCCATAGATTGACAGCTCATGCTACATGTGTTATCAGCAGGAGTGGTGTACGGTAGCCTGTCTTTTAGCCCTACTAGTTTGTGGTATCTTATCCAAATGTGGCATTCTTACTTTGGAATTTAGTAGGTCAACTTTTCCAACATAAGATTACAACTTAGTATTGAGGATCAAAGCCATGGAACTTAGATATTCCATTTTTATTTTTAAGAAAACAGCATCTTGGTATAACATGGCATAATCTAACAAGTCACCAGACCTAAAACAAATGAGGTATTATTTAATCTATACTCATCTTGGTCGACCAATAAAATATCTGACGCTGACTCGTAATGGGGTGATGTTGTGAAACAGACCACAGCGCGATTTAGTGGAGGAGCAGGTCCTTTAGTAGGAATCGCTTGCAGCTGGAGTGCATTGAGCATGTTCACCCCTTTCTGGCTAGCATTCTCCTTTGTTTTGGTAGCAACAGGAGCTGCTACGTGCACTCTTGTGGGTGCCCACAAGTCTAATATACTTTTGGTCAGACCGCCCACCACACTGATTACCCATAATCACACTATTAGTTGACTTGGGTAGGAGACAAGAAGTTATCACGTCATCGGATGCTACACACTTACAGTTGCCTGCTGGTGGCATAGATGAGACCAGTGGGGTTGTGCGAGTACTAGAGACCCTGAGTCACTTTGAGGTACAACAACTAGTGTAGGAGTCACAGTACTAGCTTTGTGACTAATCCGCGGTTGTTTTGCATACATCACGGCCTGCTATACAACTTTTTTTCATTTAATGTTATTAGAACTAGTCGAACAGGGCTCATCATACTTCTTGTTCTCACTAGATTCAGCTGTAAAAACAAACTTGAAAGGGTGTAAGTATTTTGTGCAAGCTGAGCCAGGGGGAAGACAGTTTGCTGTGGGGGGTGAAGCACTGCCCTCCCATATGTGACAGATCCTCCAAATTGACATTAAAGGATTCATTTTAGGCATTTTTCTCCCAGCACTCAGAATAAGAAATTATTTCATTTTATGATATTTTTCCATGCAATTTCCAGGGGATGTTAAGAGACTAAGTGCATGTTCCTAGGAATTTGTGGACTAAAATGGCCAGTAAAGACTCGTTTCTGGCTGATTTTAAAAAAGGGACAAATATTAAAGTTGGTGGGAAGATGGAAATTAGATTATGAACATGTTTAATCATTTGCAGAGTTATAACATGCATTTCATGAAAAGGAAAATAAATAAATTAAAAAAATAAAAAAAATAAAAAAAAAGCTGTGCCAAAGGGCAATACTAGCTTGCACAGAGTTGACAATCAGCTTGCCCAAGTCCCTATGACTCACTGAAACCACATATCTATTTCTTATGGCGATGGCGAGTACAAGTTTGAAGTTATGATACATAACTCAGTTTTGCTAAAAAGTTGACTTTAGAACAGAGAATTATATTAAAAGCCAAACAGACGATGATGCTCTCTCCCCTTGAACCAATAAGGCTAGGGGAGTGGATAGAGGAATGGTAGTCTGTCCCATCCCAGTGCAAGAGTAATTCTAGAGTATTCCCCCTAGATTGTAAAGTGAATTATGTCATTTGGGCTTCATAAGGGGTGGACACAAAGAATCCAGGAGAAAGTGGGCGGAGGGAAAGCTGAACCTTACCATCTTGAAGAGTGCAGAGACCAGACCCCTTGCATAGCTGTCGAGTGCCAAGAGATCCAGCTGGCTGTCCAGAATCCCAAACCGAGGCTTACTTTGTAAGTAACAAATTACCCCAGACCCAAATTGCATAAACCGTTGTAGCATTGCACCCATTAAAATCCCATTGAAACTCAAATTGCCAGTATAATTAATTCATCTTTCCATAGAAGAATCTGTATTAGCCCATGTATGCTAGCGTATCTCTCAGTTGCCTGTATAAGTCCTTAGTATCATTTTGATATAAATCAATTAATTCCCCATTGCGAATTCACGTTCAAATTGTGGCCATTAGAAATCAACATTCTTGAGTGTTTTTATTAATTATTCTAGTCATTAACGTATTGCCTCAAAAGAATTAATCTGTGTACTGAAAACCTAATTTATCTGTGTATTGTGTGCCTTAACCCACAAACTCCAAATTTGCAACTGTAAAAAAGGTAGTCCCATTGAGAGCAATCCTTTTGCCTAGAATCCGACCTGCATATGCCTCTGTCCTGGTCCATGAAAATCGATGTTAAAAGCTAAACCCTTTCCTTAGCTTCCCGTCATTGTCAATCCTGTGTAAAACAAAATTTACATTTGCTGTTTGCATTTTTCTTTTTCCATTTGCTTTTTCCCCCCCAAAATCGAATTACCTACCTTGTTTTCACATTACTCTGGTGTGCCAATTAGTAGTCTCTAAGCTTCCCTATCTCCTCAAGCGTAAGCAAAACAAATTTCCTTTCTAGCTGTCCCATAGCAGTTGTGAGTAGCCATGCGAGTAATAATCAAAATCCGATTCTGCCGTTTTGCTCCAAAAACGGGTTTTCACTTTGCTTCCTATCTTGGGGTGGTAGGGCTTTATTCCAAATCCGATTTTCTCCTTCTATCCCTACTCCTTGCCATTGCCTTCCATTCAAAGGAATTAAATTAGCTGATTTTTGAGGGCGAGTGTCGCAGCGGGGAGTGCTTATCCTACGGTCACTTGCTTTAAAACTGTTCTTTCCTGTTTTGCCATTAAAGATCCGTATGAACTGCGTTAGGATTTCTGAACCAATTGTTCTGTAGGAATCCATTTGTGTTGCTACAACATTGGTGGCTGTTGTAAAATTGTTTGATGTTGCTTTTTTCATTAAACCATTAATTAATAAATATCTTACTGATACACACCGGCCTGGTTCCTAGTCCATTGTGACACGGGGTGTTTCTGAAGGTGGGTGTGAGACGGGCTGGAGGCCTACTCAAAACGAATCTGTGGTTTATTAAAAATAAAAACGCTTTATTGTAAACCGCATTCATTGTCGGGGAAGGAGTCCCTGGCTGGAGTGTGCCGTGTTATAAACCGTGACATTGCGCACAATATTCAACACTCAGCTCATATCCTCAGTGGACGTAAAACGACAATACAGCCGTATCCAAAGTAATCCATCCACAATATCCATCAGACAGCAGGGGGTTGAATAGTTGTTTCCATGTTGAAAAGCACAATAAGTTAATACTGTAAACTAAATTAAAAAGCCAAAGAAAGAAGCTAAAGTAAAACATTAAAATAATTACTCACTGCTGCCTTTCCAAACGCGGCTCTGCCCCCGACCTCCCTTGCTGAGTGGTAGTGCCCAAGCTTGCTGCTGAGGTTCAAGCTGGGATAGCAGCACAATTTCTTATCCTCAATGAGATCCATATGGTAGCAATTCCAACATTAGATCAGAACTTAATTCGGCAGTGCTACATGTAGCTATTCTGTGTGGCCAGAAGAGAGTGCTGTGATAACAGTCTTCGCATTCACTGATAGTATGCCTCTGCCTCAGCCCTGGCAAACAACCCACCCAATGCCCTGTGAAATTGTTCTGTGTGTCCTGTCCCCTAGGAGAGGGGGGGGGCCAGGAGACGCAATGTGTCACCGAAAAGTATTGACTGTCAATTAGTGAACAGAGAGAAAGGTTTTGCTGCGCCTAATGAAGAATTACGTGGTGCCAGACCACACCCATACACAATACAAGAACAGCAGGGGATTCAATTGACAGGAACACACGCACACACACCCCCCAACTGAGTTCCCTGCTGTTCTTCTATTGTGTGTGGTCGGGCGCGTTTCTCTTCCCAAAAAGAAAATAATGGGCGATTTGCCTCCAACCCAGTTGACTATCATGCAAACATTGTATCAGTCCAATACTGCTGCATGCAATACTCACCTGCAGCTTTGGGCCCTGCACCAGCTCCGTCGTTGCTGGGGGGCGGAGAGGGCGCAGTGCTCCCACTGTTATCTGTGGAGGGACAGAAGGGCTGGGAACTCACATGCCAGTCTTGCTATTTTAATAGCCCAGCAGGGCTTAGAAATTAGGTCACCTGTGTCAGTGAGTCAAGTGTTAGTCTGGTGTTTATGAAAGGCGAGCAGTGCTGAAGGAGGGGTTACAATTATATGCTTTATAAACTGCTTAATCACAAATAAATGCGTCTGTTCTGAGGACAGCAGTTTCATGGGTGCCAATTTTGATTTTCACTCCAAGGGCAGAAATACTCCAGCTCTGAATATACGAAAGCGACATACCCAACCCATGCCTGGCCAAAGCACATTTTATAGCACTTTTTTATATGGAATTGCAAAAAGTCATGAATACAACCATTTTTTGTATACATAACCTCTTACAACTGTCATTCAACCTGCTGAGCTACCCTGCTATTCTTCTACTGTAGAGCCGTTTATGGATCCCTTAATGTAATACAAATCACTGCATTATCAACAGCATTTTGGGTGCAGCACTGCCATGGAAGGTATCCAGATCCTCAGAGTTATTTCCACCACTATGTGAAAATGCAGCACAACGGACAATGAGAAAACAAACATTTATGCTGGCAGCCCTTTAACAGCATTGCAGTTTACGGTTTGAATACGTGCATTTGTCAGAAATTGCTCTCGAGTCTCGGGCACATCCATGATTCTAAAGTCATCCATATTGTGTGTACGGTGGCCGGTGCAGGGCAAAAACTCAGTAGTCAGCACACTTTGCTATATCTAGAAATTTGCATCTGCCAAATTATCAACTCTCCAGTTAACCAGTGGGCAGGGGAGTTGCTAGGTCTGGAAAAGACCCGGGGCTAAACTGATGTCGGAACTGTTGGGTCTGGGGGCTAGCTAGTCTTTTGGCTGTAGCTCCCCGCCCTAGCAACGCCCCTGCCAGAGGGGTGCAGAATACCCATCTCCCGTTGGAACACCTTATCCAGAACACCAGTCTCGAGCAAAATAAATTCTCAATATTGAAGCACAGGTTTCCACGCATGATCAGAGCAAATTAGAATGAATAAACAAGTTCAGGCCCGACAAGAGCAGTTTGTTGCGCGAGCAAGGGCTAAATGAACAAGAACTATTTTTCCCTTACAGAAACAAGAATGCCCCTTACCCGATTAGACACAAGCACATTGCCCGGTGGGCGGGGGGGGGGGGGGGGGGGGCGAGCCCCAGAGAGCCACGTCACCTTTTCCTGACGAAGGGCGGACATATTTACCTATTGAAGCCTGCGCCTTTACCTAAGGGAACAAGAGCAGTGTATCCCAGGGAAGGACGAGCACCCAGCTGTGGGGAGAAAAGTGAATTCTCCTTCATGGAGCAACATCACATTCCCTAGAGAAGCTATAGCCTTTTCCTAAGAGGGGCAGCGTACTGTACATGGACAGGCAGGGGTCCGTCAGCGAGATACACAGAGAACACACCGACATCAGTAAAAGAAATGCACTTGCGTTTCTTACAGAAGACACCTGGCCAACAGGAGCAGCTATCGCCATGGGTAGTTCACAGTACAGCTGCATCCATCTCCTGGGATGCATGTGCATCCATGGGCAGGGCTGCAGGCGCACACCATTGGGGCCAGGAGATTTTTTTAAAACGTGTTGAGGGGGAGTGAACATAGGAAACTTCAGGATATGTTCAGTCTGAACTAGCAAAAACGGACGGCAGATAGCTACTATTGAAACACGTGTGTATAGGCGCGTTATAAATGCCTTATCATGATTGGCAAGTAACTGCCATTTACACCTTTCGTTTCTAAAGCGCTATAAATCTTAGCTGCTAAAGGCAACAAAAAAATATCCTAAACCAATCCTTCCCTACATATTAGGAGCGACCAGGCCAACGCTTTTACACAGGCAAGTACACATACCACATGCCTTTTGAAACAAGCCATGGAACAATCGTCACAGTGACCCTGGGAACATGAAAGACAATGTGTCAAGAAAACTGGATCAGCTGTGGTTGGAAGCTAATGAAGGCTGGGCTTTAAGTGGGCCTGGGTTTGCCAGGAAGAGCTCTGGCAGTCTTCAAAAGCTGATTCTGAACCAGGGGTCTATTGCCCCGCCCCACCCCACCCTCCTACCCCCTCATCCCACTCACTAGCACTACCTATATGCCCCCAGGAATAGCAACCTACAGCAAAGGATTACAGGAGCAGAGTGGCTGCCTTTTCTTTGTTTTCTCGGAAGGCGCCCACAGTGATTCATATGGGTGGGCCACTAACACACCAAGAGTGAAAGCCCCACTTGCAGTCACACGAATTTAGATAAAGCTGATGGCATACAGCAGGTGGGGTTGGACTTTGATACATTAGTCGACCACCCCTCTTCATCTCGGAGGACCTGCTTTGTCTGCTACAGGCCGCAATTAATCTGTTTTATAATTTAATACATTAAACTGAAAACCAATGTCTTACTCTACTTTTAGAGAATCTGGAATACACTAAATCAAGACGGAACAGTGCAGATTTGTTTGTGGCTTACAAACGAGCACCAGATCCTCAGAGTTGTTACCTGCGCGGTGTAACAATCGACACTGCTCTTGATAACATGGTATTCCAACTTCTCTAAAAATCTAGACCAAGTTATTAAACTGAGTCACAAAGTGAAACAATGTACTTGCGTTATATGTATCCTTCGTGGGAATGTTACCTCATTCACATGGTGCATGGCTGTTCCAAACATCTCAAGTATACCCATGTACTATGCTAAACAAACGTAGACAGTATGTTAACAAGACCCACCCGAGACTAGGCAGCGAGACACAAAATAAGCTACATGCCCAACCCAAAAGGTTATGTATTGAAACTAGTCAACGGCCCGCGCTGTACAGGTCACTTCCCTTGTTGGAGCGCCCTCCTCCTTCGATTCATCACCCCACTTTAAGCAATGAATGTGGGTGAAAGGAATTCCATCCATGGGCTTGGGGGAGATCATTTGCAAGCACATACCTTGGACCTACATCTGTGCCGCTTTGTAGCTCCTGCCCATGTGTTACAGTTGCAAGCGTGCTCTGCTCAACTCATATTGGAAAGTATGCCATACTCGCAGAAATGCATATATGCACATATGTTCTTCTTAAATGCACTGGTATAAGCTCTAGTTCAACTGCTTCAATTAACGTTTGCCACCTTTCCATGTGTTGCTGCTGCCTCTGAAGTGTTACATCATTGTTCAAAAACCACCAGTACACTGCTATTTGATCGCCCTTGTGTTATTATTTTGGCATTCAAAACGGTTTTTGGAAAGGAAAGACGCAGATATGAGAAAAACATTTCTGGTACACTCGAAAAATCAAACACGTTCCCTTCACATGCCGCTTTTGTGTAAAATACGGCAGTCGAGTTATCACATGCACGAGCAACCCACGTTTCAACAGACCCTTCAGTAGACACAGCACGGGAAACTGATACAGAAGCAGCCAAAGACCCACATACGTGTTGCAGCTGTCCTGTAATGTACAGGACATTTTTTCCCTTTGGGCGAGTAGTGTGATCAATCAAAATTGCAGAGCCCAGCTTCCAATATTCTCTCAAAAGGCTTTCTTACTTTATCACTAGAAGGCATGTATCAAGTTTAAAATTGTGGAGATTCCCAATTTCCCATTGCTTGTATGCGAGTGGCCAGTATGGGGGTTCTATAAAGGGTTACTATAGACCTAACCTGGGTCCTCGCCCCCGTCCCTCCAAGGATGAGAGGTTTTCCCTAATACATGGTTTCCATTCTCAGCACTAATCTGGGCCGAAGAAGAAAGAAAAATAAATGGACAGGGCCCTTTGAAATATATTTTAGCTTAAAGAAAGAAAAAAAATGACACCCTGCTCTTGCCCATGCCACACCAAGGCCCACCAGCAAAACCCATTAGAGGGTGATGGGCCATGCTCCCAACCCCAGGGAAGTCACTTTCGTAACGTGTCTACCTCTGGCTAGCTAGAGAGGCTTCACACCCATGGGCCGCAGGGACCTCTGTGCGATGGTCTGCAGAGTCTCCAAACCCAGAGTATGCAGAGCATGCGGCCTCGGGGGCTGCTGCCACTTTTGTGGCAAGACCTGCTGTCCCCTGGAATGTGGCCTCCCCGGAAGCCTCCGCTCCAGAGGACCCGGGTCGCTCAGGGTCCATGGGGGCGCCCTCGGCGTCACAGAGCAGTGGCTGGGACAACGTGGCCATTCTCAGCCGGAGGAGAGGGCGGTCAGTAATATTCCCCCTCGCCGGCGGGTTCTAAGGTTCCTAATACGCGCCGAGCTCGAGGGCCTAAGCCGAACAAACGGCAATAACGTCCAAATCGCGCGCCGCGTTTAGTGACGGGGCCGGGTCGCGCGGTGCAGCGCCAGCCACGCGAGAGGAGCGCGCGGCGTGCGTCCCGTGCGCGCGAGGCCCCGGGTGGGACCCAGCCAGTGTGGCGGCGCGAGCTCGACTCTTCATGGAAGTCGATGGCAGAGTGGCCAGCAGGGCCTCTGGGAGGTAGCTGGCTTTCAGTGGCTGTATGCCGCCACAGCGTGTGGCGCAGAAAAGCAACACTTCCAGGTGTTACCAAAATACTGACGGGCTGTATGCATTGTCACGACCCTCACACACTAGAGAAAAGCGGACAAGGCGATGCTTGACGTGAGGAACTAAATGACAGGAGCCTCACAAACACTAGTCGGAATCTGCAAAACGCTGTCAAATCGATTGAACGCTGGCAGGCGACGGCCTGAACGATGGCACCATCAAGCATCTCACACACGCTGTAAAGACACCCTCTTGAAATCAAACCAGCTCCAACATCCAGAAACATACGCTGGTGTACCCACTTTTTTTTTGGTTTGGGCTATTATGTGGCACCAGCCGAAACTATTGCATTGCAGTAGACATATGGAGGAGGGACACACACACATTGTAGATGTATGGTTATTTGCCCAACCCACTCGGTGCCTGCCCCTCCCCGCCCAAAACACTCATGGGATCTCTGAGCGCTCTTTATTCAATCCTTACCATCAAACTTTGCACACTAAATCCCTCCTAGTGTTTTCTCAGAGCACTCTTCTGAGACTTAATGACTTCATTGGAACCAAGCCCGATACTGCTGTAATAAAAATATCTTGCAGGTCTGCCTTCAGCTACTGTTTATAAGCACCATGCCCATCCTTCACTGAAGCCCCGTTAAAAACCAGCATTGGCAAAGCCAACCGTTTTGACTCGTATATAATATATTAGGCTTTTGCCAGACACTGCCATTAGATGCCCATGTACTGGGACCATTTTGCACCTGCCCATCAAGTTACCACCACAACAGTGCATAGCAATCGATTTTCCATGCTTACACAACAGCCCAAACGTTGGCATTGCCAGTGCTTCTTTTAATGTTTGCAAGGTGCTACATGACACGAGGTCGTCAGCGGAGGAAAGCATTTACAATGATTTCAACTGCGAGGTTATTACCAGACATGCCCGATTTTACCATTATGCAAACCGATTTTTCTAGAAGAGCATTGTACTAAAAACCCGACAATTCTCACACCATAGTCCCAGAATCCTTTAACATTGCACCAAAAAAACTGACATATTGCCCAAAACCTTACAATACAGTACTTCTCTGCATAAATATCGTTCATCAAAAATGGTGGTATGGCCTTTGGAGTTTGTCTGCTTCCACGGCTCCATAAACGAAGCAGACATATCCCATACACTATAACAGTCAATCATATCAACTATTCTGGGGATTTTTTTCCAGATCTTTCCAAAACCTGCAATAGATAACCAGACATTTTCTGGATAATTTTAGAAACGTCAGATACCATCACGCTTTAAAGTAAACCTGACAATTCCAAGACATAGGGCCTCATTACGACCCTGGCGCAAAGTGAAAAACGATGGCGGTAAACGATTACCGCCATCGTTTTCCGCTAGGGCCGATTACGACCTGTGACCGTTAACTACGATGCCATTAGCGGCATCGTAGTTAACGCCGCCGCTAACTGCACCAAGGACGCGCGCACGCGACCACCCACACCTTAATTACCACCATGGCAGAAAGGTACGCGAATCCCGACCCAAGCGGACATGCACCTAACGCCATCACCCAGCCCGTTAAGTACCTTACCGCCATGGTGCTAATTACGCCATCGCGAACCAACCGTAAAGGGACATGTTAAGTGAATCCAGCTGCCACAGGTGCACAGAATCAGCACAGGTGGAGGCAATACAGACCAGGAAGTACAAAAAGAGCACACCCAAACCCTTCCCACACCCAGTCACACTCCACAATGTTACCAATTGGACTAGCAATGTTGGGGCTGGAGGACCTGATAGCAATGCAATGCTACAACAACAACAGGCTGCACAGAGGAGACGCAGGAGGAGAAGGAGGGCAAGGCAGGCCCAGCAAGCCCCAACAGCACAGCCAGTGCCACCATGCAGGCAGCCCCCAATCCCACGCATCAGAGCCAGTCCATTCAACCTCACCGCTGAGCAGATCCACACCCTGTACCGACTGGACCGCGAGACCATCACCACCATTGTGGACATGATACACAACGACATAGTCAGCATGATTGAAACACCCACCGCCACCCCACCCCCCCTACTGAAGGTAGTGTCCGTGCTCCACTTCCTGGCCACAGGCAGCTACCAGCACACAGTGGGGCACTTGCATGGCATATCACAACCATTATTTTCGCGTACACTGATGCAAGTGCTGGATGCCCTCCTCAAGCACAGATGACTACATCTCATTACCACGGTCTGCCCAGGAGATTGCTAACACCAAAGTGGGTTTCCATGCACTAGCTGGCATACCTGGTTGCATTGGTGCCATCGACTGCACCCATGTGGAATTGACGGTCCCACATGCCCTGGAGGTACCGTACCGCAACCGTAAACTATTTCACTCAATCAACGTGCAAATGGTCTGTGACTCCAACAGGATCTTCACACATTGTTGTGCCCGATTCCCTGGAGGAGCCCATGATTCAATGTTCCTGCGTAACTCCACAATACCACGCTACATGGAGCAACATGCATGGCCCAGATCCTGGCTACTCGGTGAGTCACATGTCATGAGCATTGAAATGTGAAGTGGGTGGGTGATTGACATACCAATGCAGGGGGGGAATGATCATACTTCACCTGGCTGCGACTAGCAGTAGCCAGAACATACCCTGAGGCAGCACTTACGTCATCTGACTCCTGTATACGTGAGGCCTGACCTAAGCAGCCCTAACATGTGAATGAAGGTGTCTCCCAACCATGACACAACCATCTGCAAGTGCATTGACCATACTGTGACCACATTGACTCCAACGAAATGCACGTCACCAACAGCATCTACTGAAAGGCCTGTCCCCCATGACTGTGCCCAAAGGAGGCACATGATGGACTGGAACATCAATGCACCACAACACAGACAGCAAGGCCCACAAACTGTCCCTATTGACAACAGTCCTGTTCACTGGGGTCATAATGAAGCAGACAGCAATGTTGCTATCATGCGAGTGTAACCCTCACAGGACACGTGCCAGGTCACCTACAGAAACAGCCTGAACGGACACAGTGGATGGGCACTCACAAGGCACTTGTCACCCCTGCATACATTGTGTCTTGGCATTCAAAACAGCACATGAAAGCCATGGACATATAGCGGTTGCATAGTGTGAATCCAGTAGCGCCAATGAAAGTGGTGCAAAGTAACTGTTGAATGCAAGTCATGGTGGCACATCATGTTCGTCAATCAATCTCATCCCTGACACATACATTCTTGCCCACATACAGGTGATGCAGGCTATCCCCTGAAGAGGTGGCTCCTTACACCAGTCCGGAACCCACAGAACCAGCATGAGGAGGACTTCAACCGTGCCCATGCCCGTACACGTGTGGTGATCGAGCAAGCTTTTGGCCTACTGAAGGCACGTTTCCGCTGCATCAGCAGGTCTGGCGGGGCACTCCTGTACCGCCATGAGAAGGTTGCGAAGATCGTCATGGCATGTGTCATGCTACACAATATGTGCGTCAGAAGAAATTTGCCCCTGCCCCCTGACGCAGAACTGCAACCACCTGACGATGAGGATGATGAGGGTGGGGAAGCACCTCAAGGAGGCAGCGATGCACAGGAGGGGCGTGTAATGCGTCAGAATCTCATTGACCAATGCTTCTAGCACACACGGCGCGTGCGTGTAACATGGAGACGGCACTTGGGGCACTGTGTGTGTGCGGGACATGCACACTGTGGACTGTACAACAATGAAGCACATATACGCAATAAAAATGTCCACACATTTGATTAGTGGCAAAAAGAAAATGTGTATTTCAATAGTGAATTCTTGTGACACACCCCCTCCCCCTCCCCCCTGAACACCCCAACACACCCCCTCCCCCTGCCCCCTTCTCCCCTGAACACCCCAACACACCCCCTCCCCCCTGCCCCATCCCCCTGAACACCCCAACACACCCCCTCCCCCCTGCCCCCTGCCCCCTCCCCACCTGAACACCCCAACACACCCCCTCCCCCCTGGAATCCCTACAAAGGTGCGGTAGTGTCTGTGCAGCAGGGTGTGCAGTAGTCCTGCTCAACTGTCAAGCCACTAAAGTGAATCCCCTCCCCTGGCCCCCGGGGCACCCCTGCCCGTGCTGCGTAGATTGCGCCCTGATCTGCGGATGGGGCTGCTCTGTGCCGTGCTGGTTGATGAGGAGGGTCCGGGCTGCACATCTCGACGCATGTCCCTGATGGTCTGAACAAGTTCTGTGAGGACATTGCGCACAGCCGCGAGTTCCGTGCATATGTCCTTTGTGGAGGACTCAATGGCAGCTGTGACTCGGTCTGCCGACCTCTCCATGGCATCCCTTGCCCCCCCCACACTGTGCAACATGTTCATTGAGGAGGGCGGATAGCTGCTGCTGGTGGGTAACTATATCTTCAAGGGTCTGCTGGTTCTGCTGGGCCATGCCCAGTGGCATTTGCATGTCCATTGGGCTGCTCACCTCAGGCTGGGGGGATGGGGTGGCTGGCCAATCCTCGGCCTCCGACTGCCCCTGTGTGGCATCCGCCTGCAGGGGGCTTAGGGATGTGCAGGGGGAATGTGGCTGGGCAGTGGGCCTTTCCTCATCGATGACCTCAACGCTGCCTGCCTCACTGTCGGAGGTTGCCGCTATGGCAGCGATTTCACCCAGGGTGCTGCTTGCACCAGAGCCTGTCCCTTCAGTGGGCACGACTAGTGACATGTGCGGTGCTGCTGCTGGGTCTGTGTTTGCTGTTGTGGGGGCTGGCACTTGCCTGTCCTCTTCCCCAGGCAGGGTTTGTGGCTGCTGGTGTGTTTCCTTTAGGACGGCTGAGGTGGATGCCTGTGGCCTGGCCCTCTTGGTGGATCTGGATGCAGTGTTGTCCTCTTCCTGGAGGTCTGTGTCAGAACCTGTGGTGGAGCAAAGGAGGGATAGTGTTATTGATGGGTCCGCGGACATTGGCCGTGCATTGTGAGGGATGACATCTATACAGTGGGTACATGCAGCACATTTCAGGCAGGGACATACAGGTTTTGTGCCTTTTGTGTGGAGGTAGCATGGTGGTATGTGTGTGCCAGCAGTTAGGGTGTGCATGCTGCATGTGTACAGGGTGGAGTCTGGATGTGTCTGTGGACATTCACCTGCCGATGTGTTGCATATGCACTATGGGGCTACATGGTACTTCTCATGATAGGACTTTGTTGAGTTTAGCATGGCTTGCTCTGGCCACCTACCTGCATCTCCTGAGGTCGGCACTCCTCTCTCCATCCCTCCGACACCTTGGATGCTCTCCATCCCGATGGTGGATGCACATATTTCCTCCCATGCTTGCAGCTTTATGGGCGATTCGGATCCACCCCCAGTTGACGTGCCTAGGTTCCGGTTAGCTGAGATTATGCTTCGGACACAGAGCCTCAAGTCGTCCCAGCGCTTTCTGCACTGCTGGGAAGTGCGGGGTACGGCCCCCACTGCACTCACACGCTGTGCCACTAGGGCCCATATGTCCTTTTTCGCTATTGCCGTCCTTGTCATCTGCGTTGAGAATACAGCTGCAGCATTATCTTGCAGGGTCTCTGCGAGCATGGTTAGTTCCTCCTTTGAGAAACGGTCTTGGCGCTGCCGGTCTCATGCTTTTTTTATGACTTTGGGCATTTTTACTTGGGTAATTGGGTGGGTGATGGGTGTGGATAGGTGTCAGGGTTGGATCAGGTATGGTTGTGGAGGATGGCAATGGATTGTGTTTTTAAAGATGGCCACTGTGCAGTTTCCCGTTCCGCCACGATGACGCTATTTCCGGTTCCGCCTATTTACGGTGACCGCTAATTATGGTCGCCGCTATGGTGTGTGTGTGTGTGGCGGTAGTGCTCCTTGCGCGGCGTGCGATGGCGGTAAGGGCCGTTTTTGGGCCATTTACGCCATGCCGTACTTTACATTAACGCCATGGCGTAATGCACGTGCCCGATGGGTCAGAATATGCCGCACTTTACACCATCGAACCACAGCGTAAACGTTAATTACGCCATGGCGGTAATGTTCGGTACTTACCGCCAGGGTCGTAATGAGGCCCATAGTTCAATGAAATGTATATTACCAACAGGAAATGGTCTCCATCGACATGCACGTGTGCAATCTCTGTCAACCCAATGATTGCAATGACTTCAGTGGATAAGCTCCTGTTATGGGACACCCTATAGCTGGAACGAGGCCTTGTTCAGGTGATCAGACCTCATGCAGGGTGTGATACTATGTAAATTCTACCTTATTTCTTGCTACAGCGTGGCTCCTGCATGTCGAGCAACCTGCGCATAACTGTGCTCCAACACACTTCATGCAGGCAAACTAAACCACTTGCATTCCTACCAACAGAAGAACAATACACACTTCTGCAAGCAACATAAATACCAGATCCTCAGCTAAGAGGATCCCAATACCATGGGTGCACAAGGCTTCCCTGCTGGAGATGGGCACCTCCCATGTCCTGAACACCAAGAAACCGATCTGCACGCAAGGATCAGGGTTTCAGTCTGTGTGCATCGACAACAGCAAAACCATCTTGCATTTCCCCTCCATGTACCCAAATCCCACCCAGTCTCTTCCAGATCCTCCAGAGTACCTGCACACCACACACACTTCAGGGGTGCATGGTAGAAGCAGTGAGGACGTAAGAGTTTTACATCCATATGGATGTCCGACTAGAACATTTAATGGTCCCCAGCTGGTTGTCCTTATTCGATTGTTACTGTAGATACCTGTGTAAGATCCACCCACGTACCCCCATGGAAAGCCCAACACCAGTGCTGCAACTGCTTTTCGAGGATGGCAGACTTTCTCTCAACAATTGGTGTCTCCCATCATGGTCTACTTGTCTCCTTCTGCCTACTGGTAGAACAAGACATTGTTCAACAACATGGTCAAATCATCTGCCTGAAGCAGAAAGAATGTGACACCACCAAGTGCCCCGATGCCCATGGGTTGCTGCACGCTCTATAAATGAAATGCATGTATAAATGGAGTCCTGTGTGTGAGCAGAAAGGCTCTTTGATCATCTAGGAGCAAGCGTTGAGGAAGAAGACTCCTAGCACACCCATCTAAAGATATGCCCTCTATGTTGCATGCATTACAGGTGGCATTTCATTCTTCAACGTCCCCCTGGCCAGCCAGATAGGTGCCCCACTGTAGGTCTATCGAGGCAAGTCATTTTCAGCGGCACTCTACAGTGTTGAGATTTGGAGCTATGCCCATACCAGTAAACTAGTGGTGGCTGAGAATGCCTTCTACAGATCCTTGGTGAAAGTAGGACAGGGTACCCCTCGAAGCCTAGAACTGCAGCTGAGGTTTCTTGAAGTCCAGCTGCTGTCCACCCACTGGATCAAACTCATCATATCCTCTGGTGGGGTATTCCAGGACAACCTCCGAAGAGTACTCACTGTGGATGAGACCATACCAGCATGAGGCTCCATCCTACGTTGGACCCCCTGGATTGTTTGGCTTTCCCCAATGTAGTATCCTGATGCGCATCTTAGTACGTATCTGGCAAGATCGTAATTTGAGGGAAACCCTTGGGGCTGCAGAGTCCATTTAGTGCCAGTTTCACTACTGCAGTTAGAGTTCCTCCATTTGAGATTAAGACGAGATGTCTACACTTGCAGGAGAAAGAATAAGAGTGAAAACGAGGCATGATGTTGTGATGGACAGATGCAGAACACCGGTTCACAGGTTTCTCCCTGGTGTGAGCAGAACTGCGTAAAGAGTTGCACGTCCCTAAAACACATCAGTATACGCAAGGACAGGCCAACCTTCGTCCATACCGCCGCTCCTGCCCAGAATTAGGTGAAGATAGACTGAATACACATGGAGGGACCGACTTGGTAAGTTGGTGAAGGGATCTTCTGTGAGAGAGGGGGATGGAGAGGTAGACTGGGGCACATGGATATTCACAAGGCTGGATGCATTTTGGTAGAACGTTGTGGATATGTAAAGTCTAGGGGCAATTTTATTACTGTGGTTTAATTGGGGATTGGTTGGATCCACGTTATTTAAAATACAAGCTATGTATGGTGATGTGTATGTATCATCGTGAAACAATGATGGCTTTTATATTGCGATGTTTAAGTCAATAAAAACTGAATGAACACTTGTGCAGTGGCACAGAAAACTCTACGTAGGTCGTCGCTTAAACGAATGAGCTAAACCCCATTCTTTTTTGGTAGAGAGAATGTTCCAGTGCTGCTAATATGACATGGGCTAAATCCACTTGAGGACCTGGAAAACACCCCAGTAAAGCATGCGATTTACCCCACATGCATGCAAAACCCAACCATACAAGGCACATGCTCAGCCGAAGGGTTGCCCATGCCAAGTAGTGCACAGTGATGGAGACGGGTCAGAAGAGCCTTTAAAAGGCTCTAATGTTCCAATCCTGAGAGTACCCTCTGGCACCTGGGGGGAAGTTTTACAATAGAAGCTGTGCTGTGCGCCTCTTTGTCCCCATTATCGTTGCTGGGAAACGTTATTTGTTGCTTGTGACACCCATAAGCCGAAACTATTGCATTGGAGTACAGACGGGCAGGAATGGGGCGTATGAGGGTGGACACAGCTCGTAGGTGTTTGGTTATGTGCCCACCCACGACCATCCTAATCCCCACGGCCGTTCCCACCCCTTCATGCCTCTGCCCGCCCAAAACACCTCCTCCTGGGAACTCTGAGCTCCCTGTAATCAAATCAGGCTTTGCATTTAAAGGTCCTGCCAGTGTTTGCTCATCGCAGTCTTCTGAGGGTTAATTTGAGTTGTAAACATTGGGACAGTAAGTGCACTGGTTGCTCAATTTAGTCAAAAACAAATAGAGGCTGCGGAAACAACATGTTCAAGTGGTTTGTTCCGTTTTTTGTATAGATGTGTACTCGGCAGTGTGGACAAATACACCAACCCGCGAGTGAAACTTGTGAGCCTTTTACCACTGCTTATTTTCTTTATTCAAGCAGAGAATTTAAAGCAGGCAGATTTACAAGCGATGGCCTATTTAAGAGGTCATGGTTTTGGACAAGACGTTAGTAGCATTTCCGTCTTAAGAAACGCAAATTAACATTTTATTTTTGATAGACTATCACATCATATGAACCTTGCATTTGTCAAACACTGAAACCTTTTTACGCATTACATGTTTTTATAATTCCTGAAACTACGTTTTCAAAACCCAAAGGACATTTTCTGCCTTATGCTGAAATGCATGCTGGTATTTGTAGTCTCCCAGTCAAGATGGAGGGGAATAATGTCACAACTGTGCACTTTTTGGCCTAACATTTCTGTAAGGCGTAATATATTTGAGCAAGTACCTCACTTGCTCTGTGTAGCTTTTAATTCCACTTTATAAAAAGCAAAGTATTGTTGGAAGCCAGACAGTGTTGAGGAGGGGGGCACGATCAGAGGGCAAGTGAGTCATGAATAAGTGCCCAAGATGTGGCAAGAGAGGCTGCAATCGTGGAGGCCGGTGTAATTATTTTGCCCCAATAGTGTCCATGGGTTGCTTTTCAGGGAACAAGTAAAGGAAACATGTGGGCGAACACCTTGACTTTTTTCAGAAGGCTGTGGGTGTTTTGGAGGTCACCAAGCTTGCTCAAAACAGGATTTCACTCAAGTTGTCATGTTCCCAGCGCAAACACCCACAAGACCACGTTTGTCATCAAAACCCACGTCTTGGCATTTTGTTTTCCAAGGCACATTTCACTACAGTTTGCTGGCTTTAAAAGGTTAGCACCTTTTATAATTTGCCATCCTATTTATAGGAAAATGTTATCAGGTTATTTTTCTGGTGTCGATTACTATTTTTGAAAGACCAATGCTCTTGTCTTGTGAACTTTCTTCTAAGGGGAAAGGTCTTGTGAACTAAGTTTGTATATCTCACTTTAAGAAAAATGTTCACTTACTGTGCATATGTTCACGGGTGTTATTTTTTGATTTTCGCTATGTAGGTAAAAGATCCCACACCAAGTGAAGCGAGGGAGCCATACTCGTCCAGAGGTCAGACCACCACATTTTACAACAGGAATAGGAAAGATTAAAAAAATAAATAAAAAAAGCCATAGAATTTACAGAAAGGTATAAAAAAAATAACATCTCGCAACAGTCTCCTAACCTGCCGAGTTGCCTCTGCAATATTATGCTATAGGATCCCCTACTATTCCTGCACCCGGCAATCAGTTCTGGCCTGCTCACCTCCTCCAATCAAGACTCGGGTAACATTTATGAGACTCCCTTCTCATTTTGTAGTGAGCAGCACTTGATAGTCTTATTTATTTTGACAGTCAACATAATCCTCATCTGTAGCTTCGGAAATAAAAGTATGTTGCTAATTTGGACAATATGACCAAATATACATGCATGCGTGCGTACACACACACACAAAACAATTGGGAAACTTCTGCAAAAACAGCAATAAGTTTCAGTTAGAAAAACACAATTACCATATTTTTGCAATGCCTTTCACAAACCAAAGTTTCAAAAAGACCTTTGCAAACAGTATTTCTACTAATTACATCTGGGAAGAGTTGTGTTCAAGTTCCCGACTTGCATACTGCTCTCAAATCCCAGCTTCTCCACTTCAAAGTAAGTGCTCCCAGGCCAACCATTTTATCACACTATGGTTTATCTGTTGGACGTCTATACCAGTTCTTTAGCTCACACTCTGCTACTTCAAAACAAAAAAACCTGACTCACGATATTGCCACATAGGATAGTACAATTCATATATTGGATGTCACAGTGTATTTGTCTACCTTATGCTTGGCAACCTATTTTTAATTTAACTTCCCATGACACCTTTGCATACTAAAGACTCATTCTGCGACATCACTGATGTCCCTATTTATGCAAATTAGGCAGGCCCTTTTGCCACCCAGAGTCCTGAAAATCCTGGGGCCGGCCCTGCTCCCACATGTGACAAATCTGCACAGTTCTGTTAAAAAGGTCATACCTTTTCGGTCCGATTGCTTTGCAAGCTCTACATTTTATCATTGCCCATATGCTAAGTATTACCATGCTGCAACCAGGGTTGGAAAGGGCAGGTCTGCCAAGTGGATACTGGGTCAGTTCTGCCTTTTCAGACACTGTGACCTTGTATTCTGGCACTCGTGGTTCTGCGTTTTTTACTTTGGACCATAAGGTGTCGCAGGCGACACCTATAAACAAACTATTGCATTAGAGTACAGAGTACAGATAGGGAGGAATGACATAGAAGGAGGGAAACAGAGTCTGTAGGTGTTTGGTTGGATAGGTGCCCACCAATGGCTATGGTAAGCCTTGTGGCCATTCCCAACCATTCCTGCCCACCCAAAACACCTCATGGAAACGGTTTGAGTTTGCTTTAATCAAGACGTACCATCAAATGTTGCACCCAAAGTGCCTCCCAATGCTTTTTCAAAGCAGTCTGCTATGACTTAATTGGAGTTGTAAACATGCTACTGATGTAATAAAAACGGTCTTACTAGACCCGCCTTCAGCCACTCGATTTATAAGCACTCAACATGCGGTTCACTGAAGTGCTGTCCTGGTTAAAACAGGCATTGGCAAAGCCAACATTTTTGGGTTGTGCACAGGATTTGAGCTTTTGCCAGGCACTGCTATTACATGCTGAGGCACTCGCATCATTTTGCACCTGCTACCACCAATGGGCAGTTAAAACCACTACGGCGGTGCCTCGCAAGTGCCTTTCCCATGCCACACAAAAGCCCAGACTGTTGGCATTGCCAGTGCTTGTTTAGCATATCATTCCCGCCTCCAACACTGCTCTGAGATGCTGCGAGGGTCCTCATGGAACTGATATCCTTTGCAGTGCAGTGCAGAGTGGATGGCTCTGGCTCCAACAGGTAGATATCGTGATCCCACAGTGGTCTGCGACAAATCAACATAGCCCAACATTTCGGGGGTGGGGGTTAAAGTCAGTTCTGCCTATGGCCGATGCCACACTTCTCGAGGGAGTCTACTGTTGCACAAATTGCGTCCGCTGAACACTAACGTGACTCCCACATCTCCGCCTGTCCTCATCACACATCCAGGGCTATGCTATGAAGCAGTGACGTCATGACAGCCCAAGGGACACGTTTCCGCACCTGCCCCAGGTCATGTGACCACCACACTACGACTCCCGTCGTAATCACCGCCCTTTGTGACACCGCTAGGGTACTGCACGCTACCTGTTCTCGAGGCACTCACCATGCCAACATTATCTACTCCATTCGGGAGACAGTAGTCCAGCCCAGTTTTAAGTTTGCATTCTGGGACTTGTGGAACTGGATTAGTAATGCAGAAAGCAGGACTATAAGTCACAAAGTACAAAGTTACAACCAGGGCTGTACAAATGAGTCCCAAATCAATAATGTTACCAAGTACGTCTCTCCAACACACGTCATCGCGACTCTCCGTGACAGCACCCGACCTCACGGTACTTACTGGGACACCTGCCTCACAAAATGTCTTACTGACACCCCTGAACCCACTGTCCAATCCATTCTGGTGACACGCCATGGTTCAACGGAATCCCCAGACAGGGGTCACATACCTACGCCACCCCAGGAGTACACAGCGACAGCCACTTTACCCAGAAAATAGCATGACGTGCTATGTGGTACCCGAAGTTAAGGCAGAACCCAGCCCACCAATTCCAGAACCCCCGCCAGGTGCAGGGTTCGAGCCCGGCCTTCTTTTTAGACACCGTTTTTCGTGCACTCGGTCTCTTTCACACTCGCACACATCCTCCGGCGAAGTGCGACGTTATCCGCGGAGAGTTCGGGCTCGGCTTCGCCCCAGCGCCCGTCTGGGCTAAATACGGCACCATGCCCTGCGCTGTCTTTATAAACTGGGATTAACACGATTCTCTTCACAGCATGCACGCTGAAAGCCAAGGCTCAGAGAGATAACACCCTAGGGATGACCATACGACTCCACACCCAAACCACGGGTTACTGGTGACCTGTGTTTTACACCCGACTTACTTTCTGGTGGGGCACCCTAACCCCCGCACCTCTGTGGCAACTGGCGGGATGTCACGCTGTACACCAAGAGCCCCCCCCCCCCCGATTTTCTCCATAACCAGCTCTCCCTTCAGCAGTTTTTCGCATGCAATTCCGCTGCTCTTGCCCACACCACGCCTTTCCCTCCACCGACCAGCCTTCCAGGTCAAGTTCCCCACAGTTCGCAGCCGTTCGCCCGCGTTCTTACCTCTCTGTTTAACGCTGAGAACGTTATCCTGTCTGAAGTGTGCAATTCCCGCGGCTGCTGCGTGTGCCCTGTGCGTGCGATAATCAATGCACTGAGTGCTTTATACGGGCTCTAAGGTTCCGCGCCGCACCGCCCTCTCCAGTCCCCGCAGCCGCGCCTCTGGGTGAACTGTTGCGCAAGACAGAGGAAGCAGGCGTTCCTAGTGGAAATGCTAGAAAGAGGCACAGATGTGTGGCAGGGGGCGGGGCTCTAATAGAGCTGCAGCCACATGGTTCTACTATGGCGACTGACAGGCAGCGCTTTATTTATTTACTTACTTGAAATTCTTCAAGCGCCACACGCCCGTAGGCCCTCAGCACACAAACAAAAGCAGAGGGCATACAGGTCAGAAAGGGGGTCGGGCATAAGAGAAAGAAGTATTAATATACTTTATAATACGCTTTACCATGGCGCGCATACCTCCGTTATAGATTGCATTCCGTAGACAAAAGTCCGCCTTGGTTTTCAGTCTGCATTCTGGGACTTGAAGTCCCAGATTTCACCCATTGTAAATCCGGCACTACAAATTCCAGAATTCAAAGTTAAAACCAGTCCCGGACTAATATCTCCTGAATGGAGTGGATAATGAAGGGGGGTTCTGGTCTCCCGTGCCATCTCTACAGGGATGGGAGGGTGGGGGCCGGGGCGTTTTTGGAGGAGGCGAGTGAAGGATCTGGACCGTCAGCAATGTTTCACATAAGTGACGTCATAGGATGTGACATCACCGGCATGTGCCCGCTAGCTAGGCCCCGGTTTGTTATGCCAGTCTGCTTTCCACCAAGACTAGAACGTGATGGCTGGAAGGTTTTACACTATGGTTTGTAATGGCCTCCAGTTGGTATTGCTGAAGCCTTTGTTCATGGCAGTACATTCATGTATCCTTCCTGTGTTGAACAGTTTGACCAGAGCAAATACCATTGTATACGTAAAGTGCCTGGCAAATCATCATGCGCTTGTGTTCGCAGTATTTGCACAGACTTGTGAACCTGTTATGACAGTAAACAGCCTTTCTCTGTTGTCCCTGGTGAATACACTCTGCATTTTCTATTTTTCATTTGGGCTGTCTAAGTAATCTTGGTTGATTCCCCTGATTATTTTGGGATAATCAGCCACTAACTTGTCGGGCAAATCTGCACGTTCTCTAACATAGGTACTCGAAAGTGGTGCACGGCTATGTGAAAATGATCGTGCATGCTTTTGCTCCTCTTGCACGTTTTACCATCTGATTAATGACCCTTTGCAGAAACGTTCAATATTTATGCAGGGGAGTTGGGAGGCCTTAAGACTTCTGGCGTGACGTCATTATTTACCCCCAAACATACATCAGAGTTTGCAATTTCAAAGTAGCCAGTCTGCACAGCTGTCCCCACACCCAACCGTGTCATATGAGAGAGGTTGCAAAGGCGTTCTACCATAATCAAGGTATTGGACCAGCTTTCAATCGAACAGTTCTGCTCTTTCTGGTGGGAAAGGGGCGTTTCACCCTTCGGACGGGCAGTCCGTAGACGGTGCAGCCCCTGCTAACACCGTCTTTGGAAGTAGACGGAAAATGCGAAGGCAACTTGAATTGGGAAGCAGTGCTCCTGTCTATCGGCCAAAGCCGGATAATGTGCACTGTAATGGTCACACAGCAAATCCTTGAAACAGAGCACACTCCCGAGTAGAGCCTGATCAGCAGCACCCTGCTGCTCTATACACAGGGGCAGCAGCCTCACCCCCCCCCCCCAATAAAGTAGGTCTTGTGCACCCCGACTGTTCATTTGGCGGGCCAAGCAATTTGAGACACCCAGCTTCAGTGTCTCCTAGCAGTCCGCAGGCATGTGCAGTACGCCTTCTATTCGGCCCATTGGAACCTGTTTGGGGATGCACTATACTAGTACAGAAGCACCCTCGCCTGATTGGATATTGCCGCCTTCCCATGCACTTCAGCGCTGTTCACCTTTCGGTCAGATTGTATGGCAAGATGTGGAATAAGCACAAACAACTGGGTTAGTGGCACTCTTAATGGATCCAGTGCAAGTCATGTTACAATCTGTCATTGCACGCTGTACCTTGCTCAGCACGATCTCAATGTGGGACAACCCCAGACAGCTCCGCAAGCACTAGCCCGCTGTCCATCTGATCACTTCTTTCAAGGTCTGCATCCAACTTGTGGCCACTCACCAACCCCACTAAAAAAAACTCTTCCCTCTGCATACACCTCTCAAACTCTAAGCTAAACACAACCATTCATCTACAGCACAACAAACCGCATGCACTTCACTACACCACAACAATGAAACAAACCACACATTGCCTCGCACAGCAGCACATGACGGCACCGAATGAAAATTCACACCTACGCTCAGTGAACGGTGTAAACCGAACTGAAGTTGCTGACAGTACATCACAGCTTTCTTGGTCATTTCTCCCACTCAGTCCTATTAACTTAATCCCCACACCTTACCCTCTTGCTTTACAGATCCGCCAGAGCGCTAATGGACCACACAGGTGATGATAGTGCACAGCATAAAAATCCTTTAACATACGTAAAAAAATGGGCACTAGAAATGTCCTGCGTAGCCTTGCATAGCGCATATTGGTGGTTTTCAACTGACTGGTCACCTTCTCTAATGGGGCAGATTGATTAAAAATGCACTGAAAGATCATGGCATGAAGGGCTTCCTAGTGCAATGGTATGGGTCAGGATTTATTTAAAGACTTGCCTCCATCACTTTTGTAGTGCATAAAGGCCGCCCACATTGAAGAAGTCACACTATACAAAACCCAGTTATAATATATTCCTTTTTGATTGTGCTCCTTTTCCGCTTCTGAATTACTTTTCCTTATTTTTCAGCTTTCCCTCTGGGTCACAAGCTTGTATCCTGGATGTGCCATCACGTTATTTTATCCTCTGAGGCTGATATAATAGGCAACATTGGACTGGCTCCAGTTCTCCACCCTGGGAGGGGACGAGCAAGCAGCAAACAGAGCGAATAGTGTTTCTAGATGAGATAATCCCAGTTCCACAGAAGGCATAGGTGGGAACAGCCGGTGGCTCCCACATGTCCTCGAGGGTAGGAAAAAGTGGAGAAAAAGTAAAGGCATGTTTGCAGGCATCATACTCACAATTAGTTTCTTTTCCACCACCCCCTTAAAAACTGTGCAGCAGACAGAGGCTGACAAAATGACTACAGCCCTCCAGGATTACTGGGATGAGTGTTGCTTTCTAAACTCCTATGCAGGGCTCCACACTACTACTAAACCATCAGTGATCTAAATCATAAAGGAACAGGTACAACTTGAATGGTACATCTACTTCACCTCTTTAAGGCTGCATGGGCACAGGGTGGGCTACACTCTTCAAGACGGTGGTGAGCCAGAAAGAAAGCACCCAACACAGTAATAGTATTGTGGCACCAAAACACAAGAAATATCCAATCAAGGTTCTATAGAAATCAATACTTAAATTACATTGAAAGGACAAACAAATTATTAAACACACTCACAACCAACCCCTTTATGTCAGTAGACAGATAATGTAAACTTTTAGATGAAAAGGGCACTCTGGATATGAAGAACGGGGGTATGAAGGTAAATAATCTTTATAGCTAGGTCAAATGCAAGAATGCGTCGTTTAAGATATAAAGTGGGTCTTAAATGTCACTAGGACCCATATAACAAGGCCTGGGGGGCTGATATACTGTTTTATACCATTAATCTTCTTTCAGGGGTTCAATAGATTCGAGCTGCTTCAACGGGATGCAGCAACATGACCAACCCAAAAAGCAGCAACGGCTCGTGGCTCAAGGTCTTGGGACAAGTAACGTTTTGTGGAAACACATGGTTCAAAGGCTTGGCATTGGCTTCATTGCGTAGAGGCCACAATTCTACTTCTGCTGAAAGTCATCTCAACAGGGTCCGATGAGGGTATGTGGTTGAACCTGTAGGCCCTTTCAAGCGAGTTAGCACTCTATGGATGGGGATGCAGATCTTACTCTCGCACCAATAATAAGACCGACTCAGGAAACTGGCAAAACACAACTGTTTTTAATTACAATTGTCTAAAACAGGGAGTACAACGGGCGTCAACAGACAACCGACAGCATAAGTCTCTCCGATTCATATGAAAAACACTGTTTATATAGCAAAAACTCATCATACGTGACATCATACTACGTGGCAACATAAAACCTACTTGGGGTTGTTGTTGATCTACAGGGAACATCTAGGTATACTTTCTATATATGGATGGGTTGTGATTGGATCTCTACAGTCAGGTGGACAGTTATGCCCACCCCTCGTGCAAGTCATCTTTGTGTCATGAAAATATACAACGTTTCATTGGCTTTCAAACTATAGGGCTCTTGCCGACGTGGCCCTCTACAATTGTCTGGCATGGAATATTCCACTGGCTAGCAGCACGCAAGCTGGTACCCCAGGTGCTGGAGGATTGGACTTGACCATGCCGCCCCACCCAATTAGTACAACATCCTTCATCACTCCTGATGTCTGCCATTCAATTAGTCCTTTGAAATCGGCCTTGCAAACGATCACAGTGCCTGAGAATAAAAGGGTGTGTGTGCATGGCCCTATCTTCTGGTCTCGGTGTAGCCTTCCCAAAGTCTATTTCCATCTGACCATGTGACAGGAGACCACGTTTTGAGCTCCTTCTTTGCATTTAACACTACTAAATTAATAAAACCTGGCGCTTCTAGTGTTTTTCCATTACACCTCAACAGGAGCCTGTGTTGCTTCTCACGTTCATTGTATCTCCTCGAATAGATAATCAGCTTTTTTGGCTGTCCCAACCCTTGACACTGGGGCAGACAAGCCTTCTCAAATCTTCCTTCGCTGTCAGTTGTTTTCTTCAACTGTACCACACTTTCAGCTCTTCTATTCACGGGGTCCTAGTTTGCTAAAATGCATTGTGGAACATCCAGATTCTATACACACACATATATATATATATGTGTACATATATATATATATATATTGGCGGCACCGCCTGCATTCTATTCAATACTTATAGCCAGTTTATGATTACTTAGTCTGCTTGCGTTACTGCATCTGTACACTTATAAAACGGCTTTGCATTTTCTTCAGTGCTCTCCACACGTGCAATCTTCATTTTGCTCATGAAATGTTGCTCCATTCTTTACTTTGCCATCAAAATCTATAAGGTCTATGTACTCTCTCCATTGGTATCTTTTCTGTGTGTGTCATTTCTGCTTCATGTGACGTCACCAATTTTCTCTTTCATTCATCTACACACTTCTTCCGGAATTTCATACAGAATAGAATCAAAGGCTGCTATCGCATTAGCTGAAAAGTAGTTCTCCCTCTTGGTTCGGTTGAGAAATTCAACTAATCTCCTCTTTTTCAGGTGAGCATCTGCTTTTGGAAACTCCCCAATGTTCAGGTCACTCTTTGAAATCACTTATGTTGGAACATGTACAAGTGCTATAGAAGACAGCCCTCCCCAGTCTTTGGGCAACTTAATGTATGCTCTGGATCCACAGGCCCAGTAGTGGTCCATTATCAGTACTGTTCCTTCGTTCATTCCTGGTACATCGAAGATTCAACCACACTGCTGATTTTCTCCAACTTTTCTTGTGCCATTGTTTCTGAGGCATCGTTCTGCACTAGCCAGAGGCACTATCTGCAACGGGCCTCTCCTTTGTCCTCAATCCATGTTAGCAGCTTTGCAAGCTTCGGCCAATCACTTGTGGCCTTGGTCTCTTTGCAATAGGTAATTCTGCATAAGTCACTGGAGTGGGAATAATCAAAGGGACCAATGAAGCAGACAGTATGGATCAGCTAAATCAGAAAAACAATAATGAACATTGGGCACACATATATTACGCACCAATACATGAGTCCACACCACATTCGATTCCCCACACGTCGCTGAGGTTGCTCACTTTCTGGAACTGCATTATTTTGCGACAGTCCACATCTTGCCTGTGTACTACTTTAAGGAAGGAAAAGACCTTTTTGATCAGGCATCCTTGTTAGATGCTCAGGAAGCTGCATGATCTGTTCAACTATCGCCGCAAGTAGCTTCCTAATTGCAGGGCCATTTCTAGGATCTTGCAGGAACACACACATATTAGATTGGAAAAACACAAGTACTCCACTGATGCGCTCCAAATTAATTATATTTGTAATAATTCAATCATGCAATTTATTTTCATTAACAGAATTATTTTCCACCAAATTATACATCGATTTTTTTCTCCATCGTTTTCCATTCCAGTGTTTAGCAATTAATTATCATTGCCATTATTTTCATACTTTTCTTTCCAAATCTATTTTGCACCTTTCTCACATTTGTATTTTTGCTTTCCATTCCAATTTTCTTTATGCCCCTCTATACGTGTTTCCCCATCATTTTTGGATGGTTCCTCAGGAGGGATTTGCTACTGATGTTTTTTCTTGAGCTAGTCAAGGATTGCAAGGGTCTTATTTTTTTGAAAATGATCGAAACTAAATATGGGCAACAAGAAAATGTATCCAAATTAATCACATGTCCTTATATGTTATGTTCATCAATATCACTAAAATAATTCATACGTTATACTTACTTGCATCAGTTGTATAATGTAATTGCTGATTTCTTAATCTTTTATATCCCTTTTTGCCCAGTCTGAGATTCCCAGTTGGCTTTCTTGTTAAGCACAAACGGTTAGCTTCCTTGGAAAAATGCTCTTTCTTAGAGCGGTATATCCTTTCTTTCTATATGTATTGTATTGTCTAGAGTATATTTGAAAGGATGAATAGTTTAACAACGATGTTACCTCTACATTAAGGTTAATGATAGTGGGGTGGCTAGCCACTGGGTACCCATTTGCTTACCTTTGTTTGCTGGGAATACAATTTTTTCTTCTTCTTGGCTCATTTTGAACGCCGGATTCAGATGCGATTGTCCGATCCGCGATTCAAAATGGCCATTTATATATTGCGTCCGGAACATAGGGACATAACGTGATGACGTCACTACGTCCCAGACGTATTTGCGTATCCTGATTGCCATTTTGGATCGGCATACAGTCAGGCTTGTGCCGTAATATCTATCTTTGTTTCAGTTAAGTAACTGAGAATTGTGGGAGAATTCTGGTGGATGAAATATATTCTAAACTTGTGTTGATATGTTCTTGGTGGCATGTGGTTGTTTGGTTCTAAGTGTGGTCACAATATTGAGTCTCCCCACTGGATAAAACAGGTTTAACATACACTTATCTTATCTGTCCGTATCTCTTTTATACACAATTCAACTTGATTCTGTTTGGTGTAAATTATTAAAAGAAACTGTAGATGGTGACAATTTTGCTATGGTCTTTCTCTGCATTCTTTTAGACAAGATGTCAGCACAATGGTTTACCCGTTTGCCCAATTATTAACATCTATTTTAGCTCAATTTTATATAGATATTGTTAGAGAAAATGTCCCATTTCTGTATCAAAATTGAGTCCAATGTTACAACAGTCTAAAATACAAATCCATCTCGCTTCTCTTTGTCATAGTCTTTTTTCTCTGCTTCCTCCTCTCTGTGGTGCTTTTACTATTTCCAAACCATAATTCTTTATTTCATTGATGTTACCATTAGAATGCTCCAGATCGAAATGTTTGCCCAAAGGGTATCTCCTGTCTTGGTTTTTCATGGATCGCAAATGTTCAGAAAATCAAATTTTTAGTGGTCTCACCGTGCTGCCTACTATTGTTTTTTGCATATGCATAATACCACATACACTACATAACTCGAATTACAGTTCATGAAATCCATTATTTTATGCTGTTTGCCATTTGGTAAGGTGATTTCCTTTTTTCCATTTTCAGCCTAGATGCAGTAGTCGCATGTTCCACATTTATGAAATCCCATGGGTTTTTCTTTTGACCATAATTTGCTTTTCCCTTGAGTCAATATTTTGCCTATAAAGTGTGATGGACACAGAATCTGCTTTAGGTTTTTGGCTTTGCGGTATGTTATATTAGGGTTTTCTTCAACATACTTGGTTAGATCTGTGTCTAATCTGAGTATGTGCCAATGTGTTTGTAGAATTTTTCTTAGAACCATGTTGTCTGTACTGTATGTTGTAACAAATCTTATCATATCATTTGACTTTCCAATTTTGTCTGATGTGGATTTGTTTTGTAATAAATCATTCCGTTTGAGTAACTTGGTTTTGTTGAATGCATCCTTAAGCTGTTCCTTTGCATATCCTCTTATTTGAAATTTCGTTATTGCTGCATCAACATGTTTCTTCATTTCATTTTCTTGTGTGCAATTGTGTTTTATTCTTAAGAATGCTCTGTAGGGTATGTTTTTGATGATATGTTGTGGATGGTTACTGCTGGCATGTAAAATGCTATTACCTCAGGTTGGTTTGATATATAGTGTGGATTGTACTTTATTATTTTCGATGTAGAGTTCCAAATCTAGAAATGTATCTGGTTTGTGCTCTCTTCCATTGTCAATTTCAGATTATAGTCATTGGTATTAAGATATTTGTGATATTCATGTAGTGATGACTTGCTTCCATTCCAGATGACTAGAATGTCATCTATGTATCTGCCCCAAAATACGTTGTTATTGTCCTGAGTAAATGCTTGATGTTGCCACGCATGTTTCAATTCGAAGTATGTATATAAAGACAGCGAGAAGAAGTCAATGGGCATCGACATCTGATAGAACCATGAGGTTAACCAAAGAGAAACTCAGTGAGGAATGAATCCGGAAACTGCTCCCTTTTCCAGTCGTCAAACCCGAAGTCTAGATTTGGCATTTTTTAGCACAGCAACACTTTCTAAAGTCCAATTCAAAGATTCCTGCGGCTTTAGAACTTTTGTTTGCACTCCTGCTAAAATATCTATAAAGAGTGTCCGGGGTGAGCCACAGTCCAAATGTACACATGGATTTATTTAATCAGCAATCTTAGCGCCCTTCTTCCTCGTCATCGATCGAGTCCGCACGTGCTGAACTACTTCTTCTTGTCTTGCTTCCGAATCAACTGTTGGGGTGCATCGGTCTCACCAGCATATGGTTTCACATCACCCAAATGAAACCAAGTGCACCTTTTTTGAACATTTGCTGCTGAGGGAGTGATATTTTTAACAACAAAGGGTCCACTTAAACAGGGCTCGTGCCACTTCCTTGTGAAGTTGCGCACTAGGACTGGGTCTCCAATAAATAATTTAGGTACAGGTAATAATTATTTAAGTCTGGTTACTGAATTGTCTTCATCTGTGTCCTGAGACCGAAACCCCTTGCGGTTGAGTTGATCTGAAATGACAGAGATACCAGCAGTCATACATGTGAAAAACGTATGTAACTAATTTCCTAACAATTCTGCAGTCGTCTGCGCATCACTTCTGCTCCTCGATCGATGGAGGAGACAAGGGCATTCACATTTGCCTCCCTGTCACTAGCTTGTGGGGTCTGTTAGGAAAGATTTCTTAATTGTAGGTAATTTTCCTTCCATGTGGCAACCCCTAAACTTTTTGCTGTTGTTTTCACCCTGATCTAGACGTTGCCAGAGAAGCACAGCCTTCTGCCGCACTCCTCTGGGCTTGCGCTCCATTCTTACGTGGAAACTGACATGCCCTTAAGACAGTCAGTACCGGGAAACGTTGTTTTCCGTAGTTCTTTTATCATGTTGCAGCTTTCGCGCAACATGACACAAGAGGGCACTGTAAGCTAAGTTACTACTCTCTTGGGTCTCTAGTCACTCTACAGGCCCTAGACACTCTCTTGGGATTGTTAACGAACGGTGCAAGTGAATCACGGACGGGACTGGTGGCAGCGATCGTTTCTTTGTGTTTTGAGCTCCTTTTGGCTGTTTAAGGGTGTTTCTCACGCTTAGCCCAAAATGGTGGCCTGGCTTCCAAAATGGCCAGACCACCTGGCTCTTTGTCCTGCCCGCTGACCGTCTTGCCCCCTTCAGATTCCCCAGGTCGAGCCGACCCGGGGCCTTCCTTATTTGTGCATGTACTTTCCCACGAAACACAGATGCTTTCGCGGGCTTCTACAGGCCTTGTGTGTGCCTCCAGGATGTGGGCTGGGATGTCTGGTCCCAATGCACATCCTGGGTGCCAGAGAGTCTAGTGTGTCTTGAATGCCTGGGACCACTGTGGTCCATGATAGGTCCACGTATGGTGTGAGTGTTTTGTGAGCAGATCTCCCATTGGGTCCCCTCCGTTTTGGCGCAAAGGGAACTCTGGATAAGAGGAGGCTGGAAACACCACTACCATGTCGATCTCCTGAGTTCTCACGAACAACGGATACAGGAGCCAAGTATCCTGCAACCACGAGGCTGAACTGAGGAATCACTGGTGACCCGCTGAAGGACAGCTCCTCTGCACTGCTGTCGCTCTGTGAAACCATTCTGACTCTAAACGAACGAGAAAGCCTGTACTGGTACTTCGACCCTTTGGAATAGTGGGAACAACTATTCTCGGTATCTTCATCATCTCCTGCACGTAAGCCTTCGGAAGCATCTATGGGCCATCCAGTGGACTGACCAGCCTACACAGGAGTCTTGCTCTGTTACCGCCGTCAGGTTGTGTTGTATTCCGAGTCCTTAGCACTCTCACACGATTCGTTCACTTGGCATTCCCAGGTCTGAAGTGAGAAGTGTACATTGGGCTGAAATACACATGGCCACTCCGTTGCCCTGCTGTGGTAACAATCTGTGCGGGTTCACTGCGTTTGGGACATCCCCAACTCTAACTTCTGCTGCCGCGGAATTTACACGACGCCGAGACGTCCCCTGCCCGCATCTGAACCTGCCAGCACTGAAACTGACGCGGAGAAGCCTGGGTCTGCCTGCATCGGGGACCGGTGAGGAGCAACGCTAGGAACTGGTTGCCCTCCTGCAGTAGCCTGTAGCTTTTCCTCGCTGTGTTAAACAGCACACCTATTTCGCATTCGCGCTCTGCTTCTGCCCGCAAGTGGAGGCCGTGCTTGAGTAATGGAGATCTGTTCGCCCTCCTTTGTTCACCACTCTGAACTGCCTGACTTCCTTGAAGAGACTCCCCTTGGCCCATCGGCACCAGCGTGTGCAGGTACTTTTGAGCACAAGGCTCCACTCTTCGTAGGGCTCGGACTTCCTTCTAGTTAGGTGGCCTCTGAAGGCGAACTGGGTCTAAACGATTACTTGCACTGCCTGTTTTCCTCCCCATCTAGATGGTCTGCATATTTCGTGCTTCTGACTCTTTAGACCCTTCGGTAATTGTATATATATACTTTATTTGATTGTGATGCATTGGTTTACTTGAGTTTTATCGTGATTCTTTACTATGGTCAATATTACAAAGGCCTTGTAATAAATGTGTCTATATTTTTAATATAACACCTGCTTGGAGTAATTTGTAAGTGTCCTTGCTTTTTGTGCTCATTGCAGGCTTTCAGTCACCCTCACCCCTCTTGAGACCTAGTCTTGACTGCCGCGATCGCTACCTTGATTGGTCTGGCTTGTCCAGAGGTTACCCTGTTCCAAGAAACTAGGCTGGCCTTCTGAACCTCTGCCCCTCCAGGACAGAGTTCAGAAATCCATCTTAACAAATTGTTGTACAGCGGTCGGATACGACTGAAGGTATCCAGTGTTGCGCTCGAGCGAAGGCATTTCAAGTTATTCCTACCAGGACACGTAGTGAATTGTCGTAGTATAACTTTTAAAAGGCCATAGTCCTATCTAACAGTATGGAAACAAATACCTTGTTAACTTCAAATGCTTCTAAATCCGAAACATTGAAAAAGATGTGTGCTGAGAGAGGTGTCTCCTCTCAAGGCACCAAATTGGATATGATCCAAAGAATCATGGCGTGGCAAGAAGCTCAGCTTGACGCTATAACTTCTGAGGACAGTGCAGAAGGAGGTGGGGCTGCTCTCACTGGCAAAACCGACGGTTCTGCCACTGCACTGGTCCACCGCGACCATGAGTACAGGGAGGATGTGATGTCTAATGTTTCCTCTGCCAGTGTCGATGGGGAGGCCATGCTTGAATTCAAGAAGCAAGAGCTGCTCTTTAGGCAGAAGGAGCTTGAGTTCAATATGGCCAAACTAGAGGAAGAGCTTGAGTTCAATAGGGTCAAGCTAAAAAATCGAACAGGCAGAAAAACAAAAAGACAGGGATCACCAGTTGGAACTGGGCAAGCTTCAGGTTGCAAATGGATCCAAGGGTTCTGGACATGGTTCTGGGGCCTCCTCTCATCCACGGTTTCCAAAAGATCTGCTCAGTGTCTATGAGGAAAAGAATGACATTATGGACTGGCTGAATACGTTTGAGTATGCATGTGAAGTTCAACAAGTTGACAATGCTGACTCAGCAGACTGCCCCATTCTGGCTGAAGTGCCATTATGGAAATGTCGAAGGCTGAGCAAGCAGATTTTGCAATGTTGAAGCAAACTCTCATTTTAAAATTTGTAAAGACTTCTGCCCAATACTTAAAAAGATTCCAAGAGTATAAGAAAAAGGAAGGTGGTACTTGGGTATCTTATGTAACCAAATCCTTAAAAAACTTGACTGGCTGGGTCGAAGATTATAAGGTTTCTACCTTTGAAGGCATGATAAGTCTTGTCATGCTGGAACATATTTTTGTATCTTCTTCCCCGGAGCTTAAGCAGCATTTGGCAGATTCGAATGAGATAGATCCTAAGAAGCTTGCCATTGCAGCAGATTTATGGGTGTCACATCAAGTGTCCCATAAGGACAAAACTCATCCTGGTAAGCAGGAGGAAGGGAAAAAGTCCAAAGATAAGGAGGGTGGAGAATCTGATAAATCTACTTCTCAAAAGGGCCACAAAAAGAAAAATAAGGGTAAGACACAAGAGAACTCACACGGTAGTGGAGGTCAGCCTCCGAAACAGAACTCTGGTTATAATAAGCCTCCCTATGTAAACAGACCCAATGGATCTTGTTTTGCTTGTGGAGCAACTGACCACGTGAAGGGGATCCCCAGTGTAAGGTTAAACCTTTGGGGGTCCACTCCGCTAATCTGGCCTTCTCCTCCTACGAGGAAGAAGAGATTACAGGAGCATCCTTCTCCTCAGACTCCTTCCCCAGTGGGATAGAAGCTGAGGTAGTTTTAGTTTCCCTGGGTTCCTGGGAGCCTAAAGTCGCAGAGGCTTATGCTAGAATTCCAGATAATACCAAGCAATAATTTAAAGACAGTGTGCTGATCAAAGGAGTAGATACTCCAGCTCTTAGGGATAGTGGGTGCAGTCGAACTGTAGTGGATTCTACCTTGGTAGACTCAGAGGAAGTTGCCAGAGCTACTCTGATGCCCACTAAATTGACTGACGGCCCACCTCGCATGTTTCCAGTAATACCTGTAAATCTTACTTTAAATGGTACAGCAGTCAGGATTCCAGTGAGCATTCAGAGAAACGTCCCAGGAAAGGTCTTGTTGGGCAACGATCTCAGAGCTTTAGGGCTTGTAGGAGATACTGCTGACAGACCCTGCACACGGTCTCAAACACGGGCAGCATTGGCCAAGACCAATGCGCTGCCCAGCCAAAGGGGAAACCCAAGGCTAAAGGAGTACGAAAATCAAAACAAGGGAAAGAAAATATTCCCCCGAACTCACCTACCACTGCGGTGGAGGAAGTTGGTCAATCGCCCGGGCCTGACGAGGAAGTGGTGATGCCTGAAGTATTTGACCCCAACGACCATCCTGAACTAAAAGACTTGTTAGTAGAAGGTGGTCCTGACAGGGAAGAATTCAGTAGAGGCCAAAGTGAGTGCCCATCTCTGGAAGGCCTAAGGAGACAGGCCTGCTCCCAGCTTGAGGGTGAACCTCCTGGGAAGCATCGGATTTATTGGGAAGGTGGACTCCTGTATAGTGAGCCCACAAAGTCTACAGGAGGAGACCATAGGAGGTTGGTGGTTCCCCTTGCTGTAAGACCCTTCCTCCTGCAGCTGGCGCATGAAGTGCCCCTTGCTGGTCACCTTGGTATTAAGAGGACCAAGCAAAGGTTATCCATGCACTTCTACTGGCCCAAGATGGGGGTGCAAGTCGAAAGTCACTGCAGGAGTGGTGCCTCCTGCCAGTTATCTGGTAAGAGTGGCTCAACAATCCAAGCTCCATTGGTACCACTCCCAGTTGTGGGAATACTATTCGAAAAGGGTAGGGATCGACATCGTTGGTCCCCTTGACCCGCAGACATCCTCAGGCAATAGGTTTTTCTTGGTGCTAGTCGACTATGCTACCAGATATCCTGTGGCTATCCCATTGAAAACTGTAACTGCCAAGTCAGTTGCAAAAGCATTACTTGGCATCTTTACAAGGGTTGGCTTCCCTAAAGAAGTTCTGTCTGACAGAGGCAGCAACTTTATGTCAAAGTATATGCAGGCTATGTGGAAAGAATGTGGGGTCACCTACAAGATCTCTTCTGCATACCACCCCCAGACCAATGGTCTGGTGGAACTTTTCAACAGAACGTTAAAGAGCATGATTGGGGCTCTGGAAGAACCTCAGAGAAGAAAATGGGATCTTCTTTTACCATGCTTACTGTTTGCCTACCGAGAGGTACCACAGGAGGGTGTTGGCTTCAGCCCCTTTGAACTTCTGTTTGGTCACCCTCTGCGGGGACCCTTAGCCATAGTCAAAGAGGGATGGGAGACACCCACTCCCCCTGTTACTACCAACATAGTAGATTATGTGCTGGTGCTCAGAAAATGGATGGTACTTCTGATGGGCTTGGCTAGTGATAAATTGAAGGCAGGACAAGCGCTGGTGAAACATTGGTACGACCAGAAAGCTTCCCTCATCAACTTTACACCTGGTCAGCAAGTCCTGATCATGAATCCCATAAGGCCTAGAGCTTTACAGGACAAATGGTCAGGCTCTTACACAGTGGGGGAGCCCCGGGGTGAGGCTAACTATTTAGTGGACCTTTGAAGGCCTGGACAGGCTCCAAAAGTGTTCCACGTAAATAGGCTGAAGGCTTTCGTCCCCAGAGTCGAAATCGCAGCACTGCTACTGGCTTCAGATGTTGAGGAAGAGGAGTCTGAACCTCTCCCCGACCTGTTCCAAAGCGGTCCTTCAGATAGCTCCTTTGAGGGTGTCCGAGTGGCCCCTCACCTGACTTCTGATCAGCAGGCTGAGGTGAAAAGTTTGCTTAGGCAATTTTCCCCCCTGTTTTCGCAGTCCCCTGGTTTGACACCTTGGTGCAAACATAACATAGACACAGGAGACAGCGTTCCTACCAAAGGTAGAGGATATAGGATGTCAGACAAAGTACGGTCTTACATGAAGACAGAGGTCAACAAAATGTTAGATCTTGGGGTGATTGAACCCTCTAGTAGTCCTTGGTCCAGCCCTGTGGTTTTGGTTCCAAAAGCAGGCACTTCTGAATTGAGGTTCTGCGTGGATTACAGGGCTCTGAATGCTGTCACCAAGACAGATGCACACCCCTTGCCTCAAACAGATGAGCTGGTGGATACCTTGGGTGCCTCCAAGTACCTCAGCACGTTTGACCTCATTGCGGGTTATTGGCAAATAGCCTTAGTAGAACATGCCAAGGAGAAGACAGCGTTTTCCACTCCAGACGGTCTTTACCAATTCAAGCTAATGCCGTTCGGATTGATGAATGCACCTGCCACTTTCCAGAGGCTTGTGAATCATGTGTTGAATGGGTTGGATGAATTCTGTCTTGCATATCTGGATGATATATCAGTTTTCAGCGCCACCTGGAAAGACCATGTGAAACACCTCAGGATTGTGCTACAGGCTCTTCAGAAAGCACACTTGACCATAAAGGCTAGTAAATGCCAGATTGGACAAGTGGTTTACCTTGGACATGAAGTAGGTGGAGGGAGGATACAGCCTCTTCCCAGTAAAGTACAAGCAGTACAAGACTGGCCTACCCCCACTACACAGACCCAAGTGAGAGCCTTCTTAGGACTCACGGGGTATTACCACAACTTCATGGCAGACTATGGCACCATAGCTGCCCCTCTGACTGCCCTCACCACTCCGAAGAAACCCAAGAAGGTAACTTGGACCGACGAGTGTGAGAAGGCCTTCAACGGCTTAAAAGACTCCTTGTGCCAGGCCCCTGTCCTCAGGGCCCCTGATTATCAAAGACCTTTTATTGTGCAGCCAGACGCCTCTGACACTGGGATAGGAGCTTTACTATCGCAAGTAGATGAGAAGGGTAAGGAACACCCTACTGGTTTCATTAGTCGCCAGCTTAAGGACAGAGAGCTCAGATGGTCCACAGTAGAGAAAGAATGTTTCTCTGTCGTGTGGGCCCTACAGAAGCATAGGCCAGGTGTCTAACACAGCAATGCTGATGGGTCGACCTGAACAAAAGACTCATCCAGGGGTGGATTAGTTCCCCCTGTCCATAGTTTGGGAGGGGCGAGTGTTAAGAAAGATTTCTTAATTGTAGGTAATTTTCCTTCCATGTGGCAACCCCTAAACTTTTTGCTGTTGTTTTCACCCTGATCTAGACTTTGCCAGAGAAGCGCAGCCTTCTGCCGCACTCCTCTGGGCTTTCGCTCCATTCTTACGGGGAAACTGACATGCCCTTAAGACAGTCAGTACCGGGAAACGTTGTTTTCCGTAGTTCTTTTATCATGTTGCAGCTTTCGTGCAACATGACACAAGAGGGCACTGTAAGCTAAGTTACTGCTCTCTTGGGTCTCTAGTCACTCTACAGGCCCTAGACACTCTCTTGGGATTGTTAACGAATGGTGCAAGTGAATCATGGATGGGACTGGTGGCAGCGATCGTTTCTTTGTGTTTTGAGCTCCTTTTGGCTGTTTAAGCACGTCTCTCGCGCTTAGCCCAAAATGGTGGCCTGGCTTCCAAAATGGCCAGACCACGAGGCTCTTTGTCCTGCCTGCTGACCATCTTGCCCCTTCACCTTCCCCAGGTCGAGCCGACCCGGGGCCTTCCTTATTTGGGCATGTACTTTCCTGCGAAACACAGATGCTTTCGCAGGCTTCTACAGGCCATGTGTGTGCCTCCAGGATGTGGGCTGGGATGTCTGGTCCCAATACACATCCTGGGTGCCATAGAGTCTAGTGTGTCTTGAATGCCTGGACCACCGTGGTCCGTGATAGGTCCACGTATGGTGTGAGTGTTTTGTGAGCAGATCTCCCATTGGGTCCCCTCCGTTTTGGCGCAAAGGGAACTCTGGATAAGAGGAGGCTGAAAACACCACTACCATGTCGATCTCCTGAGTTCTCACGAACGACGGATACAGGAGCCAAGTATCCTGCAACCACGAGACTGAACCGAGGAATCGCTGGTGACCCGCTGAAGGACTGCTCCTCTGCACTGCTGTCGCTCTGTGAAACCATTCTGCCTCTGATCGAACGAAAAGGCCTGTACTCGTACTTCGACCCTTTGGAATAGTGGGAACAACTATTCTCGGCATCTTCATCATCTCCTGCACGTAAGCCTTCGGAAGCGTCTCTGGGCCATCCAGTGGACTGGCCAGCCTACACAGGAGTCTTGCTGTGTTACCGCCATCAGGTTGTGTTGTATTCCGAGTCCTTAGGACTCTCACACAATTCCTACACTTGGCATTCCCAGGTCTGAAGTGAGAAGTGTACATTGGGCTGAAATATACATGGCCGCTCCGTTGCCCTGCTGTGGTAACAATCTGTGCGGGTTCACTGCGGAATTTACACGACACCGAGACATCCCCTGCTCGCATCTGAACCTGCCAGCACTGAAACTGACACGGAGAAGCCTGGGTCTGCCTGCATCGGGGACCGGTGAGTAGCAACGCTTGGAACCGGTCGCCCTCCCGCAGTAGCCCATAGCTTTTCCTCGCTGTGTTAAACACCACACCTTTTCGCACTCACGCTCTGCTTCTGCCCACCAGTGGAGGCTGCGCTTGAGTAGCAGAGATCTGTTCGCCCTCCTTTGTTCACCACTCTGAACGGCCTGACTTCCTTGAAGAGACTCCCCTTGGCCCATCGGCACCAGCGTTTGCAGGTACTTTTGAGCACAAGGCTCCACTCTTCGTAGGGCTCGGACTTCCTTCTAGTTAGGTGGCCTCTGAGGGCAAACTGGGTCTAAACAATTACTTGCACTGCCTGTTTTCCTCCCCATCTAGGTGGTCTGCATATTTCGTGCTTCTAACTCTTTAGACCCTTCGGTAATTGTTTATATACTGTATTTGATTGTGATCTATTGGTTTACTTGAGTTTTATCGTGATTCTTTACTATGGTCAATATTACAAAGCCTTGTAATAAATGTGTCTATATTTTTAATATAACACCTGCTTGGAGTAATTTGTAAGTGTCCTTGCTTTGTATGCTCATTGCGGGCTTTCAGTCACCCTCACCCCTCTTGAGACCTAGTCTTGACTACCGTGATCGCTACCTCGATTGGTCTGGCTTGTCCAGAGGTTACTCTGTTCCAAGAAACTAGGCTGGCCTTCTGAACCTCTGCCCCTCCAGGACAGAGTTCAGAAGTCCATCTTAACAGGATCTGAGGTGGTGGTCCGACCTAGGCTGATTTCTTAATGCATATAATGCAAGGGGCAGGCAATATAGCCATCCCTTCTTCAATGTTAACTTCAATTTAGCAATTCTCTCATTGAGAAGACCGTTGAGTCTCTTACATATCTCTGTTCGCTTGCAGGTGATAAGCAGAAGAAAACATGTGTTTTATGCTAAGCAATAGGCTAATCTGTTCAAATACTTCATTAACAAAATGGGGCCCATTGTCGGTTGGTAGCACCTCATATACTCCCCATCTGGGAAATACTTCCTGGACTAAAAACTTTGCAACGCAAGTAGCATCAGGGTGTTTACATGGACCTGCTTCAATCCATCTCGAAAAGGGACACAACATCACCATAATATACCTGTATCCACTACATACGTGCAGCATATCAACATAGTCAATATGTAAATGCTGAAAAGGACCATTCGGTCGAGGAATCACTCCTCTGATTGTTCGTAGTGTGTGCCCAGCAGTACACTTTTGACATATGATGCATTTATTAACGTTTTGATGGATATGTACTTTTACATGTAATAGCATTTCGATGCATTTGTTTTTGTTAAATTTTTTTTGATGGATGTCATTTTCGATGGTTTTGTTATGATGCAAAGACTATAAACCCAGAATATTAACCAGTGTCTTCCGTGAATACAATAATTGAACAGACATGTGACACTCTCCTATGGAGACTGGTAATTCATCAGTAAAAGGAACTCTGCTTGTAGCTCCAGAGAAAATTTGCGCATTCATGCCATTTCCCGACATTGGATATTTGCCCTCTCGCATACATGAACGTGTAGCCCCAGTGTCTACTAAAAAAGAAAATGATTTGCCTCCTATGGTAACATCAATCCTTGGTTCCTCTTGGGGGTCTGGTGTCACTGATAGTACCGAACACATCAAGTTGCCTTGTGAGCTGTCCTATTGTGGATACATACTTATCCCTGTACCTGTAAAAGGACTTTCTCCCACCATAGAGACACCCCCTACTCTAGGTGTCAATAATTTCCCTGTGTTTGCATTCTGCTGTATCTGCACGGGTGCGTGCTGTGGCTGCCCTTGCGGCGGATTCAATGGTGCTTGCTGTTGTTGCAATGCCTGTTGCATTTGCGGCACTTGTGCTTGATACACTGTCTGATCTTGGGCAAACCCCTCTCTATTTTCTGAGCTATATGCTGGAGGATAAGCTGTCCCCCCGTTGAGAATTGCCCATTCCGTACATACTCTTGGCTTCCAAATGTTTGCGCAATGTGCCCTGTCATCTACATGTCCAACATATAAGAGGAGCTCTTCTGGCTTCCCGCCCTTGGTTAAATCCTCGTTGCATATTTTGATTATCATTCTGCATATTCTGAAACCCGCCTTGGTTATTTTGAAAACCACCCCTTCCTCTGTAGCCCATTGTTCTGCCTCGCAGCATGAACCCATTCCCTCCTTGATCCATCTGGCGTTGATTATTCGCCTGCGATGTACCCACTGCTTGTTGCATTCCCAATTCTTCTCGACTTGTCAGTACCGCCCCTTCTATGATGTACTATGACAATTTATTTTGAACTAACTTGGCTTCCTCAAGTTTTCTAGCATCTTTCTTCTTCTTATGTTTCTCTTGTAACAACCGGCAATGATGCGTGATAGTCATTGTATCTCTGCCCTGGCTTCACTTCCATTCCCACTAGTTTCATGAGCTGTCTCTGTACCCAAAAAAGAAAAAGAAAAAAAAGAAAACGATATGTGGATATGTACATATCCACATATTTAGCTGAACAACCTGTGTTAATTCTGAAGACACTGACAATAACCTGTTACTCTGAAGTGGAATAGCGGCAAGGAACACAGGTTCGTAATAGCAGACCAATCTGGTTTGAATACCTAAATGTTGCCTTGGTTTAAGTTTGTGTCTTATGCAAGTCTACTGGTTCCATCCACATTTTAGGAGCCGGTTCTCTGTTTTACTCCATTTCTTGATCCATTTTACTCCATAAAGGGAGCTCTGGTAAGCATTGCTTGCTCTTGGGCTACAGTTATATTTCGAGATGATTAATGCATAAGGGAGGTACATCACTTGGGACTTCACTACACCCTTCTTTTTGGGTGATTCTTTATAAGCCATCATACTCACTTAGATGGGTTCACCTCCAGCTGGCTCTAAGGGTTGACTAGCCTAACTTCAATATTGAAACATCACCATTGTTAAATAAGAGAGTGATTCATATCAAATAATTGTCTTTGATATTAAGTTACCTTGGACAGTACACAAGATCGATTTGGTTGTATGTGTTATTTTCCTTTCTAGTCCGCATTGCTCATGAAGAAGGGGTTCTTACCTCAAAACGCGTCAGCTAACAGCAGACTTGAAGACTGTATTTGTATAATGTGATGTTATTAAACCTTTTTGTTCTTGTTATAATACAATACATACTCTCCTTGTTTATTTAAATTTTGTACTTATTTGCTCAGATATATTTTACAGATGACATTAATAACTGGCTGTTTCTACAATATATGAGAGTGTGCAGGGGACGGGAGGGTCCTAATACTGGAACTTCTTTGTTTTTTGTATTTTGTGGTGATTTTGTGCCATGATCACAGTTCCTCGCATAGCACCTTTAATCTCTTAAGAAGCGTATGTGTTTTTCAATTCCTTAAACCTGCATTTCCAGAAACAGGTGTGCACAAAATGTGGTAAAATACTGCAACTGATTTCCCCCACGGCTCCCTCATTTCCAAAGTCCAGCGTTCCTGAATACTTTGCATGTAAGCAAGCATATCTTCGTCCTCTTTCATCTTAGGTGCCATAATTGCTCCCATATTTTACGTATCAGGATACTGTACCCTGAGCACTCTCCAGATATATGCTCTACAATTATTAAATGGCGCTCTGTCATGTGCTGTGTTCTGTGCCGTGACACTTGAGTAACCTGCTCTCGTCCAAATGTCATCAGCGCTTTCTCCAATAATGGCTGCTAGGAGAGTTTTAATATCCCCTATTGCCACAGTATATCCTCCTGTCATCCTTTCTAGCTCATAAATCCATTTTCCCACCCCAGCCATTAAACTAGGGAGTTTACACCTTAAAGTATCCTTATCCATTTGTGGCCAGGGAATATACTGTGGTCTGGCCCCTCCTTTCACCAATAAAGGTAGATGCATGAACCTAAATCCACAATCAGCTCCCATCGTCTGCCTATCCATAGTGGGGACAATGGTTCCTGATCGCCTTCTGCCTGGCAATGACCTCAGCCTGCTCACATATGGTGGCGACTCTCTCTTCTGACTATGCAATCGTCCTTTAGGGTGCTCTGGATATGCTATAGGATCTGGCGTCCTATCCTTAGGCTTCTCTAAACCAGACAATCTTACTTCCTTGTCTGTCTGCAGACATCCCTCAGGACCTCATGCACTTTCTCCCTCCTCCCCACGGAAGGTTTCTCTCTATTCGTCTGACATATCTAGTCCGAACTAGTATGCCTTTCATCCCCATCACCTTTATTTAAGGTCAGCCTGTCTAAGGACAAGGCTCTATGCTCGAGACTAAATGGGTCTCTTTCCTCGCTTCATGATTGAAGGACCAGGGACTGTTTGGGTGCAGTCCTGATGCCTATGGCGCCAGGCTCATATGGAGAGTCAGTCCTGGTGCCATAGGCGGCAGGCTCATAGAGTAGGCTCATAGAGTAGAATTTACCTGATGCAGACCATGCTGCAGAGCTCCAAGCCTCATTTGGCCAAATGAGGCTTGGAAGGGACTATTTTACCTAGGGACTATTTTTTACTTGGGTGGGGCTGGGGAGGAATACTTACCTGGGACTACTTTGGAGGTTATTTAAACCACGCCCGAAGAGCAGCACACGCTTCGCGTTATTCTGCATCCAGCAGCGTAATGCTCACTGTGTCTGCAAACCTGCATCCAGTCTTCTGCCACACCCGTCTCGAGTCTGCAGCTCCTAGAAAAAAGGAGGAACAGAAGGAGAAGAGGTTAAAATAAGAGCAAAACCTTCGATCCTTACCTGAATTCCGGATCCACCACGCCTTCGAGCTGGAAGAAAGAAGCATTTTACGCGCGCCACCTCGCCTGCTGCAGCGCCGCACTGAACTCACCGGCCTTCGCAGCATCCTCACGATCCACCGCATCCTTCTGCACGTTCCCACCGCACTCTGGCACCTAAGGGGAACGCAAGAACAGCAAAGGTGAGCCAAGGGAATAAACAGAGGCAATAGTAACTACCCCCATAGACTTACCTGATTACCGCCGGGGGTACTATTCCTCTTCACGGGTCGGCGCAGGTCCATTTCATCCTCGCCGTACCCAGGCCCCTAAGGGGAACAAAAGGACAACAAGGTGAGACAAAGGGACAAACAAGGGGAACTCTTCTCACCACAATAGACTTACCTAATTTTACTGCCTGAGGGATTATTCCCCGAACTTCATATTTTCTCTCCTCACCTGAATAAGGGAGCAAGCAACAGGTTACATTCTGGCCTTATTTTATTGAACTGTGTAGGATAAGCCAAATCCTTGGTTCATAGTGATAATATCGAATAAAAAAATCTCGAAAACAAAAATCTCGAAAACAAAAGGCCGAAAAAAAAAATATCGAATTTTTTTTTCAATGCGTTTTTTTTCAAAATGGGGAGGTTCCCCCCCAACCCCCCTTTTTTCATTTTTTTTTATTTTACCCCTTTTTGTTACTTACCTGACCCCAGAAACATATATAAATAAATAAATAAAAAATTCTATATTTTTAATATAACACCTGCTTGGAGTAATTTGTAAGTGTCCTTGCTTTTTGTGCTCATTGCAGGCTTTCAGTCACCCTCACCCCTCTTGAGACCTAGTCTTGACTGCCGCGATCGCTACCTTGATTGGTCTGGCTTGTCCAGAGGTTACCCTGTTCCAAGAAACTAGGCTGGCCTTCTGAACCTCTGCCCCTCCAGGACAGAGTTCAGAAATCCATCTTAACAAATTGTTGTACAGCGGTCGGATACGACTGAAGGTATCCAGTGTTGCGCTCGAGCGAAGGCATTTCAAGTTATTCCTACCAGGACACGTAGTGAATTGTCGTAGTATAACTTTTAAAAGGCCATAGTCCTATCTAACAGTATGGAAACAAATACCTTGTTAACTTCAAATGCTTCTAAATCCGAAACATTGAAAAAGATGTGTGCTGAGAGAGGTGTCTCCTCTCAAGGCACCAAATTGGATATGATCCAAAGAATCATGGCGTGGCAAGAAGCTCAGCTTGACGCTATAACTTCTGAGGACAGTGCAGAAGGAGGTGGGGCTGCTCTCACTGGCAGAACCGACGGTTCTGCCACTGCACTGGTCCACCGCGACCATGAGTACAGGGAGGATGTGATGTCTAATGTTTCCTCTGCCAGTGTCGATGGGGAGGCCATGCTTGAATTCAAGAAGCAAGAGCTGCTCTTTAGGCAGAAGGAGCTTGAGTTCAATATGGCCAAACTAGAGGAAGAGCTTGAGTTCAATAGGGTCAAGCTAAAAAATCGAACAGGCAGAAAAACAAAAAGACAGGGATCACCAGTTGGAACTGGGCAAGCTTCAGGTTGCAAATGGATCCAAGGGTCCTGGACATGGTTCTGGGGCCTCCTCTCATCCACGGTTTCCAAAAGATCTGCTCAGTGTCTATGAGGAAAAGAATGACATTATGGACTGGCTGAATACGTTTGAGTATGCATGTGAAGTTCAACAAGTTGACAATGCTGACTCAGCAGACTGCCCCATTCTGGCTGAAGTGCCATTATGGAAATGTCGAAGGCTGAGCAAGCAGATTTTGCAATGTTGAAGCAAACTCTCATTTTAAAATTTGTAAAGACTTCTGCCCAATACTTAAAAAGATTCCAAGAGTATAAGAAAAAGGAAGGTGGTACTTGGGTATCTTATGTAACCAAATCCTTAAAAAACTTGACTGGCTGGGTCGAAGATTATAAGGTTTCTACCTTTGAAGGCATGATAAGTCTTGTCATGCTGGAACATATTTTTGTATCTTCTTCCCCGGAGCTTAAGCAGCATTTGGCAGATTCGAATGAGATAGATCCTAAGAAGCTTGCCATTGCAGCAGATTTATGGGTGTCACATCAAGTGTCCCATAAGGACAAAACTCATCCTGGTAAGCAGGAGGAAGGGAAAAAGTCCAAAGATAAGGAGGGTGGAGAATCTGATAAATCTACTTCTCAAAAGGGCCACAAAAAGAAAAATAAGGGTAAGACACAAGAGAACTCACACGGTAGTGGAGGTCAGCCTCCGAAACAGAACTCTGGTTATAATAAGCCTCCCTATGTAAACAGACCCAATGGATCTTGTTTTGCTTGTGGAGCAACTGACCACGTGAAGGGGATCCCCAGTGTAAGGTTAAACCTTTGGGGGTCCACTCCGCTAATCTGGCCTTCTCCTCCTACGAGGAAGAAGAGATTACAGGAGCATCCTTCTCCTCAGACTCCTTCCCCAGTGGGATAGAAGCTGAGGTAGTTTTAGTTTCCCTGGGTTCCTGGGAGCCTAAAGTCGCAGAGGCTTATGCTAGAATTCCAGATAATACCAAGCAATAATTTAAAGACAGTGTGCTGATCAAAGGAGTAGATACTCCAGCTCTTAGGGATAGTGGGTGCAGTCGAACTGTAGTGGATTCTACCTTGGTAGACTCAGAGGAAGTTGCCAGAGCTACTCTGATGCCCACTAAATTGACTGACGGCCCACCTCGCATGTTTCCAGTAATACCTGTAAATCTTACTTTAAATGGTACAGCAGTCAGGATTCCAGTGAGCATTCAGAGAAACGTCCCAGGAAAGGTCTTGTTGGGCAACGATCTCAGAGCTTTAGGGCTTGTAGGAGATACTGCTGACAGACCCTGCACACGGTCTCAAACACGGGCAGCATTGGCCAAGACCAATGCGCTGCCCAGCCAAAGGGGAAACCCAAGGCTAAAGGAGTACGAAAATCAAAACAAGGGAAAGAAAATATTCCCCCGAACTCACCTACCACTGCGGTGGAGGAAGTTGGTCAATCGCCCGGGCCTGACGAGGAAGTGGTGATGCCTGAAGTATTTGACCCCAACGACCATCCTGAACTAAAAGACTTGTTAGTAGAAGGTGGTCCTGACAGGGAAGAATTCAGTAGAGGCCAAAGTGAGTGCCCATCTCTGGAAGGCCTAAGGAGACAGGCCTGCTCCCAGCTTGAGGGTGAACCTCCTGGGAAGCATCGGATTTATTGGGAAGGTGGACTCCTGTATAGTGAGCCCACAAAGTCTACAGGAGGAGACCATAGGAGGTTGGTGGTTCCCCTTGCTGTAAGACCCTTCCTCCTGCAGCTGGCGCATGAAGTGCCCCTTGCTGGTCACCTTGGTATTAAGAGGACCAAGCAAAGGTTATCCATGCACTTCTACTGGCCCAAGATGGGGGTGCAAGTCGAAAGTCACTGCAGGAGTGGTGCCTCCTGCCAGTTATCTGGTAAGAGTGGCTCAACAATCCAAGCTCCATTGGTACCACTCCCAGTTGTGGGAATACTATTCGAAAAGGGTAGGGATCGACATCGTTGGTCCCCTTGACCCGCAGACATCCTCAGGCAATAGGTTTTTCTTGGTGCTAGTCGACTATGCTACCAGATATCCTGTGGCTATCCCATTGAAAACTGTAACTGCCAAGTCAGTTGCAAAAGCATTACTTGGCATCTTTACAAGGGTTGGCTTCCCTAAAGAAGTTCTGTCTGACAGAGGCAGCAACTTTATGTCAAAGTATATGCAGGCTATGTGGAAAGAATGTGGGGTCACCTACAAGATCTCTTCTGCATACCACCCCCAGACCAATGGTCTGGTGGAACTTTTCAACAGAACGTTAAAGAGCATGATTGGGGCTCTGGAAGAACCTCAGAGAAGAAAATGGGATCTTCTTTTACCATGCTTACTGTTTGCCTACCGAGAGGTACCACAGGAGGGTGTTGGCTTCAGCCCCTTTGAACTTCTGTTTGGTCACCCTCTGCGGGGACCCTTAGCCATAGTCAAAGAGGGATGGGAGACACCCACTCCCCCTGTTACTACCAACATAGTAGATTATGTGCTGGTGCTCAGAAAATGGATGGTACTTCTGATGGGCTTGGCTAGTGATAAATTGAAGGCAGGACAAGCGCTGGTGAAACATTGGTACGACCAGAAAGCTTCCCTCATCAACTTTACACCTGGTCAGCAAGTCCTGATCATGAATCCCATAAGGCCTAGAGCTTTACAGGACAAATGGTCAGGCTCTTACACAGTGGGGGAGCCCCGGGGTGAGGCTAACTATTTAGTGGACCTTTGAAGGCCTGGACAGGCTCCAAAAGTGTTCCACGTAAATAGGCTGAAGGCTTTCGTCCCCAGAGTCGAAATCGCAGCACTGCTACTGGCTTCAGATGTTGAGGAAGAGGAGTCTGAACCTCTCCCCGACCTGTTCCAAAGCGGTCCTTCAGATAGCTCCTTTGAGGGTGTCCGAGTGGCCCCTCACCTGACTTCTGATCAGCAGGCTGAGGTGAAAAGTTTGCTTAGGCAATTTTCCCCCCTGTTTTCGCAGTCCCCTGGTTTGACACCTTGGTGCAAACATAACATAGACACAGGAGACAGCGTTCCTACCAAAGGTAGAGGATATAGGATGTCAGACAAAGTACGGTCTTACATGAAGACAGAGGTCAACAAAATGTTAGATCTTGGGGTGATTGAACCCTCTAGTAGTCCTTGGTCCAGCCCTGTGGTTTTGGTTCCAAAAGCAGGCACTTCTGAATTGAGGTTCTGCGTGGATTACAGGGCTCTGAATGCTGTCACCAAGACAGATGCACACCCCTTGCCTCAAACAGATGAGCTGGTGGATACCTTGGGTGCCTCCAAGTACCTCAGCACGTTTGACCTCATTGCGGGTTATTGGCAAATAGCCTTAGTAGAACATGCCAAGGAGAAGACAGCGTTTTCCACTCCAGACGGTCTTTACCAATTCAAGCTAATGCCGTTCGGATTGATGAATGCACCTGCCACTTTCCAGAGGCTTGTGAATCATGTGTTGAATGGGTTGGATGAATTCTGTCTTGCATATCTGGATGATATATCAGTTTTCAGCGCCACCTGGAAAGACCATGTGAAACACCTCAGGATTGTGCTACAGGCTCTTCAGAAAGCACACTTGACCATAAAGGCTAGTAAATGCCAGATTGGACAAGTGGTTTACCTTGGACATGAAGTAGGTGGAGGGAGGATACAGCCTCTTCCCAGTAAAGTACAAGCAGTACAAGACTGGCCTACCCCCACTACACAGACCCAAGTGAGAGCCTTCTTAGGACTCACGGGGTATTACCACAACTTCATGGCAGACTATGGCACCATAGCTGCCCCTCTGACTGCCCTCACCACTCCGAAGAAACCCAAGAAGGTAACTTGGACCGACGAGTGTGAGAAGGCCTTCAACGGCTTAAAAGACTCCTTGTGCCAGGCCCCTGTCCTCAGGGCCCCTGATTATCAAAGACCTTTTATTGTGCAGCCAGACGCCTCTGACACTGGGATAGGAGCTTTACTATCGCAAGTAGATGAGAAGGGTAAGGAACACCCTACTGGTTTCATTAGTCGCCAGCTTAAGGACAGAGAGCTCAGATGGTCCACAGTAGAGAAAGAATGTTTCTCTGTCGTGTGGGCCCTACAGAAGCTGAGGCCCTACGTCTATGGGACCCACTTCACTGTGCAAACTGACCATAAGCCCTTAAAGTGGCTGATGAACATGAAGGGAGAGAATCCAAAGTTGCTTAGGTGGTCCATAAGTCTACAAGGCTTTGACTTCACTATTGAGCATAGGCCAGGTGTCTAACACAGCAATGCTGATGGGTCGACCTGAACAAAAGACTCATCCAGGGGTGGATTAGTTCCCCCTGTCCATAGTTTGGGAGGGGCGAGTGTTAAGAAAGATTTCTTAATTGTAGGTAATTTTCCTTCCATGTGGCAACCCCTAAACTTTTTGCTGTTGTTTTCACCCTGATCTAGACTTTGCCAGAGAAGCGCAGCCTTCTGCCGCACTCCTCTGGGCTTTCGCTCCATTCTTACGGGGAAACTGACATGCCCTTAAGACAGTCAGTACCGGGAAACGTTGTTTTCCGTAGTTCTTTTATCATGTTGCAGCTTTCGTGCAACATGACACAAGAGGGCACTGTAAGCTAAGTTACTGCTCTCTTGGGTCTCTAGTCACTCTACAGGCCCTAGACACTCTCTTGGGATTGTTAACGAATGGTGCAAGTGAATCATGGATGGGACTGGTGGCAGCGATCGTTTCTTTGTGTTTTGAGCTCCTTTTGGCTGTTTAAGCACGTCTCTCGCGCTTAGCCCAAAATGGTGGCCTGGCTTCCAAAATGGCCAGACCACGAGGCTCTTTGTCCTGCCTGCTGACCATCTTGCCCCTTCACCTTCCCCAGGTCGAGCCGACCCGGGGCCTTCCTTATTTGGGCATGTACTTTCCTGCGAAACACAGATGCTTTCGCAGGCTTCTACAGGCCATGTGTGTGCCTCCAGGATGTGGGCTGGGATGTCTGGTCCCAATACACATCCTGGGTGCCATAGAGTCTAGTGTGTCTTGAATGCCTGGACCACCGTGGTCCGTGATAGGTCCACGTATGGTGTGAGTGTTTTGTGAGCAGATCTCCCATTGGGTCCCCTCCGTTTTGGCGCAAAGGGAACTCTGGATAAGAGGAGGCTGAAAACACCACTACCATGTCGATCTCCTGAGTTCTCACGAACGACGGATACAGGAGCCAAGTATCCTGCAACCACGAGACTGAACCGAGGAATCGCTGGTGACCCGCTGAAGGACTGCTCCTCTGCACTGCTGTCGCTCTGTGAAACCATTCTGCCTCTGATCGAACGAAAAGGCCTGTACTCGTACTTCGACCCTTTGGAATAGTGGGAACAACTATTCTCGGCATCTTCATCATCTCCTGCACGTAAGCCTTCGGAAGCGTCTCTGGGCCATCCAGTGGACTGGCCAGCCTACACAGGAGTCTTGCTGTGTTACCGCCATCAGGTTGTGTTGTATTCCGAGTCCTTAGGACTCTCACACAATTCCTACACTTGGCATTCCCAGGTCTGAAGTGAGAAGTGTACATTGGGCTGAAATATACATGGCCGCTCCGTTGCCCTGCTGTGGTAACAATCTGTGCGGGTTCACTGCGGAATTTACACGACACCGAGACATCCCCTGCTCGCATCTGAACCTGCCAGCACTGAAACTGACACGGAGAAGCCTGGGTCTGCCTGCATCGGGGACCGGTGAGTAGCAACGCTTGGAACCGGTCGCCCTCCCGCAGTAGCCCATAGCTTTTCCTCGCTGTGTTAAACACCACACCTTTTCGCACTCACGCTCTGCTTCTGCCCACCAGTGGAGGCTGCGCTTGAGTAGCAGAGATCTGTTCGCCCTCCTTTGTTCACCACTCTGAACGGCCTGACTTCCTTGAAGAGACTCCCCTTGGCCCATCGGCACCAGCGTTTGCAGGTACTTTTGAGCACAAGGCTCCACTCTTCGTAGGGCTCGGACTTCCTTCTAGTTAGGTGGCCTCTGAGGGCAAACTGGGTCTAAACAATTACTTGCACTGCCTGTTTTCCTCCCCATCTAGGTGGTCTGCATATTTCGTGCTTCTAACTCTTTAGACCCTTCGGTAATTGTTTATATACTGTATTTGATTGTGATCTATTGGTTTACTTGAGTTTTATCGTGATTCTTTACTATGGTCAATATTACAAAGCCTTGTAATAAATGTGTCTATATTTTTAATATAACACCTGCTTGGAGTAATTTGTAAGTGTCCTTGCTTTGTATGCTCATTGCGGGCTTTCAGTCACCCTCACCCCTCTTGAGACCTAGTCTTGACTACCGTGATCGCTACCTCGATTGGTCTGGCTTGTCCAGAGGTTACTCTGTTCCAAGAAACTAGGCTGGCCTTCTGAACCTCTGCCCCTCCAGGACAGAGTTCAGAAGTCCATCTTAACAGGATCTGAGGTGGTGGTCCGACCTAGGCTGATTTCTTAATGCATATAATGCAAGGGGCAGGCAATATAGCCATCCCTTCTTCAATGTTAACTTCAATTTAGCAATTCTCTCATTGAGAAGACCGTTGAGTCTCTTACATATCTCTGTTCGCTTGCAGGTGATAAGCAGAAGAAAACATGTGTTTTATGCTAAGCAATAGGCTAATCTGTTCAAATACTTCATTAACAAAATGGGGCCCATTGTCGGTTGGTAGCACCTCATATACTCCCCATCTGGGAAATACTTCCTGGACTAAAAACTTTGCAACGCAAGTAGCATCAGGGTGTTTACATGGACCTGCTTCAATCCATCTCGAAAAGGGACACAACATCACCATAATATACCTGTATCCACTACATACGTGCAGCATATCAACATAGTCAATATGTAAATGCTGAAAAGGACCATTCGGTCGAGGAATCACTCCTCTGATTGTTCGTAGTGTGTGCCCAGCAGTACACTTTTGACATATGATGCATTTATTAACGTTTTGATGGATATGTACTTTTACATGTAATAGCATTTCGATGCATTTGTTTTTGTTAAATTTTTTTTGATGGATGTCATTTTCGATGGTTTTGTTTCGATGCAAAGACTATAAACCCAGAATATTAACCAGTGTCTTCCGTGAATACAATAATTGAACAGACATGTGACACTCTCCTATGGAGACTGGTAATTCATCAGTAAAAGGAACTCTGCTTGTAGCTCCAGAGAAAATTTGTGCATTCATGCCATTTCCCGACATTGGATATTTGCCCTCTCGCATACATGAACGTGTAGCCCCAGTGTCTACTAAAAAAGAAAATGATTTGCCTCCTATGGTAACATCAATCCTTGGTTCCTCTTGGGGGTCTGGTGTCACTGATAGTACCGAACACATCAAGTTGCCTTGTGAGCTGTCCTATTGTGGATACATACTTATCCCTGTACCTGTAAAAGGACTTTCTCCCACCATAGAGACACCCCCTACTCTAGGTGTCAATAATTTCCCTGTGTTTGCATTCTGCTGTATCTGCACGGGTGCGTGCTGTGGCTGCCCTTGCGGCGGATTCAATGGTGCTTGCTGTTGTTGCAATGCCTGTTGCATTTGCGGCACTTGTGCTTGATACACTGTCTGATCTTGGGCAAACCCCTCTCTATTTTCTGAGCTATATGCTGGAGGATAAGCTGTCCCCCCGTTGAGAATTGCCCATTCCGTACATACTCTTGGCTTCCAAATGTTTGCGCAATGTGCCCTGTCATCTACATGTCCAACATATAAGAGGAGCTCTTCTGGCTTCCCGCCCTTGGTTAAATCCTCGTTGCATATTTTGATTATCATTCTGCATATTCTGAAACCCGCCTTGGTTATTTTGAAAACCACCCCTTCCTCTGTAGCCCATTGTTCTGCCTCGCAGCATGAACCCATTCCCTCCTTGATCCATCTGGCGTTGATTATTCGCCTGCGATGTACCCACTGCTTGTTGCATTCCCAATTCTTCTCGACTTGTCAGTACCGCCCCTTCTATGATGTACTATGACAATTTATTTTGAACTAACTTGGCTTCCTCAAGTTTTCTAGCATCTTTCTTCTTCTTATGTTTCTCTTGTAACAACCGGCAATGATGCGTGATAGTCATTGTATCTCTGCCCTGGCTTCACTTCCATTCCCACTAGTTTCATGAGCTGTCGCTGTACCCAAAAAAGAAAAAGAAAAAAAAGAAAACGATATGTGGATATGTACATATCCACATATTTAGCTGAACAACCTGTGTTAATTCTGAAGACACTGACAATAACCTGTTACTCTGAAGTGGAATAGCGGCAAGGAACACAGGTTCGTAATAGCAGACCAATCTGGTTTGAATACCTAAATGTTGCCTTGGTTTAAGTTTGTGTCTTATGCAAGTCTACTGGTTCCATCCACATTTTAGGAGCCGGTTCTCTGTTTTACTCCATTTCTTGATCCATTTTACTCCATAAAGGGAGCTCTGGTAAGCATTGCTTGCTCTTGGGCTACAGTTATATTTCGAGATGATTAATGCATAAGGGAGGTACATCACTTGGGACTTCACTACACCCTTCTTTTTGGGTGATTCTTTATAAGCCATCATACTCACTTAGATGGGTTCACCTCCAGCTGGCTCTAAGGGTTGACTAGCCTAACTTCAATATTGAAACATCACCATTGTTAAATAAGAGAGTGATTCATATCAAATAATTGTCTTTGATATTAAGTTACCTTGGACAGTACACAAGATCGATTTGGTTGTATGTGTTATTTTCCTTTCTAGTCCGCATTGCTCATGAAGAAGGGGTTCTTACCTCAAAACGCGTCAGCTAACAGCAGACTTGAAGACTGTATTTGTATAATGTGATGTTATTAAACCTTTTTGTTCTTGTTATAATACAATACATACTCTCCTTGTTTATTTAAATTTTGTACTTATTTGCTCAGATATATTTTACAGATGACATTAATAACTGGCTGTTTCTACAATATATGAGAGTGTGCAGGGGACGGGAGGGTCCTAATACTGGAACTTCTTTGTTTTTTGTATTTTGTGGTGATTTTGTGCCATGATCACAGTTCCTCGCATAGCACCTTTAATCTCTTAAGAAGCGTATGTGTTTTTCAATTCCTTAAACCTGCATTTCCAGAAACAGGTGTGCACAAAATGTGGTAAAATACTGCAACTGATTTCCCCCACGGCTCCCTCATTTCCAAAGTCCAGCGTTCCTGAATACTTTGCATGTAAGCAAGCATATCTTCGTCCTCTTTCATCTTAGGTGCCATAATTGCTCCCATATTTTACGTATCAGGATACTGTACCCTGAGCACTCTCCAGATATATGCTCTACAATTATTAAATGGCGCTCTGTCATGTGCTGTGTTCTGTGCCGTGACACTTGAGTAACCTGCTCTCGTCCAAATGTCATCAGCGCTTTCTCCAATAATGGCTGCTAGGAGAGTTTTAATATCCCCTATTGCCACAGTATATCCTCCTGTCATCCTTTCTAGCTCATAAATCCATTTTCCCACCCCAGCCATTAAACTAGGGAGTTTACACCTTAAAGTATCCTTATCCATTTGTGGCCAGGGAATATACTGTGGTCTGGCCCCTCCTTTCACCAATAAAGGTAGATGCATGAACCTAAATCCACAATCAGCTCCCATCGTCTGCCTATCCATAGTGGGGACAATGGTTCCTGATCGCCTTCTGCCTGGCAATGACCTCAGCCTGCTCACATATGGTGGCGACTCTCTCTTCTGACTATGCAATCGTCCTTTAGGGTGCTCTGGATATGCTATAGGATCTGGCGTCCTATCCTTAGGCTTCTCTAAACCAGACAATCTTACTTCCTTGTCTGTCTGCAGACATCCCTCAGGACCTCATGCACTTTCTCCCTCCTCCCCACGGAAGGTTTCTCTCTATTCGTCTGACATATCTAGTCCGAACTAGTATGCCTTTCATCCCCATCACCTTTATTTAAGGTCAGCCTGTCTAAGGACAAGGCTCTATGCTCGAGACTAAATGGGTCTCTTTCCTCGCTTCATGATTGAAGGACCAGGGACTGTTTGGGTGCAGTCCTGATGCCTATGGCGCCAGGCTCATATGGAGAGTCAGTCCTGGTGCCATAGGCGGCAGGCTCATAGAGTAGGCTCATAGAGTAGAATTTACCTGATGCAGACCATGCTGCAGAGCTCCAAGCCTCATTTGGCCAAATGAGGCTTGGAAGGGACTATTTTACCTAGGGACTATTTTTTACTTGGGTGGGGCTGGGGAGGAATACTTACCTGGGACTACTTTGGAGGTTATTTAAACCACGCCCGAAGAGCAGCACACGCTTCGCGTTATTCTGCATCCAGCAGCGTAATGCTCACTGTGTCTGCAAACCTGCATCCAGTCTTCTGCCACACCCGTCTCGAGTCTGCAGCTCCTAGAAAAAAGGAGGAACAGAAGGAGAAGAGGTTAAAATAAGAGCAAAACCTTCGATCCTTACCTGAATTCCGGATCCACCACGCCTTCGAGCTGGAAGAAAGAAGCATTTTACGCGCGCCACCTCGCCTGCTGCAGCGCCGCACTGAACTCACCGGCCTTCGCAGCATCCTCACGATCCACCGCATCCTTCTGCACGTTCCCACCGCACTCTGGCACCTAAGGGGAACGCAAGAACAGCAAAGGTGAGCCAAGGGAATAAACAGAGGCAATAGTAACTACCCCCATAGACTTACCTGATTACCGCCGGGGGTACTATTCCTCTTCACGGGTCGGCGCAGGTCCATTTCATCCTCGCCGTACCCAGGCCCCTAAGGGGAACAAAAGGACAACAAGGTGAGACAAAGGGACAAACAAGGGGAACTCTTCTCACCACAATAGACTTACCTAATTTTACTGCCTGAGGGATTATTCCCCGAACTTCATATTTTCTCTCCTCACCTGAATAAGGGAGCAAGCAACAGGTTACATTCTGGCCTTATTTTATTGAACTGTGTAGGATAAGCCAAATCCTTGGTTCATAGTGATAATATCGAATAAAAAAATCTCGAAAACAAAAATCTCGAAAACAAAAGGCCGAAAAAAAAAATATCGAATTTTTTTTTCAATGCGTTTTTTTTCAAAATGGGGAGGTTCCCCCCCAACCCCCCTTTTTTCATTTTTTTTTATTTTACCCCTTTTTGTTACTTACCTGACCCCAGAAACATATATAAATAAATAAATAAAAAATTCAATATTTTTTTTTTTCGAGATTTTTGTTTCGTGCTTTTTGTCATTCGAGATTTTGTTTTCGAGATTTTGACTGACCACCCAAATCCTTACCTGAACTTCGTCAGCTACCATAAGGAACTATTCGCTGGGATCATGCTGCAAACTGCAAGCAATCGGACAAGAGTGAAAGTCAGACATGTGAACTCTTACGAACTACATACTTTTCGGAGTCAATATTGTTCTGGAACTCACCAATTCCTTCGAGCCAGTGAAGCAACTGGTTATCAACGCGCCCCTGCGCTCAATGCAGGATGGAGAGCTCATCTTTTCAAACCATCAGGTGAGACTATAAGAGGGGACATCAAAGGTGATCTGTGGGGAGAATAGCGGGGGTGGGGAGATTTACGCTCAACTCCACGGGTGGTTAATTCCCTTTCTCTATTTGCAGAAGAATATTCCTATGGGCCAAGCAAGCGAAGCTAGGTGGGCCAGTCCAGTCTGTCATCTCGGCCCTACGCATCATATTGGTGGAGACCGCAGCTGTCCAGTTCAGATCGACGCCTCTGTGGGAGCCAGGTGAGCGTAACAGAACACGAAGCCTACCCACAAATTCCCACCCGGGCATTATGGATACCTCAGAGACTGACCAATTGGCCCAATTACTAGGGGAACTGAGGGCTGAAGTGCATTCCGCCCATCAAGAAACCAATGCTCTTAGGAGAGAACTGATTTTGTCAAAGAAGCGAACTGATGACCTTGCTAGGCAACTATTGCAAAGCCAGGCTGGACAAGCACCCCTACCTGGTTCCGGGGGAAATCCAGCTCCTGTGTTATCGAGTAACCCTGTGCAAATAAACCTACCAGGAAATATTCCATTAGCTCCACCCGAACGCTTTGTCGGAGATCCCAAAAGGTTCGCCGTGTTTATGAACCAATGCCGCTTGCACTTTTTATGCAGACCTGGAGCCTTCCCAAACGATCAAGCCAAGGTAGCCTTTGTATTGTCATATCTCAGCGGCAGTGCAGCTGATTGGTCAATTGCACTAGTTACTCAGGATGACCCAATTTTTTCAGGATTTTCAGGGCTTTCAAACTAACATGGAAAGGCTTTTTGCCCGGCACTCCCAAGGACAAGCCCTGGATAACAAACTTTTGTTCCTACGACAGGGTAACCAGGACCTTCTATCCTACATCGCGACCTTTAATAGGTTGATAGTAGAAACTGAATGGCCTGAGGTAAAACGAATCACGTTATTTCATCGAGGGCTTCGAGGAGAACCCAAGGATGTCTTGGCTCAAGTCATAAACCCACCTCAAGACTGCGCTGAATATATAGACTTAGTGGTCCAGTTAGATCACAGACTTCAGAACAGAAAGGCTGATCGAGCCAAGTTTGAGAATCGGGTGTTGGTCAAAACCCACGCTAACCCCAAAGGAGCAGATGCTTCAGAACCCATGCAAATCGGAGAGGTTAAAGGACCCTTAACCCAGAAGGAAATAGAAAGGAGACGGCAAATGCAATTGTGTCTAGATTGTGGAACTTCTGGGCATTTTCTACGGGATTGCCCTGTAAAACCACCCAAGAAGGTGGTAGGAGCTGCTGATAAAAGCCATATGGAGTCAGACTCAGGAAACAACCACGCCCGACAAGCGTAGAGGCCACTTGCCGAGCTTGAAGAAGGATACTCAGACCCCGCATTTCACCATACCAATGGTCCTCGTAGATCCAGGGCAGCTATCGCATATGCACGCAGTAAGGGCATACATTGATAGCGGGGCCATAGGAAACTTTGTGGACTATGAATTGGCTTCCAGGATGAATCTACCTCTCTGCCGGAAAACCACCTCAGATGTCATCACCACAGTCGATGGAACTGAAATTGCCTCTGGGCCTGTAACTCATTCCACCGCAGAGATGACACTATTGGGTCAGGATGGGCATTGAGAGACTATTGTGTTTGATCTAATCAAAGCCTCACAGTTCCAAATAATACTGGGGATACCTTGGTTGTAAACACATAATCCTTGTATTGATTGGCGAGAGAAGAGAATAACCTTCCCGGATTGTGCACAAACCTGTTACCCAAAGAAAACTCAGAACGCATGCCTGGCCACAGTAACCACAGCAGTCATGCAACTACCTCCAGAATACCAAGAATTCCAGGATGTCTTCCAAAAGGAACAGGCAAACACCTTACCTCCTCACAGATCGTACGATTGTCAAATCGATCTCATACCCGGTGCACAACCCCCTTGTAGCAGGATCTATGCCCTTACAACAATGCCCTTACGACAATACTTAGACCAGTACCTTGCCAATGGCTTTATTCGCCCATCCAAGTCCCCTGCATCTTCAGCTTTGTTTTTTTTGTGCCCAAAAAGGAAGGTGACCTCAGAACGTGCATAGACTACCGCACATTGAACCAGATAACTGTTAAGATCCGATACCCATTGCCTCTGATCCCTGAACCACTAGACCAAGTGAAGGACGCTTGAATATACACTAAATTAGATCTCCGGGGGGCATACCATCTGGTACGTGTAAAAGAAGGCGACGAATGGAAGACTGCATTCCGCACCAAGTATGGGTTATTCGAATACCAGGTGATGCCTTTCGGGTTGTGCAATGCACCAGCAGCCTTCCAATACTTCATGAACGATGTCCTTCGTGAACTCATTGACGTTTGTGTTGTCGTGTATATCGATGATATTCTAGTATACTCCTCTTCAGAATCTGACCATGTGAAGCACGTCCGAGCAGTCCTTGAGAAATTGCGCCAGCACAAACTATATGCAAAACTAGAAAAATGCATTTTTCATGCCACAGAAGTTGAATTCCTTGGGTTTATCCTGACCCCAAAGGGAGTCCGAATGGACTCACAAAAGGTGGACGCAATCCTTAAGTGGCCATCACCAAGTTCAGTTAAAAGAGTACAAAGCATGCTCGGCTTTGCCAATTTCTACCGCAGATTCATCCCAGATTTTTCACATGTCGTACATCCCATCACAGCACTCTTGCGAAAAAATAAACGCTTTATGTGGACTGAAGAAGCTGAAAATGCCTTCCAAGTGCTGAAAGCGAAATTCACGTCTGCACCTGTGTTAAAGCACCGGCGCCCTGAACTTCCATACATAGTAGAAACTGATGCATCCAGGCTAGCCATGGGAGCTGTTCTGTCTCAAAAGGACCCTGAAACTGGTCAGCTTCACCCAGTAGCATTTTGGTCCAGAAAGTTCTCGCCACCGAGTTAAACTATGCGGTTACCGACAAGGAGTTATTAGCCATTAAATCCGCCTTCAAGGCTTGGCGGCACTATCTTCTCGGTGCCAGGCATACCATTACTGTGATCACCGATCACCGGAACCTACAGTATTTAAAAACAGCCAAGGCCCAATCGTCACACCAACTCCGATGGGATTTGTTCTTTGCCGAGTTCGATTTCGTGATAACCTATCGACCAGGTTGTAAGAATGGTCAAGCAGACGCCTTATCCCGAATAGGGATTAGCGAGGCAGAAGTGAACCCAGAACCAGTACCTATAATTTCTGAACAAAGGATTCTTGGCATGACTACCCTACAGACACTAGAGGACATTCAGGTAAAGATCCAGCAACTCTTTGATCCTACAGCACTGCAGGACTGGGTAAAGAAAGGCCTGGACTACTCTGTCACCAATGATCTGCCTTATTACCAAGGGCGGCTATTTCTGCCACACAAGGAAATACAAGAGCTAGTCATTTCCCGTTATCATGATACCCTAATGGAGGGGCACCCAGGTATTGCAAAAACTGAAGCTAAAATTAAAAGACAATTCTGGTGGCCCACCTGGCGAAAGGATATTAAATCATTTATGATGTCTTGTGGCATTTGCGCCCAAAACAAAAGTCAAAAGAAAAAACCAGCTGGACTCTTACAACCTTCAGACATTCCCCTACACCATGGCACACCTTATCGTTAGACTTTATTACCGAGCTACCTCCTTGTAATGGGTTTAACACCATTCTAGTTATTGTGGATCTTTTTTCCAAGATGGCCCACTTTATTCCTTTAAAAGGACTGCCTTCAGCCTCAATCCTGGCCAAAGAATTCCTCAAAAACATTGTTTGCATACATGGATTTCCATCCGTGTTGGTCTCTGACCGGGCAGTCAATTCATTTCACATTTTTGGAAGAAATGTCAATTGGCACAACTCGACATGAGATTATCGACCAGTCACCACCCCCAGACCGATGGTCAAACGGAGAGGACCAACCAGACTCTTGAACAATACCTGCGTTGTATGTTACATCAGACTGAGAGTAATTGGAAGGACATTCTTTCGATCGCCGAATATGCATACAATAATTCAGTACATTCTGGAACTGGAAAAAGCCCCTTTTATACCCTATATGGGCACCACCCTCGAACCTCAGACCTTGACTCACCCCAACACTTAGAAATGCCCGCAGTGGACCATCTACACGCTACGATTACACAAGCCTTTAAGGAGGCAACTGCACATTTAAAACAGGCGAAGGAGAAATATAAGAAAGATGCTGATCGGCATAGAAGTGATACTCCACAGTACCAGATAGGGGACCAAGTATGGTTGACCACAAAACACATACCTCTCAAGGGAACGCAGACCTTTAACCCTAGATATTTGGGACCTTACTCTATTAAGGCCATTATCAACCCAGTGGCCGTCAAGTTGCACTTACCTGCTAATATGCGAATTCACCCCGTCTTTCATGTGTCACTTTTGAAGCCAGTGCAACCAGGGACAAGACTAACCAAGCCACCAGACCCCATCCTTATAGACGGGGAACCCGAATTTGAAGTTAAGAACATTCTGGACTCCAAGATGGTGAAGTCAAAACTTTTTTATTTAATCGACTGGAAAGGTTATGGACCACGGAAAGGTCTTGGGAACCTAGTGACCACGTGCATGCACCTCGATTGGTGAAAAGATTCCACCGAAATTTCCCAGACAAACCAAAACTATGTGGAAGAACGACTTTAGGAGGGGCCTTGGGGGGGAGTGCTGTCATGATGCCTACCCCCGGGGAACTGGACCAGGTCCAGCAACCCTGGAAGCAGGCATCAAGTTATTTTGAGCAAGCCCAAAAACCCCTGCTATAGGGGCTGTTGCGCCAGGCTCATATGGAGAGTCAGTCCTGGCACCATAGGCGCCAGGCTTATAGAGTAGAACTTACCTGATGCAGACCATGCTGCATAGCTCCAAGCCAAATGAGGCTTGGAAGGGACTATTTTACCTAGGGACTATTTTTTACTCGGGTGGGGCTGGGGAGGAATACTTACCTGGGACTACTTTGGAGGGTATTTAAACCACGCCCGAAGAGCAGCACACGCTTTGCGTTATTCTGCATCCAGCAGCGTAACGCTCACTGTGTCTGCAAGCCTGCATCCAGTCTTCTGCCACACCCGCCTCGAGTCTGCAGCTCCTAGAAAAAGGGAGGAACAGAAGGAGAAGAGGTTAGAATAAGAGCAAAACCTTCGATCCTTACCTGACTTCCGGATCCACCGCTCCTTCGAGCTGGAAGAAAGAAGCATTTTCCGCGTGCTGCCTCACCTGCTGCAGCGCCGCGCTGAAATCACCGGCCTTCGCAGCATCCTCACGATCCACCGCATCCTTCTGCACATTCCCGCCGCACTCTGGCACCTAAGGGGAACACAAGAACAGCAAAGGTGAGCTAAGGGAATAAACAGAGGCAATAGTAACTACCCCCATAAACTTACCTGATTACCGCCGGGGATACTATTCCTCTTCACGGGTCGGCGCAGTCTCCATTTCATCCTCGCCGTACCCCGGCCCCTAAGGGGAACAAAAGGACAACAAGGTGAGACAAAGGGACAAACAAGGGGAACTCTTCTCACCACAATAGACTTACCTAATTTTACCGCCGGAGGCATTATTCCCCGAACTTCATATTTTCTCTCCACACCTGAATAAGGGAGCAAGCAACATGTTACATTCTGGCCTTATTTTATTGAACTGTGTAGGATAAGCCAAATCCTTACCTGCACTTCGTCAGCTACCACGAGGAACTCTTCGCTGGGGTCAAGCTGCAAACTGCAAGGAATTGGACAAGAGTGAAAGTCAGACATGTGAACTCTTACGAACTACATACTTTTAGGAGTCAATATTGTTCTGGAACTCACCAATTCCTTTGAGCCAGTGAAGCAACTGGTTATCAACGCGCCCCTGCGCTCAATGCAGGATGGAGAGCTCATCTTTTCAAACCATCAGGTGAGACTATAAGAGGGGACATCAAAGGTGATCTGTGGGGAGAACACCGGGGGTGGGGGGATTTACGCTGAACTCCACGGGTGGTTAATTCCCTTTCTCCATTTGCAGAAGAATATTCCTACGGGCAAGCAAACGAAGCTAGGTGGGCCAGTCCAGTCCGTCATCTCAGCCTTACGCATCGCATTGGTGGAGACCGCAGCTGTCCAGTTCAGATCAACGCCTCTGTGGGAGCCAGGTGAGCGTAACATCTCTATGCTCTTCTTCTTCCCTATGTCTTTTCATTCTTGTATCCCTTAATTTCTGTGCTTCCACCTCTTCTCTCTTCTTTTCTTGCCTGTCTCGTTCTTCGATTGCTATCTGCCTGTTGTCATACTTCATTTGCCCCTCTGCCCTTTCTTCTTTCTTTTGCTGTTCTTCTTGATACATCTTTTCTCGTTTTTGTCTATTCTTTATTTTATGCTCATCTTTCAATCTTTTTTCTCGTTCCCTGTCTTTTCTATCCTTTTCGTCTTGATCTTCCAATTACCTAACTTACTCAATACTTTTCCCATCGAGCTTGAGCAATATCTGTCCACCCATCCATTTGTTCTGTACGAACGTTACCAGCTTTACTCTTCTCTCCTTTCCATCTCTTAATCTCACGTTCTATATCTGTGGATGTATTCGGTCATTCACATTTTTCCTCTTTCTCCTGTGAGACCTTAAAGATCTCCTCCTTTCTTTTAGTCTATTCTGGACCATCGTCACTGCTATAAGCAGGCAGTTCGTATATTGGATTACTATATCCTGTTGCCGCCTTTAGTTCCCTTAACGGACATAATCCTAGATCTCATGTACTATCGTCTTTTACTTTGGATGAGGTAAGGGGAGCAGAAAGCTCAACACCTTCCTCCCTCCACTTATTAAGCATCCTTTCCTCAGGAGGCGGATCTTCCCGTTCCTCTTGGTACATCTTCCAAAGCTCTAAACTAGCTAACCTTTTCTCCAATTTCTTCCCTGTGTACACAGCGTGCAAGTATGTGGTCATGTGTTGCAAAACCGCTTTTGACAGCCATCCCCCTTGTGGCCATGGAATGAACATTATATCTGCTGTGCCCTTTACCCATTCTGCACTATACTGTTTGAGTTTAGGCGCATGCTTTGGAATAATATCCCCCATTGTGACAAGTCTCAATTGACTGTCAATACTTACCATTTAGTTACACAGATACGTTTCAGAAAAACAACAAATATGAGCGCGTGCCAACCTCGCTGCTCAAAGCCTTTACTTCTAAATTATCTCAACCTATCTGTTCAGTCGGCGCTGACAATGACTAACAAAATAGGTAACAACTTTTTATCGCTTCTTTATCTTCACAGTTTGCTCTTGTTGCTCTTCGACACTTCTTTTTAATTAAAAAATACACAAACAGACAGACTAGCCGACTTTACACATTTTCATCATGGTACTCCTTTTCTCTTAGCCCCTAAAATACCCCAATTGGAGTTTGAGTCATTCCCTATCATAAACATGTTTATGTGTCGCTTAAGTACTCCCTTTGGGTTTTGAAATTACTCCTTCTAGACCTGCTTTGAGGTAGGAAACCGAGCTCTACAGAACGCTCCTCGTTCAAACACTTCTCATCATATGCTAAACAAACCCACTCTACTTTTCTTTATCACTACAATCCCATTCCCTTACTTTGCCCGTCCCCTCAATCTACTTACCATTCGCTTTTCAACTCAAGACCTTCGGGATCGTCCCCTCCTCCAACAGACTAACGTCGCCTTCGGTCAGCTCAGCGCCTGTGGAAACTAGGAGGGATTTCATCAATGTGGGGCCCGTCCCACCTGTATCAATTTTTTTGCAAGAGTTCTATATCTGCCGCTCTCCACAGGAAACCTCCGGCTTGATGGTGGAGGGTGTCTGATTTTCCAAAAATTCTAAGAACCTGCTAATCAATGGTTCTTATCTAACCATCTTCTGCTACCAAGTGAGCATGTAGGCCCTTTTAAGTGAGGTAGCACTATATGGATGGATGGGGATGCAGATCTTACTCTTGCACCAATAATCAGACTGACTCAGGAAGTTGGCAAAACACAACTGTTTTTAATTGTAATTGTCTAAAACAGGGAGTACAACGCGCATCAGCTGACAACCCACAGCATAAGTCCCTCCGATTCATATGAAAAAACACAGTTTATATAGCAAACACTTGTCATACATGATGTCATACTACGTGGCAAAATAAGAAAACCTACTTGGGGTTGTGGTTGGTCTACGGGTAACATCTAGGTATACTTTCTATATAGGGACGGGTTGTGATTTGGTCTCTACAGTCAGGTGGACAGCTATGCCAACCCCTAGTGCAAGTCATCTTCTGTGTCATAAAAATACACGTTTCATTGGCTTTCAAGCTATAGGGCTCTTTGCAACGCGGCCCTCTAGTAATGGTTGGTTTGCTTGTACCCTTCTGGAATATTCCACTTGCTAGCAGCATGCAAGCTGGTGCCCCACGTGCTGGAGCATTGGACTTGACCATTCCTTCCAATCCAATTAGCCCAACATCCATCATCACTCCTGCTGTCTGCCATTCAATTAGTCATTTGAACTCGGCCTTGCAAAGGATCACTGTGTCTGAGAATAAAAGGGAGTCTGAGCATGGCCTTATCTTCTGGTCTTGGTGTAGCTTGCCCAAAGTCTATTTTAATCTGACCATGTGACAGGGGACCACGTTTTGAGCTCCTTCTTTGCATTTAACACTATTAAATGAATAAAACCGGGTGCTTCTAGTGTTTTTCCATTGCACCTCAACAGGAGCCCGTCTTGCTTCTCATGTTCTTTGTATCTCCTCAAATAGATAACCAGTTTCTTGGCTGCCCCAACCCTTGACACTGGGCCTGTCAGGCCTTCTTGAATTTTCCTTCAGCGTCAGCTGTTTTCTTCAACTGCGCCACACTTCCAGCCCTTCTATTAATGGGGTCCTAGTTTGCAAAAATGTGTTGTGGAACATCCAGATTCTATACACACATATAGATAAATATATATATATATATATATATATATATATATATATATATATATATATATATATATATATATATATAGGCGGCACCGCCTGCAGTCTATTCACTACGTATAGCCAGCCTTATGATTACTTAGTTTGCTTGCGTTACTGCATCTGTACACTTATAAAACAGCTTTGCATTTTCTTCAGTGCTCTCCGCACGTGCAATCTTCATTTTGCTCATGAAATGTTCCTCCATTCTTTACTTTGCCATCAAAATCTATAAGGTCTATGTACTCTCTCCATTGGTATCTTTTCTGTGTGTGTCATTTCTGCTTCATGTGACGTCACCAATTTTCTCTTTCATTCATCTACACACTTCTTCCGGAATTTCCTTCAGAAGACTGTCATTTCTTCATGGGTACATCATATAAGGTTTTCTCAATGGATCTTGTTTCAAGAACTCTTTGCGGTATAGATACCATCACTTGCGTTGCGCATGTCGCAATTTCCAGTTTCCAACATATAGGCAAAATGGGGGCGGGACATTCGGTAGAGGCACATGGCTCCTCCTCTACACAGTTCTACAGTGGCAATTGAACCGAAGCTTGAGGCAATGGAGCAGGCGATGTCAAGTTGGTGGCTTGAAGCAGTTCGAAAATGTAGAATATCAAACGGCATTCCACAGTATTCTTGAGGAGACTTGAAGGTGCAAGAGCCAGCTCACAGCAATTCAAAGATGCACACAGAGTCAGAGGAAGTTGCCTTTGGTCCTGCGATGCAGCGAGGCAATGTCCAGCGTCGCTCAGGAAATGGTACATTCTTCTTATGCCCTTCCCATCCAGGAAGGTTGTCAGGAACCCTTGCAGGTTTGTCAATTCAGCGATCAGAGTCCTGGGTACCCGTGTTCCAGCAAGAGGCAGGCTTTCCAGGCAGCAGGTCCCTTCAAATGGTCCCTTAAAGCAGTTAGGTGGATGGTCTGCATCCTCCTTAGACATCCTTATCTTCACCCCAATTTCGGGGGACTTTGGGCAGACTTTACCCTAAGAAGACCCCAGTGAAATCTTCTTTAAAGAGGAATCTTCATAATGTTTCTTCAAGATGAGAGAGGCGAGGGGAAGGGAGACATTCACCCTACTTTGTGGATCTGTGTAAATACAAGCCTGAGAATGGCCAAGGGACAGAAGCCAATCCCCCTACTTTGTGGAGCTGTAAATATAAACCTGGGAAAGGCCTGGGCCAGGGAGACATTCTCCCTACTTGTGAACTGTGTTTGTTCATCAGAAGGGAGTCTTTCTTCTGAACTCAGAAAAGTCTGATCCAGTTTATCTAATTTGTACGTGTAAGGGATAGAAGTAGGATTTGGACACAGGACGGTGGATATTTAATTTATGGACATTGCGACAGCTCCTTAATTTTTGATGAGGCAGGGAACCCCTTCTTAGAGTTAGGGATGGTTAGGTTTCTTTCTTTCTTCTGGTATAAATAAAAGTCTTTGCACAAAAGCTTGCCACTTGTGTTTCATTCTCCTCCTTCCATATCCCTAGAAACCCTTCCTTTCCTCCCTTTCCTCCTTGTACCCTCATGCCATAATCTAAACACCTATTTTAGTGACTTTTCAGAAATGACTACAGCTGAATCATCCTCTTCTCTCCCAACCTTTACTGTGCTCCTTTAGAGGAGGTCCCAAGGACGACCCGCACTCCAGCCGTCCATTTTGAAGTACCAGGAACGTTAACGCCTAAATATGTGACGTATGATGAGCAAATAAACCAGCAGAAAGCCGCAGTTGGGCTCTGTCCAGTACCTATCAGAAGAACAGCACCTGTTGAAGTACCACAACCTAAGAAAACCTGGACAGTAAGGTACCCATTGAGAAACCCATATCAACAAATGAAACAGAATGAAGATTGTCAGAACACAATCCCTGAAGAAGCTAAAAAGATACTGAATGAAGACGTCACAAGAACCCAGACTGACACACATATAGAAGATATGACGACCTGCGAATGATGAAAAGAGACGAAACACCATGGATAAGTGACATCCTGAACCTAAAGTGAAATAATCAATGTCAAAGATGTCAGAAATAATGCGACATGTGCGATAAAGATATTCAGTTAGTTTTCACGTGAACATATGAAACGAACCGCAGGAAGCAAGAATTCATGAGTCTTGCTTATGCTTAGTGGTAAAATAGTTTGTGGCAAGCGCCACATATACATATCTACCTCAAAAGGAGCACTTTATATAAGTATACTTCCACTATGCACAGGAGCAGAATCAACCAAAGGTTACTAGAGGTCTCAAGAGGAGAGCTTTGCAGCGAACAAATCGAAAATTAAAGACAGAGAGAAACTCAGACGCATACAAATCATGCCAGGAAGCCAAGGACGTATCAGCTGAAATAGACCAACAGTGGATACAATTTGTGAAAGAAGAACAGAGTATCCTGTTCAGAAAGGTCAAGATAAGCCACAGAAGGCAGATGGCTGGCAGAACTAAATCAAATACACAAATTAAATGAAGAATAAGACGATTTCACGGTGTTGGAACCACGTGACCAGCCAAGTGAGACGGGATGAAACTTTCACACCTACGCATGGCCTTGTGCCATGCACAGACATCTTAATTTTTCCAGACCAAGAAGCAGTCTCGAGGCCAACCACAAAGAAATAATTGACACATGACCACTAAGGTGATGAGTGATTGTAGCAATAATTGGAGGGAAGCTGGAGGTGCAGACGAGCTCCCTGCACCTGGACGGCTATTCTGCAGGCTGCTAGGCAAGTGTAAAAGTATGAGTGGGGTTGTTGCCAACCCAATCATAGTGGACCAAGTGATCTAGGGTACTATAGTTAGTAAAACCAATGAGACGTCGTACATTTAGTGATGTTTACAGTAGCCATTTTGAAGGTAGGGCTTAGATGCCACACCTGACAGTGTTTACCCAATCCCCTCACTCCGTTACCATATACAGATATAGCACCTATATTAAAGTTACCTTCCTAGAACCAATAACATTGCATGCTGCATTTTAAGTTTAAGCGTTACACGTCAGTGATGACGAGTTTTTAGTATAAATGATGTGTTTTTTATGAAGTTCATTGGAATTGTTAAAGCGAGAAGGAAGATCGAGCGATTGCTGATATTCATGAACTCCCCATTATTTTTGTACTTGTCATTAAACTGACTCATTGAGTTGTCATTATTGATTTGATGCGAGAGTATTAATCTGCATCCCCATCCATCTCACGGGTGCTGCTGCCTCATCTTAAAGTGATATTGGTAAACCCCCAGCTCTATGGGCCGGTTGGGGTCCTAGTGCACACTTGGTAGCAGAGAGAGGATGGTTTATCGACTATCGATTAGTTAAGACACCCGTTGGCTGTCGACATAAATAACTCTGAGTCCTCGGCAATATCACAAGTCCTTTGCCATCCAGCTAAGTAGACCGATAAACTTCCCGTAGATAGTGGTTATACTAAAGTGTAAAACCTGCAGGTTGAGGTCTGAAGGAACCTGTGCTTTTTGCCACGAACCCCTTCCCACTTCTGTGAGCAGCCTATCAAGCGAACAGCAGGAGATGCAGTAACGAAGGCAGTGATCCCGAGCATCTGGAGAGGAAAAAAATGCATCGGTGAGTGAAAAAAGACTAAATACTTTGGCAAAAAGTTGCATGCCTTAGAACAATTAAGGGAAGGTAACAGAGGGAGGTGGGACAAAAATAATGTCAGAGCAAGAGTAGAATATATATATATATATATATATATATATATATATATATATATATATATATATATATATATATATATATATATAAGGAGAAAGAAATATTGACTCAGGGGGGGCAGAGCTAAAGAGAGGATACCGGGAAAGGTACCCGAGCAACAGAGGATACCGGGAAGGATACCCGAGTAGAGAGATACCAGGAGGATACCTGAGCTAGAGAGAGGATACCTCCAGATACCTGCGCTTTAATATAGCGCTAGAAGAAGCCTGCATTCAAAGTCCTGAAAAGACAAGGCGCAGTAGAAGACCAGACTCGATGAAAGAGGCGATCTGAAAGGGATGGGCTTACATTCCATGTCGGAATAAATGATTGGGGCAGGAGATTCATGTAGCTGGCCAGAGTCTGTCTAGTCAGTCTTGTCTGTCTTGTGTTTTTTCTTTCTCTGACATCATAAAGTAAGATTTTTTTTTTGGGGGGGGGGAATTAACATACAAATGGCGCAATTGTATAGCCAGGATGTTGTATGATATGAATTGATGGTTGTTGTTTGGAAAAGTAAAAAATAATTTTTGATTTTTGGTGAAAAAATGGGATTGGAGATTGCGACAAGTGGTGCTCGCTGATGTTGTTCGTTCCGTTTAAGAAATATAAATGCATACATAACAAAGTGTTATATGAGGAGAAGGTGAACAGATTTAAGCATGGAAGACATTACACCGTTAGTACACTTGTGTAAACAGTTGCCAAAACATGCACCTAAAATGAATAAGTACAGTACCGAATGGATTAAAGGAACCGCCCACAACATTTTTATGCCATGGCCCCAGGGCGTATCGCTATCTAAAACGGTCCTGCAACACTTGACGACATATTTGCACGCCACATACACTGGCAAAAAGTTAGACAAACGCCTAGCGAGTTTAGAACGCTGGAAAATGTACCAAGAGGAGAAAGAGGAGGAGCTGCCATTAGATTGGATACTTAACATATGCACAGAGGGGGGTGAAATGCCTTCTGCGCCACCCGAAGTGACAGAAATAGAGAGCTGTCCCTAGATAGGTTGACTGTAAATAGAGACTAGGAAGATGAGAGGAATTGCACGAGTTAGGCACCGACAATATTAGACGCAGAAAGAAAGGAATATGAGGAAAAGGTAGAAGAGAGAAGGCACGAAAAATTCTTCTCTGGAGGACAAGGGATAAGATGGTCAGATTCTAGCGAGTCTGCACCTAAGGAATCAGAGTCAGCCACACAATCGGACAGACATGAAGGAGTATTTTACCGTCTGAGGGGGGTGTCTCCACCGCCGTATGTCAGCCGACTAAGTACATTGCCAGGTAGACGGCGATGCAGGACTATCAACCCTGCAGTGGATAGAAAAATTATGAGAGAAGAAAAGGAGTGCCATGTGTTACAATTCCCATTGCTCGAAAAAGGAGGAACGAGGTCACAGTATATTCCATGGCCACACATGCATCGAGAAAATCTGAAAAATAAGCTTCCAATGTTAACATCGGGAGCTGGAAAATGGATACATGAGCTGGAAAAAATTACAGGAGGAACAACGTTAGCTATCGGGGACATCAAGGGTCTTTTAATCGCCATACTCGGTGGTACAGGGGACGATTTGTGGACACATGCAGGTTATCCTGGCGTGACTACAGTTAATACTGCGCATGATGGAGATCCATTTAACAATTGTAGAGCCGCGGTATGGAAAGCATTACGATTGCTATACCCGGACAATTCTGACATGGGAGCCATAATGACACAAAAAATAAAAGAGTCAGAGGATCCTTTGCTTTACATTCAGAATTTTCAAGACGCCTGGGTATTGGAAACTCAGGAATCTTGGGGGAAATCTATACCAGTGTTTTACCATATTTTATGCCAAGGGCTGCCAGATCAGGTGCAGAAGCAGCTCAAGAAATTGGTAGGAATCGAGGCCAAAGGGTGGTCTAAAATACAATTGACCATAACTCACTATTGCAGGCTGCTCCAAGAGAAGAATCGCAAAAAAGAGGCTGCACAAAAACCTGAAGAGGCAAAATTAGTGCAGAATAAATTGTCAAAGTATGCCATTGAAGGGGCAATGATAACTAGCACAGACGGATCGAACATACAGCAGGTCAATAATCAGCAACAGGTTAATCAGGGCAGTAATGGATTCTACCCAAGGGGGAGAGGCTTTCAGGGTAGAGGATGGCAGAGTAATCAGGGAGGTTTCCAAGGTAATCAGGGAGGTTTTCAAAACATGCAAAATGGCAATCAGGATATGTCAAATGGGCAAATAATCAGACCACTGCCAATATGTTGGACGTGTGGAATGACAGAGCATCTAGCGCGCACATGCAGATGTCAAGGCATGGTGCAAAATGACCAAGGAACAAGAGTAGGAATGGTGGATCCACCTGTGTTTTTACAGCAGGGTGGCAATGGAGTTGCACAAAATCACATAGTGCAGCAGCAAGCGCCAGGAGCACAGCAAAGTCTGCAACCTCAGAATATGACACATTTTCTGCAAGGACAGTCTCAACAGTCGCCTATGCAACTGTCACAGACAACAAGTGCAGGACAGGTACTGAATTCTGGAATGAGAAATAACACTGATGATGGAGGAAATCCATTCACTCAGCATGGGACAAAGTTGTATATGGATTAAGACAGCTCACTGGGAAACTTGATGTGTTCTATACTATCAGTGACACCAAACCCTCACGAGGAACCAAGGGTAGATGTCGTTATAGGGGATAAAGAATATTTCTTCTAAGTTGACACAGGTGCAACACACTTGTGTATACGTGAAGGCAAGTTTACCTTGTCCGGTAATGCCATCAATACTCAGGGCTTCACAGGAGCAACAAGTCATGTTCCTTTTACAGATGAACTTCCAGTCTCTAAGGGAGAATGTGACATGAATGTGCCACTGCTATATTCATGGCAAACCCCAGTAAATATATTGGGACAAGACCTAATGACCAAGTTAAACATGACAATCTCATTCACGGAGAAGGGCATAGTATGTTCGAATCCAGGAATGCATTATTTGAATGTATGCGAAATGATTAGAGCATACGTGGGACAAACCTCTATGAGGGTTGTCACATTGGAACCAGAAATATTCGCGTATGGAGTGTGTGTCTTAATGGCAGGGCTACCAGGCCTTGCAGACAAAACCATGAGACCCCCGATGAGTTTCTATTCAGGCTAAGAATACCTATGCATGAAGAAAAGGGACAAGTATTTCCCTTGGCAATACACGCAGCCATAATGTGAGGGAAAATGGAATTGGTCAATGGTTGTGATGATGAAGGCAGACAATGGTGCACAGTGATCGCCATTGAGGAAGGGTACATATTGACTGACGTCACTGATGACGATCTGTTTGACGAACTAACAGGTGTAGATGAAACAACAGTTGAGGTAAATCTCGTTTTCTGTGTGAGAATGATCAAAAGAGAGGTGCCCCAGAGAATGATGCTGGCACAAAACCATCTTGAATATTTTGATGACAACATGGCCCGGGTGCCTATCTCAGTGTGGACTACAGGCCCCTATGACGTAGGCTTGTTAAAAGGAGTAGGAGAAGTGAGGAGTACATTGAAACCAAAAGCACAACAATATCCCATGTCTAGGGAAGCAGATGAGAGGATTTTCAAGACAATTTCTGCCATGATGGAACAGGGCATCTTAGTGACGTCAGAGTCGCCATGCAATACCACGGTGTACCCTATCAAAAAATCAAAGGGAGGGTCTTGCCGTTTAATCCAGGACCTAAGGCCAATGAATGATATTGTATAGGCTGAGTTCGCACTAGTCCCTAACCCGTCGACAATCCTATGTAATATACCCGTTGAGACAAAATATTTCACGGTGATTGACTCGAAAAAATGCATTTTTCTCAATCCCATTGCACAAAGACTCACAAGTTTTTGATGTCAGTTACGTTCAGACAGATGCGTCTGAAAGGCACAAGCTTACCCCAGGGGTACTGTGTGTCTCCTTTGATTTTCAACAGAGTCCTGCAGATGGACTTAAGCAATATTGCATTAGAGAGTGTTGTCTTGCAATATGTGGGTGACATCTTAATCTGCAGCACGGCAGAGGAGACGTGCAGACACGATTCTATTTAGCTATTGACTATATTGGCTGAGAAGGGATATAAAGTTGACAAAGAGAAGTTACAATATTGTCAGCAAGAAGTGCTTTACATAGGCCAGCTGATTTCACATGAGGGGAAAAGGGTTACCCTGAAAGAGCTGAGGCCATATTGAACACAGCCAAGACACACACGATAAAACAGATGCAGAGTTTTCTAGATCTATGCAATTAAGTTCAGGGCATGGGTCTTTGATTACAGCTCGTATACCAAGCCCTTGTTACAAGCCCTAAAGAAAGAACAGGTGACGAAAGAAAAAAATGAATGGACTGAGAAGAAGGACTGGAAGAAGGGTTTGTTGAACTCAAGAAAGCCATCTGCACGGCACCAGTTTTAGGAATTAGGAATTCCCAATGTTCCCAATTATGCAGAGGAATTCTACCTGTTTTCACACACGAATGGCAGTCTTATGACAGCAGTACTCACACAGAAAACCACATTGGGGTACAAGCCCCTGGCATAGTACAGTGGGAATTTGGACCCAGTGATGAGAGGTCACTTCCCTTGTGAACAAAGTTTAGCTGCCGCAGCGTTCGCCATAGAAAAGGCGACAACCATTGTGATGGGATGGTCAATGACGTTCTTCATCGAGCACGCATTATTTGCCATTCTAGAAAGGCACATTGAAATCTCAGAGAGCTTCTGCTTATGAAGTGATCATATCAAATCCATTGATTAAGATAATTTGATGTAAGATAGTGAACCCAGCTATATTTATAGCAGAGCCAGTCACTGACGGAGAGCCAATCCATGACTGCCTGAACTATTAAGAATTCTATGGTGAGATTCCAAGAGTGAAAGGGAATGCATTGGCAGAAGGAGAAATTGTCTTCATTGGTGGTTTCTCGAGAATCGATCAACATTATGAGCAAAGATATACAGGCACTGCTGTGGTGAAGCACACAGCAAATGGAGAATTTCGAGTACTCATTAGTGCACGATTACATCACATATTCAGTGAAAGCTGCAGAATTATTGGCGTTGATACTCGCAATCCAGAATCACGCAGACCAGGAAGTGACGGTGTACAGCGACTCTGCCTATGTGACGTCGACAGTGCATGCAGGCCTAGCACGCTGGAAAAGGAGGGGCTACCTCCGATGAATGGCATGCCAGTGCAGCACGCAGCCTTATTGGACAGGCTCATTAAGGCACTACAGCTCCCAGTGGGCATAGCAGTCGTGAAATGCGCCACCCACAAGAAAGGGACAGATTTTCTCTCACAAGGAAATCAGGCAGCAGACACGGAAGCCAAGCTTATGGAGACCAAGGACGAAATCATAATGAATGTGTAAATAACTGATGTGCATGAGAGGATGATTGTTGCACGAAGCGAACCTGTGGGTTATATTAACATGGGGTAAACCCAGTTAATGGAACTCCAAGGGGAGGCACCACAGGAGGAGAAGAACCTTTGGAAGCGGCGAGGTTGTTCTTTAAACCCCTCTGAAAGCTTGTGGTAACAAGACAGCACTTGTAAACCGGTGATGCCTATAGCCCTGTTAAAAATAGCATTGGAACAATTGCATTATCCAGCGCACTTGTCAAAAGAGAATCTAGCAGCAACGATCGGTTTATACCGAACTTAGCAGAGCACGTTGCATTATTTATGGTGAACTGTATAATCTGCCAACAGTTCATGGCTGGACGAACACTAAGAGTAATTAGAGGAGTCATCCCAAGGCCCAATGGACTTTTTCAGCACTTGCATGTCGATTGTGTGGATATGATTCAAGTATGTAACGGGTACAGGTATCTAATTGTTGTGGTTTGTCCATTCTCTAGATGGATAGAAGCAGGTCCATGTATACACCCAGACTCAACCTATGCGGCCAAATTTCTGGTGAGAGAGATATTTCCCAGGTGGGGAGTATGTGAGGACATGAGGTCAGATAATGGGCCTCACTTTGTTAATGCAGTTTTTGAACAGATCCGCTTGCTGCTTGGTATAAAGCATAAGTTCTCGTCGGCCTATCATCCGCAAGGTAATGGAATATATGTGAGAAGCTCAACGGCTTGTTAAAGGAAAGGATAGCCAAGTTGAAGCTTACTCTAAAGAAGGGATGGCTACACTCCCTTCCACTGGCACTGTATGCACTCAGAAACCAGCCTGGTTCAGACCATCATCTTACGCCGCACGAAATAGCAACAGGCAGAAGGATGTACACTTCATTGACACCCCGAGATAGAGCTAGATGTGATGCTCAGCCAACAGGGGACATTTTAGGATCAGAGATGCAAAATTACTTGAATTGCATGACATCTTGTCTTACTGTAATTTCAGGACAGCTGCAGCGACGACAGAAAGGGTGCAGTGCAGCACAAAACACAGAAGGAGTTACTACAATAGACCCGATTCAAAGTTTACGTCTACCATCAGTTTTCCCTGGTGACATGGTCCTGGTGAGGAACCACACAAGAAAAAAGTTGGACGAGCCAAGGTTCAACTCACCCTTTAACATGGAAGACGTCACTCGCCCTGCAGTCAAGCTACAAGGAAGAAGAGCTTGGATATTCCTGGGTGATATCAAGCCATACAACGGAGAATGCCTCCTGCCCACACCCCAACACGTAGAGATTACAGACGACAGGGAAGAACCACAGCACGTGCAGACGAGATCCATGACGAGGAAGAAGGATGCATTACCAGCAAAGGCAAAGAACCTTTGTGCAAACATGTGGTTCAAAATGGACATTTCCTCTGAGCAAAAAAGGCGATAAGGACATAAAAACGGACACTCTGTGAATCCTAGTTGCAGGGGGAAGAAGAAAAATTGTATGCATAAAGCCACAACATAGGTTATTGACTTTAAACTTTCGACTGAGGCACACTGAAGCCTTGATAAGAAAAGGACATGCCAAATTTTGATTGAGGACACACAAATTGGAAGAAAATACATTATCCAGACTCATTTCAAACAGGAGCATTATTTGGACTCACTTATGGTGTCCCACAGCAGTGACATCACTAAAGACGTTTTAATTTACTTTGAACTAGTTCTAAGATCATACCCGTCATTAGTGGGAAGGCTCACTAACATCACTGAATTTCTTCAAGACCCTGAAAATGAAAAGACATTATGAAGGCTGCTCATTGTGATCACCAAGCAGTTCCTCCTGCTTCCGGAGTACAGAGAGGAAAAAACAAATGTCCCAAGCAGAAGAAGAAGCGAATAGGCTTGTCAGCATGCTATTCTTTCGCTTAATTGAAGATTGTCCAGATCTTGTGAGACACTGACGTCTTGACATTTCTTTGAGATCCAGCAAACACAGAACATTTGAGTATAATCCTGAACGGAATCATAATTCAGGTTGCTCTTCACGCTCATGGAAATCACAGAAGCTGCTCACAGTGAGTGCAGAGCAGTTCCAGAATTTAGCAAGGACAAGAAAAATGTCCCTGTCACCAGAAGATAGCTGACTAGCGTGCAACGTCTTCTTTCGCCTGATTGAGGACTTTCCAGAACTTGTGGGGAGGCCTGCCTTTGTTGACGTCCTCACTTTCATCAGAGACCCAGCAAACTCTGCACAGATGAACATGCTCCTACATGGTATTGTGTTGCAAGTGATGCAAGTTGAACTTTCTAATCATCATCATAATTTCCGGAGAAGATTGTAAGACTTTCCGCCGAGGGACAGATCGAGAAAGTGTTACCAGAAAGCTTCACTCTTGTTTATGCTGACAAAGACACAACATGTCTTCTTGACTGAAACAGATAAGAGGCATTGACTGGGAGCTTGTTTATTTATTTTTTTTTTTTTTTTTATTTACTTGTGTATAATCAAACAAGATTTTTACAAGAGCTCAAGAGAAGAAGGAGAGTGAAAAGCATCACCAGGGGAACAAGGACTAAGCTTCCACCCATAAAGAGATGCTGCGTCAAATGGCAGTGGTCAAAGTAATTTTTTGGAATGCTAAGTTCAACAGTTTAGCTGACGCCGTATGCCATCTTGTCTTGTCCCCAGTAATTAAGCGGTTCCACCAGATGCCTTCATTGCTTGCAAACGAGTTAGCAGTCAGGGAGCTGAAAAAGGCCATCCTTTCTTGGTGCAGGGCAGGACAGAGCATTAGCAGATGTCTGATGGATTCTATTTCTTCAGCGTTTTTGCAAAGTCTACAGGCTTTTGTCGTGGATCCTGTCCTGATCGCCAGAATTTCCTGCGTCGGGAGAACGTTGAGACGGGCTTTTAGGAAGGTTTTCATTAAGGCTTTGTTGGGATATCGTTTGCAATATGCCATTGGTTCTTTCAATTTGTTGATGTTCGTAGGAAAATGGGCTAATAATTTATTACCAGTTGCTTTTTCGATTGTCAGGATCCAATCTGTACACTGTAGTTTGGTTTTAATCCTAACAGGATTGTACTTTAATTCTTCTTTAGTACAAGCGATTTCCTCCAATTTCAAATTTTGGTCCTGAGCCCATTTATTCATCGTTTGGTTATTGCCCTTCTCGATCTCTTCGGCAATTATTCGATAGATTTCTAGGCTCTCCGGATGGATGACTTTCCTGTACAGATATAGAGTTGCGATGTCCACCACCGCTTTTAGGGAGACAAGACCGAGTTCCCGTCGGATCGGGGCTACAGCAACGGAGTTAGGTAAACCCAGCACCGATCTCCAGATAAAACCTTCGAGTTTTACCCAGAGGCCCTGAGGAATAGACGGGGTGGCGTCCATGCCGTAAGTCAACGAGGGGATAATCTTGGCCTTGTAAAAGTTGATAGCTGGTTGCAGAGAGAATTTCCCGTATTTCCGATCAACAGCTCTCAATTGCGCAGCTAGATTCTTAGCCTTCGCCCATAGGTCATTTTGCAGGTTCCTGGCCCACTTTGTGCTGTCGAGTTGAATTCCGAGATACTTGAACGACTCGACCACTTCTATTTTGGTGTCGTAGAGGAGCCAATTGAAAGCCACTTTCTTTTTGGTGCCTTGTTTTTGGAGAATCATTATCTTGGTTTTCGATTTATTGATTTCCAAGTTGTTTTTGGTGGTATAGGTCGAAAGGTTGTCTAGTTGTCGTTGCAAACCGATCTGGGTCTGATCAAGCAATATTAAATCATCCGCATATAGAAGTCTAGGCACCTGAGTGTTGCCTATTTTCGGAGGAAAGGATCTGGTTTTAGATTGGGACTCTTTGAAATCTCCTAGGAATGATATGAACAGAGCAGGGGCCAGGGGACAACCCTGTTTTACTCCTCGAAAAGTCGGGATAGAGTTAGACATTAGGCCTTGATTATTTAGGCGTACTTTTATACTGGTTTCGGAGTGAAGTTTGATTATTGGGTCCAAAATGGTCGCAGGACATTTCCAACACTTAAGTTTGGACCATAGTTTGGACCTGTTCACTCTGTCAAAAGCAGCCGACAGGTCAACGAACGCTAGGTAAATCCGTGAAGATCCAGTCATAACTCTGTCTTTGAGTAGGTTCAAGCACAGAATATTTGCACTCGTACTTGCATTTTTTTGGAATCCAGTTTGGAGAAAATCTGAACAGCCAGCAGTGGCTGCCCATTTGCGAAAATGATTCAGTAGGATTGTAGCAAAAACTTTTCCAATGGCATCTAACAAGGCTATTGGCCTGTAATTCGAGGGATCGTCTCTGGCTCCCTTTTTAAAAATCGGAACGATCAAAGCTTTTGACCAAGAATCCGTAATGGTTTTACTTTCTCGGCAAACTTTAAAAATTGAGCAGATAAGGTTCGCCCATTCCTCTGGATTTTGTTTGAGGTCGCAGTTAGCGAGCCCGTCAGGGCCCGGGGCTCTCGATGGTTTCAATTTCAAAATGATTGATTTGATTTCGTCGATTTCTATCTGGTCGATCCAGGCTGAATCTTTTTGTTGTTCTGGTTCGTAGGTGTTTCCTTTGACTGGCTCGAACAGTTTTCGAAAATGGTCGGTCCATTTAGCTTCTGTAACTGGGTTTATCATCTGCGAGTTTTGAAGTTTGTACGGTTTATTGATTAACGACCAGAAGTCGCGGGGCTTTTTATTTATCAGAGCCTTCAACATCGCCTCGGCGTCAGATTGGTAAAGTAACTCTCTAGAGTTTCTCAGCCATTGTTTATAGTGTCTTGTTTCTATGGCAAGGTTTTCCCAGAGTGCTGGCTGATTCTTAGTGACTGCGTCTCTCTTTAGTTTTCTTATAGATCGACGTTTGGTGACTAAGACTGTGTTGTATTCGTGGGTGTGCTGAGTGGGAGGATGAGTGCTGATTTTTCTCGGTTTCTTAAACGGAAGAAGAAGCGGAATGTAGCTCGATCTTGCCAGGTCCGTTCTAGATGTAGGATCAGACATTTGGATGGAAAAAAGGTCATCGACTTTTTGGACATCAGAATCAGTCATACGTAAGCGGGTGTTTTGAGAATTCGTCTCAATGGCGGTGTCATAATATTGAGGTGTAGGACGATTGCTTTTGCAGAAAACGTTGAGTAGATTGTGGTCACTGTACTTTGTTTTAATGACTTCGAAGGCAGTTATATTGTAAAAAACTGATTCAGAGGCAAAGATATAGTCGAGGGTATTGGAGGACCCGCCGCGTTCCCAAGTCGGAATCAGCGAGTTTTGCTGCGTAACAGAGGCCGCATTAAGCAGATTTCTGGATTTCATGATGTTGTTCCACGCCAGACCTCTAGTTGAAGCAGATGATTTTGCCGAGTCCAAACCTTCTGGTTCGCTGGATGGTAGGCAGTTAGCGTTCAGGTCTCCGCAAATCAGGATGTTTGGAGATTTATATTTAATTGCGATCTCATCGATGATGTTTGCCACTTTATCGCACATGTTCACTGTAGAGATCTTTTGCGGATTCCAATATATGTTTATGATAGCTACCCGCTCTGCTGTGTTTGAGTTGTAAAAAACAGATGTAGAATTCCATGTGGTCATCACTGCCAGAATTTCATAGCTACAGGTTATAACTTCTGTGATGGTTATGCCAGATCCTGTTTTAATCGCTGTTAGTAAGCCCGAATAAGGACGGCCCAGAGGACCTTTAAATGCCGGGGAGATTTCGATGTGATAGCCATCTAAATCAGGTTTTTCCCGAAGCCATGTTTCCTGAAGGCATATGATGTCGTGTAAGCCAAGATCATGCGAGTCAGGCCTAGTGAGATGCACGTGCCCTCTGGTGTTCCAGGATGCTATACTTATGGTATCACTCGCGTCTATTGGGTCTGCTGATTTGGGGGAGTGTTTCTTCATCAATGTCCCCCCAGATGGTTGCTATCTTTTGTCTCCTGATGTTAGGATAGAGCGGAACCAGGACCATTTGCTTTCCTTTGGAGTTTTTTCGGAAGCCATTGGAGACCGATCTGCATGTTTCTCTGTGGCTTTTCGAATAGGTACCGACAATCTCTCATCTTGGATACGACTTCGATGGCTTGTTGAATAGAATTGTTTATGTTCGTAATCTTGTTTGGTCTTGTCGTCCTCTCTGTAGGCTGTTTTCTCGCCTCTCCTTGTGGTGTGTCTTGAGCAAGCATTTGGAGTGGAGCCATATGGTGTAGAACTGTTGATTTTTTGCGGTTGATTAGTAGTTAGACGTGGACTTCTTTCCCTTCTTGTTGCTCCGTACAGGTCTTCTATTCGGGATTTATATCTATAATATCTTCTTGGGGAATGAGTGTCTTTTTCTTTTTGCCGATCGTTTCGGGTTGAGGATGTCATCTCATAGAAGTTAAAACCCAGGTGGGCAAGCTCCCCATATGTTTCTTGTGAGAGTTCGATCATCGCATGGGATTTAATGTGGAGAAAGGCTTTTGCTTTATTCATTCTGTGGTAGGGCTCTATAAGGGTAAAGTCGTCTGATTTTAGATTCTTCAGAAATTTCACCTTTTTTAATATTTTAAGGACTGTATTTCTGTTCAGGATCATATAATGGTCACTAGTGCTTTTTTGTTCAATTTTGAAGAGACGGGTCAATTCTAGACGCCGGTCACTGGTGCTTGTATGTTCCTTCCTTGGGTGGGTCACAGGAGGTGTTCTTCTGTTAGATCGATCTCTCTTAAGAGATGAATCCTTTTGCTCTTTCGGTTCAGTTACGAACGCTTTTGGTTTGGCGATTTTGTCTGCTTGTTTTTTGGTTGTAGTATTAATACTTACCCCAACTGGGGTCTGGCTCGAGCTTTTCGGAGTGACTAAGGGCTGATCGATTGGTCTTGTTGGTAGCATCGGGCTTTCTTCAATTGTGACCAAATGCTGAGTTATCTCTATCAGAGAGCTTTGTGCTAGGAACTCCTCTGTAGTTTTTGGCGACGTAGTGCAGCAAATAACTGATTTGTTAGGGTTTTGAGAACTGGAAGGCGTCTTAACAATTTCTTTCCTCAAGTCTCTTTGTTTGGTTCGCGAGGACATCAGGGGGTCCAAAGCCGAGACAGTCCGTGATCCGTTGGAGTTAGATTCGCTGACCGTGGTGATTTTTAACAAGAGCTTGTCTTTTGGATCTGATATTACTTGCTGTGCTGCAATTTCTGCTCCGTTATGATGTAAAGAAGCGGCCGCTGGATGCTGGGACGGTTGTTCCTTTTTGTTTGAAAATATCGGGGCCGCTGCGAGCGGGCTGGAACGTACTTCGGTCTGCGTGACTTTTTCGAAGGTTGTTGTTGACGGTTGGTTCAGATGCTGAATTAGCCCTTCTAGTTTATTTAGTTTCGAATCCCACAGTTCGTTCTGGGCCTTGTTCCTTTGATCTAAAGCTGTAATATAGCCTTCTACGAAGATCAGTTTCGAATGCATCATTGCCGTTAGTACTGAGTTGTCCTTCAGTGTATCGTTGATCGATTCGTAGAGTTTTCCGAATGGCGCTAAGGCTATTGTGATTGCAGACATGATTATAGGAAGATCAGTTTTTTTGGCTGGAGAATCCTTGTTTCCTACGTTATTTATTTCGCTGAGTCTGCGATTTTTTAGAGGAGATGGGGGCCGCGAAGAGTGTTGAATGAACGAATCAAGAGTTTCTGAAAGCACTTCCGTTTGGGTCTGGCCGTCGTCAAAATTTAAGCAAGCTGCAAGGGGACGAGGCTCTGGTATTGTCTGAGATGGATTCCTGCTGGAAACTTGGCCATAAATCGGTGTTGAGGACAGTTGTTTTTCGTTCGGCGGTCCCGATTCTTTGTTGATGTTCTGATTGTTTGCTTTCGGAGAAGTTTCTGTAGGCACTAGGTTATTTTGGTTGCCAGATGCCGCGGGAACTTCTTCGTTTAGCGGTCGAGGTGCAGTTTCCGTTTCGCTATTGGGGTCCTTGATCCGTTGCACCTCTTTATTAATATCTACTGCAGATTTTTGTGATGTTTTATCCGAGCCAGAAATCTTAAGGGTCTCTTTTGATCCTAGTAATTGAGTTTGGATCGCTAATTGGATCTGAGCCTGATTTGGTGTCTCTGACATTAGTTTCCTTACTTTGTTTACCGGTGAAGGTCTTGAATTGCTTCCAAAATTTCCGCATCGGATAATTCGTTTGTCTGATCCAGCTTTCTTTTATATTGTTTGTTGATAAAATCCTTGAGTGCGCTGGAGAGCAGTGGTGTCGGTAAATTTTGCTTCCCTGGTTTTTTTGAGTTGGATTGCTTCTGTTTCACATTTATTATGGACTTTTTTTTCTTTTTCGGTTTTTGTTTTAAGATCTCGCCACCGTGATTAATTTCACGTTCGGAGCCAGGACTTTGAGTTGTGTGACGCAAAGGCGGAGTTAGCCTTTTATCTGAGTGAGAACCGTCGCTGGAGGGACCAGGTTTCACCAGGGGGTCCTTTAGGGTCTCACTGGGCATCGACAGTATTTCTGCTTCGTTCGTAGGTGGAAAGGCGCTGGAAGGAGCTTCACAAGGTGGACACCAGGGGGTGGTGTGGAGTATGGTTTGGAGCCTTGACGAGGTGTGGACATGGACCTGTGCTTCCACTACCATTGTCGATGCAAATGTTCCCGGGACTGCTGGTGTCGGAACGACCTCCGCGGGGCCTCCCGGCCCTAGCTGCTGCACGTCGCAAAGCAGCAAAGAGGCGGCAGGGGCGTCCTCCGGGACCCGCAGGGGAGACCCCACTTCCACGCCCAGTGGCCGTGCGACCAGACCCTCCACCTCCCGGCCTCCAAGGGTCCCGAGCGTCCCGCCTCTCAGAGGGCTCGCACCCACACCCACGCCCAGAAACCCCTGCTCAGGGGCCTCACCCTGTCGCCCTCCGGCGGCCAGAGCCGAGGCACCCCTCGCCCCGCAAGGGGGACGGGAAGGCAGAGGCAACTGGGCGGGCGCGAGGCCGCCGTCCGGAACCAGGCGCGTCCCCAACAGAGCCTCAGGCCGAGGGGGCGGTCGGAAACCCACCGAGCCCTCCGTGTCCGCCGGGTCCGCGGAAGCATCTGGAGACAGCACGCCACGACATCGGGGCTCCAAACGGCCAGGTAAAGTTTGCGGAGTTGGGGAGGTGACTGTTAAGGAGACTGCTTCATGACTGTTTTTTGTGAGATTTGATTTTGCCGTTTCTTTAGACAAAGAGGTCGTTGTTGATGTATTCAGGCAGAGTGGTACACCGTTACCAAACTTTGTGACTACAGCGAGCTCCGCCGTGTTCAGGACCCTGTTTATCTTATCCAGAGATTTTGGGCACAGTGTGTTCGCTAAGCTCGAAGGAGTTGTAGATTCTAGCGAGCTCATTACCGATGGAGAGATAGAGCTAGGAATAGACATAGTAGTCTTAGGGGGGGGTCTTACCTCCTTTAGTCTTTTGACATGTGAAGATGCTTTGGACTTGTGACTCTCCAAAGTTTTTGAAGAGCTCCGCAGAGTCCGAAGCGGCGCTTCTGATGTTGATTCAAATGAGGTCAGACACGGCACGGAGGTATGGGCCTGGGTCTCCTCGATAGGCTCCATCCGCTCCTCCTGCCGCGGACTGCAGAAGACTGCACACCCTCTGCACACGCTCCGCTCACCGCTCTGCGGTGAAAATGCTGGTTTTGAAGAAACTGGCTGCGGTCGACAGAGAGGAAAGACTGCAGAAGACTGCACACCCTCTGCATTGACTGGGAGCTTGTTTATTTTGAACATGCAAACTAAGAGACTTGCTGAACTTAGTACCTGATTTTGACATTTTTCGTATACGGCAAAGAGAACTGTTTCCAGAGACAAGAGACAATATATTATTGAAGCAAAGAAGGACAATCGGTCTAGTACCTGCAACCCACGAGCAGAAACAGCAGAATCCAGAGATAACATTGCCTAGAATGTATTAAAAGTTAGTTTTCTTTCCTTAATTGATAGATATGGGCAACCAAAGCAGCAATGTTGTCATCCCTCAGGAGGAGAGACACTCTTATTATTTCAGAACTAAGTGTTGTCAATTGACATATAGAGGTATAATGTACCTATGCATTGTATTCATCATTGTTTTACTGTCACTGACTATTCGAATTGCATTTTTCATTGGTGCACAAAGTGTTCTGATTCCAGTGCACCCACCTAATGATGTACGCATGACACCCTTTATAGTCACTCCAGTCCCTAGAAGGTCAAACAAAGAATTGAGTGAACTTAAAATGGATGTGATTAGAAATGTCACACACACACATGTGGTAACAGGCAAGTTGAAAAGCCGGAGACAGGGTCGGCAGCGCAAACATGAGAAAAGGATAATGACAACCACACACATGCAAACGATGAGTGCACATACACCAGGTCTAGTGTCAATAACTGCAGAACCTCAATCCAAAGAATGCGAGAAGGCTGGACAACCAACAATGAGAAGTTCCACTACAAGCGAAGTCAAAAGACAAATGGAAAAAGCTGAACTTTTAAAGAAACAAATGGAGTTGGAGAAGAAACCAACAGAGACAGCATTGATAAGCACCCCTGACCCAGCACTGAAAGGGGAAAGTGCCATCCCAGCAAAACTCTCACGTGCAGAGATGATAGCAGAATCAATATGGCCGTTCATAACCCTGAGCCAGGAAAAGACAAGAGGACAAGGAAAGAATTGCCAGACTTTCTCGTACTAAAATGGTGCAGATGAAGATGCCTGAAACATGGATGGAAGTACCTGAGAATCCTCCAGTGAGAAGAAGCTACATGGATGCTATTAAAGACGTGATGATAGCAAACTACATGAAAACCTTGAGAATCAAGAGAATCACACAAGAAGATGATAATGTAATAAACGACTACCTGGACAGCACAGCACACTTTGGAAATAACATCTGGTACCAACATATGAACGAAGTTGGACAACGAAACTAAAAGGAGGAATGCTTTGTTTGCGGACTCCTACCTTACAGCATGGGGAAGTCAAAGGTTTTTGTAGCTGTTGAAATAGATGTGCAAACGGCACTCTGTCTATCACACATAGCAATGTGCAAGCACAGAGGCCAGTTAATGGAAAGTAATGCTTCATTGAAATGGGCAACTGAAGTAACAGATCCAAATGAAGACGATTATGTCCAGGACATAAAGACAAGAAACATCAGAAAAACAAAGCATATTGTGATCCGATATGAGAAGTCTGGAGTTAAAGGAGCAGAAATCAGAAGAGAAACAAATCAAAAACTGAACGTCCAAGGATAAACTCCAGAAGAAGCTTGGAATTGGAAGAACAGAGGCCAAATGCAAATTTGGGGAACAGTACTTTCACCAGACGGTTGGGAGAAAGAAGTGGTGATCTGCAGAGCATGGATGGTCTTCGGTCACTATGAGCCCACTGTTGTCATAGTACGAAATGGATGCAAGCCATTATGGCCAAAACTTGCTAAACTATTGACATGGATTGAGGACAGAGGAGGACCCTTGCAGATAGTGCCATTGGAGAGCCCAAAATTCTGCTTCAGGAATAATGCCACAAGAAGAATGGGAGAGAACCAGAACTGTGGCCGAGTATTTGATGCTCCAGGAATGGTACATGGTACTGCAGTGATCATGGATCATTATTGGGCATGTGGATCCAAAGCATATATCAGGCTGCCGAGAAACTGGCGAGGTATTTGCACACTAGTGAATGTTCCAGCGTTGGTGATTCCAAAAAGTGATCTGAATATTGACAGTTTCCCAAAAGCAGATGCTCACCTGAGGATGAAGAGATCTGTAGAACTAATGAGCAGAATGAAGAGAAAGAATTACTTTTCTGCAAAATCCATAGAAGCTTTTGATGCTAGTCCATATGAACATAGACGGTTAAGTCAGACTTCTTCAGTATTCCCCATAATTTGCATGCAAAGAGTTCAAGTTGGAGCAAATACTAAATGGTTGTAGATAACCAGATGGGAGTTGCTGCAGACCATCAAAACGACCATAAAAGGATTCAATGCAATCAAGGAAGAGTTAAGAGCAATTCGATTAATGACTCTCCAGAACAGATATGTCCTTGACATGATCACAGGTATGGATGGAGGTGTTTGTGCAAAAATCGGAGAATCATGTTGCACATTCATACCATCTCACGACAACGAAAATGGAACCTTAACAGAGGCTATAGGTATGCTGACAAAACTGAGTTCCACAATCGATGGCAGATGCATTCAAATTCCTAGGAGCCCTGCTAGTGATGATATTGCTCGTATTCTGTGTTATCAAGATAATAATCTCTCAGTGCCAGAAATCTGTAAACAAAAAGGCCATAGAGATGAAGATCATGATTGATGTCGAACCAGGATGGAAACCCAAGGACCTGACTGATGAAGAAATAAGGGACTTTGTAAAAGCCAGCATTTATGCACCAGAAGTAACAAAGTTTTGATATCCCAGGAAACATTGAAATTATGTGGTAAAATGGATCTATTGTAGTCCAAGTGGACAATGTCAACTAATGACTTGGAACAAAGATAAGCATGTGAAAACAGCAGGAAGCTTGAAGTAAGTCATAAAGATATAGACCCCAAAGATGTATTTCTTCAAACCTCTATGTGTGGATCCAGAGGAGGAAATAAAAGTGGATCCAGAGGATGAGGTAAAGGTGGATACCAAGGAAGAAGCGAAAGTGGTCCATGAATCGCCCAGAGTGGGGAGTGTAGAGGAGGTCCCAAGCACGACCCGCACTCCAGCCGTCCATGATGAGCAAATAAACCAGCAGAGAGCCGTAGTTGGGCTCTGTCAAGTACCTTTCAGAAGAACAGCACCTGTTGAAGTACTGCCACCTAGGAAAACCTGGACAGTAAGGTACCCATTGAGAAAGCCATATTGACAAATGAAACAAAATGAAGATTGTCAGAACACAGTCCCTGGAGAAGCTAAAAAGATACTGAAGGAAGACGAATGGTGATGTCACAAGAACCCAGACTGGCTCAAATATAGAAGACATGACAACCTGCGAATGATGAAAAGAGACGAAACACCATGGATAAGTGACATCCTGACCTAAAGTGAAATAATCAATGTCAAAGATGTCAGAAATAATGCGACATGTGCGATGAAGATATGCAGTTAGTTTACACGTGTACATATGAAACGAACTGCAGGAAGCAAGAATTCATGAGGCTTGCTTATGCTTAATAGTAAAATAGTTTGCGGCAAGCACCACATATACATCTCTACCTCAAAAGGAGCACTTTATATAAGTATACTTCCACTATGCACAAGAGCCGAATCAACCAAAGGTTACTAGATGTCTCAAGAGGAGAGCTTTGCAGCGAACAAATCAAAAATTAAAGACAGAGAGAAATTCAGACGCATGCAAATCATGCCATGAAGCCACGGTCGTATCGGCTGAAATATACCAACAGTGGATACAATTTGTGAAAGAAGAACAGAGTATCCTGTTCAGTAAGGTCAAGATAAGCCACAGAAGGCAGATGGCTGGCAGAATTAAATCAAATACACAAATTAAATGAAGAATAAGACGATTTCACAGTGTCGGAATCACATGACCAGCCAAGCGAGACAGGATGAAACTTTCACACCTACGCATGGCCTTGTGCCATGCACAGATATCTTAATTTTTCCAGCCCAAGAAGCAGTCTCGAGACCAACCACAAAGAAATAATTGACACATGAACACTAAGGTGATGAGTGATTGTAACAATATTTGGAGGGAAGCTGGGGGTGCAGATGAGCTCCCTGCAACTGGCTGGCTATTCTGCATGCTGCTAGGCAAGTGGAAAAGTATGAGTGGGGTTGTTGCCAACCCAATCATAGTGGACCAAGTAATCTAGGGTCCTAAAGTTAGTAAACCCAATGAGACGTCGTACTTTTAGTGACGTTTACAGTAGCCATTTTGAAAGTAGGGCTTAGATGCCCCACCTGACAGTTTTTATCCAATCCCCTCACTCTGTTAGCATATACAGATATAGCACCTATATTAAAGTTACCTTCCCAGAACCAATAGAATTGCATGCCGAATTTTAAGCATTACACGTCAGTGATGACGAGTTTTTAGTATAAATGATGTGTTTTTTATGAAGTTCATTGGAGTTGTTAAAGCGAGAAGAAAGATCGAGCAATTGCTGATAATTATGAACTCCCTGTTTTTGTAATAAAATTTGTCATTTAACGGACTCCCTTTGCCAAACCATTGAGTTGTCATTATTGATTTGATGCAAGAGTATTAATCTGCATCCCCATCCACAGGTGCTGCTGCCTCATCTTAAAGTGCTATTGGGAAACCCCAAGCTCTATGGGCCAGTTGGGGGTCCTAGTGCACACTCCTGTTGATCCATTTATACCCATACCATCAAGGAGCTAGCACCCTCTTCTATTCACCCCCTCTCTATTCTTTTGGGTCTTGCATAAATGTTACAGGAAGCCACTTCCCTAACCTTGCCCCAACAATCCTGCTAACGCCTGGCCAGTCTTCCTTCTCCCTCACTACTCTCACATCCTCTGTCACAGTGTGTTCAATCACACTTCCATTTACAAGGAGCATCATGGATTTAGTGAGCCCCTGCAGGCTCACTACGGAAAAAGTGCCCATCCTGGTTTCTAACTGACGTCTGCCCACCATTTACACCTATCTTCTATCTTAATCCTGCTGCATGTAATACTATTGAATACCCATCTCTACTACTAACTCTCTTGCACCTCAGCTTCCAGGTATTTACCTGGCTTAGGTTGCCCTCTACTTATCGAGTTCTTCCTTTCCATCTCCTGGAATACTTGGTCTTCCTCTGCCACCCCTCTATCAATTGAAATCCCTCTAGGGCCTTTCTTGGTCCTATTCTTATCACTTATTCCTTACCCAACTCATCTCCTCAATGTGTTCCTTGCATCATCTCTTTGTATTTAACACCCAAATCTTGTTCTCCTTCCCTTCCTTAACCCCAGCACTTTCTTTATGTATCTCCTTCTATCCCTCACAAAGAGGATTTCCTGCATCACTGACTGTCTAACAACCATTTGACACTGGATGGCGCGTCACAGTCAGATGCTGAACTCATTAAAAACAGAGGTAATCTGCCTCTGAGCCTCCAAGCACTCCCCTCTTCTCTTTCAACACCCTCACCCTATCCCTATGCATGACTTTTACTGGGGATTTCTCTTTGAAAGTGATCTGAAATAACAGCAATTCCTTACTTCCACCTAAATAGATGCATGACTTAATCTCCTCAGCATGTGTAAAATCCGATTATTTTCCGTGTTTTCACTACAAAGAGTAGACAATACAATCAAAAATGCAACCACCAGTATGAACTCATTCCCACCTTTCCAAGGGCATGCACTGTAATGGGTGTGCGCTCATTCCTGGAACCAGCCCAAGCACAAATAGCACTCCCCTCCCCCTGCAAGTTTGAACCTTGTGAATCACAATTAATTCACTCTGGAAAATAAATAAAAATGTGATAACTTGGCATTTATTAAGCAATGAATAAATAACATAGATGAGCTTCAATTTAGCATGAAATGGGAAAAATGCAAGTTACAGGTTACAGATCACACAGTGCACAATCTTACATTCCTCTAAAGCCAATGCCCAGGACCCGGTTCAGCTTAAGGACCGGTCTCTCTCTCTCTGTTTGACACCTCTCTGATCAGGCACTGCACAGGACTCTCTTGTCTGGACCACACTCCCTGCACCATCCTACTCCGGTCAGCCCTTAAGTGAGAACGTGGGTACACTTTTCCTCTTAAAGGCACCACAGTGCATGAGGGTTATCCAAATCCAAAAAGCCAGCACTGCTCCAAGGAAAGATAAAAAACGCTGCTTCCACTGCACACCAAAACACCAAAATATTTAGTGCCTAACACAAAATATAGGCTAGTCCCTGATGGAAAACCCCACTTTCCCAATCAACATTGCTGCCACCATCGCTCTAATTATAGTGTTTCAAATTTAGCGTCCTCCTCCTTCTCCCTTTCATCCTCCATCCTCCATCACGCCAGGGGATAAATGGTGAGAAAGGGGAGGATCTTTTAGGCAAAACGTTCTACCTTAACAGTGCTATACATCCCCAGGAGCAGAATGCAGCTGTTTTCCTTGCTCATTGGAAATTCCATTTCTGGAACAAGATCACAGAGTTCTTACCAGCTGACAAAAAGATCAGTTTATGGCAGATATTGCAAAGGCAAAAATAATTTGTATTGACATATTAGAAGGGACAGCTGGATATGTAGATACAGCCTACAGGGGCAAGGTTAATAGGGAAGACATTAGAAAGGGGCCATGGTTACCCAGTACCAAACCTCTTCCCAAAGTGTTGGCCAAGGTTAGATCTCTGAACATTGATGGAACACATCTTTTCAACTCCTCAGCGGATGGGACCTCGTCAGGAAATAGCTAGTGCCAAGTCCCTCACTGCCATTTTCAAAACATCTCAAAAGTGTGGAATAAAAGGAAAGAGAGAGTCAGATTATTTCAGGTCTTCGGGCACTTGCAAGCAAGGTTCCAGGAAAGAATAACATTTATAGAATCCTCCAGTTTTCAACTGAGGAAAAACAGTAAACCAATTAGGGGTTCTTCTGCTCTTGCGTAGCTCTGTCAGATGACCCTAAAATGTGATGGGGTTGTACCCACAGAGCAGTCCCCAACAGTTTGTGACTCTGCTTCTTTTGCATCGCAATGGAATACTCTTGGACATTGTAGTCATCATCCGAGGTTTCTGCCTTCCCATTGTCCCCCTCAACACCCCCAACAGATGACTTATATTCTTTCGCGAGGGATCCAGAAACAGCTACCATTGCCGGCAATAGAGCAGATACAGAAGTAAGAACAAAGTCAAAGGATTTACTCCAGATTCTTTGCAATCTGGAAGAAGTACAAAGCGGCTTTGCATATGACTCAAGACCTCTCAGTAATCAGGACGTTTCTACCGACAGAGAAATTAAAAATGTTAAATCAATCCCAGATTTTGAAGGCAATGGAAGAAGATGACTGGATTATTGCCATAGACCTGCATGCTGCCTATATGCATATTTTCATTAGGGGTCCTCAACCTCCAAAACCACTGATTTGCAAGTGACGGAGCTCATTATTTATTCAAAGTGCTTCTGTTTGTCCTGAGATTGGCATAACGTTTTTTTTTTATGATGGTAATGTCAGTGGTCTCTACATCAGGACGGAATACAAGTTTACTGAAAGACTGGATGATTCAGCCTCCCTTCCGTCATGTGGCCATTCACTCACTGTACACAACCCTTCGACTAGTGTACTCCTGGGGATATCTGTAAATTGGATGGTGCAGATCTGTGTATGGAAGAGAGAGTGTTCCCAGTGGGAGAGAGGATTCAGGATATCTTACTCTTGGTGAAATATTTCATGCAAAGAGAAGCGGTCCAGGACACCGACTACCAGAGGTTACTGGTTCTCATATCTTCAGTGGTAATGGTGGTACCTTTTTGCCTGGTTGTGAATGAGAACTATTCAGATAGTTCTTTTGTATTGTTGCTATCAGGAAACATAACTTGAATCAACTCTTGTATCAATTCAGAATCAAGCGAAACAGGAAGTGAGCTGGCAGGTGCCATCTCACCATCTAAAATGGGATACTCTTCATGGAGCATCACCGTAAATTCACTAAGTGACTGACTCATCTGTCCTGTGAGCCACCAGGGTAACTCTTCAGGTTCACAATCTATCGTCAGCTGAATGAGCTAGTGATTAAGGCCATTTTATAGGCTCTCAAGAACTATCTCACCTTGATAAAGGGAACCAGATCATTGATTGTTATGGACAATTCAACGCTAGCTGCCATACTATACAAATAGTGGGAACCAGATCTAGCAGGCTTTGTCAATTAGCAATGGATCTCTACAATTGGGCCATACCCAACAATGGGCCTCATTACGAGTCGGCTGTGCCGGAATCCGGTGATTCCGTGACGATGGTTACTCCACTTCCGCGACCGCAAGGTTGCGGAAATAAGGGCCGATTACGGCACTTGGGTCGCGCGCAACACACTGAGGCGGAAACGGAGTCACCGCCGTCATGTAAACACCCACGCACATGGACTTTACACCACAGAAAACGGTGCTAAACCCGTGTCCGCCCCCGCCGACACGGAAACACCGGAAGCAGAAACACCAACACCGGAAGCGGAAACAGCATGACCGCGGGAAAAAAACGGAAACAGAGAGGCGGCCATTATACAAAGCACAATCCACTGCCATCCTCAGACACCACAGGTCAGATTACCTCCCTGAGACTGACAACTCATCGAATGGCATCCAGGATACCAGCACGCAGACAGCGAAAGCCGCACTTTAGTGAGGCTGAGCTCACAGTTCTGGTGGACCACATTGTTGAGCATGCGGAAATACTCTTTAGTGCAGACCAGCGGTGCGCTACTCAGCAACGGCGCATCGAGGTGTGGGCGGAGGCAGCACGCAAGTGCACAGCGGTCGGTGTGACCACACGCTCTGTGAAGGACTGCCATAAGAGATGGGATGACCTCAGGCTCCGGGTGCGCAACCTCATGACTGCACGCCGCCAACACAGCACTGGCACTGGTGGAGGCCCTGCATCCCCTCTCAAGTTGCAACCGTGGGAGGAGCGCTGCAGCAGTGTCATGCACCTCGAAGGCATCCATGGCATAGGAGAGGCAGAGGCATGAGTGAGCCCACCTGCACATGCTGGTAAGTGCACATAGTACAAAGCCATAAGTGTGAATGGGAGTGACCCAATGGACCCACTCACAATGCCCCCCTGCAACAGGGCAGGAGTGACCCAATGGACCCACTCACAATGCCCCCCCATCAGGGCAGGAGTGACCCAATGGACCCACTCACAATGCCCCCCCAACAGGGCAGGAGTGACCCAATGGACCCACTCACAATGCCCCCCCCAACAGGGCAGGAGTGACCCAATGGACCCACTCACAATGCCCCCCCCAACAGGGCAGGAGTGACCCAATGGACCCACTCACAATGCCCCCCCCAACAGGTCAGGAGTGACCCAATGGACCCACTCACAATACCCCCCCCCAACAGGGCAGGAGTGACCCAATTGACCCACTCACAATGCCCCCCCCCCCAACAGGGCAGGAGTGACCCAATGGACCCACTCACAATGCCCACCCTCCCCCAACAGGCAGGAATGACCCAATGGACCCACTGACTGGCCAGATGACAAGTAACACATCCCCAAATCATGAACCCTGGAAATGCACACAGTGCGTGCCTGACTGAAAGCAGACACACACACACCTGAGTGCATCAATAGTCACAAGTGTGTACATGCAAGTGGTCATGGATTATCATGTCGGATGCATGTGATGGACACATCTAGTAACATCAAACAACTAACAGCATGCCCTCTGTATCCCCACAGTCGAGACAAGTAAAAGCGACGGCCAAGAGGCAACGCAGCGGCCACCTGCACGCGCAAAACTCAGCACTTTTGCACAGGAGGATGATGCTAGCTGCTCCAGCACACAAGGACCGGCTGCATCAGGCACACCGGCTACATCAGGCACATCGGCTATATCAGGCACACCGGCTACATCAGGCACACCAGCATACGCCACCATCCCCATGCAGGCACCCACCCTAGCCCCGGATGATGATTCGCAGCCCATCTGCACAGCTGAGGAGGCTGCATCAAGTGATGGAAGTGGCCCGGCCATGCAGGCCGAAGCAGTACAACATGGTGAGGGGGACAACCTGGATGAGGTGTCACCCATCCATGGCCTACAGTTCAGCCCCCAAGAACTGCACAGCCCCATGAGCTCCCCTACTCCCTCCAAGGCTGAGCTCAGTACACGCTTGCAGCACTTTGAGCAACAACAGGCCATCCTGACGCAGCTGGTGGAAAGTCAGCTGGAGGAGGCCAGGCTGCAGCGTGAGGAGGCCGTACATCAGCGGGAGGAGGCCAGGCTGCAGTGTGAGAGCAATGCTACGTCGGTGCAGTGGCTCTCCAGGTCGATTGGACGATTTGCGGCCACCATTGTCACCGTGGCACGCCATGTCAGGGAAGGTAACAGTGTGCAATCCAGCATTGCTCAGTCAATGTTGGTAGCCCAGCAGGCGTTTCAAGGGCGCTTGCCCACAGTTCCACCGACAGTCACCTCAGCCAGCACCACCCCATCCAGCTCTGCCACTGCCAGAACACAGAGACGTTCTAGTCGGGTGACTGGAGCCGCCAGCAAGGACACGGCACTGCATAAGTGCACCCGCAAATAGTGGCATGTGGGGATGCCAGTCAACATGACATTTGGGGACACCATGGGTGTAGGGGGGTGGGTACGTTTGGGTGGTGGGGGAGGTCCATTAGGGGGTTAGTTGCTTGGGGCCTGGTTGGGTGTGTGTACGTTTGGGTGGTGGGTGGGCACGGGTGTACAGCTTACCTACCCACTTTCTTACCTGGTTTATCGAAAATACAACACCTTTCAAAAGTACCATAATGAGTGGACATCTGTCATTTCATATGCAGTACAATTAAATGGTATTTCCAGTCCCAAATTTGTATTGTCCCTACGTGTCGGCCATGCACTTCCAAACATTAATCGGTTGATCGCAGTAAAATTCGCCACGGACCTAACCTGACCCCTCGTCCACTAAACTAATGATAAATCTCACTTTTACATAAATAGACAATTATCTCCATATTTATGGTTCTCTAGGGCTGAAAAGCACGCCGACAATATACAAAGATGGAGTGTAGAATTCAAGTTCTCAGGGATGGCTTTACACTGAATATTGCGAAGTAAGAATGTATGCACGTTCACAGTGAAGGTCAGCTGCTTAGATTTATTGCTCGCGGGCCGGAGTGGCCCACGACTCGCAGTATAAGGTTCTATTGTTTTTTGACCTTGACAGACAGGCACTGTGCCTAAAGACTTCTTTTGAAGGAGGGGTGCAATAACGTAAGAGATGATAAGGAGGAAATTTCAGAAACGAGACCGATTTTCATGTTTGTTCACTATAAGAAAGATCGTTGGCACAGACAGAGTGGTATTTAGGGACTGCATTACGCCTAGACAATGGAAAATGCAAATCTAATGTAAGTAACCCTTTAGATGATTTTATCCCGGAATATATTAACAATAGCTTAGCATTAAAGGCCGGTTAAGTTGGACTTGTTCGTTCAATGTGGCATTTTGTGCCGCGCACTATCAACGCCGAAGTGCTCCCCTGGTGCTCAGGCGGCTCTGAAAAAGGCGGAGGAGAGGGGGTGGGTTAGTGGGAATAACATAACATACTCCGTTGCACTATCCTCGCTAGCAAATAGTTTCAGGCCCAATAAATGAAATAAATAATTTCAATGAAGATCGGCTGGAGAGACTAATTCATGTTTTTAATACAGGTACATCCTTCCTACTGCCAATGCCATCATTTGTAGACCCCGGCCGATGGGTTCTTCAGCTGCCAGGTGAAGCTCCATGTCAACAACTTCACCACCCTGACCATTTTATGGGACGATCGGCAAGGACCAATATGCCCTTACGCGGTACTAGCGGCTAGAATCAACATAACAACCGTTACGGTGGGGTAGTGCCTCGTTGTTGGAACAGCCTTGCGATTATCAGTGCGACCATAGTGCTTCTTTTATCGTAAACCACCACTCTGTGTACCGCAAAGGAACAGCGCGTGACTCAAGATGAACTTTTGCGGATTGAGAGCAAAGACAAATGTGAATCCCTGAATATTCTCTAAACATTTGACGTCAAATAAATGTACTTTACCAATTGTACAATCTTGCTGTTTGCTTTTAAAGCACAGTTTCATATTCCGAATTGTTGCACGCTGTGTTGTGAGATGATCTGTGTTGTTTTACGGGTTCTGTGTGAAGTCGCGTAGAAGTCGACCGGGCGCGTTTTGCTACGCAGCCCAGTAACGTCACGGAGAGAGGCGGGGAATATGAATGCTTTGTTGATGTCAGGCTCAGGGGCGGGGGATATGATTTAGTGCCGCAAAAGCAGGTCAGCCAGGGCGATGGCGCAAATGATAGGATTATCACATAATGCCGGCGCACAGCAGCCTGCTTTATCGTTTGTTTAGTGGACGAAAAGTCGGGCAAGGTCACAGGAAATGTCTCCACGATCGACAGATCCATGCCCGAAAAAACATGGCCGACCCGTAAGGACAATTACAATCTGGTCACGGAAATACCCTTTATTCATTTAGTGGCATCACCATATCCCTGAAATGCTGTGGATGTGCTGTCTCTCAAAAGTAAATGCGAATCAGTGCATCCCGTGCTCGTTGTCCATCTAGTGGACCCCCAGGAGGTGGTTGTGCCATCCCATCCCCATCCCCATCCCCGTCCCCATCTCCGTCTTCGGCACCATCCCCATCTTCATCATCCCCGTCTGGGGACATTGGAATGTTCCTGCGCTGGCACATATTGTGCAGCATGGCACAAACGAGCGTAATTTTACCCGTCTTCACTGGCTGTACAGCAGTGATCCGCCAGATCTGCTTAAACAGCGGAACCGGGCCTTCAGTAGTCCAAATGTCCTCTCAATCATGCCACGTGTGCGGACATGTGCCCTGTTGTACGCATCTTCATGCCTGTTCCTTGGCTTCCGTACAGGCGTCATCAGCCATGTCGTGAGTGCATATCCGGAATCTCCTACATGGGATGTAGATGTGGGAGAGATGTCAGTGTTGGTAGTATCATGTCTTCATCAGATGCAGTGCAATCTTGTGTCATTGTTCATTCATGCGTATGTGTCATGCAGTGTTTTCACTGATAGGTGTTAATCTTCTATGGCCATCATAGTGGGGGCTGGCAGCTGGACATTGACCAATGCATTGGTGTGCATGTGGCTTGTGAGTATGGCATTGTGCAGTGATGTGCACACATGGCAGGGTCACGCCACAGTGATGATATAGTAGATGCAGGACGTGTCATGTACAGCCATCATGTGTATTGTGAGTGCTGTGTTGCATATTATGGGGGGGTTTGCTATGGCTCCAGGTGTGTGTGCCAGCGGGAGTTCAGGCTGTGTGTGTCAGGTGGCAGGGTGTGTACGGCCACACTGTGGCTACCTGTCATTTGTTGCTTTGTGAAGTTTGGGTTCTGCTGTCTATTCAGTGGATGGGTGGGGGGTGATGCATGTGCAGTCACAGCAGCCCACTCACGTAGCGCATTGCCCTGGTCACACACACACACCCCACTTACACAGGTCCGGAGCATTGGCAGCTGTACTTACCCAATAGCCATGTGCTTTGTCCAGCATAGCGTTCCATGTACCGTGGCAATGTTGAATTCCGCAGTAGCATTGAGTCATGGGTTGAGCCCGGGAAATGTGCGCAGCAATGTGTAATCACTAGCGTCGCATCACATACTATCTGTACATTCAGTGAGTGGTACTGTTTCATATTGCGGAACACCATTTCAATTGCACGTGGTACTGTCAGCTCAATGTGGGTGCAGTCGAGTGAACCTATGCAATTTGGCATGCCTGCTATGGCATGGAAGGCCAACTTGGTGGCAATCACCTGGGGGAGGGTACGGGGTAGGGCAATCTGTTCAGATACATGGCGCAACAGGGCATCCAGCACCTGAACCAGGATTATTGAGAAACAGGGTTGTGATAGGCCGTTCAGCTCACCGACTGTGTGTTGATAGGTACCGGTGCCAAGAAAGTGCAGTACAGACACGACCTTCAGGGGGGGGATGGCGGTGGGGGTGTCTATGTGGCTGCTGATGTCGTCCTCTATCAGGCAAGTGATGTACAGGATTGTTGGACGGTCCAGCCGGTATAATGTGTGGATTTGTCCTGGGGTGTGGTTCCAGGGTGAGGCCCTGATGCGTGGTATTGCAGGCTGCCTGCGTGGTGCTGCCGGCTGGACAATGGGGTTTGCCATGGGTACAGGGTTAGCTGGTTGCCGCCTGCGCCTCCTACGCCTCTGCCTCCTCCTCCTCCTCTGCAACAGTACTGCCATCATGTGCAGTGCTGCCTGTTTATTGAGTAGGCCCAGTCCCAATGCTACTAGAGCTGCTGCCTTCATGGTTCTGTTTTGAGTTGGGCTGGGTGTGGCCCTTTTGTACGCACCCAGTGGCCTGCTGGGTCCAGCTGGGCTGATTTGGTGCACCGTTTAACGTCATGTTCATTGTGGCGGCGGTACCGCCACCGTGATCACGGTTTTACCGCCATTTTGTTGTCGGTGTTTCCATGTCCGCGCTAGTTGTGATGCTTGCGGTGTTTCGTATTGCCGGCAACGGAGGAGTTTCCGTGCAGGCGGAGTTTACAGGAGCTTTAACTCCGCGGTGGCGGTTGGAGGTGGTGCTGTTTCCGGGTTCGCAGGTCATGATTAGGCGGACGCATAAATGGTGCCGGTATGGTTATACCGGCTGCATTAATTCAGGACCGGAGCACTTGTGATGAGGCCCATTGGGCCTCATTACGATTCCGGCGGTAACTGCAGCGGTAAAACCGCCTGGGTACTGCCGGACTCGTATTACCATTCCGCCTCCGTGATTCTCGGAATTACCGGGGCATTACAACCCCGGTTTCCCGGGAACCACGGAGGCGGAATGGTGTTAATCCCCATTCCCATTGAGTCCTATGGGACTCAATGGGAATGGGGATCATGGAAACACTGGCAGCATCTCGTAATGCTGCCGGTGTTTCCTCGTCCGCCTGCAGGCGGGCGGTGTTAAACTCGCCAGGTCAGACCTGGCAGGAACATCACCTCCCGCCTGCAGGAGTTGTGATCGCCCGGCATGGAAACAACGGTGGCGGCAGGTTTACCGCCACCGTTCTTTCCATACCGGGCGATCTGTAATGAGGCCCAATGTCTATTTATCAGTCAACCATCTGGAGTGATCCTTCCATGTCACAGCAGATACCCTCAGCACACTCAATCACAGGATGGACGAATGGGAAGCCTCAAATACAGTTCTCTCACAGATGTTGTAGCACTGAACATCCACTTGGTGGACCTCCATACCCCCAAGATTCCAGTATTACTTTTGCTGGCTACCTGGCAGTTGAAGTGTCTAATGACTGGAAATGATTTGAAGGTTGCTGTGGTTTCTGGCCCTCTTTGTGTTCCAAGTCAGCTGGGATTGAGCAAGCCGTTGGAAGTCCCATTCTCTGACAGGAGGATGAAGAGACTCTCAAGGATAGGCAAAGGAGAGAAACATCTGTGGAGCAGAACAGATGGAGATCCCTCCCCCTTGGAGATCTCACTTTGAGCGTGGTGGGCCAAAGCAAGAACTGGCCCACGGAATACCAACAAACCTACCGTGCAAGAAGCCAGAAATGCCCAGACAGGAGCAGTGTGGGAATCGAGACGAGAGACTCCAGGCAAACCAACAAAAAGGGATCACTGAGTCCTGAGAAGCCAGAGAGTGTGAGGCGCCAGCTTCACCCATAGCAGAGCACACACAAGATGCAAAGATGCCAGCGACCCCTTACACCAACCGCAATGAAGCTAAAGGTATGCCGTGCCACCGGGAGATGAGGGAGGCAAAGGCCAAACATACCCCAGTCTAAGACCATATATGGAATAAAGACACAATAACCATATACTTATGACACGCCAGTCGTGAGGTTCGTTTTCCAAAAAAGTCTGGTTTATTTTCAGAGTATCTCAGTCGGCCGACCGGGTCTCAACACCTCACGACGTGTGCTCACAAGCACCGTGAGAGGAGAGAGGGCGGCCGTTGATAAAGCAGTAATATATACATAACACATCATCAATGTACAGCATTATTCGGTCCACCCATATACATGACATACAAGCTAGGGTTCAGTAATGGACAGTTAGGCACGTAACTTCATTCAGTCTAAACATTCAGTATTTCTAGCCGAGGTTTGCAGAATCAGCTTACTGTTGGGGTTTGATTGGGGAACACTAGGCACTGGCACGGGGAAGGATATGATGTTCTAGCAGGGAGACATTCCAGCAATGTTATCTAGTTGCTGCGCTCATGGGCTAAGGGTCGGACAGTTCTGAAGCAGAGAAAATACCATAATTCATGAAGGAGCACCGTTAGTCGCATATAATTCTTATTTAACTGCTCTCTACAATAGCGTTTGCAAGACGGCTGGCACCTGGGTTGCTGATTAGCCTCTGCATATGTACAGCTTCAAGGTTTCGCAGACTCAGAAAAACAATGTATTTCTGCAGGGTTTCACATTCCTGCCTACGTTACCATTCAAGTTCAAACTGTGGCCTCGCACTGTGTGTAGACCTGAAGCACAGAATATATTTGCAAAAGCGTTCTGAAAAGAAAATGGCGGGCAATTACAAAATGGACACATTCAGGTTATCATGGTTTGCAATGTTTGTCACATGCGATTTGCTTATTTCCAACATACAAAACATACCAGTCGGGCTGTGCGATTGCATTACAGTTTCACATCAGGGCAGGGTGCAACCAAGCCAACCCGAGGATGGGTAAGAAAAACCAGAGCCCACCGCGGGTAACAAGAAACCATACCCCAAGGTGGGATGCACGCAAACATACCCCAAGGCGGGGAGAGAGCAACCATAGCCCCAGAGGGGTCAACACAGGTCAAAACCCAACATGTACTGTAAGACACCATACCCAAAAGAGGGGTGCACAAAATCACCACCCCCAGGTGGGTGAAAGCAATTAAAATCCCAGGAGGGGCGAGATAAACCAGGGCCAAATGCAGGCTGCAAGAAACCATACTCCTAGGATGGGTGTCTGTGACCATACCCCAAGGTGGGACGCACAGAACCCTACCACAGGGCGGTTGAGGTTTACTATATCCCAAAGCGGGACAAGAGAAGTGAAACCCCAAAACAGGGTTGGGGCACTGCCAAACCCCTAGGCAGGGTGTTCAAAACCAGACCCCTGAGTGGAGTTAGGGACACAATACCCTAAGGTGGTATGTAGGAACATGTACTCAAAGAGGGGCTGAGATGAACCAAAACCGAGGCCACCTCAATTCTAAGGACCTCCTCCCAGGCCAGAAAGCCTGGGGCTCACATGGTAAAGAATACCAGCGGCACCCTCATTGCTGAAGAGGGAGAGAAACTGACACGGATCAAACAGCCCCCAGATGGGACGATAAAAGTAAGAGAGACACTTGCACATACTTGTTGGAACCTTGTAAAAGAAAGATTGACTGGAACCCTCCAGCTTGGGACAAGGGCAAACCGCTCTATTGAGTCAACACACCTGGGTGGGGATCAGAAACCAACCACCATTCCAGTACAAAGGCCTACGTGTATCCTATGTTGAGTTATTTGTTTCATTGTAATATTTGTAGGGACAGAGTGTAGGTTTGGACAGAAGACTGTCTTAGTTTTGCATTGGCATCCTGACGAGCAGCCTTTTATTTGGTGAGGAATATCAAGAAGTCACTCACAAAGCCTCCTTATTCTGACCTAAGACACTTCCTGGTGCCATGGTCCCCTGGGAGGGTCAGTTTCTTTATGTCGTTCCACCACCACCTCTGTTTTTGAGATTTCTGCAAAAGTTGAAATGATCAAGTAAGTCCTGCATGATTCTTGTAGCACCAGTGTGTCCCCATAGGATTCACATTTCAGATTTGGTTCACCTGTCTAGTCAACCTCACACCTTCATCTCCTAAGAAGGGACTGGTCCTCCACCCAACCCCTCAATCCATTATCTTAGTGGCTTGGTAACTGAAGAATTATCCTTCAAAATGTTTTGACACTGGCTGGATACTATGGACATCCCCAAGTAGGCCCTAAAATGATCAACTAGGTCTTAAACAGCGAACACGTTTTTGACACGGGTGTGCACAAATCGAGATCAATCCACTACATTGCTCTTTGGACATTGGATTTACCTTATCTTGGACAAGCACAAAGTTGGACTCTTGCAAAAACCTTTCTGAAAGCTTGCTGATTTGTATTAGTGTTTGTATTTATATTGTATATGTAGCCCTGTTTTATATAATGATCTAGCAACCACATGTATTTCTGATTGTCTTACCCTATCATCAGAAAACACTTTAATGGGCTGTAGAAATTAATCATCATAGGCAAGCACATCGTTCATGGTATCATATTATAGTTCTCTCAGCCAGGTCTCAGCAAGAGCTGGGTGGAGTGGTATAAATGTGGCAGTAATGCTATTACTGCTGCATTACCGCTTCGCCCAATCCCGAGTTTGGCCGGAATGTCGGAGCACTCAACTCCAGCTATGAGCTGGGAGTGAATATGCCGATTTTCTGCCCATTTTCTGTACCGCAACATGTGATCAATGCTGATAGCACTGGACCAAGTTGCAGTAATGCTATTTATGTTGGGCGGTATCCCGACGGATTAACTGCCGGGATACAGCCCAACTCCTGATGAGGCATAAGTATGCCTTTTGAGCCTGTGGCTTCCATAGAAACAGAATGCCAGTCACGGCAGAGCCAACAGAAGACGTGCTATAACCCAGGGGAATAAGGAATAAGATAGTAATTGTGGTGTGTGACCCTCCCAAGTGTATTGCCCTTTTAAGATGGGCAGTGTTATGTGTGGCACTCCCAAGTGAATTGCCCTTTTAAGATAGGCCGCTAATAAAAGGAGCAACTGCAGGCACGTGAAAGAGAATGGCTGCAGACTCCAAAAGAGGAACTCCTGAGTCCGTGTCTCATTTATGTAGGCCTGCAGGCCTACACGTGGGGGCACTGGCCTACATGCCCCGATGCCATGGGACCCTCGTGCCAGCATGGTGGCAGATGTCGGCATGGTCAGGGGCATGGCAAGCGCTGCTCCCACCCCCGATGGTGCCGGTGTCACATAGAACCATGGGGTCTGCCGGATGCCTGACCCGTTATTCTTTCATTTTTATTTTTATTTCCTCTTTGCGGGTGCTGAGGGAAGCTGTTCCCCCTTTAGGGGAGTGTGTGTGTAGCGGCTTCCATCACCGCATAGCGAGGAGAAGTGAAATCCATCCCAGTTAGGATGGCGAGAGAGGGGCAGGGGGGCCTCGCTGGCAATTGTCCCCCGGCCACGGTTCTCTGAGGAGGGTGCTCGAGTTTGCCCCCCTGTGTTTTCTGCCTCAAATCAGGCCATGCTGTGGCGGTAGCCGCAGCCGCAAAAGAGAAAGGACACTGTTGCCTGTGGAGGGAGAGGCATGCTCCGCAGGAAAGAAAAGAAGAGGGGGAGAGATGCTGCCCTTCAGCATCACCCATCAAGCGGTTTGATGGCTCCCGGGAGAGAAAGTGCCGGCTCTGCGGGCTGATGAAGAAGGTGGGTGCCCCCGGAGGTGGCAGCACCATCCTGCATCTTGCTGTGCTACCGGAGCCCCCACCGAGATCCCAGGCCGGCGGTGAGTCTTGTGTGTTCCTGCCATCAGCTATCAGTGCGGCTGTAAGCGCACCTCCAACAGCGTTCCCGGGCCGGGCGGTGAAGAAACGGAGAGGACCCCCCTGCAGATCCCGGCCCGCCGGAGGTGAAAAGATAAAGAGCCTCATGTGGGTGCAATGACAAAAAAAAATGCAAATGGATCTCTGGAGACCCTGGGCCCCACCAGTGCGAGTAATAACGTGCTCCATGTTGGAGCATATGGCAGATGAAAATAAATCATGCCGGCACTCCCCGCTGAGATCCCAGGGTGCCCGGCGGCAATAATAATGAAGCGCTCCATGAACCTGCTGTGGGCATTAAATGCAGATAGCCCTCTGTCTGCTCTGCCGTGCCTGCACCACCAACGGTGGCCTGCGACTCCGGTAGGAACCTGGGCCGCAGGGCCGTGAAATATGAAAATCTCCAGTGTTGGAGCTGAAGTGCCCTCTGCTGGGGGCAGGGAGTTCAGAATGGAGGAGGGGGGGAGGAGATGCTGAATCGGTTGAGGAGAGGTCATGTGGGGCTGAATGACTGTCTATTTCGAATAGGGAAGCGTGAATCAAGGGACTGTGCGGTGTGTGGGGTGCCTGAAACGGTGGGACATTTTTTGATTAGGTGTGAGAGACATGTTGCAGAGAGAGAATTGATGAGGGTTCGGTTGACTGCGTTGGGTGTGGCTGAGCTGAGTGGGAGGACTTTACTGGGAGGTGATGGGGAGAGAGGCAGGAGGAGGAGTAGTGTGATGTTGGATTTTGTGAGGCAGACGGGGAGGTGGGAGGAGTTGTGAGCTTAAATGGAGATAAATAATAATTAGTGGGTACGGTGCACATCATCCTATAGGATGGGGAAGCGCCTGCGTGGGTCCGCCCACGCCTCCGATAATTAAGAAGAAGAAGAAGAAGGCTCCGGTGTCTGTCAGCCCACATCCATACAGCAGGAAACAACCTCTGTGCTGCACCCGGGTGGCAGCAGTGAGTTGTGACCTCCATATCAGAGCAAAAAGAAGGTAAAATAACGGTGACAAAGTTCTCAAAAACAAGGACACTGTTTCCTCAGAACAAACTGCGGAATGCCCTGCAGTGAAGTAAATGTAGCGTTCCACGTGACAGAAGGGAAACGCTGTGCCGCAAACAGGTAAAAGTAATAAAGCGCACCAGAACAGCGCTGAGAAAAATAAATAAATGTGAATAGCCCTGCCTGCGATCCCGGGTCTCCCTGCGGTGGCATTTGAACAGCTCTGTATTGAAGATATGCGGAAAAAGGTGGTGCTCCGAGTCGGAGCACAGATTAGAGAGCCCGGTCCCAACCTGCAATAAATGAGGGGATGGTCCATAAGTAGGGCTGCTGGTAAAGGAAGAAGCGACTGACACAGAGGAGATCCCGAGCCTGCAGCAACTCCACGTCAGAGCATGAAACATCAGGTGGCCCACTGAGAACCCCAGGCCAGCTGGCGGTAAGTCTGAAGTATGGGGAAAAGGAATTCTGCAAATGTTCAGTCATCATGAGGAAGAGAAGGCTCTCTGGCAATCCCGAGCCGCGTTTGCAAGATATCTAGAGGCAATATGTTGCGCAGGGCACGCACATCCACCAGAGTGAGCCCGGGCTGCTAGGTTGACAATGAAAGACCATAATGACGTTTGTGTAACAATCTGAACTCCCTGACAGGTGGCTTCCTCCACTGACGGAGACAGAAGGAGATAATAGGAACATCTCGGGAGCTGTAACAACAGGCAGACACAGTTTTACAACACAGCAACCAGGAGAATTGGACATTCCTGTTTGCCTGTTCACATGCTCATGGACAAACAACGTGATTTCTGCGCAGCCTGCGTCAGATAACCGATGTAAGCCACCATCATCCCAATGCAGATCCCTCCATTTTCTGGAACCAGCATAGTTGTTTAGTGCTTGATGAGGGGCATGATCCCAGTCCTTTGGCATCCTGAAACCATTTCGAGGCAGAGTCAGTACCTGTCCTGCACTTCGTTTCTGTGGAAGATATTGTACTGTCACGTCTCAGCAGGAAACCAACACATTAAATGGAGGAGTACTGGCACTTCTGAACAGTAAGAAGGTGCTCTGGGGAAGTGAGTTCCTGCACTTCTGTATTTCCGTTTCAGCCACTGGGCAGAGTCAACAGTGGGTGAAGTACTGGACTGGCATATGACTCAATGCAAAAACACATGAGGGTGAAGCGCTCTCCAACGCTAGCAGTGGGATACCAACAAGCCTAGCCTTCAGGGAGAGAAATGTTTGCCCTCTAATACCCTGCCACTGGTGTCGGCCTGCCTACCCCACCATCTATGGACCAGGCAGATGTAGCCTAGGGGACGGGGTGTGCCAGCCCCTGAAACTGGGACACCAATTGTCCATTTCTCTGGCCAGAAAGGAAGGAAGATAGGACTGGCCAGGACTGCTGTTCCATCAACAGCAGTTACTCCTGCCTGAGGGAGAAGAAGTGGCACAGACATCCTGCCACACTGGTTGGGGGAAAAGGAAAGAAGGAGCAGTGGCCTCTACCCGGCGCAGTATAAAAAGTGGCCAAGACACCCAATCACCTGTGTCCGGCCAACCACCATATTGCTGCCTGACACCCACAACCCAGAAGCAGTATAACGAGCAAGAGAGGGTTGCAGCTCTGTATGAGTGCTTGTGCGCCCTCCCGTGCCACTACAGTAAAGAGAGACTCCTGCCTGGGGGAGCGTGGACAAGAAGAGGGGGAGAGTAACATGGTGTCACCTCATGCCCTGTCAACATCATGTGGCATAGCCTAGATGCCCTGCTACCTGAGTCTCGCTACCTGCCCCACCATCAAGACACTAAGCCGATGAGGACCCTGGGGCTCCCAGGTGCGGCTTTGCTGGTGTGAACATCACCGAAAAGGGGGGTGAGTGATGTCCTGTCACCCCTTGCCCGGTCAGGATTTCGTGGAGCAGCCTGGACACCCTGCGATGTGCATCTCGCTGCGTTACCCACAACATCAAGGGACTTTGCCGATGCAGCCCCTGGTGCTCCCAGGTTGCGGCTTTCCCGGCCTTGGAACTGCGCCATCAACATCCTTGACCTGTGGTAATGACTATCCCTAACGGACATAGATGTGTAGTGTACTGGTCTCCTGCAGTCCTGCAAGGGCTCGAAGAGGACTCAGTAAAGAAGTGTTTTGATGATGTGAGCCTGCATGGATGTTATATATGTTTAAAGTGGCCCCAGTTAAAAATGGGTGTGATGCTGGCCTCCCGCATTTTGTAAGCATGCTCTATACGGTGCCAGCAGCTAACAATGGCATCATTCAATGGTGGAAGTTCCACTTACCCCAGGTTAATAAAGTGTCTTTTAGGATAGGGTAGAACTGCCAACATACCACCAGCATTTCGCCAACCCTGTCACTCGCTGAATATATGTAGAGTCTCTGATATGGGTTAGATCTCTGAAATTGCCCCTATGTATGTGCCATTGTGTCGTTCCACGTTTTGTCTATTCATGTTTCTGTAACATCTGTTTGTTTGTTTGTTATGAAAAAGGAGGAGTGTGGTGTGTGACCCTCCGAAGTGTATTGCCCTTTTAAGATGGGCAGTGTTATGTGTAGCACTCGCAAGTTCATTGCCCTTTTAAGATGGGCCATGACTATGTCATGGTCGAGCTAATAAAACATGTTGTGCCATTGTGTTGTTCCACAATTTGTCTATTCATGTTTCTGTAACATTTGTTTGTTTGTTTGTTATGAAAAAGGAGGAGTGTGGTGTGTGACCCTCCCAAGTGTATTGCCCTTTTACGACGGGCAATATTATGTGTGGCACTCACAAGTTCATTGCCCTTTTAAGATGGGCTATGACTATGTTATGGCCGAGCTAATAAAACAAGCAACTGCAGGCATGTGAAACAGAACGGCTGCAGACTCCAGAAGAGGAACTCCTTAGTCCGTGTCTCATTTATGTAGGCCTGCAGGCCTACATGTGTGGGCACTGGCCTGCATGCCGTGATGCCATGGGACCCTCGTGCCAGCACGGTGGCAGAGGTCTGCATGGTCAGGGGCATGGCAAGCGCTGCTCCCACCTCCGGTGGTGCTGGGGTAAGATAGCACCATGGGGCCTGCCGGATGACCAGGGCAGGCCCTGAGCCCCGGAGGCACTAGGCCTGTAGAGTGCTGGTGACCATGGCACTCAGGGGGCCTGCCGGATGTCCATGGTGGGCCCCCCATAACAGTGATCAGACCATACAATTGGAAGACCAGGAAAAACTGCAATATCGGTAACAGACACAGACTGAGAGCGAGTTCTTCCATAGACTGAACACACCTCTGGATTTTAGAGTCAAGGAGATCATTACAGTTTAAGTTAAAATCACCAGTGATTATATGATAAGCATGGTGGGGGTGCTGTTGCACAGCTGAAGAATGTCTGCTGCCTGAGAGAGCTCCATGGAAGGCTCTCCTGGCCTGTGACACGTGTGGCACTATGCACATCCTCCAGACGGAGAGCGTTCGCCTGAGATTTGCCGATGGAGCGACTACCTGGGCACCAGTGGGCTGGGTGGCGTTGAGGGACGTGACTGCTGCCCCATCAACAACTGGGGGCCTGTGCAATCTCCCTGTGTGGCAAAGTCAGCATGGATTTCCTGGTGCCGGGTGCGGCAAGTCGCCGCCCTCGACCGGGTGCGTTTTCAGTGCCAGCCGCGGGGCTGCCATCGGCCCCGGAGGGGGACGGAAGATGACAGACAGTAAGTACCCAGGAGGGTGGGGCACCTCCCCAATGCCCGCGACCTTATCTCAGATGCCTTAGCCCCCACCCCGCTCACCACCATCAATGCCCTGCTATGCCCAGAAACACAGGATGAAGACGAACTGGCCGTGACTGGCCCCCACTTGCCCCAGGTTCATCCTGCTGCTAGTCCAGCCATCTTCGTCGCTGTACAGGTGGTGCCCCCCCTCCAGGGCAGTGTTAACCAGGCTCTGTACCCCCAACAGGGGAATCAACACCATGGGGTATCGTGGTGCGGCCCCCCACCTGCTGACGCTTGCATTCTATAACTGGGCACCAGGGCTCCCCGCTGGGACATACTGACCGCCGAGGCGCAATACCTAGCACTAGTAATGAAGAGGCCTGCCTGTTGACACCCACTGGGGAAGACACAGTATTTTCCACTCTCTGCAGGGCATTTTACCCAGCACCCTGTGGCTCACATTGTCAGAATCCAGTTGCCCAGGTCGTGTAGCCGAAGAATTCTTCCACCTGATGGAACCCTCTGGCTCCAGAAATGGACAGCCAGAGCGATCGATCAGAGGAAAGAAAGGATACCTGATGAGACCCAGATGACCCAGAAGTAGACACGTGCCGCAGGAGTTGTAAATGCAGAAGTATGGGTGGTACGGGTAGTCGAGGACAGGCGTTGGATCTGAAAGTGAGGAGTTAACACAATACAGAAAGTATAACCAACCGCCCTTCTGAACAAGACCCGAAAAATAGTGACAAATTGCAATACGTTCCACCAATTCTGATAACCACCCCTTTCCTCTACGAGACTATGGCTTACCGTGTTTTATCCGGATCAACACCGGGGAGAACCAGATGGGACATGGAAGGGAAGGAACTCCGAAGTCCACGATGCAAAGTCCAAGAAGAACCCAACCACCTATCCCGCCGGCACGAGGACGCCTAGGGCACACTTGTTAGAGTGCGTCGCAAGGAAGTTCGAAAAGTTCCAAAGTTCAACAATCCAAAACTCCAAGTGTTCCAAGTTCAAGAATCCAAATTTCGAAAGTTTCTTAAGTCCCACAATATTGACCACACGCAGTCCAGGTAAGTGATGATCCAGAAGACAAAAACGAAGAGCAACGACAACAGAAGGGCGAAGGCTAGAAGTCCGTATGCAGTCCGAGGTCGAAGAACGATGCAAGCAGTAGACAAGAATCAAGCAGTCCAAAAACAAGGCCAGGTAACGGTCCGGGTCGAGGAAACGAAGCAATCAGGTATACAGGAGGAAACGGGGGGGGAAGGGGTACAGAGACCGGGATTCAAGGGAGCAGGATACAATGAGCTAGGTACGAGGGGTCACCACTCGCAATCAGAAGCACCGATACGAAGTGAAGGTGGAGACTAAGAAGGAGAGGTCACATGACAGCGTTCCGCGGCTTCCAGCGTCGAGCGTGGGAAACGCCAAGAGGACGCCAGCGTTGCCATGCCAACTTCCAAGCACCTGGTTGTAGTGTTCTTAAAGGGCCATGCATCCGTTGCCTAGCCCTGCTTGCACGCCTGTACATGACACACATAGGGCACTCTGATCACCAGCATTGAACCCACAATGGTGGAGACTCCCTTAGGGTGTGCCACGACACCAGGGAAACAAGGATTCTACCATTTACAACCCCCTCATTGAGGGCAACCCAAAAAAACAAGCCAAGATAGACCACTTTGCAAAGACTGACCAGAATACTACATACCAGGATTGATGCAGGATTGATGCAGGAACCAACACAGCTAGACATCTCTGCCTTAAACCAGAAACATTTGGCTCTCAAATCTAGTATTGACAATATGAGGGAAAAATTAGATGCCCTAAAATTTAAGGTAGAAATGTCCGCCGTGAAGACTGATAAGCTCTGCGGCCACATGACCGAGGCTAAACAAAGAACAGGTGTGGGGGAAGATAAGGTTGAAGTCCTACAGCGCAAACTCCCTATCCTCCAGCAAACGGTGAAATGGGTGGCAATGAAAAATGACGATCTCGAAGGGAGGTCAATACGAAATAATATTTGGATAACGGGGTCCCGGAGTCCACCCCTATAGACAATATGGAGGCATTTGTGGAGAAACTGCTCCTAGAAGTCCTAGAGAAGCCCCCGGTCACAAACATGTTCATGATGGAATGTGCACATAGATCCCTGGTGTCTAAAACCCCTCCCGGGCACCTGGAAGAGCCATTATAGCCTGGATCTTCAGTAATCGAGATCGGCATATTTTGTTCGAGCCGCTCAGGTAGAAACAAATCATGCGATGGGAGCCTACGACCGTACACCTATTCCCTGACTTTAGTCCTCAGGTCCAGGATCAGAGGAAACCATTTCAGACAGTCAGTCAAAAAAGTACTCCGGTGGAAGGGGTCGGCTGTTCGATCCTGTACGTGGCCAAGCTCAGGGTGGCATACAAAGGCAGGTTCTCATTCTTCACGATGCTAGAGATCTCAGAACAGTTTGCCATGAATATCCCAGAGCCCGGCCCCCCACCCCTGCTGACTGCACCGATGCTTTATTTATGTGTACTTTGCCATGTCTGATGATGTATGCCCCTTGTTGAAGGGGCGCTAGTTGGTCCTCCCATAACAGTCCTAAAGATGTGGCTTACTTTCATTTATTTGGACTTAAAGCAATACATATGGAACGGACTGCCACTATCTATTAGGAAACTACAGAGTCATCTGGCCCTCAGAAAAGTGCTTAAAACTGCACTCTTCTAGGTATTGGCTACTTCCCTGTTGACAACCGGTCTGAACTCTGCTTCTCTCTCTAGCACCATGATACCTTCGGTGACCGCGCGCTTAAGAAATCTACCTAACATAACATATCATAAAATATGGTCAAATGTCTTTTGCTATATGGAGATAACCCATCCGCCAACAGCCCCTCATGCCCATTGGCTACACAGACACTGTTTGGTCTCACTGTTTAGTTGAATTAAACGGAGCGGGTAGGGTTATGTGGACGGTATGTTATGGATTCTGGCGTCGGTGGGGGGGAAAGGATATATGGGATTGTTGAGGTCAAGGGTTTATGAATTGTTGTTTGGGTTCAGGGGTTACTGATGCATCAATACATGATAGGCTCAGATATCACACACCAATGCCTTGAAAGGGGGCTTCTCTGTCCCACACGGGATACTACACAGCCACCATAGATACCACCAGTACCTCTTTCAGAAATTACTGTTGTTTTACGCAATGAGCACGCAGGGGAGGGCGAGTGATCAGGATGGAGGCATCACAATGTTAACATGCGGGGTTCACAAATGGTATAAAGGCACACCTGATCTGAAACTATGCTAGGAATCATAAGGTAAATGTTCTGTGTCTGCAGGAAACACACTTGGACAAGGGGGGTAGGCTCCCCAACCTCAGAAGGTGGGGGATCCATAGGTATCGCTCCTCCTACTCTACGGACTCCCATGGGGTGGCTACGCGTATACATCGCTCCCTGGAATTCAAGCTCCATGATCAGATTGGGGATGCTGACAGGCAGTATCTCCTAGTGGCAGGAGAAGTAGCGGAATGGCGGGTTCTTTTGGTCAACATATATGTTCCAAATATCAATTGTCCAGACTTCTTCCAGCACTGCGCCGACCACCTGCCCACCCTCCCGAATTATGAAGTAGTATGGGCTGGGGACTTTAACATTGCTCTCTCGTTAGATCTGGATCGATCCTCAACCACACAACTTGCTCTCTCCTGACGGTGGCCCTGAAGTGGGCAGCCATAGCTGAATACCATGATCTCTTTGACATTTGGCGTTTCTTACATCCCACTTGCAGGAAATACACCTTTTATTCCACAGTACATGTCAGCTGCTCCAGACTAGATCATGTCAAGCTGTCCCCTGAGTTGGCCTGCATCCTCCCTAGGACCTTATCCGATCACTCCCCAGTCTTAGTACACTTTAGAGGCCCGTACCGTCCAGCTAGGCAGCTTCAATGGTGATTTAGAACTTGCGCCCTAGAGGATGCTGTTTTTTAGGAAGATATCCGACAAGGCATTTCAACTTTCTTCCAAATTAATATGGGATCAGTCCCTGACCCTAGGGTAGTGTGGAAGACGTTTAAGGTTTACATCCGGGGCTGCTGCATGGCTAAAGAAGGAGGGATCCTTAAATGCATCCGTAGGTCCATCTCCACCCTAGAGCGTGACATCAAGAAGTTGGTGCTCCAACAAGGCCTCCGGGATTCCCCGGAAGTACAAGCCCTACTATGGGAAAACAGGAGGAAATGGGCCTCCTAACTGCCAAGGAGGAGCGATTTCTGGGGGACCCCATAGCGAAAGCTACATATGGGGAGGGAGATCGCCCAGACCGGACGCTGGCCTGGGCCATTAAACTAGAACGACAATTAGACACTATAGTGGAGGTTGAGGACGAGAGGGGGGACCTCACCTGAGACAGCGAAAAGATCAACATGATCTTTTGTAATTTCTATGCCCAACATAGACCACCCAGACAACAGCAGGCCACGATTCAATAACACAATACCTGCACAGAATTGCCACGGGATGGCTGGACCCGGCTCAGGGTACATCTCTGAATGACGCCCCCTCCGACGAGGAGTTCTGCAGAGTGATCCTTTCCCTCTCCAATGGTAAATCCCCGGGTACCGATGGGATCACAGCTGAACTATACAATGCATATCCTGATCTCCTAATCCCCCATCTATGAGACATGTACGAGACGGCTAGGACCTCTGGAGTAATCCACTAGGACTGCCCTAATGACACTACTACCCGACAAGGACCCTCGTAAATGTTTCTCCTATAGGCCCTTTCTTTAATTAACACCAATAATAAGATCCTAGCTAAAATCCTGGCCAACAGGCTGCTCCCTTATATGCCCAGCTTGGTCCTCCCTGATCGGGCCAGCTTTATTCCCAGGCGCACCACCCAAAATAATCTACATAGATTGTTCATGCTAATGCACAATGTGAACCTAGAGATCCCGATTTTAATGGCCGCATTAGATGCTGAGAAGGCCTTTGACTCAGTGGAATGGGCATTCCTATTCGAAGTCCTTCGTCGGATGGGTATAGGCACCTACTACCTACAGTGGATACATCTCCTATACACCGTCCCAAAGCCATAGTGTACACCAACCGTATACAATCAGATGCTATATATCCATCACAGGGTACCCGGCAGGGCTGTCCCTTCTCCCCCATCCTTTTCACTCTAGCAGCTGAACCCTTGGCCTTGGCAATAGTGCTGGAGAAGCTGGAGCACAGGGTGGATGCTTGGATCTGCTTGGCCATTTCCCAGGCAGCCAGGATCTCGCTTGCTAAAATGGTGATCCTACCAACATTTTTATGTATTTTCAATAATTTCCCGATCTGGCCTCCATCAGGCATCTGGCCACAGCTCAAGAGCCTTATGACCACTTAAAATGGGCCACACCTATACATATACTTCCTGATGGTGCACATTCAATATTCAGTCTGGTGCTGGTCCCCTTCAGCGGACCTCCCACACACCCTCCTTGAGAGGGAGACCTTACAACCCAATGATGTAAGAGGGCTGCTGTGGGGCACTACTAAAGTTGCATTCGAGGACATAGGTATAACGCCTTGCTGTAACATGCAGAGCCTGGGATCAACTGGGACACTGGGAGGGATTGGGGCAATGGTACACCCCTCTGATGGCTATATACCAAGTCAGCGGTATACCACTCACCCATGAGGAGATGTTCCGGCAACATTTTGTAAAACTGAACGTCCACACTCTAGGGGACTTGGTTCCAAATTGGAAGTTTATTACATGGGAGGAACTAAAGGATAGAGGAGAGTGGACGTCTGTACTATGCTTCTGTACTTCCGGCTCTGTGAGGTACTTTGATCCAAATGGCCAGAATTTCCAAATGTGCCTACAACCCCCCCCTTATAATGCAGAATGTCACCTCTTCTCCAGCTACAAACAAGCTGGTCTCCTCTTTATATAAAATTATCCAGTCACACCGACACTCTGGCAGGCAATTACACAAGCTTGTGGGAAACCACTCTAGGAAAGACACTGACCGCGGAACAGTGGAAAATTGTATGCAAACAAGCCCAATTCATATCGATAAATAACCCATTTCGTTTGATACATTTAACATTTTTACATCAGATGTATTATTCCCCAGCCCGCCTGCATAGTTTACCCAGAAAAGTCCCCTAGTTGTAAAAGATGCGGTGAGAACCCAGCAGATTTCTATCACGTGGCCTGGTCTTGCTCCCGAGTGCAGGCTCTTTGGAAAGAAATTGAGGAAATGATTTTCCAGATGTTGAACGTTCATGTATATTATTCCCCAAATTGTGGCTGCTGGCGCTGGTGGAGGAAGGGTCCCATGCCACGAAACGCCTAGTGGAAATGGCGTCCATCGTGGCCAGATCATTGATAGCCAAAACATGGGCAAGGGGTATGGCGTCTAGCTATCATGAATGGCTCAACTACATGTCGACGTGCGAGAGGAGGGATACACAATATGCATGGACACTCCGCCTCCAACGGCAGGGCACTGGCTATCTGGGCCCCTTTCAGCTCATACATGCTCGCAAGAGCAGAGAACCTCCATGCCCCTCCCTCACACAGAGTGTTCCCCAGAATTGTTTTTATGCTACACTGTTATGGTTACCTGATGGCGAATTGTGCACCCAATGTCTGGTATCTATGGTTCGCATCCCTTTGGGACATTACAAGGAGTACCTAACAAATGTTACAAGATTTTAATGACTATTCACCTGTATTATGTGATATAGCACCTTCAAGGATACTCTGAAGCGGTTGCCGCCGCTTCAAAAATACAGAATGCCTTATGTGGTGAAGTGGATGTCCTTTCTTTTTGCTATTGTATGCTGTCTTGACGGGAATGGAGGGGAGTGTGAGGGGGTAAGGACGTGTTTGCCCTACTTACAATTGTAATGTGTTTGAGTTCTGTTCAAAACGCCAAAATAAAACAGTTGACAAAAATAAGATAAGGATGGTGAAGTTGCAGATCAGCTGCCAGCTCCAAAAACATATCACAGAATGCATAGTCTGAGCCTGGGAGACCATAAACCACCAGAAACTGTTTAGATACATTTGAGGAGATAGTGAAGCGAACAAGTAGGGCCTCCATACAGTAGTCACTGTGGTGAGTAACTTTATAATTTTCTCCAAAGCAATACATCATCAACTTCATTATAAATAGACCATATATAAATGTATTTTGCTAAGGTCGTTAGGGCTTGTTAGAACCCAAAAGCCACCAGCTTTAACTTCACCTCCACCACCTCACAGTTTAACAGAAGGAAGTTGCAAGGAGTTCCCTTTAGAGCTCTGCTTTAGGTATTTACTTTAAGGATAAAGCATATAAGATTTATGTTTTTTTGACAGGTGCATTTAAGGCCCTAAGCAGAAATCCCCTTCACCTAAAAGCACATTTAAACAGTGCCACCAAAACGGCTGTTCTTTTTGTCTTTCTGGCATATGTGTGGCAAGCAGTTGAACAGTACTTTGAAAAATGGCCCTGCGTTTGCTTAATTTTCGTCTGCATAACTAGAAGGTATGCCTTGCCTTAAGAACGGCACTGCATCTGTTTTTCTTACATCTGGAGAACAAAAAGTATGCTTGACATCCGAAACAGTTATAAATCATATGAGGGTCAAGGGTTTCTATATTACAACCCGACACAGCTGTTTCCTTTGGATGTGAACCATCTCGCTCTAATTACTGCAAATGAAAGAAATAGTGTGACCTTTTCTCTTGTTTGTGTCCAAATCAAAGGAATCCTGTGCAGTATCCCTCTGTGTCCATGAACCAACAGTACATGCAAAACCAATCAAAGTACTAATTGTAAGACAATCCCGTGACCGACAGACCCACATTTTGAAGCTTTAAATGAAAGGCCTTCCCAAGTGTGAATCTACTCTGAAAAATAAGGAAAAATGTCGGGGGCAAATATGAAACTAGGTGGAAAGATGGAAAATGTAATTATGAATATGTGTACTCATTGGCAGAATTTTAACTAGTATGCATTTTATGAAAAGGGCAAAAATGTGCCAAAGGGCAATGCTACCTCGCACAGAGCCGGCGATCGGTTTGTCCAATTCCATGTGACCCATTGAATCTGCATATCTACTTCTTATGGCGGTAGCGAGTATGAGTCTGAAGTTTTGATCCATAACTCATTTTTGTTAAAATGTAGACTTGAGAGACAAAGAAAGGTCATAAATGCAAACAGACAAATGATGCCCTTTCCCCTGAACCAATAGGGCCAGGGGGAGGAGTGTGGACTGGTAGGCTGTCCTATCCCAGGATAGGAGTAATTTCAGAGTACTTTCGCCCAGATTGTAAAACAGATGATGTCATTTGGGCTATATAAGAGAGACACAGAGAGACACAAGGGATCCTCCTCATCTACAGCAAGATACACAGATTCTAGATCCAGACACACACAAGAATCCAGGGAGAAATGAGAGGAGGATGCTGATCCTATCCAAGAGAGTGCAGAGGCCCGACCTTGCATAGCTGTCCCCATCTACAAGAGCGCAGTGACCAGATTCAGTTGTCTGTATAAATCCTTAGCATTATTTTCAAGTAAATTAATTAATTCCCCTATAAAGAGATTTGCGGTGTAAGTTGGTTGAAATTCAAAATTAACCACCTCATGCCAAGTGCCTTTCTTTAATAACTATAGTTATTAAAATATAGCCTAAATAGAATTTGTCTCAGAGTCACAAAAAATGGATTTGCCCGCGTACTGTTTGTATTCTGATAAATTCAAATTTTGCATCTGTCCCATAGAAAAACCCAAAACTGTAGTTCCATTGAGAACCATCCCTTTTTGTCAGAATCCTATCCGTTATGTGCCTTTGTCCTTCTCCTTGAAACTGATTCCCGACTTTGACAGCTAAGCCTTTTTCTTGGCTGCCTGTCATTACCAATCCCGTGTGAAAACAAAATTCCCATTTGCCGTGTGTTTTTTCTTTTGCATTGTTTTCTTTCTAAAAATCGATTTTCTTACCTTGTGTTCATGTTGCCTTGGTGCCCTGCTTAGTAGTCTGTAAGCTTCCTTATCTCTCGAGTGTAGCAACACACATTTCTTTTCTAGCTGTCCCACTGTGGTTGTAAACTTCTGTGCGAGTAAAAAGTAAAATCCGATTATGCCTTTTTGCTCATAAATCGGATTTTCATTTTCTTTTCTGGCCTCCCATCTTGGGGTGGTGGGCTGAATTCTAAATCCTATTTTTCCCTCTTTATCCTGACTCTTTGCCACTGTCTTCAATGAAAATAGAATTAAGTTAGCAGAGGTTTGGGGTTGAGTGCTGCAGGGGGAGTGCTTAACCTTAGTACCATCACTTGCTTAAAATAATTTTTCCTGATTTGCCATTAAAAATTCATGTGAATTGTGGGGATTTTGAACTAACTGTGTTGTAGGAATCTTTGCGTTTGTAGCAGCCACAACATTGGTGGCTGCTGTCCAATTGTTTGATGTTGCTTTTATTTTCATTGAACCATAAAATTAATAAATATCATATTGATACACACCGGCCTGGTTCCTCGTCCACTGTGACACAGTGGGCCTCATTACACGGTAGGCGGTAGGGGATTACCGGCACCGGTAAGGGCACTGGTGCCGGTAATCCCCTACCACCCTACTACGAGGTCCCTCAGCGGGTCCCGTCCTTAATGTGTGATCAGACCACATGTTAAGGAAGGGACCCACTGAAGGACTTCAGAGCAAATAACAGTACCGCTAATACCGTTATTAGCTCTCTATGGGGGCTCGAATGGGAATGGGGAATGGTAATTGGCATGGGGACTTAGCGGGTCCTCAAGGGTCTGAATGACCCGGTAAATCCCCATACCACCTACCCGGACCCAGAAGGCGGTAGGGGGTAGCCATGGCGCTAATTGCGCCATGGTTACCTCCTACCGTGTAATGAGGCCAAGTGTGTTTGTGAAGGTTGGATGTAAGACTGGTTGGGGGCTTATTCAAATAAAAGAACCTGTGGTTGATTAAAGATAGAAAGCATTTTTATTGTGCGCCACATTCAATGTCAGGGGAAGGAGTCCCTGGCCGGAGTGTGCCGTGTTATAAAACCGTTACATTTTGCTTTACCAGTGAATTTCATGACGGTTATGGCAGTATAGAGGAAGGAAAACCTTCTAAAACCATGTGCAAAATGGGGTCAAATTAATGTGTTGGAGGAGGACCCTCACACCAACTGCATTTATTGTTTACATGATGACCGCAGTGTGCCCAACAGCAGCATTTGGAAGCCCGCGGCGGGGCAAGGGCGCAGTGTTTGGCGCCGCAGGTGCCTGGAGGGACCCCTTCATTTCCGGCCTGGAGGCCACGCCCCCTGGACTTAAAACGCTGCCACAAGCCCCGCAGCGGTGAAGCCCGCGGCGGGGCAAGGGCGCGGTGTTTGGCGCCGCAGGTGTGCGGCAGCGGGAGGCCTGTCCAGGGTTCGCCAGCGAGAGAGGAGGAGAAGCAGGAAAAGGGAAGTAAGTGCAGACAAGTGTACGTCGGAGGGACTGTTTGCCCAGGCCTGTTTGCTCGCGCAGGCTCTGCTGAGTCTGCTAAGCTTGCTGATCCCAAAATGTCCTTACTGAAGAGCCTGAGAAATATGAAAACCCACGGCCCACCAAGGAAAACCCCTCTGACATTTCCAGTTCTTTCACCCTTCCATCTGCCTCCACCATGTCCCAAGGTGTGCGTTGAGCATGCCCTCCAAGAGAGTGGGCATAACCCTAAGCACAAGGTACGGGTTATAAAGAGGACACGTCCCGTTGTTAAAAAGGGTGTGCCGGCTGAAAACCTCGTCACGACCGCCCAGAACACTGTTTTAGTATCTGGGGGTGAGTGCTCTTCTTGTTGCCCCCCGCCCCCCAAGTGTGGACAGAAGGGGGCTGTGGGGCTCTACTGTTACGGGGGAGCAGCATGGTCATCGAACATGGGACCAGGGAAGGATCACTACCCTTCAATCGGGGTAATTTGCATGAGGATCAACGCAATGGGGAGGACCGAACCGCAAAGTCTCAGGTGGCCCAGGCCTTCATAGCACCTAACGGAGGAAGGCTCTGCCCACCCTCTGCTGGAGAACCTTGTCCTCCCGCCCTGACCCTGAGCCTTAGCTCCCCATCCAAAGAATCCTCTGCCCTGGGACGGAGATGCAGGTGCATCATGAGGGGGGCTCTGTAGGTTTGGGTGAACTAGTTAGCAGCCCGCCCCCAGCGAGCTCTACCCCGGAAAATCACATTGCAGTTCTCACCTCGCCATCCACCCCTACAAATGGTGTCGGGCCGGGAAAGTCCCCATCTAGCTCGGCTATGGTCTGCTCGAGTACCGGGGCAGTCCATCCGTTGATGTCCCTGAATGCAATCTTTCCTTGTGCAACAGAAGCCTCGGAAATATGCAGATCCCTACAGTGAGTCCATTGGCCAGCCCTCCCCTTTCCTCATCTACATCAAGGGCGTCCAAGCACCAAATAATCCATTTGGATGCAGGGTTGGCTTTTAACCCCCCTTTAGAGGCTGATTTGTCACCTGGGGGGTGTAAGTGCGAGCAAGTTCTGGCTGAGCTGGTTGTCATCAGAAACATGCTCGCAGCCCTTATAGCCACTCAGGCAAAGGAACAGAGGGAACAGAGGGAGGAGGAGTCCACCTATACCCAGGCTGCGTGTAAGGTTCTAATCGACATACCTTTGGTACTCCCCAAGAACCAAGCCCCATTGAGTCCTGAGCCTATAACCCCAATTTCGTCTAGTCCCAGCCTGATGTCGGGGAATGCACAAGCGGCCCCTGGAAAAGGTCCCAGTGTGGGGGGCAATAAGAACAGCCAGCAAATTGGGGGGGTGGATCATGGGCACAGCGGAGCTGGCTCCTATCACCCTAAAATCGTGGGAAAGAGCCACGGTGGCTCATGGCTTAGAGGCGGCCTACCTGAACCCCCTTCCCAAGGTCGGAATGGACAAGCATGTGTGTATCTCCATGTGGTACCAAAAATGGAAAGAAACTTGCAGGAGTCCAGGGAAGCTCTTGCCAACAAAAGCATACACTGGCTAAGGTCTGTGAGAGGTTGTTCTTCTGTGACCAGGGAATCCTTGGCGGGATGTCGCAGATTGGCCAGTTCGGTCCAGAACTCAGGGGACATTGTGGAATTGACCTTTTGGGACTGCAGATTGGCGAATGGGGTCTTGGGTCTATGGGGAGGGGCGGGAGGGACCCCGAGGAGTGTAATTTTTATCAGCCCACTACTACATTTACGCCCTGACCACCCTCTGAGGCGGACCCAGAGGACTTACCCTCTGTCCGGGGCTAACCTCACTCCCCTGGGTCGCAATTGGTCAGACACTTTTGGGGCTGGGCCCAGTCAAGGGGTGTTATATTGAGGGTGATGGGATCCTTGGGTTCACACCTCTCCTCTCCCTTAAATGACTCTTTGATGCACTAGTTTTTGACAAGGTTTATTAATTGTATTTGCTTTTGTATGTTGTGCTGCTATGTGTTTGATGGATTTATATTTAATCCGAATAAACTTGCTGACTGACTGACAGACTGAAATATTTCTCCTCTACACCATAACCGGAAAAGCCAATGAAAGTGTTAGTGATAGAGCAAAAAACCCGCTCTTAAGACTCTTACTTCCACAGCTTGACCCCAGTATACTGTGGGAAAAGATATACTGATAATGGATCCAAGAGTGCTGCCAGTACTATATGTGTGTTATCACCGGGATTGGAAGCTCCACATCAGTTGTCGTTGATTTTGAACATTGGGTGCTGTGAGGGGTCAGAAATGTGTGGTGGACAACTGGATAAAGTTTGTTCACAAGTAGCCATTTTATTAAATTACGTGGGTGCGATAAAATCCTCACTTTCCCTAACTTAAGGAATTCCCTGCCTATGAAACTAAGACTAAAGTAAAACACTCTAACATCAAAAGGTAACTGTCCCATACACTTATACATACACAAACATTACACAGGTATCAGATGGCCATTCACAAGAAAAAATAATATTTAAATTCACATATACACGTTATAACCATATATCCTAGCAAGCAGAGTCGCTTCCCCTTAGCCAGGATTTAAGCAGGATTTTTCCAACTTTTCAGTCAATAAAGTTCTTTATAATAATCCAGTTCTGCTACACAGGTAATACAAAGTTCCTCTCAATAACCACGTTTTGCTTCCGACACAAAGTTGCTTCACTCTATGAAGTTCTCACTTGGCACTTGGATTGTCCCACTAACAAATAAGGTTCATCACTCTTCAAGATAATTGTCAATCTCTTGCTTAAAAAAACAAGAAACTTTATCTTCACAATGTTAGTCAGTACAACTCCTCTGTTTTGAAAGACATTTCAACTTTTTCTTTCATGAACAATAATGTTTTGTTAGAATCATTTTTACCATAGTTCATCAAACACATTAGTGAATTTTCCACTTTATCTTCACAACCACTTTCCACCACAATTTAGTGATTCAATGTTTTCTTCCTGGTCCACTAACCTGCCAGGACTAACCATTAACACTCCCTTTCCTGGTATACTCGCCTGCCAAGACTCCTACCACTGCTACCGAAGTACTCTGTGGTGTGATTTACTTCCACTTCAAAGAAGGTCTTTGACTTTTACCGAGACTGCAATTCATAACTTCTTTCAAGAAGATTTGATGAACATTGATGCTGTTTGTCCCACTGGTATGTCTGCCACTTGCAATGCAGGTTAAGCTCTTCTCCCCCTTGAAGCTATCTACAAGGAGGGCATCGATCTTGCCACCCTTTGGAATATGCTACTACACCGGTTAGCTGTCAGTAATGTCTCTTATTCACATTTCTCTCATTAGGAAAAAGATTTCCCATCTTCCTTATAATTGTGTTCTTTTGGCTTAGGCAATGCTGGTTGTTATTGTGTTAAAAAATTATCTCCTCTTGACTTGGACAGTGAGAGTCACAATCCTGCTTAAATATTGCCCCTTGCTTACTTTGGCAAAGGTTGTTGTGATCTGATAAAATAAATTGTTCCCTCTTTACTTTGACAATGGTTGTTGAATACGTGTTTACATATTGCCCCTTTCCACTCTGGTAATGATGGTTGCATACAAGTATTTTGCTTTTGCTTTACTTTGGCAATAGTATTCACAATCTCTCTGTTCTCGCTTTCCTTCAATGTGCATATTATGTCTCAACCACTTTAATCCATTGTTTCGGTATTCAAAACTACCATTAGCGGTCAGCCCTCAAGAGTTGAACGCTCCAGGGTCACCCAATGAAGGCAAGCTCACCAGTCTTCCTTTTTGCATTCGCTCGACCCGCTGCTGCTTCAGTCTCCTTTTCACATGCAGGGACCTGGGTGTTTAGATAGCTCAGGGCCAATGCATGCAGCCCGTGTTCACGGCAACAGGAGCTTGTCGCTTTCTTTGAAAACTCCAGTGAACACCAATCACTGGAGTAGGGCGCCGGGCAGGGAGAGCTCCTCTCTCCCACGGGATAATCAGCAACTGATCCATTTCCCACTGCACGTCCTCTGCAGTTAAAGCTCCCAGTTTCTATGGCTCTCTCAGCTCTGCGTTCTATTGAAAGAAGAGCAGTGGTCCTTGTGTCTTCATTCTGCTTCTTCCACTGCTGCTGTCAACATCTCTTTCTAATGGCTCGCACCGGAAGGGGCCTTAAATATTCAAAAGTCCCACTCTGTGAGGGTCATTAGAACCTCTAGCCTCCACCTCATGGTTCTGCACCTCTGAGCTCCTCTTCCTCATCAGAGTACCTAGAGCATTACGGGACTTGAAGTCCCTAATGTTCTTGTCCTTTCTTTAATAAAACGTTTCAATTTTGCAAGAGGCCATTAAGACCATGGAATCACTAGAGACATTATTTAGAGAGTTTTTCCCAATTTCTCTAACCCAAGTCCCCACCCCATGTGATCCTCCTGCAGAACACCACCCCCAGGGTCAGGATCAGGAAGCGTCTGCCTTTCCCTGACCACATGAATGGAGTCCCTGGCCACGGTTTCTGGGAAGATCATCTTGGATTGATCACAGTACCTGGATGTCACTGGTGCTCACTGTTGGCGCCGTCTTAGGCATACCCACTGCTGTGCCAGATGCTATCGTAGCAATCAATGTTGAAGCCAGTGCATAAACCATCTGTGAGAGTGGTCTTGACACTGAAGGCTTCATTGTCATTACATGTGACATCAAGGGTCATTACGCCAGCAGCACCAACCATGAAAAGCCCCACACTGCCACTGATGTCAGGCTTAGCACCAAAGGCACTGATGTTGGGTATATACATGTCAGATAAGATGTTGGTAAAGCCTGCACTGTCAGGGAAACAGAAAATGTTGTTGAGACCTCCAGTTTCTGCTGATGCCTCTGCGCCTAAGGCGGTGATGTCGGAGTGAAGAGCAAAACAACATCTTAGTGAGATTGAGAAGTAGATTCAGGACAAAGCCAAGAAATGAGAGAAAGAAAGGAAAAAACAAAGTGAGCTGGATAAAGTTAAAGGAAAAAATGAACTGGCTCAGAAGGAAAAACAAAATGAGAAAGAGATATCCCAGTCACTGGCTTCATTAAATGAGAATAAAGTTGCTTCCATAATAGCTCTAGTATCAGAGGATGAGTCAAGGAAATTGTTACCACTAACTAATAGTGCTTACTCTTCCACGGTCCTGGAAGTGTTGAACATATGTCCTTTGGAAGAAGAAGAGTAAGATGTTGTCAAATGATGTCTCTGTAGGTTGATGGCAATAAGAGAGCTGGAAGATGAATGGTATGGTGAGGATGACCAGCTGTAAGTGATTTCAATCCAGCACTCCAACTAAGTCAATGCCTAGTATGGGATGCCCAATGGAAACCCTTATTTATATATTTTTATGTCAAAAGTTCTTTTAATTCTGGATGATGTACCCTTATATAACGCCCCTCTCTTTGAATCCCCCCGGTCGCACTAAACCAAGGAATAGGTTTGTTTTGCAAGTTAAAAGATGTATTTGATGAGTTGAACAATATATATATATATCAAACCTTTATGAATATGAACAATATTGGAATATCACACTTATTAATATTTCTACAATGATCAGCAATGGGTAATATTACAATATCAGCAATCTCTTTAATCAGGAAGAATAATGTAGCAGAGAATACTTTGTATGGGTTCAAGGAAATGCAAGGATAGGAAGGAATGCAACACAGAAATAAACTTGATATGACTTCAGTCAAAGACAATGGGATTACTCTTTCCCTTTGTTACTACTCACTCCCCCCAATATGCAATATGAAGATATGGAATGAGGGCACATAGGTTTCAGGAATAACAATGAACAATTGCAATTTCAATCCCGATTCCCCCAGCAAGCTGAGAGAACAGTAATGATTTGAACAGGTCAATTGCTTTTAAATGTGGTTTGAAATTAATGGGAAAAATACTAAAAATTATTTTAATTCACTAATGGGATTCAGAATTAGTGAGAGTTGCTTTGGATAGGTTCAGGGAAACACTAGCAATGATTGTGAATGGTTAGCAGATGGAAAACGAAATTCAGAAGTTGAAATCAAGAAATAGCTATTTTACATGGAATGAAATTGAGCCGAATCCAAAGTCGCAGCAACTTTTCCGCGTGTGAGAAATGCGATTACGGAAGAACTATAAGGGATTGGAATGTCGATTTGGGTTCGTTTGTATGGTTCAAAGGTTACAGAGGTTTTAGTCAAGGTAGATTTTTCTTAGAAAAGAGTCAAGATTTCAAAAATGAAAGATGCGCTTTAAAGATTAGGAAACAAAATGGACTTAACTAAGGGGCTATGAAAGTGCAAGATACCCAACGGGACAGCCAGCAGAACAGGGTGCCTTCCGCTCTGACTTCTGTCTGCCATGACACTTGACTTTCTTCAGAAAAATATAAGCGCACAGATGATTATCACTACAATTATCACAGACTATATAATGAGAATGATTCCGGATGGACACAAGATTCTATAATGCAGTTCTGGATAGGTTGAAATGGATTGAATAGGATTACTTTAAACTAAGAGATGACTATGGACCATTCTATACTAAATACTCACTACTATGGCTTTGGAATGGAATGGGCCCGTCAAAGATCTGGTCAAGGGCTTGGCTAGGATTCGCTCGCCACCGGACAGGTCTCAAGCGCTTGGTTCTGCTCTCAACAAAGGCCTCTGGTCTGCACGGCCTCTTGGACTGGATCTGACGGGTTCTGGGTTACAGCACTGCTCTACTGGTTTGGATCTCTGGTTCTAGCACAGGTCCTTGGCCAGACGCAGCAAACAGCTCAGCCCGGCTGTTGGATCAGTTAGGTTAGGCCCTGTGGAAGTTTAGGGGTTAATTCAGATTGCTAGATTTTAAAGGCCTGCTGAAAAGGGTTCAGCTTTTTGGGTTAGGCCTCTGCTTCAGGGTTCTGGAGTCCGGTTCTGGAGTCTGGTTCTGGAGTCTGGTTCTTCCTGTAGGGTGCTTCGCCAGTGGATCAGTGATGAGTCAATGTGTGTCCTTCTGGGTCCTCAACAGTCCCTATTTTTCCATTTTCCAAATTGGGAGGGGAGGCTGATTGTCTATGCCCAACCCTCTAAGGATCTGATAGGTCAAAGAATTCCCTCTCTCCTGATTTGAGAAAGGAACAGTGTGTCATGATGTGTCATGATGTGTCATGATGTGTCATGTTTATGGCTTAGGGAGAAAACCACCCCTTTGTCTCTGTACAGTATATCTTATTTTTCATAAAAACATATTTCCAATATGCACAACTTGTTCATAATACATATTTATATGATAGATTGACTTAGGTACGTTTCTGTCAAAGTCTCATGTTCCTATGGGTTTTGGTTCACAAATGACGGTTTTTCGCGCTTTTGGTTGGTTACACATTTTCGGATCTATACAATTTTTTACACATACATGCACATACCATCTGGGCATACTTCTGTAAATTTTCATCTTCATAGCATAATCACAATAGCTACAATATTAATATTTTCGTGATTCAGTCTCAAAACATCGCACAGATTTCAGATTAGTTTTAAACTGTGAGCGATCTTTTCATTTTAATAATCTCTAAGTTTCATGTTTTTGTCTGTTCGGTACAATACTTTACTAGTCTTTTCCTTACACATATATTTACTCCAGTTTCAAATCCACATTTTCAGTCTGGCCCGCCTGCAAGGTCTTGGCTGATCCAGAGAGTAGCTTGAGCTAGTTCCTGCCAGGGCTGGTTTCTATTGACGCCCCAAATTAGCATTTCCACTCAGTTCAAGGGAGTCCTTTGTCTGCTAGCAGGACAACAGGCCAAAAGTCCCCCTCCCAGTTCCTTTCACACCAGCCTGCCGGTTTCTTAGCAGAGCAGGGGGGAAGATTCTTTTGTTGGGTAGAAGGTGTGGAATGTCTTTGAAGCTCAGTGTGGGAAACCTCTTGGAGTTTAGCTGAATCAGGTTATCTTACAGTAAATTGTAACATTGTTCTTTTGTGGAAATTAAAGTTACACATTTTAAAATAAGCAAACATATCTTCAATACCAGCCTTTTTCAACATGAAAATCAATGTGTGGCACCCCATATTGCATTTGACGGAAGTTCCTTCTCTGGCATATTTCGTTTTTGAGACACAAGTTTCACCTGTCAGATTTAGAGATCGCCAGCGTCTGACAGAGGCGAGTAACGGTATTGCACCCATTTTTGACATATTCCTTTCCAGCAAGCAATCTTCAATGTGGATTTTCTTCTGATAAGTGTACTTCTGTGGACATTGTATTTATGTGGATTCTTGAAGTAGAATGATTTTTAACACCCAACAAGGAGGTAGGATCTTTTGGGTGGTTTGTGAGCCATGATTTTTGCAAATTTGACAACCAAGAAAAACGGATTTTCACACAGCTCTGTGTTTCTTTTGCAATCAGCCTTAGTCTGTGGGCAGCCAAATGATGGGTTTTGGCAGTGGTCTCCTGTGTTACCACTGAGATAGGCAAAAGTAGATGGTGGCCTATTTTTCAGCTTTTTGCTGCGCACTTTTGGGTGATTTTTAGCGAGCAGCATGCTTTCCGGCGGCCATTCTGATGTTCCTGATGCAAGCAATGCACAGTAATGTTGCAGGGCCTGGACTAGTGGGTTGAAACATCCCACACAGCATAGTGAATTGTTGATCCAGCTTCATTAACCAGACATATCCCTGAGACCTGTAAAGACATGAGGATCCCTGAACTGCAAAGGGGCTTCCCATTTGAGAACTTGATAATGTATATAGCTTAGATGCAGAGAGTCACTGAATCTTTTGGATTATAAATGTCACAAGATGTGGAAGAAGGATAATTGTTTGCATTATAAATCGAGTGAGAGAACGGTGACTATGAAACTGCAAATGCCCAAATCTATGGGGAAAATGCTTGTATGCATATGTGAATGGCTGGAAACTCATGGAGCACTGTATATAGGGGACACATCCTAATAGCTACGCGTACGGGTGCAGCTGGTAAAATAGGTGTTGGGATGGATGGAGAGAAGACGAGGTTGGGAGCTACACAGGGGGAGTATAAGTGATGGGAAATATTTAAGACACCAGCTTCAGTGTTCATGGCCCTGATTAGGTTGGAAAAGAAATATAAGACAAGAGAGGGGGCTCCCATATGCCTAAGGAGGGTAACTTATCTGGACTTGGTGGTGGCAGCGGCTAGAGTAGGTTGTCTTACCCATGAGTAGTAACATAAGCTCCACCTCACAAGGAGGTTATCCATATCCTTGCTGAAAAATCATAGAGGCTAATGATATGGCAGTGTTTTCCAGATATGAACTGGTACAGTTAGGGAAGATGGAGCAAGGTTTGACCTTCCTGTCTGAGAACAAACAAAAGGAGGGTGAGGACATACTAAGAGAAGGAAAATTGGCCTGGCATGCATTGGATTCCTTAAATTGCACAACAAGCAGGTCATGTGCAAGTAGGCCTTTCTAAAACCCTAAAAAGGGATTTAGCAAAGATGTTCACATGGCGCTGGCTGGCATTAAGGCAGACACAGAGAGAGCAAAGGGTATTCTTGGGATGACTATGCACCATCAAAACCCTTCCTTTCGGGATGGGAGTGGAAGACAGCTTGAACATCATTAGACTAGTAGAGGGGAACCACAGAGGTGTTATTAGCTCCACAATCAATTGAGCTACCTACAAAAGGGTTCTCGGTGAAGTCAACAACCTTACAGGACAGCCCAGAGACATCATAGGGATGAAGGGCAGCAGAAAACAACACGCTCCAAGAAAGCCCAACCTTCCTCTGGGAAATACTCTCCAAATATCACTGGCTGGGGGCAGAATATCCCACCATCCTTAGTGTGATATGTTGGCATTTCAAGAAGCACAATAGACACCCACTTGACAATCAATGCTAAGGAAAGAAACCTAAGAAATGATGGCCAAGTGGGCAATGGAAACCATGCCCTTAAAATGGTGGGGGCAAGGAGTTCACTGTTGCAATTGTTTGGGCGAAGAACCCTATCAAAAACCTGAGACCACTCATGAACCATTCATAAACCTAAGATACCACAACAAGTTCATGAAGTAGCAAATGTTCTTGAAGCTGACCCCGGCAGTTATAATTCTGTATTTGCTGCTGGGAGACATCTTGTGTTCCCTTGATTTACAAGATGCATACCTCCATGTTCTGGGACAAGTTTCTGAAATATCTGGTCAGAAGCTAACATTGCCAGTTGAAGGTTTTGCCTTTTGGTCTTCATTCTGCACTCAGAGTTTTGAGAAAGTGCCTGGCTGCAGTGGCAGCACAGGGAAGTAGGGAAGGGTTTCACATTTCCCCTTACCTTGATGACTCGTTGTTCAGAGATTGCAGTAGAGCTTGCTTGGCCAGTGCAGTGCATTGGTGGTTGCAGGTGCTCTGGGATCTAGGATTTTCAGTGAATCTCAAAAATACTCTCTCGCACCTTGAAAAAACATTCCAATTTTAGAAACGGAGTTGGGCACTGTAAGAAAACTATTCATGCTAGTGGAACACAGGTTGTCCTGTTTAATATAAATGGAGAATTAAATGCAGTCAATGACACATATTTGGATCAAACAGTAATATATTAAGCTGAGTCTTATGGCATTGTGCATTTTGTTGGTCCCTCTATGCAGGCTGAAGGTGATAACACCACAGGAGGAATTGCAGCTACAGTAGTTTCAGGAATCCAGCAATTGAGTGTCACAACATGATACACATTACAGATACAATCAGAAAGACCCTGGTATGCTGGGTGAATATGACTAAAGGCACTAAAGAGGCTTGGGCTAGAAGTCTGCATGATAACAGATGCTTGCCTGGAGGGTTGGGGTTCATACATGGAAGAACTGAAAACCAGAGACCTGCATAGAGAATCCTTTGTTATCAATGTTGCAGAACTGAAAGCAACACAGACTGTCCTAAAGGCTTTACAAATCCTGTTTCCAAACAAGCAGGCGTTAATCCAGACAGACAAAATAACAAGGTAAGGAGGCACACGATACATAAGGTTTTCCAGAGAGATGCCTTTCCTCTGCTTCCAGTGTTGCTACAGATGATCCAGAAACTCTATAGAAATGTACTGATGTCTTGATCGCCATGGTGTGGGTTTGCCATCTCTAATATTTACAATCTGATAGCCATGCTTTTAGTGAGTCACATTAGTAGTATAAGATAATACCTTCAGTCATTAAGTTAAATGTCACAGTTGGGAAAGCCCCTTTAAACCAGAGGTCACTCCCTACCGGATGTCCCACCCCGGATGTGACATCATGTGGGCCACCCCGGAAGTCCCACCATACAGAAAGTACCACCCTGGAAGTGATAACATGAGTCCCGCCCTGCCGGAAGGCCTATCCCTGATTTGACATCATGTGAGCCACCCAGAAGCCCCACCCCCTAGGTTGTAGGTAAGTGGCATCAATATTTTGACCTGGTAGTAATCTGTGTGAAGTCCTGTTTGTGTACCCCTTGCACCTCTTTATGGGGTGACAATATAATGCGAAAATGATGTACATGTTGTTATTGACCCCGCAGGTATGCCCCCAAGATCCGGAAGTGTGTCACAGGTTTTACAGGGTGACAGGGCGCTTGGGAGATGATGCAGGCATTAACCTGTCACGTTTGGGGCGGTGTGAAGTAGATAGTGCACTTTTGATCCTGAAATGTATCATGGTGCGCCAGGGCACTGTGGAGATGATGTAGGCACGGTGCCACCCCTAGGTGGGTAGAGTAAAACATTATATATACAGAAGGAGCTCCGGAGAGAGGCATGTATCACTCTTGAAGACTTGGTTATCCTGCTTGCACAACGCCATTGATACCCTGACTCATGAAGCGCTACAGATACTACTCCAAGAATACCTCAGGGAGCAATGACTTGAACACAATTGAAAACTAGTACAGCCCGAAAAGCCTGACTACAGTAACCCCTGTCGCTGATGCGGAATGACAATACCCTGATGCTAGGGCTTTGGAGTATGAGGGTGATCTGAGTCAGCACCTTACTATGATGAAGCTAGGTGATATGACCCCGCCTGTTTCCCCTATCAAAGCTTCTATTGAATGCTGTGTTGGTGTAGATGCTGTTATAACCAATGCAGACTACACAGATGCAGACTACATTGATATGGATTAGTCTATCAAGACTCTTACAGAGCCCTTGTATGAGGTCCTGGTCATTCTGGATGAGCTGTTTCCAGAGGCTGTAATGTCCCCAGAAGTAGATGCATGTATCGATGAAGACAGGCTGTTTGTAGACAACGTTAATGCTAAGGAGATGGAAGCAGATGGTCCTGCCCTGTGCAATCTGGTATGTAACAAGGTGGGGGTGTGTCTGTGTGAACACTTGTTAAAAAACATATTCAATAGTTAAACTTTTTTCTTTTTTGAATTGCAGAAAACAGTAGATAAAGTGGACGGCACTGAGAGTCGACAGTCTTCATTCAATACTGTCAATATTTACTGGGTGTGCTGTTAAAAAATTATCAAAAGTCGAGCAACCCAAAGCAGTAATAAGTGTAAGAAATTTGTCTGCCTAAAGTGCTTTGAAAGTTCTGATGAAAAAGAAGAGGAGGAAATGATGACCCTTTTGGAGTCCTTAACTGTTCAGGCTTTCGCGGCCTGTCTAGTGAAAACATGCTTAAGGCGTGATAATTACTATTGGTGTTATCTCCTCAAGAAACTGGATAGCAAAAGTTCATCCATAAAATCTAAAAGGAAACTTTTAAAACAAACCGGGGGATTAATAGCATCGCTACTAGGTTTTGCTTTGCCTCTGAACACCATGCTTTTAGGGGGTGGTTAATGGAGTACAGCCAAAATATGTATTTGGTTGACAAATGCCAGCTGGATGGTTTGAGTACCCAGAACCATGAAGAACCTGATATTCGAACATCAGCCACCTTTAGGTTTGACTCTGAAATGCAAGAGGTCCGAAGACGCCATGATTGATCAGGCTACGACAAGGTGACCCGCTATTCAACTATTCTCCAAAAATACTTAACATACATTTGACAGGCCGAAAATGAAAAGAATAAACTAACATTGTACATGCCCACTGCAGATCCTGCAAGTAGCGTCAAACCGCCCACATTTGCCCCAGTTACAGATCCCATTGTGGTGGAGGTTCTGGACACCATTAACCGCCGTTATCGTAAAAATGCTGAACTCTTAAGGAACAAAATGGTGAGTGAAAAGGGCATGTCAACATGGAATGCCAAAGGGGAGTTTGTTTATAAAGGAATGGTTTTCAAAGGTTCAAACGTTCATGATTTAGTTCGCAGCATTACCAATCCTCAGGTCTTTGGAAGACACAAAAAACCTAGCGAGGGGGGCTGTTTATGCAAGCAGCTGCCTATTTAAACATACTCACAACCTTAGTGGGAAATATGGGACATTGTGAGCTGCTCGAAACCTTAAAAGACTCTGAGGTCAAACCCTTGACAGATGATGTTGATCCCCAATGCATTTAAGAAAAGGAAAAAAATAAGAAAACCAGCAAACGATCAGACCAGTCTCGTGTGTAAATTGTGTTATTTTTTTAGTTTAGGAAATGTTAAACAGCTGGAAAATATGTATATTTATGTATACATTTCTTCTTGTAAACCAGAACACACTGGTGCTTTGAGTTGCACTCCCAAGCAGGGTAGCGCAATATCACTAGCGTCGGTCAGGAAAAACGGCACCATGGAACAAAAATGGAAGTAAAAATCTTATTTCATTTTTTTTATTTATTTATATATAATCAATATTTTTTATTTATTTGTATATAATCAATAAGATTTTTACAAAAGCGATTCCAATCAAGAAGATTCACGACGAAATCATGAAAGAGACGCCGATCTGTAGTTTGGCTGGCAGTCTTTTAATGTTAGACAGGCAAAGTCCCGATGACAGTGCTCAATTTTGTTCTGTCCATTGCCAAATTCAAAAGTGTAGCATCCGCCGTATGCCATCGGGTTTAGCGCCTGTAATAAGGAGATTCCACCAAGTTGCTTCATTGCCAGTGAATGAGTTTGCCGTCAAGAGACTAAAAAAGGCGATCCTGGCTTGGTGCAGGGCAGGGCAGAGCATCAGCAGGTGTCTAAGTGATTCAGTCTCTTCGGGTTTTTACAGAGTCTGCAGGCTTTTTCCTTGGATGAGGATCTTATCGCTAAGATTTCCTGCGTCGGAAGGACGTTAAGGCGAGCTTTCAGAAAAGTTCTCATTAGTGATTTACTAGGGTATCTTTTACAATAAACCATTGGTTCTTTCAGTTTATTGACAGTCATAGAGAGATGGACTAAGAGTTTATTGGAAGTTGCTTTTTCCATAGTATTAATCCAATCCAAACATTCCAATTTTGTTTTTATCCTGACCGGGTTGTTCATCAGTTCTTCTTCAGTACAAGCGATTGTCTGAAGTTTTAGGTTTTGGTCCGTGGCCCACTCCTTCATAGAATGATTGTTGCCTTTTTCAAATTCTTCTGCTATCATGCGGTAGACTTCCAGGCTCTCCGGGTGGATGACTTTCCTGTATAGCTGTAGAGTGCTGTGATCCACCACTGCTTTCAAGGAGACGAGGCCAAGTTCCCGTTTTATCGGTGCTACAGCTGTGGAATTAGGTAGGCCCAGCACCAATCTCCAAATGAAACCTTTGGGTTTTTGCCAAAGTAGAGGAGGAATTGAGGGTGTGGCGTCCAAGCCGTATGTCAGTGAAGGAATGATCTTGGCCTTGTAAAAATTGATCGCCGGTCGGAGTGAAAATTTGCTGTATTTTCGATCGACTGCTCTCAGTTGTGCGGCTAAGTTCTTAGACCACAATACTTCTTGCATATTCCGGGCTTCTTATTCTTTATTGAAGTTAACAAAATGTTAAAAAATGCTGTTTAGCTCCAAAAAGTGAACGGAGGCAACAACAAAAGCTGAGATTTCGCGACACCTAGGCGCTTGATCACATAACTTAGCCTTAGTGTGCCTGCCCATTTAACAAGTACGTTTTATGACAGTATGATAGAAAGAGAAATGGGTCTTTCCTTTCGGCAGCACAAGTGTAGTCCCATATTGTTGTCCATTACGCGCATAGTCCCTTATTTGTGTCCATACCATGGTAGACGCTAATAAACATTATGTCAAAGTGACAACCTCAAACCAGTAGTCATTCCTGCTGATAAATTCACCCTGGCCGTCGTCCTTGAGGTAGACACAACAATGATAAAGTTGTGTACTGTGCCATCCAACTTGCTGCAACAGTGTGAGTATCCTCAGTTAGATACAGACAATCAGTTTATTAGATGCGTTATGTTATTTCACACATAATGCATAGTGTCACATGTCTCGACACACTTGGACATTCTTGCGCACAATCCCTGCTATATCGGCATACATTCACACCATCATAATACAATCACATTGCGGTGTCAGACTGTGTGTTTGGGAACACACATTTATCTCAGAGATTATAACATTAAAGATGTATACTATAGAATAGTAATATACCATGTGTGTTCAAATCTACTGAGTTATACCAAACATATGATGGCGCCTGAAAGCCGCTGGGTGCAGCAAGCCCGATATAATGGGGTGCACAAATGGAGGTGATGGTGCAAGTATCTAAGATGCCCAACGCATTACGGGTACATCCCGTACTTACCAGAGTGTTGCATCAAAGTGCAATAATCCTTTTTAAAGTGCTAAGTGCTCAAATGGACTCTAGAATACATCTGGTCATAGCAGCCTCACTAACAGGAGTCTTGCATCAAAGTGCAAACTACCTATTTAAAGTGCTAAGTGCTCACATGGACAGTCAAATACGTCAGGTCATAGCAGCATAGCTTCTGGTATAGAAAAATGAAAAATATTACGAATTAATATACAGGGGGACATCCAAAGTACACAGTGCATGTAAAGTGCTAATAAATACCTAACATAATATGTTTTTACGCTGCCCAGTATGTAATAGTGTTAAAAATATATCACACTGTACAGACGATTGCAAAAAATATTGCAATCAAAGGTAGGATGTCAAGATATGTGCAGCACCTACCATATGGCTCCAATGAGACTACAAGAGCACCCATTGAACTCAACATGTGCAGCTCTAAAGTGCAGTGAATGCAGTGTCCCATGATGTTAATGTCTACGAACTAACTGAGGTCACTAAGTGCAAATGTAGACAAGAACACATGCTCGAAATACGAGCCCAAAGGTCAAACGTGCAAAAGATAGAACATGCTTCATCCAGTAATGTCCGTACACTCTACAGGTATATAAACCCCTTTTCATATATATGTATAAGTAGATGTCTTTTTTATAAAGATAGCTTTCCATTCTGTAAAAGAAAGGGTTTTGATTGCAATAAATGCATTGATTATTTATACCTACCAAACGTTTTACGTATAATCATTCCAAGCATGTCTAGATATGCATGTTTTTTAAATATTAAATAAATAAGAGAAAAAAAGGCTTTTGTTTAAAATCACAAAATGTTTTTATTCGGAAATTTACACAGCTCTAGGGTTTAGTAACAAGAGTACATTTTTGACAAGAACCAAAGGCATGTACAGGGGGGCTGCGAAAGCTGTTCTTGTTCACAAAAGCAGCTACCATAGGATCTTTTTGCCTGTGATCTAGTGAATAGGTCTGCATAACCCCCAACAGAGAATGTTTCTCAGACATTTTAGATACAAAATAGCAGGAGTGCTGCCCACACGCCATGGCTTCAGGATGTTGCACATGTGTTCTATTATAATGTATTACGCATGCAATATATTTAACATATGGGCCTCATCACCGCCTTGGCAGTATCCCAGGGGTAATACTGCCAACGCAAATAGCGTTACCGCTACTCGGTCTGGCACTATTACCACCAGATCACGAGTAGCGGTATGGTGGTTAAGCCCCATTCTCCATTGGTCCATTGGACCCAAAGGGGTTTTTCAGCGCTATTAGCGCCGGCACAATTAGTGCTGCACTAATAGCGCTGAAAACGGGCAGAAAATGGAGATTTTCGAAAGTTTGGAGTTTTACCTCCAGCTTTTTGCTGGAGGTAAAACTCCAAACATTATGTCCAATTCATGATTGGGCCAACCCTAAAATGTGCTGGTAATGCCGTTACAGCCGCATTTAAGGGCTCCCTCCCAAAGTCTGATGAGGAACTATAGTCCAATATTGCAGCTTTGTTTATTGGGTGGCTTGGGAACTACCCCAGACTATCAATGACCGTTATTGCACCATTGTCTATAAACATTGCTATCAAGTGGGTGCCTTCCTGATCCTGGGGATCAGTGTTCACCACAAGGCTGAGTGGTCACTCGCGAGGTATACCTCTTGGAAGGTTATCACATCAGTACACACCCTAGAATGTTTTCCAACCATGTTTGTCTTTACTCAGGAAACGTTTGATCTGGTAGGTATTCATTACATGCCGTACAGCACTTGGCGTTGATTGTTGAGTTCCATGGCAGAGTCAAATAGAGCCATAATAATAAGATTCATAGTGTTTGGTAAATTTAGAGCAAAACGTACCTCGATGCGTAGATTACCATTCCTTATCAGATTATAATGGCCGGATGATGCATTATCGGGTCTCAAATCAAAAGCCAACAGCATTTAACCTCCATCATAGTCATCACACAGTATCGCAAAGCCTTTATCACGCAAGTGTTTACCACTGATGAAGACTAGACCCAATTACTCCCTAATTGTATTTTTGTGTTCAAAACGGGGGCTATAGGCTTTGGACGGTAGTTGATGTTGTAATGTTTAAAAATAAAAGGATTGCTGACATAATCCCCAGAAAAAACAGTGTTGTCCAAAAAACCAATGATAATTATTTTAGGTACCTGCCCCAAGAATAGGTTATCCTGACTGGCGACACAGCTACCCGTGGGTACACTGAAGATTTTCAAGGATATCCTCGCCAAGGGTATTTTAAGTTAGATACTTGTAGAGCATCAGCTTGAGCTAATCTGACCATAGGGAACACATTGACCCTTGGAATAAATAAACTTGCTGATACTATTACCAGCTTGTAGGCTTCTGCATCATCGCTGTTAAGGCAAAAGTAATCTTTATTTCGATAGAGTTTAATTTTCAGATCAACTCTGTTCACCAAAATAAGTTTCTCCTGGAAAAATCGATCGGCGTGTAGACACCCTAGTAAATGAAAAGGTCTGCTACCTCTCGCATGAGTTGCTCTCTTGATAAACCCGTGTTAGACCCATCTAGAGCATAATCCTCCATATGCCCTGCTGAGTAAAAGCCCAGCTGTGGGCTGAGAGTCCAAAGCGTACATTGCTGTGGTTCAGAATGCTTTCTATGTATGCTCTATAGGCGTACCTGTTGTTTTTTTGCCTAATCAGGCGGTCGCCAAGAGTGATGTCAACCAGATTAAAAAGGGTGACCACGGGATAGGCAATAGTGGCTACCTTAGCAGTGGCTGTGATAGCTGTCCCGTCAGCTTTTGTTATTTTACAGGTCAGGTAAAGTAGAGTGCCATTCAGATCCAGGTACATTTCTGTTGAGCCCAATATGTAAAACTCTATGGGCGCTAGAGGAGATAGTGCACCGAATGGCACAACGTCCATGAAAAAACTGTTTTCAATGCTCTTCTGTGTGGGGGTAACGCAAACAGGTCTAGTTCTGATTTGACACATTCTCCCGAGGCAAAATGCATGAAGGCCATCTTTTAGAAAATATTGATGTTCAGGCTGTTTTTATTTCTCTTGTTCAGTCTGTTCTTTGGAGTGCATTTTCTCTTCTGAGTAGCTCTCGTTGTTGATCTTAGTTGTATATGAAGCTTTGGGGGCCCCTACCTGTGCGAGGTGACCCTTTTTCTTTTTCCTGGAGTTTTCCCACAATAACCAGGCCAGAACCCTCCTGCATTGGTTTGTTGAAACAATTTGTGATGGAGGTTGTTGCACTAGACACCACATCTTTAGCGATATTTGCAGCTGCGGTTTTCAAATGCGGATTGGCTAATTCAAACCCTTTTCGCAGGAAGAGCATTGACCTCTGAAGGAGACTTCTGAAAATACTCCCTAGACCCGCTTTATACATTACATAACAGGAGCACCTTGGAAGTGGGGCTGATTGCCATAACCGGCTTGCCTGTGGTAATAATCCCTATAAACATACAGCTCCTCAGAGTTCTTCATGAATACCATGTTTTAGTAGTCTTTCTCTCTCCTAGGGTGCACGTGTAGTTTCACTAGTACCTTCCTGTATTTAACTGAGACCAGTCCCCTGATCGTCCCTTATCTGTATATTGTTAGTGTCAAAATGAAACTTAGAAATGGGGATATAATCAAGCTTAATGTATTGTATATTAACAATGCCGTTATTTTCATCTTTGACTTGGGCTGTCCTCATTAGTGGGGCATATGAGTCACCAACCCTTTGATATTCTACTATATCACTGTAGATCATGAGGCTGTAAAATCAACCAGCAATATCAGCACGTGTTCTGTCCAAAGCTTTTTACATGTTCAATTATTCCCTCCACCCTAAAAGGTTTCCCAGTACTGTAAGTGATTACAATCCGGCACACACCCAAGTCACACCCAGCATGTAGTGCACAAATGAAACCCTTATTTATTTTTATCTATAAGTTCAATATTCCGAACGATATACCACTCGTATCACACACTTCTCCTGAGACCCCCCCGGTCACACTGAACCAGGAATCAGGCTGGTTTGCAAAGGTAAATATTTATTTATGTATTTAGAATTTTAATCACAATGAATTTGAATAGGTATACAACAATCACCAATGGGGTGACAGAACACTGACTAGTATCTTTAATACTCTAGGAATCAAGTACTGAGCACAAAAACAAATGCAGCACAGAAAAGAGTACTTTTGGATTGGTTGAGGACAGATGGCACTATGGTTAGAGGTTCCCCCTGCAACACCCCTCAACCCCCCAATAGGCAATTACATAGATGTGAGGAGAGAGCAGGTATTCAGGAATAGCACAAATCAAACAGAATATCACTCCCACCTTCCCCCTTCAAACACAAGAGGAAAACGGAATTCACTTTTCAGCTGTCAGGATGGCTTTGAAATTGTCTTTGGAATTGACTGAGCAAAAACACCAAATGTGGTCAAAAATACTTACATTATTATAAATTCCTATGGGAGACGCCTTGAACAGTTGCACACAATCGCAAACAATGATTGAGTCAAAAGAAATCATTTGAAATCTCAAAGTCCAAGTGAGAAGAAGTTTAAAGCTATTTCACATGTGTAAAAACCTTTCAGGATTTCAATTCGCAGCAAACCTTTCCTTGCACGATATTCGCTATAACGGGTGCATTTGAATATGGTTTTGGGTTCTATTGATAGCTACGAATGTTAGGTACAATTAGGAGTTGAAATTGTGCTTCTATCATAAAAACCGAGGGAGTTATAGAGGTTTTAGTAAGAGTCGTTTTTGAAGAATAGGCGCGAGAATGGAAAACAGAAATGCACTTAGAAAATGACAGATGGTTTTGATTACACTAGATTATGACTATGAAAAAGAGATTGCCACATGTGAATTTCCACAGTTACGTGGCCAGCGTAACCCTTCACATATGATACCCTAGTTTCCGTTTGGTTTGGAAATTATTTTCTTAATCAATCAATAAGAAGTTAGGGTTTAATAACACAGATGAGAACAGAGTCAGCGCAAAGATACTATGGTTCTGAATTAAAGATGGGATGGGTTTGAGATTGGGATCATACAATGAAGATATATTATGGGTCACTGTTCTTCCTATTAATACTCACAGAATAAGTTATTAAATTGGACTGTCAGTTCTGGTCATGGATTGGATCTGGTCTAGGAAGGACAGCACTTCAGGCGCGGGATTGGGTCAGCTAGGCCGGTCACCGGATTTGCACAGGATCTGCCCTCCTTGTTTGTGGGTATTTCAATCAGCTGTATAGCGAGTTCCTCGGGCAAGCCTTGTGGTAGCAAGCCAGAGAGTTTCAGGATACGGGTTCAAGAGGCCTTCTCACACCACAGCGCTTCACTGGGTTGCAAGAATAAGTTTGAGGATTTAGGCCTTGCTGAAATCAATAGTTCTCTACTGCTGGCAAGAGTCTTGGCATCTAGATCTGACGGGATGTCAAAACTGGATGTAGAATGCTGGATCAGAGTGCTTCGCCGGAATCAGGAAAGTGAGTGAATGAGTGAGTCCCTTTGTGTTGTCAGCTGTCTCTATTTATCCTCTCAAATGACATCGCAAAATGGGTGTATGGGCAGGCTTACTAAGCTTGCCCCTGTGAGCTGGGATTGGATCAAAACCTAATCTCCGCCTTGCAACTGAGTGATTGGATCAAGGCCGGATGATGTCACATTTATGGTTTAGCTTTACAGTCCTTAGAAACCTCCCCTCAGCCACTAGTTTTAAAAATCGGATTTTATCCTAAATACATATTTCTACATTGGTCACTTCTACAAAATTCACACACAAGGATTCCATATTTTATGTATCATCTGCTCCTAAAAATTCAGCAGCTGTGGGATCTTGTTTTCCTTTCCTACAGAATGTTGTCCTTTTCACCATGAACACAATCTCCAAACTTTCTGCAACTTTCCACAAATGTGTGTGTTTACAATAGGGATATGTGTGTAACGTTTCACAATTCTAGTATTAACACAGTTCACATAAAACCACATATATTCCCATTCCTGTCCAGAACATGAGAACATGTTACACAGTTCTATCGAGTCTTGAAATGTGCAGCCAAAAATTAGACTAACAGATATGTCCTTGGTATATTTTTCATCACTTTGAATCATAAGTTATGAGTCTTTACAGATTGTTCATTGTTCATGCTTAACAGCAAATGGTCCTGCCCGTTTCTCTCTCCTTGCAGTCCAGCAGCAGGCCCCTCCAGGAGCAGTTTACGACCCCTTTCACATCTCTGTTTCCTCGGCTGAAGCCCTGCCATTGTTCATTCTCTTTCTGTAGACAAAGGTCTAGGGTAACCCACAATTAGTTTCTCCCAGTGAGTTTCTGCTGAGAGGAAGGCCCTCCTCCTGGGTGGAAACTGGCTTTTCCACTTCCAAAGAGTTGCAGCTCAGCCAGACTGATTTACTCTTAATTAAAATCCAGCAAAAACCAAACTTGTTGCATCAAACATAAATACATTTCTTTCTTGGCTTTCAATCTGTGGGATCAAAAACACAAATAAGATCTGTATTCCTTTTAGCAGCAATCCTTCTATGTGTGGTAATCCGGCAGACTTTAAGTTTACACATTTTGAAGTTTCATCAGCAGCTCCTCTGACAGCTGTCATTCACAGGTAGCCCCCGGTACTGCACACAGATTTTGACAGGGGCTGTCAGTTTACAGGCAATCCAGTTTTTCTGAAGAAATGTTTTGCTCTTCACATTAAGGACTTTGTATGTTCGCAAAGCTTCATAAGATTACAAGAATTTTAGCACCAAGCACGATTTTTAATGTTTAAGAAGTGTTGTGTATAGGCATTTTGGAGTTTTTAGCAACAAAGCAATGTCATTCGTAGGCACATGTTTTAGTTTTATTTGCAAAGTGCTGTTTCTCTCTCTGTACTCTGTTTGCTGGTCATGGAGCCCACTGGCACATTTTCTGTAGTGTGTACTCTATCCCACCACAGATGCACCATGGGTGGCAGGTTGTGCATCCATCTTTTTGGTGTGTTTGAGAACGCAGTTTTTGTAGGTTTTTGGCGCACAAAACGGTTTCACCGCCATTGTTGCTGTTTCTTGCACCCTAACTATCAGAGTGATGGCGCATGGCACAGCAAAGTGGGTCAATACACCCCACAGTACATATGACCTCTGTGGTAAGATCAGCTGATCTTAGAAATACTTTACGCTGGGCCTTATCCAGAAACAGCGGTATATTCAAATATCGCTCGATGTTTGCGAGATCCTTGTTGATAGCATCTAGCAACACTTGTATACTGCTGTAACAACCGGGGGGAAACCCATGTGTAATAGTTCAATAGGGCCTTCACATTTGATGGCTAACCTTGCCTCTCTTCTATGCACAGTGTCCCAATTATGGGGGTATTGAATCTCCATCAGACCATCTTCCCACAATCCTTGTAAATCAACGGGTTTAGCCATTTTAACAAAACAAATGTGATACTTTATTGTTAGGGAATGTATCTAAAGAAGCCTTACTGGGTAAGCTCATGTAAAATCTAGTGCGTTCCATCTTCTCAGGGAGCGCAGATGCTTTTTGGATCCTTTAGAGATGCAGTGCTGCCCAACTGCTACATTTCTCAGGCCATCCCACCCATTTCACTGGGTTTTGTTTCTTAGACCCCTTACCTTTACTCTGAATAATGTTCTCGACCCTATCGTTGGGGGATCATTTGTAACATTTTGTAACTCCTCAGTGTAGTAATTACCACTTACAACTTCCCCACCTTAATCAACCAGTTGGTAGATGTATATCCCCTCTTACACAGAGACTTCAGTCACTATACAAATTTAATCGGTAAATGATTGGTGATACCCCTTTGAAAAGACACCTTTTAACTTGGAGACCCTGATGTGGTCACCTACGCGGAAGGACGTTTTCTTGACTTTCTCCGATAACCTTTGAGCATACAAGTTTCTCCACACGGTTAATTAATTTTCAGGCATTACAGACTTTGGGGTTATTATAATAGACAAGCGACAGCTGTCGTTATATACATCTATAAAAGGCTGTAATAGGTCCACATAGCAATGTGTATTGTTAGCTGTGATAAATCTCCATAGTTTAGATTTCAAGGTTCTATCAAAGTGCTCAACAATAGCTGCCTTAACCTCATTTTGCATTATAAAATGATGCACGCTGTGTTGCTTTAGAAGATTTTGGAGGGGCCTATTTAAAAACTCCCTGCCGGCATCAGTTTGTAATTTTGCAGGCACCCGCCCCTTACTGAAGACAGATTGAAAGCGGCTCTCACTCTTGAACCAGTCGTATCCCTCAAGACCTCAGCAAAAGCGTATTTTGATAAAATATCTATCACCGTCAAGATTTAAAGTGCACCATTGCTCTGCTCTTCAAAAGGACTCGTATCCACTGAATCCACATGCTATTGTCTGTCACTGTCAGACACCACAATCATTCTTCTTTTAAAGCATTTTGTAGCATTTCTTTTAATGTATATGACTCTTGACCAGATAGCCATTCCTTGACTGCACCACATGTCACGGGCTGTTTTTCAAGTTGTAGTTTTCTAGAAAAAGAGCATCAAAGTTGTTATACGTAGAAGCACTCAAAAAAATGGCTGATGAAAGACATTTTATTTTTATTACGGATATTGTACATTTAGAGTCCGACACAGAGTTATCAATTGTGATATTTGTCTGCAGCATTTTAAATGGCATTATACAGACCTACCAGCTCCCCCCGCATATAACTCTGCATCCATACAAGACTTGAAGCATTTAAAAGTTCATACAGCTCATGGTCCTGTAAGAAGTATCCTTTAATGCTAAAGTAGTGATCCTACAGTTCATCCAGGTGCTGCTGCAATACCGCTCTAGGGTATAGGTACAGAGAGTCCACATTGCAGTTGTGCAAATGCCAGTATTCATCCAATACCGGCAGCCAGGTGTTGGTACATATGTTACTTATACCATCACACTTTTACAAGGCCGATTGCATGGGGGTGTAGGTACCTCTAGATATTTCAAGGTATTTTGGGTGATTTCAGATATTCTCTCTTTGAACATAGCATATAACAGTTTTTCCACACATACACGTCCTGGCTTCAGTTTACGCTCCACAAGCATTGCTTGACATTCAGAAGTTCTATCCTAAAAACACATATGCACATATAAGGAGCAAGTTCATTGTCTTTATTTCTCTTTGAAACAGCTTCCAACTTATCAGCACTACTTATGGGTCTTTCTAAAATGGTATAAGTCAAAGAAATCTTTTTGCATTAATCAGGCTACCCGGTTTCTTAAAACCACAGGTAAAGATCAAATTATTTTCTTTGGATTGCGACAATCAAGTATTTCCAGGAATGTTTTTGATAAAACACTCTCCACACTATCATGTACGTGCATGCTCATGCCTTTATAGACCGTATTAAGCATTTGCAAAACTTTATATGGATTCAACAAAAAACATGTCCTCCGTATTGCTCTAGCATGATAATGCGGTTGTAGGCAATCATGAGCATCCTGGTACGGGTTTATGCCCATAACACCAATAGTAATAATGACGCCTCAAGCATGTTTTCACTAGACAGGCCGCAAAAGCCTGAACAGTTAACGACTCCAAAAGGGTTATAGCTTCTTCTTCTTCTTCTTCTTCTTCTTCTTCTTCTTCTTCTTCTTCTTCTTCTTCTTCTTCTTCTTCTTCTTCTTCTTCTTCTTCTTCTTCTTCTTCTTCTTCTTCTCCTTCTTCTCCTTCTTCTTCCTCCTCTTCTTCTTCTTCCTCTTCTTCTTCTTCTTCTTCTTCTTCTTCTTCTTCTTCTTCTTCAGAACGTTCAAAGCGTTTTAGGCATACACATTTCATATGTGTTTTTAAAACAGACACACACTTTGTTACATACGCGATTGCACAGGGCAGGACCACCCACTTCCATCTCCATAGCATTAACGGCGTCCATAAACAGCTTGTCTTCATCGGTAAATGTTTCTAATTCTGGGGACATGTCAGCCTCTGGAAACAGCTCATCCAGAACACCCAAGTCCTCATACAAGGGCTCTTTCAGAGTCTTCATAGACTCATCCATATCAATGTAGTCTGCACCTGTGTAGTCTGCATCGGTTATAACAGCATCTATACCATCACAGCATTCAGCAGCACCTTTGATAGGGGAAACAGGTGGCGTCATATCACCTAGCTTGATCATAAAAAGGCACTGACTCAGATCATCCTCATACTCCATAGCCCTAGCATCGTGGTGTTGCGATTCCTCATCAGCTACAGGGGGATATTGTTGTCTGGCTTTTCGGCTGTAGAAGTTTTCAATTGTGTTCAAGTCATTGCTCACTGAGGTATTCTTAGAGCAGTAGCTGTACGCTTTATGATTCAGGGTATTGATGGCGTTGTGCAAGCAGGATAACCAAGTCTTCAAGAACAATGTATACCTCTATGCATCCACGGTTGGTAGCTCAGCGGCAACGTGTGCGCCTTGGAAACAAGATGACACAAAGCAACACAGGTTCGATAGAAACCTCTGGGTATTAAGCACGTTATAAATACACAACTAAGAAACATATTCTGGTAACAGCGTTTAAAAATACAAATAAATAAAAAACAAAATATGCAGAGCTCCTTCTATATATATACTCTTTTACTCCACCCACCTAGGGATGGCACTGTGCCTACATCATCCCCACAGCGTCATGGCACATTTCAGGGTAAAAGGTGCACTACCTACTTCACACCTCCCCCAGAAATCCAGGTTAAATGCCTGCAACATCTCCCCAGCTGCATGTTGCCCTGTAAACCCTGTGACACACTTTCAGGTCTTGGGGGCATATCTGCGGTTGTCAATAACAACATGTACATCATTTCAGCATTATATTGTCACCCAATAAAAAGGTGCAAGTGATACACAAACAGGGCTTCACACAGATTACCACCGGGCCAAAATAGTGATGCCACAAACTAGAGTGTGGGACTTCCGGGCGGCCCACATGATGTCACATCCGGGATAGGCCATGCAGCAGGGCGGGCCTTCTGGGTTAAAGGGGCATTCCCACCCTTGATGTCTAAAGGTATCATCTTATACTACTCTCATTTTTCAGAGCAAATCTATCTCTCCTCACAATGCAACAAAGGCAAATCCTTCATCACAGCCCAGCCTCAATTTGACATCCTAGCTCCTGAGCTATTATAAGAAGGACACCTTTCCGAGAGGTGTATGCATATCGTTGTGCACTTGAGAGCAAACGCAACATGATTCAGATCATTAAATGAAAGCGATTCTGCTTCTGGTGTTCAGCACAGTGGTATTCTGCTCCCAGGGTTTCCAGATGTTGGCAGACTCTGGCATCACTATCTCAGTTATTGGAAGTTGGTGGAGAGCTGTGGGGCTCTTGGCTTGGCAGGGCCGTTTGCTCTCGGAAACCTCTTCTTCCAGGTTCTTATAATAAGTAATTTCTTTGATCTACAGTATGGCATCCTGGAGACAAGTAGGAATCAATGCCTCTCTGTGAGAAATCCGAAAACAGAGTGTGACATGAAGTTGTTCGGCCGCTATCTGTCATCGCCCTGCCGCATCCCCATGTCCAGTGAGCACCTGCCATAATACTTCCCCAGGAATCGATGCACTTCCTCATGCCATCCGTCATGCACACATGGCATGGATGCCGCTTTCACCAACCCATTCTATTGGTATAAACGCAGGATTACTGGAAACAAGACTCAAATACCTTTGACAATGATAGTATTACACCAGAAAAAAGTCCCTGTTGCCGCACACGTTGGACTCGGATGCCAAAGGAAGTTCTCTGACCCCAGTGCAGCAGATTTCATGGCTAGAGACATACACGTTTATGATATTGAAATGAAACAACTTGACACCTACCATTTTCACAAAATCAATGTTCCCATTAACAGGTTACATTTTTACCCTGGAGACAGAGAATGGATGAAGGAGTAGAAGACTTTGGGCCTCATCACGAGTTTGGCGGTAACGCTTAAATGCAGCGGTAGCGCTATTACCGCAGAATTTAAGGGTCTGGCAAATCACGGCTTCGGCTGAACATCATTTCAGCATTATATTGTCACCAATGAAAAGGTGCAAGGGGTACACAAACAGGGCTTCACACAGATTACTACCGGGCCAAAATAGTGATGCCACAAACTAGAGTGTGGGACTTCTGGGCGGCCCACATGATGTCACATCCGGGATAGGCCATGCAGCAGGGCGGTAACCCTTAAATGCAGCGATAGCGCTATTACCGCTGCATTTAAGGGTCCGCCAAATCACGGCTTCGGCTGATTTCCCCAGCTCTTAGCTGGGGGGAAATCTGCCGAAATTTCGCGCTCATGCCACCGGCGGGAAATCCACCGGCGGTAAGAGTGCAAAATTTCCACATTGAGCCAATGGGGAATGAGGCATTCCCGAATGGGTTCAATGGGGAATGGGGATTTCCAGTTCATTCAAACCTGTGATCCGGCGCTAATAGCCCCGGTGGGTTTGGCGGTAGGGCAGATAACGTCAGCGCTATTAGCGCCGGCGCTACCTCCCAACTCGTGATGAGGCCCTATAGGTCTTCATTATGAGGTTGGGGGTCATTCGGGGTAAATCCGCCAAATTGCCACCAGGCTAAATTACTGGTACCACTACTTGATCCTGATGGGATTACAAGTGGTGGTAGGGTGGTGTTAATCCCCATTTTCAGAGTCCATAGGACTTCATGGGGATTTCAACAGAATTACCACTGGCTGTAATTCTGCTGGCAGTAATTCTGCATTTTGTGATTTTTGGCAGAATGGTGAAGGATTTACCTCCAGAATTTTGCTGCAGGTAAATCCTCCACATTACCACTAAATATGGTGTATGGTGGTGCGGTAATGCAGCAGTCCCACACTGCCATACTCGTAATGGGGCCCACACGTTGGCCTTGTATTGCAAGTTCGGCGCAGGGATTGGCCTGGCTGAACATATTTTAATTCAAATAATATTTCACACTAATAACACAACGGTTCAAGAGATTTCGTGTATGTGCCGAGACACTCATTTGGTAGAAGTTATTTGCATAGCCAAGAAGGTGGGGCACACAAAGCCGTTAGGGAAAAGAAGAGGAAGGATTTGATAAAAATGTCCTCAGTCAGTAAATGCAGGAAAGTGCAAGATTGAAAACACAAACGAGA